>NC_137587.1:0-1355525 GCF_963210335.1 Falco punctatus
CACAAAGTACGCATTTCAATGAACAATTGCCAAAAAACAGATTCTCATTTTTTTCTGGCCTTAAGCAGAGTGTTAAGTTTTCAGCTATTTGCCTAGAATTACCAGAATATTTTTTTTTTCAACATGCATTTCATAACTCCAATTTTGAACATGTAACAAGACAATACATAGAACAAACAAGACACAGAGCGCTCTTTCAGTTGTTATATTCTAGGAATTCCTCAAATCTTAAGACAACCTAAAGAGAGTTTTTAGCTTCCCAAATCTTAAGATAATCAAATAGGGCTATTACCCTTCTCAGAAGGCGTCCCTTCTTCTCAACCCTGCAAGACGGCGCCCCGTCTTTTGTCTTATGGGGTAAAAACAAATCTTAAGACAATCAAATATTCAAAACAAAGAATAAATAGAAATACCTTTTATGTTGTGCAGAAGTCCTTGTCCACCTGTGTGAGAAGCCGAGAGGCAGGGGAGTCTTGCCGACAGAAGATGCAGTCGGGGGCCCTGAGAGTCCCCAGGCCCCTGGATTCCAGCACTGGTGGAGAGTTCTCCTGGCTGGCTCGCCAAATCGATGCCAAAACAGCACAGATAACTGCTCAGAGACAAATTTTGTCTTTAAGCAGCAACTCCCACCATATACTCACTAATTCTTTACACTATATGCGCTTTAAAACATATAGAGGTTTACACTCACCCCTCGGATGTTCAAGACAATAACCACATGTCAACATTCATAATATACCTAATACAGAAATGTTCTCACATTTCCAGCATAAAATGAGTATAACAATTATTATTAGTAACCCTATAATTATTAATCCTATATACACAGATTGACTTCAAATCATCAAACGTGTCAGTCTTCCAACCAAAACAGCATTAGAGTTCCGATATTACCTCAATATCAGAACAAATACCAGAACAGAATCAGAGTTCCGATATTACCTTAATACCGGAACGAATACCAGAACAGAATCAGATGCATACCTGCGGTGCTAGCTACCCGGCATACGCCATCCTGCATAAGCATACAATGATCTTATGTCTTACGGACAGCTTTACAGATGGACCGGTCCCAGAACAGAAATATCGAAACAGTACTGTTCAAAATATAATATTTACAATTAATATAATATTTGAATAAAGATAGTACCTTTGCTCCGCAAGATGGAGTCCTTGTCTGCTCCTGCGGTGATCCAGATGAGACAAGGAGCCCCTCCGGGAAAATCCCCGGGGGTACCCTAGGGAGTCCCCGCTCGCTCTCAATGGGTCCCGCAGCCGAGCAGAGGAGGTCCCATCCGGGTCGCCAAATTGATTTAAAGAGTCAGTCACCAATATTCGAGTGAGCGGAGGAGGTTATCCTTATTCACCAGCGCTGGGTGCATGGGGGATCCCTCCACCAAAGTCATGCACACCGAGGGGATTCTTCAGTCCCATCTTTATAGAAGCAACTCAGACCTATTCATTAACTTTCCAGGAAATCGTTCACATATTCATTACAATGCCAGGAACTCATTTACACATCTCACTAAACTAGTGACCATGATTTAAGTCCTTGTCTTTGCCACCTTTCATAAACAACAGGAACTTAGGACCAGATAGCCTTTTTAAAGATGACAAATCCAAGGACTTCGCAATTAGTACATCCCTCATGTTAGCAATAAGGGTCCTTGCGTGTTTCCCAACTTTTAGATAAACATAAGTACATCATCCTATAGATAAGTGGTGCATCATTCATCATTCAAGAGCATGAGGAGGGGAAAGGTATTCAGCTGTTTTAAGGTTTCTATTCTACAGCACCTTATCTTCTCACTGCCTGTCATCTAGCACCCACAGCAAATAAGCAGGCGACCCGCAGAAGGCACCTTCCTTCAGTTTACAAACCCTGACCCATTCCTTGGGCAGATCGAGCATGAATGAGTGTCCCTGAGTCCCAGAGCAGCTGCATTATAGAGCCTTCACTGCAATGCTTGCAAGGAAAGGAGCACCTCTCAATTCTTACTGCACTGTTTTACCATAACTAGTTGTCCCCAGCACCAAATCTTGTGCGTTTCTACTTGAAAAGCAGTTTAGAAAGCCCTAAATGATGACAAAGTTTCTTTCTAATTTTTTGCTCCCAAGCAAACAAAGTGTTTTGTTTGTCTTGCAATAAAATGTTTTTGATTCATATCCCAAAACTGTCAGGGCTTGGTGAATCCAAAATGGATTTCTTCCAGGATACACAATGAAAAGATTGAGTTGTTCTCACTGCTCTGGTCTCCAGGAGGAGCAAAGAAAAGACCGAACTTGCTCCGTACAGGAAATCGGGCCCAGCTGTAATAATGATGAGGGAGAAACAGAGCGGCACTTTCCTAAGAGCTATTCTTGGGCTAAATTCTAATATATTTTGCAAATGCTGGGAAAGTAGTACCCCTGAAAGCCAGAAGGTCAGTCTTTCTGATGAGTGCTGGCTTCTTACCACTGTGCCACCACCAGGCACAAACAATACATATCTTTCTCCTAAACTAACTCTCAGAGGCAGCTGTGGAAATAAACCATTGTCAGCCCAGCCTGAGATGAGCACTTGAAATGTTATCCCAAATTACGGTTTAGGAGGCAATGGTGGGAAGCCCAAGTGACTTGGAACTAGTGCAACCAGTTCTGCCTCTTACACAAGAGGTCATTAGCATTTGAACAAGGTAGTGACATGGCACTTCACAGGCAGAAACCTTGCTTTGAAGAATACACAAAAGCACACACATCTCTCAGTTATTTGAATGGGGGAAAAGGTTTCTCTTGTCCATCCCAGATTTTCCAGGGCACCGCTATGTGTGTTTACTTTGTCTGGAAGATGTGCCTTGTATACCCACCCAAAAGTAACTCACACTCCGGTGTGGAGACAAACACACACACGGGTTACTGGTGACAGGTCTTTCCCAGTGTTGGTAGACACAAACTGTTGGGATGCTGTCAGGTACTGCAGTGCTGTCCCTGCTTGCTGCAACTGAGAGACGGGACGGACGCAGCTTGATGCAAGCAAATGTCACTTTAATTAGCCGAATATCATGATTATATACACACAAGCAATTGTTACATCTAATTCTGATCGGTTCAAAAACTTGCTTATTCAATAACTATGTGGCAACTCCTGCGAGGATCTCACACTAGCTATTTAGCAATTCAGCAATAAAGACAACAATGTCTGCAGCTCTTGCACCACGTCTTTGAGCAAGCTGACAAACCGACCGCCTTATTCCTTGTATAGTCTCAACTTGATGATTAGTCCTTGTTTCTATACCCTTCAGAAATTTCTCATGTCCCTTTCACCAGGGCTTGTGACCCACAAGCTCGAGCACATTCCTTTCAACTAACTGATTGTTACTTGTGGTCCTGCTTCCCAGGCCCCCTCCTGCACCTGCTCTCGTCCAGCGCATCTGTGTGGTTCCTCCATTCCCAGCTGATCTGCTTGCGCCCACGTGCCAGGACCCGTCCAGAGCAGTTTTTCCCCTGTGATGGAAAGTGCAGCACAAGGCTGTGCCGCAAGTCTGGAAACCCCTCCATGCCCCAGCAGAGTGTGGGACAGACTCCCACAGCACAGCACCTTCCCTTACCTCCTCCCACCCTTGGGGTCTGCAGCTCAGAAACGATCCCTTCCCCTCACGTGCCCTGCAGCTCTGGAGTCCTCATTTGAAATTTCAGGGGCAGAACTTATGAGCGGGGCTCCAACAGTCCAGCTGCTTGGGCATGCGGGACTGGCAGAAAGGCATCAGTTCAGTGTCCAGGGCCTTGGTGCAGTTTGGTGCCTCACAGCACAAGGGTTGTATCGACATGATGAACATCCGACGTTAGGGGCAAACTCCATCTGCTCCTCTTCAGGAGAAGTTTAAAGTGGTTCCCAAAGTCAATAGGAGTCATGTGTGCATATCTGAGGGTCTTCACTAATCCATCTGCTAATTAAATAATAATTAAAAGCCATGCTGTCCACATGCACTGCAATCATTACTTTTCATAATTAGCTAAACGTGTAAGTCAGAGCCACTGCTTCAATTTTTTTTTTGTCCGCTGCCTCAGCCATCGCTTGCTTTGACTGCCTAGGCTCTTCACCAAGGCAGAAAATTGGTTTAGCTGCATTCAATGGGTCTGTGCTAAGTACCACTACATGCTGTGAACTCCTTGATGCCTATTTAATGACCCTTGCCTATTACAACTGAGAAAAAGAGATGATTTCAGGATGATGTTCAGCAGTGGTCTGGAACAGCAATTGAACAAATCCAACGAAACCCGAAGAAAATGGTCATGCCGCCTTAAGGTTGCTACAGCAGGTGCTTACAATTAGAAAGCACTCAAAGAAACCCTGGGTGTGGGCCAACACTGTTTACTACGTATTGACACGCTCTTTCTTCAGCTAAACACGTCTGTTGGACCACTTGCATTGGTGCTTTCCCCAGCTTTGGAGAGAGAACAGAAACGGTGTGAGCAAGACAAGAGAGCCACGGGCACAGGGAGGCTCCCACCTGTGTGCAAAACACTGGCCCTTGGGTTGCTTTTAAGACTCAGCCCAGTCCTCACTGCCTGGAGCACATTTTCCAACAGAATTCAACTCCAGTTCAGATAAAAGCCTATGTTTTGGGCATTATTTTGATGTGGTGTAAGGAGAGAGAGACACACACAGTAAAATTAGGCTATGGCTGGTTATCAGCCCAAAGAGGCTCCCTAGCACCAAAGTAGGGTTGGGTCCTCTGCTAAGCAGAGCAGAACTGCCAGTTGGACAACTCAAGCTCAAACTTCTCTGGAATAAGGCCCCACCTTTTTCCTGAATGAGTATTATTCCCTTGCCAAACTGCAGTTCTACTCAGACCTCAACATTCTGCCTGAAGGCTTCTCGGGAACAAACATGAGTATTATTTTTATAACGGGGAAAGTTCCTTTTTTCATGCTGCCCTAACTCAAAGCCAGCCAATGCAATTTTGCTCAAGCTTTCAAACAATAATGCCATCTCAGAAAATGTCTACAGATTGTATTTTTGAATGACTCCAAAACCTGGAAGCCTGTGTCTATGTTGCAGGAGAACAGACTGCCCAGTTACACGATTGCTTGAATGCTCCCAGATCATCCCATCACATGTAGGCTCTCAACTTCAGCATTGAATTTAAAAGCGCAGCAGCTTTAGGCATCCCTGGAGGCCACAGTACAGGCAAGTACCTCAAGCAGAAATTCAGATCTTTGGTGCTGAAAACGGTCTCCTGGAAGTGCTCACCTGCCTCCATTCCCTAAAGATGGAGCCTAAAGCAACCATACTCCTAATGTAGGTACCACACCTAAGTGACTAATGGGTAACTGTTGGGCTCACGCTGACTGTGCAGCTCACCACCCGGGGAAGCCGGGGGTCTCTTTGCCTGGGAGGGGTCCGTGTTACATGGCTCCCAGCAGCGAGCGGCAAGATACAGGTGTCTGGCACTGCACTGAATGATGATGTGCACGTATATATCTCCAGGGCGACCAGACAAGCCCAGAAGAAACTGACGCTCAGGCTGAACACAGGTAAACGAGCCCAGCGGTGGATCTGGAAAAAATCTACACCTAATCCTGCCCAAGCCTGAAGGTGCTTAAATTCCAGAAGTATATTCTTTTTCACCTGCAAGAGCCCCGGGTATCACTGCAAACCCCCAGCCGGCCTGATGGTGCAGGGGAGCTGGAAACACGAGGCACAGCTACGCCCGGCAGGACTTGGAGAGGACTCTGTTAAATAAAGTCCCCTGAGGTGTTCAGTTCAGTAGGCATTCTCAGGACAGATCTAACATGCGCCAACTGGATGAGAGTCATCTGAAAGCTCAGCTGCAGCAGCCGTTCTCACTGAAAACATATCCAGAGGAGACACAGGAGGTATGCCCAAGCTTCCAGAATTCCTTCAGCAAGTTGTGAATGAGGCGTGAGATGAAAAATCTCTCCCCAGTGGACAACACACAGACAAAGCTCAGCATACACTGCCCTTCCCTTTTTTGTTTCCCTCTGCTTTAATCAAGGACACTCCACAGTCAGCTCGAATGAAAAAAAAAAAAACAAAAGGAAAAAAAAAAAAGCCCTTTATAAATGCCCATCAAGCCCAAAAGTGTCAAGACTATAGAAAAATGGATGGGGAAAACCCCTTGAGAAGGTATTTAAAATATTCAGTACATATTAAAAAATTTCCCTTTTTTTAAGTTCACTGAAGCTCCCCCTAGCAAGACCAGCTCCTGCTTAGGGAAAAGTGTGAACTGTGGTTATTTGTTCAAAGGTAACCTTTCCCGCTAATATAAAAAAAAATAACTGAACCAAGTATTTCAGAAGTTGTAAAGACTGTTTGAATCTGTGCTTTGGGTTTTGTTGGTTTCTTTCATCCTAGTTAACACTGAAAGTTTACTCTTGCCTCTTCCAGAAGTAGCCAAACAGGCAACCAGGGATATTCTCCAGACCTTGGGTCCTACTGCTGGTGACTGTCTGCCTGTTTTACAAAGTACTTGGAACACCAGGTTAACCCGGGACGGTACAAAATAAGTGGGCATCAGGTGAACCAGGTCTGGACCTCAGAGCCCAGCTAGATTTCCCAGATCAGTAAATGGCTTTTGAAACAAGCACTACCTACAAGTCCTTCAGGGTTGTCTTAAAATTTGCTCATTTTGTCTCAGGTTTAGTGAATAAATAAGCTTCTCTAATTAGTGGCAACATTTCCTTTAATGTTCTCTATACCTGCTGAATGTAATCTAAATGCTGAGATAATGTTATTCTAACGTCTTCAGGAGCTGGCACCTCTGTAACAGGGACACTGACTGATCTGTGGTGAACAGCAGGAGTAGGTAAGCACTGTGAGAAAGCAAATCTCTTCCTTCATCCAACACCTTTGGTTGACTAAATGCATGGATTGTTTTTGCATTTGGTCACAAGTATCAAGATCTCACCTATACTTTCCATTCCAGCTGTAGCAGTCAGGGACTTGTACTTCTAAGTTTGTGCATCTGCTTTACTCCTAAAAACATCCTGAAACCCCTCCATGAGAAATACTTCAGTCACAATTCCTCCTCTTCCAAGTTCCTGAACCTTGATTTTCAAATACATGGCATCAAATTACGATTCCCTCATCATAATAACTGTTGCAAAGAAATTACATGCTTTTCTCCCAAGAGCAAAGTCTCAACAACTGTGGAATAAATCTGGGCAAGTGGCTGGTGTAAAGGCAAAGTATCTTTCCAATGGTAGAAAATACTCATCGCACCTACCTGCCTGAAAAAGTGCTGTGTTGTTATAGCAAAGACATCAAAGCCACAGCTGGCCCTTTTAAGGTCACCTTGAATATTGCTTAATTGCTGGGACTGCTCATCACACTCTTCCTTCAGTCTCTGAATGAACGGCTTTTCAGCATCTCGACTCTCTCCCGGTTTGGGGGAGAATCCCCTCTTTGGGGTGGTTGGCCTTTGCTTGGGATGTCCTACAAAGGAGAGAAGAAAAGACCATCAGGGCCCCTTTATATGTATGGATATGACCTTCCTGTGTTTCTAAGGCCCTTGGGACTCAGCCCTATAAAAGAAAAAAAGGTCTGTAGCATTCACACGGATCTGTAATGACTTTCAAAAAAAGCAAGAGCACAGCGCAATATGTTTCTGTAGGGGCCAAAGCTCAAACCTTTCTAACAGTCATCTCACCGCAGGCTCTGAGCCTGAAGGTCTGCTATGAGCCGGGGAGAGCTCTCCTAAGAACGTCTTACTGAGAACTGAGGTTGTTAGAGGAAGGTTCCCTCTCACCTATGCTAGACATCAACAACAGAGGTCTGCATCTTGATGCGTGATGCTGGACCCCCTTGGATAACAGTGAGAGAAATGGGCACGTCCGGACTGAGATTCAGCTTATCCTGTTGTGGATGTGGGAAACAATAGGATGATGTCTACACTCTACACATGATTTCTTTGGCCACCTCAACCCCAAGTCTGGTGACTTGACAGAGGTCCCAGATGGCCTTTGTAGATTTCCTTTTGCCTCCAAATAGGACAATGTGGGACTGGAGTTGTCCTTCCCTGAATGCAAACACAGCATGGGTTGCTTGCTATTGGGATTCGTGACTTCTTTTTCTCAGCAATACTGCAGTCTACCTTGCCAGTCCCCCTTGCTCTGCCCTTTGTAACACTTCTAAAGTGGCAGCACAAAACAGATCTGTACAGAAATGCCACCAGGTGCCACACGGTGCTGACTGTTACACCGCTGACCCTGCATGGCTGCTCTCTCTGCACCGTCGGTCACAGCAGCAGCGCTGTACGGTTTGCCCGCAGAAATGGGCCCCGACCGACTCTGGCTCCTCTGACGTGCTCCAGGTTGGCTTGAAGCAAGTCTGATCCTGTATAAAGATGTGGAACCACTGGTGTAGCTTGTGTTCAGGATATCAGCTCAAACACGGTGTCATATTCACGTGAATGGCTCAGGAACTAAAGCTCGCTCACGATAAGCCACTTCGGGGAAGTGAGGCTTTTATCCTAATTTAAGTTCATATCCTGCCTGGGTCAGCTACTCCTTTCTCTGGAGATACTCGGGAGGACGAAGCAAGAAAGGGCAGTGTTCTGGTAGTGCCAGGTTGCTCAAGCCACTGCTTGGACCATCTGTTTTGTCTTTATCTTCTTAGCTTCCTGAGAACTCTCTGCAAACATCAGGCTGGGGCAACACCTTTGATTTAATGATTCTTGTTGCTACCCTTGTGTCTCCTCAGTTGTTGCTTTCTAGCTCATTCCTGAATACTGGCCAGGAATTCCTGGTTCACTTCTTGAGCTCCTCCCACTAGTATCAAGCTTTTAGCCGAGGAGCTCAAGTCAGTAAGAAAGAGGCAGAAAACAGCCAGACACCTGGTTCCCATGCGTTACTAGGAATGGAGGACATTGGTCTGGATAGACGAAAAACAAACACTGCTGTGCTGGCAGCAAGGGTTGGGTACGGAAGAATCTGGGAAAAAAGAAAAGGAAGAAAAAAAACAAACCAGTATCTTGTGGTCTTACAGTCTTGTAGCACGCAGTTCCTGCAAAACAACACAGGAACAATGTCTCCAACTAGTTGTCAGCAATGAAGGTAACAGGGGACAGTCTTCCACTGTGGATGCTACCTACCCCTTTCCCAAAACCCAGAAGAATCTTTCCACAGAGATGCATCTAATGGTATGAGTTAGAACCAATTTACGAAGCCGAGCATTGTTCCAGAGGTAATTTTGTTAGATGTGCTTTAGATATTTTAGATTTTTCAGACTGTGGCCTGGGTGTGCAAACAGACCCTTAGGGCAATTTTACTACATCAGGCAGGGAAGCAGCATAGCTTTTCCAGAACAATACACCAGGAGCATATTCCAGCTTTTTTAGATCCCTGACTTGCGTGGAGCCACTGGGAGCATGTCTTCCAATTTGCTGGACTGTGTCCTGGCTCCAGGCTAAGCTTACAGGGAACTAGCTCCAGAGATGCTCCCTCATGACCCCAAGTATCTCGTGCTGCAACTGCAGAGAGCCACGAGTGCAAAACAGCCTTTGACACAATTTGTGCCCATGACTGGCATTTGTAAGGAGGAATACCAGGTTTCCCAACATGTCAAAACTAACTTTACGATGTTGCAAGTCCTAAATACTACAATACCGGATGAGAGAGAGAGAGGACTTTCTGTCATTAAGAGAGTTCAACCAGCACAGCCATTGCCCTCTATCCATTTTCGTGTCAGTTAAAGCCTGTACGCCTTTTTGTTCAGGAATGCTATTTTCTTACAGATTCTTCCATTCATGTAAAGGGGCTCTTAGCTGGGCAGTAGGCAGTAGGTATTATCACAAAATAAGAGATTCATAGGAGCAACGGCCACAAATATCTGTCTTCCTAGTGTAAAAATCTTGGGCTGTTGAGGCAGCGTGGTGATGTTACAACAAAAGGCATAGGGAGAAGTGTAAAGGGAAGCTCTTGAAATCAGTCCAGTTTCAATGAAAACAGAAGCCCATCAGGTTGCTTTGCCTTATATCTTTCTAGCTTTCCTGTTCACTGGAACACTTGAAGCACACATCTCTGTGTTGTCCTCGTCAGTGTTATAAGCTGTCCTTGCAAATGAAATTGTGCTATTCTCCTCAGGGATGAATCTGAACTTCTCAGTTCGTTTGGGTCTGAAAAGCAGCTTACTAAGCTTACTCTGCCATTCGTGTCTCCCTTCTGTTGCTCTGCACAAAACAGGGTATGTATTAATGATGCTGGCCCTGATCCTGAATGTCCTTTTTGCTGATGGTGGGACCAGGGAGGAGACCTCGTGTATGCTGAAATAATCACCAAACCCCTTTGATCCACTTCAAAACTCCCAGGTCTTTTTTATCTACTTGTGTTTGAACTAGGAGACATGACAAGTATATACTCACAATTAACACAGTCCATGAGGATTTAGATGGGGAATGCAATTTATTTGCCCTTTAACTGTCCAATTTTGGACATTTTCATAAGGAAAATGAGAAAATTACTTTCAGAGGACTGATAACAAGCAATTTGTAGAGTGACAGATGTCAGAAACAGATGGCACCATCCTAAAATGGAGTGGATGCAGAGCACCTGCATCTATGTACACCTCTTCCTATACACATATTTCAGGAATGGGATTGCATCAATAGATAAAATAGATATCTCTATGAGACTCTGCATCTCAAAACTCCTTGCAAGTCTGCAGGAGGACTGACCAAAAGTCTAAAGATCAGATTCAAGGCTAAAAAAAATTCGCATGACAGTCAAAGACCAGCACTGATTTAAAAGAATTGTACGTGAGGAGGCCAGTAACAGAGGGAACACAACCTAAAGACAGCACTCTAAAGTTTTACAGCCTGTTTCATGGCCACATGTAGGTGTGGCAGTTACCTGGAGGACACCTGCTCTCCTATCACAAAGAGTAAATGCCTCACAAGTTTGTGATCCTGATGGAGGAAAGGCTGTGCTACTGCCCCTTAGCCCCAGCTACACTCACGCCTTGTCCTGTTTAATGGCTGCTTTGATTGTTTTTTGGAATTTTTAAATAGGTGAAAACATTGTCTGTTTGTTATTTCTGTTATTGCTGTTGTCATTTCATAGAATGCTAAAGGCTACTCTCAAAAGATAAAGATGAGGTTTACCTTCCTATTTGATCCTTACAGTGATAAACAATTTTAGGTTGTCATAATTTCAGACAACCAAGCTTAAGAAATCCTAAATCAGTCTGTGCAGTGGGAGAGAGGGCACTTACTCAACCTGTCATGACAATGAAGCAACATTTGAGGACTTACGAATTGGATATGCCAAAAATTTCAGCCTTGAAAACCATTAAGTGACCTGTGGAAATGCAGGCCTCCTTAGGACAACAGAAACACGCAGTACCAATACGCCTATGTTTCATTTTGCTTTCCAGTTCTAGTGGAAGCAAATCAGCTGTTCTGTAACATGCTGCTACCACCACAGTCAGTTCTGGTGCTTAAACTGGAGTCCCACGGTTATAAATGCTGGTGAGCTGCTGGTCAGGCACTCTGCACAACAAATTTTTCTTTGGATCGCTCTTGGTGATCTCACCAGTTGCAAAACAGCCTAAAAATTGTATGATTCAGAAGACAGTGGTAAGTTCATGTTTTTACCCTAGTAGCTTCGTGAGGAGAATTCTGAATCCTGTCGGTGCCTGGGAAGATTAAATTTAACCTCCCATTTTCTGGATTTTGTTGGGCGTGAAGGAGGAAGAAGAGTTTGAGTTTAGTAAACATGAAGAGACTCTTGATGAATGTTCTAGAGGCCAAAGAGCTGTTCTACATTTTTTTTACTTTACCATCAAATGAAGAAACATGGGGTTCTGCCCCCCATAATAGTAACAACTCAAGCATCATATAGCTGTAGAGATGACATTTGAAGTATTTAAGTAGAGTAAAAAATGAGGCAACAGAACAGGAGATAAACTGCAAGCACAAAGAAATCATTGGGACCATGCCCACGCATTTCAGAAGCGTTATCAGCCAAAGGCCAGCCTTAGAAAAGCCTTTAGGTACCTTATACATCTGTTGATGTACACGTAGGAAACATAAATAGAAAGAAATTCCCTTCATTTTAGTAAATAAGCAAAGGTATTCTTCAGAAATGCTAAACCCATGTGTTTGTACGCAATGTTGAGGGCTAAGCTGACAATGCCCCAATAGCACTCTGAAGGTTATTTCTATAGATAACCCCTTTTCCAGTCTTGCACAGAAACAGCCCAGGAAATTCAGCGCCTCTGCAAACAGTAAGAGTAGATCCCAGGCAATATACAGTATTCTCTCATTCCAGGTATCTGAGGTGTCTTTTATTTCACTATACCTATCTGTTCTCTTGTTAGAGAAGAAAATTGTAATGATAAACATAAATGTTCCCGTGACCTTAAAGATGTAATAGCAACAACTCTTTGTTTTGATGGAGAGATGACTTCGCGGTTGTAACAAAGAAAACAAAAGTCTGTTCAGCTCATGCGTTGGTATGATAAAGCCTGCTGTACTCAGAGCCGGCTTAATGAACCTTGGACACAATCAGTCCTCACTTAATAGCAGGTCTCCACTTAGTGTGTTGACAAGAGATGCAAAGTCAACAAGTTTAAATCTTCCCTGAGCAGTGGGTTTTGGTTCATAATTACCTGGTGAATGGAGCCTGGTGGTTGTTACCGCTGATCTCTTAGGGGATGAGACAACAGGCCTGTTAGCATCCCAATCTTTTTGTACTTCTTTCTTCACACCTTTAGGGAAAAAAAAAAAAAAAGGAAAAGGTAGAAAGAAACCCATTTTATACTTCTGTTTGCAACTGTGCAGAACTATGTCACTAAGATACATACCGGAATGGCAAAATACCAGTATTTCACCCATGGGCTTTGCACAGAATGATACTACACAGTACTTCTGTGTTGGATGTCAACCTGCCACCTCTGCAAGCATGACTGTGTGCATGTGGCTGAGCTGACATGCACAGCACTAAAGAAGGTCAGAAGGTGCCTTACACACTATCTGGGTTCTCCAGCCACCTGCACGGTGACAAATGCCATTAAGGCACAAACAGCTACATAGGTAGCCCATCCTATCTGTTCTGAGCTCTGTGTTCTCTCTCTTTACCTTGCTGTGCATCCTCATGCTGGGCTGGAGGAGAAGCTGAGTAGGACTATGCAAAGCTGACTGAAGTTACCTGCAGGGCCCTGCTCTACCAGCTTCTTCCCCAGGTTAGGAAACTGCCTTTTCTGGTGGCCAGCTTTCCCAAGAGGGTCTCACACAGGCAAGAGACGAGCTTCTGCAGAACCAGAAGCAGGCCGGCTGTGTCCGGGCTGTGCTGGATGTGGCGTGCCAGACAGGAGAGGGGGTCTCTGCCTGTGCCCTAACTCAGCCAGGGCCAGAGAGGTGCAGCACAGGCGACGCACAGAACCGACAACACGCTGTGCAGGATACAACAGGGCCACATCATTTTCTTGATGTCCACAAGGCCGAACCAGAACCTGGTTCATGCTCATCTACGACCCAGGCACGTTCCAGGCTGTCTGCCCTCCCTCCTCTCCCCTCTGTGTGTGTAGCTCTCCACATCACTCTTGACCTCTGCATTTATCCTTTTTTTCTGCAGCCACTAATTCTTCCCACTGACAGCAGGATGCCCCAGAGCTCTTGGATTATGACCTCCAGCAACTTTGCACTAGCCTTTCCTCTTCCTTTAGTTTTCCAGAGGGAGGCAACTGGGTGTCTGTTATTATCCCTCCCATGGCTGGAGCTCTCTGGTTAGGGGCTCAGGGTGGTCTGTCAGTTGTCCAGGCTCTGCAGCCACCGACTGCCTCTTGTACCAGGGAGATCCAGCTTCATCTGGAAGCCAGAGCGGCCACCCAAGCTCAGCCCACCCCTCTCACCCACCCACAACTCTCATCAAAATAGCTTTGGGGACCATGCTGAGTGCAGCAACGTGAAAGACTGGCCCTGCTTGTTTGCCCATGGTGTGACAGTCAAGCCACGGGATTTCATGTGGAAAACACCGAGGAAGTAAGAAGAAAGAGCAAGGAAAAGCAAATCTCTGAGACGGTAAGGTATTTTTCTGTTTGCTTTCCTTTTTTATCATTAGTGTTTGTTGGGGGTTGCATTTTAGTCTGCAGGACTGTGTCACAGCCCCCGGACACACAGGAGAAACAGACACTTAAGGCAAACAATGTTTGCCTCATTAACTTGCCCTTCTCTTGAGTAAGTTCACAGAAAATGTCAACATCCCACAGAATCTGTAGTATCTGAAGCAGGAAAACAAACTCCTCTTTTCTTGCTGGTGCTTAAAGACAGTGACAGTCCAAAAACTAATGCTCTCTTCCATTTGGCTTAATGCATATGTGGTACGTCTATTTCAATAGTGGAGAAAAGTGATAATTTTATAGGGAGATCAAAGCTTCAGGCACACTTCCTGCATGACTAGTTTTCTGCTCTTTCCAAAGCCACAGCCAGCCACAGTTGCAGTATCAGATGCATCATTCACCCTTCCACTTCCGTCTGCATCAGGACTTGCAAGCAGTGAGCTGCAGACACAGCATTTGCCGTGCACCGAGCTTCATGTTTTCTAGCACCACATCTCAGCATTCCCTTGCAGAGTTCTGTGAAGAACACGTGCACACCCACCAGCCCCGAGCCCAGCCATCTGCAGGAGGATAGCACAAGAGAAAGTCTAAGACCCTCTCTGACTCCCTTCCACCATTCAGAGGCAAATCACACCACCAGTCATCAGGGGCTGGTAAAGACTGAACTTTTCTTCATACCTTTACTTTGGTCCATCTCCATTTTCTCTGTTGTTTGTAAATTTGACATGTTGAGGCTACCGCTCATTTGTGATCAATACCTTTCACAGTGAAGTGACTAAGAATATAAATTTCTTGTGTCTGCCACCTACTACACTGTGCTTTACTACAGAGCAGGACATAAAACAAGTTTATGGTGCCATTTTATCACTAAGGACCAAGTGAAAGCAACCTGAGATGGGAGCTGTGAGAGAAAAGCAGAACTTGTTTTATAAAGTACAGTTTATATTCTTACAGATTTGAGCATTACTTTTTCATGGCAATGAGGCTTTGGGTTTCTTGTGTTTCCAAATTAAAAATATAATGCACAAATGGGCCATACACCAAACTCCTCTGTAAATTTTGCTATGGCAAATGTCGAACAGGGACAATGGTAGGGAAAGTGTGTTTTCCTTTTGCTTTCAGGAGTAACAAGGGGCATATAAATACTTAACTACTTTTGGGTTTGGGACATTTTCAATAAGGAACACCTGGGGAACTAGTTCAGCTTCTTAACCTTAAGCACAAAGCAAGGAACAATTCCCCGGTTAGAGCTCAGGCAGAAGAAAACAGAGCAAAGAGGCAAAGCCGCCCAGCAAGACCCATTGTTCCGCAGGGGGCAAGGTGAGGTCTGCGGAGAGCAGCAGGAGCCACAGGCAGGTGCAGGCAGCGGTGCCTGGCAGGGGCGGCTGCATGGGCGACATCGGCCCTGGAAGGTGGGAGATCAGCAGGGCGAAGGTGGAAATAGTATCTCAACAAGGACAGAGGAGTAGGATTAATAGCAAGAGTGGGAAATGAGGATAGCCACCCTCCTTCAGTTTACAACATCAGGAGAGCTGCCAAGATCTGGTAGGGGCAGCAATGCAGCAACTGGGGAAGCGAGGAGGGGCTGCGTAGCAAGGGAAGAGCCAGTGCACCTGCTGGGAAGGGTACGGAGAGAGGGGCACATGCAGCCAGCAATTACTCAACTTCTCCTTCACAAGTAGAAGGGTCCTGGTGGCCTCTCTGTGGCCCTCATTAGCAGGGAGGGATTTGGGAAGCATGCAGCTAGCAAAAGAAAGGACAGTCCGCGGGAGCAAACCGTTCCCGTTCTGCTGAGCTCAGCAGCCCCAGGGAAATCTTAGTTGCTTCCAAAGCTTTCAAAGAGCAGGAGCGTGCTGCGGCTGGACTAAGGCTTCCAAACAGAAATGACCTTACGTGTTTAAAACCTGTGTCTCAGCCTGAACTTTCTTGGCCTCAATATCATCCGGGATATCATCCGTTAGGCACAACATCTGTTGTCGCTTAAGAAGAGAAGCTGTTCCAAGTGTCCTGAGGGGAGCAGACCATAAGAAATGGCTGCACGGTGTCTAACCCTGTGTCCTGTTGCCAGTCGTGGCCACCAGCAGGTGCCTGGGGATGCAAAGCCTCCAGTGACACCTCCTGGTATGCACTCTTGCCACGAATGTGCAGCTTATGGACCTCTCCAGAGGGATTCAGGAAAATCTTTGCATTTAATAGCTCGACAGGATTTCCTGTCCAGGCTTTTACACAGTGTCCTCTTGAGATCGTATAAAAGGCCATCATTCATAGCATCCTACAGCAAGGCTTCCCACCAGTTTAACTACATATGGTATAAAGATTCACCCTGTTTTGTTCAGTGTGAACTTGCTTCCTGCGAGCTTCATTGGCTGAACCCTAATTGTCCCACAGGGAAAGAAAATAAACAATAAACTTCTCTGGCTATTTATGGTTTTATATGCCTCTGTCACATATTGGAGCTTTTCTGGGCTGAAGAGTCCTGGTCTGCACAGTCTTCCTTCACATGGAAGATACTCCATACCCGTGATCTTTGCTGTTCTCCTATGAGCTTTTTCCCACTCTGTCTTTATGAGATGAGGCAAATAAAGCAACACATTTAATAACTGGGTGCAAAATACATTTAAACAGTTACTCAGTTTTGTTAGCAGCTTCTGCAGTCCTTGACAGTTGCTCCATCCTGAATAACTTCATATTATTTGTAAAGATTGATACCTCATCTGTCATTGATACCTACTCCTAAGTTGCTCATGAAGGTGAAAAACAGCCTTCTGACCATTTACTGAACGTTCACCCTTATCTTCTGTTCCCTGTCTTTTACCCAGTTATTTAACCATGCAACTGCCTTCCTCCTTGTAATGTCTGAATTTTCTTAAGAGCCTTTGGTGAAGGACCTTGCCAAAAGCCTTCTGGAAAACCAGCAGTCAAGCCCCTATCAATATGCTTGTCAGCTCCTAGAACCTGCAGGTTGGTGAGACAGGACTGCTCATCACAAAAGCCACACGACTCTGGCTCAGTATCTGATATAATGGTCCAAATCCGCATTAGATACAAATTAAACTTCTAAGATAACACCAAAAAATCCCAGACATTTGATGTGCGGAAGGAAGAAGACAGAAACAGGGCAGTCAGTAATACTATTGGAGAAGTGCTTCAGCAGAGATGGTGAAAAATTATGGAGGATTAAGAAATATTTCACATGGAAATAGAAGTAGCAGTGATGAAATTTAACTTGGAGCAAGTAAACACACATTAGCCTAAAATAATCCCATACTTCAATTACTGAGCACAATTACTGTGCTCTGAGTAGGCAGAACCTCTCCCTAGGAGCAAACATAAATAGCAATATCGATTTCTGCCCAGCCTCCACCAGAAATTACAGAAAATACAGATAACACATTTTTTAAATGAGCAGAGGAAAATCAAACATATGACATCTTTATATTCTTCAATGCTACTGTTGTATTTGAAATGCTTTGCTAAAGCAAAGATTTTAAGACACAGGGACTAGCTGAAATGGTAGCAGGAAAAATAAGCTTTAGAGTTCCTTTTACTGTAACATTTGGCAGTGCGAATGGAGAGAAAGAAAAGGAAAGAAGCGGCATGTTTTACAATTATTGGGAAATATATTTAACATGTGTAAGTAAACTGTGGGATTCACTGCTGCAGGAGGCAAAATGTCTGTGATGACCTTGAATGATTAAATGATACATCCCAAAATATCGTGAAGGAAATCATATGGGCAAGGCCACAAACAGGAGTCAGAAAAAGATATTCCACATTAATCTGTAATATTAGAGAACTGACTAACAACAATAGGAATTATTGGTCCTTGAGGAACTTTTCACTGGATGGATCAGAACATGGTGTGTGTGGGGTGATTTTCCTTTTGAAGATTGCAAAGTAATAAATATGAAATGTAAAAAAGTTTCTATTTTTCAAATGCTAACTTAACCCCCCCTAAATTACAGAAGCAGCTAAGCCAAGCAATGTGTGATCAGCCAGCTAGCTGTCTGCAGTATTTATGGGTGTCATGGGAATAACAGTAAATGTCAGAACTGAATGTATGCTGTCATGGCCACTAATGCAAAGTCACAGCAACTTAATTCTTCCGGTCTGCTTGTTAGTGATACAAGGCTTAAAATGGTTTTAAATGCATTTAGAGAGTTCTTTGTTAAAAACCTTATGAATGTCCAAATGCTGGCATGTTCAAAAGATTTTTGGAATAACGTATTATGCTAAACTGTCTGAGAATGGCTACGCATCATTGTAAGTATCAGCCTGGCTTATTCATCTCCCAGACACTGTGAATTTGGACAATGAAGCCAAATCCAGAATTCTCATTTTGTTGTACCTGCCCTGACTTCAGTGGAGGACCTTCCTGAGCACGATCACAGCACTAACTGAATACAGGAACTTAAGAGCACATTCTGTGCGACACACACACACCCCCACCCCACATCCCTCAAAATAGAAAATCAGACAAAATTCCTGACAATGTGTGCAGAAGTCCAGATTTGGTCATTCTACAACCCTGGTGAAGAGTGAGCTACCAACTCTTCCTTGAAGATGATCATACTCTGATCTTATAGTCATTGATACATGAGAGTTTCAAAGATGTGTAAAGAGAACAATGAATTTCACTGCAACAATGATGTAGCCAGGAGATAGCTTTTAAGGGCCAGATTATGAGAGTATGTAACAAAGCCACTGACTTCCCTATTGTCATATTTTGTTTGTCATTTTACATATTGTCTTATTACAAGAACGGTAATTTTTCATTTCTGTGATTGGTTTGTGAGGAACAAAACTTTGGGTTTATCTTGCCTGAGGTAGTTCAGATATTTACCCACCTGGATCTGAAATATCTATGCTCTTACGATCCAGCCACTTGTCCTACATCTTGGGAACACTTCAAAATTTTTCCAAAGTATGTCAAAAAAGATGATCTGTGTGAATGAATAATTACAAGAAACAGTCATGTAAGGCTTGTCCTACCCTTAAAACTTTTTGTATCAGAAGATGCTTATCTAGCCAAATTGCTTTGCAACTCAGGCTGACCAGAGCACACCCGTTGCTACCGTAGCTCAGCTGACAGATAGGATCTTATGAAGCTGCATTAGCTTGGTGGATTAGGACCACCAACTAAATTCCTGCGCTCTGCACCCCAAAATCACGATAGTAGTACATGAATTTTTGGGAGCATGAATTTATAGAGCACTCGTCTTGATAAACATCAAAGTCATCAACCCTCTTTCCTCCACAGACAATGGAGTAGAGCCCTGTGCTGGGAGCCCTCACCAGCATCTTCTGGTTCTCAAATGCTGACTTAGGGGGGCTGCCTGTCCTTGGAGCGAGTGTGCCCTGGGCTTGGGGGGTGTCACCTCGGTACCCTTCCTGCCCCCCCACCCTACCCCCACAGACTGCTCACCCATCAGACCCCAATTCACAGCACAGAAGGGTGCTGTCTGCATCCTGCTGACCCCACACCAGGGAACAGCAGGGAGTGAAATGAAACCGGTTTTATAGAGGGTGCAATTAAGGAAGCAAGAAGTTCATCATCCTCCTTTAACAGGTGGTGAGTTTAGGTAAGCTGCTCTGATAACAGAACTGCTGTGCAGTTGGATAGCCACAGACTTTTGAACTTTGTGGAAGATAGGTCTTTGGTTTACATTTTGGTCACAAAGGATTTTTCTTCCCACTGAAAAAACACCCCAGTAACTTATAATAGTATTTAAATGCAGTCGTTTTAGTACTGGTGAACACGCCGCAACAGACTGACAGCATGATAGTCTTAACAGGTCTATCTTGTAGACATCTTTCTAATTTCTCAGAATATATTTTACAGTATTTCTTAGTGTAATACTATTATCTTCAACCTCAGCTTTTAAAAAGGTTTTGGGGGAAAAAAAATCCTGCAACAAAATTAGAAAATTCTAACATGTTTTATGGCAACAGTTTTAAATGAAACTGTTTCAGCATTGAAAATCCATTAGAAGTGGGACAAAACCTCCCAGCATAAAGACGACTATCTAGGGATTCAATTACTGAAACTCCTTGCAATCAACTTATTTCAGTGGAATATTCTTTTTTCAAGCTTACAAGAAAAAAACATTCTTGAAACGAATCAGAGAAATCAACATCAAAGTTTCTCTGCATCACAAAGCAATAAGGCAATTTAATACGGTATTAACACATGAAACAGAGGTTAACTATGCTTCTCAAAGATCACTTAAAACAGAACTGAGAAAAATGGGCTGATGATATGTTCTTAGGCTTCTGTTCTAAAATTGTCATGTTCCATAGCTTCAGATGAGTCAGCTGAGTAGGAAAGTTGGTTGTCTTGTACTGTGCTTGTGCTTCCGGACCTAATCCCATCCCTAATTAAAAATAGAGATTATTTGCCAAAATTTGTCAGATCTGAAAACAGTTTTGAGTTTAATCTTATCTGACTTATTAGCAAAGCATCTAGGTCCTTCTTTCCTTCCTAACTAAGATGAAATGGATAGAAATACTCAATGTTTACTTACGTTGATCCAGAACAAATTAAAATGTAGTAGTATGAGGCTCTGTCTTAGCTGCGTTACAAGAGGTCTGGAGCTCAAAGATTTGTATTGCTATACATTCAATAAGAAAATAATACCCATCCTTCTGTACTAGCTAATTATTTCTTTAGCTAGAAAAAAAATGTAAGAAAAATCACTTTTCTTCCAAAATGTTAATTCTCTAGGGAATGTTTCTCAACGGTTCTTTGTTATCTTCCTAACAAAACTGAAAATAATTACAGCAACACTTCTTACCACTCACAAATCTAACATGCATATAATCATGGTAAGAACAGTTATTTTCCAGCTTTGTATTATATATGTACATTCCTCTTATGCATTTAGAGGTGGACATTTTCAGCCCAGGAAGGGTGACTGTACGTAGCATGTCTGGCCTTCTGCAAATTACAGGCTTGATAACGTAAACTGGTCACTTCCTCAACTAACTGGTAGCTGAACAAAAGCACACATTGATTTACATTTTCCAAGTGATGAAAAATCCTCCACTTAACCTGGTAAAACCTTCCAGGGATTAAGTGCTGCCTTTACTAACAGTGGTATGTCCTTGGATGGTAGTCAGGGTCAGCACACTGCATGGAAATGCAGCTGTCCTTGCCCTGACATACAGCAGACAAGCTAACAATAACATTTTTGTTCAGCTCTGCAGAATCAGTTTGCAAAATGTGTAATCTACATCGTTAAGTTGGTAGGGGGTTTTTGTACTATATATATATGTATAAGCAAGGGAAATGTAGAAAACTAGGAGGTTATTACAAAGGGTTGGAATGGAGGTTAAGCACTGGCAGAAGAGGATTATGAATTTCTGACAAAGGCCCACCTTCTCGTCTGTAAGATGGACACATCGCTGGTGTCCCGCAGCAGGGAAGGAGGAAGAAAGCTAGCTGCAGAGAAAGGCACAGCTGTGAGAGAGGCAGACACCAGAGAGTAACTGCCATGGTACATGGCAAATAGGGGTGTGTGGGCTAACAGCAATTTGAGTTCACATGGGTGAAAAAGAAGGAAAGCACTGAGTCCATATGTCAATGACACAAATTAGTAATAAGCTATTTATTCTTGCAGCTCCCATCACCTTTGGCTAATAACAATCTTTGACAGTAAAGTAACAATTAAAGCCCTCAGGACCAAATTTAACCCACTGACCAAGAAGTGGCAAATGAACCCAGTCTTGTGGCTGAAGTCAAGAATGGCCAGTGGTACGAAAGGGACCGATGTTTCTGTGTGTTAGTTTTAGGGAATCATGCTCTGCATTTCAGTTATGGACGACGTATTGCTGGCTCTGCCCTGATTTACGGATGATACACTAAAAACCTCACCTGTCCCACCATCAGGTAGTCATGGTCTTCTGGCACTCTTGCTGCACAGGGAGAAAGAAACCCAAATTCATTTCACTGAAGTAATGCAAAAGACAACCTCAAGAATGCCGAGAAGCATTTCTTTGTGGACATTTTTCTGGATTTTTCAGATTTGCTTTACTTAAGTTTTGGCTGTTTACACTGAGCAACGTAATTCTGAATAAATTATTACAGAGGGGGAAAAAATGCAAAGCCTCTTGAGAAGATGACAGCATGAGCTTACTAGAATTGTAGGCCATTAATTCCTTGGGTAAAGCAGCATCCTCTGTGGTGCTGGATTTCAGCTTTGATGACAACATTGACAAAATTTCTGCTTCTGGTTTAATTTGAAGTGTGAAACTCTGTTAGCAACCCCACCCAAACATCATTTTCCTCACTTCAGCTATGCAGAAGAGCAGAGGGATATTACTTTCAGTTTAAAAATAGGAACAGTTTCCCATCAGTTTATTCAATTTTGCCCCCTTTCTGGAAGTTACTGCGCTTCTACTTGCCTTGGTGGTTAGGGGCTGTGCTGTAAACCAAAGCAATAAGGACGGCTTTAGTTAAAGAAGAGGTTTGGTTTTGTACCTTCTTGCTAAGAAATCTTATGACAACTCCAAGATAATATATTTGAGGTCAAGATAATATATTTGAGCTCACAAAACACACAGGTGCTCAGTCTTCTCACTGTCTTGCTTTGAGGGCAGCCAAGACAGAGGAATGTCATTTTCTTCTGCCACTGCTGGTGACCTGTGGGCAAGATGCAAGCAGAGAGAGATCACCGCGCTCTTCCTTCCCTGGCTCCCTGCTCTTCTTTGCCTGTTGGTTCATAGCAGATTCCTGTTCTGCAGCGGTAAGGATGGTTCTGCTGGTTCCTGCAGTCTGCCTGCAGTCACAGCTGACAGCACAAGGCTGAGGAGAGGGCAGATCTGCACCAGTGCAGCTCAGGCACCGCCTCAGAGCTGTGCCAGCGCACAGTGCAAGCACTCGCAGTGACAAAGGTGCCGCTTTAAGAGTTCTAGTCTTTGTGAATGTAGCTAATCTTCTTTTTTCCTCTCTTTTCTTCACACACACGCACCCCCCCACACCCTCCCTTAGCCAAGTAACATTATGGTACCCAAAACATCCTGTGGCAATTAGTTCCCCGGTTTCCCTGTGATTAAGTACCTGATTTGATTTCTCCTATTTGAAATCCTCCATTAGTCGTGCTTGCCTCCTTTACACTAACTACAACTTTACTACCTATCTTTTTATGCAATAACTGCCCCTCTGAAGATTCCTTCTTCAGCATTTCCTTCCGCTGAAGCTAGTTCTTATCCTCGCTGCTGATTTTCTCTGCCCCATTTTAACTCCACCTGATCTGTTCTGGCGTGGGGATCAGAGCTGCACAGGTCTGGGGTGGGTTTAGGGCAAACGTGACAATTCCCGATTTGTTCCGTGTTCCTCTGCACTCTTTATAAATTTGCTTTTCCTTTTGTGAACTGCCAGTGGTTTTCAAGCCGACACTTTGCAACACCTGCTCTGCCGGCTGCATTCCTCCCGGCGGGGTACGCACCAGCCCGGGGTGCCCCCGGCACATGGAGCAGCTCCCCAGCCCCCGCCGCCCGCACCCACTCCGCCCCCTCCGTCCCCGCCGCCCGCACCCCGCGGCAGCCGCGGCGGCCCGGGCAGGTCCGGCTGCTCAGCAGAACCCGCCCCCGCCCCGCCCCTCCCTGGGATTCGCTGTTGTGTCACGTGGCCCTGCGGCCCCGCCCCCTTTCCCGCGCGCCGTCCCGGGGCGCCGGGCAGCCATGGCGGGGTGCGGGGCCGCGGAGCGTGTGTTCCCCCCTCTGCAGCCGCTTTCCACGGCCCGGCGCCCACCCGCGCCGTGGTTCAAGGAGGTCCAGGCTGCCCCCGGGACGGCTCTGGGCTGGCAGCGGGGCCGCCCCGAGCGGCAGCTTTCAGCCCCGGGCCTCAGCCGCCCGGTCGCTCACAGAAGCTACGGGAGATGCTGGTGGCAGCGGAGCTGAGGGGCCGGCGGGGCGGAGGGGGATGGGGGGGCTGAGGGACTTGGGGAGCTGAATGGACAGGGGGAGCTGAGGGGATGGCGGGGCCGAGGGGGATGGCGGGGCCGAGGGGGATGGCGGGGCCGAGGGGGGGCCGGGCCGAGGGGATGGCGGGGCTGAGGGGGGGCCGGGCTGCGGCCGTGCCGTGCCGGGGGACCGGGGCGCTGCGCGGACCAGCGCCGCGGCGGGGCTGAGGGCCGGGGGCCGCGCGCGGCGGGCAGCGCCTCGCAGGCGGGGCACGTGCCGTTCGGCGCGTGGCGGGGGAAGCGGAGGCCGCGCGGGCGGCGGTTGAGCGCGGCGTTGGTGCCACCTACCGACACGGACGCGTCGCAGCAGCCCGTCCCCGTCAGTGCCGACACCTTCCCCGCCAGACTGTGGCGGCTGGTCGGCAGCCCGCGCTGCCGCTCCGTTCGCTGGGTGCCTCCGGCCAGGGGCTGCTCATCAACCAGCCGCTCTTTGGGTGCGAGCTGCTGGGCGCCGGGCCGGCCGTCGCCGCGCAGCCGGGTGGCGACGGGGCAGCGGCAGCCGCCGGTTTCAGCAGCTTCATCCGGCAGCTCAGTCTCTATGGCTTCCGCAAGGTGGGGATGTTGCCGGGGAGCAGTGTGGTGGGGCCCGGGCCTGGGCCGGGCCCAGAGGGTGGACAAGGCAACGGTGGCAACTGCACCGGGCCCTGCATCACTTCCGCAGCCCCCGCTTTTGCCGCGGCCGCCCCGACCTCCTCGTCCACCTGAAGCGCCTGACGAAAGGCAACAGGGCGAAGATGGCAGCGGGCCTGGCTGTGACCAGCCGCCCACCCAACCGCTTCCAGCGCTTGCTCGGCACGCCGCTGAACGGGCAGCTGCTGCCTCCGCCCTCGACGCTCAGCAATGCCAACAGGCCTGGTGAGTCGGAGTGGGCCATGTGGGGTCTTGGTGGGTTTTTGAGAAGCGCTGGGTGGCATGGGATTTGAAAATCAATGCTCTCCTGAGGGAGAAGGGTTACCTGTCCTTGCCGGTGGCATCTCAGTTCACCTGGTGTAGGGAAGCTGTTGTTGTTTATGCAGGTAGATCTGCTGCCAGTAAGCATGAGTAGCATGGTTCACATGTATTTCAGGCTGCCTGTAGACTACAGTACAGTCTCTGTTGCGTACTACACTAAGAACACCCTTGCTCGATCTCTGGAGCTGGCACAGCTCTACCAGATGCACGTTACTGCTTCTTGCCCGTCAGTAAGGATGCCCATCAGTAGGGATGCTTAATAAGCTGTCATTAAATGTGTGTGAAACAGTGAGTCATGTGAAGTGGTAACTAGAGCATCCTGTTAGTTTTGTGCAAAGGAGACAAGACCTGGTAGTAAGATTTTTGTCAGTTGTCTCCTGAAAAAGAATTCACAAGCTACGTAGTTTTTAAAAGGGATTGAATGAGTAGGTGAGAGCTAATTAGAAAATAATACTGCTGAAAAGCCCTAGAACGTGTTTTCTTTCTTTCTAACCCTCTTTGAGAGGATCTGAGTTTTCCCAAGACAAGTGTGAGCCCTCAGGATTATTCCACAAAATTTGTATTGGCCCTAAAGCTTTGTAGTTGGCGCTGTGTAAGGAAGATGTGAATATCTTGCTTTGCAGTGCTCTTGGGCTGCTGCCAGAAGAGCACTCCGGCTTCCCATTCCCTTGGTGGCATGTTAACTGTCATCTTCCTTGCCGCTGATACAGCAACGTGTTGGTTCAGCGCAGTGATCGGAGAAGACTTTAATAGCCTATTTGTGGCTGGCTCTTGGACCCGGGTGATGCACCCCATGGGTGCAGAGCTGTAAGGCGCGGTGTAGGAGAAGCGGCAGGACTGTGCGACCAGGAGAAGGGGAGAAGCAGTTGAAGGTACTGCTCTCTGCAGCACCGGCTGGCGTTTAGAGCAGAGTAGGGTATCCCCATACTCTTGGTTACTGTGTCAGGGTAGGTATCTAATTCAAGTGGTGTTTTCCATGATGTGTGTGGAACTGCACGTGCAATACCAAGAAGACAAAATGAAGCATCTGAGAAGGAATGGAACTTATTTCAGTAGGGAGGCTAGGAAGCATTTAAATTAATGATTTGATGTTAACCTTGTTAAGGCTAAGGTGAGTCATTGCAGACTTCAGTGACATGTGGTTTGTCTGATGTAATGCAGACCATTGGTAAAGGAAATTATGAGAAAGAGATGACTCTTTCATTTTTTGTCCTCTGTTTTTATGGCTGCAGTTTCAGAGTTTTTGCTCTAGGAGTCTCATTTTCTAGAAAGACAGAACAAGGAAAACATTGGGGTTTCTATGCAGTCAAGTTCTGACAGGCTGACAATGCACTGTGCGCTCTGTACTGACTGTTCAGGGGCACGTCTGTTCCCAGTGTCTTGCAGGGTGTAACGCTCTGTTAAACATTCAGGAGCAATTCCTGGACAGCAACTGGAGGTTGGTAACTTGGCATCCCGTGGTGTCTTGTTTACGTGTTAGAACTAGATAATCTTCATGTCCCTATCCAAAGGTAAAATATAAACAAAAGAATTTTCATACCCCTGCTCCTTCTCTGTTTATAAATGGTGAAAGTACTGAACAGGAAATAAACGGTCCTATACATTAAGTCTTAGCAAATCTTCAGGGTCAGCTGGTATTTATTTAGTGATTCTTAATGATTAAATGTGAACTTGCAGAATAATGTCTGTATGTTAGTGATTTCTTGAATTAGTTTTCATCAGAGGAGTGCAAGAGGTAAATGTGAGGCTATTTTTAAAAAAAGTCCTTTTGAGTGAGAATTGGAAACTACAGGTCTGAGAAAGCCTGGCTTCTAGATAAACCCTATTGACGTGAACCGTCCTGAAACTCGTAATTCTCATGGCTAAATGCAATCCTGCAGGGGAGTCACAAATGCAGTAGTTCTTGCAGAAATCAATGAGCACAGGCGTTTGCGGTGTTACTGTCAGTGTTTCCACAAAGTCACTAAAACAGAAATTGAGCTGTCATGGTATAAAAGCAAATACCATTTCATGAAACAGTAACTGTCTGAGAGAGGAAACTATAAAATAATAGAGAAGAATAAAAGGACTATCTAGGAAATAACAAAATGGCAAAGTCTGGGATATTTTAGTCTGCACTGAACTAGTTGAGCTGACTGCGAAAAAAATTGGCTTTGAAATTTTTTTCTTGACCAAATAAATGACTTGTCATAAAGTACTTGCAAAGTCCTTTGGAGGATTTTGACATTGCCCTTCCCTTAGCTGTTTGTGAGCTGTCAGTAGTGGAGTTTGGTCAAATCTTGCTTTATGATGTCCCTTTTTTAGAATGTATTGTCTGATTTAACACACCGTACTTTCAAAATTGCTTTTGTTTGGTTTAGTAAGTTACTACACATTTTGATTTATAGCACATTTCTAAATATAGGTAACTCGTTACTGCCAGTTTAAGGAGATTGAATGCTACGCAGACACCTCTGTGTTGGCGCTTCGCTCGTGTGCCACACAGCAGTTACTGCATGCTCGGGTCTAAGAGTACAGTCTCCTTTCTGGATTAAGTATGCTGGAGCAAAGGTCGTCTTCCCAAATCATGTTGTAGAGCCTTGGCTCCTCATATTGCCTTTCTTTGCCTGTGAAAACTCCTTTCCTTAACACTTGTTTCGCTTTATTTTGTACCCACTGCAGGACTGCTGACTGTAGGACAGTTTCATCAACTTTACGGTCAAGGTGTTTTCTCTCCTTACTCCTACATGGCAACCTCGTGCCAAGCCCCCAGCACTTTACCAGCACAAAGATTAGATGCGACTCCAGTCCCTTCCACTTGGATCCAGCAGGGACCACTTGGGTTGCTGCCAGGGCAAGGGGCTTCCCCAGCTTTTCCAGATAAAGGGGCTGCCTTTCCTGTACTCCAGACACTTCCAACGGGAGCCACGTACACGCTCCAGCCTGTGGCTTCTCTTCTGCCACTTCAGCAAGGGACTCGAAGTGTTGCCACATCCATTGCAAATTGCAGCAGCTCTGCATCTTCAGTGCCGTACTCACAAGCCTGCTATCCAACAGGTATGAAAAAAAATTTCTGTATTTGCTTTTCAAAAATAGATTTTAAAGTGAGACTTTCAAATATTTTTCTACAATACTCCACCATGTGTATATCTCAAGTGAGAATTAGAAAGTGTCAAGTCTAAAAGGAAGATGGACCTAAAGCAAAAGGAGTTTCTGTTTGGTATTCGTGTCCTTCCTCCAGATTTTGTGTGTCCCCTGGTGATTTTCTGGATAGCCTTTCTGTTGAGGTGAAAGGGCGAGGAGAAGAACATTTGTCCAAAACTAGTCGGTGTGAGGCTAACTTTCATTTTTGTTTTTTTAATTAAGCAAAACTTGGACAATGATATTAAAGCACTGAGACCTTGTTAAGAAGTAGTATCCTAGGCCTTGGTCTCATGTTTTTCCAGGTTAAGGTTTTAAACTCAAAGATCAGTCAAAAGTATTGTGCAGAACAGGGGTCCTCAAACTTTTTAAACAGGGGGCCGGCGTGCGGATTAGATGGCAGGAAGTCATCTGCGCCTGCTTGGTTTCCCCCTCCAACCCCCGGCGGGGGTGGTGGTGGTGTGGGGGTTCTGTAAATACGGGGGGCTGGACTGAGGACCCTGGGGGGCCATATCCGGCCCGTGGGCCGTAGTTTGAGGACTCCTGGTGTAGAATATTTCATTCTGCTCATACTATTTTTGTATCTGAATTTTTTTTCTTGCTTAGCTTCTTTATGTTGTATTTTTTGATGCACTGAAGACTAGAAAGTACAAAAGTCTTGGCTCCTTTCTTTTTTCTAAATTATTTCTGCCACAATTGTCAGTCTCACTTAATCACTCAATTACAAAATAAATCAGTCTCACTTAAGTGTTTTTATTCTTCAGAAGAGGAGTTGAAGCAAATTACTGTTCTTTTCCTTGCCCTTACCTTGAATGGGAAAAATCACATGATAGGGTATTTTCTGGGGAGTGGTGGTGTATTTGTTGTGGGTTTGTGGTGTTTTTTTTAATTTCCCTAAAACTTCTGAAATTCAGAACAGTGACTCTTGCCTTGAACAAACTAAAGCTCAGTTGTTACTCTTTCCTTCTGCCTGCTCCTCCTTTGGAAGCCGCCCCTTCACAAAGACAGCTATCTATCCCTGTTTAGAAATCCTACACAGTGAAATCATTACATCTTTTGTGCATCTCTTCTGAGACCTCTGCTGAGAACATTTCAGACAATAATCACTAGTTTCCGTAACATCATTTTTGTCAAGGAAGGGTTCTGAGGAGCTGGGCATTCCTTGTAGACACACTTAAATGTTTAAGAGACAGGCAACTCCTGCCACGTGCTCCTTATGCAGAGATTACTGTGGTGGCCAGAGTGTGCAGCCTGCCTTACCAGCTGCTAACTATTAAGTCTTCTCCCAGGAGCAGGTGTCCTGAGAATCACAGAATGGTTTGGGTTGGAAGGGACCTTAAAGATCAGCAAGTCCCCACCCGCCTGCCGTGGGCAGGGACATCTTCTATTAGACCAGGTAGCTCCAAGCCTCATCCAGTATACTTGCTTCATTAAGGTGGGAGGTGGTCCCCGCTTTGCGTTTCTATCGGTACAGAGCATAGGCTGAAACTCATCATGATGAATTGTAGTTGTCTCTGTCTCAGCTAAGGCCCCAGCCCTCTCCTGTAGTCAAGGGAAGGAAAGGGGCGTCTCGGGTGCGATTTCACGTAGCTCGGTTTAGTTTGTCTTGGGGTAAGATTACTGGTGTCCTGGAAGTGCCTGTTTTGAAGTACTGCCTGCAGGGGAGCTGAGGGAGACCAGCGTAGATTTAGACATGAATATGGAGATCTCTCTCACTGGATGACGCTCCTTTTGCTTTAAGTTTAAAGGACAACTTGGCTATGTTGCTCAGGTAGAATCTTCTGGGGTGGGAGGTGGGTGTGAGAATGCAGTGAAAACATACCAAATTTTGCAAGGTGTAATCAAAACTAAAATACAAAAACTTAGGGAATCTGAGGCGTTTGAAACCTCCAGTGAATTAATTAGCGTTTCTGAGAGTGTAAGTGACATTTCACTGGAGTATGATCAATCTTTTAATTTTCACTGTCACTCTAGGACTGTCTCAGTGGTTTTACTTCTGTGCCTGTGTATCTCTTAATCTCTCCGCTATCCTTTCTTCTATATATTATAACATACAGAATGCTGAAAGTGTGTTTTTTCAAATGTCCACATGAAAAAGTCTGGTTTCCTTCATCATGAGAGCATAGCAGCAAGATTAGTTTGTTTGGAAAGTGATAGTTAACCTTAAGATACGTATTTAGTAAGTGAGAGAACTAAAGAATGTATGTTCAATCTTATTCTTGACTCTATTCATTTCACTTTTGAAGTCCCATTAAATGGAATCAAAGTAGAACTTTGTCAAAAGATTTCTTTTTGTGTGTATTCAAACTTGTTTGTTAACTTCCGTGACCAAAAGATTTCCCTGGTTTTTCATTATGATTCTTATTGAAAAGTCAGTAACATAAAATATGCTCATCTAAGTCTTTTTTTTCCCCACTAGCCTTAGACCATAATTAGTTTAAGGATTTAGTTCTGGTTACTTTCAACTATCTGCAAAACCTTTGACAGTAGTAGAATCGCGTCAAAGAAATGCGTTGAAGCTTTATTATCCGAGAGTGTCTAATAATGAAAAATCAGTCATGGAGACCATGTGAGAAATATTAGTTATTGGTGCCACCTGACAGTGCAAGTCCAGTCGCGCCTTTTGAATGCATCTGTGCCTGTAGGGTTCATTTACATAAGAAGACCTTTCTGGTGAGTGGTAGTTTAGGAGTAGTCATGATATTCTTCGGAATGATACACTCTTGGTTAAGATAATTCATTTTCTTTGTAAGTCTTAAAATTCACATGGTTACAAGTGTGTATGAACACCTAGGCTCAGCTATGTGAATACGCTTTCTGTGGTGTATTGTGACAAGAAACTCAAGCAGCCAAATCAGAGAGGTGATACTAAGACACAAAAGACTCTGATTATGAAGTTTCTGCATGTATGTATGTGTGTGTGTTACCAATTTTACAATATATATTTTTAATGTATTTATACATATCTTAAATATTTTTAAGATTAAGAAATTGGTCTTAAAATGACTTGGGAGGTAACAATAAATTTCTGGAATTTCGTTTACTGTGTGATTATTGAAATGTTTAATCAAAGTAAGCAATAGAGCTCTGCACACCAGACACAGGTTCTGGCAGTCTGATAGCTGTGTTTGAATTCTTGCAGCCACGCCGCAGAGTTGTTCAGCAGCAGCCCACACAGATCCTCTGGCTGGCTGTGCTGGTCCTACTGCTTCAGCGTGCACCCACGACAGCTTTGTCCAGGTGAGCGTAGCCTACTGAAAGGAGGTGAAAGCGAAGGAGACTGTATGAATGAACTGCAGGTTTATACACTTGTGAAATTAAGGATATAAATTTGAAAATGGATCTGCTTGATAAAGTGAAAGTGATGTGGTTTACAAATACCTATTTCAAAGAACCACTGAATGTTAAACGGGTAGTTTTGTAATTCAGGTTAGGTTTCAGGGTAGCAGCATAGTGGGTGTCCTCATCAGTGGAGTGGTTTTTTGCTTGACTTCACCAGAATCACTTTTAGTTAATGAGCCTGCATTTGTATTTGAAGAATGTTCTTGCCTGGACAAAAAGAGATTCTTTAATATTATGAAAATACTGAGAAGCAGCTCCACTTCTTTGTCTCAGATAGTTTCCTGCAGTCCTGAGTTTGATTTGATGAACGAGAAAAACTAAGGTGACTTTTTGGAATGGGCCCCACCTCGGAGATCTCTTATTAAAGATAACTCCAGTGCTTCCTGTAAAATGCGTTATGTAATTCTAGTGGAAACTGCACCTTATTTGGAGGGCCTGGCTTATCAGATATCAGAAGATCTGAAGTAAAAATGCAAGAGCTTCCTTTTTTATTACAGCATAACGCATATACTTTTTTCCCCTCACAGAGGACAAGCGAAGCAAGTTATGCTTATGCGTGTTGAAAAAGGGTTGACCTACCCAACCTTGATCATCCAGTTTCCTGTCTTGCAAATATCAACCTTTCTCTTTTATTCGTGACTTCTTTTAAAAAATAAGCTTATCCAAGATGGGCAGGTTATGGCCAGGATAACACGTTAGTGTAAGGCTATAAATAGCCAACAGCCAGTCATGCCGTCGATATTGTAGTATTTGTTTTTCGCACAGTGCATCTTTGTCCTCTCACTTTGATTGTGAGCTGCTTTTTTCATCCAGGACATGAGGATCCATCTGAGCGATGGGCAGTCACAATTAAATAGCTTATCTCGGAAGGCCGAGATCCATGGGATAGTAAATCATTCCAAAGGAGTTGTCAAAGGTGGTGTTGTGGCTAGATTGAAGGATAATATACAGTGTCCAAAGGGTCTAGTAAAAATCAGTTGTTTGGAGAAGCAAGTCCATGGGCAGTGTGTGGAGTTAGAAGAGCTTTAGGCCACTTGCTAGTGGTTGCTTTGTTTCCTGGAAACCCCCAGCAAAAAGCTGCCGAGCATCTGGGCAGACTGCGGGAAGGCGATCCTCTGCGTGAGAAGGCCAAAGGTGAGCAGTGCCCTGTATCAGTTCCACCAGGTCAGTAACCGGCTGTCTCTGAGCAGGGTAACACAGCTATCGTACCGCGTGGATCAACGGGACTTCTTGAGATTTCTGAGTCTTCGCGTAGCATAGGTCATTTCTCCTGGAACGTGGTGACAGGCTGTGCAGGTGGTACAGAAGACAGCAGTTTGCCTGCGGTTCTTGCTGAGCTGTGGGGAATAATCAGTTTGCCTTTTGTGTGTTCTGGGGCATATACTTCCCCAGACTTCTGCTGGGGGATGTGGCAAGCTGCAGTATTGAGCATCCTGCCCTGCTGGTGTATTGATCATCCATCAGTAATCACTTGCACAAATCCTCAAAAGTGTTAAAATTCATCAGCCCTGGCTGACTAAGCATTTTTATTGTTCTTCACAAAAAATAGAACTATTGCGTGGTATATTTCCTATCGTTCCACTCAATACCTTCCACCAGTTGCAGGAATTCAGTGCGATGCTGTTGAAGCGTGGTTTGCGGGGCGCTTTAGGCTGTTTGGTCCCGCTGTGTGCTGCTAGGTAGGAGTGGCAAAGCCTATACGAAACTGCTGGACCAGTCCCGAAGACAGCGAACCGTATCGGCACGCTAGTAGTCAGCAAGCTGGTTACCAGCCCCGTTTCTGTTGGATCCAGACGGTGCTTTGTGGTCTCAGAAGGAAAAGCGGGCACTCTTGGACAAGGAAGCCTAAACCTTGTGCTGTTCCTTACTGGGTCTTGCAGAGAGCATCACTTTTAAGTTTAGGAGAGATTTAAGACAGGTGGAGTTTCTGGGTCTTGGAGGCCAGCTGCTGGGCTTGTACAGTACACACCTGAGCTGCTGAAAGTGTTAGGTGACCCTGACTGGAACACGGGCAGACCAGGCCCGTAACTAACTGGTTGGTTGGCTGCAGTTTGCTCTCCAGAAAAAGCTACAGAGAATTACTGCATGGAATGGCAAGGGGACATAGGTGGTTATACCCAGACATGGTGGCTGATGGTGGTGTATCTCACCAGGTTTCTGAAATCGGGGTTTCAGAGGTTTGTATTACACTCTTGTTACCGAAATCTCGGAATGAAGAACTTATCGACACCAATGTGATGTAGATAAGCAGACACTTCTTTATTGACGGCCGGGTGCGTGAGCGAGTCCTCTCGCGATCAACGCACGCCAGGTCCCAAACTCAGATTCCATGTATAGAACTTATTCATACATATTCATTAGTTATTCATGCATAATCATAACATTTCCCGTAAATCATTTACATCCTCTCCTCCTATATCCGATTCCGCGCAGTAAAGCTTAGAAAGGTCTAGAAATGGGTCTAGGGTACGATTTGGGTAGGTGGTATGTGAGTCGGTGGTCGCGATCTCCCCCTGCCGGAATTACCTTCCGGTAAAAGTTCACAGTTTCTTGGCAGGCACCTACAAGCTGTTCCAGTCGACTCTCCCCAGTTCCCATTCATCTCATACTCTGACATTTCAATACACCTCTGCATACAGAAGACTGGTTAAGTACAAAGGAACCTTTCAACCCTAGAGTTATTACCTGAGTTTTCACAATAGTTCCAGGCCCCCCTTCTAGCCTTGGTACAAGACGTACTAAAGATCTCATAGCAGCTTTTACTGTGCAACTATAAGTTTCCTATAAAAATTTTTCTTATTCTTCTATATTTTAATTTATTAAATGATTTTATAAAATCAATTAATCAATCTAATATAATCAATCAATCTTAACTTATTAACAAATCGATAACATTTCCCCCCTTTGAAAGTGTTGAAAATCATTATTTCAATACTTTCACATTATTCATATATCTTTTGTTTAAACATATTTTGGTGATGGATCATATCTTGGTGAAATAGTTGGTACTTCTCTTCATAATCATACGATTCACTGCAATTCTATTGGTAAACTATTTCTTCAGACATGCTTATACTAGCATGCTCATCAAAAGACAACTAGTAACAGAAACAAAGTTTTAATTATAGATTGTATCCAAGAGCTCAAATTCCATCCCAGTTTGTTAAAAATTTTCCCAAGCCAATCTTCTGACATATCCTTTTGAATTGTTTCAGTTTCTTTTTCAATTTTTCCCAATAGGTCTAGATCATGTTCCACATCCTGAGTGACATTTGGAATGTGGATACAACAGTGGTCCAGTTTATCCTTGAGATATCCACATACTCCATGTTCTTTAAGTAGGAGCATATCTAGTGCCATTCTATTTGTAAAGTCATTCTGGAGGTTGCCTGTAATTATATATTCAATACCTTAAACCCCTTTTTGTTAACGTTTATTAATTTTTCCACTTGATCAGCTAACTGATAGAGCCATGCTCTGTTTCTATATGAAGCTGTAGGATTTAAAAGTGATTCAAGTGCCCAACCAGTTTTCACTCCTATAAATGGTTCATTCCAAATATCATCATTTATCTCAAATCTCTTTATTCGTTTAGATTCTAAATTCTCTAAGGATCCTTTAAATGGTGATTTCTTTCAAATTGGACACAATGTTGGCATGCCTAAGGTAATTTGTTTCACCTTACCATCTAATGGTAAATGTGTGGTCCAGGTTCCATGACTTAATGGCCAAACTAAATGTCCTGGACTTCAAATAGTAGTTTTACTACAACTAAACGAAGTTCCTTTCCTAACTATAAAAGTGCTGGTTAAATTGAGAGTGTTCTTAAGACCTCGACAAAAACAACCATATTTTAAAACAGTGGCCTACAGAGGAATTCTTTGGATTACTAAGTCTGCATTACTGCAATCATACACTTTTTCACATTTCCACCATGGCACTGCTTTATTTTCCTTCTCTCCTGATGAAGGTGACCTATCATTGACCCAGGGTAATACTGAAAAAAAAAACTTTTCCATCCCAGGTAAAACACCAAAAAGTTCTTGCTATATACTGAAAATGGGAAAATATGGACATAGACCATATAGAGTCCCATTGTTCTACTAATTGGGTACCTTGGCCAGTTCTGTTACACTTCCATTTCATGATACTTCTGCTCACATTGGTTTTAAGTTGTTCATCATAAGAACATCATCCCACAGTCTTAAATCTCCCTATTTTGGTAAAAACATGATTTAACAATATTTCACAATCCGCCAGACTACCTGGAGTTTTCCACTGTTTTCTAGTGACTTTCACTTGCTCATACCATTGAGTCACTGGCCTCTGTTCACAATAATTGGTTTCATTTTTATGTTCCAGGTTAGTCAAATTCATAGTTAAAATTCCCCATGGAATAGATTCACCTACTGCCCTCAGTATTGGCAAACAAGCAGTGATCTGCGTGACATTTTGTAAATTGGCAAATTCTTTAGTCAATCCTACCAACAAATTTTCCTCAGCCATTTGTTTGGGAATTTCAATCACTTGTTCTGTTTCTATTTGTCTTTTGTTCCTGTCCACCAAGCCAGCCCATGATCCCACCAACATTACCAACCAAAAGAAAATCCAAAAACCAATCATAACCTGATAAAAAAATTAGACATGTTTCAAAGTCAATTTTTAAGTCTCTGGGTCACGATTAGCAATCTTCCACGGAGTAGATGCTTTCTTCACGGTGCTTTCTTCACTCAAGTATAATGTATCCAAGCATCGGATTCTGCAATTTTGATAGCTGTAAAAGTGGTTAGCAGTATCTGGAAAGGTCCTCTCCAGTGCTCCTGCAATGGTTCAGAGGTCCGAGTCTTCACATAGACATAGTCTCCTAGTTGGAAATCATGCACTGAATTTTCCAGGGATAAAGGTATATTTCAAATTACTACACTTCAAATCACAGCCAAAGTTTTCCTTGGAAAAAAAACAAATAGTTATACACATCTTGTTTTCCTTTTACATGTATGTTTAGATTTGGTTCTACAGACTCATATGGTTTTCCATATAATAATTCGTAAGGACTGACTGAGGTTCCACTCTTTGGCTGTACCCTGATTCATAATAATGCCAATGGAAGTGCCTGAGGCCACTTTAGACTGGTTTCTTGACAAATTTTACTTATTTGTCGTTTCAAAGTTTGATTCATCCTCTCCACTTTTCCACTAAATTGTGGTCTCCAAGACGCATGCAAATCCCAATTAATACCCAATGCTTTGCTAACACTTTGGACTACTTCAGCAACAAAGTGTGGACCTCTGTCAGAGGAAATTCCAATAGGAACTCCAAATCTCGGAATTATTTCTTGTAATAACCACTTCACCTCTTTTTGCTTGTGTGGTGCGACAGGGAAGGGCTTCTGGCCATCCTGTAAAAGTATCAACCCCTACCAGGATGTACCGGTACCCATTTTGTCTAGGTAGCTCTGAAAAATCTACTTGCCAATAATCTCCAGGTTCTGTACCAGATTTCAGTCTACCCATTTGAACCTTTTTCTTAATCACTGGATTATTTTTCAAACATACTTCACACTTTGAGTTACCATTTTAGCTATTCCCAACATCTTAACTGATATTATTTGTTTTCGTAAAGATGTTACTAAGGCTTCTGCTCCCCAGTGACATTCTTGATGTCTTGTTTGAATTATCTCTCTCATCCCAAGAGGTGGAATTACTACTTGTCCATTAGGAGTTATCCACCATCCAGCTAAGTTTTTCTTAGCACTTAATAACTGACCCAATTTGTCATCTTCCTCTGAATATCTCAGTTTTTCCCTAGGAAGGGTTACTGTTTTAGAAGGAATTATTGCCATTTGCAATGCTTGTTTCTTTGCTACCTTTTTTTCTTTTTTTTTTTCTTTTTTTCTGTTCTATCAGCTAAATTATTCCCAGCTATTATTTTTGTATTCCCAATCTGGTGTGCCTTACAGTGCATGATTGCTACTTGATCTGGCTTTTGAACTGCTTGCAATAATCGTAAAATTTCTGTTTGATGTTTAATGTTTGATCCCTGAGAGGACAATAACCCCCTCTCTTTCCACAAAGCTCCATGGACATGCACTACCCCAAAGGCATATTTTGAATCAGTCCAGATATTTACTCTCTTGTCTTTGCTTAGTTCTAAGGCTCGAATTAAAGCGATGAGTTCTGCCTTTTGGGCTGATGTGGTACTCGCCGATGCTCCTGCTTCTATAACTGTAGTCTCTGTTGTTACCGCATATCCGGCGTATCGGACTTCTTGTTCCATAAAGCTGCTTCCATCAGTATACAATTCCCAGTCTGGTCGCTCCAATGTCACATCCTTCAGATCTTCACGACTGGAATAAACGTACTTGATGGTGGCCAAGCAATCATGTTCCAGTCGTCCTTCTTCCTGTATGGAACTTAAAAACACTGCAGGATTTACCAGGTTAGTTGTCTTTAGAATCACATCTTCTTGTTCAGTCAATACCACCTGGTATTTCATCATTCAGCTGGGAGACAGCCAATGTCCCCCCTTCTGTTCTAAAACAGTTATCACCATGTGTGGGACATAGACTGTTATTGTTCTTCCCAAAGTCAATTTCCGAGCTTCTTGTATGAGCATCACTGTTGCTGTCACTGCTCGAAGGCAGTTTGGCCACCCTCTACTCACTGTGTCCAGTTGTTTAGAGAAATATCTGACTGGTCGTTTCCAGCTTCCTATCCTCTGGGTTAACACGCCCAGTGCAAGGTGTTGTCTTTCATGTACAAACGGCTGGAAATCTTCGGTTAGATCTGGCAGTCCCAAGGCAGGTGCAGACATTAAGGCACGTTTCAACTCTACAAAAGCCTTTTGTTGTTGTGGGCCCCATATAAAGAGAGAGTTCTTCTGGGCCTCGTACAGCGGTTTAGGTATTAGCCCATAGTTCATGATCCAAAGGCAACAACACCGAGTCATTCCCAAAAACGCTCTGAGTTCATGAATATTTCTCGGCTCAGGTATACCACAAATAGCTTCTGTGCGATCTTTTCCTAATTGTCGTTGTCCTTTTGAAATCTCAAAGCCGAGATATATCACAGTCTGGCAGGCTATCTGGGCTTTCTTCCTGGATACCTTATACCCATTTAGTCCCAGGAAATTCAAAAGGTCAATAGTCACCTGTATACAAATAAATCTTTCTTCTGTAGCAATCAATATATCATCCACATATTGTAAAAATAAATGCCCAGGTCTTGGTTTGTCCTGTTTCCGGATTTCAAATTCCTTAGCTAAATGATTTCCAAAAATAGTTGGACTGTTTTTAAATCCTTGGGGTAATCTAGTCCATGTCAGCTGCATCTTTTGATTTGAGGATTTTCCCATTCAAAAGCAAACAGTTTTCTGCTTTCCTTTTCCAAAGGTATACGAAAGAAAGCATCTTTTAATTCAAGCACTGTAAACCACTGATAAGTCTCCCTTAACGCTGTTAACAGTGTATAAGGGTTTGCTACTACAGGATAAATATCCTTAACTATTTGATATACTGCTCTCAAGTCTTGTACCAGCCTATATTCACCCGAGGGTTTTCTGGCTGGTAAAATGGGAGTATTATACTCAGATTCACATTCTTCCAAAATTTTATACTCCAAAAATTTATCAATCAATTTCTTCAATTCCTGTCTCACTTCTGATTTGATTAGATATTGTTTAATTCTCACTGTTCCTGCACCTTCCTTCAAATCTATTTTAACTGGTTCTGCTAGTTTCGATTTACCAGGAATATTTGTTTCCCATACAGTAGGGATCACTGCCAAATCCACCTCCGGTGGAATTTCTTGTTCCTTTACCTTTTTTTGTATCATCAGGATTTCTCCCGTTTTTGACTCAGGTATTTTCAAGAAAAGTTCTCCTTTGTCAAAAACAATCTGTGCATTTAATTTGGATAACAAGTCTCTTCCTAAGAAGGGTATCAGACATTCTGGTACACACAAAAATTCATGTGTAATTATCTTATTTCCAAATTTCAAATCCAGGGGTTGCAGGAATGGCCTGTTTTTGTTCCAGTTTTTCCTTTACAGGTATTTAATAAAAAAAATGTCGCTCCTGTATCCACTCCCAACCTCACAATTTAAACAACATTTTTTTTACACTTTCTTATTATCAGAAGTTATAGCCATTACCAAATTATCTCTAATAGTTAGCTTACATTCATCCTGCCAATCCTTTCTTTGTCTTAAGTAAAAAAACAAATCCACATTTGGCATTTTATTCCATTTCCCTTCTCTTTTACAATACAGCATTAACTGCAGAATAGTGTTATAATTCAGTGTCCCATTCGTGGGCCACTTTTCCTGATCATCCAATATATACAAAGGTCACCAATTATTACAATACTCAAATTATTACAATACTCAATCACCTGGCTCTTTTGCAGATCATCCTGTAAATTTCCCCAATGTGCCAATAAACATCCCAAGAAAGAATTTTTCGGGATTTTGTCATTTACAGCAAGATTACCCATGCTTTTACTTTTAAACGACCGAGTTAACTTAGTTGCCATGGTGTAATTACTCACAGTACAATACACAATTATTCAACTCTGTCACTCCGATCCGCGGATCCACACTCCACACTTGCTTTCGTTCTCAATTATACGTCTCACCCTTACAGCCACACTCACACTTTCCCACAGCTACTTTAAACAAACATATAACACAATATTATACCTCTTAATTTTCTTCTTAATACACAGACTCACAAAACAACAAAAAGCACTAAAACTTCTAACTTCTTGTTAGAGGCACTACCTTAGAGAACACTATAGCATATAGTTTCTCTTGTCTACACTTTTGTCCAACCCTGCAATAGCTTTCGCTTATGTCTTACGGGCAGACTCCTAGTCCTACCCTGCGCAGGTCTTTCACTGCGTCTGACAGGCAGACTTACTCAGTGGCACTCCAACCCACTGGTGGGACTCCATCCCACTCTTTCCCATACACTTATTATAGTGGGACTCCTGCCCACTTCCTCTAGTGCACTTACTTACTACAATTAAAAAGAAGAAGTGTCTTACCCAAAAAAAAATCCAAGGAATGTCGCGAAGAGCCTTACGGATCGGGGATCGATGGGTGTCCCCGAGAAATCCTCGGTGCCGGCTGGAACCGATCAGGTCCCCGACTCCTCCGGTCTCCTTCAGCGAGGTCCCATCTGGGTCGCCAAAACTGTTAGCGAAATCTCGGAATGAAGAACTTATCGACACCAATGTGATGTAGATAAGCAGACACTTCTTTATTGACGGCCGGGTGCGTGAGCGAGTCCTCTCACGATCAACGCACACCAGGTCCCAAACTCAGATTCCATATATAGAACTTATTCATACATATTCATTAGTTATTCATGCATAATCATAACATTTCCCGTAAATCATTTACATCCTCTCCTCCTATATCCGATTCTGCGCAGTAAAGCTTAGAAAGGTCTAGAAATGGGTCTAGGGTACGATTTGGGTAGGTGGTATATGAGTCGGTGGTCGCGATCTCCCCTGCCGGAATTACCTTCCGGTAAAAGTTCACAGTTTCTTGGCAGGCACCTACAAGCTGTTCCAGTCGACTCTCCCCAGTTCCCATTCATCTCATACTCTGACATTTCAATACACCTCTGCATACAGAAGACTGGTTAAGTACAAAGGAACCTTTCAACCCTAGAGTTATTACCTGAGTTTTCACAATAGTTCCAGGCCCCCCTTCTAGCCTTGGTACAAGACGTACTAAAGATCTCATAGCAGCTTTTACTGTGCAACTATAAGTTTCCTATAAAAATTTTTCTTATTCTTCTATATTTTAATTTATTAAATGATTTTATAAAATCAATTAATCAATCTAATATAATCAATCAATCTTAACTTATTAACAAATCGATAACACTCTCATCACGGTTGGTTACAAAACAGGGAGCTCAGGTACAACTTCTTACCCATTTTTCATTTGAGTTCTCTTAAGTGGGGTTTGGATTAGTGTGATGAATCAGTATCCTTCGGTAGGAATGAGTCTTTTGAGAGACCTCCTGCTATCTTCTGCAACAGCAGTGCTGGCAGCTCACAACCATTAGCTCAATACTTCCCCGCTGCTTTATCATAGATGTGAACCGAGGCTACATATTGGATTTCAGCGATTTTTTTCATTTTTTTTTTCCTGCCCCCACCTCGTTTTGTTTTTTTTTTTAATGGCAGCCCTGCTGTTTGATTATTGCTATTACCATGGTTATTAAGCTGTCGGTATTTCCTTGTGGAACTGAAGCGAGAGGTAACGGGAAGAAATAAACATGCAAGAAAAAAGAAGAACTTTCTGACCTTAAAAGCAGTCCTAAGTAGTTTGCTTTTATTTGTAATAAGGAATGATAATCAGCCATGTTATTTCAAAAAGAAATCAAGTCTGAACTAATTCCGATTGCCCAAGCACTCAAGCCAGATTTGTGTAGTCCTAGCGGTCCCTGAAAAGGTGTGGTTGTGCTTTAATTCCTGCACACACTATGCTAATCTTGTAAGTGAAATGCCCATCTTCTCTTTCACCACTTCTGCTAAGTCAGACCATTTTTCCTCTTGAGCTTGAATGACCAGCAAGCTATTAGTCTTTCAGGCCCTGACTTCTCAATCTTTTATCGGTTTTCCTTGTTTTCGTTGCTGCCTGCCCCCATCCTTCTCCAGGTGAACTAAAAGGATTTAAATTGTACCTTTGCGTGGCCCCTTTCTCCTGTTGGAAATACACACGAGATCCTGTAGTGCATCCAAGAGGACAATATGTGCTGTAACAGCTTCAAGCTGAGGTCCCCTAAGAAGAGGCAGAAAAAGATTCAGTATGGGTGGGTTGGTTCATTGGTTTTTGGCAGGGATGATCTTATTCCTGGACGGTTTGGTAACCCAGATCTTACTTAGAATCCTGACTACTTATGGCACTAAACAAGCAATGCAACAGAAATGAAACACCTTATTAACATTTTAAAAAAATAGAACTGAAAAAAAAATCAAATGAGAGTAATAATGTTTGAACCTATCTCATAAAAACATAAAGGTGGCTTAGCCTTTAATGAAAAGATTTTGCTTAACAACCTAAATTCCTCAAATTCCAGGTTTTATTTTCCCCTCTGTTTCCCCCCACCCTCCACAGTTTGTGGCTATCTGCAAACTGGCACATCTACACGAATCCACACTAGGACTTGCCTTCACACACCCAGGAGACAGGATCTTATCTCTTTGTGGTATCTCCATCAGGGAGAGACCAAGTCCTTCACTGGCATTTGATCTGATACGGCTTTCCTAGTAGGTGATCCTGTAGCTTCCTGTTCTCTAATTTACTCGTCTCTGGAAGTAGCTTTTCATTAACCATGAGCTCAGCTAAAAGGTCTAAGGATAGTCAGGCACTAAGGACTACTCCTTCATACTGGATCCCTTCCAAAAGAAGGCTGTATTTTAAATAGACCTGAGTTTCTGTTCAACATCATTGTATGACTTGTATTTGTCAGAAGAAATGACCCTTCTAGTGTCCTTTGACTGAGTCACCTCCAGAAGAAGTAGCAGTACAGACACTGGCTGTTAAAATGTCATCTATCATTTCACTTGGGTAGGACTTGCTGCTTTGGAAAAACTCTTTCATTGTCTTCATTCTGTTTTAAAGGTTACTCGATATATATGAATGCTACTAAAAAAATCATCACTGGATTGCTGATTGTGTCCTGTCGTCCTGTGATGTCATTACAGTGAAAAATTTTAGTAGTGTTCAGACCTGATCTGTGATGGCAAAGGCAGAGTCTCTGTAGGTTCTACAAGGAGTGTTTCTGACCTGAAATTCTGTCGGGTTTTTATGCAGATCGATGCAGACTTTGAGTTGTGCCTTTGTGGGACACTGTCATGACCGGAGAGTCCAGATGTGAGGCTGTGACAGGCAGGGCAGTTTTGCAGTATTTCCTTTCACCGGTATTTGAACTCCCACTCATCCTGGGACTGGGGCATCCCTGGGGGGCACCCCTTGTGTAGATGTGCCTATGGACAATCACTTGAGGAGGAAAATGGTATTATTGGTTAAGAAGCGGTGAGTTCCTCAAGTTGTGTTGTCCATATGCACATTTACAGCATATGGACCTTTTTCTTTTGCTTAAAAATGTTGCGGTTTATACTGATTTTTTTATATAACAGCAACAGGAATGCTTGAGTTTTAGAAGGAACTGAAGGCAGGTGGATTTTCTCTCTCATTTTCTATTACGTATGTGGCACGTGAAGAGGGTGGTTCTAGTGTACCCCCACAGGTCCTACTAAGATCAGAAGTCTCTGATTTGAGTGCTTGGGTATATTTAACACCTGTGGTGCAAAGGGTGTGCAGACAATGCATCTGCAGGCATACACCAGCTCCTAGTAAGTAACCTTCTCTCCAGGATAGACCATGAATAGAAGAAAGGAAACGTGCCAAGAGTAAGGTGGTTAATGAAAACCAAGACAAAGCAGTAGCTTTTTTCTTTTTTCTTCTGGTTAAACTTGCTATTTTAACTGAGAATAACGGACAATCTTTCAAGCTTTTGGATAAATGGATAAACAGAATCAATACACATCCTGTCACGGTAATTTTTTGATACAAAAGTTCACTGCATTTTGTTTTTTCCAGAATCCTCCAATGCAGTCATCTTACGAAGCTGAACTGATGCCGTCTGACCGGCTATGTAATATATCTGAAGAAAACAGGAAGGCAGAAGTCAGTCTTGAAGCCACGTTTCAGGTTGCCGCTGAGGTGCGTTCATCATGCAAAGCTGAAAAGGTGGGAGTGGCACCTGCAGAGAGCCAGTATTCGATCCTGGAGTTTAATGGAAATCAGGCACTGCCTGTTAATAGTTACACACCTTCTTCAACTGAGGAAAGCCAGCTGGAATGTCTCACTCCTGTAACTTCAGACACATCATTTCTGGTGGAAGCAGATGGAGCACTGGGTTTGTCTCCGTTACAGCCTTCTGACATTCTTTGTGCTGCCGATACCACTCTGTCTATAGAAACTGCTGCTGCTGCTAAAATACTACAAGAACTTCTGACCACACAGGAAGCAGATGAAAAACAGAGCAAAGAACCAAATCACCGCCCAGCTGAGTTCTCCCTCATGTTTTTTGAGGAAGAATTGTTCAGTCCAGAGCAGGTAAGGGGTAAGGAGAGGTAAACCAACATCTTTCTTGAGGTAACTATATTTGATAGTAATGCTAGGGTCTGGACCGATAGCTTTTCAATATTCTTGCCTGCTTAAGAGCTGAAGGCTTCTTTAATTAAGCTTTTAATGGACAGTGAAGGGTTTGCTTGGTAAAGCAAGATATAAAAAAGAAGACGAAATGAAAAAGTATCCCATGTTTCCCATGTTAATGAGCATGACATGTGTCAGCCTGTTGGCCAAGTTAGGGTGCTCATTTGCATGGGAAACATGCGTAGTGCAGGTGTATTCGTGGTGATGAAGTGGATGCTTTTTTAGGTTGTAACATACCATCTTTAATCTCCAACAAAGAAGAGTATTTTGAGAATTGCCGCTGGAGGCAGATTTTTGCTTAAATTTAGATAAACGGTTAGATTGTTTCTGATAAATAGTTGTTAAGTTCTGTTTTCTGTGGAAAGTATAGTTTATTGACATTTGACTGGTATAAAGCATCTTCATTGGTTTATACTTCGTGGTGTACAACAAGTTGTAATTGTACTTCGGTCTACCTGTACCTGGTCTGACCGGTATGTAAAATTGTAAGTCTCATGAGGGGTGAGGGGCATTCTAGATGTTACTCTGTTAAGGCAGCAAATGCATGCTCTGCTTTTTTTGTTTTGTTTTGTTTTGAAAACAAGGTAAGCTCAGGAGATTGTTTCTGCTGCATGAGACCTACCTTGCATGTAGGCACTCAATCTCATTTCTGTGTGTGCATTGAAGCTACTGTTTTATTGTTCTGTCGGTAGCTTGACGCCTTCACTGAAGTTTCTAGATTGGGAATCATCAGCTGGCGCAAACCTCCCATTGTTGCTTTCAGCGTTATAAAGATTAGTCCTCTTCCTCTTGGGTATCTTTCTAGAAAGGGATGTGTATTCTGATCAAGCCTCTGCATAGCTCAAGCCTAGACTAGACTGTTCTGCTCCGTACTGTGTAGGGAAGAGCACATCCCTGTGCTAGTGCATAGAGTTGGCAGTACTCCTTAATTGGTGCCCACTCATTATATTAAGTGTTGACCGCATTTTAAATGTTGTCAGTTTTGAGAATTTTTGAACTGCATTTTTAGAATGATAGGTTGTCCCTTGTTGAAGGCCTTTGGAGTCCGTGACCCAAACTTCCTTGTCAAGAACTGGGGGAATTAAGCACACGAACCACGTAGTTGTTTGGGAGGGAGGTTTTGTATATTTGTGAGAATCCTGGTTAAATAACTGGCCTCATTTTTTGAGCAATTGAAAAGCTATTCAGGGAATGTTCAGCGTTTTGTTTGACAGATTCCCTGTTTCTGTTAGAACTACTCTTCAACTAGTCTCCTCCTCCCAAACTCGGGAGAGGGAAGGTTAACTTAGCAACCTGCTTGTCCAGAGTCATGGCAGGTGCAGAACTCTCCAGAGGAGGCTTCTGTGCCTGTACTCCTCACATCAGGCTCCAGCACAGTTTTCTTCCTCATCCCTGAATCTGGAAGCACTCAGGCTTTCAGTGCCTGTTGGTACCATGTGTTTTAGAGCAAGCTTATGACAGAATAGTGGACGTGCACAGAAGACCGCTCTATTCCTCTCTATACAAGCAGAGGGGGAGCAAATTCCTCCACCGTTCATACAAGAGCATCAGAACAGGTCTGCTGGGTCAGATCAAAGGTTTGTCTTGCCCAGCGTCAAGTCTCAAAACAACAGCTGTAACCTGATGTGTAGGGAAGAGCAAGAACAAGGAGCGCAAACAGAGCAGGGCATTCCTGCTTACACATTCCAGCTACTTTCAGCCCGAGGACTTGCCATGATACTGTGTACTTCATCTTGGGTTTCTGCTCTGTGGACTGAAGTCAGCCCTTGAAACTGTCGGTTTTAGCATATGGGACCTTTTGACCAAGCTGGTACTGTTCTGTTTTCTGTTCCGTTCACAGTATTTCCCAGCATTTAATTACTTTTGTGACCAGCACTGAGCCTTGAACTGTCTTCCTCATAGAAGTAACAGTTTAGTAGAAACCTGCTTTATTCTGCTTTCCCGATTTCCTAAAAGACAGCAAATTAAAGAGCAGCTCTTTACACGAAAAGAGTTAGTACATTCAACAGTTGAGATCCAGCGTTGTCCTCTCAGCCTCAGTCAATTTCTGTCCTAGACTTTTAGAGGCTTTGGCCTTCAATGGGCATCTCTTATTCCACTCCTACTCCTAAGAAATGTTTTATTTTCTTCTTAAAGTGGAAATAGAACATTTCTGTAATGCTTGATCAAGAGGAATTTGCCTCCGATTTCGTTCAGTCTCCTTGGCAGCATACCTATGTGAAGGCTGAAACGCTTGCTTTCTTTGGGGAAGGTTAATCCAGCAAACCCCATTCATGCGAGTTGCTAATTTTAGTGCCTCAGCTTCCCATCATGGTTCCAGCTGGGTATAGGTATAGTCCAGTCAGTGTCTTGTAAGTCGTGTAAGTAGTGAGATGCAGCAGTTTTGGCGTTTTTCAGTAACTGAAGTGAAAACTTTCACGTCTGTCAGCTTTGGTAGCTTTGCTTGATTCTCTGCCAAACAATGCTTCGGACTCTGAAGTTGCAGAAGTATTAGACCTGAGTGGAGGGTCTGTCCACAGGTGCGGTGAATCCATGGTCAGAAACATGCTCGCTTAAAAGACCAAACAATAAAAAAAAGGGATAGCTTGGGAACCAGACTTGTGTGGGCTAGGCTGATGCTGTTAGGATGAAAATGGTATTATTACCTATTACATTAGATTACTGAAGAGTTGGTGTGTAAGATTCTATAAACACAGTGATAAAAAGAAATCTGAAAGGGGTGCTGTGCAGTATGACTGCTCTTCAGTTTCCACACACGCAGCTGTGAGGGTTAAAATTGGACACAGCATTGGAAGTACAGGTTCACCAGTGAGGGGGAATGACATTTCCTCAGTTTGCTGGCCACGCTCGTCCCGGTGTAGCCCAAGGTGTCGTTAGCCTTACTGGGCACTGCAGCATCCCCAGGTCCTTTGCAGAACTGCTAGTTAGAGTGTCTAGACTACTTTCACCACGTAGGCTAGTAACAGTTTCTTAATAATGGTGATCCCAATATGCATGTTATTTGTTTTTTCTTTATCAAACACTGCAATTTGGTTTCTACATCCCCTGCCTGGTATTGCTTTTCATTATTCTCTTCTTTTTAAATAATGAAGTTTGCAGAATTGTTTCTAGAGCAGTTGTCCGGTGGAATATCCAGTTTAGAATGCTTACCTGAGAAATCTTCCCTTCTCTCACTACTTGATGAAGGCTGCTCACTAATTTTTCTAGAACTTGCTATTATGTAAATGTCACCAGGAATAGAGAAGTCATCATCACTCGTGAGACTTGGATTCTAGCTGGTGAAGGTAGTGACCTACAGCCTGCCTTCCTTCTTTGTTTTTGTGCCTGGGAAGGGGTTGTGGTTCAGACATCAGACAAAAGGCACTGCTAGCCACGTGTTTTTCACGTGGCCTTGTTAACAGTACTAAAGCAATACATCCAGACAGCACATTTCAAAGAGGAAAAAAAGAGTCAAATGGGTATCCAGCAAGTGCAGGAGGTGTGGGGGAGGGAACTAGTTCTCCCTGGAGTACTCCATTACTGTATTTGCACAGGCCTTTTTGAATGTTATTATACAACTTTGTCAAGCAATGTATGTGTGTTTCTATTGATACGTATACACATAGCCTGTTATATACTCAACATTGAGTAATGACAGACTCAAGGTGGTGAGCGTGATTTTTGGAAAGACTATCTTATTACCAAGTGTGACCTCTTGTCTTCTGTAAACTCACACATAATGGTTTTCAAAAGCTTTTTTTCCCCTTAATAGAAGGAAACATTGCAGGCTCTGAGCAGTCATTCATCTTTAGGTTATTGATGGATAAGATATTTGCAGAAGAGATGACTATTCTAGAACAGGTGATACTGTGAAAATTTTTCTGTCTAAAGGTAGATTCCAGGTGCTTAACTTTGGGCCTGTACTGCCTCAGTGAAATAGAAACAGAACTTGGTTGTTCGGGCCTTTTTTTTTTTTTAAGCTACAGGTTTTTGCCACATGATCATGGAAATGTACCAGTTTGCCAAATGGTTGCCTGCAAAATACATGTAGAGCAGCAGCAGAGGGCTCTAAAAAGCAAGCAACACGTTATAACTTAATGTCTTAATGACTGGATGGGGTGGGGTGAGATTCCCAACCAGAAATGTGTGGTTCACATGTAGTTCTGCATCACACAGCTCTGTCAAGTTGTTTGAGCTAGATCTGTCATTATTATTACACGTGCTGGTAAGAATGAGTGCACCTGTATTTCTTGTAGCTAGTTTAATAACTGAGGGAAAAGTTCAGACTGTGGGGACATGTACCCTAACTTTGTGTATTCTAGTTTTCTGATCTCATATTTTGCTTAATAAGATGTTTTGTAAGAGGTTGTTTCAATTTAGCAACCTTAATTCTGAGTTAAAAACACTTACTATGTCAACTGTCTAGGCAGTGTTCACCACCTGTTAGATGCCCTTTTGGAGTGGAGAAGAATAGCTTTTATTTTGTTTTATTGGTTTTATATTAGTTTTATTATAAGATAACATTGAGTGATCTTTGGTTTTATTTCTTTTGTTGTTGTGTTGTGTTTTTTTAAGGAGAATACTAGTGTTAAAAGTGAATCCAGGACATCGGAGACAGAAGAGAGACAATTCACTTCAGGAGCTGAGCCTGTGAACGAATCTGTAGGACAGACAGATTCATCTGCAAAATCTTTCTCCCGGAAAAGACGCAGTTCAGACACAGGCAACTCTCTCGGTAAGAAAGATTCTACGTTTTCTCAGAGATTACGGTGACAGCTGCTCTGAAACTAACTATTACAGAAAGGGGAGAGTAGAAGAATTTACTTGTTGTCTGCCGTGTAAGTACCTCATTGTTCCTTCAGTTAAAATACTAAACTTGTACAACCTCTTAGTGTACTTACCAACACACTTCAATAGAGACACTTATGATGTGGGAAAGGGTATAAATTACATAAGTAAATAAAACTTGAAGTTCTGGGAGTTGTGCCAGAAACCTGGATGTCACAATATTGAGATTAAGTCCATAGATGTGTTGGCTGGAGGGCGACAGTGCTGTGAAGGAAACACTGAGTAATGAGGTAACTATGGAAGTTCCAGGGGCAAAAACCACCGAACTGATGAAGCTAGTGTAGAAGTCTGAACTCTTTGTCTCAGATCACTGAATACATTGTACCAGTCTGGTAGTGTCCTGAAGCACGTGAGAAAAACAAGCCGCAGAGTATCTGAGGCTAAAAAAAACTTCACAAATCTAGTAACTGAAGGGAAAACCTAAATGTCCACAGATTAGAGAGACATAAGAGGACACAAAAAGTACTTGGGATCCATTCTAGAGGGGAATTTGGTTCAGCTTGCAAGTCTCTAAGAAGCTGTTTCCCTCACAGCTGTTCATCAAAGAGCCGATGGTAGAGTTTGAAGAGCTGTTGCTCACTTCAAAGGGTAGTTTCTAGATTCCAGATCATGATGCTAGTTAATAGTTCAGCTCATAATGCCCATCAGTTTCAAACATTTAAGTAAGGAATAAAGTCTTTCTGTCAGGAAGCTGAGAAAAAAGGTGGGATGCCACCTTGAAAAAAGGCAATTTTTGTTTAAAACATATAATCGAGAGTTCTTGTTCAATTACTTCCTGGTATCACAGATAACTAGCAAACTTCTCAGCTTTCATATCTGAAGCAAAACATTTGCTTAACGTGCCAGTTGTAAAGTTATGTACAGGAACATGTTGGAAAGCATTCCCATGGGATTGTTCCACAGGGATGAAACACTGTTATGCTAATGCTAATTAGCAACAATTGGCATAGTCTGCTCTCTGGGAAATGTGACGGTCATCCAGGCCTGCATCTCCACGGTTGTACCTTTGAGGCTTGGTGTGCGTGTTAAGGGTAGAGATAGACAGCACAGCGGAGCCAAACGTGATCAGGCTCAAGCTAGCCCAAAGTCAGTTGGGTGCGTGATAGAAGCCTCCAAGCTGGCGTAGCCTGTCGGCTGCATGTCAGCTGTAAGCCTGAAGCAGGCAGGCTCAAGTGCAAGCTGACTTCTGCTGCTCTGACTACACCTTTGTCTGTCAGCACCTCCTGTCCTCTGTGAGACTTTGGAAACAACTTCTTTTTTAATCTCTCTATGCTAAAATGCATCACGATGATTTCCAGGTGTTTCTTGGCAACTTGCCCTCTGAGTGTGATGGGAGTCCTCTCTGTTTTCCTGTTTTCCTTTGGGCACTCCTTTGCAAGTTTTCTGAGCCTGCACTTTGATACATATACCCTGCTGTGAAAAAGGCTCTTCTTCCATCTATTTCAGTAGGCTGGTTTTTTCTATGTTAATGTCACTTTTCTTTAACATCACTTTTCTTTGTTACGCGGTGACACCAAGTTCTAGATACCACTCTGTGAGAGCCAATATAATGTGGTACATTTCAGTGACTGGGAGCAGCTCTGAGCCCAGCCCAAGGTGTTAATCTGTAAAAACGCACCAAGAATCAAACCCCCGCCTTTGTGGAGAAGGCATTGCTTCCCTCCAAAGAGCTGGACTGGACTTCTTTGCATTTCACAGCTGTTCTGTAGCAAGAAAAGGCGAGCGTCTTTTCACTAAAACACCGTCCCCAGGGTTTCCCTCCATAGCTGCCAGCCCATCTCTGCAGCACCATAAATCACCGAGATGGGTTATCTGCTTCCTTCAAATGGAAAACCAATGTATTTAACCAGCCTTCTCAGCTAAATTCTAGTTTATCAGTTTTAAGACCATTCTGCCCAGCAGAATCTAGATGAAGGGTGTCTCTCGTTCATTGTCCTGTCTCCAACAGTGTCTTCGGCATTTCTGTACCATTAAGCAGAAAAGGCCTCAGTAACCTTCAGTTGATTTTTAGAGTCCCTTTTTGAAGCTGTGCAAACATTTAGCATCCACTGTGGTTTTTGTAAGTTAATGTCATTAATGCAGATTAACTACACAGCGGGTGAAGAACCCTCCTCTTCAACTACTTCTGAGTCCTCCCAGGAGCCAAAGTCTGCTACAAAGGGTGCAGAACTTAACTCGGCGCTAAGATACATCATTGCAAATGATTACGGGCTGTGTCATCTGTTCCCTTCCCACTCTTTTTCTTGAGAGGCGATGGGTATGGTGCTCTAGCTCCTGCCGTGTTTATCACACAGAGGTGCAAGGAATAGTTCACCTCTCAGGGACTGCTTTTTTTCAGCCCCAAGCTCGCTCTTAGGACATAGATTTGAAGGTGCTGATGATGCATCTGCTTTTCCCACTACTTTCTAGCTGAGCTCGTCTGTTAAAATGGGAGTTTTGAAATAAATCTGTCCGCTTTTGTTGGCAGCATACACACTTGCAACAGGAGTCCTTTTGGACTTCACAAAGGATTGAGAGGAACTCTGTAAATACTTTGAGTCTCCTTCCCCATCTCCTCTGCATTGTGCTCCACAGGTACACTCAGCTAGTGAGCACAGCTGTACTGGACCTAATATCTGTGGCTTGTGCTTCCTCTTCTAAAAGAGCACGGGAGAAGGACCAGATTCTGATGGGAGGAATTTTTGTTTGCAGCCCGTCTTTCTGGAAATAGGCATCTCAGAATGGAGCAGGGGGAATTTGTTACTTCTGGATTGAAGCATTTAAGCTGATGCTGAGACATTAAGGAAAAAAACTTTCTTTCTCGATGGCTGACCATATCTTTTCTGTGAGTCGTCTAGTCCTGCAAATAATCTGATGACTGTCTCTGACTTTTTTTCTTTTTTATGCTGCAAGGTGCCCTAAACATTTACCACCCACTCCCATGCCGCTGCAGTTGTGTCACTGTGTGTTCTCTCTCATTCCCTCCAAGGTAAATAGATATCTAGGTGCAATTGCTACGGGCAAATCTTCACTCAGGCAAGGTCTCCCATGCTGTCATCTGTTCCCTTGAACTGTTTCCTGCACCTTCCAGCCAAAAATATTGTTAATGTTCATTTAGTTTTCCTATCCGGTCACAGTGAGATCTCTTCCTACAAAGGTGTTAAGAGTTAATGTGGGGACAGGCCTGGCCCTGAACTCTTGAACATCTGTGTGAAGCCCAAAGCGAAGTTGCTCTCGGGAGTCCGAGCAGCAGCTGCTTGCTCCAGCTCAGTTGCCATTACCTTGACGTCATTATATGTTCATTGAAGGCATTTCAAATTGCCTGTCCTGGCAGTCTGCTCTTTGGGATGAGTGGGTGTCATACCCTGTGTCTTAACTTGCCATAATTTAGAGGTGCATTGTTACAAGCCCCCTCATTTCTCCATCCCTATGCGTTTTCAAGATGTGTTCCCAACAGTCTGCTTTGGCAGGAGGCAGGTGTCAGAAAGTGCAAAAGTGGTGCCTATTGGGCAGGAACTCCGTAGTACAGAGAACGAACAGAGGCTGGAAGATGTGAATGTGTTTGTTTAGAGGTTAAATTTCTTGTGGGTGATGTTTGCAGTGGTAGCGCTGTTGTGACTTTATCGGGGTACTTGTTCGCTTTCTTGACCTGCAAGATCTGGCCATACGTGGGAAGTATCTCTGTTTTGCTGTGGATCGAGGTAACTGTCAAAAAAGGAGCCTCTTGTCTGTCCTCTCTGTGAGGCCACGAGTTTTTTCTGGGATCCTGGCGCTGGCTGTGGGGTGCTTTGAGGCAATTGTGCCTTTTCTGGGTAAACAAAGGGATATGGCACAAGCAGGTCAGGCCTTTCTGTAGATACTGCCAGGGGCTTATAGTAATTAATGTTTGGCTTTTGGTATCCATGGTGGCAAAGGCATTTCTAAATAATACATACTGAAGAATGGGAGCACTTTTCTTATAATCTGCTTTGGGTTTTTATATTTAAATTTTTGAAAAATTGGAAGAATTCCTGTTTCTTTAAACAGTAGGCCTCAGGTGATCAGGTTATAGTCTGACATTGAAAGCATATTTTATAGTACCTGATAGAAATGAAATTGCTCTGTATGCTGCCAAGGGAAACATATCCAAGCACTGATACGTGCTCAGTATTCCCTTTTCTTCCTATAGATCTCCGTCTGCCAGTGGATGTACCTCGGAAGCGGGGGTGCTTTCTGGAGGACGAAGTAAGAGAGTGAGAAGTGGGTGACAAATGTGCAGCAGCTGCCAGCTGGATTCCCCTGTCAGACTCCAGCAGCAGTGGAGCTTTGCCCACAACAACCACTTTGGATCATTTCAGCTGTGTTTAAAAAAAACACCAAAAAACCTCCAACAAAACACCAAAGACCACACACAAAAAAGCCCAAAACAAAACAACAAAAAACCAACAACAAAACCAGCCCCACACCACTCCATTTTTTGCTTTCTTTTTAACTTGGTAGGGTATTGTTTAGTAGGCCTCTTTCATTACATTTTCTACCCGTCAAGTTATAAAGCACCGAGTGGTCAGAGTAATTAATATGAAGTAATTCCTTAGCTGTTTGTATTCTTTAGATTTGGAAAGTCTGAACTTTACAGGAACCCTTAAACACTTTCTCGAGACATCCTTACTGGGAAGCAAATGGGTTTTAGTGCTCTGTTAGGAATCTGTTTCACTTATTTATCTATTTAACGTTGTTGGGAGCTACAGTATGCTCGGCATAGGTGGTGGTTGGTGCTCTCGCTGTCTTTGCTTGCAGTCGTACCGTGGCCCTTTACTGGGGATCGTGTATGAAACAAAAGCATTGGAAAGTCGCAAGGTTCTGGGTCTGAATGGGTCTGAGATTTCAGGAGAGCAGCTAAAGGAAAGATGAGCTAATTTTCTAAGTGATTAACCAGGAAACCTTCTTCCTTCCTGAACCAGCTCTCTGTTTCACCGGCAAGTGTATGTATGTCACAGCTGCTGATCTTTTACGTTCCTGGGGAATTCTTCTGGTTTAATAATTTCCTTTTGATGCTAATGGTATCTGTAATGATAACTTATTTATTATTCTAGTACTCTGTTCTAATTATGTCTTGAAAATATTTTTTTAATTTTTAGAGTACTTATGTTGATAGCAGATCTTAAGTTTTTAATAGCTATACATTTGTGTTCATGTTAAAATACTGTTTGAAGGATAAAGGGGACACATCCTCTACTTGTGGTGTTCAGGAGATCCATGTGGAAGAGCACCTGAACCATCCATGTAATGGCTTCATGCGTGTTCATACGAGCCAGCCCTGAGCAAAACGCACGAGAAGGGAGCAGAGAAGCTGTCAGGACCGCCTCGGCTTGTGTAGCTCCCAGCTGTGGCCAGGATGTGCTACGGGAGCACCGGGCAGTAAGATGAACTGAGGCGAAACCTTTCCTTACAGCTTCTGTAATGAGATCTTTCTTAACCAGTAGTAACTTCTGTAATAAGGTGGTTTGTAACAAGATACTACTTTTTTAAAAATAACTTTTGTAATAAGATGTTTTGTAATAAGGTATTGTAAATAAGTAGCACCTTCTGTAATAAAGATGTTTTTACCGACAGTCTTGTTACCGGGAGCAGGGCGGGATGTGGTTTCCCGTGTGTGCCCTGTTGTGCCCCTGCCCAGGCAGGGTCGGCCTCAGGTGATCAGGTTCTCGTCTGCCGTTGGAAGCGTATTTTGTAGTGCCCGACAGAAATGCGGTTGCTCTGTACGCTGCCAAGGGAAACATACCCGAGCCCTGCTGTGTACTCAGCGTTCCCTTTTCTTCCTAGATCTCCGTCTGCTGGTGGACGCACCTTGGAAGCGGGGGTGCTTTCTGGCGGTGACAGACGTGCAGCAGCTGCTGGCTGGCTTCCCTTGTCAGACGTGTAGTGGTGTTGCAATAAATGGAGCTTTGGCACGGCAACGGGTGTCGCATCGGTGTTCTCTCCGTGTTCTCGACGACCAAGGGTGAGCGTGTCACAGCTGGAAGAAACAGCTGCTTCCTGTTCCAGCGGTTCTTGCTGACACGTGTATCACCCAGCGGCCGCTGCCCGGCGGAGCGGTTCCCAAGCGGGCGGCCGCTCTTCCTTTGCACCATGTCCCAGTTCCTGCGGGGCGGCCGCGGCAGCGAGGGGGGGGTGCCCCGCGGGGGGGCGGTGCGCGGGGCTCACACTGCTGCAGACACTCTGCTCTGCTCCGCTCGGCTGCGCTGCCTGCGGCGGTGGGTGCTGCCCTTGATGCTGCTGGGGGCTCTGGGCTCCGCTCGCACCTGCCTGCCTGCTGCCTGCGCGCCGCGGGGCTGCCTGCTGGCTTCTAACCCTTTGTTATTAGAAATACCGACTGGGGGGGGGTGTTTAAAAACAACGACCAGACATCACCAGACCCACGCAGTTTTCTTAAGCTGCAGGAAATAACTTTGGCCCAGGATTTACAGCCCAGTTTCCACCCGCCCCGGCCCTGGGCTTCCCGGGCCGCAAGCACACGTTGCTGGGCCAAGTTGAGCTTCTCATCCACCAACACCCCACAGTCCTTCTCCTCAGGGCTGCTCTCCATCTGTTCTCTGCCCAGCCTGCGCTTGTGCTTGGTGTTGCCCCAGCCCACGTGCAGAACCTTGCACTTGGTGCTTCTTTCCTGCTTTCCGTTAGATCTAAAGATGTGGGTGACTTCCCTTCTACGGAACATGCAGCAAGAGCACTATGTCAAATCAAGGTTCTCTCTCTTTGACTTTCAGATTTTTTTCACAGGTTGGTACTTGCGTAATGGCTGCTTAGAAAAGAAATCTTTGCCCAGAGGAGCCTGCTGTGTGGCCCAGCTCTCAACGAGGTGTTCAGGCCTGGACATAACTTTTAATACCAAAGTGCAAACCAGTTCTGTTTTGATGGAGTTCTGAGAGTTCTGCCACCGTTTAGGTAACGGCATGAAACGTTGGCATGTGGCTGAACTTTGTTGATTCAATAGCTGGTAAATATTCCCTGGCCAGCCTTCCAAAAGTAATCTGCCCAGGGGGATGCAGGAGGCTTGGCAGCAAGTAAAGCAGGGCTTTGCAGGTAGGGGGGTGGTTTCTCATTGAACGCGTCCTCAGGGAGACTGACATGTTTGAAGCAAACGGGAGGCTGGTGGAATAGGTGCACACAGCCAGTGTGCGTGTTGTAAATAGATGTTATGATTGCTAGCCTTAGGCTCTGTGTTAGCAATTACTATATCCAAATATAAAAAAATTGGAAAATATCAGAGCTGCACAACAAAGGACAGCCCTGGGAAGCACAAAAGCCGGGAAACAAAACCAGTGCATTTACAGGTACCTTAACTCCGCATCTTCACGTTATATGGTTTGCTGTTAGATGCTGGCAAAACAGAGTGTATTACCTCTGGAAGAACTAAATTCTGCAGCAGAGTAATAGTGAGTGCTGCTTATCGTATGGAGCCTTTCCCTCTTTGTAGACAAGTCAGCTAAGAAGTTAATTGTATTTGTGATTGCTTTTGCTAAAAATGGTCTGGTGCTGGAGGCTGTCCCAGTGTGCCTCCCCAGCCGAGGGCAGAGCCATGTCTTTTTGCTACTCTAACGTTGTTCCTTACTTGATAATACCGCTGTAAGGGTACCCAGTAATTCACAAGTGGAGCTGCAACCCTTTGCAGCCTGGGATCAGATGAGAAGATGCCAACAAGTGATGTTGCAAGGTGGGACACGTGCTTGCCCCGGTGTCTCTCTCACTTTCATGCACTCTTCAGCCTTTGCCCTCAAGATCGAAGTCTTTTGGCCAGGAGGCTCTGTGACGCCATGGCTGCTTCTGGAGTGCCTTGTGCTGCATGGAAGGGGAAGAAACGAGAAGCCCTACGCTCAGTTCCTCCTCCTCCTAGCTCATAGTTCAGGAGAGAGCGCAGAACCCAGCTGGAGTGTGTGCATCCCTGTAGGGACTCTGTAACCCTAAGACTGGTAGACTTCAGAGCTTTTGGAGAGCAACTCTGAATTCATTGGGTCACAGATCTATACAACTTGACACCAAAGGTACCACGTGATCAGTTTTCTATACAAAGTATAATTTAGCTGTTAGGCAAAGCAGAAGTTCAGGTCTCCATCTCTGGGTCCTCAGTGGAGATGTACAGCAGAGATGCAGGAGCCTCCAGGCACAATAGTGAATTGTGTAAAACAGCACCAAGGATGCAATTAACCATTTAGCTGACTGCAGAGGCAGACGGGCACTGTATGCCAGCCGCTCCTCGTTACTACTCTCTGTCTGCACAGCCACCTTGAGAAGACCTTGGGACTATGTTAGGGAGAGAGCTCCTCACAGACACTCAGCACCACCTTGCCTTGCTCATGCTGCAGTGGCTGTCGGGGCAGCAGCGGGAAACCAGTGGGCGTTGCTCCAGCACCATGGCTGAGCGCTCAGTCTTGGGCTCTTCAGATCACACCAGAGTGAGCCAGGAGTTTAGTTGAGGCTTGAGAAACGAAAGCACTTGTAGACGTGCCTCTCAGCTGGGAACCTTTAGGTGACGGCTGTGTAAACCCTCTCTCGGCTTTTTCTTGTTTCAAGCTAAGCTGTTTGGCTTTGCATTGTGGATGAGCACTTTTACGGCCAGAAAATAACAGAGAGGTTACTTGATGCTTCTGGATGATTGCTGTGGGCTAAATGGCATGTGCTGATGGTATCAGATGCACTTTAGCCTTGTGCTCCAAACGAATCTGGGAGTAAAAACTCAACTGATAAACTACAAATGCACCGCATACTCTGGCTTTGGGTTCTCGAGTCATTAAAAGTAAACTGAGGCTCTCTAAAGAATAATTTTGTCCACATATGTTAAAACACGATGGCACCTTCTGCCATTCCACTTTCAAGAAAGGAGCTTTTTCCTTTCCCCCACCTCCTCCTCCCCCTCCTCCCCCTCCTCCTCTGCGGTGCGCGGCGGGCGAGAGGCGCGGGCATCTCCTCTGCCGGGCAGGCTCAGCCGGCAGCCTCTGCACTGCGAGGCCCAGCCAACTCGGGCGAGTCGCCAGAGCCCCGGCGCGGCAAAGTCCCTTCAGTCCCTTCTGGCCACCCTGTCCGGACTGCGCGGCCGGGCTGAGGAGGGGGGCGGCTGCCCCATCTCTCCCTCCCTCCCTCCCTCCAGCTCCCGGGCAGGACAAGCAAGCCAGCACCAGTGGGAAGCGCACGCACACCATCATGTCAAAAAAAAAGAAAAATGGACTCCGAGTGCGGGGTATTCCAAGAAAAGTGGACTTCGGATTATTTTTTCACGGAGTACAAAGAGCGAGCTGTTTGTCTGATATGCCAGAATTCAGTGTCTGCGTTCAAGGAATACAATTTGCGTCAACACTACGAAACTCAACATAAAGATAAATATGATTCTTTGGTCGGACAAGTGAGAAAAGTTAAAATATTAAGACTGAAACATGGATTGACAACTCAGCAAAATACTTTTGTGAAGCAAAAGCAGCTCAATATATCATCACTTTGAGCAAGCGATCAAGTTGCCAAGCTCATAGCGTGCACTTGCAGAGCATTCATAGAGGGAGAATTTGTTACGTGTTTCGGTAAAGCACTTAGAAGAAGAATTAAATTATTTAAACTAACCCTGGTACTGAATTGGAAATTATAATTAAAAAACATACCTGCACTGTGGCAAAATACGTAGATACACTATTCATGGTGGGTGGGTGGGGTTTTTTTGTTTTGAATGATCTACGCAAGTGAGTAAAGTGCTTCGTATGTGAAACTATATTAGGAGTCATCTGAAAATACTGAGGAAAAATAAAACATTGTGGAGGCAATATTGAGGCAAACCCCATCACTCGGATGCCTGGAAAAGGCAAGAGCACGCCTGCAGTCCAGGCGGTGAGGCTGTAAAGAGGCTGTGTAAGGACACCGGTGATGACTAATACCTTGTCCTCTCGAGATGCAGACTTGTGTGGTTTGCAGCAAAACAAAATAGCACGTCAGCACAGGATACGGATGCATTTCCACAAGTCATGCCAAAACGAGCTGGTTTGCCTTTACAATTCATTTAACAAAGCCGCGGGGGTCCCGGTCCCGAGGTCCCGGTCCCGGTCCGAGCCCCGTGGTTCCCAGTCCCGGCCCGGTCCGAGCCGCAGGGGTCACTATCCTGGGTTTCCCAGTCCCAGTCTAGGTCTCGAGCCCTAGTCTGGTGAGTCCCGGTCCGAGCCCGGGGGTCCTTGTCCCACTCCCGGTCCCGAGCCACAGGGGTCCCGGTCCTGGGGGTCGCGGTCCTGATCCGAGCTGCGGGGGTCCCGGTCCCGGTCGTCCAAATCCCGAGCCATGGGTGTCCCGGTCCCAGTTCCAGTCCCGAGCTGCGGGGGTCCCGGTCCTGGTCCCGACCTCAGAGAGCCTCGTCCCAGTCGTGGTCCCGAGCCGTGGGGGCGCCGGTCCCGGCGGTCCTGGTCCCTGTCCCGGTCCGAGCCGCGGGGGTCCCGTCCTTGTCCCAAGCCGCGGGGGTCCTGGTCCCGGTCATCCCGGTCCCGGCGGTCCTGGTTTCAGGCCCGGCCTGACCTACAGGGGTGCCTGTCCCAGCTGTCCCGGTCCCCGTCCCGGTCCGAGCCGCGGGGGTCCCCGGCCCAGACATCTCGGTCCAGGTCCCGAGCCGCGGGGGCGCCAGACCCGGCTGTCCCGGTCCCCGTCCCGATCCGAGCCGCGGGGGTCCCGGTGGTCCTGGTTTTGGAACCAGCCTGAGCCGCGGGGGTGCTGGTCCCGGACCCAGTCCCGAGCCGCGTGGGTCACGGTTCCGGGGGTCCTGGTCCAGGTCACAAGCCGCAGGGGTCCCGGCCACGGGGGTTTCGGTCCCGGTTCGAGTCGTCAGCCGCAGGGGTCATGGTCCCAGGGCTCCAGGTCTTGGTCTCGCTGCGAGACACAGAGGGTCCTGAGCCGCAGGGGGTCCCAGTCCTGGTCCCTGATCCAAGCCGCGGGGGTCCCGGTTCCGGCCGTCCCAGTCCTGGTCCCCGTTTGAGCCGCGGGGGTCCCAGTCTCGGTCCCAGTCCCAAGCTGCGGGGGTCCCGGCCCCGGAGGTCCCGGTGCCGGTCTTTAGCCGCGGGGGTCAAGGTCCCGGGGGTGCCGGTCCCGGTCTCGAACCGCTAGGGTCCTGGTCCCCGGGGTCCCGGTCCCGAGCTGCGGGGTTCCGGGGCCCAGTTTGGTCCCGAGCTGCGGGGGTCACGGGTCCCAGTGGTCCAGGTCCCAGTCCTGAGCTGCGAGAATCCCGGTCCCGGTCCCGAGCCGCGGGGGTCCCGTTCGCGGTCCCGGGCCACGGAGGTCCCGGTCCCGGTGTCCCGGTCGCGGTCCCGAGTCGCGGGGGTCCTGGTCCCAGGCGTCTAGGTCCCGGGCGGGTACAGTACCCACTTTTGGTCGCCAGGTGGCAGCAGGTCCCCACCAGCCCTGTGCTGAGCACTGGCCGGGCGAGCCCTGGGCCGGGTCTCAGCCCAGTTTACACCACCGGACCCCGGGAGTGCCCGCTGCGGCTGCGGGGTTCCCTGCGCTCTGCCCTTTGCCCACTCGCAGCCCGGGCACTCATACTCATTGCCTCCGTATGCAAAAGCACCCACGTGCCTCAAGCATTTCAGTCCTTTGCGTATGGTGCGCTCTGTTTCGCTGTGGGAAACGGGTGCATTTGCTCTGTTTGCATTTGGAAGCAGCTGTTAGTAACAGCACCTTTAAATTATTTTTTTACAAAAGAGAAGAGACTTTGCAAGACTGCCCTTTTTGAGTAGGGAAAAACGAGCGGTGTAAATATGTGGCTTAGGAGAAGCTCCCACTAGGTTTCCCCTTGCACCACTAAGCCATCACGAGCTCTTGTGTTGACAGCCGCTCCCCGTGACGGGAAAGTCAGCCGTTACCGGAGTGAAGGGGTGCAGAGTACGCGGCAGGGGCGAAAGGTGGGACAAGGGAGCGGGGTCTTTCCTCCTCCTGCCTCCCTCCCTCCCCCCACCCGCCCCCCGCCCCCCGGCAGCGGGTACCCTCCGGCGAGGATTTGCTTTCCGCTGTGCCAGCCGGTCGGAGGGGCAGCTCGGTTGCTCTCGGCAGCGCGTCTGTAAGCGAGTGCAGCGCCTTGCAGGGCGGAGTCAGCGGCGGGCCGGGGGGCTGTGACACCGAGCGGCAGCTGCTCTCGGCCAGCAGCTTCGCCTCGGGACCGAGCCCCCCCAGGCAGCCGCTGTGGGCACAGCCCGCACCCCACGGGCGGCCCCCGCAGAGCCCCGGGGCCGGCAGGCTGAGGGGAGCCCGCGGCGGCACCGAGCCCCGGCCCGGCGCGGAACGGCAGCCCAGCCCCCGCCCGCCGCAGCTCGAACGGGCGGCTGGTGCTTCTTCTCGTGCTGGTGCTTCTCACTTTGCCCCGGTAGCCGTGCGGAGCGCACCACAGGAGCTGTGCTGCCCGCTTTCTGGGGCGAGATGCGGAACCGCTGCCTTTGCACTTGTCCGCAGCCAAAATGCTGCGTAAGCCGGGTTTTGGCTAGCTAGCGACTATGAAGTCGTTCTCGAAGCAAGTGGTGGAGTCATAGTGTTACCGAAATCTCAGAATGAAGAACTTATCGACACCAATGTGATGTAGATAAGCAGACGCTTCTTTATTGACGGCCGGGTGCATGAGCGAGTCCTCTCACGATCAACGCACGCCAGGTCTCAAAATCAGACACCATATATAGAACTTATTCATACATATTCATTAAGTATTCATGCATAATCCTAATATTTTCCAGTAAATCATTAACATACTCTCCTCCTATATCCGATTCTGCGCAGTAAAGCTTAGAAAGGTCTAGAAATGGGTCTGGGGTACGATTTGGGTAGGTGGTATGTGAGTCGGTGGTCGCAATCTCCTCCTGCCAGAATTACCTGCTACTAAAGTTCACGGTTTCTTGGCAGGTAACCACAAGCTGTTCCAGTCAACTCTTCCCAATTTCCATTAATCTCATATTCTGACATCTCAATACACTTTCTACATACAGAAGACTGGTCAGATACAAAGAAACCTTTCAAACCCTAAATTATTACCGAAGTTTCAACAATAATTCCAGCCCATTCTTCTGGCCTTGGTACGGGATGTACAGAGGGTCTCATAGCAGCTTTTACTGAGCAGTTATAAGTTTCCTCAAAATATATTTTTATCCTTCTATATTTCTATTCTATAAAATAATTCTATAAAATCAAATAATCAATCAAATAAAGTCAATCAATCTTAACTTATTAACAAATCGATAACATTTCCCCCCTTTGAAAGTGTTGAAAATCATTATTTCAATACTTTCACAGTATTTACATATCATTTGTTTCAACATATTTTGGTGGTGGGCTATACCTTGGTGGACTAGTAGGTACTTCTCTCATAATCATACGATTGACTGCAATCCTACTGGTAAACTGCTTCTTCAAACATGCATATACTAGCATGATCATCAAAAAGACAATCAGTAACAAAAACAAAGTTTTGATTATGGATTGTATCCAAGAGCTCAAGTGTTGCAGAATGGCTGTGTGATCACGGCCATGACTCCCTTAAAGATCTTTGTGAAACAAAGTTAGCGTAAGTTAGCTGAAGCAGGCCTTGCAGCTGTGCTGAGGCATGCTGATAAGGAAGCTGAGAAAAACACACTGACCTTGTGCCTAATGCTGTAAATAACTTTGAGGAATTCGCGTAGACAAGAGAGAAAAAAAATATGTAGCTAGCTAACCGCAGAAACCGCAAGTAGGAGGACGTATGAAAATGTAACCCTTTAGAGCTTAGCCAATCAGCAGATGACTAGTAGGCATAATTAACTGGAACTGTATATGAGACATCATCGCACCGTAATAAATCGAAGCTTGCTTTATCACTCACATTGAGTTTGCCCACTTGACTTCCCTCGCCGTCAACACTCAAGTTCCATCCTAATTTGTTAAAAATTTTTCCAAGCCAATCTTCTGACATATCCTTTTGAATTGTTTCAGTTTCTTTTTCAATTTTTCCTAATAGGTCTAGATCATGTTCCACATCCTGAGTGACATTTGGAATGTGGATACAACAGTGGTCCAGTTTATCCTTGAGATATCCACATACTCCATGTTCTTTAAGTAGGAGCATATCTAATGCCATTCTGTTTTGTAAAGTCATTCTAGAGGTCGCCTGTAATTGTATGTTCAATTCCTTAAACCCCTTTTTAGTAATGTTTGCTAATTTTTCCACTCAACCAGTTAACTGATAGAGCCATGCTCTGTTTCTGTATGAAGCTGTAGGATTTAAAAGTGATTCAAGTGCCCAACCAGTTTTCACTCCTATAAATGGTTCATTCCAAATATCATCATTTGTCTCAGATCTCTTTATTCGTTTCAGTTCTATATTCTCTAGGGATCCTCTAAATGGTGATTTCTTCCAAATCAGACACAATGTTGGCATGCCTAAAGTAATTTGTTTCACCTTACCATCTAATGGTAGATGAGTGGTCCAGGTTCCATCTCTTAATGCCCGAACTAAATATCCTGGACTTCAAATAGTAGTTTTACTACAACTAAACGAAGTTCCTTTCCTAACTATAAAAGTGCTGGTTAAATTGAGAGTGTTCTTAAGACCTCGACAAAAACAACCATATTTTAAAACAGTGGCCTACAGAGGAATTCTTTGGATTACTAAGTCTGCATTACTGCAATCATACACTTTTTCACATTTCCACCATGGCACTGCTTTATTTTCCTTCTCTCCCGATGAAGTTGACCTATCGTTGACCCAGGGTAATACTGAAAAAACTTTTCCATCCCAGGTAAAACACCAAGAAGTTCTTGCCATATACTGAAAATGAGAAAATATGGACATAGACCACATAGAGTCCCATTGTTCTACTAATTGGGTACCTTGGCCAGTTTTGTTACACTTCCATTCCATGATACTTCTGCTCACATTGGTTTTAAGTTGTTCATCATAAGAACACCTTCCTACCTGGAGATTTGGACCCCCAGGAAGAAGAACTCAAGCTATGGCACTAGGTCGGGATCCTGTTATAAAATCATAATTCAATAGTTTGGTTGTTTTTTTTTTTTTTTTTTTACAATCTGTTTCTTTACCTGGCAACTTCCACTGTTTTCTAATAACCTTTACTTGTTCATACCATCGAGCCACTGGCCTTTGTTCACAATAGGTGGTTTCATTTTTATGTTCCAGATTAGTCAGATTCATAGTTAAAATTCCCCATGGAATAGATTCACCTACTGCCCTCGGTATTGGCAAACAAGCAGTGATCTGCGTGACATTTTGTAAATTGGCAAATTCTTTAATCAATCCTACCATCAAATTTTCCTCAGCCGTTTGTTTGGGAATGTCAATTACTTGTTCTGTTTCTATTTGTCTTTTGTTCCTGTCCACCAAGCCGGCCCATGATCCCACCAACACTACCGACCAAAATAAAATCCAATATAAAAATTAGACATGTTTCAAAGTCAATTTTTAAGTCTTTGAGTCACGATTGACAATCTTCCATGGAGTAGATGCTTTCTTCACTCGAGTATAATGTATCCAAGCATCTGATTCTGCTATCTTGATAGCTGTAAAAGTGGTTAGCAGTATCTGGAAAGGTCCTCTCCAGCGCTCCTGCAAAGGTTCGGAGGCCCAGGTCTTCACATAGACATAGTCTCCCGGCTAGAAATCATGCACTGAATTTTCCAGGGGTAAAGGTCTATTCCAAATTACTACACTCCAAATCGCAGCCAAAGTTTTCCTTAGAGAAAGCAAATAGTAATACACATCTTGTTTTCCTTTTACATGTATGTTTAGATTTGGTTCTGGAGACTCATATGGTTTTCCATATAATAATTCATAAGGACTGACTGAGGTTCCACTCTTTGGCTGTACCCTGATTCGTAATGATGCCAATGGAAGTTCCTGAGGCCACTTTAGACTGGTTTCTTGACAAATTTTACTTATTTGTCGTTTCAAAGTTTGATTCATCCTCTCCACTTTTCCACTAAATTGTGGTCTCCAAGACGCATGCAAATCCCAATTAATACCCAATGCTTTGCTAACACTTTGGACTACTTCAGCAACAAAGTGTGGACCTCTGTCAGAGGAAATTCCAATAGGAACTCCAAATCTCGGAATTATTTCTTGTAATAACCACTTCACAACCTCTTTTTGCTTGTGTGGTGCGACAGGGAAGGGCTTCTGGCCATCCTGTAAAAGTATCAACCCCTACCAGGATGTACCGGTACCCATTTTGTCTAGGTAGCTCTGAAAAATCTACTTGCCAATAATCTCCAGGTTCTGTACCAGATTTCAGTCTACCCATTTGAACCTTTTTCTTAATCACTGGATTATTTTTCAAACATACTTCACACTTTGAGTTACCATTTTAGCTATTCCCAACATCTTAACTGATATTATTTGTTTTCGTAAAGATGTTACTAAGGCTTCTGCTCCCCAGTGACATTCTTGATGTCTTGTTTGAATTATCTCTCTCATCACAAGAGGTGGAATTACTACTTGTCCATTAGGAGTTATCCACCATCCAGCTAAGTTTTTCTTAGCACTTAATAACTGACCCGATTTGTCATCTTCCTCTGAATATCTCAGTTTTTCCCTAGGAAGGGTTACTGTTTTAGAAGGAATTATTGCCATTTGCAATGCTTGTTTCTTTGCTACCTTTTTTTCTTTTTTTTTTTCTTTTTTTCTGTTCTATCAGCTAAATTATTCCCAGCTATTATTTTTGTATTCCCAATCTGGTGTGCCTTACAGTGCATGATTGCTACTTGATCTGGCTTTTGAACTGCTTGCAATAATCGTAAAATTTCTGTTTGATGTTTAATGTTTGATCCCTGAGAGGACAATAACCCCCTCTCTTTCCACAAAGCTCCATGGACATGCACTACCCCAAAGGCATATTTTGAATCAGTCCAGATATTTACTCTCTTGTCTTTGCTTAGTTCTAAGGCTCGAATTAAAGCGATGAGTTCTGCCTTTTGGGCTGATGTGGTACTCGCCGATGCTCCTGCTTCTATAACTGTAGTCTCTGTTGTTACCGCATATCCGGCGTATCGGACTTCTTGTTCCATAAAGCTGCTTCCATCAGTATACAATTCCCAGTCTGGTCGCTCCAATGTCACATCCTTCAGATCTTCACGACTGGAATAAACATACTTGATGGTGGCCAAGCAATCATGTTCCAGTCGTCCTTCTTCCTGTATGGAACTTAAAAACACTGCAGGATTTACCAGGTTAGTTGTCTTTAGAATCACATCATCTTATTCAGTCAATACCACCTGGTATTTCATCATTCAGCTGGGAGACAGCCAATGTCCCCCCTTCTGTTCTAGGACAGTTATCACCATGTGTGGGACATAGACTGTTATTGTTCTTCCCAAAGTTAACTTCCGAGCTTCTTGTATGAGCATCACTGTTGCTGTCACTGCTCGAAGGCAGTTTGGCCACCCTTTACTCACTGTGTCCAGTTGTTTAGAGAAATATCTGACTGGTCGTTTCCAGCTTCCTGTCCTCTGGGTTAACAAGCCCAGTGCAAGGTGTTGCCTTTCATGAACAAACAGCTGGAAATCTTTGGTTAGATCCGGCAGTCCCAAGGCAGGTGCAGACATTAAGGCACGTTTCAATTCTACAAAAGCCTTTTGTTGTTGTGGGCCCCATATAAAGAGAGAGTTCTTCTGGGCCTCATACAGCGGTTTAGGTATTAGCCCATAGTTCATGATCCAAAGGCGACAACACCGAGTCATTCCCAAAAACGCTCTGAGCTCATGAATATTTCTCGGCTCAGGTATACCACAAATAGCTTCTGTGCGATCTTTTCCTAATTGTCGTTGTCCTTTTGAAATCTCAAAGCCCAGATATATCACAGTCTGGCAGGCTATCTGGGCTTTCTTCCTGGATACCTTGTACCCATTTAGTCCCAGGAAATTCAAAAGGTCAATAGTCACCTGTATACAAATAAATCTTTCTTCTGTAGCAATCAATATATCATCCACATATTGTAAAAGTAAATGCCCAGGTCTTGATTTGTCCTGTTTCCGGATTTCAAATTCCTTTGCTAACTGATTTCCAAAAATAGCTGGACTGTTTTTAAATCCTTGGGGTAATCTAGCCCATGTCAGCTGCATCTTTCGCCCAGTTTGAGGATTTTCCCATTCAAAAGCAAACAGTTTTCTGCTTTCCTTTTCCAAAGGTATACAAAAGAAAGCACCTTTTAAATCAAGCACTGTAAACCACTGATAAGTCTCCCTCAATGCTGTTAACAGTGTATAAGGGTTTGCTACTACAGGATAAATACCCTTAACTATTTGATATACTGCTCTCAAGTCTTGTACCAGTCTATATTCACCCGAAGGTTTTCTGACTGGTAAAATGGGAGTATTATACTCAGATTCACGTTCTTCCAAAATTTTATACTCCAAAAATTTATCACTCCATTTCTTCAATTACTGTCTAACTTCCGGTTTGATTGGATATTGTTTAATTCTCACTGTTCCTGCGCCTTCCTTCAAATCTATTTTAACAGGTTCTGCTAGTTTCCATTTACCAGGAATATTTGTTTCCCATACAGTAGGGATCACTGCCAAATCCACCTCCGGTGGAATTTCTTGTTCCTTTACTTTTTCTTGTATCATCAGGATTTCTCCCGTTTTTGACTCAGGTATTTTCAAGAAAAGTTCTCCTTTGTCAAAAACAATCTGTGCATTTAATTTGGATAACAAGTCTCTTCCTAAGAAGGGTATCAGACATTCTGGTACACACAAAAATTCATGTGTAATTATCTTATTTCCAAATTTCAAATCCAGGGGTTGCAGGAATGGCCTGGTTTTGTTCCAATTTTTCCTTTACAGGTATTTAATAAAAAAAATGTCGCTCCTGTATCCACTCCCAACCTCACAATTTGAACAACATTTTTTTCCACTTTCTTATTATCAGAAGTTATAGCCATTACCAAATTATCTCTAATAGTTAGCTTACATTCATCCTGCCAATCCTTTCTTTGTCTTAAGTAAAAAAAAACAAATCCACATTTGGCATTTTATTCCATTTCCCTTCTCTTTTACAATACAGCATTAACTGCAGAATAATGTTATAATTCAGTGTCCCATTCGTGGGCCACTTTTCCTGATCATCCAATATATACAAAGGTCACCAATTATTACAATACTCAAATTATTACAATACTCAATCACCTGGCTCTTTTGCAGATCATCCTGAATACAATCCTTGTATTCCTCAATGTGCCAATAAACATCCCAACAAAGAATTTTTCGGGATTTTGTCATTTACAGCAAGATTACCCATGCTTTTACTTTTAAACAACCGAGTTAACTTAGATGCCATAATATTATCTCTCACCATACAATACACAATTATTCAACTCTGTCACTCCGATCCGCGGATCCACACTCCACACTCGCTTTCGTTCTCAATTACACATCTCACCCTTACAGCCACACTCACACTTTCCCACAGCTACTTTAAACAAACATATAACACAATATTATAGCTCTTAATTTTCTTCTTAATACACAAACTCACAAAACCAACAAAAACCCCCAAAAACTTCTTCTAACTTCTTGTTAGAGGCACTACCTTAGAGAACACTATAACATATAGTTTCTCTTGTTTCCACTTTTGTCCAACCCTGCAATAGCTTTCGCTTATGTCTTACGGGCAGACGCCTAGGCTTCCACTTCCACAAGGATCCTTTTAGTCCAACCCTGCGCAGCTTTCGCCGCGTCTGACAGGCAGACTTACTCAGTGAGACTCAAACTCACTGGTGGGTCTCCAACCCACTCCTTACCATACACTTATTATAGTGGGACTCCTACCCACTTCCTCTAGTGCACTTACTCACTTACTTTAGTGGGACTCCGACCCACTTACTACAATTAAAAAAAAGAAGTGTCTTACCAAAAATCCAGGGAATGTCGCGAAGAGCCTTACGGATCGGGGATCGGTGGGTGTCCCCGAGAAATCCTCAGTGCCGGCTGGAACCGATCAGGTCCCCGACTCCTCCGGTCTCCTTCAGCGAGGTCCCATCTGGGTCGCCAAAACTGTTAGCGAAATCTCGGAATGAAGAACTTATCGACACCAATGTGATGTAGATAAGCAGACACTTCTTTATTGACGGCCGGGTGCGTGAGCGAGTCCTCTCACGATCAACGCACGCCAGGTCTCAAAATCAGACACCATATATAGAACTTATTCATACATATTCATTAAGTATTCATACATAATCATAATATTTCCAGTAAATCATTAACATACTCTCCTCCTATATCCGATTCTGCGCAGTAAAGCTTAGAAAGGTCTAGAAATGGGTCTGGGGTACGATTTGGGTAGGTGGTATGTGAGTCGGTGCTCGCGATCTCCCCCTGCCGGAATTACCTGCTACTAAAGTTCACGGTTTCTTGGCAGGTAACCACAAGCTGTTCCAGTCAACTCTCCCCAGTTTCCATTAATCTCATATTCTGACATCTCAATACACTTTCTACATACAGAAGACTGGTCAGATACAAAGAAACCTTTCAAACCCTAAATTATTACTGAAGTTTCAACAATAATTCCAGCCCATTCTTCTGGCCTTGGTACGGGATGTACAGAGGGTCTCATAGCAGCTTTTACTGAGCAGTTATAAGTTTCCTCAAAATATATTTTTATCCTTCTATATTTCTATTCTATAAAATAATTCTATAAAATCAAATAATCAATCAAATAAAGTCAATCAATCTTAACTTATTAACAAATCGGTAACAATAGTATACTACTGTGTGTGGGTGAGTGTCCCGCAACCCAGGGGAAAAGTGTCTGAGCTGCAGCAACAGCAAACTAGTTGTCCGATACAACAGTTGAAGGGAAAGTCTCGCACTTCCCCTGTTCCAGCCCTGCAGTCCTGCTACTGCTTGTTGTGTTTGGTGAGCATAAGGACCGCTGAGCTGGCTGGAACTGACTGAAATAAGGACTGGTTGAGCTGACCAAATAGCGAGTCTCCCCTAGAAAAAGACCATTACTATAGTTATACAGCAAACACCCTAAAAATCGTTCTTCTTGTTTAAGTTTTATAAGAAATATATATATATATATAAAAAGAAATATTTAACGAACTGTATAGATCTGTGCTAGAAAACCTAGGACATCTACTTACAGGTAGTACAGTAGAACTCCTCCTTACTGATTCAAAACAATCCATCCAAGACACAAGCTGAGGGAAAACTTCTGGTGTTTTTGAGTCGGTTACTGTACTCTGTCAGCAGCACATTGCTGGAGACAGAAGAGAAGAATTAATGTCTTCTGGAAGAATACAGTGTCCAAAAGAAACGCAAACCCAGCATCACTAAATTTGCACCCCAATGTAGAATGTTAACTGTGTCCTCAACAGCATCAAAACAGGTTTGCAAATGCACAAAAATTATAACTATTGCATGTATTGTTGCGATGACGTAATGAAAATAAAAAGGCATGCCCAGTGACTAATGTTCACTCTGATTGAATACTTATTTCCATTGAATTTTAAACTCATTGGATGAAAAACTTGCTCAACAACTTTTTTTTTTTTCTGGAAAAGAGCCCTTTAGCAAGTGTTGTGACCACTCCTTAAATGGTTTTCAGTTCAGTGGTCCCCCTAAAGAGTTCTCCAGTTAAGCTCATTCTATTATGCACGTGTGAAATATTTTTTTTCTTCCTAGCCTGAAGTTTTCTTTTAACCTAAATGTAGCTAGCTTAAATTGATATCACCTAGGCTCTTTTACCTTTATGCTACTCTTTTCCAATAGCCATGATGCTTTGTTTGCCTCTCAGATGGGAAAAGTGTGTGGCTGTAGAATGGTAGTGCATTTTTGTCCATGGGGTACAAAAACAAGGGCGTATTGGAACCACGCTGTTACAGATCTGAATGTTAAAGCTTGATCTAAAAACAAAAGAGTTAACAGAATAGTGATTTGAATTAAAAAAAAAAAAAGGGAAAGGCGGGGGGGGGGGGAGACATGGACACGACACACACCAGAATACAGTAATATTATCTGGAAATCCTGTGTCTTTGCATCTCACCTACATTCTCATTGTTTCTTCACTCCTTTCCTGTTTGCACAGGTGAAATGGACCAGCACTTCATCTGGCAAGTTGTTTTTCCTCCCTTCCTCCTGAAGGGGAGGCAACTCCCTGCTACTCTTGGACTTCTTTGTTTCAGCAACACCTTGATGGAGCGGATAGAGATAAGGAGCATTAGATGCGGGAGCTGGAGCAGTATCAGAAGACTGAAGCCTATAAATATTTAGCAGGAAAGCACAGGACAGACAAAAGGCAAATCACACAGACAAGGTATTGAATGGGACAAAAACATGTGCCTGGAACAACACAAGATTCCCAGCTGGTTGTGCAGACTGACGCTCGTTTACAGCCTTTGATGTAAAGGCTTGTTAAAACGTGGATGCTCATCTCAGGGAGCTCATCTGTGGGTGTGAAATAGAACATTTTTCTTCCGGCAAATCCTAGTTTCATAAATATGACATACAGCAACCTACACCAGAAATAATAATTGTCATTATTTCGTCACAGCAGTGACCAAACCATTGTTAATTGTTCTCCATTGTTCTGGTATTGCTTGTTAAAGAAAATGTGTTTTGAATTCAGAAATTTAAAGTGCTAAAGCAGCTAAGTGGCAGAACCAGGCCTCATCCCCAGTATAGCCCTAATCCAAGGCTGGTTTAACACCCAGTCCAGTTATCACTGGGAGAACAGAGAAACAACAGATGATCAACTTGTGCACACAGGTGCTCGCAGAAACGCAGATGTTTCAAGAAAAAAAAATCAGTATATGTGAATAGGAATTGCTCAAAGACTAAGTGTGCTTGAAGGAGTGTGTGAGTTAAAGCAGGCAGAAAGAAGATCACGATCCGAGGAGGAGCTTGGAACCGAGGCAGAGACTGGAAGCAAATAGATGAATCAGCTGGGACAGGGTCAGGTGATGGATTTGCAGAATGGACAAGACCAAAGGAAACTTCTAAAAGCCTCGGGCATTGGCTAATGATTTGATAAGTGTGCTGTATCCCTTTGCTCTCTGCCACTCGCTGGGGCAGTGGCCCAGCTCTGAGGGGCGATTAAAGCAAACCCAGTGGTACCCAAGTCTGTGTAAATTTATCCTTTAACACTATACGTGAAGCATATGACAGAAGTGCTGGTAATCCACTGGTGTTGTGACTGTTGACTGATGTCCCGTGTTAGAATAAATACAAGTACAATGGCTAACAGGCCTCACATGCAAGAAGAAGATGAGAACGGTGGTGCTGGGTCAATGGGTCTGTGCTTTTCTCTGGTGCTCTCCTTGCTACCACCTAGCACTCAGCTGGCAAGCTCATGGGCACAGCCAGGACCAGTCCAGCCTCTTGTTTTCCAGGGAGCCGATCACCACACATATGGGAAACAGACAGTAGACAAGACGTAGTTCTTCATATTCTTTCCATTATTTTGCTAGAGAATCTAAAGTTTGATAGACCTTATTTTGTTTGTATTTACATTGGCACTTCAGTGGGTCCAGACTAAATGGCCACTCTCTACCTGACTGCTGCAAAAATTGGTTTGAGCCCTCGGTTAGTAACCAGCCGTTGGTTAACTTCGTCTTTGAAATACAGCAACCTATGGTGGAATAGGAAACTGAGACAGTTAGGGACATCGGTTGTATTTACTTGAAGGAGGTGGAAAATTTTCTAGGGAAATTTAATAGTGTTAGCATAAAAATCCTGTATGTGGCACATGAGCGACTGCTCTAGGCAAATAAATGGCTTTTTAGAATTAGAAGCCATCCCTGCCTTAAGTGACACATTTAGAAAAAGTCTCTATGTGAATATTCAGCTCACACAGCAAAGCTGCAGCTACCTGATAGCACAGTATTTTTCCTGGTTTGGAGGATTTTTTTATTCATCTAAAACTTTCCAACGGTCGTCACTGCTAGTTTATTCCCTATATGACAAATAAGTAGTAAATGAAGGTGTTTTCATACAATGGAACAATCTGCATGCTTGCATTTTTTTAACAGCTGTTGCAAAGATGTACTTGAAACCCTGAAGAGCTTTTGCTTTTTTTACTACTGAAAACCACACTACACAGCTTTTTGCAAATTTCCAGTCTGGAGAATCGCAGAGTAATGGTTCGTTTGTTTCCGTGAAAGAAAAAAACCCCAACACATCTTCCTTTAGAGGCAATATTTTGCTGCATATTTTAGTTCTATCTTTTCTATTTCATCTACCTCTTCTCCAGCTCAGAAAGGTCTACTTCTTTAGAAATTCTTTTCATTTGATGTGCTAGAATATCTCTGTGTAGTAGTCAAAAAGGAACTGGACCTGCCCTTTGTCTCACTCAATTCTCATTTCTATAATACATGCAGTTTTCCTTTACTTATTAAAGAAAATTACCAAATCCCATACAGCTACCTGGGATCATGGATCAATCTGAATATGCGTGGCCCAGCACTACTTTTTGCAACTGATCTAAAATTCTGTGCCAAATTCTATCATAACCCAGGAATGGAAATAATAGGGATGACATACTTTGCATATCTTCTCTGCAGGTTGTTACGACCCGCTGCAAGTAAATAAGAAAAAATACAGGTAGTGGACATTTCTAAATAAACCTCTGACATCTGAAGAAGTCATTTTAATATCAGATTTATTCTCACCATACTTTCTGCATGGAAGACCAGAAGAATCTATGCTTTTAATACAATTTGTGCAGGAAAGCACTGGCAAAAATACTAGAGTACTTGTAATGTTTGTTCCTACACCAAACATGCTGAGGTGAGGCTTAAAAGCCCACCTGTGAATTCACATTTGCCGCAGTGCTGTTAGTAAAAGCTGTAACTATCCGTATTTTTTTGAGAATGCTTAAAATAAAACACAACCTAACTCTCAGTTATAGAACAGTGTAGCACAGCAAAGACGTTATCATCTAATTTTTTCATTATAAGATGTGGGTGCATAACCAGGAAGAACACTAACAATTATTTCTTAGTAAACCTTTATAGCATAAAACCATTTAGTGGGGCAGTGCAAATCAGAACATACTCTGACTTTAACATGAAAGAACACTTCTGCTGTATAGGTAGACAAAAAAATTGACTTAGTGGGGTATTTTCGTTCTCACAGTGCTGTTTCCTCTCCTTTCATTGTCAGTAACCCAGTGATTTTTGTGGGACGTTAGGGTTAGCATAGATGTTAGGTTAGCTTTAGATGCTTTACATGTTAGAGATGTATTCCTCGTGATTCTGCTCCACGCACAAGAAAAAGCCCGGCTTGCCTTTGCCTGGAGTGGGACTCAGTATGTTTTCAAACAGTTTTCCGCAAGGATACAAACACTGCCCCACTATCGCTCACAATGCTCTGGCCACAGCCTTAGCACAGGTCACCATTCCACCTGGCCTCACAGTGTATCGATACATCGATGGCATCCTCAGCGGGGCAGAAGGGCCAGAAAGCATTACAGATGCAATGAAAAACATTTGGGCAACACTAACCAAGTTGGGACTGGAAGTCCCAGAGTCAAAGTGCCAAGGGCCAGCACGAGAAGTTAAATTCCAAGGAGTCTGGAGGGTTGCAGGAGCTGCCTCTCTTCCACCAGACACACTGGAAAAGAAAGAATCCGGGCACAATCCATCCAGTACGCTGGAACTACAACAAGTTCAAGGGACTGTGAAGTACTGGCGTAACCATAGTCCTGCCTTTTCCGTCATTGCTCGTCCCTGGTAGAATTTGTTATAAAAGGGAAAATCATGGCAGTGGACATCTCATCAGCTCTGTGGTACCGTCAAGTTCCCCTTCCTGCAGGAGCATAACAGAGCCTGGCCGCGGGCTCTCCACTCCGCTCCAGCCCCCGTTACCCTTGTCAGCACGTGCTGAGGTTGCAGGCTGCGCTGCTTAGGGAGCCGTGGCAACACACATTTAGGATGGTGAATGCCGGCCATCCTGAAAGCCATAGCTGTCTCTTACCCTAAAAAGTTTCCTGTAATACTATGCTTCTCTGAGGTCCCACTTTTCTCGAATTGCCCCCACCCCAAAGCAATTTCCCCACAGGGTCCCTAAGCAAGGCAGTAGAGGAGTGGCTCTCTCAAACTCCCTCCCAGCCCTGCCCTGGCTGAAAGAAGGCAGAAAGAAGCCTTCAAATGAGGACAGTTCTGGCTGCAAGAGAATACAAGCTGACCAGGTCTTGGGATCCACTGACATCAACAGAAATTTGGGTGAAAACTCCCCTTTGACATGAAACTCAACTCCCAAACCAAAAAACAGTTGTGATGGGAAACTATGGTGGGGGTGGGAAATCAGCACTGAGGGCAGGAAAGCATCAGCAGCATGGGAAACCATTGAGTTGGGAAGTTGTTCTGTCATTAAAAGTCAAACCGTCACAACGCTGGCTGACCCAGGTGCTGGCATAATGATCGCCATGGAGACGGAACCCCAGAACACTGTTTGCCCCAACAAACGCCACACTGGCCAACTGCCGCGGCACAGAGCAGCACGCTCCTCATGGTGCTCCTGCCCTCCGGGTAACCCCCAACCAGCTGTGCCGGCCAGCATCTCACCCCATCACCCCCCTTCGCTTCTGCCCACAGAGAGGCTCCCCCTCCAGCTGCCGACAGGACCAGAGGTGCCCGGCACAAGCTTCACCACCCTGACCATGCCGCCACCGGTCACTGCTGGTGTGCTGCCCTCTGTCCCGGGGCTGCTGATCACCGTTCGGCCTTCCCAGCTCCACATTGTCACTCACCAGCCCGCCCTGGCAACCTGGCAGGGGGTGCAGGGGCCCCTGGGGGACTCGGGGCAGGTCGTGCAGCTGCCACACGTGCTGCAGCTCCCCAGCGGTGTGCAGTTGCCCCCTCTGCCTGCTCCTTGTCCCCCTGCCTATGGCTGGGGACAGCAAGTGGTGATGGGGACACTTGTGCCCCACCAGCCAGTGGGGCTGGGCCCATGGGACGTGGGCCAGGGGCAGCCCCTCTACCCTACGGGCTGCACTGTGCTGAACGTCCCTGCCCATGCTGGGCCCCTGCCACCCCAACACCCTGCGGCTCAGCACTGCGTGCAGGTCTCCCCTGTGCTCTGCACCCATCCTGGCAGCGCCCAGAAGAACTTTTGTTGTGTCTTTACACTGGCTACCGGGGCAGTGTAAGAACTATCAACAGAATTCCTTCCTGGCACCTTCCCCCTGCTGGAGGCCTTTAACAATGACGTGGTGGCCAGTGAGGATGGCGTCCCTGCTGCCACCCCCTGCCAGCCTGCCCTGGATATGCTCTCTGGCAGAAGCAGGACCAAGCACCAAGGTGAGGTCTGCAGCGTGGCAGAGCCCATAGGGGGTGACCTGCACAAAGGAAGGCTTGCATCACCCTTGGGGGTGGCTTGGCTTCGTTTGCTTTTTCAGAAGTGGTGACCACCCCGCCAAGCCCAGAGAATCTCCTGGACCTGCCCGAGCTGGGGCCAGATGCCTTCAATGAGGCCTTTCCTGAGCTGGCAGAGGACAATCTGCAGTTTCAGGATGAGCATTCGTCCGCCATGGACAGCAGTGACCCGCTCACCTGGCTCTACAGCATCCTGGAGCTCCCTGAAGTTCTCAGCGGCTCCTGCTTGACCACCCTCCTCAACAAGTTCCTGGAGTTCTCAGAGTACATGGCAAAGGGTGGCTGCTCCAAGGAGCAATCGCTGGCGGCAGGGCTGGGGGACAGCGAGGACACCGACCGTGGTGTCCCTGATGTCCCTGTCTTGACCACCACCCTCAACAGGATCGCTGACCTCTTGGAGTGAATGATGGAGGGCAACTGTCCCAAGGACCAAGTGGTGGCCGCAATGCAGGAGGACACCAACCCCTCCTGGCAGAGGGTGGCAACATCCCCCTTGCTGGACGCCAAAGGCAAGCAGGGTGCGCTGGCAGCGGTCTTCCCCACCCAGCTGCCAGAGAGCCCCATGGAGCCCTCTCAGGAGGGTCCTATGGACACTTCAGAGGAGAGCCCCTTGAAGGGATGCCCAGAGGGTCCCCACAGGAGTCTCCCAGAGAGTCCTCAGCAGATCCTGCTGAATAGTCCCCTGGCCAGCCCCCCGACTGCACCCCAGCATCATCCGCCCCGCATGGCCCAGCTGGTGGAGGAGGTGCTGCAGAGGCAGCCCCGGGTCATTCTGACCCACTTGCCACCACCACCGGGCATCTCCTCCTGCCGGGTGGTGCCCAGATCAGGCAAGGCTGCTGGTAAACAGGCCAAGCGCCCCACATTGGCTGACACCCTCGGGATGTCCCCATGGGGCAGCATGCCACCCAAGAAGAGCAAGAAGATGGTGGTGTGCCCGGTGGCAAAAAGCTCCAAAACCCTCTGGGAGGGGAAGCCACACAGGGATGCCACGGCGGTGGGCTGTAGTGGGGAGCAGGGGGGCAGCAGCAAGCAGAGGGCATCCAATAGCGACTATGTGCCCACCAAGCGAGCCAGAACCCTGAGGAACACCAGGAGACAAGGTGCTCCACGCTGCCCCAGTCGCCCTTGATATATTGATAGAGAAGGTGTGGAGCACAGATCCCTCTGACGTGTGACCTGCACCTGCCCACTGCAGCCCCGCCCTCTACCAGATCTGTCTGTCTTAATTCATTAAAGGTTTGATGTTCCTTGCACAGTGCCTCTGCCTGCGGTCATTCACGCAGCGGGAGATGAGGGTTAATGCAGCCCTGCCACATGCAGAGACCTGACGCTCCACCTTCCCCTCTGGCTCCACCTTCCCCTCTGTCGAGGTGACACCTCCACCGAGCTGACCCACTCTCTGAAGTATTTACAAATGAAGGGACTTCTCATCAAGTGAGGCAGCCTTGGCAGGGGTGATAAACAAAGACCAGGCAGTGAAAAGAGCACCGTTATCTAAGTTGCGCAGGAAGAAGACTTCCAATGGGGAAAGTTCTGGCTGCAAGAGAACACAAGCTGATCAGGTCTTGGGATCCACTGACATCAACAGGAAATGAGTTTAAAATAGGACAAAGATAATGGTGGCAGTGGGAGATGGGGACCTCTAACTGAAATAGTTCTGCCCCAAAGAGGCCAAAATCCCACTTGGGGAGCATGCGTAGTCCGTAAAACACTTCAGCAGTGCTACTGCGGATGCGTACGCGTTTGCATTAGAAGCGAGAAACCAGTCACCAAACCTGTGTATGACACATGACCATGCAACGTGCGGCGCTCTGAGAAAGGCCCCGAACCCCTTCTCAGTGTTCCAATTGGACCTAAAAACTTTGCACGCACTTTTTAATCGCTGCCCCCGAAGCGATTTCCCCACAGGGTCAGTAAGCAAGGGGGTGGCGGAGTGGCTCTCTCAGACCCCCTGCCAGCCCTGCCCTGGGCGCCGGTGCCTCCAGCCCTGCCCCAGCAGACGTTGCTGCGCTGATGGAGGGGCTCCCTCCCTCTCCACTGCATTTGCAAAGGGAATGGCTGGCTCACCCTTTGCTGCCCACGCAGCCAGCCCTCACCTTTAGCTGCTGTCATTCCCAGGGGCGCCGGCTCTCTCCCAGCACCCTCACACCTTCTCCCTGCGACACCGCGAGAGAAGCGTTCGCCAGGCACACGGGTGCCGTCACTGCCCTGCGCAGCTGGGCACCCCAGACTGGCCCTGCCTGACTGCCTCCCTCACCAAGCACCTCCACCTCCACAGTCTCAAGCTCCATCCCTTTAGACGGAAAGGGGGTCACTTTATTTCGAAGTAACCGTTCCTCATGAGGAACACAGTCTCTTCAGGAGGCAAAATACTTAAATAGCACTTAGAAACAAAGCTGGGGCATCTGGGGGGCCACCTCATCACTACTCGAAACAATGTGTCCTTTGTGGAGAAAAACTGAAGAGCTAGACAGTTTCCAGAGGACAGCAAAACCTGACCTGCTGAGAGCTTAGGACAGTGCACGTCATGTTCTTCTTCACACTTGGTGCACGTTTGACAAGCTGCGAGATGACGGTAAATTACTTCCTTCAGAGAGGACAGCAAGACACTGTTGCCAACTCAGCTTAGGGTTTTTTGGCTTTTTTCTCTGGTTGGCTAAGCAAAGAAACGGAGGCAGTTTCGAAGTGCGCAGAAGCACAGCTGCAGACATAATTCCTGCTGTCACGCAGGCAGCAGGAGTGAACTTCATCCATTTGGGTCCTTTTGAGAACACCAAGCACCCAGATAGTGCTGAAGGATGCTTTGTACATAGGGGACCCTCGGAGAGAAGCAGACATGTCCAGTTTTATTCCCTGGGAAAGTGCCCTGACACTGTCCTGCCTCTCAGGTGGCGTAGGACAATTAAACTTATTAGTAAGCATGGGCTGATTCCTGGCCCACCATGATTTGAACAGCAGCCCACAAATCCCTCAACTAGTTTTTTTCAGCCTGCACTTAAGACAGTTACATTGCTCTATGTTGTGGGGGAAAGCAGGTGACACAGCTTGCCCCCTTGATGCACAGGGCTGCGTTTCAAAGGACTACGACAATCCCAGAAGAGCACTGCACAGTACGGCTTACGAATCAAGTAAATATTGCATCACAAACCATAATGCATGTGTCTGTCTGAGAAAACGGGGTTTATGTAGACACATGCAAAATGGGTCTGCTGCTCAAAACCCAGCAAATCCTGTTTAGAAAGTTCATATACTAAAACATACTTTTGGATTAGTCTCTAAATCCCCACGTAGATGTAACTCCTTCACTGCCATCTGAAATCGTTCAGCTTAAGGCACTTTCCACATCAAGCAAAGAAAGCTCAACTCAGAAGGCAAAGATCCTTCTTAAGGGAACGGATCATCTCTAACTACAAGACACCTTCCCGCCCACTGAAACATAGCAGCAGAGTTAGAAGCAGCTTTTAAATTCCAAGTGGAGAGGTGCAAAGTTTGAAAACTACAGGACATTCTCTTCCTAGCACAAAATAATCAACTTTTTCCCACTTCTCTGCAAACCTTAACCCCAGTGTTTTGTGTTTTTCACACTGCAGCACAGAAAGCCAGTACCCACAGCTGCACAAGGACTTCCAGTGCCAGTGTGCAAAGCATCGAGGAGTCTGGGCTCAGTCTTGGCAGTACAGGAGTGATCCACCTCAAATGCACTGCACAGTCTGCACCTGGGGGTATCACAGGTCAATAGTTAATCACTGCTTTTCCTCCCAGTAACAATAAAAAGAGAAAAAAAGAAAATCTCCTTACATCCACGGCTCTTCTTTACAGGCTAGAGGCTTATGGAAGTGATGACCCATTGCACCCAACATTCAAGACACCTTTTGAACAATTTTCAGAACTGTCCCAAAACCCCCAGATCTTACACAACAATCAGTCCAAAGAAAGTACAGAGGTCTCTGCGCTACTGGACACATGCAGGAACACTTGTGTTTACTGGACACCTTTGTAAAGGGAAAAGGCATTACACCAGCGTACCAGATCCTTGCCCAAAAGACTTTTCAAACCACCTGTTTGTTGATGCAGTCACTGCACTTCAACCCTTCCACCCACGACAACATCCTCTCAGGGGGCAGACTTGCCTGCTCTTGATCACAGAATCAGTCAGCAGAGTTCATATTGAACCAAGCTAAAAACTGGGCCCAACCTCTACGTTCACGGTTGGGATACACGGCTCCTATCACAGGGCTCACATGGCAGTCCCACCTGGGTTACGTATCTGAAGTTGCATTTCCCACGGGTCAAATATTCCTCTTCATATCTGCCTTGAAACTGAGGGCTCATGGTCAGCGAGAGAAGAGAGTTCCTTGCCTCCTGTGCAGTCAGGTCACGTTCCCCTGCTAAAGGCAGCCTGCTCAGGCCTCCCATTTGTGTACAATCTGTTAAAAGAGTAGAATCAAGTCTGAAGGTTACTCATTTGCTTCCTTAAACATTCTACCATTTGCAGCATTCGGCCCTCAGAAGATGACTTCTGACATAGCAACTTCTCCAAGCAACCTGCTATAAAAGGCAGTTCAACAGAATCACCGACAGCCAGGTCTGTACCCTTGGGGAGACACTTTCAAAGCTCTTTGGAGGATCGCACTGGATCTGTGTGCTTTAGACCCCACTGCGTGGATTTACTGTTTTACTGGCAAAGGTTTTATGTACCACACGTGAACATCTTCAAAACACCTACTGTAATGGTCTCATGCGTAAACAGACACAATGATTCTCTAATATCACACATGAAGAACTCAATGGATGCTCCTACCAAGGCAGTGGTTCCCTTCTGTAGCCACTGAACAAGCAAAAGGATGGATCAGAACGACATTATCAAGCTCTGAAGCAAAATTTCTGTCTTCCTTTAGCTGTAATTTAGAGCTTCATTGAGTGCTGAAGAGTGTCAGCCTGACAGCTCTGAAGCATGAAGAGCTTGATCCTCTGTGCCAGAACCACACCGGCACTGGCCACACAAGCTGCCTGCGTACTCACAGGGTCAGGGTCAGGGTCAGGGTCGGGGTCAGGGTCGGGGTCTGTACTGCCCTGCCACTGCAACACAGAAGTGAGGAAAGTGAAATGGAGACAGAAGTGTTCATTCTCCACGTAGTTGATGCTGGCAGCTTCTTGCCTCCAGCATTCCTGCACCTCAGGAGCCTGGGAAATGACAACAAATGTGAAAGTTCCTAAAAATAATTTGCCTAACACACCACAGCGTAGCACTTCCATATGCCCACACCACACTTCTGGCTCCCAGCTGCTCTCCTGTGCTTCCCTTTAGCTACCTGGGAGGCACCTTTTCCATCTCCTCAGATCTCAGAACACCCAACTCATGGCTCTAACATTCTTCCCCTTCCTCTCAACATCTTCCTGGTGGTCTCAGCTTTCTGCCCTCCAGATTAGGGCCTTATCATAACAGGACAAGGATAGCACTGGGGTTTTTTTCTGTAAGGAAGCCAAATACTCTTTATTAAAATATAAAAATTAAGAGGAAGGGAAAAGCCAAAATGACAGCCAAGTGGAAGTTTCATTTGGTGCTCAAACCACCTGAATACTTATGCTGCAGCTGCAGCCGAGAGCTGGCCCTTAGATGCCTGATCAGGATAAAGCCCCAAATCCTGCCGCTAAGGTTTCAAATGACAAAATAACATCATCTAAGGGAAGGCAAAATGCATAAACACAAACATCGCCGTATGTTTACAGGGCCTTCACAGCACAGTGGTTCTCTGATGGCACCCAGAACTTAGCAGTATGAAGAATTACAAAGGTCAAGTGCTATTTATAAGCAATGCACCCTTAAATCAACACTAGTGACAAAAGAGCCAAGCACTTGACTTGCAGAACGGCAGGTGATTCGTGACTTTCTCCACAGCTTCTACTACTGATGAAGCTTACAATCACCTCACCATTTGGGAACGACATCCGTTGCTAGTGTTGCTCTGGTTGGAAACTCAGCAGGCTGGCACGTTCATTCCTTCAAAGCCAGAAGGAATTTGTCATTACAGGAATTCTCATGCCACTGAACTGGCAGCAAGGTACACAAGCCTCTTAATCCCTTTTTATACTTCTACGCTTGTGCCATAAAACCATTCTCCACTCTCCATCTCACCACCTCTCCAAGCAGAAAAGTCCCATCTGCCACACACTTGTCACAAACTACACAGGATATGACACAGGTTTCAAATACATCAGAAAGTATCAAATCAGAAACTTTAAAACATAAAAGAAAATTAAAAAAAAGGTGGCAGTGGGAAATTATTTTCTACCTTGACTGTTAGGTTCACAAGCTGCTAGTAGTTAACGTTAATGGCTCACTATTTCAAGGTCGCTGCTAGTAGTTAACATTAATGGCTCACTATTTCAAGGTCGTGATGGCAACAGTTCTGCAATGTGTGGATATCAGCGAGAGAATTGCTGCCTTGCACCAGTTCAGGTGCTCCACCTATACCTTGTCACAGATTTGATTTTTTTTTGTTGTTGTTTTAAATGCTTATCAGGGTAGGATCTGCCTACCAAGACCAGATTTTAAGTGAAGTTACATTATGCTGCTCTTGATTTAAATACAGCAAGATAGCTCCACTGCTACATTCAGCCACAAGAACGTAAACACCTCCAGCTCCATAGACACCCATACATTATTTTTGTAAGGAACAAATGACTAAACATGGAACAACACTATGAAAAAAGCAAAAGAATGCACACAATCGGCATTTCCCTATTTGGACCAAAACCCGAACATCTCTAACAGCAGATAAGTCTGAATTAAAAATCAACCACATCCAGATCCCAAATGGGGTAGGGGTTATTGTATGCCACAGACCTGGACCTGACTGTTGAAGGAAATCACGCACTACGGAAAATTTGTGGTGGTTCTGCGGAAGTTTAACTAGAGCCTTGGCAACTTCACTTGGGACATGAAAGGTACGTGCGCTACAGTACCACCCGCAATAAAGGAAACTAGTCTCGCAGTTTGAGTTCAACACCACATCCGCAAACCAAATGAGGCTGCTACATTTGAGGAACACTGATGGAAACCTCACCTGCCATCCCAAAGTTATGCTACGGCATTTCTTCCCTTTTTGCCACCTTCCTCAGCCTTGGTACATCTTTTGCAGAATCTGAAGCAAGGGCCCACAGCTTCTTCCTGTTTCTAACAGTGAATGTCTGGGTTTCACACATTGGTTTCTTGTGCGGCGCCAATAAGACCCAACACTCGCCTTCATAAATGCATCTGTACACTAGGCAAGAAAAGGAAAATTACCAGTCACGACACTGTACTGCCCACAGGGCAACAGAGTGCCCCACTCGTAAGAGGACTGAAGACAGTAAATTACGCTCAAATATCTTCATAAAGAAGCACAGTTTAATCATGTGCTTTTAATCTGACTACCGACACAATCTAACAAGAAGACACATTAAGGGAAGCAGAGCTGTAGTTAAAAAAGTGGGGCTTCTCTTTCCTCTCCTGAGGGTTTACCATCCAGAGCTGGCTGAAGTTCTGAACCTGTAAACCGCTCCCCCATGCTCGTATGCTCGCTCTGGGAAACAAAGACGGCTGTTTGAATTCTTTTGCAGGTACAGTCTTTCTTTACTTTTGAGTTGGAATGAAATGAAAAGCTGCCAGCCGTCCCTCTTATGGCACAGAGACACACCTATGTTCCATGCACATGCCTGCCCAGAAACGCATGCAGAGGGAAACCATCCCTTGGGTATCAAACACAGAAACAGCACTGAAAACCTTGACTTCTGAGAGTCCCTGCAGCGTTCTCCCAGGTCAGTACACAGCACGCTTGTGGCAGGATCACCACTGCGTGTGCGTCTCTTGCTTTCGTTTCCACCTTCATCTCTAACCTGGCACTTGCCACCTCCAGAATGCAGCATGCATAAAAGCAATTCCGTTTACTACAAGCACAGCACCGTGTGAACCTTCTGCATGAAGCCCGGTACTTAAAGAAATTGCTATAAAGAATAAAAATCTGCCGGCACCACTGACACACAGACACGCTGTGTTTTCTGAAGAGGGACGATACATTAAACCTGCAAACTAAGGACTGCGACAGCTCGCTCCTTGCCCCTCTTCTTTTGCCCTCAGGCTGGTGCAGGAGCTCCTTTCACCAGAGCAGGCACACCACAGACACAGCCTCACCGAGGGGAAGGGTGGGGAGGGGATAAGGGCAGAGCGGGAAAGGAAAGACCCACAGAAGCAGCTTTGCCGCCCACTGCCAAAGTCACAAGCCGCTCACGGATCCTGTCCCCTCGCCCTGCCTGTGCTGGTCTTTGCCTCCGTCCCCCTTCCCGCCCCTCCGCTCCTCTCCCTAGCCCTCTCTCCTGCTGCTGATCCTGCATTCCTTGCGGCACCCCCCTTCCCCTCTGTCTCTGTCCCGCTCCATCCCTCTGCCCGCTCCTCGTCAGTCCCTGTCCCTTCTCCATCCCTGTCCAGCCCCTCCTGCTCTCCCTGCCCCTCTCCGGCCACCCGTCCGCCTTGACCCACCTCTCCCTGCTGCTCAGTGCCTCCCTTCCCCTCGTCTCTGCCCACGGGGGCTCCGGGGCTGGGGCCTGTGCTCGGGCAGTCCCGGGAAGGGGCCATGGGGCCTACAGGGCCCGGGCTGGGGGCTGGTGTCCCCCCAGGGCCTGACTGCTGGGCAGGGATGTCCCATGGTCTGCTGGGAGAAGGCGTGCCCCAGGGCATGCTGGGAGCTGTAGGCCCGGGGCCGCCCCATGGCCAGGTTGTTCCCGGGGCATGCTGGGAGCTGTAGGCCCGGGGCCGCCCCATGGCCAGGTTGTTCCCAGGGCATGCTGGGAGCTGTAGGCCCGGGGCTGCCCCATGGCCAGGTTGTTCCCGGGGCATGCTGGGAGCTGTAGGCCTGTTGCTGCCCCATGGCCAGGTTGTTCCCAGGGCATGCTGGGAGCTGTAGGCCCGGGGCTGCCCCATGGCCAGGTTGTTCCCGGGGCATGCTGGGAGCTGTAGGCCTGGGGCCGCCCCATGGCCAGGTTGTTCCCAGGGCATGCTGGGAGCTGTAGGCCCGGGGCCGCCCCATGGCCAGGTTGTTCCCAGGGCATGCTGGGAGCTGTAGGCCTGGGGCCGCCCCATGGCCAGGTTGTTCCCAGGGCATGCTGGGAGCTGTAGGCCCGGGGCTGCCCCATGGCCAGGTTGTTCCCGGGGCATGCTGGGAGCTGTAGGTCCGGGGCCACCCCATGGCCCGGTTGTTCCCAGGGCATGCTGGGAGCTGTAGGCCTGGGGCCGCCCCATGGCCAGGTTGTTCCCAGGGCATGCTGGGAGCTGTAGGCCAAGGGCCGCCCCATGGCCAGGTTGTTCCCAGGGCATGCTGGGAGCTGCCACTGCCCACCCTCAGCCTCCTGGCAGCCGTGTTGGGCTGGGCAGGCACAGCCTGTGCTGGGGCTGTGGCCCGGCTGAGGGGACCTGTGGCCGGCCATGGGGCGAGGGATGCCCCTTGGGCTGGCACAGGGGTGTCTGCTGCCTGCTGGCTGCCCGGGGGTTCTGTGGGGAGGTTCCAGCCCCCCGCTGTGCCAGGCCCCGGGGCAGCTGGAGTCAGGCCTGGCTGGGGCAGCCCTGGGGGTGAGCTGAGAGCTAAGGAGGGAAAGAGGCGCCGGCAGGTGCCCCGGGCACAGGCACCGGGCACCCCGACTCGCAGAGCCCCCTGGAGCCGCCCCGGCGTCTGTAGGTCCTGCAGGAATAGGGCTAGCGTGTTTTTCTGCTGACTCCGGCAGGGCTCTGGCTACACCTGTCCTGCTGAGGGACTGGGAACATGCAGCTGCCTGGAAGAGTCACCAGCCAGAGTATGAGTGCTCCAGCCTTGTTTCCCTTGCTGGAAAACACTTCATTTTTAAATACGGCCTCTCAGCGGCGAGATCCAGGCAGTCGGGATTGCTTCCTGTAGGGAGCACGCTGGTGACTGGAGGCTGCTGCCTTCAGCGGCAGAGCTGGACGTTTCTCCTCGCTGACAGGACTAAGTTATAAAGAATCACTCGGAGAGGCTGCAGCTAAAGCAGTGATTAACTCAACCTATTGAATAAGCTCAGTAAGGGGTGGCAAGCTTTCTGAGGCACCTGGGCTATACCAATCGATGAGGGTAGTGGGGCTATGGTGTGTTGCCTTCAAGACCATACAGCACAGAGAATAAATGAAGGTCTATAACCACACGTAGAGTACAGGTGGCCCAGGAAAGTTCAGCTGAAGTTCACCAGGTTGTTGACCACCAACGATCTCTAAAGACCCCATGAAAGGCCCCCAGGAACAAAGTGACATATGCAAGTGGCTTATGCATATGTAAATAATTTTGAGGAAGTAGTTAGTGCAAAGTACATCTTCCCATCTGAACATGCTCAGAAAGGACCCTGAGGGGCTGGATATTGAACGGTGGAGTGCGTTGATGGGTCGTAGCATGTTTTTTTTCCTTCTCACACAAAATTCATTTTGTTTTGTGGGTAAGCAAAACTGCATATTGCAATGTGTTTCCTTGATTGGTATTTCTTGCATAACATGTGGGATCTCCAAACCTGCAAACCTGTTCTGCAAACGTGTTATGCAGTTTAAACCCTGGTGCCTGAAAACCCCAACAAGGACACATGCCTGGAATAAGGGTTCGCAAGTCTGGGGTATACCATGGTTCTATTCCACGATTCACAACAAATCGTTCACGAACAATTCCTGAGCGGATTGTTCTGATGGGGTGGGGGACTTATTCCCATGTTTCAACTCTGTTATCTAGTTTGGACAAAAATGTTTAAGGCACCAAGGCCATACCCCATTTATTAGCCATTTGAATATGCCAGCCTGGGGATAACATGACTTTCTATTTGTGGTGTATGGATTCACCGTGGGGTCTCACTACATACTAGTTCCCCCCTTTGCAAGGGGCACAGATCCCCTGCCCAGTAGGCAGCTCGCTGAGGGGCCCACCAGGACCTTCTCTGCCAAGCTTCTTTCCAGCAAGGTGGCCCCTGCCTGTGCTTGTTCCTCCTGGGCTTGCTCCTCCCCAGGGGCCGGAGCTGGCACTTGTTGGACCTCATGAGGTTCCTGCTGGCCCCTTTCTCCAGCCCAGCCCGGTCCCCTCCTGCCAGCACAACCAGTGTGGTACCAGACACCCCCACCTGCCATTCTGTGGGTGCCAGCAGTGCCCAATGCCAGACCATCCCCACTGGGTTCAGGCACTGAGGGTGAAGCAGCCCCAGCTGCGGGATGGATGGATGAGCTCCACAGATAGATCCATGGATAGAGGAAAGATTTAACATTTCAGATGAGGGGGCAGGCCAGGGGGGTCCCAGCCCTGCACCCCACCAGCCGCTCACTGGCAGGGGAACCCATTGCTCTTGTGGGAGCAGCGCTGCCACCACGGGGGCTTGCAGAAACGGACACAGTGGTGCCGGCAGTGGCATCTCCACCAAGCCTTTGGGCAGCCCCACAGGCAGGAGCAGCCCTCCTGCAGGCACAATCCTGCCCAGCACGGTCCTGAGGCTGCCTGCCCACGTGCCCTGCCCACGGGGATATGGTGCCGGGGACTGGGGTCTGCTGGGGTGCTCCTGCCCGGCCCCACGTGGATGGTGCTGCCCAGGCCCATGGAGCTGATTCTGTCTGGAGTCATGGGGCTCTTCTTCCTCATCCCCATTGGGCTCCTTCTGCCCACCTGCGCAGGGCTGCTTCTGCTTGGCCCCGTGTCCTCCCCTTGGTCTTTGTCCCCATCTGCCATCTTCTCCATGTGCACATCTGCCCCCAGCAGCTCCACTCTAAGGCCCTGGGGAAACCCTCTGGGATCCAGCAGCCCTGGATAGAGCTGCTCCTCTTTCCTGCTGCTCCTCTTTCCTGGAGGGGGGGAGGGAGACAGCTGTGGGGTGGTGGTGTGCGTGGTGTGTGTCCCACTACAGACCGCCTCTTGCCACTTGGCCATCATTACTTGCAGAAACTTTTGGTACTGCCTGGTCACTGTGAGGGTGCCCTGGACAATGCGGATGAGCTCCCCAGTGAGGTTCTGTGTGACCATGGCCATGGCTGAGGGGCTGCCGGGGGTGGCTGCACATCGATGGGGCTCTACGCCAGCACCCGCCGCTGCCCAGAGCCCTCCCTCCTGCTGGGTGCGGGGAGAGGGGTGTGGAGAAGAGCCCTTGGGGCTCTCTTCTCGAGGACAGGGAACAAGGGTGCAGCTCCAGGCTGTGGGCTGTGGGCTGCAGCAGGGCAGGTGAGGCACAGCTGCAGAGCGCACAGGGCAGACCCGTGGGGCAGCGCTCCTCCAGGGGTTGTCCTCACCAAGCACTCTGCAATCCTCCATGTCTGATGGCTCTGCAAAGGTTTTTGAGCTTTTTCCACTTGAGGAGCTCTGCTGCAGCGAGGAGGGCTTCCCTGGAGGCCTGCAGAACAGCAGAAACTGGGAGGTGGCACCACGGCCTGGGGAAGGAGACCTGGCATCTCCCTGCCTTTTCCTTTCTTCCTGGGGTCATCCTGCCCTTAGGAAGCTGGGAGGTACCCTGGCCCAAACATCTCAGGTTTTCATCCCTACATCACTGCTTAGCTTTGGAATCTGTGCCTTGGCCACGCTGTGGATTTGGTTGCTCATGTGAAAGATGAGAGGGAACAAGCCCACTTCCACTTTTGTCTTCACCTGCCTCTTGTTTTTCCTCACCACAGTCTTCATTAGGTCTCTGAAGAGGCTGATGGAGAGCTCTCTCAGCTCGCCGAAGCCCTGGCAGAGAGAAGCAGAGTAGGACTTGCGTCCTTGTAGGTAGCTGTCCCCAACCAGCGCCTGCCTGCCCACGAGGCTTGGGCTCCCCCATCAGCCTTACCACAGCAAAGAGGGGCAGGAGCTTCTCCATCAGCTGGACAGCGATGGGGCTGGCCTTTGTCTTCTTCAGGTGACCCATGACGTTTTGTGTGACCACCAGGGACTTCATCTTGATATATCCACAGTGCACATCACACCAGTGTCTCCGCTCGTGTGACTATGTCCTCAAACTGCTGTTTTTTCTCACCACTGGCCAGTACTCTCCCCATTGATGACACAGCCAATGAACACACCAACCACTTTCACAGTGAGCCTGTCAGCAGCACCTTATCGTTCCTGGCGATCACCTTCACCTCCACCAAAGGCCCTCGTGGGCAGCAGAGACACCACTGTCAGCAACCTCTTTTCTTGTCAGGGCTGTGCTTCCCAGTCGTGTTTCTCTCTGCTGTTGAGGACAGCAGCGTTTGCTCATGTTCTTGGCATCCAGTTTCAGCTTTAAGATTCCAGGTGCCGTCCCCTCGGCCTCGTCTGCTGCTGCTGATCGTTTCCCAGTAAGGGACAGACCTTACGCACTGCAGGTGCTGCAAACTGTGCCTTGCACAAAGGCACAAAATCTGTCTACAGCGCTGTCTGGGGTGCCCTCTACCCTGCCCTGGTGAGGCTGCATCTGGAGTGCTCTATCCAGTTCTGGAATTCCTAGTTCAAGAGAGATGGGGAACTACTGGAGCAGGTCCAGTGTATGGATCCTAACATGAGGGGACCTGGAGCATCTCTCTTAGGAGTAAAGGCTGGGAGCTGGACCTGTTTACCCTGGTTTTCACCCTGCCCTGGTAGCCATGTGAAAGACATCAGAAAAGTTTTGCTACCTGCTTTCTGTGTTGAGAAATTTAAGTGCTCCCTTTTGCATTCGTACAGAGCCCAAATGCTCCGTGGAAACCTCCAGCCACAGCTCCCCCAGAGAAGGTGTCAAGAAGGATTTCTCTTGCTGGATCTCACCTTGCCCTGGTGCCTATGTGCAGGACACCACAAAAGTTTGGCTACCTGCTTTCTGTGTTCAAAAATTTAAGAGCTCATTTTCGCACTCGTACAGAGCCCAAATGCTCCACTGAAATATCCAGCCACAGCTCCGCCACATAAGGTGCCACGGAAGAATTCTCTTGCTGTTTCTTACCCTGCCCTCCTAGCCATCGAAAGGCACACCGCAAAAGTTCTGCTACCAGCTCTCTGTACTGAGAAGACTGAAATGAAGGTCTATAACAAGTAGAGTACAGGTGCCCCAGGAAAGTTCAGCTGAAGTTCACCAGGTTGTTGAAGCTTGTTTGATTATCAGAGTTCCTGAGGTTGGGCCTCACTTGCCAGGACAGTGTAATCTTCAGTTCTCCCTTCCTTTCTGCCTTAGGTTGAAAACAGCTCTTCTGTTTCTGTCCCCATCTTCAAACAATTCCACAAGAACATCATAGGAAAGGAGGTGCCAACATCCAGAAGGTGAGATATCTTTCCTAACTCAATTGCTCGTGATGATCACTGCCTGCAGCAAAATCCCACTGGATGCTCTCTCCTGCTCATTGGCGATGTCAAATATAGCCTGCAAGGGCTTTTCTGAGATGATTTTTTTTTTCCTTTGTGGCGGATTTGTGAAGAAAGCCAACGCCAAATTTGATCTCCCAGCAAAGAACAGCAACTCGGAGACGATTGTTATCACAGGCAAGAGAGCAAACTGTGAGATGGGGAAACGCTGACATTTGCACTCAGGCAGAGCCAAAATGCTCCATGGCACCACCCATACACAGCTCCACCAGAGAAGGTGCCAGGAAGGACTTCTGTTTGTGGTTCTCACTTCAAGTTGTTTACAGGCCTGGCTGTAGGCGATGGATACGCAGCCTCCCAGCTGGTTGCCAGGGCTGATGGGCTGGGAGACGGCATGGGTAGGTGATGGCTTTATACTTTGAGAGCTGCCCGCTCAAAGCCCAAATGTGAGCGAGGGCTCTCTTGCAGATGGGGGAGCATAGACCCTCTTCACAACTTCCTCACATGTTCTCACCCATAATTTCGATACAATGGGTGTGGGGAGCATGTCTGACTGGCCTGTCAGAAACCCCATGCCTCAGCCCAGACTACAGCCCACAACTTGCAAATTCCTGCTTTTGTTGTTGTTAAGACCAAGGCAATTGTGCTACTGCTCTGTGTTTATTTTTGTGCTGTTCTTCAGCAATACATGGTTGACCACTGAAGCCTGGTGGCTGTCCTGAACTGGTAGGGGGCCAGTTCCCTGGTACTCTGTGGCAGATGGTCCAGTTTTCCAGGCATGGATGATGGGCGCTGGTGTCGGGTCTGGCTCTCAGTACATGCTGGGATGTGCAGGACGGCTGTCTGAGCGCAAGGGTCAGCTGCTGCTGTTGGCCTGTTTTCTCGCAGCGAGGCGCCTGTGGAGAGAGGAGGCTGCTGAGACCTACAGCTGTGGTGCTGTATGGGGGTTAGGGTGGGGGCAGTACCCAGTGCACTGTGGGATGCACATGGGAGCTGTGGGCACAGAGAGCTCTCTTCAAAAAGTGGGCTCCCTGCACCCGGCGGCTGAGGCTCTGCTCGCCTGCCCATGGCTTGTCTCCTCTCGGCCCTGACCATCCTGACCTGCCTGCTCTGCCCATGCTGGAAAGGAGACCTGACTCCAGCAGACTGAGGGGAGCAAAGCTGGGCACGGCACTGCAGGGCTAGGAGAGCCTCCTGTTCTCTCTCTCATGCTTGTGGAGTCCAGCACTCAGCTCCCCCGTCCATCCCTGACCAGACAAGGGGACAGCCTCGGCTCTCTATTTGGTGGGGTGCTCTGAAGAGAGGATGCTCTCTGCAGAATACGTATCCAGAGCCCTGCGCAGGCAAAACCCCTGCCCGTGCGGACAACACGCACACTGGCAGTGCTGGAAAGCACATGGGACAGATTGACTCTCTTTCTCCAAAGAAAACTTGACAGCTTCCTCACCAATCCCAGTTGCTTGGACATCTTGGCTGAGGTGAACACCTGGGATTTAAGGCATCACCTAGCAGGGTGATTTCTTCTCCTAGGCTCACTGGTAGGGAGAGAGATGCCGCTCTTGCATTTCTCCCTTTCTGTGGCAGCCTCATCCCTCGACTTTCTGACCTTGCTCTGCCCATATCTGTCACCTGGTCTGCTCTTGTCGAGGCAGGGTTGCTTCTAGCAAACACTTGCTTAGCAAGTTAGCAAGGTAACACGTAGCTAACCCAAGAATTGAGAGGCCAGGTCAAACACCTCACCGCAGAAATCTCAGCGGACTTTGGCCAGTAACTAACTCGGCATTCCAGAAGACCCTACCACGAAATGCTACATGGCTTAAAGCAGCCAGCTAATATGGAAGTTTGGGGAAAAAACCTCCCAACAACTCACCGTCTCCTCTTCCTCCACACAACGATGACACAACACAACACCATCCCGTATAGGACAGAGCCCAAAACTGCCACAGCACCTTCAATGCAGTACTTCCGGAAACTATTATGATCCTCAGCATCTGAGCTGCTCTGGCCTTCTACTCCTGTCGGAAAAAATCTGCACGTTAGTGAGTCCTGCACACTCGCGGCAATCTCACAGGAGGTTAGAAATGTCCAAAAAATGATCAATCCCTTCTGCTTGTGGAGGCTACGGCTTCTTCACACATGCCTCTGCCCTCAGCTTCCCAACTTCTCTGGTTCAGAGGGACGTATACCCACCTGGTGCTGCTTTATCCAGCTCTTTTATGAATTCATCTAGTTCTGGCGATGACACGTGGGGAGGCTTCTCTGCATTGCCCGCAGGTTTTCTTCCTTGAGGCACGTGAAAGAAAGTATCAAGTTAAAGCTCTCACTAATAAGATACTTAGCAGGAGCGCTTCGTCTGTGAACTCAGCCAGGACTGACGATGCGCCCCTGGCATACCAGGTGAGCTCCAGCACAGGATCCAGACCAGGAGCTGGAGCCACAGCTGCAACCAAACACCCATGAGAAGTTTGTGACATGCACTGTGACAGACACTGGCACAACGGAAGAGCAGAACCTTTGAGGGGATCACGTCATGACATGGCACACGCAATGACCAAGGTCTGTACTCCCACACCTGCAAGGGACGCCTCGCTCACATTTGGGCTTGGAGCGGGCAGCTCTCCAAGTAAAAAGCCATCACGTACCCATGCCGTCTCCCAGCCCGTCAGCCCTGGCACTCCGCTGGGAAGCTGCATATCCATCGCCTGCAGCCAGGCCTGTAAACAAACAGAACAGAGAAGCTCCCATGAAATCACACACCTCCGCCCCAAAGTCACCCGCCTCCCAGGTACTACCACACCTCACAGGGCACGCAATACCAATAGTAACTACAATGTGTAGGGCTGGAGTCACTCAGACTCCACCTGAGTGTCAAGAAAACGGACTGCTCTGGAACCAAAATAAGCCCAAAAGGGGGAAGTTGTTGTCTCACCTCCCAAATTACTACACTCTGCTTTAGAGTGTAACTACACGTGAAACAAATCTGTGCACAAAGTTCAGGTCAAGCTGACCCACTCTCTGAAGCAGTTATGCATGAAGGGACTTCTCATGAAGGGAGGCAGCCTTAGGAACGCCGGGAAACAAAGACCGGAGAGCAGTAAGAACACCATTATCTAAGCAATGCAGAACGAAGCCTTCAAGTGAGGAAAGTTTTGGTCGCGAGAGAATACAAGCTGACAAGACCTTGCCATCCGCTGACATCAACAGAAAATTAGGTGAAAATAGGACAAAGACAAATGTGGCAGTGGGAGGTCACCACCTCCAACCCAAATAGGTCCCTCCAGAAGAGGGCAAAACCCTGCCTGGGAAGCATGCGTATTTAGTAAAGTCCTTCACCAGTGTTAGCTGAGGCATAGAAGAGCCCACGGTCTCGCAAAACGAGTGGGAAAAGCATGACCAAGGTACCAAAACCACAACTAGAAAGAGGTAAAGCACCACTGACTCAATGCACAGCCCTTCAGTTTAGCTGCCTTCAAGTCAGGTGTCCTGCCTGAAGCTGGGTGTCCAGCCCCCACCTCTCCCTGCCCCCAAGGTGTCACGGAGAGTCTTCTACCCACCAGGGAGAACAACGGGCATGAACCAGGCTGTGAAGCTGGGGCTGCTGCGATCCTGGCCAGGGCATGCCTACAGACGCAACAAAGGCTGCCAGGCTCAGTGACCCCAAGCTGCCTGTGCATCCTCTCTGCCACCCACGGGCAGTCTCCCCTCCGGCAACTGGCAGCAAGGCACGAGCATCTCCAGTTCCTGCCGGCTGGGTACCAACAGCTGCCCACAACAGCTCTGGCCGGGAACGGTGTCACCAGGGCCGCAGCTGTGCCTGGGACTCAGCCTGAACCACAACCCGCAGCAGAGACTCCGGACCATCTCTGCAGCTCACCAGTGCTTGCAAGGCATGAAATCCAGCATCAGTGCAGCAAGGCTCTGATCGATCCCTTTCTGCTTGTGGAGGCTACGGCTTCTCCACACATGCCTCTGCCCTCAGCTTCCCAACTTCTCTGGTTCAGAGGGACGTATACCCACCTGGTGCTGCTTTATCCAGACCTTTCATGATTTCCTCTAGTTCTGGCGATGACACGTGGGGAGGCTTCTCTGTATTGCCAACAGGTTTTCTTCCTTGAGGCACGTGAAAGAAAGTATCAAGTTAAAGCTCTCACTAATAAGATACTTAGCAGGAGCGCTTCGTCTGTGAACTCAGCCAGGACTGACGATGCGCCCCTGGCATACCAGGTGAGCTCCAGCACAGGATCCAGACCAGGAGCTGGAGCCACAGCTGCAACCAAACACCCATGAGAAGTTTGTGACATGCACTGTGACAGACACTGGCACAACGGAAGAGCAGAACCTTTGAGGGGATCACGTCATGACATGGCACACGCAATGACCAAGGTCTGTACTCCCACACCTGCAAGGGACGCATCGCTCACATTTGGGCTTGGAGCGGGCAGCTCTCCAAGTAAAAAGCCATCACGTACCCATGCCGTCTCCCAGCCCGTCAGCCCTGGCACTCCGCTGGGAAGCTGCATATCCATCGCCTGCAGCCAGGCCTGTAAACAAACAGAACAGAGAAGCTCCCATGAAATCACACACCTCCGCCCCAAAGTCACCCGCCTCCCAGGTACTACCACACCTCACAGGGCACGCAATACCAATAGTAACTACAATGTGTAGGGCTGGAATCACTCAGGCTCCACCTGAGTGTCAAGAAAACGGACTGCTCTGGAACCAAAATAAGCCCAAAAGGGGGAAGTTGTTGTCTCACCTCCCAAATTACTACACTCTGCTTTAGAGTGTAACTACACGTGAAACAAATCTGTGCACAAAGTTCAGGTCAAGCTGACCCACTCTCTGAAGCAGTTATGCATGAAGGGACTTCTCATGAAGGGAGGCAGCCTTAGGAACGCCGGGAAACAAAGACCGGAGAGCAGTAAGAACACCATTATCTAAGCAATGCAGAACGAAGCCTTCAAGTGAGGAAAGTTTTGGTCGCGAGAGAATACAAGCTGACAAGACCTTGCCATCCGCTGACATCAACAGAAAATTAGGTGAAAATAGGACAAAGACAAATGTGGCAGTGGGAGGTCACCACCTCCAACCCAAATAGGTCCCTCCAGAAGAGGGCAAAACCCTGCCTGGGAAGCATGCGTATTTAGTAAAGTCCTTCACCAGTGTTAGCTGAGGCATAGAAGAGCCCACGGTCTCCCAAAACGAGAGGAAAAGCATGACCAAGGTACCAAAACCACAACTAGAAAGAGGTAAAGCACCACTGACTCAATGCACAGCCCTTCAGTTTAGCTGCCTTCAAGTCAGGTGTCCTGCCTGAAGCTGGGTGTCCAGCCCCCACCTCTCCCTGCCCCCAAGGTGTCACGGAGAGTCTTCTACCCACCAGGGAGAACAACGGGCATGAACCAGGCTGTGAAGCTGGGGCTGCTGCGATCCTGGCCAGGGCATGCCTACAGACGCAACAAAGGCTGCCAGGCTCAGTGACCCCAAGCTGCCTGTGCATCCTCTCTGCCACCCACGGGCAGTCTCCCCTCCGGCAACTGGCAGCAAGGCACGAGCATCTCCAGTTCCTGCCGGCTGGGTACCAACAGCTGCCCACAACAGCTCTGGCCGGGAACGGTGTCACCAGGGCCGCAGCTGTGCCTGGGACTCAGCCTGAACCACAACCCGCAGCAGAGACTCCGGACCATCTCTGCAGCTCACCAGTGCTTGCAAGGCATGAAATCCAGCATCAGTGCAGCAAGGCTCTGATCGATCCCTTTCTGCTTGTGGAGGCTACGGCTTCTCCACACATGCCTCTGCCCTCAGCTTCCCAACTTCTCTGGTTCAGAGGGACGTATACCCACCTGGTGCTGCTTTATCCAGATCTTTCATGATTTCCTCTAGTTCTGGCGATGACACGTGGGGAGGCTTCTCTGTATTGCCAACAGGTTTTCTTCCTTGAGGCACGTGAAAGAAAGTATCAAGTTAAAGCTCTCACTAATAAGATACTTAGCAGGAGCGCTTCGTCTGTGAACTCAGCCAGGACTGACGATGCGCCCCTGGCATACCAGGTGAGCTCCAGCACAGGATCCAGACCAGGAGCTGGAGCCACAGCTGCAACCAAACACCCATGAGAAGTTTGTGACATGCACTGTGACAGACACTGGCACAACGGAAGAGCAGAACCTTTGAGGGGATCACGTCATGACATGGCACACGCAATGACCAAGGTCTGTACTCCCACACCTGCAAGGGACGCCTCGCTCACATTTGGGCTTGGAGCGGGCAGCTCTCCAAGTAAAAAGCCATCACGTACCCATGCCGTCTCCCAGCCCGTCAGCCCTGGCACTCCGCTGGGAAGCTGCATATCCATCGCCTGCAGCCAGGCCTGTAAACAAACAGAACAGAGAAGCTCCCATGAAATCACACACCTCCGCCCCAAAGTCACCCGCCTCCCAGGTACTACCACACCTCACAGGGCACGCAATACCAATAGTAACTACAATGTGTAGGGCTGGAGTCACTCAGGCTCCACCTGAGTGTCAAGAAAACGGACTGCTCTGGAACCAAAATAAGCCCAAAAGGGGGAAGTTGTTGTCTCACCTCCCAAATTACTACACTCTGCTTTAGAGCGTAACTACACGTGAAACAAATCTGTGCACAAAGTTCAGGTCAAGCTGACCCACTCTCTGAAGCAGTTATGCATGAAGGGACTTCTCATGAAGGGAGGCAGCCTTAGGAACGCCGGGAAACAAAGACCGGAGAGCAGTAAGAACACCATTATCTAAGCAATGCAGAACGAAGCCTTCAAGTGAGGAAAGTTTTGGTCGCGAGAGAATACAAGCTGACAAGACCTTGCCATCCGCTGACATCAACAGAAAATTAGGTGAAAATAGGACAAAGACAAATGTGGCAGTGGGAGGTCACCACCTCCAACCCAAATAGGTCCCTCCAGAAGAGGGCAAAACCCTGCCTGGGAAGCATGCGTATTTAGTAAAGTCCTTCACCAGTGTTAGCTGAGGCATAGAAGAGCCCACGGTCTCCCAAAACGAGAGGAAAAGCATGACCAAGGTACCAAAACCACAACTAGAAAGAGGTAAAGCACCACTGACTCAATGCACAGCCCTTCAGTTTAGCTGCCTTCAAGTCAGGTGTCCTGCCTGAAGCTGGGTGTCCAGCCCCCACCTCTCCCTGCCCCCAAGGTGTCACGGAGAGTCTTCTACCCACCAGGGAGAACAACGGGCATGAACCAGGCTGTGAAGCTGGGGCTGCTGCGATCCTGGCCAGGGCATGCCTACAGACGCAACAAAGGCTGCCAGGCTCAGTGACCCCAAGCTGCCTGTGCATCCTCTCTGCCACCCACGGGCAGTCTCCCCTCCGGCAACTGGCAGCAAGGCACGAGCATCTCCAGTTCCTGCCGGCTGGGTACCAACAGCTGCCCACAACAGCTCTGGCCGGAAACGGTGTCACCAGGGCTGCAGCTGTGCCTGGGACTCAGCCTGAACCACAACCCGCAGCAGAGACTCCGGACCATCTCTGCAGCTCACCAGTGCTTGCAAGGCATGAAATCCAGCATCAGTGCAGCAAGGCTCTGATCGATCCCTTTCTGCTTGTGGAGGCTACGGCTTCTCCACACATGCCTCTGCCCTCAGCTTCCCAACTTCTCTGGTTCAGAGGGACGTATACCCACCTGGTGCTGCTTTATCCAGACCTTTCATGATTTCCTCTAGTTCTGGCGATGACACGTGGGGAGGCTTCTCTGTATTGCCAACAGGTTTTCTTCCTTGAGGCACGTGAAAGAAAGTATCAAGTTAAAGCTCTCACTAATAAGATACTTAGCAGGAGCGCTTCGTCTGTGAACTCAGCCAGGACTGACGATGCGCCCCTGGCATACCAGGTGAGCTCCAGCACAGGATCCAGACCAGGAGCTGGAGCCACAGCTGCAACCAAACACCCATGAGAAGTTTGTGACATGCACTGTGACAGACACTGGCACAACGGAAGAGCAGAACCTTTGAGGGGATCACGTCATGACATGGCACACGCAATGACCAAGGTCTGTACTCCCACACCTGCAAGGGACGCCTCGCTCACATTTGGGCTTGGAGCGGGCAGCTCTCCAAGTAAAAAGCCATCACGTACCCATGCCGTCTCCCAGCCCGTCAGCCCTGGCACTCCGCTGGGAAGCTGCATATCCATCGCCTGCAGCCAGGCCTGTAAACAAACAGAACAGAGAAGCTCCCATGAAATCACACACCTCCGCCCCAAAGTCACCCGCCTCCCAGGTACTACCACACCTCACAGGGCACGCAATACCAATAGTAACTACAATGTGTAGGGCTGGAGTCACTCAGGCTCCACCTGAGTGTCAAGAAAACGGACTGCTCTGGAACCAAAATAAGCCCAAAAGGGGGAAGTTGTTGTCTCACCTCCCAAATTACTACACTCTGCTTTAGAGTGTAACTACACGTGAAACAAATCTGTGCACAAAGTTCAGGTCAAGCTGACCCACTCTCTGAAGCAGTTATGCATGAAGGGACTTCTCATGAAGGGAGGCAGCCTTAGGAACGCCGGGAAACAAAGACCGGAGAGCAGTAAGAACACCATTATCTAAGCAATGCAGAACGAAGCCTTCAAGTGAGGAAAGTTTTGGTCGCGAGAGAATACAAGCTGACAAGACCTTGCCATCCGCTGACATCAACAGAAAATTAGGTGAAAATAGGACAAAGACAAATGTGGCAGTGGGAGGTCACCACCTCCAACCCAAATAGGTCCCTCCAGAAGAGGGCAAAACCCTGCCTGGGAAGCATGCGTATTTAGTAAAGTCCTTCACCAGTGTTAGCTGAGGCATAGAAGAGCCCACGGTCTCCCAAAACGAGAGGAAAAGCATGACCAAGGTACCAAAACCACAACTAGAAAGAGGTAAAGCACCACTGACTCAATGCACAGCCCTTCAGTTTAGCTGCCTTCAAGTCAGGTGTCCTGCCTGAAGCTGGGTGTCCAGCCCCCACCTCTCCCTGCCCCCAAGGTGTCACGGAGAGTCTTCTACCCACCAGGGAGAACAACGGGCATGAACCAGGCTGTGAAGCTGGGGCTGCTGCGATCCTGGCCAGGGCATGCCTACAGACGCAACAAAGGCTGCCAGGCTCAGTGACCCCAAGCTGCCTGTGCATCCTCTCTGCCACCCACGGGCAGTCTCCCCTCCGGCAACTGGCAGCAAGGCACGAGCATCTCCAGTTCCTGCCGGCTGGGTACCAACAGCTGCCCACAACAGCTCTGGCCGGAAACGGTGTCACCAGGGCCGCAGCTGTGCCTGGGACTCAGCCTGAACCACAACCCGCAGCAGAGACTCCGGACCATCTCTGCAGCTCACCAGTGCTTGCAAGGCATGAAATCCAGCATCAGTGCAGCAAGGCTCTGATCGATCCCTTTCTGCTTGTGGAGGCTACGGCTTCTCCACACATGCCTCTGCCCTCAGCTTCCCAACTTCTCTGGTTCAGAGGGACGTATACCCACCTGGTGCTGCTTTATCCAGATCTTTCATGATTTCCTCTAGTTCTGGCGATGACACGTGGGGAGGCTTCTCTGTATTGCCAACAGGTTTTCTTCCTTGAGGCACGTGAAAGAAAGTATCAAGTTAAAGCTCTCACTAATAAGATACTTAGCAGGAGCGCTTCGTCTGTGAACTCAGCCAGGACTGACGATGCGCCCCTGGCATACCAGGTGAGCTCCAGCACAGGATCCAGACCAGGAGCTGGAGCCACAGCTGCAACCAAACACCCATGAGAAGTTTGTGACATGCACTGTGACAGACACTGGCACAACGGAAGAGCAGAACCTTTGAGGGGATCACGTCATGACATGGCACACGCAATGACCAAGGTCTGTACTCCCACACCTGCAAGGGACGCATCGCTCACATTTGGGCTTGGAGCGGGCAGCTCTCCAAGTAAAAAGCCATCACGTACCCATGCCGTCTCCCAGCCCGTCAGCCCTGGCACTCCGCTGGGAAGCTGCATATCCATCGCCTGCAGCCAGGCCTGTAAACAAACAGAACAGAGAAGCTCCCATGAAATCACACACCTCCGCCCCAAAGTCACCCGCCTCCCAGGTACTACCACACCTCACAGGGCACGCAATACCAATAGTAACTACAATGTGTAGGGCTGGAGTCACTCAGGCTCCACCTGAGTGTCAAGAAAACGGACTGCTCTGGAACCAAAATAAGCCCAAAAGGGGGAAGTTGTTGTCTCACCTCACAAATTACTACACTCTGCTTTAGAGTGTAACTACACGTGAAACAAATCTGTGCACAAAGTTCAGGTCAAGCTGACCCACTCTCTGAAGCAGTTATGCATGAAGGGACTTCTCATGAAGGGAGGCAGCCTTAGGAACGCCGGGAAACAAAGACCGGAGAGCAGTAAGAACACCATTATCTAAGCAATGCAGAACGAAGCCTTCAAGTGAGGAAAGTTTTGGTCGCGAGAGAATACAAGCTGACAAGACCTTGCCATCCGCTGACATCAACAGAAAATTAGGTGAAAATAGGACAAAGACAAATGTGGCAGTGGGACATTGTTAACTCCAACCCAAATAGGTCCCTCCAGAAGAGGGCAAAACCCTGCCCGGAGAGCATGCATAAAGACCTTCAGCACTGCTGTCTCAGGATGGGTACAATTTTGCTGTAGAAGGAAGAAACATGTAATCAGTCCTGTGTATGATAAGGAAGGTGCAATATACTATGAGGTATAAGAAGTGTGCACTGGACGGGAGAAGGGAGGGAAGATTCCATCGTATCTTCTGGGATCTGTCGACAGGCTGAACCTGTCTTCTCCCACATAGAGATGCCAACTGGGTAAGAACTATATTCAGTGACTATCTCATACCAGCTTTTATTAGCTGCCTTGTTTTAAGCTTGATTTGCAGTTGCTATATTATCACCAGCAGTCTTTGAACCGTATTCTTTCATAAACTAGCAGTTTGTATAATAAAAATCTTGAGCTTGTGTAAGTCTCTGGAGATCTGAATAACTGATATAAGGATCTGGCTCAGTGACGTTGAATAGGTTAGTTGAATCACTACAGTGGGCTGTCAAAACGCAGGTAGCGGGCTAGCTGGTCGCCCATGAGGGTATCGTCTGTCTGGGGAAATTGACAGGTTGATCAAATATGAAGGGTTTGAGGAATCCCCCTTCTTAATGTGACACACCTGTTGGCTGGGACCGGAAAGCTTTCAAAGTACTGTTTCCAGGCCACGTGCAACACCCTTCAAAGACCAGGTGGACAAACATACAGCCTCTTAGGAATTCTTACTGGGACAACTCTACTGGGCACTAAAGAAGCCCACAGGAAAGGACTGGAGGGAAAAAAAAAAATCACCATTTTTTTGTCTCATAGAGAAGTGCCTACTTCTGAGACTACTGAGAGTCTGCTGCACCACAGCTGCCCTGTTACTTCCCCTGGCCTGCGAGATGGGGCTGTGTGTTGGGGACCTGGGGTTGCCCAAGGAGAGCACTGCAGGGCTAGAGCAGGAATGCTCCCGTCTTCCTGAATGGACATCTCCCAAGGACAGATGTCCCCAAAGCTGATAGCCAGAGCGCAGCCCAGGAGCAGTGGAGTCACGGCACCAGGCACGGCTGTGACCCAGCCAGAGGACAAGCACTCCCGTGGACTAATGCCTGGCCCTGCTGTGCAGCTCTGGCCCCGACTCGCAGGCCGGGGAAGGCTGCCACACCACACTGCCCAGGGTTGGGTTCCAGCCCTCACCCGCCAACCTACCTAATCGCCACGGAGCAGCCCAAGTGTCCTGGGCTTGCAGGGCCACCAGGAGGAAGAGGATAAGGATGCAGGAGAGGGACACAGCCCCCTGTGCCTGCACCATGCTGCTGCTGCTGCTGCTGCTGCTGCAGTCACCACTGCTGCTGCTGCTGCTGCAGTCACCACTGCTGCTGCTGCTGCTGGCACTGATGGACCACGCCCACGGCACAACGTATCATGGTGTGGAACACTGGGGCTTGTGACCTCACAGCCCAGCCTCCTCAGGGCAGCCATGCCCCCGGCATGCTGCCACCCACCCAAGCAACCCCCTGGCACACCCCACCCCAGGAACGCAGGGCTTCCAGTGGAGACCGAGACTGACACTGCGCTAAGGAGTGTTTTGACTGTCTAGAGCTTGATGATAGTGATGAAAGGGTCGAGTGTTTATGGGTACGAACGAGGGGAAAGGCCAGCAATGCAGATATCATGGTGGGAGGCTCTTAAGACCACCACAGCAGGATGAAGAGGCAGATGAAATATTCTGTCAATCAGCAGCTGGGAGAAATCTCACGATCGCTACCCTTGTTCTCATGAGGGAATTGAGCTTCCCAGATGTCTGCTGGAAATACAGTACAGCAGAGAGGAAAGGCTCTAGGAGGTTCCTGAGCTGTGCGGACGAGACCTTCCTGACCCAGCTGGTGAGGGAGCCTGCTAGGGAAGGAGCACCCTGCAGCTGTTGTTTGCTAACAGAGAAGGACTTGTGGGTGATGTGATGGCTGGAGGCCATCTGGGCCATGGCCATCGTGAAATGTTAAGAGGTTCGATTCTTGAGAAGTAAGGAGGGGGGGCAGCAGAACTGCTCCCTTGGACTTCCAGAGAGCAGACTGCATCTGTCCTCTTTTTGAATAAAAATGCCGCGGTTTAGATATACGACTTATTTATAGAATTACAAGCATGGAAAACCAGTCTTTTCCATAAGAAAGCAACTACGGAACCTCTTCACTGACAGTAAATACCTCAATACGTGAGTACCCCATGCCACATGCCAATACCAACTCCAATGCAACATAACTGAAATACCTCCACTGGAGATACCAGTTCTGCAATTAAGTCTTGAGCTTTCCTTACAGAGCCTGCCACACCACCCGCTAGCATGTTCTGTTAACCTCCCAAACATTGGCCTTGAGAACCTGAGCGTGAAGCTGTTCTCAAGCACAAGCATGGAAATCCAACCATCAGTGGTCCGAGAGGTATGCAAAGATGAACATCTATGTCTCCCCTGTTGACACTCATGAGGATAGGAAGCCAGAAGAGCTGTTCAGTTACCCAAGTCTAAATAGGTTTAGTATCTTTACTGAAAGCTGGCGAGACACAAGCCTAAGAAATCTTTGCTCCATATCTAACCATCGCTGAAACACTGAATCGAAAGGAAGCAAAGGAAGATAGAAGACATGCCAGGTCTGCCAAGCAAAGAACATGAGGAAGTTTCTCAGTGCACAGAAGCACAGCTGCAGACAGAGTTCCTGCTGACAAGCAGGCAGCAGGAGTGAACTTCATCCATTTGGGACCCTTTGAGAACACCAAGCACCCAGATAGTGCTGAAGGATGCTTTGTACATAGGGGACCCTCGGAGAGAAGCAGACATGTCCAGTTTTATTCCCTGGGAAAGTGCCCTGACACTGTCCTGCCTCTCAGGTGGCGTAGGACAATTAAACTTATTAGTAAGCATGGGCTGATTCCTGGCCCACCATGATTTGAACAGCAGCCCACAAATCCCTCAACTAGTTTTTTTCAGCCTGCACTTACGACAGTTACATTGCTCTATGTTGTGGGGGAAAGCAGGTGACACAGCTTGCCCCCTTGATGCACAGGGCTGCGTTTCAAAGGACTATGACAATCCCAGAAGAGCACTGCACAGTACGGCTTACGAATCAAGTAAATATTGCATCACAAACCATAATGCATGTGTCTGTCTGAGAAAACGGGGTTTATGTAGACACATGCAAAATGGGTCTGCTGCTCAAAACCCAGCAAATCCTGTTTAGAAAGTTCATATACTAAAACATACTTTTGGATTAGTCTCTAAATCCCCACGTAGATGTAACTCCTTCACTGCCATCTGAAATCGTTCAGCTTAAGGCACTTTCCACATCAAGCAAAGAAAGCTCAACTCAGAAGGCAAAGATCCTTCTTAAGGGAACGGATCATCTCTAACTACAAGACACCTTCCCGCCCACTGAAACATAGCAGCAGAGTTAGAAGCAGCTTTTAAATTCCAAGTGGAGAGGTGCAAAGTTTGAAAACTACAGGACATTCTCTTCCTAGCACAAAATAATCAACTTTTTCCCACTTCTCTGCAAACCTTAACCCCAGTGTTTTGTGTTTTTCACACTGCAGCACAGAAAGCCAGTACCCACAGCTGCACAAGGACTTCCAGTGCCAGTGTGCAAAGCATCGAGGAGTCTGGGCTCAGTCTTGGCAGTACAGGAGTGATCCACCTCAAATGCACTGCACAGTCTGCACCTGGGGGTATCACAGGTCAATAGTTAATCACTGCTTTTCCTCCCAGTAACAATAAAAAGAGAAAAAAAAGAAAATCTCCTTACATCCACGGCTCTTCTTTACAGGCTAGAGGCTTATGGAAGTGATGACCCATTGCACCCAACATTCAAGACACCTTTTGAACAATTTTCAGAACTGTCCCAAAACCCCCAGATCTTACACAACAATCAGTCCAAAGAAAGTACAGAGGTCTCTGCGCTACTGGACACATGCAGGAACACTTGTGTTTACTGGACACCTTTGTAAAGGGAAAAGGCATTACACCAGCGTACCAGATCCTTGCCCAAAAGACTTTTCAAACCACCTGTTTGTTGATGCAGTCACTGCACTTCAACCCTTCCACCCACGACAACATCCTCTCAGGGGGCAGACTTGCCTGCTCTTGATCACAGAATCAGTCAGCAGAGTTCATATTGAACCAAGCTAAAAACTGGGCCCAACCTCTACGTTCACGGTTGGGATACACGGCTCCTATCACAGGGCTCACATGGCAGTCCCACCTGGGTTACGTATCTGAAGTTGCATTTCCCGCGGGTCAAATATTCCTCTTCATATCTGCCTTGAAACTGAGGGCTCATGGTCAGCGAGAGAAGAGAGTTCCTTGCCTCCTGTGCAGTCAGGTCACGTTCCCCTGCTAAAGGCAGCCTGCTCAGGCCTCCCATTTGTGTACAATCTGTTAAAAGAGTAGAATCAAGTCTGAAGGTTACTCATTTGCTTCCTTAAACATTCTACCATTTGCAGCATTCGGCCCCCAGAAGATGACTTCTGACATAGCAACTTCTCCAAGCAACCTGCTATAAAAGGCAGTTCAACAGAATCACCGACAGCCAGGTCTGTACCCTTGGGGAGACACTTTCAAAGCTCTTTGGAGGATCGCACTGGATCTGTGTGCTTTAGACCCCACTGCGTGGATTTACTGTTTTACTGGCAAAGGTTTTATGTACCACACGTGAACATCTTCAAAACACCTACTGTAATGGTCTCATGCGTAAACAGACACAATGATTCTCTAATATCACACATGAAGAACTCAATGGATGCTCCTACCAAGGCAGTGGTTCCCTTCTGTAGCCACTGAACAAGCAAAAGGATGGATCAGAACGACATTATCAAGCTCTGAAGCAAAATTTCTGTCTTCCTTTAGCTGTAATTTAGAGCTTCATTGAGTGCTGAAGAGTGTCAGCCTGACAGCTCTGAAGCATGAAGAGCTTGATCCTCTGTGCCAGAACCACACCGGCACTGGCCACACAAGCTGCCTGCGTACTCACAGGGTCAGGGTCAGGGTCGGGGTCAGGGTCGGGGTCTGTACTGCCCTGCCACCGCAACACAGAAGTGAGGAAAGTGAAATGGAGACAGAAGTGTTCATTCTCCACGTAGTTGATGCTGGCAGCTTCTTGCCTCCAGCATTCCTGCACCTCAGGAGCCTGGGAAATGACAACAAATGTGAAAGTTCCTAAAAATAATTTGCCTAACACACCACAGCGTAGCACTTCCATATGCCCACACCACACTTCTGGCTCCCAGCTGCTCTCCTGTGCTTCCCTTTAGCTACCTGGGAGGCACCTTTTCCATCTCCTCAGATCTCAGAACACCCAACTCATGGCTCTAACATTCTTCCCCTTCCTCTCAACATCTTCCTGGTGGTCTCAGCTTTCTGCCCTCCAGATTAGGGCCTTATCATAACAGGACAAGGATAGCACTGGGGTTTTTTTCTGTAAGGAAGCCAAATACTCTTTATTAAAATATAAAAATTAAGAGGAAGGGAAAAGCCAAAATGACAGCCAAGTGGAAGTTTCATTTGGTGCTCAAACCACCTGAATACTTATGCTGCAGCTGCAGCCGAGAGCTGGCCCTTAGATGCCTGATCAGGATAAAGCCCCAAATCCTGCCGCTAAGGTTTCAAATGACAAAATAACATCATCTAAGGGAAGGCAAAATGCATAAACACAAACATCGCCGTATGTTTACAGGGCCTTCACAGCACAGTGGTTCTCTGATGGCACCCAGAACTTAGCAGTATGAAGAATTACAAAGGTCAAGTGCTATTTATAAGCAATGCACCCTTAAATCAACACTAGTGACAAAAGAGCCAAGCACTTGACTTGCAGAACGGCAGGTGATTCGTGACTTTCTCCACAGCTTCTACTACTGATGAAGCTTACAATCACCTCACCATTTGGGAACGACATCCGTTGCTAGTGTTGCTCTGGTTGGAAACTCAGCAGGCTGGCACGTTCATTCCTTCAAAGCCAGAAGGAATTTGTCATTACAGGAATTCTCATGCCACTGAACTGGCAGCAAGGTACACAAGCCTCTTAATCCCTTTTTATACTTCTACGCTTGTGCCATAAAACCATTCTCCACTCTCCATCTCACCACCTCTCCAAGCAGAAAAGTCCCATCTGCCACACACTTGTCACAAACTACACAGGATATGACACAGGTTTCAAATACATCAGAAAGTATCAAATCAGAAACTTTAAAACATAAAAGAAAATTAAAAAAAAGGTGGCAGTGGGAAATTATTTTCTACCTTGACTGTTAGGTTCACAAGCTGCTAGTAGTTAACGTTAATGGCTCACTATTTCAAGGTCGCTGCTAGTAGTTAACATTAATGGCTCACTATTTCAAGGTCGTGATGGCAACAGTTCTGCAATGTGTGGATATCAGCGAGAGAATTGCTGCCTTGCACCAGTTCAGGTGCTCCACCTATACCTTGTCACAGATTTGATTTTTTTTTGTTGTTGTTTTAAATGCTTATCAGGGTAGGATCTGCCTACCAAGACCAGATTTTAAGTGAAGTTACATTATGCTGCTCTTGATTTAAATACAGCAAGATAGCTCCACTGCTACATTCAGCCACAAGAACGTAAACACCTCCAGCTCCATAGACACCCATACATTATTTTTGTAAGGAACAAATGACTAAACATGGAACAACACTATGAAAAAAGCAAAAGAATGCACACAATCAGCATTTCCCTATTTGGACCAAAACCCGAACATCTCTAACAGCAGGTAAGTCTGAATTAAAAATCAACCACATCCAGATCCCAAATGGGGTAGGGGTTATTGTATGCCACAGACCTGGACCTGACTGTTGAAGGAAATCACGCACTACGGAAAATTTGTGGTGGTTCTGCGGAAGTTTAACTAGAGCCTTGGCAACTTCACTTGGGACATGAAAGGTACGTGCGCTACAGTACCACCCGCAATAAAGGAAACTAGTCTCGCAGTTTGAGTTCAACACCACATCCGCAAACCAAATGAGGCTGCTACATTTGAGGAACACTGATGGAAACCTCACCTGCCATCCCAAAGTTATGCTACGGCATTTCTTCCCTTTTTGCCACCTTCCTCAGCCTTGGTACATCTTTTGCAGAATCTGAAGCAAGGGCCCACAGCTTCTTCCTGTTTCTAACAGTGAATGTCTGGGTTTCACACGTTGGTTTCTTGTGCGGCGCCAATAAGACCCAACACTCGCCTTCATAAATGCATCTGTACACTAGGCAAGAAAAGGAAAATTACCAGTCATGTAATGACTGTACTGCCCACAGGGCAACAGAGTGCCCCACTCGTAAGAGGACTGAAGACAGTAAATTGCGCTCAAATATCTTCATAAAGAAGCACAGTTTAATCATGTGCTTTTAATCTGACTACCGACACAATCTAACAAGAAGACACATTAAGGGAAGCAGAGCTGTAGTTAAAAAAGTGGGGCTTCTCTTTCCTCTCCTGAGGGTTTACCATCCAGAGCTGGCTGAAGTTCTGAACCTGTAAACCGCTCCCCCATGCTCGTATGCTCGCTCTGGGAAACAAAGACGGCTGTTTGAATTCTTTTGCAGGTACAGTCTTTCTTTACTTTTGAGTTGGAATGAAATGAAAAGCTGCCAGCCGTCCCTCTTATGGCACAGAGACACACCTATGTTCCATGCACATGCCTGCCCAGAAACGCATGCAGAGGGAAACCATCCCTTGGGTATCAAACACAGAAACAGCACTGAAAACCTTGACTTCTGAGAGTCCCTGCAGCGTTCTCCCAGGTCAGTACACAGCACGCTTGTGGCAGGATCACCACTGCGTGTGCGTCTCTTGCTTTCGTTTCCACCTTCATCTCTAACCTGGCACTTGCCACCTCCAGAATGCAGCATGCATAAAAGCAATTCCGTTTACTACAAGCACAGCACCGTGTGAACCTTCTGCATGAAGCCCGGTACTTAAAGAAATTGCTATAAAGAATAAAAATCTGCCGGCACCACTGACACACAGACACGCTGTGTTTTCTGAAGAGGGACGATACATTAAACCTGCAAACTAAGGACTGCGACAGCTCGCTCCTTGCCCCTCTTCTTTTGCCCTCAGGCTGGTGCAGGAGCTCCTTTCACCAGAGCAGGCACACCACAGACACAGCCTCACCGAGGGGAAGGGTGGGGAGGGGATAAGGGCAGAGCGGGAAAGGAAAGACCCACAGAAGCAGCTTTGCCGCCCACTGCCAAAGTCACAAGCCGCTCACGGATCCTGTCCCCTCGCCCTGCCTGTGCTGGTCTTTGCCTCCGTCCCCCTTCCCGCCCCTCCGCTCCTCTCCCTAGCCCTCTCTCCTGCTGCTGATCCTGCATTCCTTGCGGCACCCCCCTTCCCCTCTGTCTCTGTCCCGCTCCATCCCTCTGCCCGCTCCTCGTCAGTCCCTGTCCCTTCTCCATCCCTGTCCAGCCCCTCCTGCTCTCCCTGCCCCTCTCCGGCCACCCGTCCGCCTTGACCCACCTCTCCCTGCTGCTCAGTGCCTCCCTTCCCCTCGTCTCTGCCCACGGGGGCTCCGGGGCTGGGGCCTGTGCTCGGGCAGTCCCGGGAAGGGGCCATGGGGCCTACAGGGCCCGGGCTGGGGGCTGGTGTCCCCCCAGGGCCTGACTGCTGGGCAGGGATGTCCCATGGTCTGCTGGGAGAAGGCGTGCCCCAGGGCATGCTGGGAGCTGTAGGCCCGGGGCCACCCCATGGCCAGGTTGTTCCCAGGGCATGCTGGGAGCTGTAGGCCCGGGGCCGCCCCATGGCCAGGTTGTTCCCGGGGCATGCTGGGAGCTGTAGGCCTGTTGCTGCCCCATGGCCAGATTGTTCCCGGGGCATGCTGGGAGCTGTAGGCCCGGGGCCGCCCCATGGCCAGGTTGTTCCCGGGGCATGCTGGGAGCTGTAGGCCCGGGGCCGCCCCATGGCCAGGTTGTTCCCAGGGCATGCTGGGAGCTGTAGGCCTGGGGCCGCCCCATGGCCAGGTTGTTCCCAGGGCATGCTGGGAGCTGTAGGCCCGGGGCTGCCCCATGGCCAGGTTGTTCCCGGTGCATGCTGGGAGCTGTAGGCCCGGGGCCGCCCCATGGCCAGGTTGTTCCCAGGGCATGCTGGGAGCTGTAGGTCCGGGGCCACCCCATGGCCCGGTTGTTCCCAGGGCATGCTGGGAGCTGTAGGCCAAGGGCCGCCCCATGGCCAGGTTGTTCCCAGGGCATGCTGGGAGCTGCCACTGCCCACCCTCAGCCTCCTGGCAGCCGTGTTGGGCTGGGCAGGCACAGCCTGTGCTGGGGCTGTGGCCCGGCTGAGGGGACCTGTGGCCGGCCGTGGGGCGAGGGATGCCCCTTGGGCTGGCACAGGGGTGTCTGCTGCCTGCTGGCTGCCCGGGGGTTCTGTGGGGAGGTTCCAGCCCCCCGCTGTGCCAGGCCCCGGGGCAGCTGGAGTCAGGCCTGGCCGGGGCAGCCCTGGGGGTGAGCTGAGAGCTAAGGAGGGAAAGAGGCGCCGGCAGGTGCCCCGGGCACAGGCACCGGGCACCCCGACTCGCAGAGCCCCCTGGAGCCGCCCCGGCGTCTGTAGGTCCTGCAGGAATAGGGCTAGCGTGTTTTTCTGCTGACTCCGGCAGGGCTCTGGCTACACCTGTCCTGCTGAGGGACTGGGAACATGCAGCTGCCTGGGAGAGTCACCAGCCAGAGTATGAGTGCTCCAGCCTTGTTTCCCTTGCTGGAAAACACTTCATTTTTAAATACGGCCTCTCAGCGGCGAGATCCAGGCAGTCGGGATTGCTTCCTGTAGGGAGCACGCTGGTGACTGGAGGCTGCTGCCTTCAGCGGCAGAGCTGGACGTTTCTCCTCGCTGACAGGACTAAGTTATAAAGAATCACTCGGAGAGGCTGCAGCTAAAGCAGTGATTAACTCAACCTATTGAATAAGCTCAGTAAGGGGTGGCAAGCTTTCTGAGGCACCTGGGCTATACCAATCGATGAGGGTAGTGGGGCTATGGTGTGTTGCCTTCAAGACCATACAGCACAGAGAATAAATGAAGGTCTATAACCACACGTAGAGTACAGGTGGCCCAGGAAAGTTCAGCTGAAGTTCACCAGGTTGTTGACCACCAACGATCTCTAAAGACCCCATGAAAGGCCCCCAGGAACAAAGTGACATATGCAAGTGGCTTATGCATATGTAAATAATTTTGAGGAAGTAGTTAGTGCAAAGTACATCTTCCCATCTGAACATGCTCAGAAAGGACCCTGAGGGGCTGGATATTGAACGGTGGAGTGCGTTGATGGGTCGTAGCATGTTTTTTTTCCTTCTCACACAAAATTCATTTTGTTTTGTGGGTAAGCAAAACTGCATATTGCAATGTGTTTCCTTGATTGGTATTTCTTGCATAACATGTGGGATCTCCAAACCTGCAAACCTGTTCTGCAAACGTGTTATGCAGTTTAAACCCTGGTGCCTGAAAACCCCAACAAGGACACATGCCTGGAATAAGGGTTCGCAAGTCTGGGGTATACCATGGTTCTATTCCACGATTCACAACAAATCGTTCACGAACAATTCCTGAGCGGATTGTTCTGATGGGGTGGGGGACTTATTCCCATGTTTCAACTCTGTTATCTAGTTTGGACAAAAATGTTTAAGGCACCAAGGCCATACCCCATTTATTAGCCATTTGAATATGCCAGCCTGGGGATAACATGACTTTCTATTTGTGGTGTATGGATTCACCGTGGGGTCTCACTACATACTAGTTCCCCCCTTTGCAAGGGGCACAGATCCCCTGCCCAGTAGGCAGCTCGCTGAGGGGCCCACCAGGACCTTCTCTGCCAAGCTTCTTTCCAGCAAGGTGGCCCCTGCCTGTGCTTGTTCCTCCTGGGCTTGCTCCTCCCCAGGGGCCGGAGCTGGCACTTGTTGGACCTCATGAGGTTCCTGCTGGCCCCTTTCTCCAGCCCAGCCCGGTCCCCTCCTGCCAGCACAACCAGTGTGGTACCAGACACCCCCACCTGCCATTCTGTGGGTGCCAGCAGTGCCCAATGCCAGACCATCCCCACTGGGTTCAGGCACTGAGGGTGAAGCAGCCCCAGCTGCGGGATGGATGGATGAGCTCCACAGATAGATCCATGGATAGAGGAAAGATTTAACATTTCAGATGAGGGGGCAGGCCAGGGGGGTCCCAGCCCTGCACCCCACCAGCCGCTCACTGGCAGGGGAACCCATTGCTCTTGTGGGAGCAGCGCTGCCACCACGGGGGCTTGCAGAAACGGACACAGTGGTGCCGGCAGTGGCATCTCCACCAAGCCTTTGGGCAGCCCCACAGGCAGGAGCAGCCCTCCTGCAGGCACAATCCTGCCCAGCACGGTCCTGAGGCTGCCTGCCCACGTGCCCTGCCCACGGGGATATGGTGCCGGGGACTGGGGTCTGCTGGGGTGCTCCTGCCCGGCCCCACGTGGATGGTGCTGCCCAGGCCCATGGAGCTGATTCTGTCTGGAGTCATGGGGCTCTTCTTCCTCATCCCCATTGGGCTCCTTCTGCCCACCTGCGCAGGGCTGCTTCTGCTTGGCCCCGTGTCCTCCCCTTGGTCTTTGTCCCCATCTGCCATCTTCTCCATGTGCACATCTGCCCCCAGCAGCTCCACTCTAAGGCCCTGGGGAAACCCTCTGGGATCCAGCAGCCCTGGATAGAGCTGCTCCTCTTTCCTGCTGCTCCTCTTTCCTGGAGGGGGGGAGGGAGACAGCTGTGGGGTGGTGGTGTGCGTGGTGTGTGTCCCACTACAGACCGCCTCTTGCCACTTGGCCATCATTACTTGCAGAAACTTTTGGTACTGCCTGGTCACTGTGAGGGTGCCCTGGACAATGCGGATGAGCTCCCCAGTGAGGTTCTGTGTGACCGTGGCCATGGCTGAGGGGCTGCCGGGGGTGGCTGCACATCGATGGGGCTCTACGCCAGCACCCGCCGCTGCCCAGAGCCCTCCCTCCCGCTGGGTGCGGGGAGAGGGGTGTGGAGAAGAGCCCTTGGGGCTCTCTTCTCGAGGACAGGGAACAAGGGTGCAGCTCCAGGCTGTGGGCTGTGGGCTGCAGCAGGGCAGGTGAGGCACAGCTGCAGAGCGCACAGGGCAGACCCGTGGGGCAGCGCTCCTCCAGGGGTTGTCCTCACCAAGCACTCTGCAATCCTCCATGTCTGATGGCTCTGCAAAGGTTTTTGAGCTTTTTCCACTTGAGGAGCTCTGCTGCAGCGAGGAGGGCTTCCCTGGAGGCCTGCAGAACAGCAGAAACTGGGAGGTGGCACCACGGCCTGGGGAAGGAGACCTGGCATCTCCCTGCCTTTTCCTTTCTTCCTGGGGTCATCCTGCCCTTAGGAAGCTGGGAGGTACCCTGGCCCAAACATCTCAGGTTTTCATCCCTACATCACTGCTTAGCTTTGGAATCTGTGCCTTGGCCACGCTGTGGATTTGGTTGCTCATGTGAAAGATGAGAGGGAACAAGCCCACTTCCACTTTTGTCTTCACCTGCCTCTTATTTTTCCTCACCACAGTCTTCATTAGGTCTCTGAAGAGGCTGATGGAGAGCTCTCTCAGCTCGCCGAAGCCCTGGCAGAGAGAAGCAGAGTAGGACTTGCGTCCTTGTAGGTAGCTGTCCCCAACCAGCGCCTGCCTGCCCACGAGGCTTGGGCTCCCCCATCAGCCTTACCACAGCAAAGAGGGGCAGGAGCTTCTCCATCAGCTGGACAGCGATGGGGCTGGCCTTTGTCTTCTTCAGGTGACCCATGACGTTTTGTGTGACCACCAGGGACTTCATCTTGATATATCCACAGTGCACATCACACCAGTGTCTCCGCTCGTGTGACTATGTCCTCAAACTGCTGTTTTTTCTCACCACTGGCCAGTACTCTCCCCATTGATGACACAGCCAATGAACACACCAACCACTTTCACAGTGAGCCTGTCAGCAGCACCTTATCGTTCCTGGCGATCACCTTCACCTCCACCAAAGGCCCTCGTGGGCAGCAGAGACACCACTGTCAGCAACCTCTTTTCTTGTCAGGGCTGTGCTTCCCAGTCGTGTTTCTCTCTGCTGTTGAGGACAGCAGCGTTTGCTCATGTTCTTGGCATCCAGTTTCAGCTTTAAGATTCCAGGTGCCGTCCCCTCGGCCTCGTCTGCTGCTGCTGATCGTTTCCCAGTAAGGGACAGACCTTACGCACTGCAGGTGCTGCAAACTGTGCCTTGCACAAAGGCACAAAATCTGTCTACAGCGCTGTCTGGGGTGCCCTCTACCCTGCCCTGGTGAGGCTGCATCTGGAGTGCTCTATCCAGTTCTGGAATTCCTAGTTCAAGAGAGATGGGGAACTACTGGAGCAGGTCCAGTGTATGGATCCTAACATGAGGGGACCTGGAGCATCTCTCTTAGGAGTAAAGGCTGGGAGCTGGACCTGTTTACCCTGGTTTTCACCCTGCCCTGGTAGCCATGTGAAAGACATCAGAAAAGTTTTGCTACCTGCTTTCTGTGTTGAGAAATTTAAGTGCTCCCTTTTGCATTCGTACAGAGCCCAAATGCTCCGTGGAAACCTCCAGCCACAGCTCCCCCAGAGAAGGTGTCAAGAAGGATTTCTCTTGCTGGATCTCACCTTGCCCTGGTGCCTATGTGCAGGACACCACAAAAGTTTGGCTACCTGCTTTCTGTGTTCAAAAATTTAAGAGCTCATTTTCGCACTCGTACAGAGCCCAAATGCTCCACTGAAATATCCAGCCACAGCTCCGCCACATAAGGTGCCACGGAAGAATTCTCTTGCTGTTTCTTACCCTGCCCTCCTAGCCATCGAAAGGCACACCGCAAAAGTTCTGCTACCAGCTCTCTGTACTGAGAAGACTGAAATGAAGGTCTATAACAAGTAGAGTACAGGTGCCCCAGGAAAGTTCAGCTGAAGTTCACCAGGTTGTTGAAGCTTGTTTGATTATCAGAGTTCCTGAGGTTGGGCCTCACTTGCCAGGACAGTGTAATCTTCAGTTCTCCCTTCCTTTCTGCCTTAGGTTGAAAACAGCTCTTCTGTTTCTGTCCCCATCTTCAAACAATTCCACAAGAACATCATAGGAAAGGAGGTGCCAACATCCAGAAGGTGAGATATCTTTCCTAACTCAATTGCTCGTGATGATCACTGCCTGCAGCAAAATCCCACTGGATGCTCTCTCCTGCTCATTGGCGATGTCAAATATAGCCTGCAAGGGCTTTTCTGAGATGATTTTTTTTTTCCTTTGTGGCGGATTTGTGAAGAAAGCCAACGCCAAATTTGATCTCCCAGCAAAGAACAGCAACTCGGAGACGATTGTTATCACAGGCAAGAGAGCAAACTGTGAGATGGGGAAACGCTGACATTTGCACTCAGGCAGAGCCAAAATGCTCCATGGCACCACCCATACACAGCTCCACCAGAGAAGGTGCCAGGAAGGACTTCTGTTTGTGGTTCTCACTTCAAGTTGTTTACAGGCCTGGCTGTAGGCGATGGATACGCAGCCTCCCAGCTGGTTGCCAGGGCTGATGGGCTGGGAGACGGCATGGGTAGGTGATGGCTTTATACTTTGAGAGCTGCCCGCTCAAAGCCCAAATGTGAGCGAGGGCTCTCTTGCAGATGGGGGAGCATAGACCCTCTTCACAACTTCCTCACATGTTCTCACCCATAATTTCGATACAATGGGTGTGGGGAGCATGTCTGACTGGCCTGTCAGAAACCCCATGCCTCAGCCCAGACTACAGCCCACAACTTGCAAATTCCTGCTTTTGTTGTTGTTAAGACCAAGGCAATTGTGCTACTGCTCTGTGTTTATTTTTGTGCTGTTCTTCAGCAATACATGGTTGACCACTGAAGCCTGGTGGCTGTCCTGAACTGGTAGGGGGCCAGTTCCCTGGTACTCTGTGGCAGATGGTCCAGTTTTCCAGGCATGGATGATGGGCGCTGGTGTCGGGTCTGGCTCTCAGTACATGCTGGGATGTGCAGGACGGCTGTCTGAGCGCAAGGGTCAGCTGCTGCTGTTGGCCTGTTTTCTCGCAGCGAGGCGCCTGTGGAGAGAGGAGGCTGCTGAGACCTACAGCTGTGGTGCTGTATGGGGGTTAGGGTGGGGGCAGTACCCAGTGCACTGTGGGATGCACATGGGAGCTGTGGGCACAGAGAGCTCTCTTCAAAAAGTGGGCTCCCTGCACCCGGCGGCTGAGGCTCTGCTCGCCTGCCCATGGCTTGTCTCCTCTCGGCCCTGACCATCCTGACCTGCCTGCTCTGCCCATGCTGGAAAGGAGACCTGACTCCAGCAGACTGAGGGGAGCAAAGCTGGGCACGGCACTGCAGGGCTAGGAGAGCCTCCTGTTCTCTCTCTCATGCTTGTGGAGTCCAGCACTCAGCTCCCCCGTCCATCCCTGACCAGACAAGGGGACAGCCTCGGCTCTCTATTTGGTGGGGTGCTCTGAAGAGAGGATGCTCTCTGCAGAATACGTATCCAGAGCCCTGCGCAGGCAAAACCCCTGCCCGTGCGGACAACACGCACACTGGCAGTGCTGGAAAGCACATGGGACAGATTGACTCTCTTTCTCCAAAGAAAACTTGACAGCTTCCTCACCAATCCCAGTTGCTTGGACATCTTGGCTGAGGTGAACACCTGGGATTTAAGGCATCACCTAGCAGGGTGATTTCTTCTCCTAGGCTCACTGGTAGGGAGAGAGATGCCGCTCTTGCATTTCTCCCTTTCTGTGGCAGCCTCATCCCTCGACTTTCTGACCTTGCTCTGCCCATATCTGTCACCTGGTCTGCTCTTGTCGAGGCAGGGTTGCTTCTAGCAAACACTTGCTTAGCAAGTTAGCAAGGTAACACGTAGCTAACCCAAGAATTGAGAGGCCAGGTCAAACACCTCACCGCAGAAATCTCAGCGGACTTTGGCCAGTAACTAACTCGGCATTCCAGAAGACCCTACCACGAAATGCTACATGGCTTAAAGCAGCCAGCTAATATGGAAGTTTGGGGAAAAAACCTCCCAACAACTCACCGTCTCCTCTTCCTCCACACAACGATGACACAACACAACACCATCCCGTATAGGACAGAGCCCAAAACTGCCACAGCACCTTCAATGCAGTACTTCCGGAAACTATTATGATCCTCAGCATCTGAGCTGCTCTGGCCTTCTACTCCTGTCGGAAAAAATCTGCACGTTAGTGAGTCCTGCACACTCGCGGCAATCTCACAGGAGGTTAGAAATGTCCAAAAAATGATCAATCCCTTCTGCTTGTGGAGGCTACGGCTTCTTCACACATGCCTCTGCCCTCAGCTTCCCAACTTCTCTGGTTCAGAGGGACGTATACCCACCTGGTGCTGCTTTATACAGCTCTTTTATGAATTCATCTAGTTCTGGCGATGACACGTGGGGAGGCTTCTCTGCATTGCCCGCAGGTTTTCTTCCTTGAGGCACGTGAAAGAAAGTATCAAGTTAAAGCTCTCACTAATAAGATACTTAGCAGGAGCGCTTCGTCTGTGAACTCAGCCAGGACTGACGATGCGCCCCTGGCATACCAGGTGAGCTCCAGCACAGGATCCAGACCAGGAGCTGGAGCCACAGCTGCAACCAAACACCCATGAGAAGTTTGTGACATGCACTGTGACAGACACTGGCACAACGGAAGAGCAGAACCTTTGAGGGGATCACGTCATGACATGGCACACGCAATGACCAAGGTCTGTACTCCCACACCTGCAAGGGACGCCTCGCTCACATTTGGGCTTGGAGCGGGCAGCTCTCCAAGTAAAAAGCCATCACGTACCCATGCCGTCTCCCAGCCCGTCAGCCCTGGCACTCCGCTGGGAAGCTGCATATCCATCGCCTGCAGCCAGGCCTGTAAACAAACAGAACAGAGAAGCTCCCATGAAATCACACACCTCCGCCCCAAAGTCACCCGCCTCCCAGGTACTACCACACCTCACAGGGCACGCAATACCAATAGTAACTACAATGTGTAGGGCTGGAGTCACTCAGGCTCCACCTGAGTGTCAAGAAAACGGACTGCTCTGGAACCAAAATAAGCCCAAAAGGGGGAAGTTGTTGTCTCACCTCCCAAATTACTACACTCTGCTTTAGAGCGTAACTACACGTGAAACAAATCTGTGCACAAAGTTCAGGTCAAGCTGACCCACTCTCTGAAGCAGTTATGCATGAAGGGACTTCTCATGAAGGGAGGCAGCCTTAGGAAAGCCGGGCAACAAAGACCAGAGAGCAGTAAGAACACCATTATCTAAGCAATGCAGAACGAAGCCTTCAAGTGAGGAAAGTTTTGGTCGCGAGAGAATACAAGCTGACAAGACCTTGCCATCCGCTGACATCAACAGAAAATTAGGTGAAAATAGGACAAAGACAAATGTGGCAGTGGGAGGTCACCACCTCCAACCCAAATAGGTCCCTCCAGAAGAGGGCAAAACCCTGCCTGGGAAGCATGCGTATTTAGTAAAGTCCTTCACCAGTGTTAGCTGAGGCATAGAAGAGCCCACGGTCTCGCAAAACGAGTGGGAAAAGCATGACCAAGGTACCAAAACCACAACTAGAAAGAGGTAAAGCACCACTGACTCAATGCACAGCCCTTCAGTTTAGCTGCCTTCAAGTCAGGTGTCCTGCCTGAAGCTGGGTGTCCAGCCCCCACCTCTCCCTGCCCCCAAGGTGTCACGGAGAGTCTTCTACCCACCAGGGAGAACAACGGGCATGAACCAGGCTGTGAAGCTGGGGCTGCTGCGATCCTGGCCAGGGCATGCCTACAGACGCAACAAAGGCTGCCAGGCTCAGTGACCCCAAGCTGCCTGTGCATCCTCTTTGCCACCCACGGGCAGTCTCCCCTCCGGCAACTGGCAGCAAGGCACGAGCATCTCCAGTTCCTGCCGGCTGGGTACCAACAGCTGCCCACAACAGCTCTGGCCGGGAACGGTGTCACCAGGGCCGCAGCTGTGCCTGGGACTCAGCCTGAACCACAACCCGCAGCAGAGACTCCGGACCATCTCTGCAGCTCACCAGTGCTTGCAAGGCATGAAATCCAGCATCAGTGCAGCAAGGCTCTGATCGATCCCTTTCTGCTTGTGGAGGCTACGGCTTCTCCACACATGCCTCTGCCCTCAGCTTCCCAACTTCTCTGGTTCAGAGGGACGTATACCCACCTGGTGCTGCTTTATCCAGACCTTTCATGATTTCCTCTAGTTCTGGCGATGACACGTGGGGAGGCTTCTCTGCATTGCCCGCAGGTTTTCTTCCTTGAGGCACGTGAAAGAAAGTATCAAGTTAAAGCTCTCACTAATAAGATACTTAGCAGGAGCGCTTCGTCTGTGAACTCAGCCAGGACTGACGATGCGCCCCTGGCATACCAGGTGAGCTCCAGCACAGGATCCAGACCAGGAGCTGGAGCCACAGCTGCAACCAAACACCCATGAGAAGTTTGTGACATGCACTGTGACAGACACTGGCACAACGGAAGAGCAGAACCTTTGAGGGGATCACGTCATGACATGGCACACGCAATGACCAAGGTCTGTACTCCCACACCTGCAAGGGACGCCTCGCTCACATTTGGGCTTGGAGCGGGCAGCTCTCCAAGTAAAAAGCCATCACGTACCCATGCCGTCTCCCAGCCCGTCAGCCCTGGCACTCCGCTGGGAAGCTGCATATCCATCGCCTGCAGCCAGGCCTGTAAACAAACAGAACAGAGAAGCTCCCATGAAATCACACACCTCCGCCCCAAAGTCACCCGCCTCCCAGGTACTACCACACCTCACAGGGCACGCAATACCAATAGTAACTACAATGTGTAGGGCTGGAGTCACTCAGGCTCCACCTGAGTGTCAAGAAAACGGACTGCTCTGGAACCAAAATAAGCCCAAAAGGGGGAAGTTGTTGTCTCACCTCCCAAATTACTACACTCTGCTTTAGAGTGTAACTACACGTGAAACAAATCTGTGCACAAAGTTCAGGTCAAGCTGACCCACTCTCTGAAGCAGTTATGCATGAAGGGACTTCTCATGAAGGGAGGCAGCCTTAGGAACGCCGGGAAACAAAGACCGGAGAGCAGTAAGAACACCATTATCTAAGCAATGCAGAACGAAGCCTTCAAGTGAGGAAAGTTTTGGTCGCGAGAGAATACAAGCTGACAAGACCTTGCCATCCGCTGACATCAACAGAAAATTAGGTGAAAATAGGACAAAGACAAATGTGGCAGTGGGAGGTCACCACCTCCAACCCAAATAGGTCCCTCCAGAAGAGGGCAAAACCCTGCCTGGGAAGCATGCGTATTTAGTAAAGTCCTTCACCAGTGTTAGCTGAGGCATAGAAGAGCCCACGGTCTCGCAAAACGAGTGGGAAAAGCATGACCAAGGTACCAAAACCACAACTAGAAAGAGGTAAAGCACCACTGACTCAATGCACAGCCCTTCAGTTTAGCTGCCTTCAAGTCAGGTGTCCTGCCTGAAGCTGGGTGTCCAGCCCCCACCTCTCCCTGCCCCCAAGGTGTCACGGAGAGTCTTCTACCCACCAGGGAGAACAACGGGCATGAACCAGGCTGTGAAGCTGGGGCTGCTGCGATCCTGGCCAGGGCATGCCTACAGACGCAACAAAGGCTGCCAGGCTCAGTGACCCCAAGCTGCCTGTGCATCCTCTCTGCCACCCACGGGCAGTCTCCCCTCCGGCAACTGGCAGCAAGGCACGAGCATCTCCAGTTCCTGCCGGCTGGGTACCAACAGCTGCCCACAACAGCTCTGGCCGGGAACGGTGTCACCAGGGCCGCAGCTGTGCCTGGGACTCAGCCTGAACCACAACCCGCAGCAGAGACTCCGGACCATCTCTGCAGCTCACCAGTGCTTGCAAGGCATGAAATCCAGCATCAGTGCAGCAAGGCTCTGATCGATCCCTTTCTGCTTGTGGAGGCTACGGCTTCTCCACACATGCCTCTGCCCTCAGCTTCCCAACTTCTCTGGTTCAGAGGGACGTATACCCACCTGGTGCTGCTTTATCCAGACCTTTCATGATTTCCTCTAGTTCTGGCGATGACACGTGGGGAGGCTTCTCTGCATTGCCCGCAGGTTTTCTTCCTTGAGGCACGTGAAAGAAAGTATCAAGTTAAAGCTCTCACTAATAAGATACTTAGCAGGAGCGCTTCGTCTGTGAACTCAGCCAGGACTGACGATGCGCCCCTGGCATACCAGGTGAGCTCCAGCACAGGATCCAGACCAGGAGCTGGAGCCACAGCTGCAACCAAACACCCATGAGAAGTTTGTGACATGCACTGTGACAGACACTGGCACAACGGAAGAGCAGAACCTTTGAGGGGATCACGTCATGACATGGCACACGCAATGACCAAGGTCTGTACTCCCACACCTGCAAGGGACGCCTCGCTCACATTTGGGCTTGGAGCGGGCAGCTCTCCAAGTAAAAAGCCATCACGTACCCATGCCGTCTCCCAGCCCGTCAGCCCTGGCACTCCGCTGGGAAGCTGCATATCCATCGCCTGCAGCCAGGCCTGTAAACAAACAGAACAGAGAAGCTCCCATGAAATCACACACCTCCGCCCCAAAGTCACCCGCCTCCCAGGTACTACCACACCTCACAGGGCACGCAATACCAATAGTAACTACAATGTGTAGGGCTGGAGTCACTCAGGCTCCACCTGAGTGTCAAGAAAACGGACTGCTCTGGAACCAAAATAAGCCCAAAAGGGGGAAGTTGTTGTCTCACCTCCCAAATTACTACACTCTGCTTTAGAGTGTAACTACACGTGAAACAAATCTGTGCACAAAGTTCAGGTCAAGCTGACCCACTCTCTGAAGCAGTTATGCATGAAGGGACTTCTCATGAAGGGAGGCAGCCTTAGGAACGCCGGGAAACAAAGACCGGAGAGCAGTAAGAACACCATTATCTAAGCAATGCAGAACGAAGCCTTCAAGTGAGGAAAGTTTTGGTCGCGAGAGAATACAAGCTGACAAGACCTTGCCATCCGCTGACATCAACAGAAAATTAGGTGAAAATAGGACAAAGACAAATGTGGCAGTGGGAGGTCACCACCTCCAACCCAAATAGGTCCCTCCAGAAGAGGGCAAAACCCTGCCTGGGAAGCATGCGTATTTAGTAAAGTCCTTCACCAGTGTTAGCTGAGGCATAGAAGAGCCCACGGTCTCCCAAAACGAGAGGAAAAGCATGACCAAGGTACCAAAACCACAACTAGAAAGAGGTAAAGCACCACTGACTCAATGCACAGCCCTTCAGTTTAGCTGCCTTCAAGTCAGGTGTCCTGCCTGAAGCTGGGTGTCCAGCCCCCACCTCTCCCTGCCCCCAAGGTGTCACGGAGAGTCTTCTACCCACCAGGGAGAACAACGGGCATGAACCAGGCTGTGAAGCTGGGGCTGCTGCGATCCTGGCCAGGGCATGCCTACAGACGCAACAAAGGCTGCCAGGCTCAGTGACCCCAAGCTGCCTGTGCATCCTCTCTGCCACCCACGGGCAGTCTCCCCTCCGGCAACTGGCAGCAAGGCACGAGCATCTCCAGTTCCTGCCGGCTGGGTACCAACAGCTGCCCACAACAGCTCTGGCCGGGAACGGTGTCACCAGGGCTGCAGCTGTGCCTGGGACTCAGCCTGAACCACAACCCGCAGCAGAGACTCCGGACCATCTCTGCAGCTCACCAGTGCTTGCAAGGCATGAAATCCAGCATCAGTGCAGCAAGGCTCTGATCGATCCCTTTCTGCTTGTGGAGGCTACGGCTTCTCCACACATGCCTCTGCCCTCAGCTTCCCAACTTCTCTGGCTCAGAGGGACGTATACCCACCTGGTGCTGCTTTATCCAGATCTTTCATGATTTCCTCTAGTTCTGGCGATGACACGTGGGGAGGCTTCTCTGTATTGCCAACAGGTTTTCTTCCTTGAGGCACGTGAAAGAAAGTATCAAGTTAAAGCTCTCACTAATAAGATACTTAGCAGGAGCGCTTCGTCTGTGAACTCAGCCAGGACTGACGATGCGCCCCTGGCATACCAGGTGAGCTCCAGCACAGGATCCAGACCAGGAGCTGGAGCCACAGCTGCAACCAAACACCCATGAGAAGTTTGTGACATGCACTGTGACAGACACTGGCACAACGGAAGAGCAGAACCTTTGAGGGGATCACGTCATGACATGGCACACGCAATGACCAAGGTCTGTACTCCCACACCTGCAAGGGACGCCTCGCTCACATTTGGGCTTGGAGCGGGCAGCTCTCCAAGTAAAAAGCCATCACGTACCCATGCCGTCTCCCAGCCCGTCAGCCCTGGCACTCCGCTGGGAAGCTGCATATCCATCGCCTGCAGCCAGGCCTGTAAACAAACAGAACAGAGAAGCTCCCATGAAATCACACACCTCCGCCCCAAAGTCACCCGCCTCCCAGGTACTACCACACCTCACAGGGCACGCAATACCAATAGTAACTACAATGTGTAGGGCTGGAGTCACTCAGGCTCCACCTGAGTGTCAAGAAAACGGACTGCTCTGGAACCAAAATAAGCCCAAAAGGGGGAAGTTGTTGTCTCACCTCCCAAATTACTACACTCTGCTTTAGAGCGTAACTACACGTGAAACAAATCTGTGCACAAAGTTCAGGTCAAGCTGACCCACTCTCTGAAGCAGTTATGCATGAAGGGACTTCTCATGAAGGGAGGCAGCCTTAGGAACGCCGGGAAACAAAGACCGGAGAGCAGTAAGAACACCATTATCTAAGCAATGCAGAACGAAGCCTTCAAGTGAGGAAAGTTTTGGTCGCGAGAGAATACAAGCTGACAAGACCTTGCCATCCGCTGACATCAACAGAAAATTAGGTGAAAATAGGACAAAGACAAATGTGGCAGTGGGAGGTCACCACCTCCAACCCAAATAGGTCCCTCCAGAAGAGGGCAAAACCCTGCCTGGGAAGCATGCGTATTTAGTAAAGTCCTTCACCAGTGTTAGCTGAGGCATAGAAGAGCCCACGGTCTCCCAAAACGAGAGGAAAAGCATGACCAAGGTACCAAAACCACAACTAGAAAGAGGTAAAGCACCACTGACTCAATGCACAGCCCTTCAGTTTAGCTGCCTTCAAGTCAGGTGTCCTGCCTGAAGCTGGGTGTCCAGCCCCCACCTCTCCCTGCCCCCAAGGTGTCACGGAGAGTCTTCTACCCACCAGGGAGAACAACGGGCATGAACCAGGCTGTGAAGCTGGGGCTGCTGCGATCCTGGCCAGGGCATGCCTACAGACGCAACAAAGGCTGCCAGGCTCAGTGACCCCAAGCTGCCTGTGCATCCTCTCTGCCACCCACGGGCAGTCTCCCCTCCGGCAACTGGCAGCAAGGCACGAGCATCTCCAGTTCCTGCCGGCTGGGTACCAACAGCTGCCCACAACAGCTCTGGCCGGAAACGGTGTCACCAGGGCTGCAGCTGTGCCTGGGACTCAGCCTGAACCACAACCCGCAGCAGAGACTCCGGACCATCTCTGCAGCTCACCAGTGCTTGCAAGGCATGAAATCCAGCATCAGTGCAGCAAGGCTCTGATCGATCCCTTTCTGCTTGTGGAGGCTACGGCTTCTCCACACATGCCTCTGCCCTCAGCTTCCCAACTTCTCTGGTTCAGAGGGACGTATACCCACCTGGTGCTGCTTTATCCAGACCTTTCATGATTTCCTCTAGTTCTGGCGATGACACGTGGGGAGGCTTCTCTGTATTGCCAACAGGTTTTCTTCCTTGAGGCACGTGAAAGAAAGTATCAAGTTAAAGCTCTCACTAATAAGATACTTAGCAGGAGCGCTTCGTCTGTGAACTCAGCCAGGACTGACGATGCGCCCCTGGCATACCAGGTGAGCTCCAGCACAGGATCCAGACCAGGAGCTGGAGCCACAGCTGCAACCAAACACCCATGAGAAGTTTGTGACATGCACTGTGACAGACACTGGCACAACGGAAGAGCAGAACCTTTGAGGGGATCACGTCATGACATGGCACACGCAATGACCAAGGTCTGTACTCCCACACCTGCAAGGGACGCCTCGCTCACATTTGGGCTTGGAGCGGGCAGCTCTCCAAGTAAAAAGCCATCACGTACCCATGCCGTCTCCCAGCCCGTCAGCCCTGGCACTCCGCTGGGAAGCTGCATATCCATCGCCTGCAGCCAGGCCTGTAAACAAACAGAACAGAGAAGCTCCCATGAAATCACACACCTCCGCCCCAAAGTCACCCGCCTCCCAGGTACTACCACACCTCACAGGGCACGCAATACCAATAGTAACTACAATGTGTAGGGCTGGAGTCACTCAGGCTCCACCTGAGTGTCAAGAAAACGGACTGCTCTGGAACCAAAATAAGCCCAAAAGGGGGAAGTTGTTGTCTCACCTCCCAAATTACTACACTCTGCTTTAGAGCGTAACTACATGTGAAACAAATCTGTGCACAAAGTTCAGGTCAAGCTGACCCACTCTCTGAAGCAGTTATGCATGAAGGGACTTCTCATGAAGGGAGGCAGCCTTAGGAACGCCGGGAAACAAAGACCGGAGAGCAGTAAGAACACCATTATCTAAGCAATGCAGAACGAAGCCTTCAAGTGAGGAAAGTTTTGGTCGCGAGAGAATACAAGCTGACAAGACCTTGCCATCCGCTGACATCAACAGAAAATTAGGTGAAAATAGGACAAAGACAAATGTGGCAGTGGGAGGTCACCACCTCCAACCCAAATAGGTCCCTCCAGAAGAGGGCAAAACCCTGCCTGGGAAGCATGCGTATTTAGTAAAGTCCTTCACCAGTGTTAGCTGAGGCATAGAAGAGCCCACGGTCTCGCAAAACGAGTGGGAAAAGCATGACCAAGGTACCAAAACCACAACTAGAAAGAGGTAAAGCACCACTGACTCAATGCACAGCCCTTCAGTTTAGCTGCCTTCAAGTCAGGTGTCCTGCCTGAAGCTGGGTGTCCAGCCCCCACCTCTCCCTGCCCCCAAGGTGTCACGGAGAGTCTTCTACCCACCAGGGAGAACAACGGGCATGAACCAGGCTGTGAAGCTGGGGCTGCTGCGATCCTGGCCAGGGCATGCCTACAGACGCAACAAAGGCTGCCAGGCTCAGTGACCCCAAGCTGCCTGTGCATCCTCTCTGCCACCCACGGGCAGTCTCCCCTCCGGCAACTGGCAGCAAGGCACGAGCATCTCCAGTTCCTGCCGGCTGGGTACCAACAGCTGCCCACAACAGCTCTGGCCGGGAACGGTGTCACCAGGGCCGCAGCTGTGCCTGGGACTCAGCCTGAACCACAACCCGCAGCAGAGACTCCGGACCATCTCTGCAGCTCACCAGTGCTTGCAAGGCATGAAATCCAGCATCAGTGCAGCAAGGCTCTGATCGATCCCTTTCTGCTTGTGGAGGCTATGGCTTCTCCACACATGCCTCTGCCCTCAGCTTCCCAACTTCTCTGGTTCAGAGGGACGTATACCCACCTGGTGCTGCTTTATCCAGACCTTTCATGATTTCCTCTAGTTCTGGCGATGACACGTGGGGAGGCTTCTCTGTATTGCCAACAGGTTTTCTTCCTTGAGGCACGTGAAAGAAAGTATCAAGTTAAAGCTCTCACTAATAAGATACTTAGCAGGAGCGCTTCGTCTGTGAACTCAGCCAGGACTGACGATGCGCCCCTGGCATACCAGGTGAGCTCCAGCACAGGATCCAGACCAGGAGCTGGAGCCACAGCTGCAACCAAACACCCATGAGAAGTTTGTGACATGCACTGTGACAGACACTGGCACAACGGAAGAGCAGAACCTTTGAGGGGATCACGTCATGACATGGCACACGCAATGACCAAGGTCTGTACTCCCACACCTGCAAGGGACGCCTCGCTCACATTTGGGCTTGGAGCGGGCAGCTCTCCAAGTAAAAAGCCATCACGTACCCATGCCGTCTCCCAGCCCGTCAGCCCTGGCACTCCGCTGGGAAGCTGCATATCCATCGCCTGCAGCCAGGCCTGTAAACAAACAGAACAGAGAAGCTCCCATGAAATCACACACCTCCGCCCCAAAGTCACCCGCCTCCCAGGTACTACCACACCTCACAGGGCACGCAATACCAATAGTAACTACAATGTGTAGGGCTGGAGTCACTCAGGCTCCACCTGAGTGTCAAGAAAACGGACTGCTCTGGAACCAAAATAAGCCCAAAAGGGGGAAGTTGTTGTCTCACCTCCCAAATTACTACACTCTGCTTTAGAGTGTAACTACACGTGAAACAAATCTGTGCACAAAGTTCAGGTCAAGCTGACCCACTCTCTGAAGCAGTTATGCATGAAGGGACTTCTCATGAAGGGAGGCAGCCTTAGGAACGCCGGGAAACAAAGACCGGAGAGCAGTAAGAACACCATTATCTAAGCAATGCAGAACGAAGCCTTCAAGTGAGGAAAGTTTTGGTCGCGAGAGAATACAAGCTGACAAGACCTTGCCATCCGCTGACATCAACAGAAAATTAGGTGAAAATAGGACAAAGACAAATGTGGCAGTGGGAGGTCACCACCTCCAACCCAAATAGGTCCCTCCAGAAGAGGGCAAAACCCTGCCTGGGAAGCATGCGTATTTAGTAAAGTCCTTCACCAGTGTTAGCTGAGGCATAGAAGAGCCCACGGTCTCCCAAAACGAGAGGAAAAGCATGACCAAGGTACCAAAACCACAACTAGAAAGAGGTAAAGCACCACTGACTCAATGCACAGCCCTTCAGTTTAGCTGCCTTCAAGTCAGGTGTCCTGCCTGAAGCTGGGTGTCCAGCCCCCACCTCTCCCTGCCCCCAAGGTGTCACGGAGAGTCTTCTACCCACCAGGGAGAACAACGGGCATGAACCAGGCTGTGAAGCTGGGGCTGCTGCGATCCTGGCCAGGGCATGCCTACAGACGCAACAAAGGCTGCCAGGCTCAGTGACCCCAAGCTGCCTGTGCATCCTCTCTGCCACCCACGGGCAGTCTCCCCTCCGGCAACTGGCAGCAAGGCACGAGCATCTCCAGTTCCTGCCGGCTGGGTACCAACAGCTGCCCACAACAGCTCTGGCCGGAAACGGTGTCACCAGGGCTGCAGCTGTGCCTGGGACTCAGCCTGAACCACAACCCGCAGCAGAGACTCCGGACCATCTCTGCAGCTCACCAGTGCTTGCAAGGCATGAAATCCAGCATCAGTGCAGCAAGGCTCTGATCGATCCCTTTCTGCTTGTGGAGGCTACGGCTTCTCCACACATGCCTCTGCCCTCAGCTTCCCAACTTCTCTGGTTCAGAGGGACGTATACCCACCTGGTGCTGCTTTATCCAGACCTTTCATGATTTCCTCTAGTTCTGGCGATGACACGTGGGGAGGCTTCTCTGTATTGCCAACAGGTTTTCTTCCTTGAGGCACGTGAAAGAAAGTATCAAGTTAAAGCTCTCACTAATAAGATACTTAGCAGGAGCGCTTCGTCTGTGAACTCAGCCAGGACTGACGATGCGCCCCTGGCATACCAGGTGAGCTCCAGCACAGGATCCAGACCAGGAGCTGGAGCCACAGCTGCAACCAAACACCCATGAGAAGTTTGTGACATGCACTGTGACAGACACTGGCACAACGGAAGAGCAGAACCTTTGAGGGGATCACGTCATGACATGGCACACGCAATGACCAAGGTCTGTACTCCCACACCTGCAAGGGACGCCTCGCTCACATTTGGGCTTGGAGCGGGCAGCTCTCCAAGTAAAAAGCCATCACGTACCCATGCCGTCTCCCAGCCCGTCAGCCCTGGCACTCCGCTGGGAAGCTGCATATCCATCGCCTGCAGCCAGGCCTGTAAACAAACAGAACAGAGAAGCTCCCATGAAATCACACACCTCCGCCCCAAAGTCACCCGCCTCCCAGGTACTACCACACCTCACAGGGCACGCAATACCAATAGTAACTACAATGTGTAGGGCTGGAGTCACTCAGGCTCCACCTGAGTGTCAAGAAAACGGACTGCTCTGGAACCAAAATAAGCCCAAAAGGGGGAAGTTGTTGTCTCACCTCCCAAATTACTACACTCTGCTTTAGAGCGTAACTACACGTGAAACAAATCTGTGCACAAAGTTCAGGTCAAGCTGACCCACTCTCTGAAGCAGTTATGCATGAAGGGACTTCTCATGAAGGGAGGCAGCCTTAGGAAAGCCGGGCAACAAAGACCAGAGAGCAGTAAGAACACCATTATCTAAGCAATGCAGAACGAAGCCTTCAAGTGAGGAAAGTTTTGGTCGCGAGAGAATACAAGCTGACAAGACCTTGCCATCCGCTGACATCAACAGAAAATTAGGTGAAAATAGGACAAAGACAAATGTGGCAGTGGGAGGTCACCACCTCCAACCCAAATAGGTCCCTCCAGAAGAGGGCAAAACCCTGCCTGGGAAGCATGCGTATTTAGTAAAGTCCTTCACCAGTGTTAGCTGAGGCATAGAAGAGCCCACGGTCTCGCAAAACGAGTGGGAAAAGCATGACCAAGGTACCAAAACCACAACTAGAAAGAGGTAAAGCACCACTGACTCAATGCACAGCCCTTCAGTTTAGCTGCCTTCAAGTCAGGTGTCCTGCCTGAAGCTGGGTGTCCAGCCCCCACCTCTCCCTGCCCCCAAGGTGTCACGGAGAGTCTTCTACCCACCAGGGAGAACAACGGGCATGAACCAGGCTGTGAAGCTGGGGCTGCTGCGATCCTGGCCAGGGCATGCCTACAGACGCAACAAAGGCTGCCAGGCTCAGTGACCCCAAGCTGCCTGTGCATCCTCTCTGCCACCCACGGGCAGTCTCCCCTCCGGCAACTGGCAGCAAGGCACGAGCATCTCCAGTTCCTGCCGGCTGGGTACCAACAGCTGCCCACAACAGCTCTGGCCGGGAACGGTGTCACCAGGGCCGCAGCTGTGCCTGGGACTCAGCCTGAACCACAACCCGCAGCAGAGACTCCGGACCATCTCTGCAGCTCACCAGTGCTTGCAAGGCATGAAATCCAGCATCAGTGCAGCAAGGCTCTGATCGATCCCTTTCTGCTTGTGGAGGCTACGGCTTCTCCACACATGCCTCTGCCCTCAGCTTCCCAACTTCTCTGGTTCAGAGGGACGTATACCCACCTGGTGCTGCTTTATCCAGACCTTTCATGATTTCCTCTAGTTCTGGCGATGACACGTGGGGAGGCTTCTCTGCATTGCCCGCAGGTTTTCTTCCTTGAGGCACGTGAAAGAAAGTATCAAGTTAAAGCTCTCACTAATAAGATACTTAGCAGGAGCGCTTCGTCTGTGAACTCAGCCAGGACTGACGATGCGCCCCTGGCATACCAGGTGAGCTCCAGCACAGGATCCAGACCAGGAGCTGGAGCCACAGCTGCAACCAAACACCCATGAGAAGTTTGTGACATGCACTGTGACAGACACTGGCACAACGGAAGAGCAGAACCTTTGAGGGGATCACGTCATGACATGGCACACGCAATGACCAAGGTCTGTACTCCCACACCTGCAAGGGACGCCTCGCTCACATTTGGGCTTGGAGCGGGCAGCTCTCCAAGTAAAAAGCCATCACGTACCCATGCCGTCTCCCAGCCCGTCAGCCCTGGCACTCCGCTGGGAAGCTGCATATCCATCGCCTGCAGCCAGGCCTGTAAACAAACAGAACAGAGAAGCTCCCATGAAATCACACACCTCCGCCCCAAAGTCACCCGCCTCCCAGGTACTACTACACCTCACAGGGCACGCAATACCAATAGTAACTACAATGTGTAGGGCTGGAGTCACTCAGGCTCCACCTGAGTGTCAAGAAAACGGACTGCTCTGGAACCAAAATAAGCCCAAAAGGGGGAAGTTGTTGTCTCACCTCCCAAATTACTACACTCTGCTTTAGAGTGTAACTACACGTGAAACAAATCTGTGCACAAAGTTCAGGTCAAGCTGACCCACTCTCTGAAGCAGTTATGCATGAAGGGACTTCTCATGAAGGGAGGCAGCCTTAGGAACGCCGGGAAACAAAGACCGGAGAGCAGTAAGAACACCATTATCTAAGCAATGCAGAACGAAGCCTTCAAGTGAGGAAAGTTTTGGTCGCGAGAGAATACAAGCTGACAAGACCTTGCCATCCGCTGACATCAACAGAAAATTAGGTGAAAATAGGACAAAGACAAATGTGGCAGTGGGAGGTCACCACCTCCAACCCAAATAGGTCCCTCCAGAAGAGGGCAAAACCCTGCCTGGGAAGCATGCGTATTTAGTAAAGTCCTTCACCAGTGTTAGCTGAGGCATAGAAGAGCCCACGGTCTCGCAAAACGAGTGGGAAAAGCATGACCAAGGTACCAAAACCACAACTAGAAAGAGGTAAAGCACCACTGACTCAATGCACAGCCCTTCAGTTTAGCTGCCTTCAAGTCAGGTGTCCTGCCTGAAGCTGGGTGTCCAGCCCCCACCTCTCCCTGCCCCCAAGGTGTCACGGAGAGTCTTCTACCCACCAGGGAGAACAACGGGCATGAACCAGGCTGTGAAGCTGGGGCTGCTGCGATCCTGGCCAGGGCATGCCTACAGACGCAACAAAGGCTGCCAGGCTCAGTGACCCCAAGCTGCCTGTGCATCCTCTCTGCCACCCACGGGCAGTCTCCCCTCCGGCAACTGGCAGCAAGGCACGAGCATCTCCAGTTCCTGCCGGCTGGGTACCAACAGCTGCCCACAACAGCTCTGGCCGGAAACGGTGTCACCAGGGCCGCAGCTGTGCCTGGGACTCAGCCTGAACCACAACCCGCAGCAGAGACTCCGGACCATCTCTGCAGCTCACCAGTGCTTGCAAGGCATGAAATCCAGCATCAGTGCAGCAAGGCTCTGATCGATCCCTTTCTGCTTGTGGAGGCTACGGCTTCTCCACACATGCCTCTGCCCTCAGCTTCCCAACTTCTCTGGTTCAGAGGGACGTATACCCACCTGGTGCTGCTTTATCCAGACCTTTCATGATTTCCTCTAGTTCTGGCGATGACACGTGGGGAGGCTTCTCTGTATTGCCAACAGGTTTTCTTCCTTGAGGCACGTGAAAGAAAGTATCAAGTTAAAGCTCTCACTAATAAGATACTTAGCAGGAGCGCTTCGTCTGTGAACTCAGCCAGGACTGACGATGCGCCCCTGGCATACCAGGTGAGCTCCAGCACAGGATCCAGACCAGGAGCTGGAGCCACAGCTGCAACCAAACACCCATGAGAAGTTTGTGACATGCACTGTGACAGACACTGGCACAACGGAAGAGCAGAACCTTTGAGGGGATCACGTCATGACATGGCACACGCAATGACCAAGGTCTGTACTCCCACACCTGCAAGGGACGCCTCGCTCACATTTGGGCTTGGAGCGGGCAGCTCTCCAAGTAAAAAGCCATCACGTACCCATGCCGTCTCCCAGCCCGTCAGCCCTGGCACTCCGCTGGGAAGCTGCATATCCATCGCCTGCAGCCAGGCCTGTAAACAAACAGAACAGAGAAGCTCCCATGAAATCACACACCTCCGCCCCAAAGTCACCCGCCTCCCAGGTACTACCACACCTCACAGGGCACGCAATACCAATAGTAACTACAATGTGTAGGGCTGGAGTCACTCAGGCTCCACCTGAGTGTCAAGAAAACGGACTGCTCTGGAACCAAAATAAGCCCAAAAGGGGGAAGTTGTTGTCTCACCTCCCAAATTACTACACTCTGCTTTAGAGCGTAACTACACGTGAAACAAATCTGTGCACAAAGTTCAGGTCAAGCTGACCCACTCTCTGAAGCAGTTATGCATGAAGGGACTTCTCATGAAGGGAGGCAGCCTTAGGAACGCCGGGAAACAAAGACCGGAGAGCAGTAAGAACACCATTATCTAAGCAATGCAGAACGAAGCCTTCAAGTGAGGAAAGTTTTGGTCGCGAGAGAATACAAGCTGACAAGACCTTGCCATCCGCTGACATCAACAGAAAATTAGGTGAAAATAGGACAAAGACAAATGTGGCAGTGGGAGGTCACCACCTCCAACCCAAATAGGTCCCTCCAGAAGAGGGCAAAACCCTGCCTGGGAAGCATGCGTATTTAGTAAAGTCCTTCACCAGTGTTAGCTGAGGCATAGAAGAGCCCACGGTCTCCCAAAACGAGAGGAAAAGCATGACCAAGGTACCAAAACCACAACTAGAAAGAGGTAAAGCACCACTGACTCAATGCACAGCCCTTCAGTTTAGCTGCCTTCAAGTCAGGTGTCCTGCCTGAAGCTGGGTGTCCAGCCCCCACCTCTCCCTGCCCCCAAGGTGTCACGGAGAGTCTTCTACCCACCAGGGAGAACAACGGGCATGAACCAGGCTGTGAAGCTGGGGCTGCTGCGATCCTGGCCAGGGCATGCCTACAGACGCAACAAAGGCTGCCAGGCTCAGTGACCCCAAGCTGCCTGTGCATCCTCTCTGCCACCCACGGGCAGTCTCCCCTCCGGCAACTGGCAGCAAGGCACGAGCATCTCCAGTTCCTGCCGGCTGGGTACCAACAGCTGCCCACAACAGCTCTGGCCGGGAACGGTGTCACCAGGGCTGCAGCTGTGCCTGGGACTCAGCCTGAACCACAACCCGCAGCAGAGACTCCGGACCATCTCTGCAGCTCACCAGTGCTTGCAAGGCATGAAATCCAGCATCAGTGCAGCAAGGCTCTGATCGATCCCTTTCTGCTTGTGGAGGCTACGGCTTCTCCACACATGCCTCTGCCCTCAGCTTCCCAACTTCTCTGGCTCAGAGGGACGTATACCCACCTGGTGCTGCTTTATCCAGATCTTTCATGATTTCCTCTAGTTCTGGCGATGACACGTGGGGAGGCTTCTCTGTATTGCCAACAGGTTTTCTTCCTTGAGGCACGTGAAAGAAAGTATCAAGTTAAAGCTCTCACTAATAAGATACTTAGCAGGAGCGCTTCGTCTGTGAACTCAGCCAGGACTGACGATGCGCCCCTGGCATACCAGGTGAGCTCCAGCACAGGATCCAGACCAGGAGCTGGAGCCACAGCTGCAACCAAACACCCATGAGAAGTTTGTGACATGCACTGTGACAGACACTGGCACAACGGAAGAGCAGAACCTTTGAGGGGATCACGTCATGACATGGCACACGCAATGACCAAGGTCTGTACTCCCACACCTGCAAGGGACGCCTCGCTCACATTTGGGCTTGGAGCGGGCAGCTCTCCAAGTAAAAAGCCATCACGTACCCATGCCGTCTCCCAGCCCGTCAGCCCTGGCACTCCGCTGGGAAGCTGCATATCCATCGCCTGCAGCCAGGCCTGTAAACAAACAGAACAGAGAAGCTCCCATGAAATCACACACCTCCGCCCCAAAGTCACCCGCCTCCCAGGTACTACCACACCTCACAGGGCACGCAATACCAATAGTAACTACAATGTGTAGGGCTGGAGTCACTCAGGCTCCACCTGAGTGTCAAGAAAACGGACTGCTCTGGAACCAAAATAAGCCCAAAAGGGGGAAGTTGTTGTCTCACCTCCCAAATTACTACACTCTGCTTTAGAGCGTAACTACACGTGAAACAAATCTGTGCACAAAGTTCAGGTCAAGCTGACCCACTCTCTGAAGCAGTTATGCATGAAGGGACTTCTCATGAAGGGAGGCAGCCTTAGGAACGCCGGGAAACAAAGACCGGAGAGCAGTAAGAACACCATTATCTAAGCAATGCAGAACGAAGCCTTCAAGTGAGGAAAGTTTTGGTCGCGAGAGAATACAAGCTGACAAGACCTTGCCATCCGCTGACATCAACAGAAAATTAGGTGAAAATAGGACAAAGACAAATGTGGCAGTGGGAGGTCACCACCTCCAACCCAAATAGGTCCCTCCAGAAGAGGGCAAAACCCTGCCTGGGAAGCATGCGTATTTAGTAAAGTCCTTCACCAGTGTTAGCTGAGGCATAGAAGAGCCCACGGTCTCCCAAAACGAGAGGAAAAGCATGACCAAGGTACCAAAACCACAACTAGAAAGAGGTAAAGCACCACTGACTCAATGCACAGCCCTTCAGTTTAGCTGCCTTCAAGTCAGGTGTCCTGCCTGAAGCTGGGTGTCCAGCCCCCACCTCTCCCTGCCCCCAAGGTGTCACGGAGAGTCTTCTACCCACCAGGGAGAACAACGGGCATGAACCAGGCTGTGAAGCTGGGGCTGCTGCGATCCTGGCCAGGGCATGCCTACAGACGCAACAAAGGCTGCCAGGCTCAGTGACCCCAAGCTGCCTGTGCATCCTCTCTGCCACCCACGGGCAGTCTCCCCTCCGGCAACTGGCAGCAAGGCACGAGCATCTCCAGTTCCTGCCGGCTGGGTACCAACAGCTGCCCACAACAGCTCTGGCCGGAAACGGTGTCACCAGGGCTGCAGCTGTGCCTGGGACTCAGCCTGAACCACAACCCGCAGCAGAGACTCCGGACCATCTCTGCAGCTCACCAGTGCTTGCAAGGCATGAAATCCAGCATCAGTGCAGCAAGGCTCTGATCGATCCCTTTCTGCTTGTGGAGGCTACGGCTTCTCCACACATGCCTCTGCCCTCAGCTTCCCAACTTCTCTGGTTCAGAGGGACGTATACCCACCTGGTGCTGCTTTATCCAGACCTTTCATGATTTCCTCTAGTTCTGGCGATGACACGTGGGGAGGCTTCTCTGTATTGCCAACAGGTTTTCTTCCTTGAGGCACGTGAAAGAAAGTATCAAGTTAAAGCTCTCACTAATAAGATACTTAGCAGGAGCGCTTCGTCTGTGAACTCAGCCAGGACTGACGATGCGCCCCTGGCATACCAGGTGAGCTCCAGCACAGGATCCAGACCAGGAGCTGGAGCCACAGCTGCAACCAAACACCCATGAGAAGTTTGTGACATGCACTGTGACAGACACTGGCACAACGGAAGAGCAGAACCTTTGAGGGGATCACGTCATGACATGGCACACGCAATGACCAAGGTCTGTACTCCCACACCTGCAAGGGACGCCTCGCTCACATTTGGGCTTGGAGCGGGCAGCTCTCCAAGTAAAAAGCCATCACGTACCCATGCCGTCTCCCAGCCCGTCAGCCCTGGCACTCCGCTGGGAAGCTGCATATCCATCGCCTGCAGCCAGGCCTGTAAACAAACAGAACAGAGAAGCTCCCATGAAATCACACACCTCCGCCCCAAAGTCACCCGCCTCCCAGGTACTACCACACCTCACAGGGCACGCAATACCAATAGTAACTACAATGTGTAGGGCTGGAGTCACTCAGGCTCCACCTGAGTGTCAAGAAAACGGACTGCTCTGGAACCAAAATAAGCCCAAAAGGGGGAAGTTGTTGTCTCACCTCCCAAATTACTACACTCTGCTTTAGAGCGTAACTACATGTGAAACAAATCTGTGCACAAAGTTCAGGTCAAGCTGACCCACTCTCTGAAGCAGTTATGCATGAAGGGACTTCTCATGAAGGGAGGCAGCCTTAGGAACGCCGGGAAACAAAGACCGGAGAGCAGTAAGAACACCATTATCTAAGCAATGCAGAACGAAGCCTTCAAGTGAGGAAAGTTTTGGTCGCGAGAGAATACAAGCTGACAAGACCTTGCCATCCGCTGACATCAACAGAAAATTAGGTGAAAATAGGACAAAGACAAATGTGGCAGTGGGAGGTCACCACCTCCAACCCAAATAGGTCCCTCCAGAAGAGGGCAAAACCCTGCCTGGGAAGCATGCGTATTTAGTAAAGTCCTTCACCAGTGTTAGCTGAGGCATAGAAGAGCCCACGGTCTCGCAAAACGAGTGGGAAAAGCATGACCAAGGTACCAAAACCACAACTAGAAAGAGGTAAAGCACCACTGACTCAATGCACAGCCCTTCAGTTTAGCTGCCTTCAAGTCAGGTGTCCTGCCTGAAGCTGGGTGTCCAGCCCCCACCTCTCCCTGCCCCCAAGGTGTCACGGAGAGTCTTCTACCCACCAGGGAGAACAACGGGCATGAACCAGGCTGTGAAGCTGGGGCTGCTGCGATCCTGGCCAGGGCATGCCTACAGACGCAACAAAGGCTGCCAGGCTCAGTGACCCCAAGCTGCCTGTGCATCCTCTCTGCCACCCACGGGCAGTCTCCCCTCCGGCAACTGGCAGCAAGGCACGAGCATCTCCAGTTCCTGCCGGCTGGGTACCAACAGCTGCCCACAACAGCTCTGGCCGGGAACGGTGTCACCAGGGCCGCAGCTGTGCCTGGGACTCAGCCTGAACCACAACCCGCAGCAGAGACTCCGGACCATCTCTGCAGCTCACCAGTGCTTGCAAGGCATGAAATCCAGCATCAGTGCAGCAAGGCTCTGATCGATCCCTTTCTGCTTGTGGAGGCTATGGCTTCTCCACACATGCCTCTGCCCTCAGCTTCCCAACTTCTCTGGTTCAGAGGGACGTATACCCACCTGGTGCTGCTTTATCCAGATCTTTCATGATTTCCTCTAGTTCTGGCGATGACACGTGGGGAGGCTTCTCTGTATTGCCAACAGGTTTTCTTCCTTGAGGCACGTGAAAGAAAGTATCAAGTTAAAGCTCTCACTAATAAGATACTTAGCAGGAGCGCTTCGTCTGTGAACTCAGCCAGGACTGACGATGCGCCCCTGGCATACCAGGTGAGCTCCAGCACAGGATCCAGACCAGGAGCTGGAGCCACAGCTGCAACCAAACACCCATGAGAAGTTTGTGACATGCACTGTGACAGACACTGGCACAACGGAAGAGCAGAACCTTTGAGGGGATCACGTCATGACATGGCACACGCAATGACCAAGGTCTGTACTCCCACACCTGCAAGGGACGCCTCGCTCACATTTGGGCTTGGAGCGGGCAGCTCTCCAAGTAAAAAGCCATCACGTACCCATGCCGTCTCCCAGCCCGTCAGCCCTGGCACTCCGCTGGGAAGCTGCATATCCATCGCCTGCAGCCAGGCCTGTAAACAAACAGAACAGAGAAGCTCCCATGAAATCACACACCTCCGCCCCAAAGTCACCCGCCTCCCAGGTACTACCACACCTCACAGGGCACGCAATACCAATAGTAACTACAATGTGTAGGGCTGGAGTCACTCAGGCTCCACCTGAGTGTCAAGAAAACGGACTGCTCTGGAACCAAAATAAGCCCAAAAGGGGGAAGTTGTTGTCTCACCTCCCAAATTACTACACTCTGCTTTAGAGTGTAACTACACGTGAAACAAATCTGTGCACAAAGTTCAGGTCAAGCTGACCCACTCTCTGAAGCAGTTATGCATGAAGGGACTTCTCATGAAGGGAGGCAGCCTTAGGAACGCCGGGAAACAAAGACCGGAGAGCAGTAAGAACACCATTATCTAAGCAATGCAGAACGAAGCCTTCAAGTGAGGAAAGTTTTGGTCGCGAGAGAATACAAGCTGACAAGACCTTGCCATCCGCTGACATCAACAGAAAATTAGGTGAAAATAGGACAAAGACAAATGTGGCAGTGGGAGGTCACCACCTCCAACCCAAATAGGTCCCTCCAGAAGAGGGCAAAACCCTGCCTGGGAAGCATGCGTATTTAGTAAAGTCCTTCACCAGTGTTAGCTGAGGCATAGAAGAGCCCACGGTCTCCCAAAACGAGAGGAAAAGCATGACCAAGGTACCAAAACCACAACTAGAAAGAGGTAAAGCACCACTGACTCAATGCACAGCCCTTCAGTTTAGCTGCCTTCAAGTCAGGTGTCCTGCCTGAAGCTGGGTGTCCAGCCCCCACCTCTCCCTGCCCCCAAGGTGTCACGGAGAGTCTTCTACCCACCAGGGAGAACAACGGGCATGAACCAGGCTGTGAAGCTGGGGCTGCTGCGATCCTGGCCAGGGCATGCCTACAGACGCAACAAAGGCTGCCAGGCTCAGTGACCCCAAGCTGCCTGTGCATCCTCTCTGCCACCCACGGGCAGTCTCCCCTCCGGCAACTGGCAGCAAGGCACGAGCATCTCCAGTTCCTGCCGGCTGGGTACCAACAGCTGCCCACAACAGCTCTGGCCGGGAACGGTGTCACCAGGGCTGCAGCTGTGCCTGGGACTCAGCCTGAACCACAACCCGCAGCAGAGACTCCGGACCATCTCTGCAGCTCACCAGTGCTTGCAAGGCATGAAATCCAGCATCAGTGCAGCAAGGCTCTGATCGATCCCTTTCTGCTTGTGGAGGCTACGGCTTCTCCACACATGCCTCTGCCCTCAGCTTCCCAACTTCTCTGGTTCAGAGGGACGTATACCCACCTGGTGCTGCTTTATCCAGACCTTTCATGATTTCCTCTAGTTCTGGCGATGACACGTGGGGAGGCTTCTCTGTATTGCCAACAGGTTTTCTTCCTTGAGGCACGTGAAAGAAAGTATCAAGTTAAAGCTCTCACTAATAAGATACTTAGCAGGAGCGCTTCGTCTGTGAACTCAGCCAGGACTGACGATGCGCCCCTGGCATACCAGGTGAGCTCCAGCACAGGATCCAGACCAGGAGCTGGAGCCACAGCTGCAACCAAACACCCATGAGAAGTTTGTGACATGCACTGTGACAGACACTGGCACAACGGAAGAGCAGAACCTTTGAGGGGATCACGTCATGACATGGCACACGCAATGACCAAGGTCTGTACTCCCACACCTGCAAGGGACGCCTCGCTCACATTTGGGCTTGGAGCGGGCAGCTCTCCAAGTAAAAAGCCATCACGTACCCATGCCGTCTCCCAGCCCGTCAGCCCTGGCACTCCGCTGGGAAGCTGCATATCCATCGCCTGCAGCCAGGCCTGTAAACAAACAGAACAGAGAAGCTCCCATGAAATCACACACCTCCGCCCCAAAGTCACCCGCCTCCCAGGTACTACCACACCTCACAGGGCACGCAATACCAATAGTAACTACAATGTGTAGGGCTGGAGTCACTCAGGCTCCACCTGAGTGTCAAGAAAACGGACTGCTCTGGAACCAAAATAAGCCCAAAAGGGGGAAGTTGTTGTCTCACCTCCCAAATTACTACACTCTGCTTTAGAGTGTAACTACACGTGAAACAAATCTGTGCACAAAGTTCAGGTCAAGCTGACCCACTCTCTGAAGCAGTTATGCATGAAGGGACTTCTCATGAAGGGAGGCAGCCTTAGGAACGCCGGGAAACAAAGACCGGAGAGCAGTAAGAACACCATTATCTAAGCAATGCAGAACGAAGCCTTCAAGTGAGGAAAGTTTTGGTCGCGAGAGAATACAAGCTGACAAGACCTTGCCATCCGCTGACATCAACAGAAAATTAGGTGAAAATAGGACAAAGACAAATGTGGCAGTGGGAGGTCACCACCTCCAACCCAAATAGGTCCCTCCAGAAGAGGGCAAAACCCTGCCTGGGAAGCATGCGTATTTAGCAAAGTCCTTCACCAGTGTTAGCTGAGGCATAGAAGAGCCCACGGTCTCGCAAAACGAGTGGGAAAAGCATGACCAAGGTACCAAAACCACAACTAGAAAGAGGTAAAGCACCACTGACTCAATGCACAGCCCTTCAGTTTAGCTGCCTTCAAGTCAGGTGTCCTGCCTGAAGCTGGGTGTCCAGCCCCCACCTCTCCCTGCCCCCAAGGTGTCACGGAGAGTCTTCTACCCACCAGGGAGAACAACGGGCATGAACCAGGCTGTGAAGCTGGGGCTGCTGCGATCCTGGCCAGGGCATGCCTACAGACGCAACAAAGGCTGCCAGGCTCAGTGACCCCAAGCTGCCTGTGCATCCTCTCTGCCACCCACGGGCAGTCTCCCCTCCGGCAACTGGCAGCAAGGCACGAGCATCTCCAGTTCCTGCCGGCTGGGTACCAACAGCTGCCCACAACAGCTCTGGCCGGGAACGGTGTCACCAGGGCCGCAGCTGTGCCTGGGACTCAGCCTGAACCACAACCCGCAGCAGAGACTCCGGACCATCTCTGCAGCTCACCAGTGCTTGCAAGGCATGAAATCCAGCATCAGTGCAGCAAGGCTCTGATCGATCCCTTTCTGCTTGTGGAGGCTATGGCTTCTCCACACATGCCTCTGCCCTCAGCTTCCCAACTTCTCTGGTTCAGAGGGACGTATACCCACCTGGTGCTGCTTTATCCAGATCTTTCATGATTTCCTCTAGTTCTGGCGATGACACGTGGGGAGGCTTCTCTGTATTGCCAACAGGTTTTCTTCCTTGAGGCACGTGAAAGAAAGTATCAAGTTAAAGCTCTCACTAATAAGATACTTAGCAGGAGCGCTTCGTCTGTGAACTCAGCCAGGACTGACGATGCGCCCCTGGCATACCAGGTGAGCTCCAGCACAGGATCCAGACCAGGAGCTGGAGCCACAGCTGCAACCAAACACCCATGAGAAGTTTGTGACATGCACTGTGACAGACACTGGCACAACGGAAGAGCAGAACCTTTGAGGGGATCACGTCATGACATGGCACACGCAATGACCAAGGTCTGTACTCCCACACCTGCAAGGGACGCCTCGCTCACATTTGGGCTTGGAGCGGGCAGCTCTCCAAGTAAAAAGCCATCACGTACCCATGCCGTCTCCCAGCCCGTCAGCCCTGGCACTCCGCTGGGAAGCTGCATATCCATCGCCTGCAGCCAGGCCTGTAAACAAACAGAACAGAGAAGCTCCCATGAAATCACACACCTCCGCCCCAAAGTCACCCGCCTCCCAGGTACTACCACACCTCACAGGGCACGCAATACCAATAGTAACTACAATGTGTAGGGCTGGAGTCACTCAGGCTCCACCTGAGTGTCAAGAAAACGGACTGCTCTGGAACCAAAATAAGCCCAAAAGGGGGAAGTTGTTGTCTCACCTCCCAAATTACTACACTCTGCTTTAGAGTGTAACTACACGTGAAACAAATCTGTGCACAAAGTTCAGGTCAAGCTGACCCACTCTCTGAAGCAGTTATGCATGAAGGGACTTCTCATGAAGGGAGGCAGCCTTAGGAACGCCGGGAAACAAAGACCGGAGAGCAGTAAGAACACCATTATCTAAGCAATGCAGAACGAAGCCTTCAAGTGAGGAAAGTTTTGGTCGCGAGAGAATACAAGCTGACAAGACCTTGCCATCCGCTGACATCAACAGAAAATTAGGTGAAAATAGGACAAAGACAAATGTGGCAGTGGGAGGTCACCACCTCCAACCCAAATAGGTCCCTCCAGAAGAGGGCAAAACCCTGCCTGGGAAGCATGCGTATTTAGTAAAGTCCTTCACCAGTGTTAGCTGAGGCATAGAAGAGCCCACGGTCTCCCAAAACGAGAGGAAAAGCATGACCAAGGTACCAAAACCACAACTAGAAAGAGGTAAAGCACCACTGACTCAATGCACAGCCCTTCAGTTTAGCTGCCTTCAAGTCAGGTGTCCTGCCTGAAGCTGGGTGTCCAGCCCCCACCTCTCCCTGCCCCCAAGGTGTCACGGAGAGTCTTCTACCCACCAGGGAGAACAACGGGCATGAACCAGGCTGTGAAGCTGGGGCTGCTGCGATCCTGGCCAGGGCATGCCTACAGACGCAACAAAGGCTGCCAGGCTCAGTGACCCCAAGCTGCCTGTGCATCCTCTCTGCCACCCACGGGCAGTCTCCCCTCCGGCAACTGGCAGCAAGGCACGAGCATCTCCAGTTCCTGCCGGCTGGGTACCAACAGCTGCCCACAACAGCTCTGGCCGGAAACGGTGTCACCAGGGCCGCAGCTGTGCCTGGGACTCAGCCTGAACCACAACCCGCAGCAGAGACTCCGGACCATCTCTGCAGCTCACCAGTGCTTGCAAGGCATGAAATCCAGCATCAGTGCAGCAAGGCTCTGATCGATCCCTTTCTGCTTGTGGAGGCTACGGCTTCTCCACACATGCCTCTGCCCTCAGCTTCCCAACTTCTCTGGTTCAGAGGGACGTATACCCACCTGGTGCTGCTTTATCCAGACCTTTCATGATTTCCTCTAGTTCTGGCGATGACACGTGGGGAGGCTTCTCTGTATTGCCAACAGGTTTTCTTCCTTGAGGCACGTGAAAGAAAGTATCAAGTTAAAGCTCTCACTAATAAGATACTTAGCAGGAGCGCTTCGTCTGTGAACTCAGCCAGGACTGACGATGCGCCCCTGGCATACCAGGTGAGCTCCAGCACAGGATCCAGACCAGGAGCTGGAGCCACAGCTGCAACCAAACACCCATGAGAAGTTTGTGACATGCACTGTGACAGACACTGGCACAACGGAAGAGCAGAACCTTTGAGGGGATCACGTCATGACATGGCACACGCAATGACCAAGGTCTGTACTCCCACACCTGCAAGGGACGCCTCGCTCACATTTGGGCTTGGAGCGGGCAGCTCTCCAAGTAAAAAGCCATCACGTACCCATGCCGTCTCCCAGCCCGTCAGCCCTGGCACTCCGCTGGGAAGCTGCATATCCATCGCCTGCAGCCAGGCCTGTAAACAAACAGAACAGAGAAGCTCCCATGAAATCACACACCTCCGCCCCAAAGTCACCCGCCTCCCAGGTACTACCACACCTCACAGGGCACGCAATACCAATAGTAACTACAATGTGTAGGGCTGGAGTCACTCAGGCTCCACCTGAGTGTCAAGAAAACGGACTGCTCTGGAACCAAAATAAGCCCAAAAGGGGGAAGTTGTTGTCTCACCTCCCAAATTACTACACTCTGCTTTAGAGTGTAACTACACGTGAAACAAATCTGTGCACAAAGTTCAGGTCAAGCTGACCCACTCTCTGAAGCAGTTATGCATGAAGGGACTTCTCATGAAGGGAGGCAGCCTTAGGAACGCCGGGAAACAAAGACCGGAGAGCAGTAAGAACACCATTATCTAAGCAATGCAGAACGAAGCCTTCAAGTGAGGAAAGTTTTGGTCGCGAGAGAATACAAGCTGACAAGACCTTGCCATCCGCTGACATCAACAGAAAATTAGGTGAAAATAGGACAAAGACAAATGTGGCAGTGGGAGGTCACCACCTCCAACCCAAATAGGTCCCTCCAGAAGAGGGCAAAACCCTGCCTGGGAAGCATGCGTATTTAGTAAAGTCCTTCACCAGTGTTAGCTGAGGCATAGAAGAGCCCACGGTCTCGCAAAACGAGTGGGAAAAGCATGACCAAGGTACCAAAACCACAACTAGAAAGAGGTAAAGCACCACTGACTCAATGCACAGCCCTTCAGTTTAGCTGCCTTCAAGTCAGGTGTCCTGCCTGAAGCTGGGTGTCCAGCCCCCACCTCTCCCTGCCCCCAAGGTGTCACGGAGAGTCTTCTACCCACCAGGGAGAACAACGGGCATGAACCAGGCTGTGAAGCTGGGGCTGCTGCGATCCTGGCCAGGGCATGCCTACAGACGCAACAAAGGCTGCCAGGCTCAGTGACCCCAAGCTGCCTGTGCATCCTCTCTGCCACCCACGGGCAGTCTCCCCTCCGGCAACTGGCAGCAAGGCACGAGCATCTCCAGTTCCTGCCGGCTGGGTACCAACAGCTGCCCACAACAGCTCTGGCCGGGAACGGTGTCACCAGGGCCGCAGCTGTGCCTGGGACTCAGCCTGAACCACAACCCGCAGCAGAGACTCCGGACCATCTCTGCAGCTCACCAGTGCTTGCAAGGCATGAAATCCAGCATCAGTGCAGCAAGGCTCTGATCGATCCCTTTCTGCTTGTGGAGGCTACGGCTTCTCCACACATGCCTCTGCCCTCAGCTTCCCAACTTCTCTGGTTCAGAGGGACGTATACCCACCTGGTGCTGCTTTATCCAGACCTTTCATGATTTCCTCTAGTTCTGGCGATGACACGTGGGGAGGCTTCTCTGTATTGCCAACAGGTTTTCTTCCTTGAGGCACGTGAAAGAAAGTATCAAGTTAAAGCTCTCACTAATAAGATACTTAGCAGGAGCGCTTCGTCTGTGAACTCAGCCAGGACTGACGATGCGCCCCTGGCATACCAGGTGAGCTCCAGCACAGGATCCAGACCAGGAGCTGGAGCCACAGCTGCAACCAAACACCCATGAGAAGTTTGTGACATGCACTGTGACAGACACTGGCACAACGGAAGAGCAGAACCTTTGAGGGGATCACGTCATGACATGGCACACGCAATGACCAAGGTCTGTACTCCCACACCTGCAAGGGACGCCTCGCTCACATTTGGGCTTGGAGCGGGCAGCTCTCCAAGTAAAAAGCCATCACGTACCCATGCCGTCTCCCAGCCCGTCAGCCCTGGCACTCCGCTGGGAAGCTGCATATCCATCGCCTGCAGCCAGGCCTGTAAACAAACAGAACAGAGAAGCTCCCATGAAATCACACACCTCCGCCCCAAAGTCACCCGCCTCCCAGGTACTACCACACCTCACAGGGCACGCAATACCAATAGTAACTACAATGTGTAGGGCTGGAGTCACTCAGGCTCCACCTGAGTGTCAAGAAAACGGACTGCTCTGGAACCAAAATAAGCCCAAAAGGGGGAAGTTGTTGTCTCACCTCCCAAATTACTACACTCTGCTTTAGAGTGTAACTACACGTGAAACAAATCTGTGCACAAAGTTCAGGTCAAGCTGACCCACTCTCTGAAGCAGTTATGCATGAAGGGACTTCTCATGAAGGGAGGCAGCCTTAGGAACGCCGGGAAACAAAGACCGGAGAGCAGTAAGAACACCATTATCTAAGCAATGCAGAACGAAGCCTTCAAGTGAGGAAAGTTTTGGTCGCGAGAGAATACAAGCTGACAAGACCTTGCCATCCGCTGACATCAACAGAAAATTAGGTGAAAATAGGACAAAGACAAATGTGGCAGTGGGAGGTCACCACCTCCAACCCAAATAGGTCCCTCCAGAAGAGGGCAAAACCCTGCCTGGGAAGCATGCGTATTTAGTAAAGTCCTTCACCAGTGTTAGCTGAGGCATAGAAGAGCCCACGGTCTCCCAAAACGAGAGGAAAAGCATGACCAAGGTACCAAAACCACAACTAGAAAGAGGTAAAGCACCACTGACTCAATGCACAGCCCTTCAGTTTAGCTGCCTTCAAGTCAGGTGTCCTGCCTGAAGCTGGGTGTCCAGCCCCCACCTCTCCCTGCCCCCAAGGTGTCACGGAGAGTCTTCTACCCACCAGGGAGAACAACGGGCATGAACCAGGCTGTGAAGCTGGGGCTGCTGCGATCCTGGCCAGGGCATGCCTACAGACGCAACAAAGGCTGCCAGGCTCAGTGACCCCAAGCTGCCTGTGCATCCTCTCTGCCACCCACGGGCAGTCTCCCCTCCGGCAACTGGCAGCAAGGCACGAGCATCTCCAGTTCCTGCCGGCTGGGTACCAACAGCTGCCCACAACAGCTCTGGCCGGAAACGGTGTCACCAGGGCCGCAGCTGTGCCTGGGACTCAGCCTGAACCACAACCCGCAGCAGAGACTCCGGACCATCTCTGCAGCTCACCAGTGCTTGCAAGGCATGAAATCCAGCATCAGTGCAGCAAGGCTCTGATCGATCCCTTTCTGCTTGTGGAGGCTACGGCTTCTCCACACATGCCTCTGCCCTCAGCTTCCCAACTTCTCTGGTTCAGAGGGACGTATACCCACCTGGTGCTGCTTTATCCAGACCTTTCATGATTTCCTCTAGTTCTGGCGATGACACGTGGGGAGGCTTCTCTGTATTGCCAACAGGTTTTCTTCCTTGAGGCACGTGAAAGAAAGTATCAAGTTAAAGCTCTCACTAATAAGATACTTAGCAGGAGCGCTTCGTCTGTGAACTCAGCCAGGACTGACGATGCGCCCCTGGCATACCAGGTGAGCTCCAGCACAGGATCCAGACCAGGAGCTGGAGCCACAGCTGCAACCAAACACCCATGAGAAGTTTGTGACATGCACTGTGACAGACACTGGCACAACGGAAGAGCAGAACCTTTGAGGGGATCACGTCATGACATGGCACACGCAATGACCAAGGTCTGTACTCCCACACCTGCAAGGGACGCCTCGCTCACATTTGGGCTTGGAGCGGGCAGCTCTCCAAGTAAAAAGCCATCACGTACCCATGCCGTCTCCCAGCCCGTCAGCCCTGGCACTCCGCTGGGAAGCTGCATATCCATCGCCTGCAGCCAGGCCTGTAAACAAACAGAACAGAGAAGCTCCCATGAAATCACACACCTCCGCCCCAAAGTCACCCGCCTCCCAGGTACTACCACACCTCACAGGGCACGCAATACCAATAGTAACTACAATGTGTAGGGCTGGAGTCACTCAGGCTCCACCTGAGTGTCAAGAAAACGGACTGCTCTGGAACCAAAATAAGCCCAAAAGGGGGAAGTTGTTGTCTCACCTCCCAAATTACTACACTCTGCTTTAGAGTGTAACTACACGTGAAACAAATCTGTGCACAAAGTTCAGGTCAAGCTGACCCACTCTCTGAAGCAGTTATGCATGAAGGGACTTCTCATGAAGGGAGGCAGCCTTAGGAACGCCGGGAAACAAAGACCGGAGAGCAGTAAGAACACCATTATCTAAGCAATGCAGAACGAAGCCTTCAAGTGAGGAAAGTTTTGGTCGCGAGAGAATACAAGCTGACAAGACCTTGCCATCCGCTGACATCAACAGAAAATTAGGTGAAAATAGGACAAAGACAAATGTGGCAGTGGGAGGTCACCACCTCCAACCCAAATAGGTCCCTCCAGAAGAGGGCAAAACCCTGCCTGGGAAGCATGCGTATTTAGTAAAGTCCTTCACCAGTGTTAGCTGAGGCATAGAAGAGCCCACGGTCTCCCAAAACGAGAGGAAAAGCATGACCAAGGTACCAAAACCACAACTAGAAAGAGGTAAAGCACCACTGACTCAATGCACAGCCCTTCAGTTTAGCTGCCTTCAAGTCAGGTGTCCTGCCTGAAGCTGGGTGTCCAGCCCCCACCTCTCCCTGCCCCCAAGGTGTCACGGAGAGTCTTCTACCCACCAGGGAGAACAACGGGCATGAACCAGGCTGTGAAGCTGGGGCTGCTGCGATCCTGGCCAGGGCATGCCTACAGACGCAACAAAGGCTGCCAGGCTCAGTGACCCCAAGCTGCCTGTGCATCCTCTCTGCCACCCACGGGCAGTCTCCCCTCCGGCAACTGGCAGCAAGGCACGAGCATCTCCAGTTCCTGCCGGCTGGGTACCAACAGCTGCCCACAACAGCTCTGGCCGGAAACGGTGTCACCAGGGCCGCAGCTGTGCCTGGGACTCAGCCTGAACCACAACCCGCAGCAGAGACTCCGGACCATCTCTGCAGCTCACCAGTGCTTGCAAGGCATGAAATCCAGCATCAGTGCAGCAAGGCTCTGATCGATCCCTTTCTGCTTGTGGAGGCTACGGCTTCTCCACACATGCCTCTGCCCTCAGCTTCCCAACTTCTCTGGTTCAGAGGGACGTATACCCACCTGGTGCTGCTTTATCCAGACCTTTCATGATTTCCTCTAGTTCTGGCGATGACACGTGGGGAGGCTTCTCTGTATTGCCAACAGGTTTTCTTCCTTGAGGCACGTGAAAGAAAGTATCAAGTTAAAGCTCTCACTAATAAGATACTTAGCAGGAGCGCTTCGTCTGTGAACTCAGCCAGGACTGACGATGCGCCCCTGGCATACCAGGTGAGCTCCAGCACAGGATCCAGACCAGGAGCTGGAGCCACAGCTGCAACCAAACACCCATGAGAAGTTTGTGACATGCACTGTGACAGACACTGGCACAACGGAAGAGCAGAACCTTTGAGGGGATCACGTCATGACATGGCACACGCAATGACCAAGGTCTGTACTCCCACACCTGCAAGGGACGCCTCGCTCACATTTGGGCTTGGAGCGGGCAGCTCTCCAAGTAAAAAGCCATCACGTACCCATGCCGTCTCCCAGCCCGTCAGCCCTGGCACTCCGCTGGGAAGCTGCATATCCATCGCCTGCAGCCAGGCCTGTAAACAAACAGAACAGAGAAGCTCCCATGAAATCACACACCTCCGCCCCAAAGTCACCCGCCTCCCAGGTACTACCACACCTCACAGGGCACGCAATACCAATAGTAACTACAATGTGTAGGGCTGGAGTCACTCAGGCTCCACCTGAGTGTCAAGAAAACGGACTGCTCTGGAACCAAAATAAGCCCAAAAGGGGGAAGTTGTTGTCTCACCTCCCAAATTACTACACTCTGCTTTAGAGTGTAACTACACGTGAAACAAATCTGTGCACAAAGTTCAGGTCAAGCTGACCCACTCTCTGAAGCAGTTATGCATGAAGGGACTTCTCATGAAGGGAGGCAGCCTTAGGAACGCCGGGAAACAAAGACCGGAGAGCAGTAAGAACACCATTATCTAAGCAATGCAGAACGAAGCCTTCAAGTGAGGAAAGTTTTGGTCGCGAGAGAATACAAGCTGACAAGACCTTGCCATCCGCTGACATCAACAGAAAATTAGGTGAAAATAGGACAAAGACAAATGTGGCAGTGGGAGGTCACCACCTCCAACCCAAATAGGTCCCTCCAGAAGAGGGCAAAACCCTGCCTGGGAAGCATGCGTATTTAGTAAAGTCCTTCACCAGTGTTAGCTGAGGCATAGAAGAGCCCACGGTCTCCCAAAACGAGAGGAAAAGCATGACCAAGGTACCAAAACCACAACTAGAAAGAGGTAAAGCACCACTGACTCAATGCACAGCCCTTCAGTTTAGCTGCCTTCAAGTCAGGTGTCCTGCCTGAAGCTGGGTGTCCAGCCCCCACCTCTCCCTGCCCCCAAGGTGTCACGGAGAGTCTTCTACCCACCAGGGAGAACAACGGGCATGAACCAGGCTGTGAAGCTGGGGCTGCTGCGATCCTGGCCAGGGCATGCCTACAGACGCAACAAAGGCTGCCAGGCTCAGTGACCCCAAGCTGCCTGTGCATCCTCTCTGCCACCCACGGGCAGTCTCCCCTCCGGCAACTGGCAGCAAGGCACGAGCATCTCCAGTTCCTGCCGGCTGGGTACCAACAGCTGCCCACAACAGCTCTGGCCGGAAACGGTGTCACCAGGGCCGCAGCTGTGCCTGGGACTCAGCCTGAACCACAACCCGCAGCAGAGACTCCGGACCATCTCTGCAGCTCACCAGTGCTTGCAAGGCATGAAATCCAGCATCAGTGCAGCAAGGCTCTGATCGATCCCTTTCTGCTTGTGGAGGCTACGGCTTCTCCACACATGCCTCTGCCCTCAGCTTCCCAACTTCTCTGGTTCAGAGGGACGTATACCCACCTGGTGCTGCTTTATCCAGACCTTTCATGATTTCCTCTAGTTCTGGCGATGACACGTGGGGAGGCTTCTCTGTATTGCCAACAGGTTTTCTTCCTTGAGGCACGTGAAAGAAAGTATCAAGTTAAAGCTCTCACTAATAAGATACTTAGCAGGAGCGCTTCGTCTGTGAACTCAGCCAGGACTGACGATGCGCCCCTGGCATACCAGGTGAGCTCCAGCACAGGATCCAGACCAGGAGCTGGAGCCACAGCTGCAACCAAACACCCATGAGAAGTTTGTGACATGCACTGTGACAGACACTGGCACAACGGAAGAGCAGAACCTTTGAGGGGATCACGTCATGACATGGCACACGCAATGACCAAGGTCTGTACTCCCACACCTGCAAGGGACGCCTCGCTCACATTTGGGCTTGGAGCGGGCAGCTCTCCAAGTAAAAAGCCATCACGTACCCATGCCGTCTCCCAGCCCGTCAGCCCTGGCACTCCGCTGGGAAGCTGCATATCCATCGCCTGCAGCCAGGCCTGTAAACAAACAGAACAGAGAAGCTCCCATGAAATCACACACCTCCGCCCCAAAGTCACCCGCCTCCCAGGTACTACCACACCTCACAGGGCACGCAATACCAATAGTAACTACAATGTGTAGGGCTGGAGTCACTCAGGCTCCACCTGAGTGTCAAGAAAACGGACTGCTCTGGAACCAAAATAAGCCCAAAAGGGGGAAGTTGTTGTCTCACCTCCCAAATTACTACACTCTGCTTTAGAGTGTAACTACACGTGAAACAAATCTGTGCACAAAGTTCAGGTCAAGCTGACCCACTCTCTGAAGCAGTTATGCATGAAGGGACTTCTCATGAAGGGAGGCAGCCTTAGGAACGCCGGGAAACAAAGACCGGAGAGCAGTAAGAACACCATTATCTAAGCAATGCAGAACGAAGCCTTCAAGTGAGGAAAGTTTTGGTCGCGAGAGAATACAAGCTGACAAGACCTTGCCATCCGCTGACATCAACAGAAAATTAGGTGAAAATAGGACAAAGACAAATGTGGCAGTGGGACATTGTTAACTCCAACCCAAATAGGTCCCTCCAGAAGAGGGCAAAACCCTGCCCGGAGAGCATGCATAAAGACCTTCAGCACTGCTGTCTCAGGATGGGTACAATTTTGCTGTAGAAGGAAGAAACATGTAATCAGTCCTGTGTATGATAAGGAAGGTGCAATATACTATGAGGTATAAGAAGTGTGCACTGGACGGGAGAAGGGAGGGAAGATTCCATCGTATCTTCTGGGATCTGTCGACAGGCTGAACCTGTCTTCTCCCACATAGAGATGCCAACTGGGTAAGAACTATATTCAGTGACTATCTCATACCAGCTTTTATTAGCTGCCTTGTTTTAAGCTTGATTTGCAGTTGCTATATTATCACCAGCAGTCTTTGAACCGTATTCTTTCATAAACTAGCAGTTTGTATAATAAAAATCTTGAGCTTGTGTAAGTCTCTGGAGATCTGAATAACTGATATAAGGATCTGGCTCAGTGACGTTGAATAGGTTAGTTGAATCACTACAGTGGGCTGTCAAAACGCAGGTAGCGGGCTAGCTGGTCGCCCATGAGGGTATCGTCTGTCTGGGGAAATTGACAGGTTGATCAAATATGAAGGGTTTGAGGAATCCCCCTTCTTAATGTGACACACCTGTTGGCTGGGACCGGAAAGCTTTCAAAGTACTGTTTCCAGGCCACGTGCAACACCCTTCAAAGACCAGGTGGACAAACATACAGCCTCTTAGGAATTCTTACTGGGACAACTCTACTGGGCACTAAAGAAGCCCACAGGAAAGGACTGGAGGGAAAAAAAAAAATCACCATTTTTTTGTCTCATAGAGAAGTGCCTACTTCTGAGACTACTGAGAGTCTGCTGCACCACAGCTGCCCTGTTACTTCCCCTGGCCTGCGAGATGGGGCTGTGTGTTGGGGACCTGGGGTTGCCCAAGGAGAGCACTGCAGGGCTAGAGCAGGAATGCTCCCGTCTTCCTGAATGGACATCTCCCAAGGACAGATGTCCCCAAAGCTGATAGCCAGAGCGCAGCCCAGGAGCAGTGGAGTCACGGCACCAGGCACGGCTGTGACCCAGCCAGAGGACAAGCACTCCCGTGGACTAATGCCTGGCCCTGCTGTGCAGCTCTGGCCCCGACTCGCAGGCCGGGGAAGGCTGCCACACCACACTGCCCAGGGTTGGGTTCCAGCCCTCACCCGCCAACCTACCTAATCGCCACGGAGCAGCCCAAGTGTCCTGGGCTTGCAGGGCCACCAGGAGGAAGAGGATAAGGATGCAGGAGAGGGACACAGCCCCCTGTGCCTGCACCATGCTGCTGCTGCTGCTGCTGCTGCTGCAGTCACCACTGCTGCTGCTGCTGCTGCAGTCACCACTGCTGCTGCTGCTGCTGGCACTGATGGACCACGCCCACGGCACAACGTATCATGGTGTGGAACACTGGGGCTTGTGACCTCACAGCCCAGCCTCCTCAGGGCAGCCATGCCCCCGGCATGCTGCCACCCACCCAAGCAACCCCCTGGCACACCCCACCCCAGGAACGCAGGGCTTCCAGTGGAGACCGAGACTGACACTGCGCTAAGGAGTGTTTTGACTGTCTAGAGCTTGATGATAGTGATGAAAGGGTCGAGTGTTTATGGGTACGAACGAGGGGAAAGGCCAGCAATGCAGATATCATGGTGGGAGGCTCTTAAGACCACCACAGCAGGATGAAGAGGCAGATGAAATATTCTGTCAATCAGCAGCTGGGAGAAATCTCACGATCGCTACCCTTGTTCTCATGAGGGAATTGAGCTTCCCAGATGTCTGCTGGAAATACAGTACAGCAGAGAGGAAAGGCTCTAGGAGGTTCCTGAGCTGTGCGGACGAGACCTTCCTGACCCAGCTGGTGAGGGAGCCTGCTAGGGAAGGAGCACCCTGCAGCTGTTGTTTGCTAACAGAGAAGGACTTGTGGGTGATGTGATGGCTGGAGGCCATCTGGGCCATGGCCATCGTGAAATGTTAAGAGGTTCGATTCTTGAGAAGTAAGGAGGGGGGGCAGCAGAACTGCTCCCTTGGACTTCCAGAGAGCAGACTGCATCTGTCCTCTTTTTGAATAAAAATGCCGCGGTTTAGATATACGACTTATTTATAGAATTACAAGCATGGAAAACCAGTCTTTTCCATAAGAAAGCAACTACGGAACCTCTTCACTGACAGTAAATACCTCAATACGTGAGTACCCCATGCCACATGCCAATACCAACTCCAATGCAACATAACTGAAATACCTCCACTGGAGATACCAGTTCTGCAATTAAGTCTTGAGCTTTCCTTACAGGGCCTGCCACACCACCCGCTAGCATGTTCCGTTAACCTCCCAAACATTGGCCTTGAGAACCTGAGCGTGAAGCTGTTCTCAAGCACAAGCATGGAAATCCAACCATCAGTGGTCCGAGAGGTATGCAAAGATGAACATCTATGTCTCCCCTGTTGACACTCATGAGGATAGGAAGCCAGAAGATCTGTTCAGTTACCCAAGTCTAAATAGGTTTAGTATCTTTACTGAAAGCTGGCGAGACACAAGCCTAAGAAATCTTTGCTCCATATCTAACCATCGCTGAAACACTGAATCGAAAGGAAGCAAAGGAAGATAGAAGACATGCCAGGTCTGCCAAGCAAAGAACATGAGGAAGTTTCTCAGTGCACAGAAGCACAGCTGCAGACAGAGTTCCTGCTGACAAGCAGGCAGCAGGAGTGAACTTCATCCATTTGGGACCCTTTGAGAACACCAAGCACCCAGATAGTGCTGAAGGATGCTTTGTACATAGGGGACCCTCGGAGAGAAGCAGACATGTCCAGTTTTATTCCCTGGGAAAGTGCCCTGACACTGTCCTGCCTCTCAGGTGGCGTAGGACAATTAAACTTATTAGTAAGCATGGGCTGATTCCTGGCCCACCATGATTTGAACAGCAGCCCACAAATCCCTCAACTAGTTTTTTTCAGCCTGCACTTACGACAGTTACATTGCTCTATGTTGTGGGGGAAAGCAGGTGACACAGCTTGCCCCCTTGATGCACAGGGCTGCGTTTCAAAGGACTATGACAATCCCAGAAGAGCACTGCACAGTACGGCTTACGAATCAAGTAAATATTGCATCACAAACCATAATGCATGTGTCTGTCTGAGAAAACGGGGTTTATGTAGACACATGCAAAATGGGTCTGCTGCTCAAAACCCAGCAAATCCTGTTTAGAAAGTTCATATACTAAAACATACTTTTGGATTAGTCTCTAAATCCCCACGTAGATGTAACTCCTTCACTGCCATCTGAAATCGTTCAGCTTAAGGCACTTTCCACATCAAGCAAAGAAAGCTCAACTCAGAAGGCAAAGATCCTTCTTAAGGGAACGGATCATCTCTAACTACAAGACACCTTCCCGCCCACTGAAACATAGCAGCAGAGTTAGAAGCAGCTTTTAAATTCCAAGTGGAGAGGTGCAAAGTTTGAAAACTACAGGACATTCTCTTCCTAGCACAAAATAATCAACTTTTTCCCACTTCTCTGCAAACCTTAACCCCAGTGTTTTGTGTTTTTCACACTGCAGCACAGAAAGCCAGTACCCACAGCTGCACAAGGACTTCCAGTGCCAGTGTGCAAAGCATCGAGGAGTCTGGGCTCAGTCTTGGCAGTACAGGAGTGATCCACCTCAAATGCACTGCACAGTCTGCACCTGGGGGTATCACAGGTCAATAGTTAATCACTGCTTTTCCTCCCAGTAACAATAAAAAGAGAAAAAAAAGAAAATCTCCTTACATCCACGGCTCTTCTTTACAGGCTAGAGGCTTATGGAAGTGATGACCCATTGCACCCAACATTCAAGACACCTTTTGAACAATTTTCAGAACTGTCCCAAAACCCCCAGATCTTACACAACAATCAGTCCAAAGAAAGTACAGAGGTCTCTGCGCTACTGGACACATGCAGGAACACTTGTGTTTACTGGACACCTTTGTAAAGGGAAAAGGCATTACACCAGCGTACCAGATCCTTGCCCAAAAGACTTTTCAAACCACCTGTTTGTTGACGCAGTCACTGCACTTCAACCCTTCCACCCACGACAACATCCTCTCAGGGGGCAGACTTGCCTGCTCTTGATCACAGAATCAGTCAGCAGAGTTCATATTGAACCAAGCTAAAAACTGGGCCCAACCTCTACGTTCACGGTTGGGATACACGGCTCCTATCACAGGGCTCACATGGCAGTCCCACCTGGGTTACGTATCTGAAGTTGCATTTCCCGCGGGTCAAATATTCCTCTTCATATCTGCCTTGAAACTGAGGGCTCATGGTCAGCGAGAGAAGAGAGTTCCTTGCCTCCTGTGCAGTCAGGTCACGTTCCCCTGCTAAAGGCAGCCTGCTCAGGCCTCCCATTTGTGTACAATCTGTTAAAAGAGTAGAATCAAGTCTGAAGGTTACTCATTTGCTTCCTTAAACATTCTACCATTTGCAGCATTCGGCCCCCAGAAGATGACTTCTGACATAGCAACTTCTCCAAGCAACCTGCTATAAAAGGCAGTTCAACAGAATCACCGACAGCCAGGTCTGTACCCTTGGGGAGACACTTTCAAAGCTCTTTGGAGGATCGCACTGGATCTGTGTGCTTTAGACCCCACTGCGTGGATTTACTGTTTTACTGGCAAAGGTTTTATGTACCACACGTGAACATCTTCAAAACACCTACTGTAATGGTCTCATGCGTAAACAGACACAATGATTCTCTAATATCACACATGAAGAACTCAATGGATGCTCCTACCAAGGCAGTGGTTCCCTTCTGTAGCCACTGAACAAGCAAAAGGATGGATCAGAACGACATTATCAAGCTCTGAAGCAAAATTTCTGTCTTCCTTTAGCTGTAATTTAGAGCTTCATTGAGTGCTGAAGAGTGTCAGCCTGACAGCTCTGAAGCATGAAGAGCTTGATCCTCTGTGCCAGAACCACACCGGCACTGGCCACACAAGCTGCCTGCGTACTCACAGGGTCAGGGTCAGGGTCAGGGTCGGGGTCAGGGTCGGGGTCAGGGTCGGGGTCGGGGTCAGGGTCGGGGTCAGGGTCGGGGTCTGTACTGCCCTGCCACCGCAACACAGAAGTGAGGAAAGTGAAATGGAGACAGAAGTGTTCATTCTCCACGTAGTTGATGCTGGCAGCTTCTTGCCTCCAGCATTCCTGCACCTCAGGAGCCTGGGAAATGACAACAAATGTGAAAGTTCCTAAAAATAATTTGCCTAACACACCACAGCGTAGCACTTCCATATGCCCACACCACACTTCTGGCTCCCAGCTGCTCTCCTGTGCTTCCCTTTAGCTACCTGGGAGGCACCTTTTCCATCTCCTCAGATCTCAGAACACCCAACTCATGGCTCTAACATTCTTCCCCTTCCTCTCAACATCTTCCTGGTGGTCTCAGCTTTCTGCCCTCCAGATTAGGGCCTTATCATAACAGGACAAGGATAGCACTGGGGTTTTTTTCTGTAAGGAAGCCAAATACTCTTTATTAAAATATAAAAATTAAGAGGAAGGGAAAAGCCAAAATGACAGCCAAGTGGAAGTTTCATTTGGTGCTCAAACCACCTGAATACTTATGCTGCAGCTGCAGCCGAGAGCTGGCCCTTAGATGCCTGATCAGGATAAAGCCCCAAATCCTGCCGCTAAGGTTTCAAATGACAAAATAACATCATCTAAGGGAAGGCAAAATGCATAAACACAAATATCGCCGTATGTTTACAGGGCCTTCACAGCACAGTGGTTCTCTGATGGCACCCAGAACTTAGCAGTATGAAGAATTACAAAGGTCAAGTGCTATTTATAAGCAATGCACCCTTAAATCAACACTAGTGACAAAAGAGCCAAGCACTTGACTTGCAGAACGGCAGGTGATTCGTGACTTTCTCCACAGCTTCTACTACTGATGAAGCTTACAATCACCTCACCATTTGGGAACGACATCCGTTGCTAGTGTTGCTCTGGTTGGAAACTCAGCAGGCTGGCACGTTCATTCCTTCAAAGCCAGAAGGAATTTGTCATTACAGGAATTCTCATGCCACTGAACTGGCAGCAAGGTACACAAGCCTCTTAATCCCTTTTTATACTTCTACGCTTGTGCCATAAAACCATTCTCCACTCTCCATCTCACCACCTCTCCAAGCAGAAAAGTCCCATCTGCCACACACTTGTCACAAACTACACAGGATATGACACAGGTTTCAAATACATCAGAAAGTATCAAATCAGAAACTTTAAAACATAAAAGAAAATTAAAAAAAAGGTGGCAGTGGGAAATTATTTTCTACCTTGACTGTTAGGTTCACAAGCTGCTAGTAGTTAACGTTAATGGCTCACTATTTCAAGGTCGCTGCTAGTAGTTAACATTAATGGCTCACTATTTCAAGGTCGTGATGGCAACAGTTCTGCAATGTGTGGATATCAGCGAGAGAATTGCTGCCTTGCACCAGTTCAGGTGCTCCACCTATACCTTGTCACAGATTTGATTTTTTTTTGTTGTTGTTTTAAATGCTTATCAGGGTAGGATCTGCCTACCAAGACCAGATTTTAAGTGAAGTTACATTATGCTGCTCTTGATTTAAATACAGCAAGATAGCTCCACTGCTACATTCAGCCACAAGAACGTAAACACCTCCAGCTCCATAGACACCCATACATTATTTTTGTAAGGAACAAATGACTAAACATGGAACAACACTATGAAAAAAGCAAAAGAATGCACACAATCAGCATTTCCCTATTTGGACCAAAACCCGAACATCTCTAACAGCAGGTAAGTCTGAATTAAAAATCAACCACATCCAGATCCCAAATGGGGTAGGGGTTATTGTATGCCACAGACCTGGACCTGACTGTTGAAGGAAATCACGCACTACGGAAAATTTGTGGTGGTTCTGCGGAAGTTTAACTAGAGCCTTGGCAACTTCACTTGGGACATGAAAGGTACGTGCGCTACAGTACCACCCGCAATAAAGGAAACTAGTCTCGCAGTTTGAGTTCAACACCACATCCGCAAACCAAATGAGGCTGCTACATTTGAGGAACACTGATGGAAACCTCACCTGCCATCCCAAAGTTATGCTACGGCATTTCTTCCCTTTTTGCCACCTTCCTCAGCCTTGGTACATCTTTTGCAGAATCTGAAGCAAGGGCCCACAGCTTCTTCCTGTTTCTAACAGTGAATGTCTGGGTTTCACACGTTGGTTTCTTGTGCGGCGCCAATAAGACCCAACACTCGCCTTCATAAATGCATCTGTACACTAGGCAAGAAAAGGAAAATTACCAGTCATGTAATGACTGTACTGCCCACAGGGCAACAGAGTGCCCCACTCGTAAGAGGACTGAAGACAGTAAATTGCGCTCAAATATCTTCATAAAGAAGCACAGTTTAATCATGTGCTTTTAATCTGACTACCGACACAATCTAACAAGAAGACACATTAAGGGAAGCAGAGCTGTAGTTAAAAAAGTGGGGCTTCTCTTTCCTCTCCTGAGGGTTTACCATCCAGAGCTGGCTGAAGTTCTGAACCTGTAAACCGCTCCCCCATGCTCGTATGCTCGCTCTGGGAAACAAAGACGGCTGTTTGAATTCTTTTGCAGGTACAGTCTTTCTTTACTTTTGAGTTGGAATGAAATGAAAAGCTGCCAGCCGTCCCTCTTATGGCACAGAGACACACCTATGTTCCATGCACATGCCTGCCCAGAAACGCATGCAGAGGGAAACCATCCCTTGGGTATCAAACACAGAAACAGCACTGAAAACCTTGACTTCTGAGAGTCCCTGCAGCGTTCTCCCAGGTCAGTACACAGCACGCTTGTGGCAGGATCACCACTGCGTGTGCGTCACTTGCTTTCGTTTCCACCTTCATCTCTAACCTGGCACTTGCCACCTCCAGAATGCAGCATGCATAAAAGCAATTCCGTTTACTACAAGCACAGCACCGTGTGAACCTTCTGCATGAAGCCTGGTACTTAAAGAAATTGCTATAAAGAATAAAAATCTGCCGGCACCACTGACACACAGACACGCTGTGTTTTCTGAAGAGGGACGATACATTAAACCTGCAAACTAAGGACTGCGACAGCTCGCTCCTTGCCCCTCTTCTTTTGCCCTCAGGCTGGTGCAGGAGCTCCTTTCACCAGAGCAGGCACACCACAGACACAGCCTCACCGAGGGGAAGGGTGGGGAGGGGATAAGGGCAGAGCGGGAAAGGAAAGACCCACAGAAGCAGCTTTGCCGCCCACTGCCAAAGTCACAAGCCGCTCACGGATCCTGTCCCCTCGCCCTGCCTGTGCTGGTCTTTGCCTCCGTCCCCCTTCCCGCCCCTCCGCTCCTCTCCCTAGCCCTCTCTCCTGCTGCTGATCCTGCATTCCTTGCGGCACCCCCTGCCCCTCTGTCCCGCTCCATCCCTCTGCCCGCTCCTCACCAGTCCCTGTCCTTGCTCCGTACCTGCCCAGCCCCTCCCGCTCTCCCTGCCCTTCTGGCCGCCTCCTGTCCCTCTCCGGCCACCCCTCCGCCTTGACCCACCTCTCCTTGCCGCTCAGTGCCTCCCTTCCCCTCGTCTCTGCCCCACCGGGGCTCCGGGGCCGGGGCCTGTGCTTGGGCAGTCCCGGGAAGGGGCCATGGGGCCTACAGGGCTGGGGCTGGGGGCTGGTGTCCCCCCAGGGCCTGACTGCTGGGCAGGGATGTCCCATGGTCTGCTGGGAAAAGGCGTGCCCCAGGGCATGCTGGGAGCTGTAGGCCCGGGGCCGCCCCATGGCCAGATTGTTCCCGGGGCATGCTGGGAGCTGTAGGCCCGGGGCTACCCCATGGCCAGGTTGTTCCCGGGGCATGCTGGGAGCTGTAGGCCCGGGGCTGCCCCATGGCCAGGTTGTTCCCAGAGTATGCTGGGAGCTGTAGGCCAAGGGCCACCCCATGGCCAGGTTGTTCCCAGGGCATGCTGGGAGCTTTAGGCCAAGGGCCGCCCCATGGCCCGGTTGTTCCAAAAGCATGCTGGGAGCTGTAGGCCCGGGGCCGCCCCATGGCCAGGTTGTTCCCAGGGCATGCTGGGAGCTGCCATTGCCCACTCTCAGCCTCCTGGCAGCCGTGTTGGGCTGGGCAGGCACAGCCTGTGCTGGGGCTGTGGCCCGGCTGAGGGGACCTGTGGCCGGCCGTGGGGCGAGGGATGCCCCTTGGGCTGGCACAGGGGTGTCTGCTGCCTGCTGGCTGCCCGGGGGTTCTGTGGGGAGGTTCCAGCCCCCCGCTGTGCCAGGCCCCGGGGCAGCTGGAGTCAGGCCTGGCCGGGGCAGCCCTGGGGGTGAGCTGAGAGCTAAGGAGGGAAAGAGGCGCCGGCAGGTGCCCCGGGCACAGGCACCGGGCACCCCGACTCGCAGAGCCCCCTGGAGCCGCCCCGGCGTCTGTAGGTCCTGCAGGAATAGGGCTAGCGTGTTTTTCTGCTGACTCCGGCAGGGCTCTGGCTACACCTGTCCTGCTGAGGGACTGGGAACATGCAGCTGCCTGGGAGAGTCACCAGCCAGAGTATGAGTGCTCCAGCCTTGTTTCCCTTGCTGGAAAACACTTCATTTTTAAATACAGCCTCTCAGCGGCGAGATCCAGGCAGTCGGGATTGCTTCCTGTAGGGAGCACGCTGGTGACTGGAGGCTGCTGCCTTCAGCGGCAGAGCTGGACGTTTCTCCTCGCTGACAGGATTAAGTTATAAAGAATCACTCGGAGAGGCTGCAGCTAAAGCAGTGATTAACTCGACCTATTGAATAAGCTCAGTAAGGGGTGGCAAGCTTTCTGAGGCACCTGGGCTATACCAATTGATGAGGTTAGTAGGGTAACGGTGTGTTGCCTTCAAGACCATACAGCACAGAGAATAAATGAAGGTCTATAACAACAAGTAGAGTACAGGTGCCCCAGGAAAGTTCAGCTGAAGTTCACCAGGTTGTTGAAGCTTGTTTGATTATCAGAGTTCCTGAGGTTGGGCCTCACTTGCCAGGACAGTGTAATCTTCAGTTCTCCCTTCCTTTCTGCCTTAGGTTGAAAACAGCTCTTCTGTTTCTGTCCCCATCTTCAAACAATTCCACAAGAACATCATAGGAAAGGAGGTGCCAACATCCAGAAGGTGAGATATCTTTCCTAACTCAATTGCTCGTGATGATCACTGCCTGCAGCAAAATCCCACTGGATGCTCTCTCCTGCTCATTGGCGATGTCAAATATAGCCTGCAAGGGCTTTTCTGAGATGATTTTTTTTTTCCTTTGTGGCGGATTTGTGAAGAAAGCCAACGCCAAATTTGATCTCCCAGCAAAGAACAGCAACTCGGAGACGATTGTTATCACAGGCAAGAGAGCAAACTGTGAGATGGGGAAACGCTGACATTTGCACTCAGGCAGAGCCAAAATGCTCCATGGCACCACCCATACACAGCTCCACCAGAGAAGGTGCCAGGAAGGACTTCTGTTTGTGGTTCTCACTTCAAGTTGTTTACAGGCCTGGCTGTAGGCGATGGATACGCAGCCTCCCAGCTGGTTGCCAGGGCTGATGGGCTGGGAGACGGCATGGGTAGGTGATGGCTTTATACTTTGAGAGCTGCCCGCTCAAAGCCCAAATGTGAGCGAGGGCTCTCTTGCAGATGGGGGAGCATAGACCCTCTTCACAACTTCCTCACATGTTCTCACCCATAATTTCGATACAATGGGTGTGGGGAGCATGTCTGACTGGCCTGTCAGAAACCCCATGCCTCAGCCCAGACTACAGCCCACAACTTGCAAATTCCTGCTTTTGTTGTTGTTAAGACCAAGGCAATTGTGCTACTGCTCTGTGTTTATTTTTGTGCTGTTCTTCAGCAATACATGGTTGACCACTGAAGCCTGGTGGCTGTCCTGAACTGGTAGGGGGCCAGTTCCCTGGTACTCTGTGGCAGATGGTCCAGTTTTCCAGGCATGGATGATGGGCGCTGGTGTCGGGTCTGGCTCTCAGTACATGCTGGGATGTGCAGGACGGCTGTCTGAGCGCAAGGGTCAGCTGCTGCTGTTGGCCTGTTTTCTCGCAGCGAGGCGCCTGTGGAGAGAGGAGGCTGCTGAGACCTACAGCTGTGGTGCTGTATGGGGGTTAGGGTGGGGGCAGTACCCAGTGCACTGTGGGATGCACATGGGAGCTGTGGGCACAGAGAGCTCTCTTCAAAAAGTGGGCTCCCTGCACCCGGCGGCTGAGGCTCTGCTCGCCTGCCCATGGCTTGTCTCCTCTCGGCCCTGACCATCCTGACCTGCCTGCTCTGCCCATGCTGGAAAGGAGACCTGACTCCAGCAGACTGAGGGGAGCAAAGCTGGGCACGGCACTGCAGGGCTAGGAGAGCCTCCTGTTCTCTCTCTCATGCTTGTGGAGTCCAGCACTCAGCTCCCCCGTCCATCCCTGACCAGACAAGGGGACAGCCTCGGCTCTCTATTTGGTGGGGTGCTCTGAAGAGAGGATGCTCTCTGCAGAATACGTATCCAGAGCCCTGCGCAGGCAAAACCCCTGCCCGTGCGGACAACACGCACACTGGCAGTGCTGGAAAGCACATGGGACAGATTGACTCTCTTTCTCCAAAGAAAACTTGACAGCTTCCTCACCAATCCCAGTTGCTTGGACATCTTGGCTGAGGTGAACACCTGGGATTTAAGGCATCACCTAGCAGGGTGATTTCTTCTCCTAGGCTCACTGGTAGGGAGAGAGATGCCGCTCTTGCATTTCTCCCTTTCTGTGGCAGCCTCATCCCTCGACTTTCTGACCTTGCTCTGCCCATATCTGTCACCTGGTCTGCTCTTGTCGAGGCAGGGTTGCTTCTAGCAAACACTTGCTTAGCAAGTTAGCAAGGTAACACGTAGCTAACCCAAGAATTGAGAGGCCAGGTCAAACACCTCACCGCAGAAATCTCAGCGGACTTTGGCCAGTAACTAACTCGGCATTCCAGAAGACCCTACCACGAAATGCTACATGGCTTAAAGCAGCCAGCTAATATGGAAGTTTGGGGAAAAAACCTCCCAACAACTCACCGTCTCCTCTTCCTCCACACAACGATGACACAACACAACACCATCCCGTATAGGACAGAGCCCAAAACTGCCACAGCACCTTCAATGCAGTACTTCCGGAAACTATTATGATCCTCAGCATCTGAGCTGCTCTGGCCTTCTACTCCTGTCGGAAAAAATCTGCACGTTAGTGAGTCCTGAACACTCGCGGCAATCTCACAGGAGGTTAGAAATGTCCAAAAAATGATCAATCCCTTCTGCTTGTGGAGGCTACGGCTTCTCCACACATGCCTCTGCCCTCAGCTTCCCAACTTCTCTGGTTCAGAGGGACGTATACCCACCTGGTGCTGCTTTATACAGCTCTTTTATGAATTCATCTAGTTCTGGCGATGACACGTGGGGAGGCTTCTCTGCATTGCCCGCAGGTTTTCTTCCTTGAGGCACGTGAAAGAAAGTATCAAGTTAAAGCTCTCACTAATAAGATACTTAGCAGGAGCGCTTCGTCTGTGAACTCAGCCAGGACTGACGATGCGCCCCTGGCATACCAGGTGAGCTCCAGCACAGGATCCAGACCAGGAGCTGGAGCCACAGCTGCAACCAAACACCCATGAGAAGTTTGTGACATGCACTGTGACAGACACTGGCACAACGGAAGAGCAGAACCTTTGAGGGGATCACGTCATGACATGGCACACGCAATGACCAAGGTCTGTACTCCCACACCTGCAAGGGACGCCTCGCTCACATTTGGGCTTGGAGCGGGCAGCTCTCCAAGTAAAAAGCCATCACGTACCCATGCCGTCTCCCAGCCCGTCAGCCCTGGCACTCCGCTGGGAAGCTGCATATCCATCGCCTGCAGCCAGGCCTGTAAACAAACAGAACAGAGAAGCTCCCATGAAATCACACACCTCCGCCCCAAAGTCACCCGCCTCCCAGGTACTACCACACCTCACAGGGCACGCAATACCAATAGTAACTACAATGTGTAGGGCTGGAGTCACTCAGGCTCCACCTGAGTGTCAAGAAAACGGACTGCTCTGGAACCAAAATAAGCCCAAAAGGGGGAAGTTGTTGTCTCACCTCCCAAATTACTACACTCTGCTTTAGAGCGTAACTACACGTGAAACAAATCTGTGCACAAAGTTCAGGTCAAGCTGACCCACTCTCTGAAGCAGTTATGCATGAAGGGACTTCTCATGAAGGGAGGCAGCCTTAGGAAAGCCGGGCAACAAAGACCAGAGAGCAGTAAGAACACCATTATCTAAGCAATGCAGAACGAAGCCTTCAAGTGAGGAAAGTTTTGGTCGCGAGAGAATACAAGCTGACAAGACCTTGCCATCCGCTGACATCAACAGAAAATTAGGTGAAAATAGGACAAAGACAAATGTGGCAGTGGGAGGTCACCACCTCCAACCCAAATAGGTCCCTCCAGAAGAGGGCAAAACCCTGCCTGGGAAGCATGCGTATTTAGTAAAGTCCTTCACCAGTGTTAGCTGAGGCATAGAAGAGCCCACGGTCTCCCAAAACGAGAGGAAAAGCATGACCAAGGTACCAAAACCACAACTAGAAAGAGGTAAAGCACCACTGACTCAATGCACAGCCCTTCAGTTTAGCTGCCTTCAAGTCAGGTGTCCTGCCTGAAGCTGGGTGTCCAGCCCCCACCTCTCCCTGCCCCCAAGGTGTCACGGAGAGTCTTCTACCCACCAGGGAGAACAACGGGCATGAACCAGGCTGTGAAGCTGGGGCTGCTGCGATCCTGGCCAGGGCATGCCTACAGACGCAACAAAGGCTGCCAGGCTCAGTGACCCCAAGCTGCCTGTGCATCCTCTCTGCCACCCACGGGCAGTCTCCCCTCCGGCAACTGGCAGCAAGGCACGAGCATCTCCAGTTCCTGCCGGCTGGGTACCAACAGCTGCCCACAACAGCTCTGGCCGGAAACGGTGTCACCAGGGCCGCAGCTGTGCCTGGGACTCAGCCTGAACCACAACCCGCAGCAGAGACTCCGGACCATCTCTGCAGCTCACCAGTGCTTGCAAGGCATGAAATCCAGCATCAGTGCAGCAAGGCTCTGATCGATCCCTTTCTGCTTGTGGAGGCTACGGCTTCTCCACACATGCCTCTGCCCTCAGCTTCCCAACTTCTCTGGTTCAGAGGGACGTATACCCACCTGGTGCTGCTTTATCCAGACCTTTCATGATTTCCTCTAGTTCTGGCGATGACACGTGGGGAGGCTTCTCTGTATTGCCAACAGGTTTTCTTCCTTGAGGCACGTGAAAGAAAGTATCAAGTTAAAGCTCTCACTAATAAGATACTTAGCAGGAGCGCTTCGTCTGTGAACTCAGCCAGGACTGACGATGCGCCCCTGGCATACCAGGTGAGCTCCAGCACAGGATCCAGACCAGGAGCTGGAGCCACAGCTGCAACCAAACACCCATGAGAAGTTTGTGACATGCACTGTGACAGACACTGGCACAACGGAAGAGCAGAACCTTTGAGGGGATCACGTCATGACATGGCACACGCAATGACCAAGGTCTGTACTCCCACACCTGCAAGGGACGCCTCGCTCACATTTGGGCTTGGAGCGGGCAGCTCTCCAAGTAAAAAGCCATCACGTACCCATGCCGTCTCCCAGCCCGTCAGCCCTGGCACTCCGCTGGGAAGCTGCATATCCATCGCCTGCAGCCAGGCCTGTAAACAAACAGAACAGAGAAGCTCCCATGAAATCACACACCTCCGCCCCAAAGTCACCCGCCTCCCAGGTACTACCACACCTCACAGGGCACGCAATACCAATAGTAACTACAATGTGTAGGGCTGGAGTCACTCAGGCTCCACCTGAGTGTCAAGAAAACGGACTGCTCTGGAACCAAAATAAGCCCAAAAGGGGGAAGTTGTTGTCTCACCTCCCAAATTACTACACTCTGCTTTAGAGTGTAACTACACGTGAAACAAATCTGTGCACAAAGTTCAGGTCAAGCTGACCCACTCTCTGAAGCAGTTATGCATGAAGGGACTTCTCATGAAGGGAGGCAGCCTTAGGAACGCCGGGAAACAAAGACCGGAGAGCAGTAAGAACACCATTATCTAAGCAATGCAGAACGAAGCCTTCAAGTGAGGAAAGTTTTGGTCGCGAGAGAATACAAGCTGACAAGACCTTGCCATCCGCTGACATCAACAGAAAATTAGGTGAAAATAGGACAAAGACAAATGTGGCAGTGGGAGGTCACCACCTCCAACCCAAATAGGTCCCTCCAGAAGAGGGCAAAACCCTGCCTGGGAAGCATGCGTATTTAGTAAAGTCCTTCACCAGTGTTAGCTGAGGCATAGAAGAGCCCACGGTCTCGCAAAACGAGTGGGAAAAGCATGACCAAGGTACCAAAACCACAACTAGAAAGAGGTAAAGCACCACTGACTCAATGCACAGCCCTTCAGTTTAGCTGCCTTCAAGTCAGGTGTCCTGCCTGAAGCTGGGTGTCCAGCCCCCACCTCTCCCTGCCCCCAAGGTGTCACGGAGAGTCTTCTACCCACCAGGGAGAACAACGGGCATGAACCAGGCTGTGAAGCTGGGGCTGCTGCGATCCTGGCCAGGGCATGCCTACAGACGCAACAAAGGCTGCCAGGCTCAGTGACCCCAAGCTGCCTGTGCATCCTCTCTGCCACCCACGGGCAGTCTCCCCTCCGGCAACTGGCAGCAAGGCACGAGCATCTCCAGTTCCTGCCGGCTGGGTACCAACAGCTGCCCACAACAGCTCTGGCCGGGAACGGTGTCACCAGGGCCGCAGCTGTGCCTGGGACTCAGCCTGAACCACAACCCGCAGCAGAGACTCCGGACCATCTCTGCAGCTCACCAGTGCTTGCAAGGCATGAAATCCAGCATCAGTGCAGCAAGGCTCTGATCGATCCCTTTCTGCTTGTGGAGGCTATGGCTTCTCCACACATGCCTCTGCCCTCAGCTTCCCAACTTCTCTGGTTCAGAGGGACGTATACCCACCTGGTGCTGCTTTATCCAGATCTTTCATGATTTCCTCTAGTTCTGGCGATGACACGTGGGGAGGCTTCTCTGTATTGCCAACAGGTTTTCTTCCTTGAGGCACGTGAAAGAAAGTATCAAGTTAAAGCTCTCACTAATAAGATACTTAGCAGGAGCGCTTCGTCTGTGAACTCAGCCAGGACTGACGATGCGCCCCTGGCATACCAGGTGAGCTCCAGCACAGGATCCAGACCAGGAGCTGGAGCCACAGCTGCAACCAAACACCCATGAGAAGTTTGTGACATGCACTGTGACAGACACTGGCACAACGGAAGAGCAGAACCTTTGAGGGGATCACGTCATGACATGGCACACGCAATGACCAAGGTCTGTACTCCCACACCTGCAAGGGACGCCTCGCTCACATTTGGGCTTGGAGCGGGCAGCTCTCCAAGTAAAAAGCCATCACGTACCCATGCCGTCTCCCAGCCCGTCAGCCCTGGCACTCCGCTGGGAAGCTGCATATCCATCGCCTGCAGCCAGGCCTGTAAACAAACAGAACAGAGAAGCTCCCATGAAATCACACACCTCCGCCCCAAAGTCACCCGCCTCCCAGGTACTACCACACCTCACAGGGCACGCAATACCAATAGTAACTACAATGTGTAGGGCTGGAGTCACTCAGGCTCCACCTGAGTGTCAAGAAAACGGACTGCTCTGGAACCAAAATAAGCCCAAAAGGGGGAAGTTGTTGTCTCACCTCCCAAATTACTACACTCTGCTTTAGAGTGTAACTACACGTGAAACAAATCTGTGCACAAAGTTCAGGTCAAGCTGACCCACTCTCTGAAGCAGTTATGCATGAAGGGACTTCTCATGAAGGGAGGCAGCCTTAGGAACGCCGGGAAACAAAGACCGGAGAGCAGTAAGAACACCATTATCTAAGCAATGCAGAACGAAGCCTTCAAGTGAGGAAAGTTTTGGTCGCGAGAGAATACAAGCTGACAAGACCTTGCCATCCGCTGACATCAACAGAAAATTAGGTGAAAATAGGACAAAGACAAATGTGGCAGTGGGAGGTCACCACCTCCAACCCAAATAGGTCCCTCCAGAAGAGGGCAAAACCCTGCCTGGGAAGCATGCGTATTTAGTAAAGTCCTTCACCAGTGTTAGCTGAGGCATAGAAGAGCCCACGGTCTCGCAAAACGAGTGGGAAAAGCATGACCAAGGTACCAAAACCACAACTAGAAAGAGGTAAAGCACCACTGACTCAATGCACAGCCCTTCAGTTTAGCTGCCTTCAAGTCAGGTGTCCTGCCTGAAGCTGGGTGTCCAGCCCCCACCTCTCCCTGCCCCCAAGGTGTCACGGAGAGTCTTCTACCCACCAGGGAGAACAACGGGCATGAACCAGGCTGTGAAGCTGGGGCTGCTGCGATCCTGGCCAGGGCATGCCTACAGACGCAACAAAGGCTGCCAGGCTCAGTGACCCCAAGCTGCCTGTGCATCCTCTCTGCCACCCACGGGCAGTCTCCCCTCCGGCAACTGGCAGCAAGGCACGAGCATCTCCAGTTCCTGCCGGCTGGGTACCAACAGCTGCCCACAACAGCTCTGGCCGGGAACGGTGTCACCAGGGCCGCAGCTGTGCCTGGGACTCAGCCTGAACCACAACCCGCAGCAGAGACTCCGGACCATCTCTGCAGCTCACCAGTGCTTGCAAGGCATGAAATCCAGCATCAGTGCAGCAAGGCTCTGATCGATCCCTTTCTGCTTGTGGAGGCTATGGCTTCTCCACACATGCCTCTGCCCTCAGCTTCCCAACTTCTCTGGTTCAGAGGGACGTATACCCACCTGGTGCTGCTTTATCCAGATCTTTCATGATTTCCTCTAGTTCTGGCGATGACACGTGGGGAGGCTTCTCTGTATTGCCAACAGGTTTTCTTCCTTGAGGCACGTGAAAGAAAGTATCAAGTTAAAGCTCTCACTAATAAGATACTTAGCAGGAGCGCTTCGTCTGTGAACTCAGCCAGGACTGACGATGCGCCCCTGGCATACCAGGTGAGCTCCAGCACAGGATCCAGACCAGGAGCTGGAGCCACAGCTGCAACCAAACACCCATGAGAAGTTTGTGACATGCACTGTGACAGACACTGGCACAACGGAAGAGCAGAACCTTTGAGGGGATCACGTCATGACATGGCACACGCAATGACCAAGGTCTGTACTCCCACACCTGCAAGGGACGCCTCGCTCACATTTGGGCTTGGAGCGGGCAGCTCTCCAAGTAAAAAGCCATCACGTACCCATGCCGTCTCCCAGCCCGTCAGCCCTGGCACTCCGCTGGGAAGCTGCATATCCATCGCCTGCAGCCAGGCCTGTAAACAAACAGAACAGAGAAGCTCCCATGAAATCACACACCTCCGCCCCAAAGTCACCCGCCTCCCAGGTACTACCACACCTCACAGGGCACGCAATACCAATAGTAACTACAATGTGTAGGGCTGGAGTCACTCAGGCTCCACCTGAGTGTCAAGAAAACGGACTGCTCTGGAACCAAAATAAGCCCAAAAGGGGGAAGTTGTTGTCTCACCTCCCAAATTACTACACTCTGCTTTAGAGTGTAACTACACGTGAAACAAATCTGTGCACAAAGTTCAGGTCAAGCTGACCCACTCTCTGAAGCAGTTATGCATGAAGGGACTTCTCATGAAGGGAGGCAGCCTTAGGAACGCCGGGAAACAAAGACCGGAGAGCAGTAAGAACACCATTATCTAAGCAATGCAGAACGAAGCCTTCAAGTGAGGAAAGTTTTGGTCGCGAGAGAATACAAGCTGACAAGACCTTGCCATCCGCTGACATCAACAGAAAATTAGGTGAAAATAGGACAAAGACAAATGTGGCAGTGGGAGGTCACCACCTCCAACCCAAATAGGTCCCTCCAGAAGAGGGCAAAACCCTGCCTGGGAAGCATGCGTATTTAGTAAAGTCCTTCACCAGTGTTAGCTGAGGCATAGAAGAGCCCACGGTCTCCCAAAACGAGAGGAAAAGCATGACCAAGGTACCAAAACCACAACTAGAAAGAGGTAAAGCACCACTGACTCAATGCACAGCCCTTCAGTTTAGCTGCCTTCAAGTCAGGTGTCCTGCCTGAAGCTGGGTGTCCAGCCCCCACCTCTCCCTGCCCCCAAGGTGTCACGGAGAGTCTTCTACCCACCAGGGAGAACAACGGGCATGAACCAGGCTGTGAAGCTGGGGCTGCTGCGATCCTGGCCAGGGCATGCCTACAGACGCAACAAAGGCTGCCAGGCTCAGTGACCCCAAGCTGCCTGTGCATCCTCTCTGCCACCCACGGGCAGTCTCCCCTCCGGCAACTGGCAGCAAGGCACGAGCATCTCCAGTTCCTGCCGGCTGGGTACCAACAGCTGCCCACAACAGCTCTGGCCGGAAACGGTGTCACCAGGGCCGCAGCTGTGCCTGGGACTCAGCCTGAACCACAACCCGCAGCAGAGACTCCGGACCATCTCTGCAGCTCACCAGTGCTTGCAAGGCATGAAATCCAGCATCAGTGCAGCAAGGCTCTGATCGATCCCTTTCTGCTTGTGGAGGCTACGGCTTCTCCACACATGCCTCTGCCCTCAGCTTCCCAACTTCTCTGGCTCAGAGGGACGTATACCCACCTGGTGCTGCTTTATCCAGATCTTTCATGATTTCCTCTAGTTCTGGCGATGACACGTGGGGAGGCTTCTCTGTATTGCCAACAGGTTTTCTTCCTTGAGGCACGTGAAAGAAAGTATCAAGTTAAAGCTCTCACTAATAAGATACTTAGCAGGAGCGCTTCGTCTGTGAACTCAGCCAGGACTGACGATGCGCCCCTGGCATACCAGGTGAGCTCCAGCACAGGATCCAGACCAGGAGCTGGAGCCACAGCTGCAACCAAACACCCATGAGAAGTTTGTGACATGCACTGTGACAGACACTGGCACAACGGAAGAGCAGAACCTTTGAGGGGATCACGTCATGACATGGCACACGCAATGACCAAGGTCTGTACTCCCACACCTGCAAGGGACGCCTCGCTCACATTTGGGCTTGGAGCGGGCAGCTCTCCAAGTAAAAAGCCATCACGTACCCATGCCGTCTCCCAGCCCGTCAGCCCTGGCACTCCGCTGGGAAGCTGCATATCCATCGCCTGCAGCCAGGCCTGTAAACAAACAGAACAGAGAAGCTCCCATGAAATCACACACCTCCGCCCCAAAGTCACCCGCCTCCCAGGTACTACCACACCTCACAGGGCACGCAATACCAATAGTAACTACAATGTGTAGGGCTGGAGTCACTCAGGCTCCACCTGAGTGTCAAGAAAACGGACTGCTCTGGAACCAAAATAAGCCCAAAAGGGGGAAGTTGTTGTCTCACCTCCCAAATTACTACACTCTGCTTTAGAGTGTAACTACACGTGAAACAAATCTGTGCACAAAGTTCAGGTCAAGCTGACCCACTCTCTGAAGCAGTTATGCATGAAGGGACTTCTCATGAAGGGAGGCAGCCTTAGGAACGCCGGGAAACAAAGACCGGAGAGCAGTAAGAACACCATTATCTAAGCAATGCAGAACGAAGCCTTCAAGTGAGGAAAGTTTTGGTCGCGAGAGAATACAAGCTGACAAGACCTTGCCATCCGCTGACATCAACAGAAAATTAGGTGAAAATAGGACAAAGACAAATGTGGCAGTGGGAGGTCACCACCTCCAACCCAAATAGGTCCCTCCAGAAGAGGGCAAAACCCTGCCTGGGAAGCATGCGTATTTAGTAAAGTCCTTCACCAGTGTTAGCTGAGGCATAGAAGAGCCCACGGTCTCCCAAAACGAGAGGAAAAGCATGACCAAGGTACCAAAACCACAACTAGAAAGAGGTAAAGCACCACTGACTCAATGCACAGCCCTTCAGTTTAGCTGCCTTCAAGTCAGGTGTCCTGCCTGAAGCTGGGTGTCCAGCCCCCACCTCTCCCTGCCCCCAAGGTGTCACGGAGAGTCTTCTACCCACCAGGGAGAACAACGGGCATGAACCAGGCTGTGAAGCTGGGGCTGCTGCGATCCTGGCCAGGGCATGCCTACAGACGCAACAAAGGCTGCCAGGCTCAGTGACCCCAAGCTGCCTGTGCATCCTCTCTGCCACCCACGGGCAGTCTCCCCTCCGGCAACTGGCAGCAAGGCACGAGCATCTCCAGTTCCTGCCGGCTGGGTACCAACAGCTGCCCACAACAGCTCTGGCCGGAAACGGTGTCACCAGGGCTGCAGCTGTGCCTGGGACTCAGCCTGAACCACAACCCGCAGCAGAGACTCCGGACCATCTCTGCAGCTCACCAGTGCTTGCAAGGCATGAAATCCAGCATCAGTGCAGCAAGGCTCTGATCGATCCCTTTCTGCTTGTGGAGGCTACGGCTTCTCCACACATGCCTCTGCCCTCAGCTTCCCAACTTCTCTGGCTCAGAGGGACGTATACCCACCTGGTGCTGCTTTATCCAGATCTTTCATGATTTCCTCTAGTTCTGGCGATGACACGTGGGGAGGCTTCTCTGTATTGCCAACAGGTTTTCTTCCTTGAGGCACGTGAAAGAAAGTATCAAGTTAAAGCTCTCACTAATAAGATACTTAGCAGGAGCGCTTCGTCTGTGAACTCAGCCAGGACTGACGATGCGCCCCTGGCATACCAGGTGAGCTCCAGCACAGGATCCAGACCAGGAGCTGGAGCCACAGCTGCAACCAAACACCCATGAGAAGTTTGTGACATGCACTGTGACAGACACTGGCACAACGGAAGAGCAGAACCTTTGAGGGGATCACGTCATGACATGGCACACGCAATGACCAAGGTCTGTACTCCCACACCTGCAAGGGACGCCTCGCTCACATTTGGGCTTGGAGCGGGCAGCTCTCCAAGTAAAAAGCCATCACGTACCCATGCCGTCTCCCAGCCCGTCAGCCCTGGCACTCCGCTGGGAAGCTGCATATCCATCGCCTGCAGCCAGGCCTGTAAACAAACAGAACAGAGAAGCTCCCATGAAATCACACACCTCCGCCCCAAAGTCACCCGCCTCCCAGGTACTACCACACCTCACAGGGCACGCAATACCAATAGTAACTACAATGTGTAGGGCTGGAGTCACTCAGGCTCCACCTGAGTGTCAAGAAAACGGACTGCTCTGGAACCAAAATAAGCCCAAAAGGGGGAAGTTGTTGTCTCACCTCCCAAATTACTACACTCTGCTTTAGAGTGTAACTACACGTGAAACAAATCTGTGCACAAAGTTCAGGTCAAGCTGACCCACTCTCTGAAGCAGTTATGCATGAAGGGACTTCTCATGAAGGGAGGCAGCCTTAGGAACGCCGGGAAACAAAGACCGGAGAGCAGTAAGAACACCATTATCTAAGCAATGCAGAACGAAGCCTTCAAGTGAGGAAAGTTTTGGTCGCGAGAGAATACAAGCTGACAAGACCTTGCCATCCGCTGACATCAACAGAAAATTAGGTGAAAATAGGACAAAGACAAATGTGGCAGTGGGAGGTCACCACCTCCAACCCAAATAGGTCCCTCCAGAAGAGGGCAAAACCCTGCCTGGGAAGCATGCGTATTTAGTAAAGTCCTTCACCAGTGTTAGCTGAGGCATAGAAGAGCCCACGGTCTCCCAAAACGAGAGGAAAAGCATGACCAAGGTACCAAAACCACAACTAGAAAGAGGTAAAGCACCACTGACTCAATGCACAGCCCTTCAGTTTAGCTGCCTTCAAGTCAGGTGTCCTGCCTGAAGCTGGGTGTCCAGCCCCCACCTCTCCCTGCCCCCAAGGTGTCACGGAGAGTCTTCTACCCACCAGGGAGAACAACGGGCATGAACCAGGCTGTGAAGCTGGGGCTGCTGCGATCCTGGCCAGGGCATGCCTACAGACGCAACAAAGGCTGCCAGGCTCAGTGACCCCAAGCTGCCTGTGCATCCTCTCTGCCACCCACGGGCAGTCTCCCCTCCGGCAACTGGCAGCAAGGCACGAGCATCTCCAGTTCCTGCCGGCTGGGTACCAACAGCTGCCCACAACAGCTCTGGCCGGAAACGGTGTCACCAGGGCTGCAGCTGTGCCTGGGACTCAGCCTGAACCACAACCCGCAGCAGAGACTCCGGACCATCTCTGCAGCTCACCAGTGCTTGCAAGGCATGAAATCCAGCATCAGTGCAGCAAGGCTCTGATCGATCCCTTTCTGCTTGTGGAGGCTACGGCTTCTCCACACATGCCTCTGCCCTCAGCTTCCCAACTTCTCTGGTTCAGAGGGACGTATACCCACCTGGTGCTGCTTTATCCAGATCTTTCATGATTTCCTCTAGTTCTGGCGATGACACGTGGGGAGGCTTCTCTGTATTGCCAACAGGTTTTCTTCCTTGAGGCACGTGAAAGAAAGTATCAAGTTAAAGCTCTCACTAATAAGATACTTAGCAGGAGCGCTTCGTCTGTGAACTCAGCCAGGACTGACGATGCGCCCCTGGCATACCAGGTGAGCTCCAGCACAGGATCCAGACCAGGAGCTGGAGCCACAGCTGCAACCAAACACCCATGAGAAGTTTGTGACATGCACTGTGACAGACACTGGCACAACGGAAGAGCAGAACCTTTGAGGGGATCACGTCATGACATGGCACACGCAATGACCAAGGTCTGTACTCCCACACCTGCAAGGGACGCCTCGCTCACATTTGGGCTTGGAGCGGGCAGCTCTCCAAGTAAAAAGCCATCACGTACCCATGCCGTCTCCCAGCCCGTCAGCCCTGGCACTCCGCTGGGAAGCTGCATATCCATCGCCTGCAGCCAGGCCTGTAAACAAACAGAACAGAGAAGCTCCCATGAAATCACACACCTCCGCCCCAAAGTCACCCGCCTCCCAGGTACTACCACACCTCACAGGGCACGCAATACCAATAGTAACTACAATGTGTAGGGCTGGAGTCACTCAGGCTCCACCTGAGTGTCAAGAAAACGGACTGCTCTGGAACCAAAATAAGCCCAAAAGGGGGAAGTTGTTGTCTCACCTCCCAAATTACTACACTCTGCTTTAGAGTGTAACTACACGTGAAACAAATCTGTGCACAAAGTTCAGGTCAAGCTGACCCACTCTCTGAAGCAGTTATGCATGAAGGGACTTCTCATGAAGGGAGGCAGCCTTAGGAACGCCGGGAAACAAAGACCGGAGAGCAGTAAGAACACCATTATCTAAGCAATGCAGAACGAAGCCTTCAAGTGAGGAAAGTTTTGGTCGCGAGAGAATACAAGCTGACAAGACCTTGCCATCCGCTGACATCAACAGAAAATTAGGTGAAAATAGGACAAAGACAAATGTGGCAGTGGGAGGTCACCACCTCCAACCCAAATAGGTCCCTCCAGAAGAGGGCAAAACCCTGCCTGGGAAGCATGCATATTTAGTAAAGTCCTTCACCAGTGTTAGCTGAGGCATAGAAGAGCCCACGGTCTCCCAAAACGAGAGGAAAAGCATGACCAAGGTACCAAAACCACAACTAGAAAGAGGTAAAGCACCACTGACTCAATGCACAGCCCTTCAGTTTAGCTGCCTTCAAGTCAGGTGTCCTGCCTGAAGCTGGGTGTCCAGCCCCCACCTCTCCCTGCCCCCAAGGTGTCACGGAGAGTCTTCTACCCACCAGGGAGAACAACGGGCATGAACCAGGCTGTGAAGCTGGGGCTGCTGCGATCCTGGCCAGGGCATGCCTACAGACGCAACAAAGGCTGCCAGGCTCAGTGACCCCAAGCTGCCTGTGCATCCTCTCTGCCACCCACGGGCAGTCTCCCCTCCGGCAACTGGCAGCAAGGCACGAGCATCTCCAGTTCCTGCCGGCTGGGTACCAACAGCTGCCCACAACAGCTCTGGCCGGAAACGGTGTCACCAGGGCCGCAGCTGTGCCTGGGACTCAGCCTGAACCACAACCCGCAGCAGAGACTCCGGACCATCTCTGCAGCTCACCAGTGCTTGCAAGGCATGAAATCCAGCATCAGTGCAGCAAGGCTCTGATCGATCCCTTTCTGCTTGTGGAGGCTACGGCTTCTCCACACATGCCTCTGCCCTCAGCTTCCCAACTTCTCTGGTTCAGAGGGACGTATACCCACCTGGTGCTGCTTTATCCAGACCTTTCATGATTTCCTCTAGTTCTGGCGATGACACGTGGGGAGGCTTCTCTGTATTGCCAACAGGTTTTCTTCCTTGAGGCACGTGAAAGAAAGTATCAAGTTAAAGCTCTCACTAATAAGATACTTAGCAGGAGCGCTTCGTCTGTGAACTCAGCCAGGACTGACGATGCGCCCCTGGCATACCAGGTGAGCTCCAGCACAGGATCCAGACCAGGAGCTGGAGCCACAGCTGCAACCAAACACCCATGAGAAGTTTGTGACATGCACTGTGACAGACACTGGCACAACGGAAGAGCAGAACCTTTGAGGGGATCACGTCATGACATGGCACACGCAATGACCAAGGTCTGTACTCCCACACCTGCAAGGGACGCCTCGCTCACATTTGGGCTTGGAGCGGGCAGCTCTCCAAGTAAAAAGCCATCACGTACCCATGCCGTCTCCCAGCCCGTCAGCCCTGGCACTCCGCTGGGAAGCTGCATATCCATCGCCTGCAGCCAGGCCTGTAAACAAACAGAACAGAGAAGCTCCCATGAAATCACACACCTCCGCCCCAAAGTCACCCGCCTCCCAGGTACTACCACACCTCACAGGGCACGCAATACCAATAGTAACTACAATGTGTAGGGCTGGAGTCACTCAGGCTCCACCTGAGTGTCAAGAAAACGGACTGCTCTGGAACCAAAATAAGCCCAAAAGGGGGAAGTTGTTGTCTCACCTCCCAAATTACTACACTCTGCTTTAGAGTGTAACTACACGTGAAACAAATCTGTGCACAAAGTTCAGGTCAAGCTGACCCACTCTCTGAAGCAGTTATGCATGAAGGGACTTCTCATGAAGGGAGGCAGCCTTAGGAACGCCGGGAAACAAAGACCGGAGAGCAGTAAGAACACCATTATCTAAGCAATGCAGAACGAAGCCTTCAAGTGAGGAAAGTTTTGGTCGCGAGAGAATACAAGCTGACAAGACCTTGCCATCCGCTGACATCAACAGAAAATTAGGTGAAAATAGGACAAAGACAAATGTGGCAGTGGGAGGTCACCACCTCCAACCCAAATAGGTCCCTCCAGAAGAGGGCAAAACCCTGCCTGGGAAGCATGCGTATTTAGTAAAGTCCTTCACCAGTGTTAGCTGAGGCATAGAAGAGCCCACGGTCTCCCAAAACGAGAGGAAAAGCATGACCAAGGTACCAAAACCACAACTAGAAAGAGGTAAAGCACCACTGACTCAATGCACAGCCCTTCAGTTTAGCTGCCTTCAAGTCAGGTGTCCTGCCTGAAGCTGGGTGTCCAGCCCCCACCTCTCCCTGCCCCCAAGGTGTCACGGAGAGTCTTCTACCCACCAGGGAGAACAACGGGCATGAACCAGGCTGTGAAGCTGGGGCTGCTGCGATCCTGGCCAGGGCATGCCTACAGACGCAACAAAGGCTGCCAGGCTCAGTGACCCCAAGCTGCCTGTGCATCCTCTCTGCCACCCACGGGCAGTCTCCCCTCCGGCAACTGGCAGCAAGGCACGAGCATCTCCAGTTCCTGCCGGCTGGGTACCAACAGCTGCCCACAACAGCTCTGGCCGGAAACGGTGTCACCAGGGCTGCAGCTGTGCCTGGGACTCAGCCTGAACCACAACCCGCAGCAGAGACTCCGGACCATCTCTGCAGCTCACCAGTGCTTGCAAGGCATGAAATCCAGCATCAGTGCAGCAAGGCTCTGATCGATCCCTTTCTGCTTGTGGAGGCTACGGCTTCTCCACACATGCCTCTGCCCTCAGCTTCCCAACTTCTCTGGTTCAGAGGGACGTATACCCACCTGGTGCTGCTTTATCCAGACCTTTCATGATTTCCTCTAGTTCTGGCGATGACACGTGGGGAGGCTTCTCTGTATTGCCAACAGGTTTTCTTCCTTGAGGCACGTGAAAGAAAGTATCAAGTTAAAGCTCTCACTAATAAGATACTTAGCAGGAGCGCTTCGTCTGTGAACTCAGCCAGGACTGACGATGCGCCCCTGGCATACCAGGTGAGCTCCAGCACAGGATCCAGACCAGGAGCTGGAGCCACAGCTGCAACCAAACACCCATGAGAAGTTTGTGACATGCACTGTGACAGACACTGGCACAACGGAAGAGCAGAACCTTTGAGGGGATCACGTCATGACATGGCACACGCAATGACCAAGGTCTGTACTCCCACACCTGCAAGGGACGCCTCGCTCACATTTGGGCTTGGAGCGGGCAGCTCTCCAAGTAAAAAGCCATCACGTACCCATGCCGTCTCCCAGCCCGTCAGCCCTGGCACTCCGCTGGGAAGCTGCATATCCATCGCCTGCAGCCAGGCCTGTAAACAAACAGAACAGAGAAGCTCCCATGAAATCACACACCTCCGCCCCAAAGTCACCCGCCTCCCAGGTACTACCACACCTCACAGGGCACGCAATACCAATAGTAACTACAATGTGTAGGGCTGGAGTCACTCAGGCTCCACCTGAGTGTCAAGAAAACGGACTGCTCTGGAACCAAAATAAGCCCAAAAGGGGGAAGTTGTTGTCTCACCTCCCAAATTACTACACTCTGCTTTAGAGTGTAACTACACGTGAAACAAATCTGTGCACAAAGTTCAGGTCAAGCTGACCCACTCTCTGAAGCAGTTATGCATGAAGGGACTTCTCATGAAGGGAGGCAGCCTTAGGAACGCCGGGAAACAAAGACCGGAGAGCAGTAAGAACACCATTATCTAAGCAATGCAGAACGAAGCCTTCAAGTGAGGAAAGTTTTGGTCGCGAGAGAATACAAGCTGACAAGACCTTGCCATCCGCTGACATCAACAGAAAATTAGGTGAAAATAGGACAAAGACAAATGTGGCAGTGGGAGGTCACCACCTCCAACCCAAATAGGTCCCTCCAGAAGAGGGCAAAACCCTGCCTGGGAAGCATGCATATTTAGTAAAGTCCTTCACCAGTGTTAGCTGAGGCATAGAAGAGCCCACGGTCTCCCAAAACGAGAGGAAAAGCATGACCAAGGTACCAAAACCACAACTAGAAAGAGGTAAAGCACCACTGACTCAATGCACAGCCCTTCAGTTTAGCTGCCTTCAAGTCAGGTGTCCTGCCTGAAGCTGGGTGTCCAGCCCCCACCTCTCCCTGCCCCCAAGGTGTCACGGAGAGTCTTCTACCCACCAGGGAGAACAACGGGCATGAACCAGGCTGTGAAGCTGGGGCTGCTGCGATCCTGGCCAGGGCATGCCTACAGACGCAACAAAGGCTGCCAGGCTCAGTGACCCCAAGCTGCCTGTGCATCCTCTCTGCCACCCACGGGCAGTCTCCCCTCCGGCAACTGGCAGCAAGGCACGAGCATCTCCAGTTCCTGCCGGCTGGGTACCAACAGCTGCCCACAACAGCTCTGGCCGGAAACGGTGTCACCAGGGCCGCAGCTGTGCCTGGGACTCAGCCTGAACCACAACCCGCAGCAGAGACTCCGGACCATCTCTGCAGCTCACCAGTGCTTGCAAGGCATGAAATCCAGCATCAGTGCAGCAAGGCTCTGATCGATCCCTTTCTGCTTGTGGAGGCTACGGCTTCTCCACACATGCCTCTGCCCTCAGCTTCCCAACTTCTCTGGTTCAGAGGGACGTATACCCACCTGGTGCTGCTTTATCCAGACCTTTCATGATTTCCTCTAGTTCTGGCGATGACACGTGGGGAGGCTTCTCTGTATTGCCAACAGGTTTTCTTCCTTGAGGCACGTGAAAGAAAGTATCAAGTTAAAGCTCTCACTAATAAGATACTTAGCAGGAGCGCTTCGTCTGTGAACTCAGCCAGGACTGACGATGCGCCCCTGGCATACCAGGTGAGCTCCAGCACAGGATCCAGACCAGGAGCTGGAGCCACAGCTGCAACCAAACACCCATGAGAAGTTTGTGACATGCACTGTGACAGACACTGGCACAACGGAAGAGCAGAACCTTTGAGGGGATCACGTCATGACATGGCACACGCAATGACCAAGGTCTGTACTCCCACACCTGCAAGGGACGCCTCGCTCACATTTGGGCTTGGAGCGGGCAGCTCTCCAAGTAAAAAGCCATCACGTACCCATGCCGTCTCCCAGCCCGTCAGCCCTGGCACTCCGCTGGGAAGCTGCATATCCATCGCCTGCAGCCAGGCCTGTAAACAAACAGAACAGAGAAGCTCCCATGAAATCACACACCTCCGCCCCAAAGTCACCCGCCTCCCAGGTACTACCACACCTCACAGGGCACGCAATACCAATAGTAACTACAATGTGTAGGGCTGGAGTCACTCAGGCTCCACCTGAGTGTCAAGAAAACGGACTGCTCTGGAACCAAAATAAGCCCAAAAGGGGGAAGTTGTTGTCTCACCTCCCAAATTACTACACTCTGCTTTAGAGTGTAACTACACGTGAAACAAATCTGTGCACAAAGTTCAGGTCAAGCTGACCCACTCTCTGAAGCAGTTATGCATGAAGGGACTTCTCATGAAGGGAGGCAGCCTTAGGAACGCCGGGAAACAAAGACCGGAGAGCAGTAAGAACACCATTATCTAAGCAATGCAGAACGAAGCCTTCAAGTGAGGAAAGTTTTGGTCGCGAGAGAATACAAGCTGACAAGACCTTGCCATCCGCTGACATCAACAGAAAATTAGGTGAAAATAGGACAAAGACAAATGTGGCAGTGGGAGGTCACCACCTCCAACCCAAATAGGTCCCTCCAGAAGAGGGCAAAACCCTGCCTGGGAAGCATGCATATTTAGTAAAGTCCTTCACCAGTGTTAGCTGAGGCATAGAAGAGCCCACGGTCTCCCAAAACGAGAGGAAAAGCATGACCAAGGTACCAAAACCACAACTAGAAAGAGGTAAAGCACCACTGACTCAATGCACAGCCCTTCAGTTTAGCTGCCTTCAAGTCAGGTGTCCTGCCTGAAGCTGGGTGTCCAGCCCCCACCTCTCCCTGCCCCCAAGGTGTCACGGAGAGTCTTCTACCCACCAGGGAGAACAACGGGCATGAACCAGGCTGTGAAGCTGGGGCTGCTGCGATCCTGGCCAGGGCATGCCTACAGACGCAACAAAGGCTGCCAGGCTCAGTGACCCCAAGCTGCCTGTGCATCCTCTCTGCCACCCACGGGCAGTCTCCCCTCCGGCAACTGGCAGCAAGGCACGAGCATCTCCAGTTCCTGCCGGCTGGGTACCAACAGCTGCCCACAACAGCTCTGGCCGGAAACGGTGTCACCAGGGCCGCAGCTGTGCCTGGGACTCAGCCTGAACCACAACCCGCAGCAGAGACTCCGGACCATCTCTGCAGCTCACCAGTGCTTGCAAGGCATGAAATCCAGCATCAGTGCAGCAAGGCTCTGATCGATCCCTTTCTGCTTGTGGAGGCTACGGCTTCTCCACACATGCCTCTGCCCTCAGCTTCCCAACTTCTCTGGTTCAGAGGGACGTATACCCACCTGGTGCTGCTTTATCCAGACCTTTCATGATTTCCTCTAGTTCTGGCGATGACACGTGGGGAGGCTTCTCTGTATTGCCAACAGGTTTTCTTCCTTGAGGCACGTGAAAGAAAGTATCAAGTTAAAGCTCTCACTAATAAGATACTTAGCAGGAGCGCTTCGTCTGTGAACTCAGCCAGGACTGACGATGCGCCCCTGGCATACCAGGTGAGCTCCAGCACAGGATCCAGACCAGGAGCTGGAGCCACAGCTGCAACCAAACACCCATGAGAAGTTTGTGACATGCACTGTGACAGACACTGGCACAACGGAAGAGCAGAACCTTTGAGGGGATCACGTCATGACATGGCACACGCAATGACCAAGGTCTGTACTCCCACACCTGCAAGGGACGCCTCGCTCACATTTGGGCTTGGAGCGGGCAGCTCTCCAAGTAAAAAGCCATCACGTACCCATGCCGTCTCCCAGCTCGTCAGCCCTGGCACTCCGCTGGGAAGCTGCATATCCATCGCCTGCAGCCAGGCCTGTAAACAAACAGAACAGAGAAGCTCCCATGAAATCACACACCTCCGCCCCAAAGTCACCCGCCTCCCAGGTACTACCACACCTCACAGGGCACGCAATACCAATAGTAACTACAATGTGTAGGGCTGGAGTCACTCAGGCTCCACCTGAGTGTCAAGAAAACGGACTGCTCTGGAACCAAAATAAGCCCAAAAGGGGGAAGTTGTTGTCTCACCTCCCAAATTACTACACTCTGCTTTAGAGTGTAACTACACGTGAAACAAATCTGTGCACAAAGTTCAGGTCAAGCTGACCCACTCTCTGAAGCAGTTATGCATGAAGGGACTTCTCATGAAGGGAGGCAGCCTTAGGAACGCCGGGAAACAAAGACCGGAGAGCAGTAAGAACACCATTATCTAAGCAATGCAGAACGAAGCCTTCAAGTGAGGAAAGTTTTGGTCGCGAGAGAATACAAGCTGACAAGACCTTGCCATCCGCTGACATCAACAGAAAATTAGGTGAAAATAGGACAAAGACAAATGTGGCAGTGGGACATTGTTAACTCCAACCCAAATAGGTCCCTCCAGAAGAGGGCAAAACCCTGCCCGGAGAGCATGCATAAAGACCTTCAGCACTGCTGTCTCAGGATGGGTACAATTTTGCTGTAGAAGGAAGAAACATGTAATCAGTCCTGTGTATGATAAGGAAGGTGCAATATACTATGAGGTATAAGAAGTGTGCACTGGACGGGAGAAGGGAGGGAAGATTCCATCGTATCTTCTGGGATCTGTCGACAGGCTGAACCTGTCTTCTCCCACATAGAGATGCCAACTGGGTAAGAACTATATTCAGTGACTATCTCATACCAGCTTTTATTAGCTGCCTTGTTTTAAGCTTGATTTGCAGTTGCTATATTATCACCAGCAGTCTTTGAACCGTATTCTTTCATAAACTAGCAGTTTGTATAATAAAAATCTTGAGCTTGTGTAAGTCTCTGGAGATCTGAATAACTGATATAAGGATCTGGCTCAGTGACGTTGAATAGGTTAGTTGAATCACTACAGTGGGCTGTCAAAACGCAGGTAGCGGGCTAGCTGGTCGCCCATGAGGGTATCGTCTGTCTGGGGAAATTGACAGGTTGATCAAATATGAAGGGTTTGAGGAATCCCCCTTCTTAATGTGACACACCTGTTGGCTGGGACCGGAAAGCTTTCAAAGTACTGTTTCCAGGCCACGTGCAACACCCTTCAAAGACCAGGTGGACAAACATACAGCCTCTTAGGAATTCTTACTGGGACAACTCTACTGGGCACTAAAGAAGCCCACAGGAAAGGACTGGAGGGAAAAAAAAAAATCACCATTTTTTTGTCTCATAGAGAAGTGCCTACTTCTGAGACTACTGAGAGTCTGCTGCACCACAGCTGCCCTGTTACTTCCCCTGGCCTGCGAGATGGGGCTGTGTGTTGGGGACCTGGGGTTGCCCAAGGAGAGCACTGCAGGGCTAGAGCAGGAATGCTCCCGTCTTCCTGAATGGACATCTCCCAAGGACAGATGTCCCCAAAGCTGATAGCCAGAGCGCAGCCCAGGAGCAGTGGAGTCACGGCACCAGGCACGGCTGTGACCCAGCCAGAGGACAAGCACTCCCGTGGACTAATGCCTGGCCCTGCTGTGCAGCTCTGGCCCCGACTCGCAGGCCGGGGAAGGCTGCCACACCACACTGCCCAGGGTTGGGTTCCAGCCCTCACCCGCCAACCTACCTAATCGCCACGGAGCAGCCCAAGTGTCCTGGGCTTGCAGGGCCACCAGGAGGAAGAGGATAAGGATGCAGGAGAGGGACACAGCCCCCTGTGCCTGCACCATGCTGCTGCTGCTGCTGCTGCTGCTGCTGCTGCAGTCACCACTGCTGCTGCTGCTGCTGCAGTCACCACTGCTGCTGCTGCTGCTGGCACTGATGGACCACGCCCACGGCACAACGTATCATGGTGTGGAACACTGGGGCTTGTGACCTCACAGCCCAGCCTCCTCAGGGCAGCCATGCCCCCGGCATGCTGCCACCCACCCAAGCAACCCCCTGGCACACCCCACCCCAGGAACGCAGGGCTTCCAGTGGAGACCGAGACTGACACTGCGCTAAGGAGTGTTTTGACTGTCTAGAGCTTGATGATAGTGATGAAAGGGTCGAGTGTTTATGGGTACGAACGAGGGGAAAGGCCAGCAATGCAGATATCATGGTGGGAGGCTCTTAAGACCACCACAGCAGGATGAAGAGGCAGATGAAATATTCTGTCAATCAGCAGCTGGGAGAAATCTCACGATCGCTACCCTTGTTCTCATGAGGGAATTGAGCTTCCCAGATGTCTGCTGGAAATACAGTACAGCAGAGAGGAAAGGCTCTAGGAGGTTCCTGAGCTGTGCGGACGAGACCTTCCTGACCCAGCTGGTGAGGGAGCCTGCTAGGGAAGGAGCACCCTGCAGCTGTTGTTTGCTAACAGAGAAGGACTTGTGGGTGATGTGATGGCTGGAGGCCATCTGGGCCATGGCCATCGTGAAATGTTAAGAGGTTCGATTCTTGAGAAGTAAGGAGGGGGGGCAGCAGAACTGCTCCCTTGGACTTCCAGAGAGCAGACTGCATCTGTCCTCTTTTTGAATAAAAATGCCGCGGTTTAGATATACGACTTATTTATAGAATTACAAGCATGGAAAACCAGTCTTTTCCATAAGAAAGCAACTACGGAACCTCTTCACTGACAGTAAATACCTCAATACGTGAGTACCCCATGCCACATGCCAATACCAACTCCAATGCAACATAACTGAAATACCTCCACTGGAGATACCAGTTCTGCAATTAAGTCTTGAGCTTTCCTTACAGAGCCTGCCACACCACCCGCTAGCATGTTCCGTTAACCTCCCAAACATTGGCCTTGAGAACCTGAGCGTGAAGCTGTTCTCAAGCACAAGCATGGAAATCCAACCATCAGTGGTCCGAGAGGTATGCAAAGATGAACATCTATGTCTCCCCTGTTGACACTCATGAGGATAGGAAGCCAGAAGAGCTGTTCAGTTACCCAAGTCTAAATAGGTTTAGTATCTTTACTGAAAGCTGGCGAGACACAAGCCTAAGAAATCTTTGCTCCATATCTAACCATCGCTGAAACACTGAATCGAAAGGAAGCAAAGGAAGATAGAAGACATGCCAGGTCTGCCAAGCAAAGAACATGAGGAAGTTTCTCAGTGCACAGAAGCACAGCTGCAGACAGAGTTCCTGCTGACAAGCAGGCAGCAGGAGTGAACTTCATCCATTTGGGACCCTTTGAGAACACCAAGCACCCAGATAGTGCTGAAGGATGCTTTGTACATAGGGGACCCTCGGAGAGAAGCAGACATGTCCAGTTTTATTCCCTGGGAAAGTGCCCTGACACTGTCCTGCCTCTCAGGTGGCGTAGGACAATTAAACTTATTAGTAAGCATGGGCTGATTCCTGGCCCACCATGATTTGAACAGCAGCCCACAAATCCCTCAACTAGTTTTTTTCAGCCTGCACTTACGACAGTTACATTGCTCTATGTTGTGGGGGAAAGCAGGTGACACAGCTTGCCCCCTTGATGCACAGGGCTGCGTTTCAAAGGACTATGACAATCCCAGAAGAGCACTGCACAGTACGGCTTACGAATCAAGTAAATATTGCATCACAAACCATAATGCATGTGTCTGTCTGAGAAAACGGGGTTTATGTAGACACATGCAAAATGGGTCTGCTGCTCAAAACCCAGCAAATCCTGTTTAGAAAGTTCATATACTAAAACATACTTTTGGATTAGTCTCTAAATCCCCACGTAGATGTAACTCCTTCACTGCCATCTGAAATCGTTCAGCTTAAGGCACTTTCCACATCAAGCAAAGAAAGCTCAACTCAGAAGGCAAAGATCCTTCTTAAGGGAACGGATCATCTCTAACTACAAGACACCTTCCCGCCCACTGAAACATAGCAGCAGAGTTAGAAGCAGCTTTTAAATTCCAAGTGGAGAGGTGCAAAGTTTGAAAACTACAGGACATTCTCTTCCTAGCACAAAATAATCAACTTTTTCCCACTTCTCTGCAAACCTTAACCCCAGTGTTTTGTGTTTTTCACACTGCAGCACAGAAAGCCAGTACCCACAGCTGCACAAGGACTTCCAGTGCCAGTGTGCAAAGCATCGAGGAGTCTGGGCTCAGTCTTGGCAGTACAGGAGTGATCCACCTCAAATGCACTGCACAGTCTGCACCTGGGGGTATCACAGGTCAATAGTTAATCACTGCTTTTCCTCCCAGTAACAATAAAAAGAGAAAAAAAAGAAAATCTCCTTACATCCACGGCTCTTCTTTACAGGCTAGAGGCTTATGGAAGTGATGACCCATTGCACCCAACATTCAAGACACCTTTTGAACAATTTTCAGAACTGTCCCAAAACCCCCAGATCTTACACAACAATCAGTCCAAAGAAAGTACAGAGGTCTCTGCGCTACTGGACACATGCAGGAACACTTGTGTTTACTGGACACCTTTGTAAAGGGAAAAGGCATTACACCAGCGTACCAGATCCTTGCCCAAAAGACTTTTCAAACCACCTGTTTGTTGACGCAGTCACTGCACTTCAACCCTTCCACCCACGACAACATCCTCTCAGGGGGCAGACTTGCCTGCTCTTGATCACAGAATCAGTCAGCAGAGTTCATATTGAACCAAGCTAAAAACTGGGCCCAACCTCTACGTTCACGGTTGGGATACACGGCTCCTATCACAGGGCTCACATGGCAGTCCCACCTGGGTTACGTATCTGAAGTTGCATTTCCCGCGGGTCAAATATTCCTCTTCATATCTGCCTTGAAACTGAGGGCTCATGGTCAGCGAGAGAAGAGAGTTCCTTGCCTCCTGTGCAGTCAGGTCACGTTCCCCTGCTAAAGGCAGCCTGCTCAGGCCTCCCATTTGTGTACAATCTGTTAAAAGAGTAGAATCAAGTCTGAAGGTTACTCATTTGCTTCCTTAAACATTCTACCATTTGCAGCATTCGGCCCCCAGAAGATGACTTCTGACATAGCAACTTCTCCAAGCAACCTGCTATAAAAGGCAGTTCAACAGAATCACCGACAGCCAGGTCTGTACCCTTGGGGAGACACTTTCAAAGCTCTTTGGAGGATCGCACTGGATCTGTGTGCTTTAGACCCCACTGCGTGGATTTACTGTTTTACTGGCAAAGGTTTTATGTACCACACGTGAACATCTTCAAAACACCTACTGTAATGGTCTCATGCGTAAACAGACACAATGATTCTCTAATATCACACATGAAGAACTCAATGGATGCTCCTACCAAGGCAGTGGTTCCCTTCTGTAGCCACTGAACAAGCAAAAGGATGGATCAGAACGACATTATCAAGCTCTGAAGCAAAATTTCTGTCTTCCTTTAGCTGTAATTTAGAGCTTCATTGAGTGCTGAAGAGTGTCAGCCTGACAGCTCTGAAGCATGAAGAGCTTGATCCTCTGTGCCAGAACCACACCGGCACTGGCCACACAAGCTGCCTGCGTACTCACAGGGTCAGGGTCAGGGTCAGGGTCGGGGTCAGGGTCGGGGTCGGGGTCGGGGTCGGGGTCAGGGTCGGGGTCAGGGTCGGGGTCTGTACTGCCCTGCCACCGCAACACAGAAGTGAGGAAAGTGAAATGGAGACAGAAGTGTTCATTCTCCACGTAGTTGATGCTGGCAGCTTCTTGCCTCCAGCATTCCTGCACCTCAGGAGCCTGGGAAATGACAACAAATGTGAAAGTTCCTAAAAATAATTTGCCTAACACACCACAGCGTAGCACTTCCATATGCCCACACCACACTTCTGGCTCCCAGCTGCTCTCCTGTGCTTCCCTTTAGCTACCTGGGAGGCACCTTTTCCATCTCCTCAGATCTCAGAACACCCAACTCATGGCTCTAACATTCTTCCCCTTCCTCTCAACATCTTCCTGGTGGTCTCAGCTTTCTGCCCTCCAGATTAGGGCCTTATCATAACAGGACAAGGATAGCACTGGGGTTTTTTTCTGTAAGGAAGCCAAATACTCTTTATTAAAATATAAAAATTAAGAGGAAGGGAAAAGCCAAAATGACAGCCAAGTGGAAGTTTCATTTGGTGCTCAAACCACCTGAATACTTATGCTGCAGCTGCAGCCGAGAGCTGGCCCTTAGATGCCTGATCAGGATAAAGCCCCAAATCCTGCCGCTAAGGTTTCAAATGACAAAATAACATCATCTAAGGGAAGGCAAAATGCATAAACACAAACATCGCCGTATGTTTACAGGGCCTTCACAGCACAGTGGTTCTCTGATGGCACCCAGAACTTAGCAGTATGAAGAATTACAAAGGTCAAGTGCTATTTATAAGCAATGCACCCTTAAATCAACACTAGTGACAAAAGAGCCAAGCACTTGACTTGCAGAACGGCAGGTGATTCGTGACTTTCTCCACAGCTTCTACTACTGATGAAGCTTACAACCACCTCACCATTTGGGAACGACATCCGTTGCTAGTGTTGCTCTGGTTGGAAACTCAGCACGCTGGCACGTTCATTCCTTCAGAGCCAGAAGGAATTTGTCATTACAGGAATTCTCATGCCACTGAACTGGCAGCAAGGTACACAAGCCTCTTAATCTCTTTTTATACTTCTACGCTTGTGCCATAAAACCATTCTCCACTCTCCATCTCACCACCTCTCCAAGCAGAAAAGTCCCATCTGCCACACACTTGTCACAAACTACACAGGATATGACACAGGTTTCAAATACATCAGAAAGTATCAAATCAGAAACTTTAAAACATAAAAGAAAATTAAAAAAAAGGTGGCAGTGGGAAATTATTTTCTACCTTGACTGTTAGGTTCACAAGCTGCTAGTAGTTAACGTTAATGGCTCACTATTTCAAGGTCGCTGCTAGTAGTTAACATTAATGGCTCACTATTTCAAGGTCGTGATGGCAACAGTTCTGCAATGTGTGGATATCAGCGAGAGAATTGCTGCCTTGCACCAGTTCAGGTGCTCCACCTATACCTTGTCACAGATTTGATTTTTTTTTGTTGTTGTTTTAAATGCTTATCAGGGTAGGATCTGCCTACCAAGACCAGATTTTAAGTGAAGTTACATTATGCTGCTCTTGATTTAAATACAGCAAGATAGCTCCACTGCTACATTCAGCCACAAGAACGTAAACACCTCCAGCTCCATAGACACCCATACATTATTTTTGTAAGGAACAAATGACTAAACATGGAACAACACTATGAAAAAAGCAAAAGAATGCACACAATCAGCATTTCCCTATTTGGACCAAAACCCGAACATCTCTAACAGCAGGTAAGTCTGAATTAAAAATCAACCACATCCAGATCCCAAATGGGGTAGGGGTTATTGTATGCCACAGACCTGGACCTGACTGTTGAAGGAAATCACGCACTACGGAAAATTTGTGGTGGTTCTGCGGAAGTTTAACTAGAGCCTTGGCAACTTCACTTGGGACATGAAAGGTACGTGCGCTACAGTACCACCCGCAATAAAGGAAACTAGTCTCGCAGTTTGAGTTCAACACCACATCCGCAAACCAAATGAGGCTGCTACATTTGAGGAACACTGATGGAAACCTCACCTGCCATCCCAAAGTTATGCTACGGCATTTCTTCCCTTTTTGCCACCTTCCTCAGCCTTGGTACATCTTTTGCAGAATCTGAAGCAAGGGCCCACAGCTTCTTCCTGTTTCTAACAGTGAATGTCTGGGTTTCACACGTTGGTTTCTTGTGCGGCGCCAATAAGACCCAACACTCGCCTTCATAAATGCATCTGTACACTAGGCAAGAAAAGGAAAATTACCAGTCATGTAATGACTGTACTGCCCACAGGGCAACAGAGTGCCCCACTCGTAAGAGGACTGAAGACAGTAAATTGCGCTCAAATATCTTCATAAAGAAGCACAGTTTAATCATGTGCTTTTAATCTGACTACCGACACAATCTAACAAGAAGACACATTAAGGGAAGCAGAGCTGTAGTTAAAAAAGTGGGGCTTCTCTTTCCTCTCCTGAGGGTTTACCATCCAGAGCTGGCTGAAGTTCTGAACCTGTAAACCGCTCCCCCATGCTCGTATGCTCGCTCTGGGAAACAAAGACGGCTGTTTGAATTCTTTTGCAGGTACAGTCTTTCTTTACTTTTGAGTTGGAATGAAATGAAAAGCTGCCAGCCGTCCCTCTTATGGCACAGAGACACACCTATGTTCCATGCACATGCCTGCCCAGAAACGCATGCAGAGGGAAACCATCCCTTGGGTATCAAACACAGAAACAGCACTGAAAACCTTGACTTCTGAGAGTCCCTGCAGCGTTCTCCCAGGTCAGTACACAGCACGCTTGTGGCAGGATCACCACTGCGTGTGCGTCACTTGCTTTCGTTTCCACCTTCATCTCTAACCTGGCACTTGCCACCTCCAGAATGCAGCATGCATAAAAGCAATTCCGTTTACTACAAGCACAGCACCGTGTGAACCTTCTGCATGAAGCCTGGTACTTAAAGAAATTGCTATAAAGAATAAAAATCTGCCGGCACCACTGACACACAGACACGCTGTGTTTTCTGAAGAGGGACGATACATTAAACCTGCAAACTAAGGACTGCGACAGCTCGCTCCTTGCCCCTCTTCTTTTGCCCTCAGGCTGGTGCAGGAGCTCCTTTCACCAGAGCAGGCACACCACAGACACAGCCTCACCGAGGGGAAGGGTGGGGAGGGGATAAGGGCAGAGCGGGAAAGGAAAGACCCACAGAAGCAGCTTTGCCGCCCACTGCCAAAGTCACAAGCCGCTCACGGATCCTGTCCCCTCGCCCTGCCTGTGCTGGTCTTTGCCTCCGTCCCCCTTCCCGCCCCTCCGCTCCTCTCCCTAGCCCTCTCTCCTGCTGCTGATCCTGCATTCCTTGCGGCACCCCCTGCCCCTCTGTCCCGCTCCATCCCTCTGCCCGCTCCTCACCAGTCCCTGTCCTTGCTCCGTACCTGCCCAGCCCCTCCCGCTCTCCCTGCCCTTCTGGCCGCCTCCTGTCCCTCTCCGGCCACCCCTCCGCCTTGACCCACCTCTCCTTGCCGCTCGGTGCCTCCCTTCCCCTCGTCTCTGCCCCACCGGGGCTCCGGGGCCGGGGCCTGTGCTTGGGCAGTCCCGGGAAGGGGCCATGGGGCCTACAGGGCTGGGGCTGGGGGCTGGTGTCCCCCCAGGGCCTGACTGCTGGGCAGGGATGTCCCATGGTCTGCTGGGAAAAGGCGTGCCCCAGGGCATGCTGGGAGCTGTAGGCCCAGGGCCGCCCCATGGCCAGGTTGTTCCCGGGGCATGCTGGGAGCTGTAGGCCCGGGGCTACCCCATGGCCAGGTTGTTCCCGGGGCATGCTGGGAGCTGTAGGCCCGGGGCTGCCCCATGGCCAGGTTGTTCCCGGGGCATGCTGGGAGCTGTAGGCCCAGGGCTCCCCCATGGCCCGGTTGTTCCAAAAGCATGCTGGGAGCTGTAGGCCCGGGGCCGCCCCATGGCCAGGTTGTTCCCAGGGCATGCTGGGAGCTGTAGGCCTGTGGCCGCCCCATGGCCAGGTTGTTCCCAGGGCATGCTGGGAGCTGCCATTGCCCACTCTCAGCCTCCTGGCAGCCGTGTTGGGCTGGGCAGGCACAGCCTGTGCTGGGGCTGTGGCCCGGCTGAGGGGACCTGTGGCCGGCCGTGGGGCGAGGGATGCCCCTTGGGCTGGCACAGGGGTGTCTGCTGCCTGCTGGCTGCCCGGGGGTTCTGTGGGGAGGTTCCAGCCCCCCGCTGTGCCAGGCCCCGGGGCAGCTGGAGTCAGGCCTGGCCGGGGCAGCCCTGGGGGTGAGCTGAGAGCTAAGGAGGGAAAGAGGCGCCGGCAGGTGCCCCGGGCACAGGCACCGGGCACCCCGACTCGCAGAGCCCCCTGGAGCCGCCCCGGCGTCTGTAGGTCCTGCAGGAATAGGGCTAGCGTGTTTTTCTGCTGACTCCGGCAGGGCTCTGGCTACACCTGTCCTGCTGAGGGACTGGGAACATGCAGCTGCCTGGGAGAGTCACCAGCCAGAGTATGAGTGCTCCAGCCTTGTTTCCCTTGCTGGAAAACACTTCATTTTTAAATACAGCCTCTCAGCGGCGAGATCCAGGCAGTCGGGATTGCTTCCTGTAGGGAGCACGCTGGTGACTGGAGGCTGCTGCCTTCAGCGGCAGAGCTGGACGTTTCTCCTCGCTGACAGGATTAAGTTATAAAGAATCACTCGGAGAGGCTGCAGCTAAAGCAGTGATTAACTCGACCTATTGAATAAGCTCAGTAAGGGGTGGCAAGCTTTCTGAGGCACCTGGGCTATACCAATTGATGAGGTTAGTAGGGTAACGGTGTGTTGCCTTCAAGACCATACAGCACAGAGAATAAATGAAGGTCTATAACAACAAGTAGAGTACAGGTGCCCCAGGAAAGTTCAGCTGAAGTTCACCAGGTTGTTGAAGCTTGTTTGATTATCAGAGTTCCTGAGGTTGGGCCTCACTTGCCAGGACAGTGTAATCTTCAGTTCTCCCTTCCTTTCTGCCTTAGGTTGAAAACAGCTCTTCTGTTTCTGTCCCCATCTTCAAACAATTCCACAAGAACATCATAGGAAAGGAGGTGCCAACATCCAGAAGGTGAGATATCTTTCCTAACTCAATTGCTCGTGATGATCACTGCCTGCAGCAAAATCCCACTGGATGCTCTCTCCTGCTCATTGGCGATGTCAAATATAGCCTGCAAGGGCTTTTCTGAGATGATTTTTTTTTTCCTTTGTGGCGGATTTGTGAAGAAAGCCAACGCCAAATTTGATCTCCCAGCAAAGAACAGCAACTCGGAGACGATTGTTATCACAGGCAAGAGAGCAAACTGTGAGATGGGGAAACGCTGACATTTGCACTCAGGCAGAGCCAAAATGCTCCATGGCACCACCCATACACAGCTCCACCAGAGAAGGTGCCAGGAAGGACTTCTGTTTGTGGTTCTCACTTCAAGTTGTTTACAGGCCTGGCTGTAGGCGATGGATACGCAGCCTCCCAGCTGGTTGCCAGGGCTGATGGGCTGGGAGACGGCATGGGTAGGTGATGGCTTTATACTTTGAGAGCTGCCCGCTCAAAGCCCAAATGTGAGCGAGGGCTCTCTTGCAGATGGGGGAGCATAGACCCTCTTCACAACTTCCTCACATGTTCTCACCCATAATTTCGATACAATGGGTGTGGGGAGCATGTCTGACTGGCCTGTCAGAAACCCCATGCCTCAGCCCAGACTACAGCCCACAACTTGCAAATTCCTGCTTTTGTTGTTGTTAAGACCAAGGCAATTGTGCTACTGCTCTGTGTTTATTTTTGTGCTGTTCTTCAGCAATACATGGTTGACCACTGAAGCCTGGTGGCTGTCCTGAACTGGTAGGGGGCCAGTTCCCTGGTACTCTGTGGCAGATGGTCCAGTTTTCCAGGCATGGATGATGGGCGCTGGTGTCGGGTCTGGCTCTCAGTACATGCTGGGATGTGCAGGACGGCTGTCTGAGCGCAAGGGTCAGCTGCTGCTGTTGGCCTGTTTTCTCGCAGCGAGGCGCCTGTGGAGAGAGGAGGCTGCTGAGACCTACAGCTGTGGTGCTGTATGGGGGTTAGGGTGGGGGCAGTACCCAGTGCACTGTGGGATGCACATGGGAGCTGTGGGCACAGAGAGCTCTCTTCAAAAAGTGGGCTCCCTGCACCCGGCGGCTGAGGCTCTGCTCGCCTGCCCATGGCTTGTCTCCTCTCGGCCCTGACCATCCTGACCTGCCTGCTCTGCCCATGCTGGAAAGGAGACCTGACTCCAGCAGACTGAGGGGAGCAAAGCTGGGCACGGCACTGCAGGGCTAGGAGAGCCTCCTGTTCTCTCTCTCATGCTTGTGGAGTCCAGCACTCAGCTCCCCCGTCCATCCCTGACCAGACAAGGGGACAGCCTCGGCTCTCTATTTGGTGGGGTGCTCTGAAGAGAGGATGCTCTCTGCAGAATACGTATCCAGAGCCCTGCGCAGGCAAAACCCCTGCCCGTGCGGACAACACGCACACTGGCAGTGCTGGAAAGCACATGGGACAGATTGACTCTCTTTCTCCAAAGAAAACTTGACAGCTTCCTCACCAATCCCAGTTGCTTGGACATCTTGGCTGAGGTGAACACCTGGGATTTAAGGCATCACCTAGCAGGGTGATTTCTTCTCCTAGGCTCACTGGTAGGGAGAGAGATGCCGCTCTTGCATTTCTCCCTTTCTGTGGCAGCCTCATCCCTCGACTTTCTGACCTTGCTCTGCCCATATCTGTCACCTGGTCTGCTCTTGTCGAGGCAGGGTTGCTTCTAGCAAACACTTGCTTAGCAAGTTAGCAAGGTAACACGTAGCTAACCCAAGAATTGAGAGGCCAGGTCAAACACCTCACCGCAGAAATCTCAGCGGACTTTGGCCAGTAACTAACTCGGCATTCCAGAAGACCCTACCACGAAATGCTACATGGCTTAAAGCAGCCAGCTAATATGGAAGTTTGGGGAAAAAACCTCCCAACAACTCACCGTCTCCTCTTCCTCCACACAACGATGACACAACACAACACCATCCCGTATAGGACAGAGCCCAAAACTGCCACAGCACCTTCAATGCAGTACTTCCGGAAACTATTATGATCCTCAGCATCTGAGCTGCTCTGGCCTTCTACTCCTGTCGGAAAAAATCTGCACGTTAGTGAGTCCTGCACACTCGCGGCAATCTCACAGGAGGTTAGAAATGTCCAAAAAATGATCAATCCCTTCTGCTTGTGGAGGCTACGGCTTCTTCACACATGCCTCTGCCCTCAGCTTCCCAACTTCTCTGGTTCAGAGGGACGTATACCCACCTGGTGCTGCTTTATACAGCTCTTTTATGAATTCATCTAGTTCTGGCGATGACACGTGGGGAGGCTTCTCTGCATTGCCCGCAGATTTTCTTCCTTGAGGCACGTGAAAGAAAGTATCAAGTTAAAGCTCTCACTAATAAGATACTTAGCAGGAGCGCTTCGTCTGTGAACTCAGCCAGGACTGACGATGCGCCCCTGGCATACCAGGTGAGCTCCAGCACAGGATCCAGACCAGGAGCTGGAGCCACAGCTGCAACCAAACACCCATGAGAAGTTTGTGACATGCACTGTGACAGACACTGGCACAACGGAAGAGCAGAACCTTTGAGGGGATCACGTCATGACATGGCACACGCAATGACCAAGGTCTGTACTCCCACACCTGCAAGGGACGCCTCGCTCACATTTGGGCTTGGAGCGGGCAGCTCTCCAAGTAAAAAGCCATCACGTACCCATGCCGTCTCCCAGCCCGTCAGCCCTGGCACTCCGCTGGGAAGCTGCATATCCATCGCCTGCAGCCAGGCCTGTAAACAAACAGAACAGAGAAGCTCCCATGAAATCACACACCTCCGCCCCAAAGTCACCCGCCTCCCAGGTACTACCACACCTCACAGGGCACGCAATACCAATAGTAACTACAATGTGTAGGGCTGGAATCACTCAGGCTCCACCTGAGTGTCAAGAAAACGGACTGCTCTGGAACCAAAATAAGCCCAAAAGGGGGAAGTTGTTGTCTCACCTCCCAAATTACTACACTCTGCTTTAGAGTGTAACTACACGTGAAACAAATCTGTGCACAAAGTTCAGGTCAAGCTGACCCACTCTCTGAAGCAGTTATGCATGAAGGGACTTCTCATGAAGGGAGGCAGCCTTAGGAACGCCGGGAAACAAAGACCGGAGAGCAGTAAGAACACCATTATCTAAGCAATGCAGAACGAAGCCTTCAAGTGAGGAAAGTTTTGGTCGCGAGAGAATACAAGCTGACAAGACCTTGCCATCCGCTGACATCAACAGAAAATTAGGTGAAAATAGGACAAAGACAAATGTGGCAGTGGGAGGTCACCACCTCCAACCCAAATAGGTCCCTCCAGAAGAGGGCAAAACCCTGCCTGGGAAGCATGCGTATTTAGTAAAGTCCTTCACCAGTGTTAGCTGAGGCATAGAAGAGCCCACGGTCTCCCAAAACGAGAGGAAAAGCATGACCAAGGTACCAAAACCACAACTAGAAAGAGGTAAAGCACCACTGACTCAATGCACAGCCCTTCAGTTTAGCTGCCTTCAAGTCAGGTGTCCTGCCTGAAGCTGGGTGTCCAGCCCCCACCTCTCCCTGCCCCCAAGGTGTCACGGAGAGTCTTCTACCCACCAGGGAGAACAACGGGCATGAACCAGGCTGTGAAGCTGGGGCTGCTGCGATCCTGGCCAGGGCATGCCTACAGACGCAACAAAGGCTGCCAGGCTCAGTGACCCCAAGCTGCCTGTGCATCCTCTCTGCCACCCACGGGCAGTCTCCCCTCCGGCAACTGGCAGCAAGGCACGAGCATCTCCAGTTCCTGCCGGCTGGGTACCAACAGCTGCCCACAACAGCTCTGGCTGGAAACGGTGTCACCAGGGCCGCAGCTGTGCCTGGGACTCAGCCTGAACCACAACCCGCAGCAGAGACTCCGGACCATCTCTGCAGCTCACCAGTGCTTGCAAGGCATGAAATCCAGCATCAGTGCAGCAAGGCTCTGATCGATCCCTTTCTGCTTGTGGAGGCTACGGCTTCTCCACACATGCCTCTGCCCTCAGCTTCCCAACTTCTCTGGTTCAGAGGGACGTATACCCACCTGGTGCTGCTTTATCCAGACCTTTCATGATTTCCTCTAGTTCTGGCGATGACACGTGGGGAGGCTTCTCTGTATTGCCAACAGGTTTTCTTCCTTGAGGCACGTGAAAGAAAGTATCAAGTTAAAGCTCTCACTAATAAGATACTTAGCAGGAGCGCTTCGTCTGTGAACTCAGCCAGGACTGACGATGCGCCCCTGGCATACCAGGTGAGCTCCAGCACAGGATCCAGACCAGGAGCTGGAGCCACAGCTGCAACCAAACACCCATGAGAAGTTTGTGACATGCACTGTGACAGACACTGGCACAACGGAAGAGCAGAACCTTTGAGGGGATCACGTCATGACATGGCACACGCAATGACCAAGGTCTGTACTCCCACACCTGCAAGGGACGCCTCGCTCACATTTGGGCTTGGAGCGGGCAGCTCTCCAAGTAAAAAGCCATCACGTACCCATGCCGTCTCCCAGCTCGTCAGCCCTGGCACTCCGCTGGGAAGCTGCATATCCATCGCCTGCAGCCAGGCCTGTAAACAAACAGAACAGAGAAGCTCCCATGAAATCACACACCTCCGCCCCAAAGTCACCCGCCTCCCAGGTACTACCACACCTCACAGGGCACGCAATACCAATAGTAACTACAATGTGTAGGGCTGGAGTCACTCAGGCTCCACCTGAGTGTCAAGAAAACGGACTGCTCTGGAACCAAAATAAGCCCAAAAGGGGGAAGTTGTTGTCTCACCTCCCAAATTACTACACTCTGCTTTAGAGTGTAACTACACGTGAAACAAATCTGTGCACAAAGTTCAGGTCAAGCTGACCCACTCTCTGAAGCAGTTATGCATGAAGGGACTTCTCATGAAGGGAGGCAGCCTTAGGAACGCCGGGAAACAAAGACCGGAGAGCAGTAAGAACACCATTATCTAAGCAATGCAGAACGAAGCCTTCAAGTGAGGAAAGTTTTGGTCGCGAGAGAATACAAGCTGACAAGACCTTGCCATCCGCTGACATCAACAGAAAATTAGGTGAAAATAGGACAAAGACAAATGTGGCAGTGGGACATTGTTAACTCCAACCCAAATAGGTCCCTCCAGAAGAGGGCAAAACCCTGCCCGGAGAGCATGCATAAAGACCTTCAGCACTGCTGTCTCAGGATGGGTACAATTTTGCTGTAGAAGGAAGAAACATGTAATCAGTCCTGTGTATGATAAGGAAGGTGCAATATACTATGAGGTATAAGAAGTGTGCACTGGACGGGAGAAGGGAGGGAAGATTCCATCGTATCTTCTGGGATCTGTCGACAGGCTGAACCTGTCTTCTCCCACATAGAGATGCCAACTGGGTAAGAACTATATTCAGTGACTATCTCATACCAGCTTTTATTAGCTGCCTTGTTTTAAGCTTGATTTGCAGTTGCTATATTATCACCAGCAGTCTTTGAACCGTATTCTTTCATAAACTAGCAGTTTGTATAATAAAAATCTTGAGCTTGTGTAAGTCTCTGGAGATCTGAATAACTGATATAAGGATCTGGCTCAGTGACGTTGAATAGGTTAGTTGAATCACTACAGTGGGCTGTCAAAACGCAGGTAGCGGGCTAGCTGGTCGCCCATGAGGGTATCGTCTGTCTGGGGAAATTGACAGGTTGATCAAATATGAAGGGTTTGAGGAATCCCCCTTCTTAATGTGACACACCTGTTGGCTGGGACCGGAAAGCTTTCAAAGTACTGTTTCCAGGCCACGTGCAACACCCTTCAAAGACCAGGTGGACAAACATACAGCCTCTTAGGAATTCTTACTGGGACAACTCTACTGGGCACTAAAGAAGCCCACAGGAAAGGACTGGAGGGAAAAAAAAAAATCACCATTTTTTTGTCTCATAGAGAAGTGCCTACTTCTGAGACTACTGAGAGTCTGCTGCACCACAGCTGCCCTGTTACTTCCCCTGGCCTGCGAGATGGGGCTGTGTGTTGGGGACCTGGGGTTGCCCAAGGAGAGCACTGCAGGGCTAGAGCAGGAATGCTCCCGTCTTCCTGAATGGACATCTCCCAAGGACAGATGTCCCCAAAGCTGATAGCCAGAGCGCAGCCCAGGAGCAGTGGAGTCACGGCACCAGGCACGGCTGTGACCCAGCCAGAGGACAAGCACTCCCGTGGACTAATGCCTGGCCCTGCTGTGCAGCTCTGGCCCCGACTCGCAGGCCGGGGAAGGCTGCCACACCACACTGCCCAGGGTTGGGTTCCAGCCCTCACCCGCCAACCTACCTAATCGCCACGGAGCAGCCCAAGTGTCCTGGGCTTGCAGGGCCACCAGGAGGAAGAGGATAAGGATGCAGGAGAGGGACACAGCCCCCTGTGCCTGCACCATGCTGCTGCTGCTGCTGCTGCAGTCACCACTGCTGCTGCTGCTGCTGCAGTCACCACTGCTGCTGCTGCTGCTGGCACTGATGGACCACGCCCACGGCACAACGTATCATGGTGTGGAACACTGGGGCTTGTGACCTCACAGCCCAGCCTCCTCAGGGCAGCCATGCCCCCGGCATGCTGCCACCCACCCAAGCAACCCCCTGGCACACCCCACCCCAGGAACGCAGGGCTTCCAGTGGAGACCGAGACTGACACTGCGCTAAGGAGTGTTTTGACTGTCTAGAGCTTGATGATAGTGATGAAAGGGTCGAGTGTTTATGGGTACGAACGAGGGGAAAGGCCAGCAATGCAGATATCATGGTGGGAGGCTCTTAAGACCACCACAGCAGGATGAAGAGGCAGATGAAATATTCTGTCAATCAGCAGCTGGGAGAAATCTCACGATCGCTACCCTTGTTCTCATGAGGGAATTGAGCTTCCCAGATGTCTGCTGGAAATACAGTACAGCAGAGAGGAAAGGCTCTAGGAGGTTCCTGAGCTGTGCGGACGAGACCTTCCTGACCCAGCTGGTGAGGGAGCCTGCTAGGGAAGGAGCACCCTGCAGCTGTTGTTTGCTAACAGAGAAGGACTTGTGGGTGATGTGATGGCTGGAGGCCATCTGGGCCATGGCCATCGTGAAATGTTAAGAGGTTCGATTCTTGAGAAGTAAGGAGGGGGGGCAGCAGAACTGCTCCCTTGGACTTCCAGAGAGCAGACTGCATCTGTCCTCTTTTTGAATAAAAATGCCGCGGTTTAGATATACGACTTATTTATAGAATTACAAGCATGGAAAACCAGTCTTTTCCATAAGAAAGCAACTACGGAACCTCTTCACTGACAGTAAATACCTCAATACGTGAGTACCCCATGCCACATGCCAATACCAACTCCAATGCAACATAACTGAAATACCTCCACTGGAGATACCAGTTCTGCAATTAAGTCTTGAGCTTTCCTTACAGAGCCTGCCACACCACCCGCTAGCATGTTCCGTTAACCTCCCAAACATTGGCCTTGAGAACCTGAGCGTGAAGCTGTTCTCAAGCACAAGCATGGAAATCCAACCATCAGTGGTCCGAGAGGTATGCAAAGATGAACATCTATGTCTCCCCTGTTGACACTCATGAGGATAGGAAGCCAGAAGAGCTGTTCAGTTACCCAAGTCTAAATAGGTTTAGTATCTTTACTGAAAGCTGGCGAGACACAAGCCTAAGAAATCTTTGCTCCATATCTAACCATCGCTGAAACACTGAATCGAAAGGAAGCAAAGGAAGATAGAAGACATGCCAGGTCTGCCAAGCAAAGAACATGAGGAAGTTTCTCAGTGCACAGAAGCACAGCTGCAGACAGAGTTCCTGCTGACAAGCAGGCAGCAGGAGTGAACTTCATCCATTTGGGACCCTTTGAGAACACCAAGCACCCAGATAGTGCTGAAGGATGCTTTGTACATAGGGGACCCTCGGAGAGAAGCAGACATGTCCAGTTTTATTCCCTGGGAAAGTGCCCTGACACTGTCCTGCCTCTCAGGTGGCGTAGGACAATTAAACTTATTAGTAAGCATGGGCTGATTCCTGGCCCACCATGATTTGAACAGCAGCCCACAAATCCCTCAACTAGTTTTTTTCAGCCTGCACTTACGACAGTTACATTGCTCTATGTTGTGGGGGAAAGCAGGTGACACAGCTTGCCCCCTTGATGCACAGGGCTGCGTTTCAAAGGACTATGACAATCCCAGAAGAGCACTGCACAGTACGGCTTACGAATCAAGTAAATATTGCATCACAAACCATAATGCATGTGTCTGTCTGAGAAAACGGGGTTTATGTAGACACATGCAAAATGGGTCTGCTGCTCAAAACCCAGCAAATCCTGTTTAGAAAGTTCATATACTAAAACATACTTTTGGATTAGTCTCTAAATCCCCACGTAGATGTAACTCCTTCACTGCCATCTGAAATCGTTCAGCTTAAGGCACTTTCCACATCAAGCAAAGAAAGCTCAACTCAGAAGGCAAAGATCCTTCTTAAGGGAACGGATCATCTCTAACTACAAGACACCTTCCCGCCCACTGAAACATAGCAGCAGAGTTAGAAGCAGCTTTTAAATTCCAAGTGGAGAGGTGCAAAGTTTGAAAACTACAGGACATTCTCTTCCTAGCACAAAATAATCAACTTTTTCCCACTTCTCTGCAAACCTTAACCCCAGTGTTTTGTGTTTTTCACACTGCAGCACAGAAAGCCAGTACCCACAGCTGCACAAGGACTTCCAGTGCCAGTGTGCAAAGCATCGAGGAGTCTGGGCTCAGTCTTGGCAGTACAGGAGTGATCCACCTCAAATGCACTGCACAGTCTGCACCTGGGGGTATCACAGGTCAATAGTTAATCACTGCTTTTCCTCCCAGTAACAATAAAAAGAGAAAAAAAAGAAAATCTCCTTACATCCACGGCTCTTCTTTACAGGCTAGAGGCTTATGGAAGTGATGACCCATTGCACCCAACATTCAAGACACCTTTTGAACAATTTTCAGAACTGTCCCAAAACCCCCAGATCTTACACAACAATCAGTCCAAAGAAAGTACAGAGGTCTCTGCGCTACTGGACACATGCAGGAACACTTGTGTTTACTGGACACCTTTGTAAAGGGAAAAGGCATTACACCAGCGTACCAGATCCTTGCCCAAAAGACTTTTCAAACCACCTGTTTGTTGACGCAGTCACTGCACTTCAACCCTTCCACCCACGACAACATCCTCTCAGGGGACAGACTTGCCTGCTCTTGATCACAGAATCAGTCAGCAGAGTTCATATTGAACCAAGCTAAAAACTGGGCCCAACCTCTACGTTCACGGTTGGGATACACGGCTCCTATCACAGGGCTCACATGGCAGTCCCACCTGGGTTACGTATCTGAAGTTGCATTTCCCGCGGGTCAAATATTCCTCTTCATATCTGCCTTGAAACTGAGGGCTCATGGTCAGCGAGAGAAGAGAGTTCCTTGCCTCCTGTGCAGTCAGGTCACGTTCCCCTGCTAAAGGCAGCCTGCTCAGGCCTCCCATTTGTGTACAATCTGTTAAAAGAGTAGAATCAAGTCTGAAGGTTACTCATTTGCTTCCTTAAACATTCTACCATTTGCAGCATTCGGCCCCCAGAAGATGACTTCTGACATAGCAACTTCTCCAAGCAACCTGCTATAAAAGGCAGTTCAACAGAATCACCGACAGCCAGGTCTGTACCCTTGGGGAGACACTTTCAAAGCTCTTTGGAGGATCGCACTGGATCTGTGTGCTTTAGACCCCACTGCGTGGATTTACTGTTTTACTGGCAAAGGTTTTATGTACCACACGTGAACATCTTCAAAACACCTACTGTAATGGTCTCATGCGTAAACAGACACAATGATTCTCTAATATCACACATGAAGAACTCAATGGATGCTCCTACCAAGGCAGTGGTTCCCTTCTGTAGCCACTGAACAAGCAAAAGGATGGATCAGAACGACATTATCAAGCTCTGAAGCAAAATTTCTGTCTTCCTTTAGCTGTAATTTAGAGCTTCATTGAGTGCTGAAGAGTGTCAGCCTGACAGCTCTGAAGCATGAAGAGCTTGATCCTCTGTGCCAGAACCACACCGGCACTGGCCACACAAGCTGCCTGCGTACTCACAGGGTCAGGGTCAGGGTCAGGGTCGGGGTCAGGGTCGGGGTCGGGGTCGGGGTCAGGGTCAGGGTCGGGGTCTGTACTGCCCTGCCACCGCAACACAGAAGTGAGGAAAGTGAAATGGAGACAGAAGTGTTCATTCTCCACGTAGTTGATGCTGGCAGCTTCTTGCCTCCAGCATTCCTGCACCTCAGGAGCCTGGGAAATGACAACAAATGTGAAAGTTCCTAAAAATAATTTGCCTAACACACCACAGCGTAGCACTTCCATATGCCCACACCACACTTCTGGCTCCCAGCTGCTCTCCTGTGCTTCCCTTTAGCTACCTGGGAGGCACCTTTTCCATCTCCTCAGATCTCAGAACACCCAACTCATGGCTCTAACATTCTTCCCCTTCCTCTCAACATCTTCCTGGTGGTCTCAGCTTTCTGCCCTCCAGATTAGGGCCTTATCATAACAGGACAAGGATAGCACTGGGGTTTTTTTCTGTAAGGAAGCCAAATACTCTTTATTAAAATATAAAAATTAAGAGGAAGGGAAAAGCCAAAATGACAGCCAAGTGGAAGTTTCATTTGGTGCTCAAACCACCTGAATACTTATGCTGCAGCTGCAGCCGAGAGCTGGCCCTTAGATGCCTGATCAGGATAAAGCCCCAAATCCTGCCGCTAAGGTTTCAAATGACAAAATAACATCATCTAAGGGAAGGCAAAATGCATAAACACAAACATCGCCGTATGTTTACAGGGCCTTCACAGCACAGTGGTTCTCTGATGGCACCCAGAACTTAGCAGTATGAAGAATTACAAAGGTCAAGTGCTATTTATAAGCAATGCACCCTTAAATCAACACTAGTGACAAAAGAGCCAAGCACTTGACTTGCAGAACGGCAGGTGATTCGTGACTTTCTCCACAGCTTCTACTACTGATGAAGCTTACAACCACCTCACCATTTGGGAACGACATCCGTTGCTAGTGTTGCTCTGGTTGGAAACTCAGCACGCTGGCACGTTCATTCCTTCAGAGCCAGAAGGAATTTGTCATTACAGGAATTCTCATGCCACTGAACTGGCAGCAAGGTACACAAGCCTCTTAATCTCTTTTTATACTTCTACGCTTGTGCCATAAAACCATTCTCCACTCTCCATCTCACCACCTCTCCAAGCAGAAAAGTCCCATCTGCCACACACTTGTCACAAACTACACAGGATATGACACAGGTTTCAAATACATCAGAAAGTATCAAATCAGAAACTTTAAAACATAAAAGAAAATTAAAAAAAAGGTGGCAGTGGGAAATTATTTTCTACCTTGACTGTTAGGTTCACAAGCTGCTAGTAGTTAACGTTAATGGCTCACTATTTCAAGGTCGCTGCTAGTAGTTAACATTAATGGCTCACTATTTCAAGGTCGTGATGGCAACAGTTCTGCAATGTGTGGATATCAGCGAGAGAATTGCTGCCTTGCACCAGTTCAGGTGCTCCACCTATACCTTGTCACAGATTTGATTTTTTTTTGTTGTTGTTTTAAATGCTTATCAGGGTAGGATCTGCCTACCAAGACCAGATTTTAAGTGAAGTTACATTATGCTGCTCTTGATTTAAATACAGCAAGATAGCTCCACTGCTACATTCAGCCACAAGAACGTAAACACCTCCAGCTCCATAGACACCCATACATTATTTTTGTAAGGAACAAATGACTAAACATGGAACAACACTATGAAAAAAGCAAAAGAATGCACACAATCGGCATTTCCCTATTTGGACCAAAACCCGAACATCTCTAACAGCAGGTAAGTCTGAATTAAAAATCAACCACATCCAGATCCCAAATGGGGTAGGGGTTATTGTATGCCACAGACCTGGACCTGACTGTTGAAGGAAATCACGCACTACGGAAAATTTGTGGTGGTTCTGCGGAAGTTTAACTAGAGCCTTGGCAACTTCACTTGGGACATGAAAGGTACGTGCGCTACAGTACCACCCGCAATAAAGGAAACTAGTCTCGCAGTTTGAGTTCAACACCACATCCGCAAACCAAATGAGGCTGCTACATTTGAGGAACACTGATGGAAACCTCACCTGCCATCCCAAAGTTATGCTACGGCATTTCTTCCCTTTTTGCCACCTTCCTCAGCCTTGGTACATCTTTTGCAGAATCTGAAGCAAGGGCCCACAGCTTCTTCCTGTTTCTAACAGTGAATGTCTGGGTTTCACACGTTGGTTTCTTGTGCGGCGCCAATAAGACCCAACACTCGCCTTCATAAATGCATCTGTACACTAGGCAAGAAAAGGAAAATTACCAGTCATGTAATGACTGTACTGCCCACAGGGCAACAGAGTGCCCCACTCGTAAGAGGACTGAAGACAGTAAATTGCGCTCAAATATCTTCATAAAGAAGCACAGTTTAATCATGTGCTTTTAATCTGACTACCGACACAATCTAACAAGAAGACACATTAAGGGAAGCAGAGCTGTAGTTAAAAAAGTGGGGCTTCTCTTTCCTCTCCTGAGGGTTTACCATCCAGAGCTGGCTGAAGTTCTGAACCTGTAAACCGCTCCCCCATGCTCGTATGCTCGCTCTGGGAAACAAAGACGGCTGTTTGAATTCTTTTGCAGGTACAGTCTTTCTTTACTTTTGAGTTGGAATGAAATGAAAAGCTGCCAGCCGTCCCTCTTATGGCACAGAGACACACCTATGTTCCATGCACATGCCTGCCCAGAAACGCATGCAGAGGGAAACCATCCCTTGGGTATCAAACACAGAAACAGCACTGAAAACCTTGACTTCTGAGAGTCCCTGCAGCGTTCTCCCAGGTCAGTACACAGCACGCTTGTGGCAGGATCACCACTGCGTGTGCGTCACTTGCTTTCGTTTCCATCTTCATCTCTAACCTGGCACTTGCCACCTCCAGAATGCAGCATGCATAAAAGCAATTCCGTTTACTACAAGCACAGCACCGTGTGAACCTTCTGCATGAAGCCTGGTACTTAAAAGAAATTGCTATAAAGAATAAAAATCTGCCGGCACCACTGACACACAGACACGCTGTGTTTTCTGAAGAGGGACGATACATTAAACCTGCAAACTAAGGACTGCGACAGCTCGCTCCTTGCCCCTCTTCTTTTGCCCTCAGGCTGGTGCAGGAGCTCCTTTCACCAGAGCAGGCACACCACAGACACAGCCTCACCGAGGGGAAGGGTGGGGAGGGGATAAGGGCAGAGCGGGAAAGGAAAGACCCACAGAAGCAGCTTTGCCGCCCACTGCCAAAGTCACAAGCCGCTCACGGATCCTGTCCCCTCGCCCTGCCTGTGCTGGTCTTTGCCTCCGTCCCCCTTCCCGCCCCTCCGCTCCTCTCCCTAGCCCTCTCTCCTGCTGCTGATCCTGCATTCCCTGCGGCACCCCCTGCCCCTCTGTCCCGCTCCATCCCTCTGCCCGCTCCTCACCAGTCCCTGTCCTTGCTCCGTACCTGTCCAGCCCCTCCCGCTCTCCCTGCCCTTCTGGCTGCCTCCTGTCCCTCTCCGGCCACCCCTCCGCCTTGACCCACCTCTCCTTGCCGCTCGGTGCCTCCCTTCCCCTCGTCTCTGCCCCACCGGGGCTCCGGGGCCGGGGCCTGTGCTTGGGCAGCCCTGGGAAGGGGCCATGGGGCCTACAGGGCTGGGGTGGGGGCTGGTGTCCCCCCAGGGCCTGACTGCTGGGCAGGGATGTCCCATGGTCTGCTGGGAGAAGGCGTGCCCCAGGGCATGCTGGGAGCTGTAGGCCCGGGGCCGCCCCATGGCCAGGTTGTTCCCAGGGCATGCTGGGAGCTGTAGGCCCGGGGCCGCCCCATGGCCAGGTTGTTCCCGGGGCATGCTGGGAGCTGTAGGCCTGGGGCGGCCCCATGGCCAGGTTGTTCCCGGGGCATGCTGGGAGCTGTAGGCCCGGGGCCGCCCCATGGCCAGGTTGTTCCAAAAGCATGCTGGGAGCTGTAGGCCTGGGGCCGCCCCATGGCCAGGTTGTTCCCGGGGCATGCTGGGAGCTGTAGGCCCGGGGCCGCCCCATGGCCAGGTTGTTCCCAGGGCATGCTGGGAGCTTTAGGCCAAGGGCCGCCCCATGGCCCGGTTGTTCCAAAAGCATGCTGGGAGCTGTAGGCCCGGGGCCGCCCCATGGCCAGGTTGTTCCCAGGGCATGCTGGGAGCTGTAGGCCAAGGGCCACCCCATGGCCAGGTTGTTCCCAGGGCATGCTGGGAGCTTTAGGCCCGGGGCCGCCCCATGGCCAGGTTGTTCCCGGGGCATGCTGGGAGCTGTAGGCCTGGGGCCGCCCCATGGCCAGGTTGTTCCCGGGGCATGCTGGGAGCTGTAGGCCCGGGGCCGCCCCATGGCCAGGTTGTTCCTGCAGCATGCTGGGAGCTGCCATTGCCCACCCTCAGCCTCCTGGGAGCCGTGTTGGGCTGGGCAGGCACAGCCTGTGCTGGGGCTGTGGCCCGGCTGAGGGGACCTGTGGCCGGCCGTGGGGCGAGGGATGCCCCTTGGGCTGGCACAGGGGTGTCTGCTGCCTGCTGGCTGCCCGGGGGTTCTGTGGGGAGGTTCCAGCCCCCCGCTGTGCCAGGCCCCGGGGCAGCTGGAGTCAGGCCTGGCCGGGGCAGCCCTGGGGGTGAGCTGAGAGCTAAGGAGGGAAAGAGGCGCCGGCAGGTGCCCCGGGCACAGGCACCGGGCACCCCGACTCGCAGAGCCCCCTGGAGCCGCCCCGGCGTCTGTAGGTCCTGCAGGAATAGGGCTAGCGTGTTTTTCTGCTGACTCCGGCAGGGCTCTGGCTACACCTGTCCTGCTGAGGGACTGGGAACATGCAGCTGCCTGGGAGAGTCACCAGCCAGAGTATGAGTGCTCCAGCCTTGTTTCCCTTGCTGGAAAACACTTCATTTTTAAATACGGCCTCTCAGCGGCGAGATCCAGGCAGTCGGGATTGCTTCCTGTAGGGAGCACGCTGGTGACTGGAGGCTGCTGCCTTCAGCGGCAGAGCTGGACGTTTCTCCTCGCTGACAGGACTAAGTTATAAAGAATCACTCGGAGAGGCTGCAGCTAAAGCAGTGATTAACTCAACCTATTGAATAAGCTCAGTAAGGGGTGGCAAGCTTTCTGAGGCACCTGGGCTATACCAATCGATGAGGGTAGTGGGGCTATGGTGTGTTGCCTTCAAGACCATACAGCACAGAGAATAAATGAAGGTCTATAACCACACGTAGAGTACAGGTGGCCCAGGAAAGTTCAGCTGAAGTTCACCAGGTTGTTGACCACCAACGATCTCTAAAGACCCCATGAAAGGCCCCCAGGAACAAAGTGACATATGCAAGTGGCTTATGCATATGTAAATAATTTTGAGGAAGTAGTTAGTGCAAAGTACATCTTCCCATCTGAACATGCTCAGAAAGGACCCTGAGGGGCTGGATATTGAACGGTGGAGTGCGTTGATGGGTCGTAGCATGTTTTTTTTCCTTCTCACACAAAATTCATTTTGTTTTGTGGGTAAGCAAAACTGCATATTGCAATGTGTTTCCTTGATTGGTATTTCTTGCATAACATGTGGGATCTCCAAACCTGCAAACCTGTTCTGCAAACGTGTTATGCAGTTTAAACCCTGGTGCCTGAAAACCCCAACAAGGACACATGCCTGGAATAAGGGTTCGCAAGTCTGGGGTATACCATGGTTCTATTCCACGATTCACAACAAATCGTTCACGAACAATTCCTGAGCGGATTGTTCTGATGGGGTGGGGGACTTATTCCCATGTTTCAACTCTGTTATCTAGTTTGGACAAAAATGTTTAAGGCACCAAGGCCATACCCCATTTATTAGCCATTTGAATATGCCAGCCTGGGGATAACATGACTTTCTATTTGTGGTGTATGGATTCACCGTGGGGTCTCACTACATACTAGTTCCCCCCTTTGCAAGGGGCACAGATCCCCTGCCCAGTAGGCAGCTCGCTGAGGGGCCCACCAGGACCTTCTCTGCCAAGCTTCTTTCCAGCAAGGTGGCCCCTGCCTGTGCTTGTTCCTCCTGGGCTTGCTCCTCCCCAGGGGCCGGAGCTGGCACTTGTTGGACCTCATGAGGTTCCTGCTGGCCCCTTTCTCCAGCCCAGCCCGGTCCCCTCCTGCCAGCACAACCAGTGTGGTACCAGACACCCCCACCTGCCATTCTGTGGGTGCCAGCAGTGCCCAATGCCAGACCATCCCCACTGGGTTCAGGCACTGAGGGTGAAGCAGCCCCAGCTGCGGGATGGATGGATGAGCTCCACAGATAGATCCATGGATAGAGGAAAGATTTAACATTTCAGATGAGGGGGCAGGCCAGGGGGGTCCCAGCCCTGCACCCCACCAGCCGCTCACTGGCAGGGGAACCCATTGCTCTTGTGGGAGCAGCGCTGCCACCACGGGGGCTTGCAGAAACGGACACAGTGGTGCCGGCAGTGGCATCTCCACCAAGCCTTTGGGCAGCCCCACAGGCAGGAGCAGCCCTCCTGCAGGCACAATCCTGCCCAGCACGGTCCTGAGGCTGCCTGCCCACGTGCCCTGCCCACGGGGATATGGTGCCGGGGACTGGGGTCTGCTGGGGTGCTCCTGCCCGGCCCCACGTGGATGGTGCTGCCCAGGCCCATGGAGCTGATTCTGTCTGGAGTCATGGGGCTCTTCTTCCTCATCCCCATTGGGCTCCTTCTGCCCACCTGCGCAGGGCTGCTTCTGCTTGGCCCCGTGTCCTCCCCTTGGTCTTTGTCCCCATCTGCCATCTTCTCCATGTGCACATCTGCCCCCAGCAGCTCCACTCTAAGGCCCTGGGGAAACCCTCTGGGATCCAGCAGCCCTGGATAGAGCTGCTCCTCTTTCCTGCTGCTCCTCTTTCCTGGAGGGGGGGAGGGAGACAGCTGTGGGGTGGTGGTGTGCGTGGTGTGTGTCCCACTACAGACCGCCTCTTGCCACTTGGCCATCATTACTTGCAGAAACTTTTGGTACTGCCTGGTCACTGTGAGGGTGCCCTGGACAATGCGGATGAGCTCCCCAGTGAGGTTCTGTGTGACCATGGCCATGGCTGAGGGGCTGCCGGGGGTGGCTGCACATCGATGGGGCTCTACGCCAGCACCCGCCGCTGCCCAGAGCCCTCCCTCCCGCTGGGTGCGGGGAGAGGGGTGTGGAGAAGAGCCCTTGGGGCTCTCTTCTCGAGGACAGGGAACAAGGGTGCAGCTCCAGGCTGTGGGCTGTGGGCTGCAGCAGGGCAGGTGAGGCACAGCTGCAGAGCGCACAGGGCAGACCCGTGGGGCAGCGCTCCTCCAGGGGTTGTCCTCACCAAGCACTCTGCAATCCTCCATGTCTGATGGCTCTGCAAAGGTTTTTGAGCTTTTTCCACTTGAGGAGCTCTGCTGCAGCGAGGAGGGCTTCCCTGGAGGCCTGCAGAACAGCAGAAACTGGGAGGTGGCACCACGGCCTGGGGAAGGAGACCTGGCATCTCCCTGCCTTTTCCTTTCTTCCTGGGGTCATCCTGCCCTTAGGAAGCTGGGAGGTACCCTGGCCCAAACATCTCAGGTTTTCATCCCTACATCACTGCTTAGCTTTGGAATCTGTGCCTTGGCCACGCTGTGGATTTGGTTGCTCATGTGAAAGATGAGAGGGAACAAGCCCACTTCCACTTTTGTCTTCACCTGCCTCTTGTTTTTCCTCACCACAGTCTTCATTAGGTCTCTGAAGAGGCTGATGGAGAGCTCTCTCAGCTCGCCGAAGCCCTGGCAGAGAGAAGCAGAGTAGGACTTGCGTCCTTGTAGGTAGCTGTCCCCAACCAGCGCCTGCCTGCCCACGAGGCTTGGGCTCCCCCATCAGCCTTACCACAGCAAAGAGGGGCAGGAGCTTCTCCATCAGCTGGACAGCGATGGGGCTGGCCTTTGTCTTCTTCAGGTGACCCATGACGTTTTGTGTGACCACCAGGGACTTCATCTTGATATATCCACAGTGCACATCACACCAGTGTCTCCGCTCGTGTGACTATGTCCTCAAACTGCTGTTTTTTCTCACCACTGGCCAGTACTCTCCCCATTGATGACACAGCCAATGAACACACCAACCACTTTCACAGTGAGCCTGTCAGCAGCACCTTATCGTTCCTGGCGATCACCTTCACCTCCACCAAAGGCCCTCGTGGGCAGCAGAGACACCACTGTCAGCAACCTCTTTTCTTGTCAGGGCTGTGCTTCCCAGTCGTGTTTCTCTCTGCTGTTGAGGACAGCAGCGTTTGCTCATGTTCTTGGCATCCAGTTTCAGCTTTAAGATTCCAGGTGCCGTCCCCTCGGCCTCGTCTGCTGCTGCTGATCGTTTCCCAGTAAGGGACAGACCTTACGCACTGCAGGTGCTGCAAACTGTGCCTTGCACAAAGGCACAAAATCTGTCTACAGCGCTGTCTGGGGTGCCCTCTACCCTGCCCTGGTGAGGCTGCATCTGGAGTGCTCTATCCAGTTCTGGAATTCCTAGTTCAAGAGAGATGGGGAACTACTGGAGCAGGTCCAGTGTATGGATCCTAACATGAGGGGACCTGGAGCATCTCTCTTAGGAGTAAAGGCTGGGAGCTGGACCTGTTTACCCTGGTTTTCACCCTGCCCTGGTAGCCATGTGAAAGACATCAGAAAAGTTTTGCTACCTGCTTTCTGTGTTGAGAAATTTAAGTGCTCCCTTTTGCATTCGTACAGAGCCCAAATGCTCCGTGGAAACCTCCAGCCACAGCTCCCCCAGAGAAGGTGTCAAGAAGGATTTCTCTTGCTGGATCTCACCTTGCCCTGGTGCCTATGTGCAGGACACCACAAAAGTTTGGCTACCTGCTTTCTGTGTTCAAAAATTTAAGAGCTCATTTTCGCACTCGTACAGAGCCCAAATGCTCCACTGAAATATCCAGCCACAGCTCCGCCACATAAGGTGCCACGGAAGAATTCTCTTGCTGTTTCTTACCCTGCCCTCCTAGCCATCGAAAGGCACACCGCAAAAGTTCTGCTACCAGCTCTCTGTACTGAGAAGACTGGCCACTCACCTTTGCACTCATGCAGAACCCCAAAACATGTTGGCAAAGTGCAGCAGTGCTCTCCTGGAGAAGGTGCCAGGCAGGAATTCTCTTGCTGCTTCTCACCCTGCCCTGGCAGCCATGTGAGGCACAGCACAAAAGTTCTGCTCCCTGCTCTCTCTGGTCAGAAAATTGACCCAACACTTCTGCACTCATGCAGAGCCAAAAAAGTACGTCTTGGGCAAGTGCAGCACTGCTCCCCTGGAGAAGGTATTTAGTGGCTTTATTACTTTTACTACAGAAAGGAGGCGATACAGCTGGTCCGGGGAAAGGAGAAAGCCGACAGCTTAAAACAGGCAGGGGAAGGCAGGGCGGTTAGGACTGCCTTTATGGAGTTCGGCGCTGTTCGCGTAGGCACATACACCTTTTGGCGCGTCAGTGAGTGTAGGGAGTAGGGTTATGACACTGGCTGCATGTGCACAAACTCGTGCTCTCCATTATCTATGGGTTGCTTTTATGGCGTGTAGAAACTAGGTTGCAAAATTGAGCCTTGGAGTCCAGAACGAGGCAGCACTGTATTTGCGGGAATCCAAGTAGTGTCTTCTCTCCCCAGAGCCACACCTCACTTGTCCCCCTTCAAACCTTGCAGCCGGTCACTTGGTTCACGTGTTATCAGAGAATACCAAACAGGTGCAAGAACATGCTGGTACCTACTCCCTGTGAGAGCTTGTTCAGCACTGCTGTCTTTCTCAGCTGCTGGTCAGCCAAGACGACTGCCTCTGTGTGTGACAGCTGGCATTCCAGCGGTGACCTCTGCACGCCGCACAGACAAAAATAGGTGTGAAAGTTAACTGAGAAAGATCTATGGACATCTTTAATGACTGTGAGCTAGAGAAAAGAAAATTTCACATTCAGAATTCCAGCTTCCCTTGAATATGGAAGGGCTTTGCAACATTGCCATGTAACCTCTGTATTTCACCCCAAGAGAAACAATTCTTACTAGGAGCGTTCATGTCTTTGTCACATAAATGCCAAGGTAAAAACCCTAAAAGGTTCAGTAACACCAGAAGCGCCCCACAACCTTACCCATTTTGTTGGGCAGTTCTTTCTATCGTGGCCAGGTTTTCCACAACGCAAGCAAATGTTCGATGGTGGAGGTGGATCCCAGGGGTCTTTCATGTAACTAGAAGTTTTTTGAAAAAGAAAAAAAAAAAAGGAAAATGTATGCATGTATCTTTCTTCGTAAAACAAACATCTCTACAATGTTCCCATAACCTTCAAAGAACATACCTGACACTTCCTTGACTGGGTTGTATTCACAGCAAGACTGTACCATCATAGCCTGTACCTTATCCTCTTTGGTAGCATTGTCTTCAGCCAGGTTGGCAGTCTGTTTAACAGGTACTGATTATTTGACATTCACGTTAGGCTACAAATAGGCTCTCTTTGTACCTTACATAAAGACTTGTGTAACCAATCCAATTTTCTTCCAAGCGGACTGAAGCTATGTGTAGAAAAAAGCCCACCAGCCAGCATTTTGAAGCTGGCCTTTAAGCTCCAGACTGGTTGAAGAAGCGAGCCACGGTACATTTAACTGAGATGTGTGCAAGTAGCATTATTTATGTTTTGCAGCATTAAAAGGACACACAACTTCAGAGTCGTGGCAGTTGGTTTTGCTTGCTGAAATTCAGCTTCAGACCCAGAAGCACTAAAAGGAATCAAGCTTTTGATAATCCCTTAGCAAGGGATTTAAGAATTTTCTGTTGGTACTGGATTTTCTGTTGGTTTTTGTCTGCCCACAAGCTCTGCTTCTGGCCAGGAAAAGGAGTCCTTAACAGCAGCTATTGCCAAGTGCAGTGGAACTGCAGGTCCAACACGTACTCAGAAGCTGCTCTTTGTTGATCTTAAATGATTCCAAAACCATCCTCAGCACTCCTTTTCAAAACAATCGCCCTTTGACACCCAAAAGGAAACCTTTGGGATCAACGTGTCCCCAGGGAGGGCTCGACACAAAACCTCTGCGCAGACCTGCTGCCCTGTGATGCCTGCCAGCAGAGCTGGTGACGCGAGTGCTCCTTCCCTGTCTCCGTTGAGGATACTAAGGTTAGCAAAGCCCTCCTGTTTGTCTTGTTGACAGGCGTGCTCAGCCTGAAACGCGGTGAGGGAGCGCTAACAGGCAGCCCTGCCAGCCAGCCTGAAGGGCAGGGGAGATGTGAAAAGCAGCTTGGGGCCGCCTGAGAACTAGCACAGGCATTTACGGAGGGAACGCGCGGGAGCAGGGTGTTCTCTCGCTTTCACTCGCTGGGAATGTGCAATCCATTCCTTCCCCCGGAATCTCTCATCTCTAAGTGAGAGACAGTCAACGTTTTAACTAATGTTTTACAAAATGCCTCTTTGTAAATACCTACACATACATACACACACATGTTCTGTTAAAGTAGCAAAGAGTATGTTTCCCAGCAAAGAAGTACCTGAATTTTGAGAAATTTTGAAGACTTTTTGATGGCCATCTGAATTGTGGACCGCATCATCTGATTTGTGGACCCCATTTTAAACTCTATTTAAGGAAAAGGAGGTATGGGAATGATACCACTATGGAAATAGACAGTTAGGTGCAGGAGCGGGCTGGAAACTAGGACCATGCGTGGCAATCAGTTAGCTGAGGGGAATGTGCTCGAGCTTGTCTGGACAACAATTAACATGATGAGGCATGTTTACAGAGCACAGGGGAGTGGGAGACGGATGGCGCCGAGGAAAGGTAACACCTTGCTGTTAATTGCTGGCAGTTAACCACCAATCAGGGATTGCCTAGTATGCAAGGCTTAGCTTCAAGAACCAATCTGTTTAAAACGCGCAGCTTCTGAAAGTGTATAAAAACTCGTGCTTCTGTACAATAAATTGACATTTGCTTGCATCAAGCTGCGTCCCGTCTCTTCATTCGCGGCAAACTGGTGACCCCGACGTGATGCGTTTAAGGATCTAACATGAAGGGCTCTCGAATCACCTATCTGAGCGACATGCAGCGAATCCCACAGAACTTTGAATGATCTGCTGAAAGGAAGCAGGAGCCGGCCAGAAATCCCTCCGGAGTTGAGAGGTGAGCTGTGGGAAATCCGTAACGGGGAATCAGGCTTCGTCCCCAGAAAGAGACGTATATGGACTCATGAAGGGTCTTCTAGGCAGATCCGGGAGTCCGTGCCTCAGTCTCCTCAAATGGTGACCCCTATGGTGGTGTTCTGAAGCCTTGGAAGAATAAGGATGGAAAAAAGACAGCTCGTGGAAGAGGGCTGCGTTCCAGAGGAGACGGCTTGGCTGAACGATTGTCTTGCTGTCTGGACCAGGCGGACAACCTAAACCCCGAGGATAACACCTGTACTCATCGAGACAGGTGAGCAGCCAAGAAACTTCAGAGACTTTGAAAGAATGAAAGTGTGTACATACAGCAGCCAATTGTATGATGCTGCCGCGGAGGGGAGCTCCGTGTCGGGAATGCATTTAGCATCTTGGTGGCAAATTCTGACTACTCTTTGCCAAGTGTGGACTAATTCTACTAACGGTGCTAAACCAGAGGAAGCTGTAAATTCCACCGACAGCGCGACTCTTCTCAAGACACCGTCAGCGATGGCGATTCCGTCCACACCTCCTCTGCCCCCAAAGCTTCTGTCACTGATTGCAGCTACCCTCACAACACAGGACCAAGCACGGGAACAGGACAACTCGGACAATGATTTTATTGACACTGATAAACCTTTTGATCCAGGTCCTATAGATCTGGAAAAGGAGCTAGACCTTTCCCCCACCCCCTTGTCTCTCCGGATGCATTGATTGTATTTTTGGGGAGGGTGAAAGGGAGTCTGCGAGATTGGTGGCAGGAATGCAAGTGGGAAACACTTCAGTGATGGGTTTTGGGAGTCGCTATGGCATGTTCAGTATTTTGTCAGACAAATCAACCTGCAGAGTGGCAGCCTGTGCAATACGAGGCTGTTAAAGAGTTAAGCAAAGCAGTGCGGGAAGGGAAGATTGCTATGTCCCTTCTTGAAGTGATGGCAGAGCCTTATACACTCACACTGCATGATTGGAAGTTATTGCTTTGTATGGTACTAACTGATACAGTATATGATGTGGTTATTTGATTTTTGTGAGCTATGTGTAGTGGCCTTGACTGAAAACCTTAATCGGGGAATTGCTGTTAACTATGAGCAGTTGGCTGGAGCAAATAATTGTGCCGATTCTGTGACTCAGGCAAGGTATCCCAGGGACAACTGTTTACAAATGAATGAGATGGCTATTAAGGCAGTCCGGATGCAGGAGTCTTGCCACAGTCTTGCAGGGTCCTAGAGAGTCACTAACTTTAATACTAACTTGATTGATTGGCTTCAGAATATTTTGTAACAAGTCGAACATCAGGAAGCTCAAGGGTTGCTTTTAAAACAACTAGCTGTGATAATGTCAATGAAAATTGTAAACGGGCAACTTTCACAATCGCAACCCCAACGTGTGTCAAATGATTGTAACGCAGAACTCACAGCAGACTGTAACTCTCAGGCTGAGTTCTGGAATGCAGCATAACAGATTTTTGCTTCTCTAATCTCTTCTGTAAGAATAGTACACGCTTTTAACTTGCTTAGTAAATTAGGCTGCTAGCTTGCTAAACAAAGTAATACTACAAATACTGTTCTTTTTTTTTCTTTTTTTTCTGGCTTATTAACAGATGTTGATTCTGTCCATCATATGTTGCTACAGAACCGAGTTGCTATTGATTTTTATTATTAGCACAGGGACACAAGTGTGAAGACTTTGATAGGATGTGTTACGTGAATCTGAGTGACCACTGTGAATTAATTTACAAAAGTATACAAAACTCAAAAGACTTAAAACAAAGATCTGCAGCAGAGCCAGGGGCGGGATGCCTTTGGTCTCTTCTCACGGCTGGGAAACTTTGGGCCATGACTCAAAAGTATTACAGGATTGCTGCGATTGAGAGACGGAGACCTGGTCAGGTGAAATCAGATCCACTTTATTGTTCTTAACATGCTTCTTTTATAAGGGTGCATACATAGTCTAAGATAACCGTGTGCAAAGCTCATTGGTTACATATTGCAAAAGCCAAGTTCCTTATTCGCTGTTCTTCTTCACTCTGTTTGCTTCATTTCTTAGGGTTACAAGTTCTGCTTCAGTACTTTTCCACTGCATGTCTCAGTCTCAGACTTGCTGACAGTATCGGTTCTAACCGGATCTACATCCTGTTTTTGTATAACCACAGGTCCTAAGGTCGCAACGTCTTTGCGGCCTAAACCTCCACTAGTCGTACTGCATTATGTTCTTTCTCCTGTGGTCCGTTCTTCATGAGTTCCCACAGACCTCCTTCAATTAGGTGAGTTTCACTGGAGGTCCTTTCAGGATTAAACAAATCATTCCCTTCATTTCCCCCTTCTTGTTGCACCATAAGAACTCGTTTTACAGAGTTAGCTATTAGCTTCTGCAAGCATTGTATAACACACGGCAAAAGCAAAACTAGCAACAATACTATTATTATTACAACGGCTATTTTTTCCAAAATTGTAATCCATCACCCAGACAATCCTAAAGAGGATAGCCAATCTGTAAAAGGATCACTACTTTCTCGAAGTTTTTTCATATTATCTCTCAGAATAGAAAGTTGTTTGTGTATAGATTGGGAGTGATCAGAAAGATTCATGCAGCACATTCCTTCAAATTCTTCACATCCGTGCCCTTGTGCTAAAAGTAGAAAATCGATTGCGGCACGGTTTTGTAACAGAGCATGTCTTATTCCTTGAACGTCACTGGCTAATTCAGACAGAACATTTGTCGTTATATTAACCTGTTTTCCGGTCCAACATGCTAATTTCCTTAGTTGTGTCAGTGCTTGCGCTGAAGCCACCCCGGGGGCAAATATGCTAGCTAAGATGACTTCAGGAGGGTTCCAGAGTTCTACATTATCCCTACAATCACTGCCTAGTTCTACAAGAGCTCTTCTCCTGCGGGTATGATTTGAAGTACGATTGGCTTGAAAAATATTAGTAATACTTGGTGTAAACAACGTTAAGCGGCCAACATAACAAGGCCCTCCCTTAGCACTTCGAGGAATTCCTTGCCAAGCTCGATCACCACAGATTAAAAACATACCCTCTGGCAGCCGCCCCGCGTTGGATGTGACCGCTGTAACATTAACAACTTGCTGACAATACGCTGTCACGTTATATGGCCTATATGACGTGACATTAACGGGATCATCTTGATTAGCTTGAGGCTGAAACAAAAAACATCGATCTGAGGGGGCAGAGCCTAAAAGGTTGAATTCCTGTATTTCTCTAGTTGTGGTGCACATAGAGCTATTGCATTTCATAAAGGGGGAAGAAGCATTAAAAGTAATATTATTTTTGTCACAACATGGAGGTTGTTGACCAAGTCTCGGAAAACCACAGGTGACGACAGAAGGGTCAAGAGTTATAGTAGAGTTGTTTACCAGGCTCATGTTAATAGGGATTCCTAATAAACACGTTCTAAAAGGATCAGAAGGAGTAGCCATCGAAAGACAAAGGCTACTCTGGTTGATTTTCTCCGCCCAGGTGACCCACAGGTTTTTTCTATTCTCTATATGCTTGAGGGTTTCCCAAGCTTTTGTGCTGCTAATGAAAATGGAGATAATGATTTTCGTTAAGAGGTACATCATATTGGAGTTACTCATAATCATTTTCATTTTCTACCGCTTAGTTTTCCTCTTCCAGGCAAACCGCTTTTCACACTTTTGCTTTATACGTTCCCAATCTTCTTTCGGGATTAGCCAAATAGCAGGTACTAAATTAGTTTTACTACATTCTAAACTACAAATTTGTATAATTTTAGCCCTCTCAATAACCGCTCTTTGCCAGTCAGCGCGATAATCAAAAATGCGGCTGTTTCCTAAGGGTTCATGCCCTGTTACAAGTAATAATCTCACTGTATCAAATTCCTTCTTTAGGCAAAGATTACACCAACGCCCAGAACAAGTTAGACGACACCACCACTCCTTGTCACAAGTATAACATGCACATAACACCCAGGGGTCACAATGTCCGCACAAATTGCAAAAGACTTCCCCAAGGAGTACTTCACGGCACTCACGCGTATAACAACTATTCATGTAAAATACTTGAGTCTTCAGGTTCTGTTCCTTTTGTGTGAGATTCTTCTGGACGCTGCTCAGAATCTTCAGACAAAACTTGTGGCAAGGGTTCACGGAAGGGTCGCACGTTCTTTGCTGGGATCCATCGGGGGCCTTTCTCTGTGGAAACACAAGCATAGCCTCTGCCCCACGTGACGAGGGGATAAGGCCCCATTATCTTACCCGTTTCTGGATCACGGACCAGTACAGGAGCTTTAACTCGCATCTCGAGTGAAGTATTGGCGTTAAAATGTCGAATTATTGGAGGATTGCTATCTAATAAAGAACAATTCAAAAAGTTAAAAACATATAAGGCTTTCTGTAATCGTTCTTCAGGAGGAGTAGCAACTCCTATTCCCCCTTTTTGTTGTTGTAATAAACGTTTTAATGATTGATGGGAGCGTTCAATTAAAGATTGGCCTGTAGGAGAATGAGGGATGCCAGTAGTGTGAGTTACACCCCAAGAGTCAAAAAATGCTTTCATTGTTTTGGAAACATAAGCAGGACCATTGTCTGTTTTGATTTGTACAGGTATACCTAATGTAGCAAAAGCACGCATAAGATGCTTACGGACATCACGTGCTTTTTCTCCTGTGTGACAGGAAGCAAATAAAGCACCTGAAAAGGTGTCAATGGAAGAGTGAACATATTTCAAGTTACCAAACTCTTGAGTAGTGGGTAACATCGGTTTGCCACAATTGTAAACTTTGTAGTCCTCGAGGATTAACTCCGCCCGCAACAGACGGGAAGGAATATCTTTGACAATCAGGGCATGTAGCAACAATGTTAGACGCTTGCTGGGAGGTAAGGCCAAACTGTCTTTTAAGGCCTCCAGCATTTTGGTGGAAAAAAGAATGGCTGAGTCTAGCTTGGGCTATACGATCTGGTAAAACTTGTACTGGTAATGTCAAAAAATCAGCTCGGCGATTGCCTTCCGCAATAAAACCAGGTAGGGAAGTATGCGATCTGACATGCATAACAAAATAGGGGTAAGGGCGAGAGTTCAGAAGAAAAACGAGTTCTTGTAATAAAGCAAATAAGTCAGAGTGTGAAATGTCACGCAACACGGAAGCTTCAGCGCGCTCAACTATTCCTACAACATAAGCCGAATCAGTAATAATATTAACTGGCGTTGACCATTTTCGAAAGACTCGAACTATTGCAGCCAGTTCCACTATCTGAGGGGAGCCAGGGACTGTCTCTATGTCTGAATTCCAACGTTCACGTTGGTCGTCCCATCACACTATGACTGATTTGTGCGATTTCCCAGATCCATCTGTAAACACAGTAAGGGCTTGTAATGGTTGTTCACTTCGTTTCGGTTTAGGTGTTATACAAAAATTAGCATTAAGCAGTTTATGTGAAGGTGGATGGGATGTAAGCTGACCCATATACCCTGCTAAAGCTAACATAAAAATGTCTGATTGTTGATAAAGCCATTGCAAATATATAGCTGTCACAGGCAAACAGATATAAGCAAAGTCAGTTCCTGATAACGTCAATAATCGTTGCCTGGATTTGATTATCAGGTGAGCAAACATCTCATATTGTGTTGAAATAGTTTTTGTAGACTGGTTAGATAAAAAGACCCACTCAATAATCAACAACGGGTCTAGTTTTTGTGAATCCCATTGAAATATTAACGCATAGGGTTGCCGAGTCGGATTCAAAACAATTAGAAAATAGGCAAGATTGGGATCACATCGGTGTGCTTGTCTAGAAGCGATGGCTGTAGCAACTTTCTGTAATGAGGCAACAGCCTCAGAGTTAAGACGGCGCTGGGAACGCAAATCCGTATCTCCTTTGAGCAACTCAAACAACGGACCCAAATCTGCGTTGGAAATCCCTAGTAACGGCCGAACCCAATTAATTGTTCCTAGCAACTTTTGCGCATCGTGTAAATTTCTTACATCGGTTTGTATCTGTAAAGGTTGAGGAACTATGGTTTGGGCTCTTATGCGCCAACCCAAATACTTCCACGGGGGTGTTTTTTGAATCTTTTCTGGCGCAATACAGAGGCCGGCCGAGTTAACGGCCGCCGTGACAAGGGCTACAGCTTTCTCCATGACTATGTGATGTTGTGCAGCCACTAGAATATCGTCCATATAATGATACAATAAGACATCAGGCATTGTGATCCGGACAGGGCTAAGTACCTTAGCGACATACCATTGACATATTGTCGGGCTATTTTTCATTCCTTGTGGCAACACAACCCACTGATATCTCTGCAATGGAGCTTGCATATTGACGCTAGGAACTGAAAAAGCGAATTTAGGAGCATCATCTGGATGCAAGGGGATATTAAAAAAGCAATCTTTGAGATCAATAACAGTCAAATACCAATCTCTAGGAATCATTGTAGGAGACGGGAGCCCAGGTTGCAAGGCCCCCATAGTTTCCATGGCGTCATTAATTTTTCTAAGGTCATGGAGCAAGCGCCACTTGCCAGTTTGTTTCTTTATGACAAAGACAGGAGAATTCCATGGACTAGTAGAAGGCACAATGTGTCCTTTTTCAAGCTGTTCTGTGACCAGCTCCTGAAGGGCGCGAAGCTTTTTTGAAGGTAGGGGCCATTGATCCACCCAAATGGGAGCATCAGTTTTCCAGGTTAATTTAAGGGTGTCGCGCATTTCAATGGCCCCACCTAAAAATGGGTACGAATTGTCATCCCCCACTGTGACAACACGTCTCGCCCCCATAAAACCATGGGAACAGGTAGCACAAAAGGTTTGACTGAAGCAGTATGTCCTTCTGGGCCCTGAATTTGGATCAGCTCCAGGCTCTGGTGGCTTTTACCAGTTCCGCCAATCCCAGCTAATGCCTGTAGAGTGTTGGTTAGCGGCCACAGTGGCGGCCATTTGGCATGAGATATTACTGTAACATCGGCCCCAGTGTCAATAATCCCGTTCAAAACTATTTTTTGTTCCCCTCGAATAAGAGTACATTGACACATAGGTCGTTTTTGAGAAAGAGACTGTACCCATAAAATTTGTGGATCTCCAGTTGAGCCAAACCCACCCTGCCTTTGTTGGAGCTGGTCCAAATTTAAACAATTTTTGCTTGTGGGTATAAGGATCAGTTGTGCTATACGGCTGCCTTCCGGCACCGTGCAAGGAGGAAACGGGGTCCATGCCATGATTTTAATGTTTTCGGTACTATCAGAGTCAATAACACCTGGTAGTACAAAAAGGCCAGATAATGTCGTAGAAGACCTCCCTATCAATAAGGCTTGTGTTTTTGGGGGCAAGGGTCCCGAAACATCTGTTGACAATAAGTGAACCGAGGAGTCAAGTAACGTTACTGTGTGGGCGGTTGCCAGGTCCAATCCTGCGCTGCCGGTTGTTGCTGGACAAAGACTTGAGGCGCTGCTGCTGCTCTTCTTTGGGAATTGTTGAACGGTGACGGCGTTATTTGTGTCTGCGCGCGTCGCTGCCCCGCGCTCCGAGATCGGTTTCCCTGGATTGGTTGTCCCTGCAAATCATACTTGGACCGACATTGATTAGCGTAATGACGACCCTTTTTACATCTAGGACAAATTCCTGGGACTCGGGGCTTAGCGCCAGCATTAGTAGCCAGACAGTTTTTCTTTAGATGACCAGGCTTGCCGCAACCATAGCAATTCCCCGGCCCTAACGGGCCGCGCATGGCTGCAAAAGCAGCAGCCATGACTTCAAATTTATGATCTACAGTACCGATCCTGTTACATGCCTCAATCATTTCAACTAAAATAGGATTTTGATTCGGGAGAGATTTTAACAGCTTTCTACAATCTGCATTAGCATTTTCCACAGCTAATTTTAACAACAAAATTTCTCGTGCTTCCGTATTATCTATTTGACGTTCCAAAGCTTGTTTTAACCTATCAATAAATTGCATATAGGGTTCTCGAGGTTCTTGTGTAATAGTGGTAAAAGCTTTCTGCGGTTTCTGAGAATCAGGAACTTTAAAAAAGGCCTTTTTTGCCTCCTCACGGATCGCTTCAAGAGCTTCTCGTGGGATCCGGGCTTGATCTACTGGGTTAGTATGACGACCTGTGCCTGTAAGGTGTTCCAAGGTTAATGCAGCAATTGCGTTATTGTTATGACCCACATAAGTTAAAAGGAGCGCTTGAAGCCCCCCCCTCCAATGGGCCTCCCATAAAGTATACTGAGTTGGTGTCAGAAGCAGCTGCGCCAAAGATTTTAAATCATGCGGAGTCATAACATATGTATCAAAAACAGAAGATAACAAACTCGCAAAGTACGGTGAAGAAAGTCCATGTTCAGTAACGGTACGGCGCAGCTCCTTAACTACCGGAAAAGATAGAGCTTCCCACTGGCCCCCCCCGCCTCGCTGATAAAGTACAGGAGCCACTATTGTTTTAGCAATCTCTAATTCCCCCTCCTGTAAAGCTTGACGTCTGATGCCAGCCCACACATCATGTGGGTCAGGGGGGTACAGATCCGGCTCCTTTTCAGGATCCACAGGTCCCGGGTCAAAGGGATCATCTTCAGGGGGATACCCCGCGGCGCATACCGTCAGTGGTGCTGAGGGCTTTGTCGCCTCCGGTAATGGCGGGGACGCCGAGGGGGGGTCTTCCTCTCGGTCTGGGTCTTTTCTATGACTGTTCTCTTGGGCTTTTAAGACCTCAAAAATGCTTCTCCACCACGGGAGCATACGTTGTGCTTCAACATTTCCCGTAGTTGCCGCATCCCATAATTTTACTCCCACATTATCCCAAAGATCTCGTGTAAAAATAGTGGATGAGGTTACAGCAGGTAATTTAACCTGAACCCACTTAAGAATTGTCTTAAGATCGTGCCCAGAGATGTTCTTCCCATGTTTCTTAAGAAGAGCTTTCATGAGCTCATATACGTCTCTCTCAGGGGACGAAGCCTGATTCCCCATTACGGATTGCCCACAGCTCACCTCTCAACTCCGGAGGGATTTCTGGCCGGCTCCTGCTTCCTTTCAGCAGATCATTCAAAGTTCTGTGGGATTCGCCGCAAGTCGCTCAGATAGGCGATTCAAGAGCCCTTCATGTTAGATCCTTAAACGCATCACGTCGGGGTCACCAATTTGCTGCGATTGAGAGACGGAGACCTGGTCAGGTGAAATCAGATCCACTTTATTGTTCTTAACATGCTTCTTTTATAAGGGTGCATACATAGTCTAAGATAACCGTGTGCAAAGCTCATTGGTTACATATTGCAAAAGCCAAGTTCCTTATTCGCTGTTCTTCTTCACTCTGTTTGCTTCATTTCTTAGGGTTACAAGTTCTGCTTCAGTACTTTTCCACTGCATGTCTCAGTCTCAGACTTGCTGACAGTATCGGTTCTAACCGGATCTACATCCTGTTTTTGTATAACCACAGGTCCTAAGGTCGCAACGTCTTTGCGGCCTAAACCTCCACTAGTCGTACTGCATTATGTTCTTTCTCCTGTGGTCCGTTCTTCATGAGTTCCCACAGACCTCCTTCAATTAGGTGAGTTTCACTGGAGGTCCTTTCAGGATTAAACAAATCATTCCCTTCACAGGATTTATTATAATTATCTTTAACCACCTTATTGATGTTTGCCTTATGTCTCCCATGCCTTTTTTTTCCTGTATTCAGTGTTCAGTTGATTGTAACATAAAGCTACACACACGCTTTGCCTCGTTGCAATTAAGCAAAAAAGGGGAGGATAGAGAATGTCTGAAGAGAGAGATAGGAGAGGAAACTGGAGAATTATTTGACCTAACAAGAGATAAGAGAACAGCTGGGTATTGTGAAGGAGAATAGGAAAGATAAACATGGTTATCTAGTGTTTAATAGGTGTCTGCACGCTTGTAGAGATACATAGCTATGTAACTGCATGAATGATTTCTGCCCTGAGCCTGGTGGAGCATACAGCTGCGGTTTGTGTCCGGGCTCAGAGATGTAAATAGGGGCTTCTTTGTTATGGTAAAAGTGTTTCTCTTTGCATAAAAAAGAGGGAATGAAGGGAATGACCCCAGAGGTGTGTTCAGAGAAGACATGCTATGTTTCGAACTTTTTGACTGAACCAGTTCTTGTTTGGTGTGCCCTTCCACCTACGTATAATGTTAATCCAAAAGAAGATGATATTGTTTACACTTTGAATGTTGATAATTGTCTTTCTGTAGATGTTAATGTAGTAGGAGGCTATGATGGGAACCTGTCGCAGCGGTTCTTCTCTTATCCGGAGTAACAGCAGGGAAAGCATTAAAGAGTTAAATCACCTTGTTTGGTAGGCAGTTAAGAATGTGAGTCAAAATTGCCACTGCTTTTTGTTGTTGGTTCAAGGACATGGCTGTGAGGATTTGGATGGTATGTGCTGCGTGGATTTTAGGCGCCCCATTGCAGCAACATGTTATCAAAATCTGAGAAAATGTCAGCCTTTTTGGCATTCATTCTATCAATTGGCAGTATTGTTTGTTTGCTATTGCCTTAGTTGCTGTCATGTTTGCAAGGGCCCTGCAGAACATGGCAAACCTGGTACTAGCTGTTCAAAAACAAAAAGGGGAAATTGTAAAATTGTACAGAACAGAGACAGTGGGTTATTTTGACACTGATAATATGTCTCAGTTGGTTTTTTATTTGTTCTATTACTTATACCTTGTTTTTACTCGTTCGGTTTCAAAGGTTCTTTTTGCGCAACAGGAAGGGGGAGATGCAGGAGCGGGCTGGAAACTAGGACCATGCGTGGCAATCAGTTAGCTGAGGGGAATGTGCTCGAGCTTGTCTGGACAACAATTAACATGATGAGGCATGTTTACAGAGCACAGGGGAGTGGGAGACGGATGGCGCCAAGGATGGCGCCGAGGAAAGGTAACACCTTGAGGTTAATTGCTGGCAGTTAACCACCAATCAGGGATTGCCTAGTATGCAAGGCTTAGCTTCAAGAAGCAATCTGTTTAAAACGCGCCGCTTCTGAAAGTGTATAAAAACTCGTGCTTCTGTACAATAAATTGACATTTGCTTGCATCAAGCTGCGTCCCGTCTCTTCATTCGCCGCAGTTAGGCATTTCACAGGAGTCAGAAAATGGTGCGTCAGCCACAGCTGGTGACTACCAGCTCCAATATTTTGAAGATTAGGAAACTATTTCAAAAACTTGTTGACAAGTCTTTCCTAGAATTGTAATGCTCTTTCTAAGAAATCATTTGCGCAGTGCATTGCAAGAGTTGAAAAGCCCCTCATTCTTCTTCCTTGCAAAAAAAAAGAAAAAAACTGTTTACAGTTCTCTTCCTCTTCATTGTACTCCTCATTGTCATCTTCACCACTGTAGATGACAGTGGTGAAGACGTTAATCAGTGCAGAGCGTGTTGGTCTTAAAATATTCTCTTGAATTCTGCGTGATTATTTATGATGGGCTGGATGCAGAATCCCTTCCTGGAGACCCCGTTGCAATGGGGCATCTACAGCAAAGAACATTCTATTTATTTTGTTAGGAGGGAACTAGAACATGAAATCCAGGTTCAGACCAGCAGGCACAGTTTTTAAATCATTTTCAGGCTGAAGGAACACTTAAATGGACAGATTATGCCTTTTAGGAAAACTTGTCTGTGGTGGCTGGCAAAAACACTTCTTCCAGCTACAGAAAATCTGAAAAAAGATGGACATGACCTCCTCTGAATGGACAGGGGAGGCACTGCTGATTAAAGCCTTTAGATAGCATACAAAGCATGACTAACCCCTGATTTCTCATTTTTATAAAAAAAGGAGTAATCTAAGGAGTTCTATAAAAAAGAAAGAAATGTTGTGGTTTATCTGTTTTTAAGCTTTTTGTGAGCTTTCCCAATTTAATGACTGTCCATTGCAGGTTTAGTTAGAGCTCACAAAACAGAAGCCACTCTGTGTAGCTGTGCCCTCAGCCCTCTGCACTACTGGCTTCTGCAGAAGCAGCAAAGGTACAAAGAAAAAAACCAAAACTCCATTGGTGAGGGGTGTGTGTATTTACTTCACACAATGTTATTATTGTCCAAGGAGTTGCATTTTAAAGACTGATCTTCGGTTTTTGAAAATCACAGGCGGTCTTTACACTGCAGCACATTGAAAATGTCACAGAGGTACCTTGGTGCCAAGAACCCAGCTCATCAGAGTGGTGGGCTTCTCCTCTGCCTCATTTAACCTGCTACCTAATAGACCATGTGCTGGCCAAGTTCCGTGGTTCCCAGTGATGATCCCAGATTGACTTAAGTCATCCAACCAGAAATGGAGGATATATTGACAAGACAGCACTAAGCATCCCGATCTAAATTAACCCCCCAAACAAGGCCATGCTTAGCAGCACAGTGCTGTGGCACCCAGAAACTCTTGGTAGTGCCTGGAAGCACTAATATGCCCAAAGCTTACAGGAGAGCCACATACATGCAGGGGGGTTTGCTTGCAGATGCTTCATGGGTACTAGGATGCTGCTGTACTGTTTGTTTGAGACACGCTGAAACTCGCCGGTATACTTTATTTATTGAGAACTAACATTAGAAAGACACGGCAAAACCACAAGTCAGTAATATCTACTCATGGTGGAGGAGAGGTCTGTCTTGAAGAAGGCTGGAAAACATGACCATTCAAACCATGCTGATGCAGCTGATACAGAACTGGACTGTACGAATACATCGATGACAGCAACAATGCTGTAGTCAGGCTTACATTTGAATATCTGCGATTGTAATCAGTTTCTCTGTCCTCCATAAATCTGAGGAATACAGCAGTAATACCTGGAGCGCAGAGAGCAGCTTAGGGTGAAATCAAACACAGAAAGGTAACTACTAACATTTGGGAATGTGCCCAACTGCTTTCTGAGCTTCAGGTTTGGAAAAGATCAACTGTTCCTTCACCGTCCTGGCACAAAAGGCAATACGCTTTAGGACGTTGCTTTTTTCTCTTGCCCGACACAGGCATTGTCTTTAGGAAACTAATAGGAATCACTTAAGAATGAAACTTCTTGTTTGCACGGTTTGCCAGCTGACCACTCAGTCTTTCCTCTGGGGATAGCATGCAGCCCACACACACACCCCCCTTTGGGGTGTAAGAATACCCTGCCCCCCCGCCCCCAAACAAAGGAAGCAGTCAAACACGGAGACTCGGACTGCTGGCAGATGGGAACCAATTACCAGTTCACACTGCAATGTGTCTCTCCGTTTACTCTAAAAGCAATACAAGCAAAAGCATAAAATAAGGAATCTCTCTGCTTAGAGGAAACAGGATGGAGAACTTGACTCTCAGAAAAACCAACCCCAAGAACAAACTCAATTCAAACGTCTGAACAGCTACCACTGTTGGAGTTTGAATGCCACGTCCCAGCGGGCTGAAAAATCTAAGTCTGCTTTGGGACAGATACATTCAAATCTGCCCGGTCACAACACAATTTAACAGCAGCTTTAACAAGAAAGATACAACCGGAATGCCTCCGTAAACCAACAGCCACAAAGAAGGTGAACACACTGAAACCCCTCCCACAGGACACAACGCGTTACGGCTACTTACCCAAGGTCTGTCTTGCCGGTAGCTTTAACTCCTCTAACAGGGACTCTCCTAACAGTTACCGATGAGTTCCTTGGAATCAGGGCATTGTCATCTGTGTATTCTGGAAACAACATCAATACAGAGAAAGCATCAGTCAGTTCGTAAGAGTGATATTAATATGTCATGACATAGCACTTCAGGGAATCCCTTTACAGATAGAAAAGCAACATTTTACACACAGCGTCATGCTTTTATCATGTCCACACACTCACGGTACCTTTCCAGAAATCTTCAGGTCTGATAGTCAAACAGAAGCAGCAAAATCTTTTCCATTTGTTTTGAATCGTTTCAATGCCAACAGCAAAATGGTCTCTAAAGTCACTAAAGCAGAGTCTGCTACAACATGAGGCTCTTTCCTGATCTAACTTTCATTGCTTTTGCTCCTGTTAGCTTACAAAACCCTAGAACATGTCTCTATAATAGCGAGCACGGAAGAGGACACCCCCACCCCGCCTCCCACCTTTTAAAACACATCCCAACCATCCATTTTGCCTTCCCACCATCTTCAAAAAGAGTCCACCATCTCTTTTTTTTTCCCCCCAGTGATGTGTAAAATCCTGTTTACTTTTAGCTTCTATTAGCATTGCTTCTATTACGAGATTTCCGTGATCACGCGGCTCGGAAAAATCTGAACAAGTTGGCCATCTTCACTCAGGGTTCACTGAAGGGTCTTTCCAAGACCATGCCAACATTTAGTCAGGACTCCTGCACCAAGTTATAAAACCCACTACCATATCTCCACAGGGAAGATCTCCAAGAACCCCCTTTAGGCAGGACATCCTGGCCGAGTTCTTTCCTTCATCTTCTGAAGGTGACTTTAAGCACGTAGATGCTGTTCAATAAAAAGGGAAATTCACGGTTATGTATAAAACCCCAAAATCTGGCATACACATAAATGACACCGAAATGTATTCCTTAGCTTTGCTCTGACAACCGCTGGGGGATTTTTGCATTTTCACAGGGAAAACACCCTTACAGAAGTTCCAGTAAGCATCTGTGTCACAACCTGTACGTCTGCCTCTACCTGCATGTCTGTCTCTACCGCTGTATATGACACGCGATCCCGTAACACCCCCAAGACCCCTAACACCGTGCTGTTAAGTCTGCTCACAGATACTCTCCTGAACATACTTTACCCATCTGTAGGTAAACAGCGTGTTTAGGTCCAACCACTTGAAAGGCTGGGGCCAAAGTTACAGTTACCGCAGCAGGCATGTTATTCTGTTTCAGTTTTAATACATCAAACAGGGAGAGGAAAAAATCCTGTGAGTACACATTGTAAAGAAAAGACTGTTGTGGGAATGTCACAGAACCACAGGAAAAAGGAAAAAAAACCCCAACCAATAAAATTTGAATGTTTAAGGAATGGAGACGGTTTCCAAGTCTTTTTATTTCTGACAAGTCATATTCCAAAGTCTTTAATCACAGGCAAGCTTTGCCAGACGGTAGATTACCAAACTGAAACAGCACGCTAAGTAATACAAAACCATTACCGTCTCTGAGAATCAAGCACCATTTCTCAGATTCAAAAGAACTTAGGGCTTCTCTAAGAACATTTTTAGGTATATTCACCATAACTGATCTGCCATAAAACTTCAGTACTGCCCTGACACCGTCTAACACGCAGTACCACGACAAAAATGCACCGTTTGAAAGAAATGAAGAAATGATGCTCAATAGCATCTGAATGAAAATGTCTTTGGTGCAGCAAAGAAGCTGTATTAGCAAGAAATGCCAAGTATACTTTAGACGGAACACTCGTGTACAAGATGGCTTTCCAGGGTCTGCATAGATTCTCACTCACAGATACACTCTTGATCCCAAACGTTGCTACTGAGCAGTTTCTGCAGCAGCCAAGCACCACTTTTCCAATGCGGTGGAGTAAAAGTAGCTGAAGACAAATTTCAGTCACCAAACCTACTTTTTTTCCCCCTTTAAATTAGCCACCCACTCCTTTTCTATCACGTTCAGCCTTCTCTGCCGGCTTTCAAAGAAATCTGGCAAGTTTGTGATGACAAGGCATTGTCCCACATTCCCTTCTCGTTTTACCTAGAAGGGTCCCAGAAACCAAACCTCTTCCACGCGCGGTGTCGCACACGGACCCCGTACGCTGCTGTGCCTGGCTGCGCACACAGCCCTGACACCAGCTGCCAGCGCACAACCACGCAAGAGCAGCTCTGAGGCCCCAGCACAAGTCACCACTGCCGGCCGCGGCCCAACCGCCTCACTGGGCGCCTGCGCCGCCGCCAGCCGGCCGGTCCCCGGTCCCCGCGCCTGCCGCCCCCACGCACCTTCCATGGTCTGGGCGTTGGTGACCTGCAGGTCGCAGCGGGTCGCCTTCAGCCTCTCGCGGCCCATGATCTGGCGCCTGAGGTCGCGCAGGGAGATGTGGGGGCCGTGAAAGGTGACCACATCAGAGCTCAGCCTGGAGGAGAACTTGTAGTGGACACACGACATGGCCGGGGCCAGGCGGTGCCCGCTCCGCGATGGCACCTCACGCAGCAGCTGGCCTCGCGGCCCCCACAGCAGGTCAGGGCCCACCGAGGGGCTGGGGCCAGCAGCGCGGGCTGAGCCCGCCGGCTCCTCCTCGCAGCCCCGGTGGGAGGACGATGGCGACAGGCCCTGGCTCGGCCTCCGCTCCCTCCTCGCACCAGCGCTGCCAGGCCAAGCTGCTCGCTATGGCAACCCGGGCGGCTCCGCATTGTGACAGAGGGGCTCAGGGGGCCACTCAGCGCCCCTGGGGGAGGGGCCTTCATCAGCCCCGCCTGGGCCGCCGGTGTCCCTGCTGTCCCCCAGCCTGTCATCGCCCCGTGCCCTGTCACACTCCAGGGCTGCGGTGTCCCTCCTGTCACCCCCTGGGGCCTCCACCACCCAGCGTCACCTGTCAGCCCCTGCGCCTGTGGTGGCTCTCCCAACGGCCCTGGGCACATCACCGCCCCGTGTCCTGTCACCCCCCAGGCTGTCACGGCCTGCTGTCCCCTCCTGTCACCCCCAGGCTGCCCCTGCCTGCTGTCCCCTCCTGTCACCCCCCAGGCTGTCACAGCCTGCTGTCCCCTCCTGTCTCCCCCAGGCTGTCCCAATCTGCTGTCCCCTCCTGTCACCCCCAGGCTGTCACTGCCTGCTGTCCCCTCCTGTCACCCCCAGGCTGTCACAGCCTGCTGTCCCCTCCTGTCATCCCCAGGCTGCTCCTGCCTGCTGTCCCCTCCTGTCACCCCAAGGCTTTCCCCAGCCGCTGACCCTTCCCGTCACCCCCAGGCTGTCCCCACCAGTTGTCCCCTCGTGTCACCCACCAGGCTTTCCCCACCAGCTGTCTCTCCTGTCACCCCCCAGGCCTGTTACTACCAGCTGTCCCCTCTTGTCACCCCCGGGCTGTCCCCACCTGCTGTCCCCTCCTGTCCCAAGGCAGCCTGGGGGAGATGCTGGGGCTCTGCTGAGTGGCACTTGGCTGCCCGCACCGCAGGGACAGCGCGGGGAGGGGACATCTCAGGGTGTCGCAGTGTTGTCCTTGTTGTACTCCTCCATGGTATTAATGATGGTTCCTTTTGTAACTGGCTTTTATTCACTGTCTGACGGGGCTTCCTCTGGTAGAACCAGTGCCAAGAGGAAAAAAGGGCGCAGTCCAGTCGTAACGGGCGAGGTGCACACTGTCATCTTTTGTAATGCTTCATAAAATAGCTTTTATTTAAATTCTGTATCCGCAGTATTTATTCCAAAAATGTTCAGTTAAGGGAAGACGAGAGAAAGGGTGAGTCCACTAGCACGAGCGGGGAGAGCCATGTGACCTTGACCTCGAGCGGGGATAACCACGTGACCTTGACCTAGAATGACAGCCCCGACTCTTCTCTCTGCCTCTTCTTGGATACGGTGGTGATCGTGGGTAGGAATGAGAGGGGTCACGACTAGATGATTGAGAGCAGCAGCGAGGGTGGGAAGGACCTGATCTTGACTTGGAGTAGGTATGCGCACTTCTAGAGCGAGAGGAAGTGGCACAGGGAGACCTGGACCTTAAAAAACAAAATGCAACACAAAGGAAATGAATGAAGTTAATTCAAAACAATCACTCACACCATTTTCTTTTTTCTCCCAAATTTGTTTGGGTTGGGGTTTTTTTCCTCTCCATACGCTTATGTCAAAGCTTCTTTCAGCTGCTGATATACCGCTGCTGCAAACCGAAGAGCACGGCGGCATGTAAAGGTTTCTGCTTACGAGCCAGAACAGCTGCTGCTGTGGTAGTGTAAAAACACGCAGGAAGGGTAAGTCTGTTCCCACTCACTTCTATCGCATGGACTACCCTAGCTATGGATGGATTTCAGGGGTGTCTGCTGGTCTCTGCTGGTACATGGACATGCAGATGTCTCACTACCCAGCATCCACCTGCAGTGCAAATCACTCTTGTGCTTTGTAAGATGCAAAACAAGTGAGTCTTAATGGCCACAGCGCAGTATCAACTGTCAGGAAAGCAGGGTTTAGCCTGGAGGCAGTAAAGCTCCATTTGAAAATGCCAGCTTAGTCTATTTAACTTCACTACGTATTTGGCAATTTGTACAGGATGCAAAATGCCCCACTTCTAGCCAGTGGTAGCCAAATTCTGCACATACCTCTAGCTCCAACCAAGGCCAGTGACTGCATTTCAAGAAAAATCCTAGCTAAAAGCTTCTAAACTCAGTCTCCAGTAAGCTGACGGAATGCCACTACTCTGGGAAAGATACTGACAGCATTACTACAGAGAGCTCTTCAGATTCCTGCCCAAGGGCTTTTTAAGGACAGAAGACAGCAGCTATCTTTAGAGTTTTCTTCACATGTTATTCCACGTACGTTCATTCCTCCTCCAACTTAAGATTTCCTTACGCAAGTCTGATCTTTTAATTTGTAAGAAAAATTCAAGGATGTCAGCAGAATCTGAGCAAAAGGCGCCAGTTTGCAGTCCAGGTTGCAATCCGTCTGTGCGAGATTAGATGACAGAGGCAACAAAGGCAATTCCTCTCACGTATCTCCTCCAAAGTGCTTTGAGGTAACAGTTACAGCCAGAGCACGGAGGCGCAGGAATCCACACCTGTCCAGTTTCTAGCCTCCTCAGGGCTGTCAGGAGGAGAAGGATGTCACTACAGAGAAGCTCTGGCAAAGAGACACCCGTTCCTTCTCAACTGCTGCCCAGTTATAACTATCAGTCGCCTGTAATCCCTGCCATCTTTGAGCTAGGGACCTACATGTGGAGCTCCCATCACTGCTCGTCCCTTGAACCATCCAACCCACCTCAGGATAGAGAGGTGGACTGGAACTCCTCCTGATTCTTCTAGACAATCTGCTTCTCCGTCAGGGACATGCAACGCAATTACCTGGGAAATGAATGCCTGCGCTCCTCCTGAAACTCCTCACGTGCCACCAATTCCATAGAAGAAGTGTTTGTGAACACTTCGGGTCTGGGCTTTTTCTTTTCCCTGTTAAAATCAATTTGACCATTATTACCATTATAGTTGGATATTTATTCCAAACAGACACCAAAATACAAAACACAGCCAAGATGAGAAAATGTCTACTGCATGTAATGCCAAACATGAACATCCTAGTCAAGCAAAACGAGTTTAGAATTCCCCCAGGATTTAGGGAAAGTTCTACAATTCCATTTGTCTTGCTTGAGTTTTGCACATTTACCATCTGCAATGAAAAGGTCTGTTGGATAAAACACGATGCCATTTTTGCTTCTGCCAGATGCGCTTTAGTGTAACTGCAGTCCAAGGTGCTAACGAAATACCAAAGCGCAAACCCGTGCAACTTCCTGGAGCCAAACTCTTACTCCTTTTGAAGTCTCCGTTGTTCCCGTAAAACTCCTCCCTAGACAAAGGAGGCCAACGGCATCCTGGCTTCTGCCTGAAAGACGGTGGCCAGCAGGACCAGCGGAGGGATTGTCCCTCTGTACTCAGCCCTGGTGAGGCTGCACCTCCAACACTGGGTTCGGTTTTGGGCCCCTCACTACAAGAAAGACACCGAGGTGCTGCAGCGTGTCCAGAGAAGAGCAACAAAGCTGCTGAAGGCTCTGGAGCACAAGTCCTGTGAGGAGCAGCTGAGGGAACTGGGGTTGGTTAACCTGGGGAAAAGGAGGCTGAGGGGAGACCTCACTGCTCCCTGCAACTACCTGAGAGGCAGCTGTAGTGAGGTGGGGGTCGGTCTCTTTTTTTCCCAGGTAACAATTGATAGGAGGAAAGGAAGTGGCCTCAAGTTGCGCCACAGGAGCTTAAGATGGGATATTTGGGAAAATTCCTTCACCAAAAGGTTTGTCAAGCGTTGGAACAGGCTGCCCAAGGAAGCGGTTGGGTCACCATCCCTGGGTGTATTAAAAGAAATGTAGAGGTGGCGCTTAGGGACCTGCTGTAATGGCGGACTGTGTAGGTTTAGGTTAACTGCTGGACTCAACGATCTTAAAGGTCTTTTCCAACTAAACCTAAATGACCCTGTGATCCTATAAAGAAAGCGCTGGTGTCACTGGGAGGGTATTTGAATGAGTCGCTGGCAGTGCGGTTGGCTGATGACATGTTTGCAGGAGCTGGGGGATATTCTGGAGCGGGGCGGGGGTATACCCAGCAGATGGAGGCTGACCAGGTGGAAACTGAGGAGGTAGTGGTGGTGGTGGTACCGCCAGCGGGAAAGGAAGTGCCTGGGGTGGGGGAGGATGCAAAGGAGGTGGAGGCACAGGTACAGAGGCTGCTGTTGATGATGGCAGTGTTGGGGCCCGAGTCCTCTGGGTACGTGTGCTACGTGGATGTCCTCCATTTGAACTTCCAGAGAAACCCAAACCCGCGTGTCACTGTCACACTCTGCCCTGATTTTAAAGAGGAATGTGAATGAAGCGGGAGCACGGTGGCGAGCCCTTCTTGTTCTCAACCTGAGCATTTTTCTGGCAGCTTCCTGTCCACTTGAGCCTACCCTCATTTCTGGACCCTCACACTTGCCTTCCACATCCCCACCCCAAGCAGTTGCCTCAGGCTTCTCCCCCTACATTCAGCTTTGTGACTGTGGGCAGAGGCTGCCCACGCTTAAAGGAGACTCCCATCTCCCAGGTGCCAGGTGCCCACGGCTCCTCTGCCACTCCTCCATACACTTCCTACTTCACACTTCCGAGCTTCAAAGTACTGCACAGATATTAACCAAGCTTCTCTCAAACTTCCTTTCAATTCTTCCCCATAAACTTCCTAGGTTGTTGCCTCGTGATGATCTGTTTGGCCTGGTCTTGCCCCTGAACTGTTCTTTCCTTGCTTACTGAACCTGAGAATTTCAGGTGTCTCTGGGACGGATGCTGCGTTTTCTTTTGATTTATCTTTAAGATTTTATAAACACGACGCACACTTATAATCTATCCATAACAAATACATAACGAAAGGAAGAACTAACTGGTATGGCAATAACAGCAAAAACAGATTCCTCTCTCTCCAATGGAGAGAAAGCAGCTTGGCTATTTGAGATGACTAGACTAAAGAAATTCAAAATGGTCATAAAAAACCAGCACTGACTCTTCCAACAATTTGCTCCATCACTAAGTCATTAAAAACCAAATGTTGGAGGCTGACTTCAGTTGGGAAATCAATTTCTTCAGCCCTATCCAGCCAGTAATTCAAAAGGGTGGCTTTGCACCTTGTCCTGTCATTATGTTTAATTTTGATATATACTTACGGTTTCCTCCAAAAGTGTTTGTTTTTCAGAGTCTACTTTTGGGTCACATACTGGAGTTTGATTTGTAATCGTTTTACTGCAAGCACAGATCCCCTTTGTTAAAGGCAACTCAAGCTGAGCCACTTAAAAATGAATTGCCACTTGTATTCTCCACAGCTACCTGTGCATAGGCATTTCATTATAAATCAGCTACTGTAGAAGTAATGTAGGTGTTACAGCCTGGTTTAACGGGTTACAAGTCGTCATAGACTGAATTTCTGTGAAATACTTACAGTCCCCAGCCTGGTCTGCCACCTGCTGAGCGAACTGCACTGGCTCTCATCGGATGACCTTTTGGAGTGGGGAGAGGAAAAAGAAATAAATCCCATTCAGTTCATCTGAAGATAATTTTTTTAGAAGAAATTCTAAAGTTACGGTCACTCACCAGGTGTGGGTATTTTTTGCTCTTGGGGGCCCAGAAGACATGGTACTGCCGGTTGTCTTGCTACAGGGACCGGAAAGCCCTTGTGAATAAATGCAAACAGTTGGAAAATAAGCTTTAATAAATACTGTATTTCAAAAGCATATGTTGAAATAAAACTTAACAGACTGCTGATTGACAGAGAGGAAGATTTAGAAAGTTTGGTGGCAGTCACCTGAGCAGCAGGTGTCACAGTCACAAGTGGTCGTGCAGGCGGTGACGGCGGCTGTCGCTGCTGCTGCTGAGTCTCCTTATGGAGCCCTGTTGTGTGGCCGGTTCCACTGTGGAAGTTGTTCACAGCCTAGAGGCAGAAGAACATTGACAAAAAGATCAAAGTGTCAGATTATGATGACAATAGATGAAGAAAAGCCTCCACAGGGTAAAAGGACTTGTATAATCCTGTACATGCTATCAAGCCTAGAGTAAAGCAGCACACAGAGATAGGAACACATCACAGGAAACACTGCTATTAAGGACTGGTAGCTCAGAGTATCTGTAGTTAAAGGACTTCGGTGTTAACAGCGAATCTGAGAGGCAGGCAAGCATGTTTAGACAAAAGTTTGACCTGAGTTTGCCTGATTATCTCTAAAGAGTTGTCAGTTTCTGTAACAACAGACAACGCATTTGAAAAGTAAATGCAGCCTTATTCAGTTTATCCTTCTTTAAGGAGATGTCAACAATTTCCTCCCTTTCAGCTTTTTACAAACAGACTTTCCTTACAAACAGTTGATGAAAAAGTCACCACGTTACCTGGCGCAGGAAGTTGTTGGCAACTAAAGCGTCAGGAGAAACACCTGTCTGATGACACGCCGGGCAAGTATGTTCCTCTGACTCCAGTAAAGCTGTTCTAATACCTGTGTGTAATTAGAAGCGTCAAAATAGGTTTCAGCCAAAGTAGGGAAATCTTTGGGGTTCTCATCAATTATAAGAACACACAGACGATTAATGGGTGGATACGGTCTTGAATGGAGAGCATGAAGCTATAAATGGTCAGTAGTGTAAAAAATGCCCAGTATGCAGCAAATCGCTATAGAGTTTTGACATTTCCCTGTTGTAACAGCTGAAGACATAGAGCGGGCTGTGTCCTGATGTTTGGACTATTTTTTTTCCACTACCGAGTACAGCAAGAAGCCACTAACATCAAGGCTAATGAACAAAGCACATCTCAAAAAGCTGTGAGTCGGTTTGAGTTTTGAAGGTTTAACCAACTCCTGTGGCAAAGAATGTAGATTAAATGCCCGACTGCCTGTTTGTGGCGGACCAGAGTCAGCCACCAGAGCTGGCTCTATAGTTGTGTATGAGAGAAAGAGCTGTGGACAAACTACGTGCATTCCACATCTAATACTGTGATCACCTGCACAATTATGCACTCTTCTCATACTCGACCTTCCGCATGTGAAGAAGATTTGACTAGATACACAGAAAGGGAAAAAAGCTCTGTGGCGCCTTTTTTTTTTTTTTTTTTTTTTCCCCCATTACGGAGAAGAGGCCTTTCCTACTCCGGGCGTACTGAAGTATGAAATAGACCGCGTAGCACAGGTGATCTCCTATTCCTGCTTTCAGAAGATCCGATGTGGTGTTTTGGATTAAAAAACACGGGAGGGGAGTTTACTCCTTACATTACATTACTCACTTACATTCGTCACAGTAACTTGCTCCACAGCAGGGAATAAGCGCTGCATCCGTCGCTGGATCTTTACAAATGGGACATAACAACTCGTTTGGAACAGGCCCGTCTGCGGAGGAGGATAAGGGCTCCTCTGGTAAAAAGGGTGGCTTTTCCTTTTTCTCTCTAGCATAAGCTTCCCTGGAGGGCAGGTGGGGAAGGAAAAAGAAAAAAGTGAAAGATGGGAAAGGAAAAAATTTCCAAGCTTTGGATTTTATCAAAGGAAGATAATAGATGGAAGTCTTCTCACTCCACATTGGCTTTCTACAACGTAGGCATTTACGCTAAATGACTTCTCTAGGGCCACACTATCAGAAGAAGAAGGAGGGGGGAACATTTTTCCTTCTGCAGAACTCTCCCATCTGTCGGATCAACTACGAAATTAGCTCAGACTAGAAAAATAATTGCTTGACAGCTAGAGAGCAGGGGAAAGGAACCCCACCTCTCCTTTGCCAGAGGGTAAATGTAAATTGCTGGATCAGGGTAAAGTTCGTCCCCAGGTAATTTCATTTTGTAAATGAAAGAAGTCTGTGCTACAGCTTCTACAAGAGGAGATCCATGACAGAAAAAGGGAAGTGCTACCGAGTGCACTTTCCAACAGCCACTCTTGTCAGCACACAGCAGTAATTTCTTAGTTTATAGCAACAGGAACACTTCAGCCCGTTTCACACATGAGATTTGCTAAAAGTCAGAGGAGGAGGAAATCTCAGTCCAAGGGCTATTTCTTAAATTTTGCAAGAAGCCTTTGAAACGTAAACCAGAAGCAAAATGAGCATTCAGAGAGAATGATGCCAGCTGGAAACACTACTGAAATGCCTTGCAGAAATACAGGTTCTTAGCATACCCCAAGGTCAGCCAGCTTCCCGGGGCATGAACAGCAGGACTACTCTATTTCAATATGGGAAAGTATTGCAGATTTTAAGGTTAAGATACGACGGTAGTGCTTCCTCCCTCGTAATTAGAGGCTGGCCACCTCGGCTGCATTGCCACTCAGACATTTACGCATGGTTGCTCTCATTCGCATTTTGCTCGGTCCGATTAATTCCATACTTACGCATTAATAGTTGGTATCGCGTATTTCCCAGCCTTTGTCAGCATGGCACCTTTTGTGTTGGGATCCTTCACCTCCATCAGGAAACTCCTTGGAATTCCGGTGCTCCTTTTAATTCTGCGAACAGGCTCCACATTTTTGTCCTGTTGAGAACAGAAATGCAGACATCTCTCCTCTTCAGACACACACTTAAAATGACGTTTCAGAGATAATTTTAAGCAGCGAAAGCCTTTAATCCCCTCCTTTTACCTAACATAATGGCTGCTCGACTCATACTCCTGCTTTCCCCAACGAGCATAGCCAGGACGTACCACAGGTTTGAGCAGAGTTTTGAACCCAGTCGTCATTCTTTGGCTTAACTTCAGGACCCTTCAGGGTGAAATAGCCCTTTGCTCATCGTCCGCTCAGAGCAGAGACACAAACCTGTTCCCCCTCCAAAGCCCTTGGGCAACGTGTGAGAGCTTAATTCAGGGCTCCGAATCAGCCCCCATGGAAACTTACATTCACATCTATATAGGAAGGCTGAATTCATCCCTCCTGCATGTACATTCAGGGACTGATGTTAAACGGCATGAATATTCAGCCAGAGGCTTCTGTAGTTAAAACTGACAGATACTCAATAGACGGGGTCAACAGAAACCTCTTGTTTTTAGAGGAAATACCAACAACTTTGAACTGTCATTAGAAAGAGTTAGAACCAGGAAAATTTCCAGTACTATTGAAATAGATACAAATATGTATGAAAGTTCACTGAGAAAGATCTATGGACATCTTTAATGTCTGTGACCTAGAGAAAAAAAGGTTTCACATTTAGGATTCCAGGTTTCCCTTGAATTTGGAACATGGCTTTGCAACATCGCCATGTAACATTTCGCCCCCAGAGAAACAATTCTTACTGGGAGTGTTCATGTCTTTGTCACATAAATGCCAAGGTAAAAAACCCTAAAAGCTCGGTAACACCAGAGGCCTGCCCCAATCTTACCCTATTTACCGGGCAGTTCTTGGCATAGTGGCCAGGTTTTCCACAGCAAAAGCAACTGGATGATGGTGGAGGCAGATCCAAGGGTTCCCTCAAGTAACTAGAAGGTTTGGGGAAAAAAAGGAAAAGGTATGCATGTGTCTCTCTTCTTAAAAGAAACATCTCCATACTTTTTCCATAACCTTTTGAAGACCACATTTGATACTTACTTGGATGGATCGTATTCATGGCAGGACTGTATCATCATCGCCTTTATCTTATCCTCTTCGGAAGCATTGGCTTCAGCCAGGTTGGCAGTCTGTTTAACAGGTAATGGTTATTTGACACACACATTAGGCTACAAATAGGCTCTCTTTGTACCTTACATAAAGACTTGTGAAGCCAATCCAAGTTTTGTCCAAGCGGACTGAAGCTATGTGTAGAAAAAAGCCCACCAGCCAGCATTTTGAAGCTGGTCTTTAAGCTCCAGACTAGTTGAAGAAGCGAGCCACGGTACATTTAACCGAGAAAGATGTGTGCAAGTAGCATTATTTACATTCTGCAGCATCAAAAGGACACACAACTTCAGAGTCGTGGCAGTTGGTTTTGCTTGCTGAAATTCAGCTTCAGACCCAGAAGCATTAAAAGGAATCAAGCTTTCTGTAATCCCTCAGCAAGAGAAAAGATTCTTTTCAGCAGACATCTGACCATCATGTGCTGTAGGCAGTCCAAACCGCACGGTTCCACCCCCTCCCCCGCCGCCACTCGCTTCTTCATAGGAAATGACTGAACTACAATTTTTTTCCAGTTGGCACTGTCCTTTGAACACGCAAATTGTAATATAAACCTTACGCAGAACTAGATCTTCGAACTATGGAAGCCAGATGTTTTTTTTTTACACAGTACTTCTTCAAATGTTTCTATTCCACACTAGTCCAGATACAAGCAGGGTCAAAGGGGGTGACTGTAAATTATTTGGAACTTCAAGCACCTATCCTACAGACCAACTGCTCATGTTTTTCTTTTTACATGCATTCACTCACAAAAGCAACCAACTAGTTTCCACATGTGATTTCATCTAGCTGTTCCATATACGCAGGAACATAATCCAGATCGCCATCTATGAAATCATTTCCAGTAACATTTGCAGAGAACTTTTATAGACACTTGACTGATTTGTTTGAACCCAAATGGTTTACAAAACACATCCAAAACCCACAACACATTTCTAGGAACAGGCCGACATTCAAATATGGCATTCAAAACATAGTCATAGCAAAGCAGAAAAGTTCTTACTACACATTGCCTCCTGTGCCAGCCTGCACTAAAGAGGTTAGGGTAACAGTTCGGAGCTGCTTTGTTACCTATCTCCGTATTTCTGAAATCTTTGAATTTCTCAAAAGCTTGGACAGTTTTCCACATTTTAGAGTAAATTTCACATGACTTTACAGAACCAAGGGACAGCCCTGAGGGAGGCCAATGTCTTTTGGTGGCTGCTTCCCAAACTAATTTTGCACACACCACCACCACCACCACCACCCTGCCGCAAAATGTTAATTAACACAATTAAATTTATTTAAAAAATAAATTAAATAAATGCAGCGAGTGAGGGAAGATGTTCCCAGTGGGAAGAGATTTCTTTCTCGTGGAAATGAGCTCTGGCCTTCATTTTCAGAGGAAAGAACTAGCTCCTCTGCGTTAGGCCCTGCCTTCTCTAGTCTTTGTAACTTTAAAGACTATGTTTTTAATCACTTCTGTGGCTAGCACTACGCCTCTTCACCAAGTGCAATCACTAGTGTTTCCCCAGACAACGTTACACGTTGCTGAGCACAAAATACCAGCAGTTCCATTACAAAACATGCTTTCAGGCGGTCACGTCTGCTGATGTGCCTCGCATAAACACTGCCACAGTCCTATCAACAATTAGGTGCACTTGCACAGTTTGCACAGTCTGCATGTAAACAAATTAGGTTGCGTCGTCCTCTGCCTGTATGCCACAATTCAGGCAGTCCCGCACCATTCAAAGAATGGACCTGTAACTGTAATGACTAGAAATCCAAAAACAGCCATGCAATTGTCCATGTTCCAGAAACACGTCTGTTCTGGCTGTTGCAAAGGCCCTAGAAATGTCCATAACTTACAGCCAATTAAATCCTTCTGTAAAAATTGTGTTAGTTTCCAATGAACAATGAGCGGGACGTATGAAAAATGGTAAACAGCTTCTGAAGTGCTGCTTCTTTGTGTCTTGCAGATGGGTAACACTGCAGCATTACACTGAGGCCAGTAAGGTGCTCCCCTTCCATCTTCCCAAGCTGGGAACTACTCTCTACAGCATAGTATCAAAGTAACATTTTAAAGTTAGGAGAAACACGCTGAATTATTAACAATTAATGTTTTGCTCATATTACAGCAGTTATCCAGCTAGAGAGCACAGTGTAAGGTTTACAAACACTATTTCACAAGCAAGTACATCTAAGCATACCTTAATAAGCTGGGCCAGAGAAAGAGGTGCGGAAGGGTCGCCAATCTATTCAGAAAAATTAAACACATATTCAAGTTCTACAATCAAAACATAGCAATAGTTCACCCCTACTGCTGTATGAAAGCCTGTGCTATATCCTCTGAGTGTCACTGGAAGAGCCACCTCCAAGCCAGTGGAATTTATACTTGTTCAAAACAAAGTCCAAACCTTAAACAGCTTAAGTATGCCTACGTTGTTAATGAGAAGAAACTAAAGCAACCAACCCCTCCTGAGATCAACCTATTGCTCAGAATACCTCAGAGGGGGACCCTTGTCAAATGCTCACAACTGCTTAAAAGACGGAGGGTCAAGGAAGCTGTCCATTTGCAGCTCGAAAGGATCTAAAAAAATTATTTCCATTTATTTGAGAAGGAAGTGTCACTACAGGAAACATTGTCAGCGCAGTTTATAAATTAATCAGTTAATAGCTCATCATTTACTAAATGCACACAGGTGTGATACATGAATGCAGTATAGTTTTTGCGCTGTCTTTCGTTTACTTTAATTAGACCCCAAGTTCACGAATTTCTAGATTAAGTTATCCTAAGAGCTTACAAAGTGATCAGATCCAGTGACCTAGAGCTCGTGTAATGCCTCACTCCATTCTAGTGAAGAACAAGCAGTTATACTTACAGACGAAAACCAAACACCACCACAAAGCAATGTTTGTACTATGAGGGCTATTTTGAAATGCATCGTGGCACGTAGCATTCCCCCCAAGGGCCAAATGGAGATCTAGGCCATTACTAGTCAAGTATCTCCTCGAGTTACTTATTCATGTCTTAGCAGCAGAACAACAGTGTTTTCTGACCAGAAGAAAAATGCTGCCCCTTTTCCAAATGTAAATTCAAAGTGGTGGTGTACCAAGTTCAGTGGTGCAAACCTTGAACCTACAAGCTCTACAAATGAGCATACATTATCAGTACAACACACAGTCGTACAAGAAATAGTCTAGCCTAGTCAGTACGAAATGCAATGCGTTACTAGGCACAAATACCATTATTCACATCAGAACCGCGCAAAAGTTGGCATTGCTCGGTTTTCACTATGCTGAATCAAATACATTGGATTTACAGCATACACTATGTTTCACTGGAAAATATGTTTTATATATATAAAATAAATATTATAGATAAAACATATATATTTTATATATTTTTTTAATATATAAAAACAATTAGTACAAGGCTACATAGCTTAGACTTAGGTGCAGCATGTAGAAAAAAGTTTCAGCTTGCGTTTTTACATACCTCTTTTGATGTTCTACTCGCTGGCTCAGTTCGACTTCTAGAAGAAGAAAGAAAGATGATCAGAACTTAAAATAAAGCACTTGTAACCAACATAAAGCAGTGAAAACAGTTAACAAAACCTGAACATCAAAACATTGTGTACTGGTAGTCTTATGAATACGGAAATTTATTTCTGTACATAAAGTGTGCTCTCCTGGTACATTCAGTGCAACTGAAATAAAACCCAAAATCCCATTCCTTCTTTGTCCCCAATTACTCTAAGATACAGAATACAGCAGTGCAAGAAGAAGTCCTCACATATTTTCTTTCTGCCCTCTAAGTACCAAAACTGTGAAGACTGTGCTACATTTTTCTGTTCTTAAATAGTCAGCCATCCAAATACGAAGGCACCTTCAGGCAATCTGTATAGCCCCACTATCACAAATAGGTACCAGATAGAGCACTTTGGTTTCTACACTCCTCTGACAAAACACGAACAGTTGTCTGTAGAAAAGTGTTTCTTGGTGGAAGCCCAAGCACTGTGTTCAGGTACCTACCATACTTAGCCTGCAGTGACTACAAATAGCAGTAGAAACATCACCTGAAAGCAGTTCCTAGGATTTTCTGTGATCGAGGAGGCCTGTGTTAAAAAAATAAGAAAAAAAGTCTTGATTACCAGAACTTGCTTTAAGATCATCTTGAACATGCTACAATATTTTAGGAAACACTTATGACACACAAGCCCTTGCTGAGATTCCACATACTCATTGGTCTGTACCTGCACGCTACTCATGAATCAAACATGCAACCGCCCACCTAGTTAACAAACAATTCATACCTCATCCAAAGCGTCCCACGAGCAGAGGCAACCCAAAGGCTGCTGTGCAATTCCTGCACAAATAGAAAGGCTCACACTTCCTGCCACTGCTACACCACCACCAGGCTCGCAAGTACAGCCACGTACCTCCTGAAGATGAGGAAGCACGAGGAAAAGCTTTAGATTACCACACCACGGTTTCTTCCATCCACTTGCCTCGAGGAAGATACTACAAGGTGACTAACGCATTCCTGAAGGCATCTCCACCATGACAGCATGCATTCATCATTCCCAAACACTAACGACTCTACCAGTTGCTTCCACAATGGTTCCAGCTGAAGGAATACAAAGCTGACCTGCCCGATCCATGTGCAACTTTAGGAGAGCAGCGGCATTCATCCCTTACCCCCACGTGCAGGTATTTCTTGGATCTTTGATGCTAGTGGCACCTAGCCTCTCATTTTAGGGCAGCATGCCAACACCAGGAGAGGGTGCCATCCAACCAGAAATGGAGGCTATATTGACAAGACAGCACTAAGCATCCCGATCTAAATTAACCCCCCAAACAAGGCCATGCTTAGCAGCACAGTGCTGTGGCATCCAGAAACTCTTGGTAGTGCCTGGAAGCACTAATATGCCCAAAGCTTACAGGAGAGCCACATAAATTCAGGGGGGTTTGCTTGCAGATGCTTCATGGGTACTAGGATGCTGCTGTACTGTTTGTTTGAGACACGCTGAAACTCGCCGGTATACTTTATTTATTGAGAACTAACATTAGAAAGACACGGCAAAACCACAAGTCAATAATATCTGCTAATGGTGGAGGAGAGGTCTATCTTGAAGAAGGCTGGAAAACATGACCATTCAAACCATGCTGATGCAGCTGATACAGAACTGGACTGTACGAATACATCGATGACAGCGATAATGCTGTAGACAGGCTTACATTTGAATATCTGCGATTGTAATCAGATTCTCTGTCCTCCATAAATCTGAGGAATACAGCAGTAATACCTGGAGCACAGAGAGCAGCTTAGGGTGAAATCAAACTTAGAAAGGTAACTCCTAACATTTGGGAATGTGCTCAACTGCTTTCTGAGCTTCAGGTTTGGAAAAGATCAACTGTTCCTTCACCGTCCTGGCACAAAAGGCAATACGCTTTAGGACGTTGCTCTTTTTCTCTTGCTCGACACAGGCATTGTCTTTAGGAAACTAATAGGAATCACTTAAGAATGAAACTTCTTGTTTGCACGGTTTGCCAGCTGGCCACTCTCAGTCTTTCCTCTGGGGATAGCATGCAGCCCCGCCACCCCCACCCCTCTGGGGTGTAAGAATACCCTGCCCCCCCGCCCCCAAACAAAGGAAGCAGTCAAACACGGAGACTCAGACTGCTGGTAGATGGGAACCAATTACCAGTTCACACTGCAATGTGTCTCTCCGTTTACTCTAAGAGCAATACAAGCAAAAGCATACAATAAGGAATCTCTCTGCTTAGAGGAAACAGGATGGAGAACTTGACTCTCAGAAAAACCAACCCCAAGAACAAACTCAATTCAAACGTCTGAACAGCTACCACTGTTGGAGTTTGAATGCCACGTCCCAGCGGGCTGAAAAATCTAAGTCTGCTTTGGGACAGATACATTCAAATCTGCCCGGTCACAACACAATTTAACAGCAGCTTTAACAAGAAAGATACAACCGGAATGCCTCCGTAAACCAACAGCCACAAAGAAGGTGAACACACTGAAACCCCTCCCACAGGACACAACGCGTTACGGCTACTTACCCAAGGTCTGTCTTGCCGGTAGCTTTAACTCCTCTAACAGGGACTCTCCTAACAGTTACCGATGAGTTCCTTGGAATCAGGGCATTGTCATCTGTGTATTCTGGAAACAACATCAATACAGAGAAAGCATCAGTCAGTTCGTAAGAGTGATATTAATATGTCATGACATAGCACTTCAGGGAATCCCTTTACAGATAGAAAAGCAACTTTTTACACACAGCATCATGCTTTTATCATGTCCACACACTCACGGTACCTTTCCAGAAATCTTCAGGTCTGATAGTCAAACAGAAGCAGCAAAATCTTTTCCGTTTGTTTTGAATCGTTTCAATGCCAACAGCAAAATGGTCTCTAAAGTCACTAAAGCAGAGTCTGCTACAACATGAGGCTCTTTCCTGATCTAACTTTCATTGCTTTTGCTCCTGTTAGCTTACAAAACCCTAGAACATGTCTCTATAATAGCGAGCACGGAAGAGGACACCCCCACCCCGCCTCCCAACTTTTAAAACATATCCCAACCATCCATTTTGCCTTCCCACCATCTTCAAAAAGAGTCCACCTCTTTTTTTTTTTTCCCCAGGATGTGCAAAATCCTGTTTACTTTTAGCTTCTATTAGCATTGCTTCTATTACGAGATTTCCGTGATCACGCAGCTCGGAAAAATCTGAACAAGTTGGCCATCTTCACTCAAGGTTCACTGAAGGGTCTTTCCAAGATCATGCCAACATTTAGTCAGGACTCCTGCACAAAGTTATAAAACCCACTACCATATCTCCACAGGGAAGATCTCCAAGAACTCCCTTTAGGCAGGACATCCTGGCCTAGTTCTTTCCTTCATCTTCTGAAGGTGACTTTAAGCACGTAGATGCTGTTCAATAAAAAGGGAAATTCACGGTTATGTATAAAACCCCAAAATCTGGCATACACATAAATGACACCGAAATGTATTCCTTAGCTTTGCTCTGACAACCGCTGGGCGATTTTTTGCATTTTCACAGGGAAAACACCCTTACAGAAGTTCCAGTAAGCATCTGTGTCACAACCTGTACGTCTGCCTCTACCTGCATGTCTGTCTCTACCGCTGTATATGACACGCGATCCCGTAACACCCCCAAGACCCCTAACACCGTGCTGTTAAGTCTGCTCACAGATACTCTCCTGAACATACTTTACCCATCTGTAGGTAAACAGCGTGTTTAGGTCCAACCACTTGAAAGGCTGGGGCCAAAGTTACAGTTACCGCAGCAGGCATGTTATTCTGTTTCAGTTTTAATACATCAAACAGGGAGAGGAAAAAATCCTGTGAGTACACATTGTAAAGAAAAGACTGTTGTGGGAATGTCACAGAACCACAGGAAAGAAGAAAAAAACCCCAACCGATAAAATTTGAATGTTTAAGGAATGGAGACGGTTTCCAAGTCTTTTTATTTCTGACAAGTCATATTCCAGTCTTTAATCACATGCAAGCTTTGCCAGACGGTAGATTACCAAGCTGAAACAGCACGCTAAGTAATACAAAACCATTACCGTCTCTGAGAATCAAGCACCATTTCTCAGATTCAAAAGAACTTAGGGCTTCTCTAAGAACATTTTTAGGTATATTCACCATAACTGATCTGCCATAAAACTTCAGTACTGCCCTGACACCGTCTAACACGCAGTACCACGACAAAAATGCACCGTTTGAAAGAAATGAAGAAATGATGCTCAATAGCATCTGAATGAAAATGTCTTTGGTGCAGCAAAGAAGCTGTATTAGCAAGAAATGCCAAGTATACTTTAGACGGAACACTCGTGTACAAGATGGCTTTCCAGGGTCTGCATAGATTCTCACTCACAGATACACTCTTGATCCCAAACGTTGCTACTGAGCAGTTTCTGCAGCAGCCAAGCACCACTTTTCCAATGCGGTGGAGTAAAAGTAGCTGAAGACAAATTTCAGTCACCAAACCCACTTTTTTTCCCCCTTTAAATTAGCCACCCACTCCTTTTCTATCACGTTCAGCCTTCTCTGCCGGCTTTCAAAGAAATCTGGCAGGATTGTGATGACAAGGCATTGTCCCACATTCCCTTCTCGTTTTACCTAGAAGGGCTCCCAGAAACCAAACCTCTTCCACGCGCGGTGTCGCACACGGACCCCGTACGCTGCTGTGCCTGGCTGCGCACACAGCCCTGACGCCAGCTGCCAGCGCACAACCACGCAAGAGCAGCTCTGAGGCCCCAGCACAAGTCACCGCTGCCGGCCGCGGCCCAACCGCCTCACTGGGCGCCTGCGCCGCCGCCAGCCGGCCGGTCCCCGGTCCCCGCGCCCGCCGCCCCCACGCACCTTCCATGGTCTGGGCGTTGGTGACCTGCAGGTCGCAGCGGGTCGCCTTCAGCCTCTCGCGGCCCATGATCTGGCGCCTGAGGTCGCGCAGGGAGATGTGGGGGCCGTGAAAGGTGACCACATCAGAGCTCAGCCTGGAGGAGAACTTGTAGTGGACACACGACATGGCCGGGGCCAGGCGGTGCCCGCTCCGCGATGGCACCTCACGCAGCAGCTGGCCTCGCGGCCCCCACAGCAGGTCAGGGCCCACCGAGGGGCTGGGGCCAGCAGCGCGGGCTGAGCCCGCCGGCTCCTCCTCGCAGCCCCGGTGGGAGGACGATGGCGACAGGCCCTGGCTCGGCCTCCGCTCCCTCCTCGCACCAGCGCTGCCAGGCCAAGCTGCTCGCTATGGCAACCCGGGCGGCTCCGCATTGTGACAGAGGGGCTCAGGGGGCCACTCAGTGCCCCTGGGGGAGGGGCCTTCATCAGCCCCGCCTGGGTCGCCGGTGTCCCTGCTGTCCCCCAGCCTGTCATCGCCCCGTGCCCTGTCACACTCCAGGGCTGCGGTGTCCCTCCTGTCACCCCCTGGGGCCTTCACCACCCAGCGTCACCTGTCAGCCCCTGCGCCTCTGGTGGCTCTCCCAACGGCCCTGGGCACATCACCGCCCCGTGCCCTGTCACCCCCCAGGCTGTCACGGCCTGCTGTCCCCTCCTGTCACCCCCAGGCTGTCACGGCCTGCTGTCCCCTCCTGTCACCCCCCAGGCTGTACCTGCCTGCTGTCCCCTCCTGTCACCCCCAGGCTGTCCCTGCCTGCTGTCCCCTCCTGTCACCCCCAGGCTGTCACTGCCTGCTGTCCCCTCCTGTCACCCCCAGGCTGTCCCAATCTGCTGTCCCCTCCTGTCATCCCCAGGTTGTCACGGCCTGCTGTCCCCTCCTGTCACCTCCCAGGCTGTCATGGCCTGCTGTCCCCTCGTTTCACCCCTAGGCTGCCACTGCCTGCTGTCCCCTCGTGTCACCCTCCAGGCTGCCACTGCCTGCTGTCCCCTCCTGTCACCCCCATGCTGTCCCAATCTGCTGTCCCTTCCTGTCACCTCCCAGCCTGTCATGGCCTGCTGTCCCCTCCTTTCACCCCTAGGCTGCCACTGCCTGCTGTCCCCTCCCGTTACCCCCCAGGCTGCCACTGCCTGCTGTCCCCTCCTGTCACCACGCAGGCTGTCACCGCTTGCTGTCCCCTCCTGTCACCCCCCAGGTTGTCCCAATCTGCTGTCCCTTCCTGTCACCCCTAGGCTGCCACTGCCTGCTGTCCCCTCCTGTCACCACCCAGGCTGTCACTACCTGCTGATATAAGCTACATAAGATAAAAAAGAAAAAAGACAAAAAAGAAAATGAAAACCTGCTTTGGTGAACACCAAAACACCCGTGACTTTCTCAGACTCTTCACTACCCCACATGTGAGTCAAGGGACAGGGTCTCCTAAAGGCTCTTTTACAGGCACTTCCTGAAGACACCCCCACCCCCCACCCCACCCTGCTTTTCTACAAGTGCACAAAGAGGTGAAGAAGAATTTCATGTCTAAGTTAAAGGAGGCAGTTTCTGAAATTAGCTTAGGTGAATAAACCAAGGTGGTGTACTCATGGATTTTGTCCTCTGCAAAGCCATGAAGAAAACATGAACTGCAGTCCCCAAAGGCAAAGGAGCAAACTGAGGGAGAGCAGCTCATCGGCGCCTTTCAGAGCTTCAACAGTCTGGAGAAACGGGGAAAAAACCCATACAAAGATAAACAGCAGCCAAGATGCACTTTTATAAAATGCACATTGGGGCCTGTTCCAGATCTCAGAATGACTTTCAATATTGCTTTGCATGGCTATTAGACCAAGGCCTAAAGTGGCGTGATAGCTTCTGCTTGCCGGGGCATGAGAAGATCACTCAAATGAGCGACACAGTAACAAGTAAACACCAAAGGCAACAGCGGAGCTTACCATTTCCCTCCACTGGCGACCAGCTGTGCAGTAAACCAGCTTAACCAGCCTCCCTAAGGATGGCTCTAAAGTTGCTGAAAAGGAAAAAAAGAAGGTAAGTTCTTAGCCTGGAATGCAAAGGCCCCATCTTGGCTCCCAGGCAGGTGGCACAGATGGCCCAGCAGGGTCATGTCCCCACGTTCCAGGAAAGATAAAAAAAGTGCAGGACATGTTTGTGGGGTGGGTTTGATGCATCCTTTCCGTTTGGTGAAAGCCTGAGGAAGGACGTACCCCACGGTAGGACCGGTGGCACTTTAGACCTGAGGTTAAAAAGATGCTGCACATCAGTGACACTCCCCAAGCTGCTTTCACCACCAAACAATAAAAGATTTGCTTTCTCCAGTATGGTGGGAATGATGCCATAAAGTCAGTCACGGAGAGAAACCCTCTAAGCCTTGCTTGCAAGTTTCAGAAGGCCGGCATTCTTTATGGCAGTGCTGGGAGCAAGGGGGAATGTTTCCTCTGAGCGTGCTCACCCAGTTCCTCGAGGGCACGCACTACGGACAGCAGAGCACTTGCACACTCATAGCGCATTACACATGCATTTGCAGTCAGGCACGGGATGGGTTACAAGTTGCTTGCTTTAATACAAACGAGCACACACCCTCAGACAGCACCGCTGAGGTTTTTTACTAGCTCCCCGTGCTCCCCAAGCGGGGCCTTGCCCTCTCTCGGGGGGCTATCTGAGTCAGAGGTCACGATCTCCCCCCACAACAATTACCTTTGTCCCACTTCCAACCAACATTCTGCGGATCACAGCACTCTATCGGCTTGTCTCCTCCTGTGGCCACAACGTCCTCACCCGGAGGCGCTTATGCATCACTGAAGAGAAAGGAAATCTTTTCCCCATCCATTCTTTGTTCCCCATCCTTCCCAAGGCTGACTCCCTGGATGAGAGGTCCCTTAATTCGTCACTTCTAACAGCTTTAGAGAGTCAGCTTGGCCTAACCTTTGTGCGCAGGTGTGTTTAACGTAGAGCTACACAGCAAATCAGTGTGGTAACTGGGGAGCTCAGACATCATGTCCCTTTGCCGAGCCAGCAGCTTCCCCTGGACATAAACGTATATACAGTGGCATCAAACGTCCCGCCAGACACCACATCCATCCCTAAAATCCTTCCCCCCAAACAACCCTGAAAGATTTCCCTTGACCCCCTCCTCCACCCTGGCTGTTCCTGAAATCATCCCCCACCTCCACCTCCCCGCCCTGGCCCTAAAACCTTTCCCCCAGACCCTGGTCCAGCCCTCCCCCACCCTCGGTCCGTCCCTAAAACCCTTCCCCCAGGCCCCCCAATCTGTTCTCTAAATAACACACACACCCTCAACCCCCCCACGCCCCCCCCCCCCCGGTTTATCAATACACACACCCCCACCTCCCCCCATCCCCCCCACACCCACTCCCACAAACACACATCCTTGCCCCACCCCCCACCCCCCCACACCCCGGTCCATCCCTAAACACCTTCATCCATTCCCACCCGTCCCTCCCTAAACCCCTTCCCCTCGCCCCCTCCCCTGCTCCCGTCCCTCTGTCCCTGCCATGGCCCAACTGCCCAGCACCACCAGACCACTCTGGCCCAAACACCGTAAGGCAATGGTTCCCACCTGACAATAGCAAGTCGAGGAACGTTTTTTTTTCCTAAATAGAGTTTTACTTCGTACGCTGCCGACTACGCCGAATTATGTTTTGCTGACTGACTGGATACACAGCAAAGCTGAACTCTACATCAAATATAATCAAATCTATCAAATATATCAAATAATGGAATATATCAAACGCAGTTTCTTGTATTACAATAAAAGAAAATAGCATGCAATATGATAAAAGGAACCAGTAGCAGTTACTGTGAGCGATATGATAAAAGAGCAATAGGAGCGAAGCATCCAGTTGTTATTCCAAAGTGTTAACGTGACTAAGGAAAGGAGACATCACCAATTCCCACCCCAATTCCCTTCGGCTGGGAGCCCCCTTGCAGCTGCTGCCAGGAGTCTCTCAGGAACTGGGAAATTCCCCTGGAGAAGGTACCAGGAAGGAATTCTCTTGCTGCTTCCCACTGTGCATGGCAGCCATGTGAGGCACAGCGCAAGGGTTCTGCTCCCTGCTTTCTGTGGTGAGAAAATTGACACAGCACCTTTAGAACTCATACAGAAGCAAAAAACATGGCTTGGGAAAGTGCAGTGCTGCTCCCCTGGAGAGGGTTCCAGCAAGGAATTCTCTTGCTGCTTCTCACCCTGCCCTGGCAGCCATGTGAGGCACAGCAGAAAAGTGCTGCTCCCTGCTTTCTGTGGTGAGAAAACTGACCTCATTTCATTGGCAATAATGCACAGCCCAAAAAACTCACCTTGACAAAGTGCAGCAGTGCTCCCTGGAGAAGATGCCAGGCAGGAATTCTCTTGCTCCTTCTCACCCTGCCCTGGCAGCCATGTGAGGCACAAAAGAAAATTTCTGCTCCCTGCTTTCTGTGGTCAGAAAACAGAACCATCACATTTGAAATGGTGCAGAACCAAAAAAAAGTCACCTTGTCCAAGTGCAGCACTGTTCCTCAGGAGTAGGTGCCAGGCAGGAATTCTCTTGCTGCTTCTCACCCTGCCCTGGCAGCCATGTGAGTCAGCACAAAAGTTCTGCTCCCTGCTTTCCATGGTGAGAAAATTGAGCAAAACCTTGTGCACTCATGCAGAACCAGAGCTCACCTTGTGAAAGTGCAGCACTGTTCCCCTGGAGAAGGTGCCAGGAAGGAATCCTCTTGCGGTTTCTCACCCTGCCCTGGCAGCCATGTGAGGCACAGCACAAAAGTTCTGCTCCCTGCTTTCTGCGGTGAGAAAATGGACCTCTCACATTTGCAATCATGCAGAGCCAAAAAGCCCTCACTATGGGTAAGTGCAGCACTGCCCCCCTGGAGAAGGTGACAGGAAGGAATTCTCTTGCTGTTTCTCACCCTGCCCTGGCAGCCATGTGAGGCACAGCACAAAAGTTCTGCTCCCTGCTGTCTGTGATCCGAAAATTAACCCCTCACATTTTCAATCGTATAGAGCCAAAAAACCCCTCACCTTGACAAGTGCAGCAGTGCTCCCCTGGAGAAGGTGCCAGGAAGGAATTCTCTTGCTCTTTCTCTCCCTGCCCTGGCATCCATGTGAGGCACAGCAGAAAAGTGCTGCTCCCTGCTTCCTGTGGTGAGCAAAACTAACCCTTCAGAGTTGCAGTTGTTAAGAGCCCAAAAAAGTCACCTTGGGAAAGTACAACACTCCTCCCATAAAGAAGGTACCAGGAAAAATTTCTCTGGCTGTTCTCCCCCTGCACTGGCAGCCATGTGAGGAACAGTGCAAAAGCTCTCTCTGCTTTCTGTGCTGAGAACATTGATCCAAACCTTTTGCACTCATGCAGAGCTAAAAGAAAAAAGAAAGTCTTGGGAAAGTGCAGTACAGCTTCCCTGGAGAAGGTGCCAGGAAGGAATTCTCTTGCTGCTTCTCACCCTGCCCTGGCAGCCATGTGAGGCACAGCACAAAAGTTCTGCTCCCTGCTTTCTGTGATCTGAAAATTAACCCCTCACATTTTCAATCGTATAGAGCCAAAAAACCCCTCACCTTGACAAGTGCAGCAGTGCTCCCCTGGAGAAGGTGCCAGGAAGGAATTCTCTTGCTGCTTCTCACCCTGCCCGGGCAGCCATGTGAGGCACAGCACAAAAGTGCTACTCCCTGCTTTCTAAAGTTGGCAAAATTGACCGTTCACAGTTGCACTCATGTAGAGATAAGACTTTCTTACTCAAAAGCAAAACCCAAGAAGCCATGTAGCCTTGGGAACCCCCTTGTCCTTCCGTGTGGCTGGTGACTTCCCATGGCTCTTCCACAAGGCAGGACAAATAACCATGTATTTGGAAGCCCACATTAGTTCAAGTACACTTAGTCCTCTGACAGTCACTACTTATGGGCCAGCGGTCCTCTCACCCCTCCACAGATCTGCCTCTTAGTCCTCTAGCAGTCATTCTCCATGGAGGGACCACAAGTCCTCCATACCTACCCACCAGCTCACCAGAAATGAGTCAGACCACGCCAGAAGTGACACTGCCTGACCTGCAGGAGATATATTAGACCAGTAACGATGGTTTCAAGACAGAAAAAACACCACCATCCACCAGCACAGCAGAAAAACAACCAGAAGAAACTTTGTACACAAACCAAAGGCACCCATCCATACTGTACAAAGGAAAAAAAAGCTGAAAAAGGCACTCTCCACAAAAAAACCCACCACACAGATCACAAGATAAGATAAAAATGCCATAAGCCTAGGAACGCAGGGCCAACAAACACAGATTCTGTCCATAACAGTAACACACTTCGACACTGACTCACCTGACCTCTGGCATACTTGACCTTGTTGCCCCCAAACCCCAGCACACTGTAGCCCTAAGGCAACACAAAATGGAGCACAAAGTCCCTGGAGATCTCTGCCAGGGCAAAAGCAAAGCACAGAGCCACACGGGAGGGGGGGGTTGGAAGGGACCCGTGGAGGTCCTCTGGGCCGAGCCCTCTGCTCCAGCACGCTCACCTCGAGCAGGTCGCAGAGAACTGTGTGCCCTTGGCCTTTGAAGATCTGCAAGGACAGAGACTCCACAACCTCCTTGGACAACCTCTGCCAGCATTTGACCGCCCCGAGGGGGAAAATTTGCCATTTCTATCTCTCCTTTCACTGTACCGCATTCCAGAACAGCCATGACATTACAAGCTCAGGCTTGAAAGCCAGTGCTGTGGCTGGCCTGAAATTCTGTCCCCCTTTTTTTCATCCACTGGTAGCTAAAGGAGGACAAAGAAGGATTTCTTTCAAAGGAGAACTGCTCTTTTCCTCTGTCCTTCTTCTCTACCAGTGATCTGGATTCTGAGTGCTGTGCCACTGTCCTAATGGCTGGGACAGGGATACTTCTTGTAGGACAGGGAGGAGGTGACAGTGGAGATGATCAGCTGGGGAAGCTGAAGGAAAACGCAAGCAACTGGAGTTGCCTGGAGCAAGAGTGGCCAGCTTCCAAGCTAGGTCACCTCATGTCCTCAGCTCCCATACAGGAGCTGAACCACACACATGGACTGCAAAGCAGTGTGACCCATAGGAAAAAGTTTGCTCGGCTCGGGATCGCCCAGGGGCATTTAACTGCAATTCCGCCCTTGTCAGCAGGAAGGAAACATGCCCTGCAAGCACACACTGAGGCACGACACCTTGCCCGGGGCTAAAGGGTACCTCAGGAGACCTACATGGGACCCCCCAGCACCTGGATTGCTGGCTGGAGGATGGGTCGGTCAAAGGACCCTGATGGGAGCCCTGCAGGCTCCATACATTGGACCAACGGGCACCTTCCCTTGTCACACAGAGCATCCTCTCGGATGCTCTGGACATTTCTGGTAGATCTCTGGAGAAGAGCTTCTCCGCAGCCCTCTCCCATGGGCTTGCTCACCCCCGGTGCCCTTCCCAAGCACAGCCCAGCAGGTGGATGCAACCGGCGTTGCAGGGAAGAACAAGCAGCAGGCACCACAGTCAGCACTGCGGGAAAGCTGGGACCCCAGACACCCACCCAGGCTCCCCAATCCCAGCCTGGCCCACAAGAGTGCCTTTATCTCCCTTTCCCAGAAGTGCTGAATTCCCCTTCCAGCATTAGCCACTGGACCCACGCCGCTTCTTGCTGCAGTGTACAACAGCCACAAGAGAATTTGCTAGATGTCTCTGATTTCCTGCATTTTTCCTGAAAAGGGCGGGTGTGTAACTCTCTGAATGGCTTCTATTTGAAGCAAGGCATTGCTTAGGGTCAACAGTGAAACGAGACACGGGCCATCAAAAGCTGACTACTTTTCCCCTTCTTTGCCATGGTCATGGCCTACCCCACAGACTCGCCCCTGGCCGTGTCGGCCACCGGCTGGGTGAAGGTCATGGCTAACAGGGCAGGGGCTCCTGTGTGGCGCTCATCCAGCCCTGATTGCCAAGGGGGAAGCCTTAGCACCCAGGTGGGATAAGGCCTTCCCAAGCAAGGGTGGTGCTCCAGGGGCACCACAATCCCTGCCGAAGCTCACCACACATTTCATTTACCTGTGGCGCCTGGCAGGACACGAGCGGCTCTTGACTGCTGCTAGTCCCCCCGTCTTTTGGTAAAAATGGAAGTTTTTCCTCCCGGTGGGCCTGCTCCAGTTCCAGCGCCTTGGGGCCTGAGGCCTGGCACGGCCTGTGTGCCAGAGGCCTTCCGACCGCTAGGCCGGCCTCCACCAAGAGGAGTCTGCCTCAGGCCACAATGGCCATCTCTAGGAAAAACAGCTTCTTTTATCGACCAGGACCCTGTCAAAACCCCAGGTCAAAGCGCTGGCCGCAGGCGCAGGGAGGTGGCCCTCGCCCCCTGCCCTGTCCTGCTCGGGGCTCCCCCGGGCGGGGCAGGCCCGGCCATACTGGAGAGGGCCCCGGCCCCGCCCCCCCAGGCCCCGCCCACTTTCCGTTGGGCTCAGACCGTTGGTCACAGGGAGCCCACGGCCACCACAGGCAGCAGGGCAGAGCTGTGCTGGCACGCAGCGGCGCTGGCAGGAGGCAGCCTCTGGCCCAGGAGCGCTGCCACAGCACCAGCACCCCGCTCCCCAGCCTCCCCGTCGCCGGCTGAGCCCCCTCCTCGGTGCACGGCCAGGGCCCTCCTCTCCCGGGCAGGATGGGCCAGGCCTGCTGCTGCTGCGGCTCCAGGTGGGCTCCCCCCGGGCTCGGGGACACGCGGGCACAGCTGGGCCACGCAGCACTGGCGTTGCTCATGCCCGCCCCGCTCTGCTCTGCAGGGAGGCTCTCAGCGACGCCGAGCCGGTGCTGAGCGCGGACGTGCGGCTGACCCGGGGCCGCAAGAGGAGCGAGAGGCGCCTTCTGCTCCTCCACGAGGAACTGGTGGTCGCCAAGTTGCGGTAAGACCCTCAGAGCCCAGATCCTTGCCCCCAGCCCCGGCCCAGGGACACCCTGGCACCAGCCCCAGGCCCCGGCCCCTCGGTGCTGGAGGCACCAATGTCCGTCCCAAGGGCAGGTGGGGGACAGGGCTCTGCGCGTGGGGACCCAGCCCAAGGAGCCCCCCTCCAGCTCAGTGCCCGCCTCTGCTCTCTGCAGACATGGCACCAGCCTGCGCCCACAGCTCCGCCTGGCGCTGGACCAGCTGTGGGTGCTCAGCAGCGGGAAGGAGGCTGCGGGGCAGGATGGACAGGAGGAGGAGGAAAGCACCAATGAGGACAGCACCTCTGTCATCCTCGCCTGGCCCACCGGCTCCTGCATCGCCACTTTTGGGTGAGTCGTGGTCGGGCAGCAGAGGTTCCCAGCCGTGCCCGCGCCATCCCATGAACACAGGCCTCTGCCTTGCGTGCAGAGCTGGGCAGGGAGCAGGCAGCTCGTGGCAGGGAGGGAGGGACGGGGGATGTTTCCCCATCCTGCATCCCCTGGTCACCTTTTGGTCCCCAGAAGGGAAGGGCAAACGCAGCCGCTCAGGCAGGACAGAGCGACCCAGGGCTTGGACAGCGCCTCTGTCCTGCCCCACGGGGCAGGGCTGTGCAGGCACCCACCTTTGCCCAGGGCTGGGGGCAGCAGGGCCTGACGCTCTCTCTCCCCTCTACCTGCAGATCCCAGGCACTGAAGGAGCTGTGGGTGGCCACGCTGCTGGGGTAAGCCGGGGGGATGCTCCAGGAGAAGCTGGACGGACAGGGGAACACAGCCCCCAGCTGGGGAAGGTGCCCCCGTGGCTGCGAGCAGCTCTCGGGCACAGCTGCCTGACAAGAGACAAGAGACGGCTTGGGGCTCACCCAGCTCTCTCCCTCTCCCTTCCCGGTGCACAGGACACCAGAAGGATGCAAGGGAGCCCGCGTCACCCATCTGACATCCATCAAGCTCCTGGAGAAGGAGCTGAGCCGCCGCCATGCCGTGAGTGTCTCTCTGCTCTGGGCCCTGTCCCCGAGCACTGCTCCTGCAGCCGAGCAGCAGAGCCATGGCTGCTCACCTTCTTCCCCTCCTTCTCTCCTGCCCAGTGGAGGACAGTGCGCGCCAGGAGCCTGGAGAGGCTGATGGAGGCACAGGCAGAGGTGAGAATGGCTGCCTTGCACCTGCCTCTGGCTGCGCCGGGATGCGCAGGGACTGGGGTGACCTTGTGCGGGAGGGACAGAGGGTCTGACGGTGCCACTCAGGGAGCAGAGAGTTTTGGGAAGCCAGCAGCACGCCAGCACGTTCTGACTGGTGACACTGGGAGGAACCCTGCCACATGGGGAAGAGAGCCCGGGAGGGCAGAGGGTCCCAGCTCTGCCGCGCTCAGGCTGCTGGTGGCCCTTTCTGCTGCGGGGCTGCTCTGCAAGCACAGCCTGATTCTTGGTTCTTGCAGGCTCATCCCAAGCAAGGACCTGCGACGGCCCCATCTGCAAACGCAGGGGGACTTTGCCCCGCACCAGGTGAGTTTGGGAAAGCAAGGCAACCTCCTGCAATGCTGTGCTCACTTGTCCCGAGTGTCGCCATGCAGGTTGGGCAGCCCATGGAAGGATGTCACCTGGACGGACAAGGACAACTGCTGGGCCGCGGCTGCTGGACGTGCTTCTGCGGGGACACGGAGCCTCTGCTGCAGCCCGCAGCTTGCAGGAGGGCAGGGCGAAGGCTGGCACAGGCTGACCCCGTGGCACGATGGCTCTCAAGAGCCTCTAAGTCAACACCTCCGAGCCACAGCTGCGGATCCAGCTGCTGCCTCCCTGCCCATCCTGCCGCACCACACAGCACCGTGCTGCAGGCGGGGCAGCGCAGGGCAGGGCAGGCGCTGGGACCGCTGGCCTGGGTTCTCCATTGGTGGTGTCTTACTCTGTTTTCCTTTGCAGCAGGAGGGAGAAGCAGCGGGAGCAGCACCAGCAGGAGGAGGATGGGGCTGCCCTGGCCCTTCGCCCTGCAGCACACCCCGGCCGCTGCCCAGGCGCCAGGGCAGGCGGGCTCCAGCTGCAGCAGGGCGCTCTTTGGGCAGCCCCTGGCAGCCCTCTGTGGGGAGGACAACACGCTGCCCCGGCCCATCCAGGTAAGCCAGCCTGGACAGACGGGGTCCCCAGCCCTCCCTCCGGCTGCTCTGGAGAGGGCCTGCGTGTCCCCAGCAGCTGCGGGGACAGGGCACTGGACTTTGCACCCCCAGAACCTGCTTCTGGTCCCAGACCCTTTGTGGCGCTTAGGCAACCACGTCTGGGGCAGAGCTCTGGTCCTTGCCACCGCCTGGTTCTTCAGCCAAGCAAGTGGCCTCCTGCCTCTCCTGCAGGAGCTGCTGGCTGTCCTGCGCCAGCGAGGACCGACGACGGAGGGGATATTCCGCAGAGCTGCCGGCGGCACAGAACTTCGGCAGCTACGCGAGGCCCTGGACCGCGGCAAGAACATTGACATGGGAAGTCAGCCTGCGCTGCTGCTGGCCGTCATCTTGAAGGTGAGCGCTTCTGACCTGCAGCTGGAGGAGCTCCTGGCTGGCCTGCAGTGTTCAAAGGCTCACCTGCAGCCCTTGGCATTGCAGGACTTCCTGCGAAGCATCCCATCCAAGCTCCTTGTCATCGACCTCTACGAGGACTGGATGGCAGCCATGGAGAGGGCCAGCAAGCAGGCCAAGGTGGAGGAGCTGAAAGCGTAAGTGTGGGCAGCAGCCTGCCTGGTGAGCAGGGACCGGGAGAGTTCTGGGACCTGCCTGCCAAGGCACGGGCTCCTCAGAAAGCTGTCTTTTCGGGCAGCTGCAAAGCTGTGCAACACGGCTGCTGGCTCCCACCCGCCTGGGGCCAGCTGCGGGGACGGCTGTGGGCACCCTCTGCTTCATCAGCCTTGTCTTCCTCTTCCCTCAGGGTGGCCGACAAGTTGCCTGCGGCCAACCTCCTCCTCCTGAAGCGGCTGATGGCCCTCCTGCAGCACATTGGCCACAACGCAGCCACCAGCAGAATGAGCTGCAGCAACCTGGCCATCTGCGTCGGGCCCAACCTGCTGAGCCCACCCAACGAGGACCTGCTCCCGCTGCAGGCCATGCTGGCGGTGACCGAGAAGGTACGCCCTACCCAGCAGCCGGCTGCTGCCTTCCCGGCCCATCGGAGCTTGGCTGTTGAGAGGTCCCTGGCTGCCTCCTCCCTTGAGCCAGGGCTGGTGGGCTGCGTGCCTGGAAGAGCAACCCCCAGCCGCAGCCGCCTGCGCAGACGAAGGGTCAGCAGTGGGAAAGGCTGCTTGACACGTCTGCAGGCACCTGGCTTGAGACCAAGGCTTTCATGTCTGCAGGTGAACGTGCTGGTGGAGTTCCTCATTGAAAACTGCGGGGACATCTTTGGGCAGGAGGTGGCCGGCCTCTCCCCTCCATCAGCCAAGGAGGTGCCAGCACCCATGGACAGGCGCACAGGTAGGAGGCGGGACTGAGGCTTGTCACAGACACTGGGGCTTGGGATGCCAGAAACCTCAACGTTGAGGAGACAAGTGGTGTAGGGCTCGGCTGGGCTTTGCTTAGGTGTTCTTGACTTCCAAGAATTCACGCTGCTGCACGTGCTTTTGCTTTCCAGAGCTGCGGTGCGAAGAGCAAAGTGGCCCTGCAGGCACAGCAGAGACCCAGCGTCCAGCAAAAGCCTTTCTGGATGCAGCCGCCTCTCTGCTGGACATCGACAGAGGAGCTGGGGGAGACACAGGGGCAGGGCCCAAAGCGGCAGAGGTACGGCAGCTCCACAGACACTGGGGCAACATGTCTCAAGTGGGACAGTAATTTCCCAGGAGGCCAAGCAGCCGCTGGGGCTCCTCCTGGCAGCCGCTCTCTTGTGCCTTTGGGGCTCCTCCTCTCTCCCCAGAGTGGTGTGTGTTAAGGAAAACTGGAAAGGCTGTTTCTGGAATGCACTTCATTAAGTATGATCTGCTTCATCAAACAAAACATACCTACAAAATACCCACAGAAGGACAGAAAGGAGTAGCTGCCACCTTGAGAGGGCTTTTGCTCAAATCCTACTCCATCGCAGCTTCATCAAGTCTAGGCTGCGTTGGCTGGACTGTGCAAAATGTGCACGATGCAAACCAGCATCTCCTCTGTAGAGCTAAGATGGCAATTTGGCAGTCAGGCCCTCACTACCCCAGGCTGTCACTTGCCACCCGCTACCTCCCAAATTTCTGGTTTAGGCACCTCCAGATTTGCCTCCAGGCACCCCCGAGGGCACGGCAGAGTCCCTGGCACGCCTGCCACAACTGACCAGCCTGCCCCAGGAAACCAGGTAGGAAGAGCTCCCCTTGCCTGCCCTGAGAGCTCACTGCAGGGGCCTGGGGCTTTCCCCATCTCATCACGCTGTGGGATGGAAAGGTTTGCAGGCTCCCACCAGGAGAAGAAAAAGTCAAGGAAAAGGAAGAGAAAAGAAGCCTGGGCAGAGGAGAGGGACAGCCAAGCACAAATAAAAAGGAGAAGAGAGGAAATGATTTCGTGGACCCAAACCTGAGAGAACGCAGGAAGCTGCAGCATGTCAGGAAGGCCAGGTGCGTACCACGCGCTGCTGCCCATCTTTCCCAGCTCTGAACACGTCCCTAAGTCAGCCCAGCTGGCTGGCAAGGGCTGGCGAGGGCTGGTGCTGAGCAGGGTTTGGGATGAGCCCCACGGCAGCTCCCCGGGAGCTCCCCGTCGAGCCCTGCTGCGCGGCACAGGGGCACTGTCAGCATCCCTGCGCACGCACAGCTCCCTAGGGACGTCACCCCTGGGGAGAAGGCACCGGAGCCGGCCTCGAGTGGAGGCCAGCAAGAGCTGTCCCTTCTGGGCCATGAGGAATTCCTCGGAAACAGCGTCCCCCAAAGAGGGGGGAACCAAATCCTGCCTCTTCCTGCCTCTGGGGGTTTAGCAGAGCTTTCTGACTCTGTCCTTGCAGGTGCTGACTGATTTTCACCGGCTGAACAGCTGTGACTCCTGGGCCCTCGCAGCTGCTGTTGACAATAAAAGAATCTTTTCCCTCTCCTGACTGTGTCTGCCATAGGGTCTTTTGGAGTGGGGAGCTCTTGTGCTGGGGTGGACCCTCGGGGAGGAGATTGGGATCGTCCCTTCCCCAGCACCCTTTCCAGCGGGCATCAGGGCTGAGCTGAGGGGCTTTAGGAGGAAAAGCAAAGCACAGAGCCACACGGGAGGGTGGGGTTGGAAGGGACCCGTGGAGGTCCTCTGGGCCAAGCCCTCTGCTCCAGCACGCTCACCTCGAGCAGGTCGCAGAGAACTGTGTGCCCTTGGCCTTTGAAGATCTGCAAGGACAGAGACTCCACAACCTCCTTGGACAACCTCTGCCAGCATTTGACCGCCCCGAGGGGGAAAATTTGCCATTTCTCTCTCTCCTTTCACTGTACCACATTCCAGAACAGCCATGACATGACCAGCTCCCTACAGCTCTGGCAAAACCAAACTGGGTGGAAATCAGAAACTGGTACTGCTGTGTAAGCAGCACAGCCTTTAAACCCAAACCAAGGGTTTCATTCTAAAGGTCAGCTTTTGGAGCACCATGAGGCTCTGGTGGGACAGCTCTGGAAAGAGTTAAGCCTACACATCTTCAGAAGTTCTGCTCACCTTGGAAGAGGCCACATATGCAGGGCTAGCGCTGCCCGTACCCTGGAAGGTTAATTTAACCCTAATTTCTAAATAGCACTGCAGATACCATTTGAAGGGCACAGCACTGTCTGCCTCTGTCTCACTATAAGCAAACACTGACCCGCCGGCTAATTATTCAGCTGCTTTGGGGGTGCAGGGGGTGGTGGTGGTGGTGATAATTTACAGATTTAAAAACCACCCTCTTGCCAATTCAAGTCTGCTCCGACTTCAGTGAGAGCAGCTGGGGAGAACTGCAGCCAATGCTGACATGCTCTTCAAAGCCTTCACTGCCTGCAGCCTGCACGGTTTGCTCAGAGAGCAGCAGAATCGCCCGTCAGCCAGAACAAGGAACAGAATCACTAAAGCAGCATCCCCTCATCGGCACTGTTTTTAAGTTTATCTCCTCCGTGTTTTGCTGTCTCTCCATATGGCCGTTTTGTTAATAAAGGCAGTGTCGCCAAAGGCTTGAGGTAATAAACAATTAAATTAGTAAATGAAAAAAATTGTGTGCTAGAGGGGAGAAGCCAGTATGGGAATGGGAACTGCGTGTTCTGCCCTTGCTTACATCACACCTGACCAAGAGCCTTTATACATTGCCTGAAAAATCAGTTATCTGCAGTGAATCCCAGTGACAAGACAAATAGTTACGGCTTTTTTTCTTTTCTAAAAAAACACACAAAACTTGGTCTCTTCTGCAAGGTCAGCTCCAGTTGAATGTGACAGCAGCGCATCCCTGGGAACGCCGAAGGGGATCTGCATTGAGCCACCAGGCACCCTCCTGAAGACGACGCAGCTGGCTGTACGACCGCTGCTGGAAACCAGGCAGCAGCGAGCTTCACCTGGAGCACAGGGCTCTGGATCAGGGAGGTCAGGGACCAGGCTGAAGGAGACAGGACCCCGCATTACGACTGTCATGAGAAGAGGAAATCCCAAGGAAGGTCTTCTGCCTCCTCCCTCGTTACAAGGCGCTGGGAAACCATTTGCGCCCTGTGGCAGCACATAACAGACCCAGCACGGGGGTTATGCAGGCAGAAAAAAGCTGCCACTGATTAAGAAACCTTACACCCTAGGCCTATCTTTTCTTTCCTGATCACAGAGACGTGACATGCAGCTGCCTTCTGTGATGCCAAGAGATGTCAGCCTTAGCAGCCACACAAAAGATCCCTGAGAAGACAGCATGACAAAGAACAAGTAGGAAATGATCTAAGAATGATGCTTTTTCCTTTCTGCAGGGAGAGCAAACACTTCCATCAGTCCATAACAAGCCTTTGGCACTTGTCAATATGGCAGAAATCAGGCACTTAGGGAGGCAGGAAAAGAAGATGACAGTGGAGCAGGGAGGAGAAACAGCCACTTTTGTCAGCAGGTTACATCAGCCCCCCACTAAGCTGCAACAGCTCCATCATGTTGACCCATTCCTCCAGTCTTTTTTAACCCAAGACAGACACAAATCCTCCCCTTGCTGGATCCAGAGGATTCCCTAACAGGCTGGGCTGCCTGGCAGCTGGGAAAGCAATCTGACAGGGAAAAGCACACCCGACAGACACAGGATTCGCTGGGTGAGCACAGGACGACACACTGGTCCCAAGGGTCGCAGATCTGCAGACACCCCGGCAAGCAGGGATAAGCCAACCGAGGACGCAGGTATGCAGTCCCTACACCCCTCTTCCAACCCAAAAAGCCCCATCTCAACGCACAGATTTGGCGGGGTTTTATTTATCTTCATTGGGTGGCAGAGATGCTCCCTGCTGCTCCCTGCAACTGAGAACAGAACAGACACAACTCACCCAGCAGAGAGGAGAGGGGTACAGGGAAGCTGGTGCCTGAGGGGTACTGCAAGTAATTCCTGAAGTCACTATCCCAAAGTGAAGTTCACCACAAATCATCCTGGCTTGCTCAGGTAATGCTCTTGTCTCCCACAAAGCGAGCAGCAAGCTTGCCTTAACAGGAAGAGCAATTTACACTCGACGGTTAAGAGTACCATCGAGGTGGCAGCATGGCCACCATCATTACAGCATTTTCCTTTTCTGTTTCCAACAAGACACCAGCCTTTCATTTGCCCTGTGGCTGCCTCTTCAGTTAACCTCATTCAGTTTGTCAAGCTGCCCGTCGGTCTGCATAACATTCCCGATGCAACGCTCCTGTGAAAATTTCAGTCAATAACTCGCTCCTTCGAGTGGAGACCATGATCTCTGAGCCTCACAGCCACCGTTTGCAGACTGGCCAACAAATGGGAGACAGGGAAATGACGGCTCACCACCCTGCAGCAACCTCCAAGCAGGAATCAGAGCAGCAGCTTTGGCGCTTTAGAGGACACAAGGCTTGGGTTCAGGGACACGGGGGAATGAAGGATGCCCGTGTCACCCATCAGCTGGGCTAAGGCACAGCCCAGCCTGCTCCGCTCTCAGATGGACACGTGCACGTCACCCTGACACCCGACTGCATCCCAGGCTTTATCTCCACAATTATTCAGTCCCCTCTGCTTCCCGTCAAGGAGCTGCCAGGCAGCGTAAGGCAGCCAAGGGCAAAACTTCAACTGGGGCAGCAAAGGAGCAGCAGAGCAGGCAGCTGCTGAGGGCCAGGGCACAGCTCGGGCACATCTCGCCCACGCCCGCGCTGCTCCCATCAGGCAGCCTCAGCAGCACCGTGCCCGGAGTCTGTCTGAAGAGCCCTTGGTGAAGCGGCTGACGGAGCAGGTCCCCAGGACCTGCCTCCTGGCACGTCTCCATGAGAGCAGCAGCTGCCCTGAAAAGCAGAGATGCTCACCATGGGGGAACTCAGCCCTGTGGAGTCAGCAGGGGGGAGCATCACACACACACACAGTCACAGGGCGGCTGGGGCTGGCGAGACCTCTGGAGATCATCTGGCCCCAGTCACTGCTCAAGTTTCTTTATTGCAGGCAAAGAAACCGTCCCTGAGCCGCCTCGTATTACTGCTCTAGTGATCGATCAGCCCCAGGATTGGCAGGGATGGCGGTGAAGCACGACAGGCTTTATTGCCCAGTCCCATGGGTTAGGGCCCTGAGGCAACGGAGGGGCAGATGTACCCTGCAAGCCCCCCGGCGACACCGCGAGCTGCCCGGGGAGGAGGGAAGGCATTGCACCGGGGCAGCAGGACCCCAACAGCTCTGCGGGTCACTGCCTGCGACAGGCATGCAAACCCATCATTTCAACACCAGTACCAGCCATCCCTGGTGGCTTGCTCTCGCCACAGATGGCAAGCGGGTTTTCATGGTGGATTCAAAGAAAGCTGCCCTGGGAATCCCTCCCCCACTTGGAGGTTACCGTTGTCCCCCAAACAGCTGGAAAAGCAGCAAGGAGGAAATTCGCCCCCCTCCTCCTTGGCCCAGGAGGCTGAGCCTGGCCTCTCGCACGCTGCCTGATGCTTTACCCGCAGACCCAGCCAAGCCCACAGAGCCAGGCCTGGGTGAACCAGCTCCACAAATCCCACCCACCTAGCGTGGAGCAGAACAAACCTCCTCCCAACCCTGCTTTTAAGCCCCTCACAGATCCCACCTCCAGTGAGCGGCACATCCCACCCAGCCTCCGCACAGGAGCCCTCCCTGGCTGCACCAGCCCTGCCCCCCCTGCCAGGGCAGCGACCCAACCTCCTCCTGCCACCTGCCACGCAGCTTGTCAGCTGCGGCCTCCATCAGTTCAATGGCCTTTCCCTGCGGCTGGCCCCCGGAGATGCTCTGCAACGTGACGGAGCCCACACACTCTGTAGCTACACAACCCTTACCGTTATATTTTTGTGCAACACCACAGCTGGTTGGGCCCCCAGCAGGTGTGAAACTCACCTCACCACAGGCAGGTTGAGGACAAACTTCACACCCCAGACTCTGTCACAAACAGCAGTCTGACACAAAGCAAACGCAGACCTAATGGGGAAAGCGTCGGGAAATCCATGCCCTTCCAGGAGCAAAGGGCCACAGGGGCCTCTTGATCTCAGAGCTCCAAAGACACGACTCTCCGTTAAATACCGTCCAGAAAACAAAGGGAAAACTTGTAAAGATGATCCAGACTCATTTCTGCGCAAACGACTATGCAAGCTGTCTATTTTACTGAGGGGTGCCCCAGCTAAAACTGCCCCCAGAGCCAGGCTCCTCTCGCTGCGTTGGGACGGAATATCTTGCTTTCTCTCCGAGACAGCAATACGGAAACGTTGCATGTAAAAATCAGGCCACGGGCTGCTACAGACCAGTCAATTTTCATTGGGAAATAGCCCCACAGATACTTACCATCTCTACACAGAAGGATGCAGGGATGACAGCCTGATTGGAGAGGTGGAGAGTTTTGGACGCATCTTGTAGAACTTCAATACTGTCGGAATTGATCTCACTCAGATGCACGTAGACAACCCGTCCTTCTCCAACACTCACTAAACAGATATTCTGCTCCAGGAAGCAGGTAGGAAAGAAAAAAGAAAAGCAGGGGAAGTTAAAAAATATGTGACAGCTCTAAGGGTCCTCCTCGACAGGGTGATAAGTACGGCTGTTGGAAGTTTTCAGTGTTGCAAGGCTGAAACTGAAGGCCTGGGGCAAGTGCAGGCTCGGGAGTGACCCCATCCGAAAGCCTCAAGCTCCCGTTCTCAGGGGACAGAGAAACCCTGGGTCCCACGCTTTCCTTTCCAGACCCCCTCCACAGTTAGCTCTCCTTTCTCTGCCTTGTGCCTGCTCCCGCTCCTTCTGCCGCTCAGCCTTGCCCCAAACCTCCCTGACCGCTGCTGCTGCACAGCGACACTTGGACAGTTACTTCTCTGACATTCCCAAAAATGCACCTCTGCAAACCAGCAGAAGCCAGAAGCGAAGCAGGCTCTTCAGAGCAGAGATCGTGCAAGTTACGGCCTCTGATGTGTGCTTATGTGTATTCCTGGTATGACATGAATAACAGGCATTAATTATTCATTACATCATTCAAGCGGTATTTTTTCTCTTGACAGTCAGACCCAAAAGCTTTCTCCTTGCAGAACTGGCACAGACTACTGGAAGAGGAACACAGATCCCTCTGCTAAACCACCTTCCCACATCATTAAAAACGAGAATTTGTCCACTCTTGCGGTGGATTTCACTGGTTCCAAACACCTCAACACTTCAACAGGATCTGAATGCATAGAACTCCCAACACTGACCAGACGCCGTATGATTCACTGGAGGGCACAGAGTACGATTTAACTGAAAAAGAAACCAGCTTCCACGATGTAAAACCTTTAATGATGTCTGGCTCAAGGAAGTGGTATTGAGAGCTGTCAGAATCACCAGCCCAACTCAGCCAGAAGCAGCAGCATCCAGAAATGCTCATCCCTTGACAGGGCACTGCTGCGTGCAACTAAGAGCCAAAAACCTGACCTACCAAGGCTGGGGCCTCCAAAATAAGGAACTGAAGCCATGCACGATGATGCATGTCTGGGCGATGCTGCCCAAAGCTCCCGGGAAGGAGGAGCTGCAGGGAAGAGCTGCGCCTCGCCAGCCAGCTCAGCTGCCCGGTGACAGCGGGACAGCAGCAGCAAAGGCAGGGCAGAGCCCTTTGGAGATGAGCGCAACAACATCTGGAGGATGCCCAGGAGAGCTGCCTTCTGTCAGCCTGTGTACTAACACCACGCATCCTCACCACCAAGGAGAGGGCTTCAAAAACCCCAACCCCTTCATCTACAGGGTTCTAAAAGGGACAAGGAAAATGCCATTCAACAGCCTTACAGGCAACATGGCACAGGGAAAGGCAGCAAGAAGCGATGGCAGCTCTGCCACCAGTAACGCCAGCGCTGGGATTTACCAGCTCCTTCATGCAGATGACACATGCCAGACTGGATCTGGCACGCGGTCACCTGCAGACAAAATACCCGACAACAGAGCTGTGGAGGGACTCTGCACAACCTGGATGAAAGATCTGTACCACGTTCCGCCTGAAACGGTGGTAAAGACCAGGCATCGACACTGGGCACCGCAGCCTAAGGCAAGAACGAGCTTTGAAGTTCTATTGGAACACGCAGCCATTCCCAAGGTCAGACTTGCAGCCGTACGGGTAGGATCTGCCACCAGCGCAGGACACGTAACAAGACAGCCAGCTCTTCTGCCAGCCCAGAAAGCTTTGGGTGCATCAGCTACCAGGGAACTGCTGGAACTGCACTGCAACCAGAAGACAGACCTATAGAAAATGCAACGCATCTAGTCCTTTCTTTAGGGACAGCTACGCTTCTCCAGCTGAAATGCTCGCCCTTTGGGCAAAACATTGACACGCTCACGTCCAAATAGAAAACATTAAGGTAAGGTCAACTTTCAATTTATAAATTGTTAGCCCAAGGGTAAAAGCTTTTCAAGGAACCTGTAGTTCAAAATCCAGCTGACATTTAAACAACTGGTTATTCCAGTGGGGAGAAACCCTCCTCTTTCGGGGAAGCATGCCTTCTGTTTGCAAGCAACTGTTTTGTCAGACTTGAGACTTCCCTGCAAAGCCTGCATTGCCTGGCCTTGCTGTTGACTGGTTTACAGGCACATCCCCAGCAGCCAGGGTTGAGATGATCAGTGGCATCCAAGGGATTTGGCATCATCGTTTCAATTCGGTTTATAAAAAGTTTATATCCCTGCAATTGTTTTCAAAATGTCAGCCTTCCTTTCTGTTACAGAAAGCTTCAGGTTCTCGGGAATCCTCTGATATCCCCTTCCGTGCTCAGAGAGAGGACAAGACATTTTAAAACAGCTGCTTCAAAAGTTAGTATCCTTTTAAATTAAAGTTTAATTAATTATATTTGTTCTCGATTTCAGCCAGTGGAAGCCAGGACACCACATACAACATTCTCTTGCCTACACTTTGTTGTTGCTGCTGTATATGCCTGAATGCAAATGTCTTGTAGGAGCCTTTAGTCCAGGAATGCTTTGCCTCACCCCTTTTCAAGCTTGGTAGGGAAAAAAAAAAAAAAAAAAAAAAAGAGAAAAAAGCCTGTGCCCCAGATGCAAGCAGTGTGGAGTCTCATGCGTCTTCAGCTGGGGCTTTTGGCAAAGAGATACGATGGTTATTTCTCAGGCGGGATGGACCTGACTTTCAGGAAAGCTTAAATCCAGCTTTACAGAAATCATCATTTCAGCACGGTCTCTTACACCGCTCCTGCTTTTAGCGGCATTCAGCGATGTCCCCGTGCGCTCCTGAACAAGAGTTCTAATGAAGCAGCAGTTGCTGCTCATCTCGTAACGCACGAGAGTGAGAGACCCAGGAACTGCTCTGGGTTTCAGACTGGGCTTGTTATCCCGCCTCACACGTCCGTAATTAAACACCATCTCAGACACTTAGATTTCCACCTAAGAGGACACCACCCTTCTCTAGGCATTAGCTGCTACTTATGCCATGAATCCCTTCTTTCCGTGTCCGCACCAGCCACATATTATGACATTATCCTTTTCCCTGGCAGAACCCCTGTACACTTTATGCCCACCAAGATGAGTCACACAAAGGCACGCATCTTGCCTAGCACTCACCAGCGGGGATCTTTCATTCCCAAACACTGAGACACTAGCCATAGTGTCCTGCCTTCCTATCGCCTGGGCTTCCAGCGTAAACGGGATCTCCATCGAGCTGTGAGGCTGGATAATCCCACACGGCACAGGGCTGGAGTACCACACAGCAGCATCCTCCTTGTGCTCCTATAAGGGACAGAATCAAAGACAACTTCAGAGTGACCTCTGAGGAAACTTCAAGCTCCTTAACATCTACCACAACGGCAATTCACCCACATTTTTAAAAATCCCTAAGAGAAAGCAGAAAGGCGCAACACAAGGTGCAAGATTTATATGGGGCTAAGTAGCATCCTCACAGGGTCCAAAAGCTGCTGCACTCACAAACACCCACTCCGGTGCTGGTGGCCTCCTTGCAGCAGCTTTTCACAACCCTCAAAGTTCTCCTGCATGAAAGCACCCCAAAGACTAGAACCGAAACTGCTTCCTGAAGAGTTCAAACCGCTCCTGAAGTTCATATTCAGGTAGCTTCCCGTTCTCTCCAAAACTTTAGGTTTGAATATAAAACAGCAAGGTCTTATCCAAACCCCGTTTTTTTCCTAATAAACTCCTCAATAACGACATTTGAGGGCAGGAGGTGAACACGACGCCAAGCCTGAGGAAGGACTCCACAGCAGCCTGGAAGATCGCTGTCGTTCACAAGGGTCAGCATCCACTCGTAAGGGAACTTCAGACAGCACCGTCCAAATGTCAGAACAGGGCTGAGCACGTGCAGCGGAGGAACGACACATCCGGGTGAAGAGATGACCAAAGGGAATTAGAGACACTGAGAGACTGTAGAAGTTGTTTACTCCCCAAACAGCATGAAACAGACGCAATGCATTTGTCTCTGCCAGATAGACATTTCCTACCTCTACGGCAATCGATCACCTCTAACTTCTTTTTACTCAACAGCCTCTTGTAAAGGAGGGGCAGCCCCAGACTCTCGTGGCAGAGGCTGCCCAGTGCCCTGCCCCAGTGCTCTCTCATCAAGCTTTGCCCCTTCTTTGCCCCAGGAGGCCGGCAAGGACCCTCCCACAGTCCCAGCAAGGCACGAGCTCTGCGGGAGCCTTCCCGCTGGGGACCAGCGCTCCCCAAAGCTCAAGGAAAACAAGACTCCAGCATCTCAGTAAAAGCAACTCCCTCCTCTCCCGTACCGCTCTCGCCCTGCCTGAAACCTCAGCCGCTTGCCCCCGCGATGGAGGGCACCAGCACCGCCTGCCTCTCGCACTGGGTGACCAGCCTCTCCCAGCTCCTGCAGCTGCCTGGGTCCTCCACCCACCAGCCCACACGCTGACTCTTCCCATTCCCACTCGTTTTACAAAATTGCAGCCCAGGCACCCAGTGGGTGACTCTGCCGGGGAGAGGGAACAGCGCCAGCGAACTGCGTCCCTCTCGTCATTAAACTGGCACCCGCTGCGGCGCAACGGCATTGAACGTGGCTGCAGCAAGAGCAGCTTTTGGCTTAAGTCTGGGAACGTTCATGCTCAAGAGAACCAGAGAAACCTGAGCTCACCTGCCACACCAAGGACTAGTTTCCCCTCACCACTCCTGCCGCAAGCCCCTTTCCCATTTGCACACGCCTTCACTAACTGAGCCAGACCCCAGCTTTTAGCAGGCTGCTCGCCGCCTTCCAAACAAATGCTGCATTTTGGGCCAACCCAGCACAAGCCCACCGCCTGCAGGGAGAAGCAGGAGCAGCCCTTTGGAGATTCGTTTCTCCTCAAGTCCCAGACAACAGGCCAATAGTGAATATAATCACTGGTCCCTTAAAAAAATATAAAATAAAAATAAGACAGAGACATGGCCCTGAGCACTGAGCACATCTCATCATGGGCTGCTTTCAAAGCACGGCTGTGCTCACAGCGAGCTGGGCAGAACTAGCTCGTTAAGCAACATTTCTCATTTGGAGCTGAAGCCAAGACACCCCACGCCGGGCAGTGCGCTGGGCATGGGTACGCGGGGAAAGGTGGCCAGCTGCAAGGAAAGCGCCGGTACCTGGCTGTGAGAGGCAGCGCCAACACCTCCTGGCCAACACCACCCACGTCCACCACCAGCGCCAGCTCGTATCGCCTCACCGTGCTGGAACACAGGGTGACCTGGTAGAGGAGAAGAGCGTCAAATACTTAATCACTGCCAGAAGCCATCAGCCACGCGTGGTGTCCTCTGGCTCTCACCCACGGTCAGGGAAGGGAGCGATATTTTGCCTTAGTTCTTCTGCTGGTCCACGTGTAGACCACTGTCTTTCCGAGTAACAAAACTCTTCTGGCGATATCCGATTTATTAAGTACGCCTTGCATACCAGGGCATATGTAAGCTAAATTAAAGCACAATTAATGTTCTACTTGCCACTGGGACCAATTTTTACTCTCGACTACAACAGCATAAATCCAGAGGAAATCTGTTGACTTTCACAGAATGAATCCAGATTTACAGTGGAAGCTGAGGGCAAAACGTGGCCCAGCAGCAGCTGTGCAGCTCACGGCTGCTGGAGCTTTTCCAGTCCCCGCTGCAGTGGATGCAACCACTCTGCTCAACACGAGAGGAAAGATAAGAGCGGGAAGAATAGCAAACTGCTTTATGCAATGACATCTTCCTTTTAACAGTCACCTTCTGCCCTCATCCTTCCTCGGCCCGCTTTAAATCAAATTGCTCTAAGCAGCTCAGACACACACGCATGGCTTCTGTGCTTGACCGTAGGGTACATGATCCTTGGCTTACAACTTTGGAAACAAAACGGTGCTCCGCCCCAGAGTACCCCAGATCACAAAAACCTAACACGAACACCGATCTCTTGCTTGCGTTATGCCCAAAGCCAGCAGCACTACAGCCCTCCTGCGCACCAGCGAAGCTTCAGCTCCACTGTTGAAGCACGTTTGGCCGGGCTCGTGCCATACCTGGATACCCAGGGCTCCTTGGGAGCGGATGGTCCCCTTGCAGGGCATTATGGTGAATTCAGTTGGCTTGATGTGATGTTGGGCTCCCTTTCTCCAGGACGGGCAAGTGTTGTCTGATATCTGAGCAAAACTGGTGACGCTGCGCTGTCCTGAGCCATCGCCAGGGATGCGAAGGTTGAAAGTCATGGGAACCAAGGAGGTGTTAGTGAGGCGACACGGCAGGGTGCGAGGAAAGCCTGGGAAGGTGAGACAAATATCAGTTAAGTCCCCAGTTATCCCATGATTCCCGGTGTGACTCTCCTGTTAGGACAGACCGGTGCTTGTTGTTTATCTCTTTTCAGTGTGAATGAGAGGTAATGGAGAAGCTCAGGGAGGAGTGAGTTGTGACTGGAGTTGCTTTTTCCATGGATGGCACAGCTTGCTTCCTTGGCAATGGGCAGTGCCGTTGGTGCTGAAGAGCTGTCTCTACCTGTGAGGAGCTCTCTCACCTGCCCCCAAACCAGCCCCAACTCTTTCTCACTGATCAGTGTGCATCCAGACAGAGCATTTATTCTGAAAATTCAGCCTGTAAAATCTCCCATTAACTCCATGAACATTCCCCCAGTTTTCAATATATGAAAGTAGGGCATTGTCATGTAAGGAAAAGAAAGGATGAAACTGGGCACTACAACATGATGCATTGCACTCTAATGCAGTTTCTCTAGGCAGGACCCTTAAGGCATCTCCTGTTTTGGGCAACCAGACTGAGCACATGACAACTCAGCCCACCTCACTGCAGGCAAACCTGATGCTTCCTTAGAAATGAGCAGGAACTGTGTCTCACCTTACCTAACACACGGGGACATCACATCCACACTGCCTTTGATTACTGCCCACAAAGCCTGACATCACTTCAGCTCTGACACTTGCTTTCCACAACGGAAAACCAGTGGTACAGCCACACTGGGTGAGGGGGTGGCTGTTCTGCAGAGGCAGGACACCAGCCCGCAGCTTGGTCTGGAGCGGACACCAGCTCTGCCAGAAGACACCTCCCATGCCCTGCTTACCGAGTGCTATTTGAATAAAGACAGGGAGGAAAACCACCTGCAGACACAGCAGATAGTTTCTCTGTGCCCAGCAGCAGTGACCATTGCCCACCGCCAGCAATTACTCCGGCAGGGAGGCGGGGGTGGGGCACAGAAAGGACATTCACCGACTGACCCACTGCACAGCCCCAAATGGGACCGAAGTCACCAGATGCAGACAACAGCCAGCAGCACAGTGACAAGAAGCAAAAATACAATAGCTGCCTTCAGCTGAAAAGGCCTTGTTAATGAAATCAGATTAAGTAGGATGAATCTCCCATTACACAACCGCATTTCTGCCGGTGCGTTTCTTGTGGGTTTATTTATTCAAAAGGAAGCAGAGAAGTGGCCGAGTGGTGATGCAGGGAGAGGGGGAAGTGGCTCAGGGGAAGTATCGAGTTTTCCTAGAAAGTCCATGAACAGCATGAAACCACAGAGGCATCCTGGGCACAGAATGACCATGGCCCTTCAATCAATCCACAATTGATTCCACATGTAAACTTTAGATCATCTCAGTACAAAGCCTTTTCTCTGAGACTCGAGATGGAGAATCAGAATCTGCGTTTCGGTGGAGATGCTCTGGGTGCTCAGCCACCGGCTCCGTCAGTGGAGCAGTGCTTCGGCTGGGCAAGGAGGAGGAGCCCACATCTCTGGAGACATCACTGCCCAATCCAATGCCGAGCTACTGCCTGGGCTTATTACCGGGCAGGTGATAAGGAGGAGCCCTCACAGCACAAATTAACAGCTCACACTAAAGGTCAAGTGGGTAAGTGGTGTCCTCGCCTTGCAACAGGAACGTTCACCCTGAGCAGCCACAGGCTAGCGTGTGGCTCCAACTCTCTCTCCTGCAGCCCCATCCCCTGGGCCCTTCTGGGACAAGGGCTTTCACCATCATTCTGCCGCCAAGGATTGGGAGGTTGGGGATGAGCAGGCTCTGAGGGCACCAGAAAAATACTGACTTTCTATTCCTTTGGTCCTGTTGGATCTCACGGCAGCAAAACACCACCTGAGCAAGCGGCAGCCCTGGTTCTAACACCCTGAAGGCTGCTGTGGAGGAACACAAGCGACAGACGCTCCCAAAGCGCTTCATTTCAGTAAGGCACAGACCTCCCCACCGGCGGTCCAAGCCCAGGGCACACTCACCAAAGGAGACGTCGCCAAATGGAGGGAGGGTACATTCAAAGGGAAAGTCGGTCCGATGACACAGCCCCCGTAAGGACAAAGGCAGAGGAGGAACTGGCTTGGTCAAAAAGAACTGCAAAGCGTTCGGCTTTCGTTACCACCGGGACGGATAGAAGCTGGTCTCAGCAGCACAGTGGGCTTCAAATCAAGCCGTCACCCCTGCGCTCGGCACAGCATCCCTGTGCACAGGAGGCAGCCAAAGCAACGTGGTCAGCAGGTGGCAGCTGCTGAGGTGGCTCAGGGCACCAGGGCAGGCAGGGTACACCCCCAGGTTGCTGCTGGCCCAGTGAAGGACCCTGAACAAGTGATGGCTCTGTGCCTCAGTTTCCCCATCTGTCATGTGACGGGCAGAGCTGTCCATGCAGAAGCAGGTTCATTGTAACTAGCCCTCTCAGCCACAGGTTCCCTGCTTTGGTATCTCTTTGCTGGAACTGGCCTTTCCATGGGCTACATGGACATCTTCCTCAGATCTTATTCAACACTATCATTACGCATGCAGGAATTTGAGGCACGAATCCACAGGAGCCCCAGACATCTACTGAGAAACACAGCACAAGTTCTACACAGCGGGTGGCTGAATCTTGGAGGAAAGTATCAGCTTGTCACCAGTGCACCAGCTGACACATCCAAGAGCAAGACTGTTTGCACCACCGAACACGAGTGTCCTGAAGACACCACACCAGCTCGCCCATCCCTAAATTCAGAGAGGTTCCAAACTCCAAAACTCACCAACATCCACTGAAATCAGCACTTGAAGCTGCACAACATTCATTAATTTCATGGTTGATGCCAATCAATGCCAGCTCTGCCTCTTGGTGAAAAAAACAAATACAAATCAAGGAGCACAGTGACCCGTGCCTTCTAGTTTTATTCACAGGACTGCCACCGGGTCTCTCGTACACATGAACAGACCCCAGCCTCCCGCAGGAGGGACCTGCACTCACCCGTGGTGTCCCAGTTCCAGCATCCCTTTCTAAACAGCAAAAGAACAAGTGTTCAGGACCTCGTCAGGTCTGTTTCCAAGTAAAGAGTAATCACCTATGGTTTGGGCATCTTCTGACTGCACAATCAAAAAGCACTCAAAATCTGACTTTCAGGAGTTTCAATCCCATGCTAATTCTCAATTCCTGGAGCTGAATTAGTTCCTGAGAACAAGTTAGGTAGCAAATCCCTTCTGACAATGAGGTTCCCTCTCCAAGGACCTCACGTAATCAGACTTAACCTCCCGAGCCCCAGCATCCTACTCTGGATGGAGCAAAGGGAGCAGACATGCTTTCCGTAATAGCACTTGCCAAAAGACGATAGAAAACTGCCTCCAAACCAGCCACACCTGGGTCTCACACTGGGAAACTGCCAAGGGTGAGCCTTGAAGCAAGGGGGGAAATAACTGCCGTTTCTGCTGAGCACACAGGAGCTGTGCTCAAGGAAGTCAGACCTGAAGGACTGCCCAGAGGGCTCGGCCAAGCAGCCAGCCCAGAGCCCTGTGCGCTACAGCCGGTAACAGCACAGCTTGCAAGAGAACGGGGGAAGAGGGCAGTCTTTATGGCAACAGCCACATCTGCCAATAGTGCTTCTGAAGGGAGATCGGGGTCCTCGCAGAGCAGGAAGGAGCACAAGGTAGGAGAGGAACCACCTGCGCTCCCACCGCTGTTCCTTCCTCTGCAGCCCCGTGTCCCACCAACCAGCTCACCTCCACTCAAAAGATCTGGGAGTTTTTCCTCTCTGGAGAACTAAATCCAGTGCACAACCCCCCCTGAAGAGGGAGGCTCGGCTTGCCCCGGTGGGTGGGCATCTCAAAAGCATTTGAAACAAACAGCTTGAGTTGTGGGGCTGAGAATGAGAGATAAGGGCTGGACAGGGATCCTTGAAACAAAGGCAAGACAGAAAGCAAGGAGACAGATGCCATCTCGAGGAGAGGAGTCTGCAGTGGGAATTACTGTGGAGGCACCCCCCAGGCTCCTGTAACCCTCCTCACCTGACGGTCAAGGTCACAGGTGCAGGGGACCCATCCACACTGAACCGGAATTCTTCTGTGAACTGCCCCAGGGCGGTGGAACTGAAGGAGATCTGGATGACTTGGAGGACATCTGGTAAAACGATGCCCTCCTGGGGGAGAAAGGAGAAGCAGGAGCCCTGAGCGGTCGCTGGAGGGACCAACTTGAAGGGGGCATCGATGACTCCTTTGTTAAACAGGACCACCTGCAGCAGCAAGAAAACAAAATGGAAATACATGAGGAATTTTCTTTCCTTACAGAAGGCTGATTTGTTTTCTAATTAGACTTCTACAAAAGGCAGAAGATGCTGTGTGCTGCTGCTTGGCTGAAGCCAAAGAAAACACAACAGGACAGTTTCTGCCTTTGGGTTTTTGCATGCAAAAAACCCCAGTGATGACTTCACATAAACAGAGTCACTCTGGGTTTATTCCACTGGCACAGAGCAGTCCGCTTGGACTTGCAGGGCTGAGGATGTGCTCAGCATCACCAAGGCGATGCAGACCTGCCCCAAAGAGCAGCAAAGGGCGGTCGCAGCATTACTAGCGAATCGTCACCTAACTGCTCCCGCTCCAGATGAGCCCAGTCCTGCCAAGGGCAAAACACATTCAGCTCCCATTACAGCCAGCAAGTTTACTGGATGTAGAAAATACCTCGGGACAGCCCCATAACCAGCTTCAGCAGCACTCCCCGACTCTGCTAGGGTACGTCAGTGAGGCGCATTTTATTCTTTTCTTTAATCTGAGAGTCTCTTTGTCTCTGCTCAACCAGACATGTCAAGAAAGGATGAGAGTGAGGGGCATAGCAGCTCCACCTGCTCTAAAGAATCTCTTTCATAAATATTCACAGCCATCATCTACTAATTTACCGTTATTTACTGTTCCAACAAGCTACACAATCCTGCAGCATTTGCTGAGATTCAGCAAGAAATGCCCACACCTGCCTGTGAGTATCAGCACACTGGTGGTCACCAAACCTACCCAAAGCAAAGCTCTACAGTTTCCGAAGGCTGCAGGTGAAATCCTGCCATTTCTGTGGACTTATCTACCTGCTTGGCAGTTATTTTCCCTAAGTTTTGTCCTCACAAAACCTGTCAGAAAAACTGAGACAGAAGCAGAGGTACAGCCCTTTTTTTTTAAATTTTGTAGCCGCTGTTGAAAACATTCATGTATTCAAATTCTGCACTGGTAACTTGGAAACTACTCATATGTTTTACACCTTCATTACAAATTGCACTTAGGGATCCTACACTGAGGTTTACCTCCAGTCTGGCTACTAATACAGCACTTACAGTATCATCTACTTATGCACATTTTCTCCAGTAATGAAACCAATAAATGGATATATATAGAATCAATAAAGAATCAGCATTCAAAAATGCATACAGCGCACAGTATTTTGGTAAGAAAACACCTTAACATGTCCTTCCCTGTAAAAGTCAAGCTTTTGAAAGTGTCTGGCATGATGTATTGCCTCATTTTCTACCTCTTTCAGTCGCTGTATCTTTTTGTTTGCGGTTTTTATTTTGAGAAAACTTGCCACAATCGGCGGGGGGAGGCAAATACGCAGAAAGCTCCTTTGCTTTATTTCCAGAACTGCCCTGCTCTGTTCATAGAGCCAGAGGGGCACCAGGTCTGAAGGGTGGCAGGAGGCTGGTCAGCAGGGACAGCGCTCCCGGTGCCTGCGCGGGCAGCTCTGCGCGGGGGGGCTGCCCGGCTTCCCTCCGGCGCCAGGAACCAGCTGGATGCGCTTCACTGAAAGGTGTTTGCAACGGACTCGAGTCGGAACACAACACGTTTGTTCCAGCTGCTTTTTAACCGCCAGGGTACCAGGGTGCTGAAACCTGGGTGCATCATCTAGGGCTGAAACAAAAGCCCCTGACCTTTTTGACCCGGTGTTGCTTTCATGTGTCAAGGGCTGGATTTTCTGCACGAAGCCTCCCAGCTGATCTCAAAGGGAGGTTGCCAAAACGCAGGGATTGGGGCTTTGTGGACAACATACGCACCTTTCAGACCCCATCAAAACTATCCAGATTCCGCAAAAACTCCCACATTTAACTTACATCAAATAATCCATGCACATAACTGCCTGTGTTGCCAGAAATCCAGCAGGTCCACAAAGCTCACTGCTGCCAGGGGCCATCAGGATCCACCCCAACCCCAGCAAGCCCCACTGCTCACCTCATAGCTGTGGGCTGATCCAACAGAAACCTTCCCGATGTCCAGCTGGTCAAAGCTGAAGCGGAGCTGGGGCCCTATGCTGCTCCCTTTGATGTGCAGGGGCAGCCTGGTCTCACGGCCTGGGGAGAGGTTGCCATGTCAGTACAGAATTCCTTCGGTTCGCCTGGATTTTCCAGGCAGCCTCAGTGCTAGTCCCTGACTCCGGGCTGGGTGGCACCAGCACTAGGTGCTCTGCGAGAAGATAAACTTTGCGGCTGGTTTCTAACTTCTGACGGAGCCCTTGGGCTGGTTTGTAACTTAGCAATCAGTTTGCACCCTCAGAAAGTGATGCTGCGTATAAAACACGATTTCTGAATTCCTTCCCATGCACTTAAACGAGCTTTGAAATCCATTCAGAGAAGGCACAAAGCTCACAAAACAGAGCCGGAGAGAAAAACCTGCTGTCTGTATCGCTGCAATCAAAGACGACCGCACAGGAGCTGAGAAGTATGAGCCCAAGCAAGGCAAAGCAGCCTGCTGACAGCGATAGCCCAGCAGCCTGCTGACAGCGACGCGCGCACCCGAGCGCTGCCTCAAGCAGGCAGAGCATCTCAGCCACCACCTGCGCCTAACGTAGGGCTCCGTACCGGGGCGCTCCAGGGCTCACCGCCTGCAGCAGCGCCTTGTTAAGACAGGGCTTTACGGTCTCCAGAGAGCAGCACTCACCTGTTCCCACCATCAAACCAAGAGCTCAGCTTTGTAAAGACGCCCCACCTGAAGCATGCCGAGCAGTTACGGAAAACCAGCCTCCTCGCTACTGAAACCAGATAAGCTCTAAGTGTACTGCTAACACACATACCCCTTGCTGCAAAGGCAACTGAGACCACAGGGCTTACAGCTGAACTCCAAGATGCTCATTTTTTTCCTTAAGTCTGCTAAGATGGCATAGTGCAGGATCTTTCAGTCTGAAGGCTTTCCTGAACCACTGGAGCAGCCTAAAGTGCCTGAATTCTAGCTCAGATTTTGGCTTAGGTCACCCTGCCATCCCATTCCACTCTTGTACGGAAAGCGAGGAGCACAAGGAGCAGAAGAAAGCCCCAGAAGTTGTACACAACCGTCACTGTGGCTTTTGTGCAAAACTATGCCTCTACCCTTTGAGCTCCTTTTGTGTGACACCCACCATTAACTAAAGCTGAGGGACTGAAAGTTGGTTTCTTTTTTTATAGAAGTCTGCTGCTTAGTCATTCCAGAATGTCCAAACCAACTTCTTATTGCAAAGAGCAGCCCACGTGTGACTAGATCACAACTCGGAAAAAACCCTCCTGGAACAGCCTTTTCAGTGATCGCTGACTTTGGGCTTGCAACCGTGGCACGGGGATGTTTGATCACGTCCAAAGCCAGAAAGGAAGAGCTAGGGAGCTTTTGCTGAATTCAGTGGGTTTTAAGTGGATCCAGCCGAAGCCCAGCTGACAGCAGAGATGAGTTACACTTCACAGCTCAGGCACGCATCAGAGGGCTGTGTACTTCTATTGCACAGACACCCGAAAAGAGGCAGTACTGGGTGCTCGCTGTTCAGAAGATTTTTCCATCTTGCATCATATGTGGCTTAATTTTCATTAAAAACTTGACATTCTAAACCATCAGAGCTCTTAGGAAATGACAAAGATTTCCAAGGGACAAGTTTTGTCCATAATCATGGGTGAGGCATGTCCCATGGCCACTATCATCAAAAAAAATTAGGGGCCATTCTTTCCCTTCTGCAGCAGGCCCTCAGCCTCTCCTGGAAGGTCTGCGGAAGCTATCCTTTCTTCTGCCCCTACACTGATGCTGGAACTTTAGGAAACCCTGGGAGTTTTACGCTCTCTCCTTCCAGGTGAACCTCAGAGAGCGCTCTCCTGAAAGGAAGAGGAGCAGAGTAAAATACAGACCATTCAGGACAGCCGAGAGAAAAAGAAAGAAAAAAGAGAGTATGTCCTGCTCCTCGCTAGCAGCTGGGGCTTCCAGGAGCACCCAGCCGCTGCCCACGGCCTGGGTACCCCGGGCTGGGACCGTGTGATGCTCCCACCGCAGCATGTCCCAGAGCACATGGACCAGGGCATGGAGGGGCCGCAGCCTCCTTGTCCTCAGTCCCAAAGCCACACCTGGTTCTGTGGAGTGAGAATTCGGATCTCAGTCGGGTTAACACCTTGGCACGTCATGGAGGGATTACAACTCGGCATTCAAAGAAATAGGGGTGTGGGTGGCCCAACAGCACAGAACTGTTTCCCAGGTCCCTAACTTCTGCTGCTTTCTGGCACTCATTTTTTTGCCACAGAACGTCCCCAGGTTTTGAGATTGGTTTTGAATGTGATTCTCATCCAACCACATCAACATAGAGATCCAGTTTTACACGATGTAGGACACGGCAAGGTGAAGGAGTGATCAGCATTTAGGATTTTGCTTCTCCCTGCAAAAGTGGCTTAGAAATGGGTTTTGGAAGAAATCAGACGAAACCCAGTACATTTCCATATCCAGAAAAAAACAACAAAAAAAAGAATTTTAGGTGACTGAGCCCCCCCACCATGTGCTTCCTTCCAGCACTCAAGAGCCATGGCTTTATTTGCATGAATAACTAAGAAAGTTCATTTTGAGCTTAAACAAAACAAACTTCAAACCACTTCTCAACTGCTGGCTTTGCAAGTTGCACAGTGCTGATGAGTTCTGTAAATCACCTGATCCAGAAGCGTTCGGCTAAGCAATTTATGGAGGCAACTGCAAAAAAACGTGGAGGCCAGCCACTTCCCCGTGGGGCTTGAGATCCAACCGCACATTTCACAGTGCTGCACTAGGGCAAAGCTTCTAAATACTCCCTGCAAGGGGCACACGCTGTCTGCAAATCGTCCTCCAAAGGGATCTGTGACTGGCATGCAAATGCACGAGGAAGGCAGTCACACTGCTCAGAGTCGTCAAGAAGCAAAATTAATGACTCCCTAGTTAAAGATCACTGGTTTCTTCTTTAAACTCTTTTTGCACCCTGGGACAGTTTCCACCCTGACGATACAGCAGCTCAGCTCTGTTTTGTGAGGGATGGGGGGTAGGTGACCTCCTTGAGGTCCTCTCCCAAGGGGCCCATGGAAGAGTTCAGATCTCCTGAGGGACCACGAGGGTTTTTTCCAGAGCAGGCTCCTCTTTCTAAACACCGATCGCTTGCCCAGCTCTGTTTCCTGTAACTCCCAGGTTGCATGTAAGTAATTTTCCTATTTCTCTGCCACAACAACAACAAAAGCTCTCCAGGCACAACCCTTGGAGATCCCTACAGCAAAGTGATGGACAGCCCCACCACCAGAGCAAAAATCCCAGGGCCAGGAGCACAGCGCTGAGCCAGGGTTCCCTTGGGAGCAACTTTTTAAATCAATCCTTTCCTTCCACAGCTCTAACAACTGCAGCTGGCGGCCAGGAAGGCGGTTTGTTAACACGAGCCCTGGTTAATTACTGTAGGTGGCATTTGCCAGGTAAACCCTGCGCAATTACCGTATCAATAAAAAGCTGTTTCATGGCCTTTGTATCTGTCAGCTTGGAGCAGTAAGGAATGGCTCGAAGCAGCTGGGTTAGTGATCTCAGCACCCTCCAGAACGGGAGCCTGGCTGCTGGGGACCACGGGCCTCGCACCTCCTTCCTCTTAGATGGGGAAACCCAGAGTGTTCCCTGGATGGAAATCTGACAGGGACCTCCCACTCTTGAAAAACACCTCAGGCAGCACCACACGGACGGAGAGGAAGGACAAGGTAACCTGAACCACGGAGCTTGCTGCAAGCATTCCCTGCCCCGTGCCAGCACAGCAAGGCCATCACCTCTGTAAGGGCAAAGGCGGCATAACTCGGTGGGTCAGTGATAACCGCTCCCAGAAAAAGACCTGACAGCACTCCTGTAAGTCGGGAGGAGCATAAAGCTTGTCTAGCAGACTGCTCGCACTCTGACTTCTGGGGAGGGTGCTCACCCTGCTGAGGACAGCGAGCCCTGTAACACGCGACCCAGATGAAGCATAGACTTGAGCCACGAGGTGACGATTCCCACGCAGGGACAGCAGCACACGTGTGGCACTTTCACAGACACCCTGCGCTCAGCAGGGCTCAGCCACCTACGGTCTGGCAGTGCCTGGAGAGCGGGAGGTGACCCAGGGGCAGGGAGCACGATTCACTCAGCTCCTACTGCCTCAGGAGCCCAGTGGTGCATCCACGTAATAAAGGCTCATCCTGGAGGTCTGTAGGGGCTTAGTGCTCGCCCACCAAAGCTCTTCTGCTGTGTACCTCTCTGCCTTTACAAACACCTTGCAGCACAACGAATGCATGGTATGAAAGCTCGCTGCTTTGGCTGCTCTGGGATCAGCGGTCGGAGCCAGGCGCGCTGAGCCCTGGCTCTGCACAGACCAGCTGGGAGCCACAGGGACAGCAGGAAGGTGCCGGCACTGCCCTGCTGACCACCGGCCCTGACTAGAAATTCCGTGGGAACCAACTGGGCTGGAAGAGTATTTGTGCCTCGCCTTTGCTGTGGGTAGCAGGAGGAGGAGAAAGGAGCTGTACCTGAGATGTCGCAGTAGACTGTTGATACACTCTGGCTTCTCGGGGTTTGAAGATCACGTAAATTTCAACTGAAGAATTTGGCCAGACATCTCCCTCCTAAGACAGGAGACAACAAACCATTTATCTTCAAACGTTACATTTCTTGTTTTCAACCACAGTCCTGTAAGCCTTTATTTAGAGCATCAATGATGAGCAAGGAGCAAACAACACTTACAAAATGTGTAAGACTTTGGAAGCAGCTGTGAAAAAAATTAAGTCCCTTACCTTTACTAGCACCTGGTAAAGGCTTGTTTTTTGGGGTTTTTTTTGTGTGTTTTTTTAAATTAGGGCTATAATAAAGGACCTAAACTGGCTGGCTTCAGCATATCAAGGATCTCTTCAGAAGTGCCAGCTGACCTAAAGAAAAGATACGGTTTCCCTCCAAACCTTCCCTTATACCCCTGTGTCACTACAGCCATGTGAACACGTTTTCTCAGATCAGAAGAGATTTAGCAAGTCAAATGGATTTTTCCATTCTTAGTTACAAAGATAGAAAGAAAGAAAACCAAGCCTGCCTTCATCATTGCAGAAGAGATCTGTAAAGCAGCTCACAAACAAAGGCAAGGTCCCGTCAGAGCTGGCTACCCCGGCCAGGGCTCACTGTCCAAGCCTCCCTCTGCTTGCAGGCAACAACTGGCAGAAGAGGAATATCAGGGCTTTGCAATCTGCTCCGGCTGCCTGCGGGTCTCCACAGGGGGTATGAGACATCGCCCACGACACAAAGCCCTAGTTGCCCTGGCCTCCTCCCGTTCCTGCATCACCGCTGCTGTCGGAAGCAGAACTGGAGCTGGGTCAGTGCCCACGTGGCATTTCTCTGACACTAGAATGTGATCCTGGCTCAAAATAACCCAAACCGAACACCAAAATGGTGAACTTCCACTACACAAAAAAAATCCAGCTTCAGCAAGAACCTGGGAGAACCCTGCAAGCGTAAATCTTCAAACAGCGAGGGAGTGGCGATGGGTCCCTGCAGGTGTTATTCCCAGCGGCCGAGGCCCCAGCGGGATGATTTGCCCAACACCACCGAGACCACGGTGATTGCTGCAGTGTTGCTGGGGTCTCTCTGTACGCTGTATAATTCACCAGATGTCCCGCCATGCTCCAGGAAGCCAGTCAGTGATGCAATAAGATCCTGGCAAGGGACATATCTCCCTACATCCAGGGTGCTGCTGGATCCCAAGGCACAGTCAGAGGAGACTGCTCTAAGGCATCAGAGGAAACGAGCCTACGGACGAGCAACACAACCCACCCATTCACATGCATCCGCACAGCTCTCTGCAACAATCCTAACGCAGCATTATTGATGGAGCCTTGCACTCATATCCTCGCTCCCAAGAAAACCTGCACCAGCAGTTAATAGACTCAAATCTCTGACATGAAATCACCGTTCTCCAGGATTCAATGTATTTGGACAGAAACTTCGGTCAGTACATCCACAATCAGCTTCCCTGTATTGTCAGTGAAGCTACACGCCAGACTGACTCAAAGGGAGACGGCAAGAAGAAATCATCAGTTACACATTATTCTACTATTCTGCGGCTAAAAAAAAATTGTTAAGGCCATGACTGTTTTGGGAAACCTTTGTCATTTCTCCCTTCATTACTGCTGTATGTCAGACCATACAACTGGAAAATACTGCGAGTTATTTCTCCTGGGAAATGAAAATAGGCTGTTGGAAAGGTTCCTCACATTCCTGCTACCCCACGGGGAAGAAAGAATTGCTGGTTAAAAGGATACACTTCACTACTCACCCTTGGGGCTACTGCTACATAGGCGTACCAGCCCTGGGACACGGCAGGAGCCAGCGGTCTGCCGCGGCTGGCATATTCTCCATAAGATGGCAGTTGAGTCAGATCATGGAAAACTACCGTGGATGCTTGCCAGGACAGAAATGCAACTATGCAGTGCTGTGAACACGATATTGCAACACTTCTGGCTTAATGTCAGCCTCAGGCAGGCTGCAGCTGGCAGGTGGCATAAAATACAGATGGTGGATGTATGATGATCCAGCACAAAAACTCCTGCTGTTGCGCCCTGGCTTTGCTACAGCATACGGCAACGTGATACCCGAGGGGACGGCACACCATGACTCACCACTACAGAAGTGATCTCAATAAGGAGACCAACCGTAAACAGATGCAGATCCTATTTCCCCTCCCTCAGCCCCTATAATAATGAGAATCTCCTCCATCTCCACCAGCCTGAAAAGGAAAAAGCTGGTCTTGGAAAGTGGGGCACCACCAACTGTCGGCCTGCTTTGTTTGGTGGAGGGAGAAGGTGATCCATGGAAAGGAAATCACTGCTCAAAGCACACCAAACCCCCCAAAGACAGAGCTGGCAACACAAGTGCTGAAGTGACTCCCCAAAGTGCATCCTGTTAGTTCAGGGCACTCAGGGAAAAGGCAACGCCAAAGCCAGTATCTGCCTCTTCCCATAAATAACCGAACCCACAGCGAGCGGTGGGATGGACCATTGCTCCCACTGGAGATGGCGCCTTCTGCCAAAACCCAAAGTGCTCTGCAGTCCCCTCTCATTTGGATGGGGACCAGCTGGGCACCTCAGCTGAGGTGGAGGTTTGCAGAACAAATATCGCTGTTATCTCCTGGCCCAACCTCTGCACCACCAGCAGTAGCACTTGCGTAACCTGCACATCTTGAAGACCACCTCCATCGGCTCAGAGCTGACACGTGGCACTGAGGAGTCGCTACCAGGCAATGACAAGACAGTGATGACTTGTCAAGGTAAGAGCAATGATTACAAATCCTTTTCCTCCCTTTCCTCTGGTTTCCATTTCCAAGGAGTCAGCTCCCATGTGTCTGTACTGTGACTTACAGCTAAGCTGTGGTGGGGAAGGTGCAGCAAAGGACTTTGTCCTTTGAGAGCCACCTGGGCTTCTACCACAGATGCTTCTGCTGACATACCATGCGTCTTTGCAAAAATAAATCAAATTTGAGACGCACTCAGAAAGTCAGAGAAACAGCTTGTTTCCCACAGGCTTGGATGGCTGCTCAAAATGTTCATGGTCACAGGCTGACTGCAAAACCACTCCTCCTCTTTTTTCTTATTATTTTCATCAGCAAGTTAACCTTATACAGGCTGAAACAGCCTGCTGCAGCTTCCACTGAGAGCAACACCTGGCAGCTAACAGCCCGCTTACACAGCAAAGCTGCTGCACAAACCCTGCAAAGCCACCCTGCCCAGAGAGCCTTTCCAAGGCTATCGTCCCTCCAGCAGCCTACTAACCTCTGGAAACCTCCAGCCACTTGTTCCAAGGGTTTGATTCTTTCTGTAGGGTGCTCCCAGGCACCACAGGTGATAGGTGGGAAGAGCAGCCGCCGCTTTTGGCCAGGAGGTCCGAGGCAGCAAGGTCCCAGCTCTGGTGGGGCCCCTCCAGCAGATTTACACGGCGCTGCAAGAAGGGTCTCTGTCCATGCTAGAAGTTACGGGACTCTCACCGGGGAGAAGGTTGTGGAAGTCAGCAGCAGTGGATTTTTAGATTTTACATTTGATAGGAAAAAAGACTAACATTTGATGTGAAGACACCCGTACGCCAGGGGGGAAGACAGACATCAGTAAAACTATGAATGTGAAACCCATTGTTCCATAAATCATGGATTTAATGGAAATCTAAAGACTGATAATGCTGAACAGGACAGGAGGGGAACGACTCCTGTAGTATCCCACTTACACCCAGTCCTAAGCAAACTGTAACATCAACACAGCCATTCAGGAAAGGTTTCCACTCAAGACTTGAGGCCAGGCTACACTCTGGGTCCGTACAGCGCTACACGGAGCACCAGGACTCAGCGGGCAGCCAGGCTGCTGCACCTCACCCTAATGCACTTCAGGAGCCCAAGAGCAGGTTAAGCTCGTTATGGAGACCTAGCCCAGTTGTAATGAAGCAGGAGCCCTGGGACATGCTCCAAAACCAGCTGGCACAGCTCAGGTGATCTCTCTGCAATACCCCTGCTGCTCTGACACAGGCTCTTGGTCCCATCATGCTGCTCTCAGCTGCAGTGGCGTGAAACTGCAGCTGTGCTGACACGGGGGGCTCTCAGCCTCATTCGGGCTATAGAAGAGAACAAGATCCCCTTCCTTAAAAAAAAAAAAAAATAGTTTCACCTACTATAAAAGAAAGAAGAGGCTCGGATTATTCTAGGGTTTGCTCCAAGATGAGAAGGGATTTTGCATTGCTCAGGCAGCAGGCATTCTTCATCTCAGACCACGCAAATACTCAGAGTCAGGGCTCTGTTTCATTGGAGGACATGAGGTTTTGATTGCACAAACACCAAAGCAAAAAGTTTTCTCCAAGTCTGCAATGAAACTCAAAAAGTCCGTTTAAACCTGCCAGCCTTGCGTGCAGGCTCACAGACGATGCTGGGAGGGAGAGTCACACATGGTATAAATCCAGATTATAAGAAGGGATTGGTCTTTCCGTGATTAAACTTGGGCTGAACTTGGCCTCCTTTCCATAGAGGACCTTTTCATTCTTCAATAGGTGAACTAATGCCCATGGTTAATCCCCATACGCTACGTGAAAGGCCTGCCCTTCTATATAATAATCAGTACCCCTGAACACTGTAAGGACACTTATGAAGTGCCCTTAATTTACAGCCCTTGCAGCAGAGCTCAGCTTTAGGCAGGCTCTCGCCGCCTGCCAGGAGCTCACTGTTTAGAAATGCTTTTTTGCAACAACCTCTCCCAGCCCCACTAGAAACCTCATGTCTTCCCTCTCGGCACATCAAGATGCTGATGCGGGTATCTGCCAAGTGACCTCATCCAGGGAGGAGGAGGAGGAGGAAGAGAGGTTCTCAGCTATCACTTACCACCCGCTCAATGGCAAAAATATCACCGGAGAAAAGCATAGGGTCTTCTTGCACCTTTGCCCTCTGGTTCTGGAAGGCACAGGAGAGAAGGGAAAGGCGTTCTTGGAGCGTGGGGTCCACCGCGCGCTGCTTGAGAAAAGAATTCCTCTCATTCTCCTCCTGCTTCTGCAGCCTGCGACAGCGCCTGCAGCCATGGAGAGACACAAACCAAGCAGATCATTTAATAACATTTGCAGAGACTGTTGCGTAAGCGCAGGAGCAGCAACGCCCTGGGGGAGGAACAGCAGGAGCAGCTCAGCAAGGGGCTGACCCCACGCCACGGGGTCCCAAGCAGATCAGGTTATCACTTGTTCGCTGGCATGGCAGGTAGTTTTACGCCACACTCACGAGCTAAGAGGAGGTTTTTGAAAGCTAGCAGCCCTCTGGAGAGCCTCCTGGCTCAAAGCTACTGCCACGACTAATGGACAACCCACCAACACCCTCAGATGGCTTTTCCTCCCGTAGAGGTGCTCGGGGGAGATGGATGAAGATGAAGGAGCACCCACTGCAGTGCTTCGCTGGCAAGGGGAGAGCAGCTGGGCTTCAGCTGCAGGTTACCAGCACCACTCTTTTTTACCTTCCCTTTTGGACTGGCAGGGATAAGCAAACTAGATCTGCTCCACTGCCTACACTGCCATCCAGCAGAGGATCCCAGAGCATTTGATAAGCAAACTCACGGACTTTCAGGCATTGCATCACTTCACTGAAATTAACGGGTTTATATGCATGAAGACAGAGGCCCCGAGAGGTGAAGGGACTTTGCCTAGCATCACCCAATAACGAAGGCAGGACCAGCATCTCTGAATCCAAACCCTTACATCCAGCCTTGAACCACTTCAACATTTTTCTCTTTTTGGCCTTCTCCACAGAGCTTTGACACAGGTCACCTCTCCCTTACTCGGTAGTTATAGCAGCAATCATTCTAGGTTTAAAGCTGCTCGCAACCGAGAGGTGAGAAGGGAGCACTGCTGCAGAGCACTTGCTTCCCAGCTGGCACGTGGATGTGCCCCCTTCACGCTCCAGTCCCCTGGCCACCAAGGACCAGCAGGTGACTACTCGAGGGGGATGAGGGGAAGGCTCCATACACGGCACATCAGGGCAACGTGGTATAAACAGGACCGCAATCACCACCCAGCTAAATTCCAATACATTTAGAAAGGAAACACAGCCATGGACATTACTAGCAGCACGCAGACAGAGCCTCGGGCAAATGCTGTCACCAGTGCCAAAAATACTTTCTTTGGCTTGCTCCCTGTGGAGTGTCATGAGAAACGTTTTTCCACGGCTGACCTACAGCGTTGTGCATGAGGGGGGCTTCCAGGCACCGAGATGAGCAACCCTCAACTAAGCCTTCATCAACAGACAATAATTCCATTGTTGAATCCCAGAAAGTCCTGCAGGAGGGAGACAGAGCAAACCCCTGGGTAGACCTTGTGATGATCCAGGTCTTTTGGGGTGACAGCCAAGCACAGGGTGCTGATCTGCCTCCTCCCATTGGAAAGGTCCTCTCTGCTCTGACATCTCAAAAGCTTCTGCTACAGCAGGACAGTGGCCTCGGAGCTATGACCACCTCTAAGACTGCAAGTAAGGAAGAACAAAGCACTCTGCTCAGAGTGTAGAACACGAGCTGGCATAAGATCAAGTGCCATTGGAAAAACATTGGGTTGAAGTTAACTGTGGGGAAACCTGGTTGCTTCTGAGGGGAGAGAGGATCACTCAGGGTCCCATCTGAGATAGGCAGGTGGGAAGAGATGCTAAAAGAATGGTGCAGGGACGTACTAAGAGAAGGTCATGAGACTTTTTCTGTTAACACACTGATCTTGCACAGATGGCCTCAACGTTCGGGGCCAGCAAAGCACCCTGCCCTGTGCACTACTGGACAGGAAGGCTGAAGAAGGTTGCCGTCTTATCAAAGGTGGAGTGGAAGTAACTGCAGTGAATATCACAGCAGGTACGCTGCCTGCAGCTGTTAGGTGCTACCGCTCAACGCCGTCCCAGGTAAGGAGTGCCGACACCTTCCTCAGCCTCACAGACCCTCTGCGAGCCCAGGGACCTGGCCTCACTGACTTAGGGCTCCCACAGATGGGAATTTGCTCTCCGAGGAAATGCAACCTTTCCCCCCCAAAACATCAGCTGGAACATGGATGGAACCGGAATGGGAAGCACTGAGCTCCATTACCCTGAAGCCCAGGGGGGGACACCCTGGTGTCGTGGATGGTTTACTTGTCCTATGCCACTCAAAAAAGCACCAACATCCCTCTGAGGCCGTACGTTAGTTTTACCCTTGGGCAGTGTATCTTACTGAAATGAATCTTCCCAGTGAACCTCAGCTTCTCCTGATCCTCCTCTTCTTGACTAACAAAAGCCTTCCACTGGAGTGGGCTATGACTTTACTCCGATTGTGGATGACGATGGATCTGTGGTTTGACAGCGTGATGTAGGTCTTCCCAGCTGTCAAGGAGTTCCTGCCTAGCCTGATGTTGACATCTTCAGCGGCTCCATGAAGGCCTGTGTGAATATCTTCACCTGGAACAAAGCAAAAGGGAGACTTTGCTCATCGCCCTTGCTGATGGGAGTACAAGGAACGGAGGAAGCCACAGGGAACAGAAGTGTCACAGCCTTTAGCTGTATTAGCAGTTCCACAGATCAGTACCTTTGTCACATCCTGATAGCTGCATGTGTACAGCACGAGGATGTCCTGGACACCACCTTAAGCACCTTATTTCTGGGTGGGCTTGTAAAGATTTAACCCCAAGGTGACCCTGTCTACAGGGGGACTTTTTCAGATGTGCCCAGGTGGCCTTTGGGTTGCCGTCCCACTCGGGTCACAGGGAATTCTGCATCTGAGTCGTTCAGGTGACTCTCAGGAGTCGCACCTCGGTCACGGCTCGCCCAGAGTCTCCTGCAAGCACGCCACCGGGGTTGTGTCTCTCCTGATCCCTTGCTGCCAACAAGCGAAGGTGCCTGGGGCATGTAGGCAGAAGAGGGAGGCAAGCAAAGTGACAGCCCCCGGCAGGATGGGACGCAGATGAGAACTTCACCGTGTTGGAGCAGCAGTGCCCTCACTTGCTGTGTGTCTGTGCAGACAGGTCGGAACGAGACTGGTGGGGCACGGCCCACGCCAACCTGCCCATCACAGCCCTGCAAGCCCATTTCTTCTGCCTGGAGCCTGTCGGTGCCTGTGCCCGAGCGTGCAAGCCTGCACCGAGCACTCCCAAGCTGTCCCACAACCCGAGCGAGCACACCTTTGCCTTCCACCTCAGACCGAAGAGGAGAGAGCCCCTGGCTGCGCACAGCAGCCGATGAACGCCTGGAGTCTTGCTGGAGCACCTGCCAGCCCTTCACCCTCCAGAAGAGACCCCCACCAAAGCGTCCCTCACTGCCAGAGCTCCCAAACTTTCATTCTTCCCAACCAAGCAGCTCCTGGGAGTCAACCATCTCAAACTTGAGCACCGAGCCTACTCTGCCTGTTGCAGGTGAGAGCTTCCAGGTGAGAAGCAAACCACAAACACGAGACATTCTCCGTCGAAATGGCACTTCTGTGGAGCGTGTTTAAAGCCTCAGAGCCAGCCCCAGCTGAGAAGGGCAGCGACCCGGCCATCCCTGGAGAGCATCCCCCTGCCGAGGCAGAGCCTTCTCCTCGCTGCACGGGTTACAGCAAGGCAGCAGGGGATGGACCTGCCTTTCCAAGGCTGCCACACAACAGCACGGGGGAGAGCTGGCGGTGTCCTACACGGACTCCTTAAACCCTAAGCCGGACACAATGCGGCGAATCACAGCCGTGCCAGGAGAAAGAGAGCCCCTCTCTTGGAGGGAGGTTGGGAATGAATCACCCTTCAAACAGATCTCTGCAGCCATTCCCTCACCTCCACACATGGAGAGTTCGGCCTTCGTGCCTGTATAACCTCAACCTCTCTGCTCTTAAGGGAGCCCAGGAGGAGTGGGAGGGATTCGTGGCCAGAGATGAGTTATGTTGCGAGAGAAACAGCAACGTCTCCAATGACTGGACAGCCTGCTTTCTGGAATGGACAACTTAGCGTAGAAAACTAACTGAGGTTCAGAAGCGTTACAGAGGCAGGTGTGCTTTATAAGCACTGCCTTCCCCCTCCGCTGAATCCTCGGCGTACATTGGCAAGCAGAGGAAGCAGGACCCAAGAAATGGGAGACATGCACAGTGCTTTGAGCATGTACAACTCAGCTTCATGGAAACATGACATGAAAAATGCTCTACGAGACAACAAACTACTGCAAAATAAACTCCACGAAAACTATCATGATCTCGCTGTCTAAACCCATGGCCAGGTGGGTCTTGAAATAATGGGTATACTTCTGATCTTAAAAACCAAGCTGAAGCCTTTGAAATTTAATCTTTCTTTCTGCCCTTCTCCGAAGTACAGAGCAGCTTCTATACGAAGACTGAACAGGATTCCTCAACCTAGAAACCACATAGGAGATAGGTAGGTTTGTAGAAATATGAATGGCCTGGGAAAAACTTAACGCGGAAAAAAATGTCACAATTTGTTGTAAAACAGGAACCCGAGGGCCTGAAATAGTATTAGTCAAAATTAGAGAAAAGTAGTACTAGTACTTTTCCAAGGAATATTCCTTCCTTTGGAACGTACTGCCATAGGTGCCTACAGACACTCATCGCTATAAATCCACAAAGCAACTGGACAAAGGCTTGGCAGGTAAAACCATCAGAAGCGATTAAACAAAGACGTGAATAAAGCCTCCAGCACAGAAAAATGCTGCCTCCAAGGCCCACGAGGGAGAAAGCACATGCACTGCCTGCTTCTACACGCTTTGCTGAGCATCCCCTACTGCTGCTCTCCTGGAGAGCACTTACACTCCCGGCTGCAGGCACCGAGGACGCTTCTGAAGGCTGGAGGGCTTTGCCGGAGCACCTTCTACCACAGAGAGAAGGATCTGGCATCGTGCTGACTGTGTAAACCCACAAACCTCCCGGTACAGACGAGAGCGTGCGGATGCCAGCGAGTCAGGAGGGAGCAGCAGGTCTTTCTGCCAGGCAGATAAACTGGCACAGAGCAGAGCTGTCAGGGTTGGCCCAGGGCAGCTGCAGGCTTCATGCCTGGGTGCCAAATTAGATGTGACATTTATTTAAGACTCTTGGTTATTTAATATATAAGTCTGGAGGAATAAAAACCAACCCAACCACAAAACAATCTCTGTACTGTAACAGCAATGTAGCCCTAGGTGTTTCACTTGATGGGGTGATGTCCGTGGGTCTGTGCTTTGGGACGCTTTGCTGCCATGAAAGCACGTTTACTGAAGCCAGACGTACCTGCCCTATCGTTACTTACACAACACGATGACCTTATTACAGGCTGTCAGCTCTCTCATTCTTACATGCTTTTGACATATTTCCCAGAGACAGCAGGACACAGCTCACTCTGCAACCTGAACAAAGCAACACCTGAACTTGAAATTAAAAGAGAGGCTTCTTATACAGCAGTAGAGCAGATGCTTTGGGCTGTGCACTCCTGAACGATGCTCTCTGAGACAGCAGGAACACCACCGTGTTTTATTCCAGCATCCACCTGCATGGCTATGGCCACCGGTATCTTAGCACATCACGGTAACTTTTAACTATCTGAAAGTAAGAAATCCAGCACTGGGACATCCTCTGTGGGGCCTGTTGTGCAGGAGGAGAGGGAATTTACAGAAGAGCTAAAATATCTTTCCGAATATTAAGCAAACCCTTGAACAAGATTTCAAAACAATTTCAGGTTTTATGAAGAATGCGTTCCCAGCCTTCAACAGCCAGTACCTTCCTCCATCGATTACTGCTCTAAATATCAGGAAGCTGGTAGCCAGATGGATTAGACTGAAGAGAAACAAAACAGCACTCTGCTGCCTTTCGTCCTCACCATAATATTCTTCCTCTATCCCTGTAACTCCCTCCTCGCTGAATTTGGATTTTAAACCTTTTTAGGACTGCATGACAGTCCGGTTCAGAATATTTGGGTAACAGGGAAAGCAAGTTTAAATTAATTTGCCCAGTTTGTCAGAAAACTATGCCTGGCTCTCACCTCTTCTAAAAGAGACAGGTCCTGCTGCTTTTTCACTGAAAATACAAGCAAGCAACGAAAGCCGAGCTCTTCACTCAGAAGAGTGTCATTGTACCTCCACATCGACCCTCTGAGCAGTTCTTTTGCTCCTGCTGCTATCACGATACCCAACTGCCTCACCATCACCAGCATATTCTGGGTTTTCAAACAGCGTGCAAAGGTCTGCTGGCAGCATTTCACCACCGGAGAAGGGAGTCACTTCACCAGGCTAACGATCTCTGGAAAGCGAGAGGAGTCCCCTGCGGCTGGATCCAGCCCTCCCCACCATATGCTTTTTGCTGCGCCTCCCACAGAGCTACCTCGGTCAGAGTCAGGAGCGCTGCTCTGAGCTGTTTTGCTGTCAGGAAGCTAATGGCATCACCTACAAAGTGTGCTGGGTCTCTGACAAAGGCCACCTGTCAGTCCCCACGCTCGTATTTCCAGCACTAGAGCAAAACACAGGGCAGTGACAGTCATTTTTAAGTGTTTCTCTGAGGCAGTGTTCATGAGCTACCTGCAGACATCATTAAAACCATCGTGCTGGTTACTCCAGCCCTAGGAGCAGCTTGTTTATAAACCTCACCATTAAATAACTGCTGCCAACACAGGGGTTTCTGCAGGACCATTGCCCAGGCTACAACAAAGCTCAGGGCACCCTAATCATCACTGCTGCCACAGCTGATGCTGTCAACAGCTAAAGCCCCCAGCAAAGCCCCCTCTGAGCCCATGCAGCCCATCGCAAGGAAAGGATCTGCTACCCCAGAGCACTGCAAGCCACCGTGAGACAACAGATGGGCAGGAAAAGGGAGATGGAGAGCAATGACCAGCCACAGCGTCTACGGGACAGGTCGCAGGCTCTTCAGACGGCTCTCCTGCACTTAGGAGTCACCTTGCTTTCCACCAGGCTCCTTGCTGTGCATCCTCCTGTAGTGGAGCACCCAAAGTATTCCCCATTACCTCCTCCGCACCGTGCTTAGGAAGGGCTGTTGGCTTTCTTACGGGATGAAATACTCCAGCGCAGGAATATCTGGCAGCCAGCACAGAGGCTTTGTGCTGCCCAGCGTGAAGGACCCTCGCAGAATGGATTGAAAGGACAATGAAACTGTTGGATAACGCAAGACAGCGCTGCCGCATATCCAGGATGCCATGGGCTATTTTTAATCGTTATTGCCACTACAGCCATGATACGCTGCGGTCCCTGATCAGCTGAAACACTGCTTTTGGCCCACGGGGAAAAACAGGGCAGGAACCTTCATTCTGATTGCCTGGCAAAGGCATGCTCAATACGCCACTTCATAAATCAATCACCCTTCAAGCTACCCTTCTGCTTCTCAGCAGACGTTGATTGATCCACGAGGAAAGGAGACTAATGAATGGTCAGTTCTGCCCCGAAATGCATCCAGGGTTCATGGCACCTAAGAACATACTAGTGATTTCCACTGATGATAGAAGAGACAAGCTGCAGTCCAGGATGCCCTGCAAAGAGCTGAAAACTACATTCTTCCAGAAATCCTTCACAGGCTAAGAACGGGATAGGCGGCGTCACATGGAAGTCTGCTTCTGGGGATGAACAAAACAGCCAAAAGGAGACTTTTAACCTCCAAATAACCCTCCTACCACCCACCCCCCAGCCGTGCTCATGCAGTCAACTCCACGGGTTGCTTTAGCAGCATTTTTGTCAGAAGGGGTGTCACATAGTTTTGGAGATATAAAGCCATGAATAACAAAAAAAAAAGATCAAGCAAATGAAGCACAAACTTAATTTCTTTTCTTCTACCCTCAAAGCGACAGACCATCGGCTTTGAAACACAAGGCCCTAGAGAGGGGCGAAGGCCATACTCTGTTTGCAAGAAATTTAACAACCTTATCTAAAACAGTATATATAAAGAAAAATCATTGTTACAAGCAGTTGTGGAAAAGGGGAACAAAGACAGGAAACGGTTGTTAACTGTTAGCTGATCTGACATAAAGGAACAATGGAGACCAATTATACTCACCCATCAATCTAATTGATTTGAACTATAAAAGCCTATATAACCAATTATTTGTATAAAGTATTAGTTACCAACCCTCAGTCCGTTGCAGCCCTGCTACGATTCAGATGCAAAGTCAACATATCATCGCACAAACTCCTATTTACGCCTCTTTTTGCCTACAGTATATGCCACCCTGCACTCGCTTTGAAGCAGACGTACAAGAACATAAAAGCCCAACAGAAACTAGCCAATCCTGCTGGGAATTCTCACAAGTGAAGGAAGAAAAGCACAACATGCACTCACGACCTGAGGCAAGCAGAAAGGAAAATCCCTTTGCAAAGTTCTTAAATGCCTGGCAGTCCAAGGGAAAGCTAGAGCAGCCTCTTGTAATAACCACAGCGTCAGAGCCTGGCTTACACCTTTGTATAACATGGGAAACAAGATCTTTAAAAACTCACCAAACAAAACAAGTTTGTCTGCATCTGCTAGCACTGAACACAAACGGAAATAATTACATCAGTTCACGCACTACAGTAAAGCTCTGGAGCCAAGAGAGGCTGCTGCTTAGGGAAGCAGAAGGTTTCCCCACCTCTCAGCACTGGTAAGAAGCCACTACCAGCCTGCCTGGTGTTGAAGGGTCGGAGAATTGCGCGGCGATGAAGAGCTACAGACCTGACCAGCAGTGGCACACAGCGGTGGCCACCAGAAGCTATGGGGCTGGTGCCGTGAATTTAGCTCGATAGCAACTGAACACACTGCGACATCAGAGCCCCTGTGAACGCTCACACCAGACCAAGGTTAAAACCAGAAATGGTTTTGGCATTCCCACCCTGGTATCCCGCATGACACAGGCACAGCTCAGGTCAAGATGCAGCGAGGCAGAGGGTTTGCTCAGGAAAGTCCTGAGCCTCCTCCGCTCCGGCTGGAGTCAGTACAAACGGCGAGGGCTCAGCAACCTGAGTGATCTCAGGAACGTGAAACACAACACAGCGAGGGCTGAACCTCAGTTAAACCCTGCTGCCTATCCACATCCATCAGTGGGTTTGCAGAGAAAAAAGACAAAGAAAAAGGCTTGATCTAGAGGCTAAGTCAATAGGATTTTCATTTTGTTTTCAAACAAGTTCCTGGAAGCTACCGATGGCACTGCCAGCCTGGCAAGATGACAGGACCTTCGGTAGAAAGGGGGTTCTTAAAGGAAAGAGAAGAGAGGCATGCAGAGGTGGTTGTCTTCTCCAAAGTCTGCACAAAACCACAGACTAATATCACAGCGAGGTACTGTTTTACTCTTGCGAGTAGCTGAGATGCCCAGAGGTGATGGCACACCCGTGCTGCCGTTACTTGTTCAGCCTCAAACATCAATAAACACGTAGGGCTGGGATTTAATGAGCTTCCTGCGTGTGTACAGTGGCCACTAACACACCGCCAAGCCCTTGCAGAGGTGGCCTCATTTACCAAAGCAAGCCGATTCAGCTAAGCCCAGCATCAATTTCAGCTGAAGAAAGGGATTCAGCACCCCAACACATCGACATTCCCGGCTGGGAACCCCATGCTGCTCTGTGCAGGAGCTGAGCAGTCGGTAACGCCCCTGACAATTCCCCTCGGCCCATACGCAATGCGATGCAGCCCCTACCACAGTTTCCCACCGCGGCCGAGATGCACAGGCTGTGCTTGCCCTGCTGCCAGCCGAGCACACCTGGTTCTGTAGTTACCGTCATCTTCACCAAACCCAAATGGCTCCAACACACCACATCAAACTCTCTGTCGTGCCACAGGTGACTGAAGAGCTCCACATCAGCTCCCTAATTAATCGTGGTTCATATGCCTTGATTTTTCCTGTGATCTCATGCCTCATTTCCCCCCATTTGTGATGAAACCTCGGTGTTTTCTCAAGCTGGCGGTTATCACTCACAGCTCCAGAGGCTGCTGCAGCACAGAGAAGCTGCCTGTGGTTAGACCGAGAAGGGCAGAGGCACCTCAGGGCAGTGGCTCAGGCCATCCTGCGTAGGGCAGAAGACCCAGATCCTATTCTGACATCCCCTGCCACCCTGAGCATTGCTGCCGCACTAAGTACAGTGATCCCCAGCCAGTTCTCCCAGATCTACCCAAGAAATTCTTTTGTTGTTATTTTTTATGCTTACGTTGCCCTAAGGAGATCTTGTCTATCGTGCAAGTGTTGGTGCTGGCTTAGAGGAAGGGGAAGATCTGAGGCCAGCTCGTCACGCTTACTGACCAACCCAAACCACACATCCCAGTAGCTCTCCGGTGCTCAGTACCAAACCCCCCTGCAGCAGCCCCCCGCGTGCGGACAGCCTAAGCAGCAGCTGCCAGCCAGCCTTCGGGACTGGGGGGGGTGGCGGGACCCTGCCAGGGAGGAGACGGCTCCGGCAGGGCTTGCTTCTCCACGCTGCAGGCTGGAATCACCACCCCTGACGTGTTTTGTTTGACAAACACACAGATGCGGTGCTTCGGGACACGGTTTAGTGGTGGGCTTGGCAATCCGGGGTTAAGTTGGACTTGGTCATCTTCAAGGTCTTTTCCAACCTCCATCATTCTATGATTCTACGAGGCTGATGGCATTTGCCCCACGCCTGGCAAGCAGCAATGGGGAGGAAACGGTGCTGGGGACCCCGTGCTGTCAGGGCCAGGCAGCAAAGCTCAGCGGCGGGGGAACAAGGCAGCCAGAGCCCTCCCTGACCCAGGGCAAGGCAAGCTCTGCTCCACATCATCTCCAGCTCCCAGCGTGCTGCACTGAAGAAGCCTATTTAGCTGCTCTCTCCTGCCATACAGGAATAACCTGAATCTGGCACAGAGCAAGTCTTGCCGCCCAGGGCTCAGGAGGGGAGACATGACTTCACCCACTTCCTATGGGGACAGAAACTGAGCCAGCGCAGGAAAACTCACCCTGATTAACAGCCACGGAGCCAGAATCAGACCCTGCTTGCACCTTCTACCTGCCCTTGAAGTAAGCCATTGAGGAGCCGAGGCTGAACTCCCCCAACTGTGCCCTGGGCGTGCAGAACCACAAAGGATGCTCTGAGCCTGGGTCTGCCATCCACAGCAAACAAGCCAAGATTTGCTTTAGCACAGCTCCTGCTCAGCAGCTGTCAGCCCTCCTGCAAGCTGTGTGGGAAGTTGAGGGAAAACAGGGTATTCATCTGCCAAACACCGAGATGGTTCCTCACCAGGCTTTTAGCACAAGGCTGGAGGCTTCCAGCAGGACTAAAACCACCGAGAACTACTCCTGAGCCACACACGTTACCTCTCTTCTGGGGAAACCGCTTTTTGGGGCTCCGAACCAAGGGGAGAGAGAAGAGTAATGGAATAGGCAGTTCTGCTTGAGGGCTGCCTCCTCTTGGGTATGCTGTCTCCTAAAATACTCCTATGGGTATGGGTTCTGATCCTCCCCTCAAAGAGGGTGAGATCCTGCCCCCAGGCTTTTGCTTCTGCGTTAGGCTCACAGAGCTACTGAAAGAGAGCCATCTGCATCGTTACTTTTATTACTGACAGCAATAAAAGCATCTCAATATATAGCGCCTCTCAGCCATGCACAAGCTCAGTGGTGCTTTGCTAATTACTGAAGTTTTCTGTGCTGACAAAGAGATGCCAAGGGATGCAGCAACCGATGGGGAAAAACTGCACAGAGGAATTTCAATACCGCACCACAGATCCCCTGGGCTAGAAGCGTGTTGTAGCGCCTTGCCACAAGGGCCAGTGGGCACTGGAGGCACCCACATACAGGCACAGGATCTGGTCCTACACCTTGAAGACCACCCATCATACTATACTAGTACTCGTTGGAGACAGGAGCCTAATGTGAGTCAGCATTTAGGGAGCTCTGAGTAGAGAAGCAATTCTCCTTCCACAACTCCAAGCATCTCTCCGGCACCTCCTGTCTCTGGCAGCCTTCTCCACCTGCATGGAGCACCTGCCGTAGACATTATTGTTTCTGGATGGCACTGGACTGGTGGATTTGCTTTGCACCTCTGGCACACCTCTGGAAACCCGTCATGCATCTCCTCAGCCACGTGTCCCTGAGCAAAGCTCACCTTCCCACACCAAGCTGGTGCGACGCTGCCAGGTTGCAATAAATGTTGTTACTGCAGCAGACTGGGTTTGGTGTACAATCAGCAGCACTCAGGGCAAGCAGCTTGGGCATCATCTCACTTGAGCAGGACTTGACAGCTGAAAGAATATCGAAACTTTATGAACACTGGCTTGGTTGAGACTAGGACTTACCTCCATAAACTTATTTTCCCACATCCACACGGTCCACACAGGGTGGGCTGAACGTCATCTGGGAAAGGCCAACTGACCGACAGGACTTTCAGTGGTATTGAAACCTTTTCCAAAGCTGTACGAGTGCTTCGCACGCAGGTTTCAGAAACCCTTTCAAGTACCATAATCTGATGTTAAGGTGCTGGACAGGGATATGCTGGAACCCTGAACATCCCAAGTCACCCTCATTTCAGTACGAGCTGGGATTTTTCACACCCAGACACATGTACACAGGCGAAAAGGAGGAGTTTAGGCACGTAAAGCACTGAAGGACAAGTTTTCATTGTAAATCATTACGCTCATAGCAGCAAACATTTTCTCCACGCTCATCCATAAATTTGTAGCAACAGAACTGCCACCACACACACAGTCCATCCAGGGGACAGTACCTGTGCTCCTAACCAGCCCAAAGGACACACAATTTAAATCAACCAAATCATACGCTAAGGGAAAAATTGTGACTTGTTCACATGGAAGAGCTCCATGCTCGCTTAAGCAACGCTAGGGACAGATCTGACCCAGCTTCAGCAGAAATTTAAGCAATGTTCACCTGATCCTGCGTAAGTCACCCTAAGAAGGGTGTGATCCATTGACAACTACTGCTGCCTGCGAGCAAGTCAGTACCGATACACAGCCAAGCGAGGGAAACGCCTCCCAACACCTTAAACTGCTGTTTTGCTCTTAGCACTTCTGTTTCTTAATAAGCACTCTGTTGGTGGCTCCGAAAGAGCAACCCGGCTGCTTTCTGTACGCGCGTCACAGGGAGCCTGCCGCGGTGCCGGACACATTAGCCAGGGCTCGCCGCGCGAGGTCAGGGAACGCTGTCTGGTGCTCTGCACTACTCCTGCAATAAGCTCTGCGCCACACCTCGAAAGACTGATTGATTAAACGTTTCTGCTTCACTTTAGCAATTAATCTCAGCAGCCTTTCACTTACCTGTATGCTTCAAAGCTAGAGAGATAATCCCTTCATTATCCCCTTGCTCTCCTTCGCAATTCGTAGTTTATTTCAAAATAACTGCCACATTGTACTGGCAGGCAGGAATGAAATCCTGGGTTCATCTCCCAGGGAGCTGCACGTGTTCCTGGGAAAACACCCATCTCAGAGCCAGCAGAGAGTTTATCCCCGTGGCCTACCCACACAAATCACTTTTGCAAAGATTGACTATGGAGGAACCAGCTGTTTCAGTAAGAACAAGACTCTCAGGTTTTTCAAAGCAAGCCACAAAGATCCTGGCCCTAATTATTCGCTCATTCTGTTCCGCCACAAAGTATAAACCCTACGGCCCTAATCTCCACTGTCACTGCTCATCTGCCCCAGAGAAATTCTAGCCCTCTGAATTTTATCCTATAGATTCTGTATAGGCATACAAATAAGGCACTTTTTTGTGCTTCCCTAGCTGATATTTCATTTATTCTTCCTAGAAACTGTTACCCAAAACAATAAGCTCCTCTGAGTGAGCATCAACCATTCTCCGTGAATATGTCAATAACTGAAAAACGTTAGACAAAGCTGAAATAAGTCGTAAGGCTACATAAGCATTTGGAAGATACAGGAGCATTTGTAACTCCACAAACCCAAGACAACTAAATTGCTCTTTGCCGGGCTAAAGCAGCACACAGTATCACCTCGGTTAGGACACCACACTTCCAAGGACCAACGCTGAGGAACAGGGACAAACCAAACCTCCCTCTCAGGCGAGAGGAAACACACGCCAAGTGCCTTCATGCAACTGAGGAAGCGTCTCGTTTGGCACCACAACATACCCCTGCTGAGCCAAGGCCGACAGAAGCATTTTAACATGACGCCTTTTCCTAAAGATATTCCCCACTTACTCTTGAGTGAAGCTTAAAGCTGATGGTGTTTCTGTGGCCTGATCTCAGCTTCTCCTAGCCTAACATAAATTTTACACCTATCTCGGGAGGCAGCGAGCTCTTCCTGCCAAATCCCAAGAGCCCTCAAGTCCTGGCTGCATTAGTCCTGATGTCGTGAGCTGTGGGACGCAGGTGGGAGAGGGCAAAAAGAAAGAACAAGGGTCTGCGGCAAAACAACGTAGAAGCAGTGCAGGGGACAGATGTGTAAGAGACAGCGGCATTGGAGCGAGTCTGACAGAGGCACGCATTCCCACGTTGTGCTTCAAACGTAGCACCGCCAAGGAATGAAGCTTCACATGTGCATATGCACACCGTAACGGAGAATCAAGGTTCCTCCCGCCTCCGAATCAGCAACTCCCAGCAAAACCCGATTCCAAAAAAACTCATTCCTGCTTGAGGGGATGCACTTTAAAGGTCCCCTAAGCACCACCTATTTGTCACTTTTCTTTGAGGCAAAGCCGGGACAGGGGAGATACACCTGGAGAGGGAATTAAGGTGACTGGGACAACAGGGAATGATGGCAGATGACAGTCATGGGGGGTGCTGGGTGGAGAGCACCCAGCCGACGCCAGCATCCTCCAGGGAGAGACCGGCACACAGCCACACAGAACAAGGGCACACTCAGCCTTTGTCCCTTACCTGCTCACTCAAGCACTGAAACATACAGAGGTTTTGAAATAAAAGGTTGTAGAAGTAGTCTGCAAAGCACTTAACATTTTTCTGCTTTGAAAGCTCTCTGTTTCTCTGTTCTGAAGGACGCAGAGACTGGGCACCATGCAGCGCCCAGACCTTACCTGTGTCATAGTGAACTGTCAGGGGTCTGGAATAATCACCAGTCTTCTCTGGGTGGAAGTCCACCGTTACTTGCATGGCATCGCCAATCCCAAGAGTCCCAACGGAGGGATCAACAGAGAAAGGGCTGCAACACGGAGAGGCACATCAGGATTACTGTGGGACACTTGGGGACTACGTTCCTTCTGCCGTCTAGCTCACTCCAGCTCACCTGTATTAGCAAGGGGCCAAGAAACCACAGTCAGCAGCAGAAAAAGAGAACATACAGGGCCAGGAACTGAGCCACCGACCCAACTCCTGAAGAGCTCCAGCCCTCAGAAGATCCTAAGCTATAAAATGACCTCGTCTCCCCCATACCCTGCATCCAGTTTTCTGCAGCAAGGCTCAAGAGTCTGACTGCTAGCGATACGATCGGAGGAGGGTTTTTGAAGGGCACGGAGATGGCAAGAGTTATTTGCGTGCACAACTTGACACTGAGTTGAATCCATCTTTTCCTGCCACCTATAAACCTCAAGAGATGCAAATGTCAAGGCGATACCTGTCCCAGTGAGATTACAGCCTGGAAATCAGACAGGGAGAACAGAAGTTTATTCTTGAATGGCCAGAGAATAATTAGAGTTTAATTGGCAGAATTAATCTATCTATCCTTTTTTTTTTTTTTTTTTACCTTGAAAGCATCCTGGTTTTGCCTCAGAAAGGGCACATTTTATCAGCATTTCAATGAAAGCTGTTCTAAGCAAAGAAAAATCTGTACGAGTGCAAAGGCAGATTAGAGTGATACAGAAACAAGAAAAGAAGACACAAAAGGAGTATCCCATTTACAGCCTGAACAATTAAATCTCTAGCTAAATGAAGCACCATTACCAGGAGCATTTCAAGGCACCTTTAACAGGAGGTTTTCTGCGTATTCACAAGCAATGCAGTCTGGGGCTCTGGGCTGTAATCCAGGCTTGGTAACTGTTTGCTTGGCCTACTAGAGAAATTCTGTGCAATGTGTGGGAAATATTATGAAAACGTGTCGGTGTACTTTAGATTTAACAAGAGCAATTATGATTTGTCACCAGGGAAACAGCTCTCAGCTGACAGACATAATTCAGTCCTTTAATGCTCAGGGAAAAGTCAGATGCAACATGCTCCTGCACAACAGCAGCTGGGCTTTGCGGCTCTTGTACAGCCTCACTTAGAAAGCAAAAGTTATTGCGTTTAGTGCTTTGCTGCTGGTCAATTTGTCACCTTAAAAATATGTTCTGCAGAGTTTTACAGTGATTGGGGAATGCAGCCCACAAAAATAATGAGAAAAATCAGAGCCATGCGCAAGCTGAGCTTCGTTCATGTAAGCAGTGACAGCTGATGAAATTGCTGGAGTTCCTGCTCGTTAAGGAGACACTGATGCAATTGGGGGCCTGACCTGCTCCCATCACGACTAGCAAGAACATCGCCAGTGACTAATGGGGAAGCATTGGGCCTGCAATGTTCACGTGCTGGACCTGAGACTTTTGAGAGGGAGGAGGAAAGCCAAGGCGCCGCCAGCCTCAGAACCGGGCTGCTCTAGGCCCTGCACCTGCACTGGGGGTTGTGCCTGGTTATACTGGGCAGGGCTCTGCTGGTGCTTGGCTGGGATCACTGCCTGCTGTGGGAAAGGCACAGAAAAATCGCCCCCCCCCCCCCCCCCCCCTTTTTATTTTATTATTTTTGCCAGAACAGAAAAGCTGCTGGTTAAAGGCCACACTTCAGCCCTACCTCCCACCCCATCCCCTTCCTACTCCGTCCCCATGTCTGCATACCCCTGCCCTCAGATAGCTGGGATGGGAATGACACTCCTGAGGATGACTTCAGGGGATGCCCGAGAAAGTAGATACCTTCGTATCTTCAAATTACCAGAGAAGAGGATCCCACCGAGGTCAGGACTCATTCTCAGGACTGAGAAACTGAGCACAAGTCAGACACCGCACCTCCTGCCTCCCACCCCACGCTGTACCCACAGGACAACTTGGTTCCTGCTGTAGCAGGAGCTTGGTAACCCTCACGTAGACCTGGTTCTCCAAGACCCAGAGGGATGTAAGGTCCATGCTTCACCTGAACTCCGAACTTCAGTCCACATCACTAAGCTGTTCCCTGCAGCCTACAGATAAGAGATGCTAAGGAAACGTCCCTGACACACTAATAGCCACATGAAAACCACTGCCAACAGACGAAGCTGGCAGGCTAAACTTTGGCCTTTTAGCCATTAATTGTGAGCTGTTCTTTACGGTAATTCTTGTCCTGTTAGATCTACCCTTGTAATGAGTAACTACTGCTCCTGACAAAACAGGAAAGATAAGGTTTGGAGGTTTATTAATAGCTCTTCTTCTGACATGCTTTTTAACTATGTCCATTTGTACATTTGCTTTGTTGTACAACATCTAAACTTTCACAGGTCCAGATCTCCCAGCGGTGCCTTGCAATCCCCAGCTTGTATAAACTCATCTAGCCGCACCAATCTGAGGGAGACCTTCCCAGCAGAACCTGCTGAGCTCTTGCCCGTAATTGCCCTTCAGAAAGGGAACAACACCAGATCAGTAAGCAATTTCATTGTGATCTGTCTTGGTGTTTACATCTTGCTTGCTTTCACCAGGCATCAGCTCCCCATCTTGACAAAGCTGGGCAAAAGTTAAATCCCATGAGGACACCACGGGCAAAATACTCCTGGCAATTTAGCAACCAACTGACAAGTGAACAACGCTGACAGTTCTGTGGCTCAGGCTTTCCCGAAACCGCGCTGCCTTTTCTCCTGCAACCGTACGTTTAGTCAGTGCAGCGTGCAACGAGGCTGCAACATCCTTCGTCCCATGGTATGTTTCTCTTCTACAACCAAAACCCCTTTACTCCACTGGTGCCTTAATTTGCATTATAAAATCATCTGAGTTTGTGAGAATTGATTTCATTAAAAGCTGCCTCCAGCCCCAAGACCGACAGTAAAATTACTGGTGATTGAATTGCCTCATCTGTCAACTAAGACCTATTGCAGGAGAAAAACCCAAAGATCATCTAATCTTGGCATACCTAATGTTTTGGTAATGGTATAAAAGCCAAAGTCAAGCACTGTAACCACTCCGGTAAAGACAGTCTGTTAGGTCAAAGCATCCAAGACTCCATATCCATACTGAAAAAATCCTGCACAGAGCCAGCATCTCACAAGCTCTCTCTTTCCCTCTTTCCCTGGACGCAGGCTCTGTTGTCACATCCCTGTACACCCCATGGTAACTCTCCAATCCCACGCCTCCATGTAGTATAATGGTACTGCAGGGAGGGATGCAAGGCGGCTCCTAGCACTGTGCCATGTAGGATCATTTCCTGAGCTTCCAGAGCTTGATGGGACATTCCTAAATGGACCTTCTCAGACAGATCCTCTCTAACCCATAGCACAGCACAGCACAATGTAACGTCAGGAAAAGGCAGTGCTGCACTGAGATCTGCTTCCAGGCACCATTTTCAACTGAAATGTACTGGAATGACATTTATCTCCGTGAATGCCGTGGAGAAGAAACTCACTATCCAGCCTTAACAATGAGAATGGCAGGAAGAGATTTTTTATATTTATACTATTATTATTTTGTTATTACTACGCTATGCAGTGAAGAGCTGGGTATGGACATGCAGGGGGAGGACAGGCACAAAGACAAGCTGCATAATGGGGAGTGCTTCGGTGTTAGGGTCCCTGCGCCCCCCCGCCCTTATTAAAGAGGAGTCAAAACGTGGCCATGTTTTCTGGTAGATCCCATGGCAAGGGAGAATTCTGAACAAGCAACAGCAGAAGGACGCTGAATTGGCCCCATGGATTCATTTGAGAGCTCTGCCGTGGAGTGAAATACACCACACAAGTCCTTAGATAAAGTTGTAAGAGGCAAGGAATGTCCTTATGAAGTGACCCGCTGCAAGAGCAGAGCTCGCAGTACTGACCGAGAGGAAAGGTTAGCATTGGAGATGGGCTGAAAAATGCACTGAAGGTGAAAGCTGGTAGGTTACGCTTGATGCCATAGAGAAGGGAATCTTGAGAAAGGAGGCAGAGAGAAGTGACAGGCGCAGCGCATTGGACTAGGAAACTGTGGCGCCTGCAGCTGCCTTGCAAAGGGGCAAGAGCCTGAATTCGCCCAGGCCAGATGACAGAAGTTGCAGCAACTAAGAAGTCTCAGTTGTGCAGAGAGAGAATAAAGGACACCGAGGCCAGCTGATGGTCTACAAACTTTGATCTCTCATTCCCTTCTACTCCACTAAGCCTCCTCCCCCTCTCACGTGCACGCACGCTTACACATAGCGGCACACAAAACTATTATGTGATATTAATGTTGGCTTTAACACAACACTACATCCGTACTCAGCAGAAGTTAGGCACACACTAAAGCTGCTTCAGTTCTCCACTAACTAGGAAGAAGCTAAAACAGTCCTGAATTTAAGTCTGTAAGGCTGGCACTCCTACCACCTATGCCATAACTCTTAAATACTGCGTCTCGTATCTACACATTAAGCTCTCCAGGACAGGAAACATCACGCATTAATGTCCAAAGCACAGGTTTAAGTGTTTGTGACGCTGAACAACCATTACGGGAGTCATTCAAACGAATGCATGACATTAAACTAAAAACTTCCCCTGTCGTTAATAATGATGCAGCCTTGGTCACAGCCTCTAACGCAGGGAAATTAAACCCCTGACATGAGGAGGAAAGCGGTCTCTCCCGTGAAAGCCTCTGTAAGTAGAGTTGTTCAAAGACAATTAACAGCTAATGACCTAATCGCCTGTGGAGCAGTGTATTGGTGTGACTCTCCAGCCAACTTGTCATGCCAGCCGGGAGGCCAGTTCTTTTCTGCTGGGGTTGCTGGAGCCACTGAGCTCACCTGGGACGTCGGGGCAGGCACAGCACAAGCAGCAGGGAACCCACTGTCACCCGGTGCAGTCCCCAGCACTGGCTGGAAAAACCACTCCTGGCCCACCATGGCCTCATCGCACAGGGAGAACGTGGTTGTTCTGCTCCCAGGCTGCAAGGGGACGTGGTGACCTGGTCAAGAGTGGGCAGCACTCAGATTTTGAGTGGAGGATACAAGCTTGGGGGAGTACAGTTGAGATACTGGAGGGCTGGGCTGCTATTCAGGGGACACAGCAGAACCGCATGCAGCCGAGGGATGGAAAATGCAAAAACCTGTATTTGGGATGGAAGAATCCCTGGCAGTACAGGCTGGTGGGCACGAAAGCCTTTCTACAGAAGAGGAGCTTAGGGGCTGGAGCACAGCACATACAGGGAGATGCTGGGATAAATGGCTTTGCACAGCCTTGAGAAGGAAAGACGAAGGCTGGTATCACTTGGTCTTACTTTTCGTGTTGAGTGCACACCTGATCAAACTTTGACACCGGTCTTGCTTTGAGCACTGTGTTTGCTCAGATGATCTCCAGAGGTCTCTTCCAAAGTTATTCTATGATTTTATCTTCTCCAGCAGCCCAATTCCATTTCACATGTTCCCCAAATTTCTCATATTATTTCCTATACATCTGTGCATATATATAGGCAGATGGTAGACAGACAGGCATTAGAGGAACTCAACCTTTAAGAACGTTCCCAATGAGGAATTCATTATGACATTTTGCTGAACACTTAAAGCAAAAAAAAAAAAAAAAAAGAAGAGCAAAAAGACAGGAACCTCAGAGTATTTAAAAAGAAATCTGAATGAAAGTGGGGGTGACCTAATTAGAATAAAACGCTGCTTATATTCAAAGATCATCAGCTTGAAATTTCAAACTGGCTTTCAAAAGTTCATAACGAAATGGAAGAGATGACTGATGCCTTTGGCTGACATGGGAAATCTTACCAGCTTTTGATCTCTGCGCACACGCAATCCAGTCATTCAGAATTGTACTTTCTTGTGTAGTTTGAAATAAAGCTTTCGTAACGCTTCCCATCCCTTTGTTGCAAATCAGGACTGAAACATTCAATTGATGAAGTTCAGCATAAAATCCGTATCAAGCAGGATTCAACACACGCTGTATCACTCAATAGAACAGTTGGCAAGGACATTGCCAAGAGATGCTACGCACGACTGGGTACTTGTTTTGGTGGTGACGACTAGATCTGGAAATCCCAGAGGGAAGCTGTACAGGGATTTACAAGTTCCTGCCTGTGTATTTCCACAGTGAAAAGAAGCAGCCTGCTTGAATAGCATCCTGGAAGCCTGCTTCAACAGCCTTGCCAGGCTTTGGTAGAAGCCTCTTGGACCTTCGCATTTCCCAGGAGAAAGAGCAAAGAGCCTTCTCTTGACCCCTGTTTTCCTGGGGAAGAAACCGAAGCAACTCAGGTGCACTAAGGCAGACAGCAGGTCTTTGCTGCATTCTGGACCTCAGCTCCTACACCAAAACCTCTGGGACCAAGCAACTCGGAGCTAACTACCAGCCAGCTGAAGCGGTTTCCTTGCAGGTGCAGTTTCCAGAACGCATTACCCTCTCCAGTTCAGCAAACTGGAAAACCAGTGACTGTCTTCTCAGACCAAGAGGAACAGTACAGGCTGTCCACGACACAGCACGCATCAGGCGCTTGACCAGGAGACTGCCGAAATGCCACGTGCTTGTGGCCTCCCAGGGAATGGGTATATTTGGCCAACAGGGACACATAACCATTTCAGAAGGTACTGGAGATCAAGGAGGTTGCTGGTAGCTACTACAGCATGCTAGAGCACTTTCCAGGAGATCTGAGAGAGACAAAGCTCTAGAAAAGGCTCCCAACCCACACACCAGGTATTTGCTGCACCTTTTGCCTGTGCGCCCATTGGCATTCCTCTTTGGGGCTGTAGTGCAGGTTTGAAGCCGCTGCCAGCTCATCTCCGCTTAAGAGCTCATTCTAATGAAGAATATTGGATCCCAGGGACCAGATCAAACCTACTGGAAAACCAGGTTCTGGACCCCACAGGGTTTTTGTCAGGGTCTCAATACCAGTTGCTTTGATCTATCATCTCTGATTGCACTTGCTACTATAGACAAACTGCTGATAAAGCTGACGATAAATTCTTAACTGTCCCTTCCACCAGCTCAGAGCTTGCCCATTTCTTAACACTGCCTTTGGTCTTCAGGAGCTGAGCTCCTCGAGCTGTCGTCTGCCACGCAGGATCTTATACAGCCCAAGGGCAGTCCAGCTGCCTTCCTACATTTGCTCGTTCAATCTAACAGAATCAGTCTTGCACGACTGTGCATTGAAGACACTGTTGCACTATAAAACTCCACTCTGCAGCTTGCAGAGTTTTAGCAGAGGCTGCGCCATGCTTCAAACACTATAATCAACAGCAAACCCCACGTGCCCTGCCCATTTCCAGCCACGGCAGCAGCACAGCAGCTCACATGCTCTGGCTCCTTTTTGTCGCTGTTTACCAACTATACTATCACACAACAGTGTTTTGCGCAAAAAGAGATGAGCTCCCTACCTCTGAGTGCTGATGCAGTAGCGGGCCGCCCCGTTACCAATGTTGCGAACCAGCAGCGTTTTCTGGGTGCTCTACTTGACTGGACAGGCTGAGAAATTCACCTGGTCGGGGAAGTCCAGGATAGCTCGGGCACCTATACTCGGAGAGGCACAACAAACTTCTCCCTTTCTGTGATGCAGATGAGCTCGTGGAAATAAACCTGCAGGGAAAGAAACAAATCTCAGCACAATGCTTTTAGTACTTTCCCCACGGCAGAAGGAAAACTGCTGTTTTCTATGACTGTAGCAGTATCATTCAGTAACACAACAGTACTTTTTACCTTCATGAGCTTTCATTCCAGTAGCATGACTTGCACAGGGTCGTTAACTTGCAAAGAAGAAACAACCCCATTGACTCACCTGCTTTTGCAGCAAGCTGGCAGCACCACAATTATCTGATGCTTTGATTCTGAGACACCAGAACAGTCTCTTCATGCAAGGGATCACAGCACTAACGCAACCTGCTTCGATCGCCACTGCAGACTATTGGAAGCACCACTGAGAACCCAGCTGTGCCACAGCACTAACTCCAGTGCCAGCAACGCGGCGACCTCGTTGAAGCTTGGCAGGGGATGCTCAGGTACACTTTCAAAAGGACTTCACCACATGCATAGTCAACGGTCAGTCTTTGGTGAAATACTTCACAAGCCGGGCACGGTAATTGCGGCAGCGTCAGGGCAGTGTAGGGTGCGGCTGTATTTCCTGCCCCTTCTCACAGCGTTACAGGGCCAAGGCTGGGGACACGCACCCTTCAAAAGCCACCTGATCCACCTCCCCACACCAGAGCTGGCTCAGCTCCAGACCCAAACTGTTTTTGCCAGAGGTTTCACAAGTACCTAAAAGCGCTAACAGTTCCACCCCTGCCCTCAGCAGCCTACGCCACCTCTGCGCTAGAGTTAAAGGGTGTTAGTTCTTCCTGTGTCTGAACTCCGTTTCCCTTTACATCTCACCCCAGCCTCAGGAGACAGCTCTGGCTGATGCCTTAATCACACCCCTCTGTAAGGTCTGTTCTAGAGGAGTAAGTGACGGGGTGCCTGGTTAGCACACCCACCCCAGGCAGGCGGCATCGGGAGCTGCACACGGGGGACGCTCAGACACCCCGCCAGAGCAAAGCCGGCTGTGCAGTCCCAGCCACTGCCTTCTGCAGAACAGAGCCAGGCAATCCCCCCCGCGCCCCGGCTGTCTGGCGTTTAGCAGCAGGAAGGCAAATCTAATTACCAAAATCATGTTGCTGTAGAGATGAGCAGAGCAGTCTCCAGATGTATGGCGTGGCGTCGCTGCGCTGGAACTATCACCTTGCCCCCACTGAAATCAGTGGTAAACCTGCTGCCATAGGGCCAGGAGCCATCACCCCCAGCAGCGCTCTTATTGATGAGCTGATAAAAACTCTGCTTCTCGTCACTCACTCACTGGCTGCCCTGATTTTTTCCTCAGTGCTTTTAATTAATTTGATATTTTTATCACTGTTGAAGCAGCAAGCGCTTTAGGATTTTAATGATTTAGGAATTGCATACAGCAGCAAACTCCCTTCAGCAGAACCGATCCAGACTCCCCCACAGCTGGGATTTCCTGCTCCCGTCCCCATCCCCTCCTGGAAGGGCCCTAAGGCAGCCAGCCCAGGCACAGACACGTACCTATTGCTCTAACGCAAGCGCTGACAGCCAGCGCCTCACCCGCCACCCAGCACCTCGCCTACCACCTGCTCAGCTGGGGTTTAAGCTTGTCAATACAGATGCTGCCCCATCCAAGACAAAAAGGAATAATCTCTTTTTCTAGACATCTCAAATATTCACCCTAGAAACTGCAGAAGGGCTTTTGCTTTTCCTATTTGGAAGGTAAAATACTAGGAAGGGAACTGCAGCAAGCAACCTGCATGATTTAATACCGCATTTCAGGAAAGCGTTTCATCTTCAGCAAGTCGTTCTGAATTGGCAATTTTGTACTCAATCTTGCAGCCTAAGCCTTCTAAAATAAAAGCTATGGGCAGCCCATATGAATTTAAAGCACCTGTTATCTGGGTACTTCACGTCCTGCACTGTTTCGATCCTCAGAAACTCATTAGCAAATGAAGAATGTTATTTGCTTTTGTTGTTGTTGTTGTTCTTTTGGCCACACTACTGTAACAAAGGCATTGCAAAGCCAGTTGAAAGCTACCTGCCTTATTAAGTCTTGGCATGCCATATTTACTTAGCTCCCTCTTTCAGGTGCCAGGTAGGCAGAGGAGGATGCAAGTTCAGATCAGCAGGAGGATAAAGAAAAAAGGAACTTCAACAACTGGAGCTACTTGAAGGAAGTAAAAGGAAGTAATTGTCAAGGCGTTGTCATTGCTAAGGAGCAAATGGATCAACAGCAATGCAATTAAGAGCCCAAGAAATAAATCCCCCCCAAAAGCAAGCACAGGCAGCCTTCCCAGCTCCGTTGCTGCTGAGGGGCGCTGGGACCACCTGCACAGCAATGCACAAGGGATTTCTCCAGGGACCTGAGGGCAAGGCTAAAGCAGCAAGGATTTGGTTTCACAGAGACAACCACGACCTTGAGAGAGAAAGATGCCTCTCGCCATTCATGCAGATGCACATTATGCTCCAAGCCCCCTCTCCAGGGACACCGTGGGACATGGCATCCCGTGCAAGGCTTGACTCAGCACTTCAGAGCGGGCTGACCCTTCAGCCACGCTCTACCACCCCCACCAAAGTGGGACCTTGCACCAAGCTGAATGCAGCATCAGCCCAAACAGGGGGAAACCCAAGGCAGGAGGGGTGCTAGGCAGAAGCTGGCTGTTTGTGCCGCTGTGAACCTATGGTCCCTTAAGCTTCTGAAAGCTGAATTGCCCTCCCTTGGGGGCCACAGGTTGCAAAGTCTCTACTGCAGCACTGCCTCGTGTTACCAGGGCGCTAACTCTGCTACGCACTCGCTTGCAGCCTAGGGGCACAGTTGAGACCAGTGCAAAATGTTGTTCTACTTTGCAACTGCAAACCCTTAGCAGACTGTTTAAGACCAGGTTTCTAAATAAACGTGCCTGGATGACAGAGGGGTTGCATCCCATCTATGCGTTAAAGTTTGCTGTGTTTAGACACAGCTTCAGGCTATAGGTTTTCATGAAAATACGACTTCATCCTGCATACAACTCCCCTCTCAGTTTCAAGGAAGATACAGACAGTTGTACGATGGTTCCCCTTCTCGTGCTCCCCTGTGACAAGCAGTAAATTACAAGCTCTGGCCTTCCAGGTATCACCACTGGCACCTGAACTGGCACCCACTGAGACTGAAGCAGCTGCTCGTCTTGGGTGTTGTTTCAGGCTCTTTGTAAACTCAGGCTAACAGTAATTACTGTCACAGCAATATCAACCCTAACTGCCCAGAACCCCAAACTCAGATGTCAGTTTCCCTGCATAACCTATCCCAAATGCTTCACTGAAGTCCTTGCAGCAGCCAACCTGCAAAGAAAAGATCCTTGTAGCATGAGGTAACATGGCAAGCCAAGCAGGGAAAGCTCCCGCTGAAACCCTGATATCAGAAAGGCTGGAAAATAAGGGCCGTGACAACAGAGGAGAGACCAGAGGATGAAGATCCGTTCGCAGCAGAGGGGGTGCCCCTGCGCCTGCCCCCCTCAGCCACCGGTTCGCGGGAGTCTTTGAAATGAGTCACTTGGCTTCAGGTTCATGTGGCGCCGCGCCATTTGCCTTGGTCTTCTGCCCCTTTCCTCCTCACAAGAGTCATCTTAAAAGTATTCTTGGAATAGCTTCTGTGCACAACAAAACATCTAACAGGGCTGGGCTGAATTTTAAAGGACTTCATTTCAGTAACGCAATAACTCACTGTCCTGTCATATTTCAGAGTAATCAATGTGCATTAATTCAGTCTCCACTGAGCATCAGCAATGAATTTCACAAACCTCACAGACTGAACTTGCATTGCCTGAGAACAGTGCACTGCTACAGTGGAAAGAGCAAGAGGACAACACAGAATAAGCTGTGCTATGTTTTTATGTGCTTCTTACTTCCTTCTTCCTTTACAATAAACTATTAATAAGCCTGAAGGACGCACAAATGGAAGTATTTCTGTCTGTTGTTTATCGGCCAGTCAGTGCCACAATGGTTTCCAATTCAGCAGAGGCCGTCAGACCATAACGCAAGAACGCACGGGAACAGGGGCTGGCACGAGAACACCCACGCTGTGCAACTGGAGCCATAAAACAGAAACGTGCAAATCAGAAGCAGCAAGAGTAACAAACTGGAAATGTTGCCCAGCAGAAAAATTAGCAGTTCATTTATAACACAAGTGCCAATAAACCAAAAGGCACACCAGCTATTCCTTTTCTGACAGTCCGAGCACGTGGCACATTCCCAAATGACTGCGAGACAGTAGGAAACTGCTCATTTTCCAAGAAAGGGCTACGTGGCATTTCAGCCACTAACAACTCACATGGCCCTATTACTTAGGGCTGAGGCACAATTTTACTCCTTTCAATCAGGACTGACTTCACTGAAGTCAGACTTACTCCAGGGAAGAACAGATTCAAAGCAAGAGAATGACACAAACCAGCTCCTCATCAGGAAGGCCCGGACCCCACTTCACTGGGTTACCCACAGTCCCTGTGGATCATGCAGTATCAGAGATGTAGGGGTTATTCAAAGGTAGCACTCCTGAGCCTTCCACAACTAACACACAGATACTCTGCAGGCAAGCAACTGCAAGCCCAACACAGGTGGCTTTACAGAACCATCTCCCAAAGCCTGCCTCTTGGCCAAGGGCTTTTCAAGGTGCTCTGCACATCCTGACCATGCTACTGATGCATTTCTAGCTGAGCGACAGCACTCCGGCACTTCGCTGACTCACACTCCATCAAGTATGAGACAAAAAGTCCGATTTGTACAACGTTCTGGTTCTGCTGTAGAGTCCTCATGTGCTCCTCACCAAGCAGCCCACATCCCTCTGCCAGTGCCCTGCAAGGAGCACAAAACCCAGGTCGGCAGAAACCGCCAGGGTGTCGCTTAAGCTGTGCAGAGGACCTCGCTGGCACAGCTCCCTAATGCCACACACTCACCAGTTCAAGGGCAAGACAAGGGACAAAGTACTGGACATGAGTGCTCCTGGGAGTTATCTCACCCTACTTCTATTTGGGGTGATGTTCATGTGTTGCTCTGCTGCTTCTCTGTAGTTGAAGAGCAGCTGTTTGCCCTTCATGGGAACCGATTTACTTCCATCCCAAAAATGAATGCTCATGAATACTAATAAATCACATTTTAAAGGAAGCAGTGTCCCCTGCAAAGCCCATCTCGTAAGCTCTTATGTCACTTGGGCAGTATGGAGAACTGCCCTAGGCCAACATCATTTTAACCTTCCATACGAATGACGTAAAACAATTTCTCAGTCCCTCCCCAAAGCAACCGATCATTTCACAAGCATGGGGAGCCAGGCACCACAGGGCATTTCCTCTCTAGTTTGCCACAGCCATGCTGTTTGAGGATAGGACAGGGTGTTAAACTAAGTGTAAGCAGCAAACGGAAGATGAGAGAACAGCTGTGCCCAAAGAGAGCCTGCACCTCTGGCCTGGTGCAGAAACACCAGCTGGCTCAGAGCGACCCCCTCACCTTGCATCACCCACAAAGTCACGCAAAGAACTGTGCCAAGAGGCAGCAGAGTGCTGGTGCAAAGAGTCAGCCTGCCTGTCTGTGTTCCCCTGCAGGGCTTCCTCCCTTCCATGCCAGGTGCTAAACCCTTTGGCGTTAACAAGCCTCCAGGTAACACCGCCGCCCCTTCACATCACGGCACAGTGCCAGACTTGCCAGGGCCACAGCACCGATGCTCCAACCTCCGAGCAAAAGTATGGCACACGGGGCAGGGAATAGGTGCCAGCTGGCACAGCAACCACAGCCCCATGCACGCAGGCACAGCCACACCAGCGTGACTGCCCAAAGGCTCCAGGCTAACACGCTGCCTGCAGATTCTACCTGCCCCTTCATTCCTGTGTGCGCTCCAGATGCCTCTGCAGCACACCAGCCTCCTGCTGGTTAAAGACATCTGGAGCTCAGCGTGTCTGTGCCAGGCTGGCTCCCTGCCACGAGCACAGCGCATCTTCTCCCCTAGAATCACAGCTGGAGCACAGGTGGGCAAGTATCCTCAGGGGCAGCACAGCAGCAAGGCTGGAACACAGAGGCTATGAAAAAGCATCACCTTCGCTCCAGCCCAGGCTGAGGCAGGGAACTGGTTGCCAGATGGGAAAGGGGAAAGCTCTCTGGATCTAGCCATTCCCCTAGCGTTTTCCATCATAATTAAGCCCCTAACATCGAGTAGAGAGGTGCGATGGCTAAACACCTATCAGCACCCCTCCCTGCCGTTTCCCTACTGTCCCACGTGCACCTTCCCCTGAAAACGCCCAGGAAAGCACAGGGAGGGAACGCACAGCTCGTCAGTCCCTGCTGTGGTGGCATCGCACGGTGCTGCCAGCCAGGATGTGACCAGCTGCAGGCTGCCTGACCACAGCCTAGAGCAAACCTCGCAGCACGGCATGGGCTATAACCGGTGTGCAAGAAAAGTGCCGGCTTCAGACAGAGCGTTCCGCCGTCTCACTACTGCGGCCAACACGATACGCATTCAAGAAGCGACTCCAGTTTTCAAAGGTGGTGGTCCTCACTCTGATCAGGCTCAGCTTTGGGTCCTCCAAACAACAGGTTTGTATTTATGCAAACAGGCTTTTGTATTTATAATTATCAGAGCAAACCCCTAATTATGCAGCAATGGTCAGATACTAGAAACCAACACCATGAGAGGCCACCCCACCACACAGTGCACTCTTATCCCTGAAGCCAACAGACATGGCATTAAACGTTCCAGCACCGAAGGATAATCACAGTCTGAAGCACAGAAGAGCCTCCAGCCTATGACAGCATCATCTTCACCACAGGAAAAGTTTCCCCCAGCTGTAGATCCAGTGCAATGCCACTGAAACCAGGACAGTGCCTCAAAACCCACAGCAGATGCCCTGTTCTGAACCCAGCCCCACAGGTTCACCTCCCACTGAAGGCACACATCTCTCGGGGCCTCCAGTCTCACCTTGTTCTCATCAGGGGAGAAAACGATGCGGAAAGTCGCAAGCATGCCAGGCAGTACCTTGCGGCACACAGCATGGTGGCTGATCAGCTTGAAATAAGGTGAGCTCTCCAAGATGACCTTCACCAGCCCAGGAACCTGCAGAAAAGAGAGGGAAGTACGATCTTGCAGCTTGTGGAAACAGGAGGAGAAGAGACCTGGTGACACCACCTTCGCAAAGCACTTTTAGCTCTGGAGGTACATGCACGTAACACATAAGAGTGAACATTAATCCCTTCTGCCTGGGCAAAACAGCTCGAGGCCAGAGGCAGCAGGGCGATGAAGGAAGCGCCAAGCAGGGAAGACACCAGCAGCACGGAGGTATAATATCTGAATCAAGTCACCCGTGTATTCAATAAGCCCAGAGAATCTGCTGGCTTCTGCCCGTACGCATCCAGGCAGACATACCCCTAGAAGGGGACTGTATTATCTGAAGGCCAAACAGTACGTGTTAATCCTGGGGGAAGGAAGAAATCCACTTTAACGTGCTGGGTTTGAGCGGGGCAGTCTAGCTGCGGTGCTACAGCCATGTAGGCAGACCAGCAAGAGGGGACCACAGATACTGTGGCCTTACTGGGAATAAAAGCAGCAAATGAAGAGCAAAAGGAGGAGACACAGGAAGACAAAGAGACAACCCCAGAAACAGAGAGATGGCTGGGAAAATCCAAAGGGAGCTGGAAAGAAGCAAGGGAGAAGCACAATATGCTACAAGGAAAGGCTGATGCAGAGGATGAGAACCAGCAACCTGGCACAGTGATGGAAAGCCAGGCGACCCCCCAGGCTGTGCCTATCAACTAGGGGCTTCAAAGGCATTTTCTGCCCCGAGATACATGACTGGCACTGGCTGGTGGTGGTTTCATTATTAAAAGCCAACCTCTGCTCTCCGGAGGCTCCTGCTGCCTGTGACTGTAGCCAGGCAGCTGCCAGCGCAGGCAAGCCAGATCCCCGGGGACCCCTGCCCACCCCCAGCAGTCCCTGCAGGCACCCTGCTGCACGGTTCTGCCCTCTGGGACACCACCAGCACACAGACGGCACACAGGCATTTTCCTAGCACATAGACAGCAACCCCTGAGCGCCAAATCTCAAAGTCTGAAGCAGGTGATTTGGACTGGTGGGCAGCTTCACGGATCAACAACAACCCCACATGAGGCTTGGAAAAAATGGAGGCTCATTCTGCACCACCCACCCGAGCCTGGTAACCCGCGGCCAAGGCAGTCCTGAACTCTCCAAACGCCCTTGGAACCCAGCAATGTCCGGGGGCAGCGAGTTCCAGGAGCCAACTTCACAGTGCAGACAAGCATTTTGGTCACCATGTCCCTTGGAAGAGGAACACGTGTGGCTCAGACCTTCAGCAAAAGCCACCCAGAACATCTGAGGGTGCTGAGGAACAGCCTGAAGATAGAAAAGCAATTTTACAACACAGGTAAGAGCAGGAAGTATATAGTACAGCACTTCTGTAGTTGCATGATTACAGAGCCTCTATGCGGAATATATTTTGCTGTCAGATGGATTTTTATGGGGCAGACAACTTCAGGCTACCATGCAGTGTAACTCAGTATGATTCAGAGGAATGGGGGAAACTGGCACGAAAAACTTGAGACAGAGCACAACGTTGCTTTTCTCCAGGACATCGCCAAAAGCCAACCAATTTAGAGTATAACACCCTCGCAGGATTATCCTGTCCGTCTTTCTGTATTTAAAACATACCAAAGATTTTCCTGGAGCTTATCTTACTTTTACACCCATGCTCTCCAATGGTTGAGCTCTTACTAGCTTCAAAACTACATTGTTTTGGGAAAAAAAACACAGTTCACACATTGCCTCCCCCTTCACAGGGCACGTAAATCCCAAGGTGCAGCTTTACACAGTACAAGTTTATTACCTTTTCCTGGGAATGGCAGAAATGTTAATGCAGATGATCTTTTCCACTTGAGGAAGCACGAATAGAGCAAATTAACTGTTTGCCTGTTGGCTGGTACTTGGCAAAGATAAACATTTTGAAGTGCTGCATGGATAATGGAGCAGGTGAAGCCAAAGACTCAGTGGGAATGAAGCAGAGAGTAGGAAGAGAGAAACTGAGGCACATTTTAATCAGGGACGAGGATACCTACAGCAAAGACTGCCCAAAACTCAGCGCAGATCACACCAGTGGCATCCCCCGGGTGCAGGCGCCCATGCTGCATCTTAGCAATGTTCCCAAGTTAAATGCCAGACCAGGAATGGTGCAGTACTCTCCCGGAATAACTGAGGGAGCACACCTGCATCCTTCCTTGCCAAAGGGTCTTCCATTTTCACCCATATCCCTGTCACAACCTGTTATCTCAGGAGATACTTGGACTTCTCTTGCTGTTCTTCCACCTGCAATATGCCTCGACAGCTTATTTTTGTTGTCCACCTGTTTGTCCTCCCCAACAGGGAAATTTGGAAAGGAGGCGAATTCACCATCTCTTGTGCACACTTCCATCTTCCCATCCCACCCTGCCCTCACGCATACCTCTTCCTCTCCATTACAGAAGAGTATCCTTAATTACACCCCTCCTTCTCACCTGTCTCTACTGCCCGTGCACTTACTGCTGCGTATCAAGAGAAACCCTTGCGTGTAGGAAAGCGCACAGGGAGAGAACACCGAGCTCAGCTCCTTTCCTCCCTCCTGCCTTTTCCCACCAGCTTGCCCTTGGCACATGCCTCATTCCAGCAAACGTTTCCCCAGCTGAAGTTCAAAAGGTCCCAATTTCCCTCTTGACAGTGGAACAAAACCGCTGACATTTTTCGACTTTTCCATTCTCAACTTTCTTGGGAAGTCTCAAAATGATCGGTTTTTTTTCAAGTAAAGGTGGAGACCTTTGAGGGCACTTTACTCCGAACATGCTGTGGCTCTCCAAAGGGGAAGCAGAGCATCACGTTGTCTCAGGAAAACCTGAGCAGAACCCAACTAAGCTTAGCAGGAGCCTGAAGGGGCACCTAAAGGCCTCCCGCTGCTGATGCTAAATCAGCCTGCTTCCACTGCTGTTTCAAAACACCTTTCCTGAAGCGCTGTTACCGCTAATTATAACTTACTCCAGCATAAAGTGGAGAAGACCCCACCCCGAGCTCTGACAGCCCGTTCAGCTCTCTGTGCAGCTCACCCAGAGGCAGAGGTGCCCTGTGGAAACTGAGATTAACCACGGAGCCACCAGGACGCGGTGCACACTCGAGGGAAAGCACGAGGGCAGGGAAGAACTGTACAGCCCCCAACATTCCCAGCCGTGCAGGGCTTCCACGGGGAAAGGTGCTGACTAGAAAAGCTCCTTCCAGCGAGGTACTACCAACACACAGCCAAAACCAGGGGGAGAAACCTCAGCATGGGAAGATTTCCACCGTCTTGCAAAATAAAGGCGGTGAGACGTTTTATTCTGGATGCACTGTGCTGCAGCAGGCCACTGGCTACGCTGTGCACCGCGCGGATGACACTGCTCTCCAGTTCCAGCACAGGGTTAAACTTCCACATCCCAGCACTTACCTTGTCCACGTTCCTCAGAATCAGTGGCACTTCATAGACCTCATCGGGGACGTAGCTCTGGAATACCACCTCTGACGGGAAAGGCTGGAACAAGCTCTGTTCCGGGGCAACTGCCGAGAACTGGAGATGCAAAAGAGAGCAGAGAGTTTCAGCCGCGGGGAGAAAGACTCATCGGTGAGAGAATACAGCACCGGCCTCCAGCGAAGGACAGTCCCTTGGTGAGTACGCCTGCCCAGCTCACGCTAGGGGAACAGCAGCTCACCCACCTGTGTTCTGAGCAGATCAAAAGTTTCTGGGCCACACCGAGCAGGCTCAAGCGAGCAGCTCTTTTGGCAGGCGTTTCTCCAGGTCTCCTTCTCCAACAGGCAAGGCAGCACTTACCTCCGGCAGAGCCCTGGGCTAACACGGTCACACAGCTCCAGAGCACTCACTGCAAGAGCTGTAAGCACTCGTGGAGCAAGGGAAAGCCAAGAATTTACAGGAGACCCCATGGGAAACAATTTGGGGATCATCTTTACTTTGAGACACAGAGACCAAGCCCAACACATCCTCAAATCGCTTTTTTGACACACAGCCCAGAAACCAGGAAGAAGAGAAGACAGGCCAGAAAGGAACACCGCCGTTAAGAAAGCGACAGATGAGGTGGTAAGTTCCAGGTACTTTCCCAGCATCACTGGGCAATTTGAGTAAGGCTGGACTTGGCATCTCCTTTTCCCATGAGCTTTAAATGGATGCTTCATTATATTCTATTATTGCCATTTTATTTAATACCACTACAGAAGCAGGTCTGAAAACATACAGAAACAGCAAATGCTTACAGCGCCCGGGCGTTACTTTGAGAAAACTCCTCCCTGCTCTGCCTCCCCCCTTCCAGCTGAACTCTTCACACTCACAAGACACAGGCACGTCTCCTGCTTCTCCACAGCAGTCAGGGTCGTGCTGAAGCCAGCGGCCACAGCACACGGCCGGTTCTGTGTGCGCTCGTCCGAGGCGTTCCCAACCTCACGCGCTGTCTAGGGCAGTCCTTAACCAATTTGCTACAGGTCTCTCGCTGGCAGTTTTCCACTCAACAGCCTACCTCAGTCATCTACCCCTTTGGAACGTGTGTTATACTAAGCCGATCTGTAAGAAAAGCAGCTTTAAACACACGTGTAAATAAACATTGATCCAGATAAAGCACACCCACTCCCCTCTGCCCAGGGCCATTCCCCTGTGTACCTGGCAGCCTGAAAAATCTAACACCCTGTACGGGTCCCACTCGATGTTCCAACCCAAAGCATTCATGCAATTGCTTTAGCTACACCTTGAGTAGTTACTGTAGGCCCTCAGCCCTCAAAGGCCAACGCAGCCACCACTGAGGGCATCCTATGACCCCAAGCGTTTGACAGAGACTACACCCAACCAAGGGCTGGCTATTTCAGCAGGAAGGTGGGAAATTGCAAGCTTGCATCCTTGTGGCCCGCCCCAGCCTTCCCCCAGTATCATGCTTTAGCCACAGTAGCTCATCTCCAGCAAAAGCCACCAACTTCAACAGAGGTTGTTTATATGGGCTTAGCGCAGGTCAGGACTTCGACATCTCACTGGGGAAAAATGTTTTACCTTTCCCCCAGCAGAAGGAACTCCACACCAGCAGCAGTTTGAAACAACAACAGGACTTAGTCACCAAGGCATTTAGATAAGCTGGAGGCAAGCCTGTCACAAGCACGCGCTCTCTTCAAATGTCACGTCAAACAGCAAGGAAAAGGGCAAGAAAAGGCTACCTTATGATGGGACGCTTCGCTCATGTCTAGAATCTGGATAATCTGGGGTCGCCGCATCTCCCGAGTGCTGGCCAGCCTCTGCCTGGTGGTAAGAGACGTCTCCTTCAGGAGGGCAGAGGGAGTCAGCTGAAACGCAAAACACCAGCAAGAGCTACAGAACTGCCTTTATTCAGAAAGGCTTTTCTTCTTCAAGAGCCACCGATGAATAATTTGCGATCATAGCCGCTAGGATAGTCCTGGAAGTCCCATAATTACCTGTTGAAATATTTACCATTAGTAAATTAATGATAGAGAGCGCAATACACATGCTCCAAACAAGTAGCTTTGTCCCGTTAGCTTCTCCTTCGTGATTTGATGTGACATGTTGGGGGATTTTGCTCTTCGGGCATTTGTTTCCTTTCCAGTTTGGCTGGAGTGAGCCAGTGACCTTTGAAAAAGGTTGGGAGGAGTTATCAGAAATCCCTTAACTCCATCCTTGCACAACGCTCACAACCACCACACATGTGCAGATGTCACTGCTGGGTGAGTCAGGAAAGCAGAAAATCAGTGTTGTGCCAAGACTGAGGTGGAGAGGAATGGCTCCAAGTTTTAGTTATCTCTTTTTAATTAGCACTTGTTTTCTCTGTTTGGGCCTCCGAGACTCCTCCACAGCAGTATGCAAAGGTATCTCCTCGACAGAGCTTCAGCACCAGGTCATCTTCAGCCAGGTGAGCTCTGGTCAGCAAAAGGGCCGTCTGAGGATGGGGAGGAGGAATTGCCCTGACTCCGCTGCTGTCTGCAGCACTGGATCTGTGCTCCACACGGGATACGGGACAGAACAACTGTTTTGGAACCTGTTCCATCTGGGACCAGCCATACCTCTCGAAACCTTCAGGCAGAGTTTGAGCAGCCCACCACGTGCCCAGCTGCCTGGAGGGCAGGTATGGTCAGAGCAGCGCTGGCAAGCATCCCGACGTGACAAAACGTTACTGCCCACACAAAGCGGGCGGAAAGAAGCACACGCTCATGCTTCAGCTATTCCGGTGCAATGCCCGGTACGTTCATTTAAACTGGCTCCAGTGGCACATCCAGACACAACTCTGGACTTCCCCTGAAGCAGCACACAGTCCATCCCCTACTGCACCATGGTCACCACCTCCGACAGAAGCATGGCAGCAGAGAGACGGGGAGGCGGTGTCCAGCTTCACAGTGCTGCCAGACAACAGGAGGGGCAGGTAGAGGAAGGACGCGGGGGCAGTTTCCAGCCTTACACAGCTCCTACCTGGCCGCAGCAGGTACTTACAGTTGCGGGCTTCTCTGTCCCTCTGGCTAGCTTCGGATTACGAGGCACTACCACTTGGCTCGGGAATCTACTGGCCATCCTGGAGGGCCCCGTGAACCAGCGGGGCTTTCCGGTGGCCATGCCTCAGTTGACCTGCAAGGAACAGCAACGGGACTTGGAAAATCCAGCATCCCCTTCCATGGCAGACCCAAAGGAGACAGCTGTGTCTCCGGGCTGTGGCATCCTTCATAACTGGAGAGCAGCCGGCATCCCCACCCTGTCTCATAATTAGACCATATTTCAGTGGCAGAGTTAAGACTGATAGAAGTAAAAGCCCAGAACAAACACTCCAAAACAGCCTTTTGCTGTGGGCGCAGTCCCACAAGCCACAAACACACATCAAAGACTGCTGGCACTTCTCATCTTCTCCCCCTCTTCCATGCATTTTGCAACTATTTGCTGGAATTATTATCCAAATCTCTATTAATACCCAAACTGTCCTTTATTACTCTTTAAAAGTTTTTTGGTGGGAACAAAGGATAAATGTCACTTCACTGCTTCATTTTGCAAAAACAGCTGACCCCATGTGACTTTGTGCCTGACCCTACTAAGTGCTCAGAGTATTATGAACAACCTTAAACCCAGGGATCGCTGCTGCCCCAAGCATCAAAATCAGACCACTCTCCTACTTTGCAAACCAAACGCCCATCCTTTGTGCAAGGAGGTTGGTGATGTTTTTAACTAAGGGACCATAGAGTTCAATACTCTGATTAACAACTATGGTTTCTCAAAGCTAATTTGGTTAGGTTACAAAAATTATCCAGCAAATATGACTCCTTCCAGGCATGAAATTACCATGCCCAAGAGCCTTTCTCCATGGAGAATGAGGGCCTTATTTTTCACTTACTAACACCCAAACTCTAGGCTCCCTACAGGCATTAAAAGCTGTAGCAGCAGAAATAAAAGCATGAAACCATTAAAGTCGCATGAGCAATTAGCTCAAATATAAATACAGCAGATGTGACAGCTCGGCCACTTCAGGCTATCCTAATGGCAGTTCCTCTCAAGCATCCTTATCCTGCAGGCAGCATGGCTTAACAGGTCCCTGGGCCATCCTTCTTCTATCACCAGCCTGCTGACAACCTCCCCATCCGTCTCTCAAAAAGTGGGTGTGCAAGAAAGGGAAAGAAAACACCCCCAGAAAGTGGGTCTCAAGCACCGACAAAAGTCAAAGGTAAGTATGTACAGCATTTACTAAGCACTACTTTGGACGAGAAATCATTTCCCCTCCCTTTCTGGCTAACTGGGCCAAGGAACAGATGGATGTCCCCACTTCTTTTTTTCTGGGACTTGAAAGACCAGTGGCCTCAAACCCAGCTCTACCCTAAAATTATTTTACATCCTGACGATAAGTAAAAAATCACAGATCCTACCCCCTCCTGCTTCCTCCTGTTCCGCATCACTTTTCTTCACGTGGACTTGCTGTACACGGCTAGACACCATTCTGTGCAAAGACCGCCATTCCCTTCCCCTCAGGTTTGACCCACATCCTGCAAACAAGGCAATATTTTCAGCTCATTACTCCCGAAACACCACAGCATTGCGCATGTTCACGGTACCAGGCCCTTCATAGTTTCAGGGAACAACAGGGTTGCCATTTCCTTTTGTCCTTGCCAGGAACATGAGAGAACAGCACGGTCCTACGGACACAAGGGCATGCTGCAGCTGGAGCTCGGATTGAAAGCTAGAAATAACTATTCGTTAAGAGAGAAATCTAATGGGGATGATACAACACTAATCTGGGTATCAGTGCTTTATTACTGGGTCTTGAGAGCAACTGGATTATTTGTTTCAATTTTCTAACTATAATTTCACTTCCCTTGAAACTAATCCTGCTCATCACGCCCACACCAGTTATTTCCAGAGGGCTTCCAGTCTGCATGCCCCCATACCAGTCCAGCAGCTTCCCCTACCCTCTAGCCCCAGAGTTAGGCACTTCCAGAGCCCCGCTTCCCTGGAGCCTGCAGGGACCAGCCTCCTGCATCAGGAGGAAAGCAGCAGAACTAAGAAAGCAGCCACATTCTCCTGCAGGGGCAGGACAAAACAGCAACCGCAACACAGCCCACCTCCAGCCACCACCCCTGGCTGCTGCACGGGGAGCTCCATCTTCCCCACCTCAGAGAGCCCTTTACCCCCCCCCCCCCCCCCCCCCCCCCCCCCGAAATTAAGGAGAGACTGCAACTGCCCCTCTGCTCCAGGCTCAGAGCACAGACGGCTCGGGCACCTCGACTGTGGGTTCAGAGCATGAACGCCCCAAACCTGGGCATGGGAACCAGCTGCGCCAGGACACAACAGCTACCATCACCTCAGAAAAGCAATGAGGAAATATACCCAGGGCTGGGGTACAATTCCTGACGTGTCTCAGGAAACCCAGATGTGCCAGAGCAGGGTGCCAAGCTCCAGCCTCCTCCCCCACGCTCCCTTTACTCCAGTACCTACTACTACGTACTGCTGTGCTTTTGTGCTGTGCCTCACATGGCTGCCAGGGCAGGGTGAGAAGCAGCAAGAGAATTCCTGCCTGGCACCTTCTCCAGGGGAGCAGCGCTGCACTTTGCCGAGGTGAGGTTTTTTGGCTCTGCATGATTTCAAATGTGAGGGGTCTGTTTTCTCACCACAGAAAGCAGGGAGCAGAAATTTTGTGCTGTACCTCACATGGCTGCCAGAGCACGGTGAGAAGCAGCAAAAGAATTCCTTCCTAGCATCTCCTCCAGGGGAGCAGCGCTGCGCTTTCCCAAGGTGATTTTTTTGTTCTGTGAATGATTCCAAGTACGAGAGGTCAAATTTCTCAGAACAGAATGCACAGAGCAGAACTTTTGTGCTGTTCCTCTCATGGCTGCCAGGGCACGGTGGGAAACAGCAAGAGAATTCCTACCTGGAACCTTCTCACCATGTCCTTGCAGCCACATCAGGCACAGCAGAAAAGTTCGGCACCCTTCTCTCTGTGGTGAGAAATTGGACGCCTATACATTGGCAATCATGCAGAGCCCCAAAGAGTCACCTTGGCAAAGTGCTGCACTGTCCCCCTGGAGAAGGTGCCAGGAAGGAATTCTCTTGCTGCTTCTCACCCTGCCCTGGCAGCCATGTGAGGCACAGGAGAAAAGTGCTGCTCCCTCCTTCTGTGGTGAGCAAAACTGACCCTTCAAAGTTGCAAGCGTTAAGAGCCCAAAAAAGTCACCTTGGGAAAGTGCAGCACTCCTCCCATAAAGAAGGTACCAGGACAAAATTTTCTTGCTGTTCTCACCCTGTCCTGGCAGCCATGTGAGGAACAGCACAAAAGTTCTGCTCCCTGCTTTCTGTGGAGAGAAAATGGGCCCAAAGTTTTTGCACTCCTGTAGAGCCAAAAGAAAAAAATCTATCTTAGGAAAGTGCTGCACTGTCCCCCTGGAGAAGGTGCCAGGAAGGAATTCTCTTGCTGCTTCTCACCCTGCCCTGGCAGCCATGTCAGGCACAGCAGAAAAGTGCTGCTCCCTGCTTTCTGTGGTGAGAAAACTGACCTCTTTTCATTGGCAATCATGCACAGAAAAAAAAAATTAAATCACCTTAAAGCGCAGCGCTGCTCCCTTGGAGAAGGTGCCAGGCAGGAATTCTCTTGCTGCTTCTCACCCTGCCCGGGCAGCCATGTGAGGCACAGCACAAAAGTTCTGATCTCTGCTTTCTGTGGTGAGAAAATTGATCCTTCAGAGTTGCAATGCTTAAAAGCCCAAAAAATCACTTTGGGAAAGTACAGCACTGCTCCCATAAAGAAGGTACCAGGAAAAAATTCTCTTGCTGTTCTGTACCCTGCACTTGCAGCCATGTGAGGAACAGCACAAAAGTTCTTCTCCCTGCTTTCTGTGGTGAGAAAATGGAACCAAAGTTTCTGCACTCCTGCAGAGCCAAAAGAAAATATATATCTTGGGAAAGTGCAGCACGGCTTCCCTGGAGAAGGTGCCAGGAAGGAATTCTCCGGCTGCTTCTCACCCTGCCCTGGCAGCCATGTGAGGCACAGCAGAAAAGTGCTGCTCCCTGCTTTCTGTGGTGAGAACATTGACCCTTCAGAGTTGCAGTCGTTAAGAGCCAATAAAAAGCATTTTGGGGAAAGTGCAGCCCTGCCCCCCTGGAGAACATGCCAGAAAGGAATTCTCTTGCTGCTTCTCACCCTGCCCAGGCAGCCATGTGAGTCAGCACAAAAGTTCTTCTCCCTGCTTTCTGTGCTGAGAAAATGGACCCAAAGTTTCTGCACTCCTGCAGAGCCAAAAGAAAAAATATATCTTGTCCAAGTGCAGCACTGCTCCCCTGGAGAAGGTGCCAGGAAGGACTTCTCCGGCTGCTTCTCACCCTGCCCTGGCAGCCATGTGAGGCACAGCACAAAAGTTCTGCTCCCCGCTTTCAGTGGTAAGAAATTTGACCCAAGCATTTTGCACTCATACAGAACCAGAGCTCACCTCGGCAAAGTGCAGCACGGCTCCCCTGGAGAAGGTGCCAGGCAGGAATTCTCTTGCTGCTTCTCACCCTGCCCTGGCAGCCATGTGAGGCACAGCAGAAAAGTGCTGCTCCCTGCTTTCTGTGGAGAGAACATTGACCCTTCAGAGTTGCAGTCGTTAAGAGCCAATAAAAATCATTTTGGGGAAAGTGCAGCCCTGCCCCCCTGGAGAACATGCCAGAAAGGAATTCTCTTGCTGCTTCTCACCCTGTCCTGGCAGCCATGTGAGTCAGCACTAAAGTTCTGCTCCCTGCTGTCTGTGGAGAGAAAATTGACCAAAACCTTGTGCACTCATGCAGAACCAGAGCTCACCTTGACAAGTGCAGCACTGCTCCCTGGAGAAGGTGCCAGGAAGGAATTCTCTTGCTGCTTCTCACCCTGCCCGGGCAGCCATGTGAGGCACAGCACAAAAGTGCTACTCCCTGCTTTCTAAAGTTGGCAAAATTGACTGTCCACAGTTGCACTCATGTAGAGATAAGACTTTCTCACTCAAAAGCAAAACCCAAGATGCCACGTAGCCTTGGGAACTCCCTTGTCCTTCCGTGTGGCTGGTGACTTCCCATGGCTCTTCCACAAGGCAGGACAAACAACCATGAATTTGGAAGCCCACGTTAGTTCAAGTACTCTTAGTCCTCTGGCAGTCACTACTTATGGGCCAGCGGTCCTCTCACCCCTCCACAGATCTGCCTCTTAGTCCTCTAGCAGTCATCCTCCATGGAGGGACCACAAGTCCTCCATACCTACCCACCAGCTCACCAGAAATGAGTCAGACCACGCCAGAAGTGACACTGCCTGACCTGCAGGAGATATATTAGACCAGTAACGACGGTTTCAAGACAGAAAAAACACCACCATCCACCAGCACAGCAGAAAAACAACCAGAAGAAACTTTGTACACAAACCAAAGGCACCCATCCAAACCCTATAATGGAAAAAAAAGCTGAAAAAGGCACTCTCCACAAAAAAACCCACCACACAGATCACAAGGTAAGATAAAAATGCCATAACCCCAGGAACGCAGGGCCAACAAACACAGATTCTGTCCATAACAGTAACACACTTTGACACTAACTCACCTGACCTCTGGCATACTTGACCTTGTTGCCGCCAAACCCCAGCACACTGTAGCCCTAAGACAACACAAAATGGAGCACAAAGTCCCTGGAGATCTCTGCCAGGGCCTTCAGGTGGTCCCTGACCTCACAAGTGAGAACAAGATGGAGGCACCAGGACAACACCGGCATGCGTCTTCACACCCTGGAAAAAACGCTCCTGGGCAGAGAGGCTCAGGCACTCGGAGGCTTTGAGCCAGCCCTCCACCATCACAGGGCTTCAGCTCATCATTTCTGTGTCAGAGCCACCAGGCAGGTGGCCCCATCCTCCCTGAGAGACCCCTCAGGGCACCTGTACCCAGCTCCAGGGGGCTGGACACACAGCCTCGGATCCATGGGGGGGAGGGGTGCTTTAATCCTGGGAGCAGGATTTCTGACAGTGCCCCTGGGGAGGAAAGCCTCCTCAGGCCTGGAAGCCTGAGAGACGTCCCTGCGCTGCTCCACATGTCACCAAAAGCAGGGGCTGAGGAAGGCTGCTTTGGGGCCCACCAAGGGAACCAGCTCCCCTGGGCTGCTCTGCGGCCACCAGCTGCTGTTGCAGGTCTCAGTGCTGCTCTGCAGTCGGCCGTCACCTCCTCGCGGGACACTCTCCAGCGCAGCACACATCTGCACTGGCTCTCCCTGGGGACAAAGATCACAAGCGAGGGATGGGCTTGGCTTTGCCCCCAGTCCCAGGCTGCCAGCAGAGAGACCTGCCACCCCCGCCCCAGCTGTGCGATGTGGGCACCACGTACAGCTGCAGATGTGGGTCAGGGCAGCTGTGGGCAGGGGGCAAGCCCCGTGGCGGTGCCCCCGGCACTGGCAGCAGGCAGAGCTGGGGAGAGCGAGGGGCAGCCCAGGGAAGCCGGCAGCCGGCGGCGGGGCCCGTCAGGGTGCAGCACCCTCAGCAATGCCCGGCTCCGTGCGCCTCGGCCCCAGGGCTGCAGCGCAGGGCTGGCCCCAGCTGGGGCTGGGCTGGGAACAGGCAGGCAGGGCCCCTGGCAGCCCCGGCACGCACCTGCTCCCTGCATGGGGCAGCCTGGTCCTCTGCAATCGACCCCGTGGCATCCAGAGAAGAGCCCTGCCCTGGGCCTGAGCCATCGCTGCAGGGATGAGGCCTTCCTCGGCGTCCGTCCCTCAAATCCCTCCCTCTGGCCCCCACGGTCCATCCCTAAAACACTTCCCCTCGCCCCCGGTCCCTGCTGGCCCTGAAGGCCGGCCACAGCACTTGGTTTCAAGCCTGAGCTTGTCATGTCATGGCTGTACTGGAATGTGGTACAGTGAAAGGAGAGAGAGAAATGGCAAATTTTCCCCCTCGGGGCGGTCAAATGCTGGCAGAGGTTGTCCAAGGAGGTTGTGGAGTCTCTGTCCTTGCAGATCTTCAAAGGCCAAGGGCACACAGTTCTCTGCGACCTGCTCGAGGTGAGCGTGCTGGAGCAGAGGGCTTGGCCCAGAGGACCTCCACTGGTCCCTTCCAACCCCACCCTCCCGTGTGGCTCTGTGCTTTGCTTTTCCTCCTAAAGCCCCTCAGCTCAGCCCTGATGCCCGCTGGAAAGGGTGCTGGGGAAGGGACGATCCCAATCTCCTCCCCGAGGGTCCACCCCAGCACAAGAGCTCCCCACTCCAAAAGACCCTATGGCAGACACAGTCAGGAGAGGGAAAAGATTCTTTTATTGTCAACAGCAGCTGCGAGGGCCCAGGAGTCACAGCTGTTCAGCCGGTGAAAATCAGTCAGCACCTGCAAGGACAGAGTCAGAAAGCTCTGCTAAACCCCCAGAGGCAGGAAGAGGCAGGATTTGGTTCCCCCCTCTTTGGGGGACGCTGTTTCCGAGGAATTCCTCATGGCCCAGAAGGGACAGCTCTTGCTGGCCTCCACTCGAGGCCGGCTCCGGTGCCTTCTCCCCAGGGGTGATGTCCCTAGGGAGCTGTGCGTGCGCAGGGATGCTGACAGTGCCCCTGTGCCGCGCAGCAGGGCTCGACGGGGAGCTCCCGGGGAGCTGCCGTGGGGCTCATCCCAAACCCTGCTCAGCACCAGCCCTCGCCAGCCCTTGCCAGCCAGCTGGGCTGACTTAGGGACGTGTTCAGAGCTGGGAAAGATGGGCAGCAGCGCGTGGTACGCACCTGGCCTTCCTGACATGCTGCAGCTTCCTGCGTTCTCTCAGGTTTGGGTCCACGAAATCATTTCCTCTCTTCTCCTTTTTATTTGTGCTTGGCTGTCCCTCTCCTCTGCCCAGGCTTCTTTTCTCTTCCTTTTCCTTGACTTTTTCTTCTCCTGGTGGGAGCCTGCAAACCTTTCCATCCCACAGCGTGATGAGATGGGGAAAGCCCCAGGCCCCTGCAGTGAGCTCTCAGGGCAGGCAAGGGGAGCTCTTCCTACCTGGTTTCCTGGGGCAGGCTGGTCAGTTGTGGCAGGCGTGCCAGGGACTCTGCCGTGCCCTCGGGGGTGCCTGGAGGCAAATCTGGAGGTGCCTAAACCAGAAATTTGGGAGGTAGCGGGTGGCAAGTGACAGCCTGGGGTAGTGAGGGCCTGACTGCCAAATTGCCATCTTAGCTCTACAGAGGAGATGCTGGTTTGCATCGTGCACATTTTGCACAGTCCAGCCAACGCAGCCTAGACTTGATGAAGCTGCGATGGAGTAGGATTTGAGCAAAAGCCCTCTCAAGGTGGCAGCTACTCCTTTCTGTCCTTCTGTGGGTATTTTGTAGGTATGTTTTGTTTGATGAAGCAGATCATACTTAATGAAGTGCATTCCAGAAACAGCCTTTCCAGTTTTCCTTAACACACACCACTCTGGGGAGAGAGGAGGAGCCCCAAAGGCACAAGAGAGCGGCTGCCAGGAGGAGCCCCAGCGGCTGCTTGGCCTCCTGGGAAATTACTGTCCCACTTGAGACATGTTGCCCCAGTGTCTGTGGAGCTGCCGTACCTCTGCCGCTTTGGGCCCTGCCCCTGTGTCTCCCCCAGCTCCTCTGTCGATGTCCAGCAGAGAGGCGGCTGCATCCAGAAAGGCTTTTGCTGGACGCTGGGTCTCTGCTGTGCCTGCAGGGCCACTTTGCTCTTCGCACCGCAGCTCTGGAAAGCAAAAGCACGTGCAGCAGCGTGAATTCTTGGAAGTCAAGAACACCTAAGCAAAGCCCAGCCGAGCCCTACACCACTTGTCTCCTCAACGTTGAGGTTTCTGGCATCCCAAGCCCCAGTGTCTGTGACAAGCCTCAGTCCCGCCTCCTACCTGTGCGCCTGTCCATGGGTGCTGGCACCTCCTTGGCTGATGGAGGGGAGAGGCCGGCCACCTCCTGCCCAAAGATGTCCCCGCAGTTTTCAATGAGGAACTCCACCAGCACGTTCACCTGCAGACATGAAAGCCTTGGTCTCAAGCCAGGTGCCTGCAGACGTGTCAAGCAGCCTTTCCCACTGCTGACCCTTCGTCTGCGCAGGCGGCTGCGGCTGGGGGTTGCTCTTCCAGGCACGCAGCCCACCAGCCCTGGCTCAAGGGAGGAGGCAGCCAGGGACCTCTCAACAGCCAAGCTCCGATGGGCCGGGAAGGCAGCAGCCGGCTGCTGGGTAGGGCGTACCTTCTCGGTCACCGCCAGCATGGCCTGCAGCGGGAGCAGGTCCTCGTTGGGTGGGCTCAGCAGGTTGGGCCCGACGCAGATGGCCAGGTTGCTGCAGCTCATTCTGCTGGTGGCTGCGTTGTGGCCAATGTGCTGCAGGAGGGCCATCAGCCGCTTCAGGAGGAGGAGGTTGGCCGCAGGCAACTTGTCGGCCACCCTGAGGGAAGAGGAAGACAAGGCTGATGAAGCAGAGGGTGCCCACAGCCGTCCCCGCAGCTGGCCCCAGGCGGGTGGGAGCCAGCAGCCGTGTTGCACAGCTTTGCAGCTGCCCGAAAAGACAGCTTTCTGAGGAGCCCGTGCCTTGGCAGGCAGGTCCCAGAACTCTCCCGGTCCCTGCTCACCAGGCAGGCTGCTGCCCACACTTACGCTTTCAGCTCCTCCACCTTGGCCTGCTTGCTGGCCCTCTCCATGGCTGCCATCCAGTCCTCATAGAGGTCGATGACAAGGAGCTTGGATGGGATGCTTCGCAGGAAGTCCTGCAATGCCAAGGGCTGCAGGTGAGCCTTTGAACACTGCAGGCCAGCCAGGAGCTCCTCCAGCTGCAGGTCAGAAGCGCTCACCTTCAAGATGACGGCCAGCAGCAGCGCAGGCTGACTTCCCATGTCAATGTTCTTGCCGCGGTCCAGGGCCTCGCGTAGCTGTCGAAGTTCTGTGCCGCCGGCAGCTCTGCGGAATATCCCCTCCGTCGTCGGTCCTCGCTGGCGCAGGACAGCCAGCAGCTCCTGCAGGAGAGGCAGGAGGCCACTTGCTTGGCTGAAGAACCAGGCGGTGGCAAGGACCAGAGCTCTGCCCCAGACGTGGTTGCCTAAGCGCCACAAAGGGTCTGGGACCAGAAGCAGGTTCTGGGGGTGCAAAGTCCAGTGCCCTGTCCCCGCAGCTGCTGGGGACACGCAGGCCCTCTCCAGAGCAGCCGGAGGGAGGGCTGGGGACCCCGTCTGTCCAGGCTGGCTTACCTGGATGGGCCGGGGCAGCGTGTTGTCCTCCCCACAGAGGGCTGCCAGGGGCTGCCCAAAGAGCGCCCTGCTGCAGCTGGAGCCCGCCTGCCCTGGCGCCTGGGCAGCGGCCGGGGTGTGCTGCAGGGCGAAGGGCCAGGGCAGCCCCATCCTCCTCCTGCTGGTGCTGCTCCCGCTGCTTCTCCCTCCTGCTGCAAAGGAAAACAGAGTAAGACACCACCAATGGAGAACCCAGGCCAGCGGTCCCAGCGCCTGCCCTGCCCTGCGCTGCCCCGCCTGCAGCACGGTGCTGTGTGGTGCGGCAGGATGGGCAGGGAGGCAGCAGCTGGATCCGCAGCTGTGGCTCGGAGGTGTTGACTTAGAGGCTCTTGAGAGCCATCGTGCCACGGGGTCAGCCTGTGCCAGCCTTCGCCCTGCCCTCCTGCAAGCTGCGGGCTGCAGCAGAGGCTCCGTGTCCCCGCAGAAGCACGTCCAGCAGCCGCGGCCCAGCAGTTGTCCTTGTCCGTCCAGGTGACATCCTTCCATGGGCTGCCCAACCTGCATGGCGACACTCGGGACAAGTGAGCACAGCATTGCAGGAGGTTGCCTTGCTTTCCCAAACTCACCTGGTGCGGGGCAAAGTCCCCCTGCGTTTGCAGATGGGGCCGTCGCAGGTCCTTGCTTGGGATGAGCCTGCAAGAACCAAGAATCAGGCTGTGCTTGCAGAGCAGCCCCGCAGCAGAAAGGGCCACCAGCAGCCTGAGCGCGGCAGAGCTGGGACCCTCTGCCCTCCCGGGCTCTCTTCCCCATGTGGCAGGGTTCCTCCCAGTGTCACCAGTCAGAACGTGCTGGCGTGCTGCTGGCTTCCCAAAACTCTCTGCTCCCTGAGTGGCACCGTCAGACCCTCTGTCCCTCCCGCACAAGGTCACCCCAGTCCCTGCGCATCCCGGCGCAGCCAGAGGCAGGTGCAAGGCAGCCATTCTCACCTCTGCCTGTGCCTCCATCAGCCTCTCCAGGCTCCTGGCGCGCACTGTCCTCCACTGGGCAGGAGAGAAGGAGGGGAAGAAGGTGAGCAGCCATGGCTCTGCTGCTCGGCTGCAGGAGCAGTGCTCGGGGACAGGGCCCAGAGCAGAGAGACACTCACGGCATGGCGGCGGCTCAGCTCCTTCTCCAGGAGCTTGATGGATGTCAGATGGGTGACGCGGGCTCCCTTGCATCCTTCTGGTGTCCTGTGCACCGGGAAGGGAGAGGGAGAGAGCTGGGTGAGCCCCAAGCCGTCTCTTGTCTCTTGTCAGGCAGCTGTGCCCGAGAGCTGCTCGCAGCCACGGGGGCACCTTCCCCAGCTGGGGGCTGTGTTCCCCTGTCCGTCCAGCTTCTCCTGGAGCATCCCCCCGGCTTACCCCAGCAGCGTGGCCACCCACAGCTCCTTCAGTGCCTGGGATCTGCAGGTAGAGGGGAGAGAGAGCGTCAGGCCCTGCTGCCCCCAGCCCTGGGCAAAGGTGGGTGCCTGCACAGCCCTGCCCCGTGGGGCAGGACAGAGGCGCTGTCCAAGCCCTGGGTCGCTCTGTCCTGCCTGAGCGGCTGCGTTTGCCCTTCCCTTCTGGGGACCAAAAGGTGACCAGGGGATGCAGGATGGGGAAACATCCCCCGTCCCTCCCTCCCTGCCACGAGCTGCCTGCTCCCTGCCCAGCTCTGCACGCAAGGCAGAGGCCTGTGTTCATGGGATGGCGCGGGCACGGCTGGGAACCTCTGCTGCCCGACCACGACTCACCCAAAAGTGGCGATGCAGGAGCCGGTGGGCCAGGCGAGGATGACAGAGGTGCTGTCCTCATTGGTGCTTTCCTCCTCCTCCTGTCCATCCTGCCCCGCAGCCTCCTTCCCGCTGCTGAGCACCCACAGCTGGTCCAGCGCCAGGCGGAGCTGTGGGCGCAGGCTGGTGCCATGTCTGCAGAGAGCAGAGGCGGGCACTGAGCTGGAGGGGGGCTCCTTGGGCTGGGTCCCCACGCGCAGAGCCCTGTCCCCCACCTGCCCTTGGGACGGACATTGGTGCCTCCAGCACCGAGGGGCCGGGGCCTGGGGCTGGTGCCAGGGTGTCCCTGGGCCGGGGCTGGGGGCAAGGATCTGGGCTCTGAGGGTCTTACCGCAACTTGGCGACCACCAGTTCCTCGTGGAGGAGCAGAAGGCGCCTCTCGCTCCTCTTGCGGCCCCGGGTCAGCCGCACGTCCGCGCTCAGCACCGGCTCGGCGTCGCTGAGAGCCTCCCTGCAGAGCAGAGCGGGGCGGGCATGAGCAACGCCAGTGCTGCGTGGCCCAGCTGTGCCCGCGTGTCCCCGAGCCCGGGGGGAGCCCACCTGGAGCCGCAGCAGCAGCAGGCCTGGCCCATCCTGCCCGGGAGAGGAGGGCCCTGGCCGTGCACCGAGGAGGGGGCTCAGCCGGCGACGGGGAGGCTGGGGAGCGGGGTGCTGGTGCTGTGGCAGCGCTCCTGGGCCAGAGGCTGCCTCCTGCCAGCGCCGCTGCGTGCCAGCACAGCTCTGCCCTGCTGCCTGTGGTGGCCGTGGGCTCCCTGTGACCAACGGTCTGAGCCCAACGGAAAGTGGGCGGGGCCTGGGGGGGCGGGGCCGGGGCCCTCTCCAGTATGGCCGGGCCTGCCCCGCCCGGGGGAGCCCCGAGCAGGACAGGGCAGGGGGCGAGGGCCACCTCCCTGCGCCTGCGGCCAGCGCTTTGACCTGGGGTTTTGACAGGGTCCTGGTCGATAAAAGAAGCTGTTTTTCCTAGAGATGGCCGTTGTGGCCTGAGGCAGACTCCTCTTGGTGGAGGCCGGCCTAGCGGTCGGAAGGCCTCTGGCACACAGGCCGTGCCAGGCCTCAGGCCCCAAGGCGCTGGAACTGGAGCAGGCCCACCGGGAGGAAAAACTTCCATTTTTACCAAAAGACGGGGGGACTAGCAGCAGTCAAGAGCCGCTCGTGTCCTGCCAGGCGCCACAGGTAAATGAAATGTGTGGTGAGCTTCGGCAGGGATTGTGGTGCCCCTGGAGCACCACCCTTGCTTGGGAAGGCCTTATCCCACCTGGGTGCTAAGGCTTCCCCCTTGGCAATCAGGGCTGGATGAGCGCCACACAGGAGCCCCTGCCCTGTTAGCCATGACCTTCACCCAGCCGGTGGCCGACACGGCCAGGGGCGAGTCTGTGGGGTAGGCCATGACCATGGCAAAGAAGGGGAAAAGTAGTCAGCTTTTGATGGCCCGTGTCTCGTTTCACTGTTGACCCTAAGCAATGCCTTGCTTCAAATAGAAGCCATTCAGAGAGTTACACACCCGCCCTTTTCAGGAAAAATGCAGGAAATCAGAGACATCTAGCAAATTCTCTTGTGGCTGTTGTACACTGCAGCAAGAAGCGGCGTGGGTCCAGTGGCTAATGCTGGAAGGGGAATTCAGCACTTCTGGGAAAGGGAGATAAAGGCACTCTTGTGGGCCAGGCTGGGATTGGGGAGCCTGGGTGGGTGTCTGGGGTCCCAGCTTTCCCGCAGTGCTGACTGTGGTGCCTGCTGCTTGTTCTTCCCTGCAACGCCGGTTGCATCCACCTGCTGGGCTGTGCTTGGGAAGGGCACCGGGGGTGAGCAAGCCCATGGGAGAGGCCTGGGGAGAAGCTCTTCTCCAGAGATCTACCAGAAATGTCCAGAGCATCCGAGAGGATGCTCTGTATGACAAGGGAAGGTGCCCGTTGGTCCAATGTATGGAGCCTGCAGGGCTCCCATCAGGGTCCTTTGACCTACCCATCCTCCAGCCAGCAATCCAGGTGCTGGGGGGTCCCATGTAGGTCTCCTGAGGTACCCTTTAGCCCCGGGCAAGGTGTCGTGCCTCAGTGTGTGCTTGCAGGGCATGTTTCCTTCCTGCTGACAAGGGCGGAATTGCAGTTAAATGCCCCTGGGCGATCCCGAGCCGAGCAAACTTTTTCCTATGGGTCACACTGCTTTGCAGTCCATGTGTGTGGTTCAGCTCCTGTATGGGAGCTGAGGACATGAGGTGACCTAGCTTGGAAGCTGGCCACTCTTGCTCCAGGCAACTCCAGTTGCTTGCGTTTTCCTTCAGCTTCCCCAGCTGATCATCTCCACTGTCACCTCCTCCCTGTCCTACAAGAAGTATCCCTGTCCCAGCCATTAGGACAGTGGCACAGCACTCAGAATCCAGATCACTGGTAGAGAAGAAGGACAGAGGAAAAGAGCAGTTCTCCTTTGAAAGAAATCCTTCTTTGTCCTCCTTTAGCTACCAGTGGATGAAAAAAAGGGGGACAGAATTTCAGGCCAGCCACAGCACTGGCTTTCAAGCCTGAGCTTGTCATGTCATGGCTGTTCTGGAATGCGGTACAGTGAAAGGAGAGATAGAAATGGCAAATTTTCCCCCTCGGGGCGGTCAAATGCTGGCAGAGGTTGTCCAAGGAGGTTGTGGAGTCTCTGTCCTTGCAGATCTTCAAAGGCCAAGGGCACACAGTTCTCTGCGACCTGCTCGAGGTGAGCGTGCTGGAGCAGAGGGCTTCCAACCCCCCCCTCCCGTGTGACTCTGTGCTTTGCTTTTGCCCTGGCAGAGATCTCCAGGGACTTTGTGTTCCATTTTGTGTTGTCTTAGGGCTACAGTGTGCTGGGGTTTGGCGGCAACAAGGTCAAGTATGCCAGAGGTCAGGTGAGTCAGTGTCGAAGTGTGTTACTGTTATGGACAGAATCTGTGTTTGTTGGCCCTGCGTTCCTGGGGTTAGGGCATTTTTATCTTATCTTGTGATCTGTGTGGTGGGGTTTTTTGTGGAGAGTGCCTTTTTCAGCTTTTTTTTCCTTTGTAAAGTATGGATGGGTGCCTTTGGTTTGTGTACAAAGTTTCTTCTGGTTGTTTTTCTGCTGTGCTGGTGGATGGTGGTGTTTTTTCTGTCTTGAAACCATCGTTACTGGTCTAATATATCTCCTGCAGGTCAGGCAGTGTCACTTCTGGCGTGGTCTGACTCATTTCTGGTGAGCTGGTGGGTAGGTATGGAGGACTTGTGGTCCCTCCATGGAGAATGACTGCTAGAGGACTAAGAGGCAGATCTGTGGAGGGGTGAGAGGACCGCTGGCCCATAAGTAGTGACTGTCAGAGGACTAAGTGTACCTGAATTTACGTGGTCTTCCAAATTCATGGTTATTTGTCCTGCCTTGCGGAAGAGCCATGGGAAGTCACCAGCCACACGGAAGGACAAGGGAGTTCCCAAGGCTACGTGGCTTCTTGGGTTTTGCTTTTGAGTGAGAAAGTCTTATCTCTACATGAGTGCAACTGTGGACAGTCCATTTTGCTAACTTTAGAAAGCAGGGAGTAGCACTTTTGTGCTGTGCCTCACATGGCTGCAAGTGCAGGGTACAGAACAGCAAGAGAATTTTTTCCTGGTACCTTCTTTATGGGAGGAGTGCTGTACTTTCCCAAGGTGATTTTTTGGGCTTTTAACCATTGCAACTCTGAAGGATCAATTTTCTCACCACAGAAAGCAGAGATCAGAACTTTTGTGCTGTGCCTCACATGGCTGCAAGGGCAGGGTGAGAAGCAGCAAGAGAATTCTTTCCTGGCACCTTCTCCAGGGGAGCAGCGCTGTGCTTTAAGGTGATTTTTTTTTTTTTCTGTGCATTATTGCCAATGAAAAGAGGTCAGTTTTCTCACCACAGAAAGCAGGGAGCAGCACTTTTCTGCTGTGCCTGACATGGCTGCCAGGGCAGGGTGAGAAGCAGCAAGAGAATTCCTTCCTGGCACCTTCTCCAGGGGAGCCGTGCTGCACTTTACAGAGGTGAGCTCTGGTTCTGCATGAGTGCACAAGGTTTTTGTCAATTTTCTCTCCACAGAAAGCAGGGAGCAGCACTTTTCTGCTGTGCCTCACGTGGCTGTGAGGGCAGGGTGAGAAGCAGCAAGAGAATTCCTTCCTGGCACCTTCTCCAGGGGAGCCGTGCTGCACTTTGCCGAGGTGAGCTCTGGTTCTGTATGAGTGCAAAATGCTTGGGTCAAATTTCTTACCAGTGAAAGCAGGGAGCAGAACTTTTCTGCTGTGCCTCACATGGCTGCCAGGGCAGGGTGAGAAGCAGCAAGAGAATTCCTGCCTGGAACCTTCTCCAGGGGGGAACAGTGCTGCACTTATGTCAAGGTCAGCTCTGGTTCTGCATGAGTGCAAAATTTTGGGGTCAGTTTTATCACCACGGAAAGCAGGGAGCAGAACTTTTGTGCTGTGCCTCACATGGCTGCCAGGGCAGGGTGAGAAGCAGCAAAAGAATTCCTTCCTGGCATCTTCTCCAGGGGGACAGTGCAGCACTTTGCAAGGTGACTCTTTGGGGCTCTGCAGGATTGCCAATGTATAGGCGTCCAATTTCTCACCACAGAGAGAAGGGTGCCGAACTTTTCTGCTGTGCCTGATGTGGCTGCAAGGACATGGTGAGAAGCGCTGCTGCTGGCCGTCATCTTGAAGGTGAGCGCTTCTGACCTGCAGCTGGAGGAGCTCCTGGCTGGCCTGCAGCGTTCAAAGGCTCACCTGCAGCCCTTGGCATTGCAGGACTTCCTGCGAAGCATCCCAACCAAGCTCCTCATCATCGACCTCTACGAGGACTGGATGGCAGCCATGGAGAGGGCCAGCAAGCAGGCCAAGGTGGAGGAGCTGAAAGCGTAAGTGTGGGCAGCAGCCTGCCTGGTGAGCAGGGACCGGGAGAGTTCTGGGACCTGCCTGCCAAGGCACGGGCTCCTCAGAAAGCTGTCTTTTCGGGCAGCCGCAAAGCTGTGCAACACGGCTGCTGGCTCCCACCCGCCTGGGGCCAGCTGCAGGGACGGCTGTGGGCACCCTCTGCTTCATCAGCCTTGTCTTCCTCTTCCCTCAGGGTGGCCGACAAGTTGCCTGCGGCCAACCTCCTCCTCCTGAAGCGGCTGATGGCCCTGCTGCAGCACATTGGCCACAACACAGCCACCAGCAGAATGAGCTGCAGCAACCTGGCCATCTGCGTCGGGCCCAACCTGCTGAGCCCACCCAACGAGGACCTGCTCCCGCTGCAGGCCATGCTGGCGGTGACCGAGAAGGTACGCCCTACCCAGCAGCCAGTGCTGCCTTCCCGGACCATCGGAGCTTGGCTGTTGAGAGGTCCCTGGCTGCCTCCTCCCTTGAGCCAGGGCTGGTGGGCTGCGTGCCTGGAAGAGCAACCCCCAGCCGCAGCCGCCTGCGCAGACGAAGGGTCAGCAGTGGGAAAGGCTGCTTGACACGTCTGCAGGCACCTGGCTTGAGACCAAGGCTTTCATGTCTGCAGGTGAACGTGCTGGTGGAGTTCCTCATTGAAAACTGCGGGGACATCTTTGGGCAGGAGGTGGCCGGCCTCTCCCCTCCATCAGCCAAGGAGGTGCCAGCACCCATGGACAGGCGCACAGGTAGGAGGCGGGACTGAGGCTTGTCACAGACACTGGGGCTTGGGATGCCAGAAACCTCAACGTTGAGGAGACAAGTGGTGTAGGGCTCGGCTGGGCTTTGCTTAGGTGTTCTTGACTTCCAAGAATTCACGCTGCTGCACGTGCTTTTGCTTTCCAGAGCTGCGGTGCGAAGAGCAAAGTGGCCCTGCAGGCACAGCAGAGACCCAGCGTCCAGCAAAAGCCTTTCTGGATGCAGCCGCCTCTCTGCTGGACATCGACAGAGGAGCTGGGGGAGACACAGGGGCAGGGCCCAAAGCGGCAGAGGTACGGCAGCTCCACAGACACTGGGGCAACATGTCTCAAGTGGGACAGTAATTTCCCAGGAGGCCAAGCAGCCGCTGGGGCTCCTCCTGGCAGCCGCTCTCTTGTGCCTTTGGGGCTCCTCCTCTCCCCCCAGAGTGGTGCGTGTTAAGGAAAACTGGAAAGGCTGTTTCTGGAATGCACTTCATTAAGTATGATCTGCTTCATCAAACAAAACATACCTACAAAATACCCACAGAAGGACAGAAAGGAGTAGCTGTCACCTTGAGAGGGCTTTTGCTCAAATCCTACTCCATCGCAGCTTCATCAAGTCTAGGCTGCGTTGGCTGGACTGTGCAAAATGTGCACGATGCAAACCAGCATCTTCTCTGTAGAGCTAAGATGGCAATTTGGCAGTCAGGCCCTCACTACCCCAGGCTGTCACTTGCCACCCGCTACCTCCCAAATTTCTGGTTTAGGCACCTCCAGATTTGCCTCCAGGCACCCCCGAGGGCACGGCAGAGTCCCTGGCACGCCTGCCACAACTGACCAGCCTGCCCCAGGAAACCAGGTAGGAAGAGCTCCCCTTGCCTGCCCTGAGAGCTCACTGCAGGGGCCTGGGGCTTTCCCCATCTCATCACGCTGTGGGATGGAAAGGTTTGCAGGCTCCCACCAGGAGAAGAAAAAGTCAAGGAAAAGGAAGAGAAAAGAAGCCTGGGCAGAGGAGAGGGACAGCCAAGCACAAATAAAAAGGAGAAGAGAGGAAATGATTTCGTGGACCCAAACCTGAGAGAACGCAGGAAGCTGCAGCATGTCAGGAAGGCCAGGTGCGTACCACGCGCTGCTGCCCATCTTTCCCAGCTCTGAACACGTCCCTAAGTCAGCCCAGCTGGCTGGCAAGGGCTGGCGAGGGCTGGTGCTGAGCAGGGTTTGGGATGAGCCCCACGGCAGCTCCCCGGGAGCTCCCCGTCGAGCCCTGCTGCGCGGCACAGGGGCACTGTCAGCATCCCTGCGCACGCACAGCTCCCTAGGGACATCACCCCTGGGGAGAAGGCACCGGAGCCGGCCTCGAGTGGAGGCCAGCAAGAGCTGTCCCTTCTGGGCCATGAGGAATTCCTCGGAAACAGCGTCCCCCAAAGAGGGGGGAACCAAATCCTGCCTCTTCCTGCCTCTGGGGGTTTAGCAGAGCTTTCTGACTCTGTCCTTGCAGGTGCTGACTGATTTTCACCGGCTGAACAGCTGTGACTCCTGGGCCCTCGCAGCTGCTGTTGACAATAAAAGAATCTTTTCCCTCTCCTGACTGTGTCTGCCATAGGGTCTTTTGGAGTGGGGAGCTCTTGTGCTGGGGTGGACCCTCGGGGAGGAGATTGGGATCGTCCCTTCCCCAGCACCCTTTCCAGCGGGCATCAGGGCTGAGCTGAGGGGCTTTAGGAGGAAAAGCAAAGCACAGAGCCACACGGGAGGGTGGGGTTGGAAGGGACCAGTGGAGGTCCTCTGGGCCAAGCCCTCTGCTCCAGCACGCTCACCTCGAGCAGGTCGCAGAGAACTGTGTGCCCTTGGCCTTTGAAGATCTGCAAGGACAGAGACTCCACAACCTCCTTGGACAACCTCTGCCAGCATTTGACCGCCCCGAGGGGGAAAATTTGCCATTTCTCTCTCTCCTTTCACTGTACCACATTCCAGTACAGCCATGACATGACAAGCTCAGGCTTGAAACCAAGTGCTGTGGCCGGCCTTCAGGGCCAGCAGGGACCGGGGGCGAGGGGAAGTGTTTTAGGGATGGACCGTGGGGGCCAGAGGGAGGGATTTGAGGGACGGACGCCGAGGAAGGCCTCATCCCTGCAGCGATGGCTCAGGCCCAGGGCAGGGCTCTTCTCTGGATGCCACGGGGTCGATTGCAGAGGACCAGGCTGCCCCATGCAGGGAGCAGGTGCGTGCCGGGGCTGCCAGGGGCCCTGCCTGCCTGTTCCCAGCCCAGCCCCAGCTGGGGCCAGCCCTGCGCTGCAGCCCTGGGGCCGAGGCGCACGGAGCCGGGCATTGCTGAGGGTGCTGCACCCTGACGGGCCCCGCCGCCGGCTGCCGGCTTCCCTGGGCTGCCCCTCGCTCTCCCCAGCTCTGCCTGCTGCCAGTGCCGGGGGCACCGCCACGGGGCTTGCCCCCTGCCCACAGCTGCCCTGACCCACATCTGCAGCTGTACGTGGTGCCCACATCGCACAGCTGGGGCGGGGGTGGCAGGTCTCTCTGCTGGCAGCCTGGGACTGGGGGCAAAGCCAAGCCCATCCCTCGCTTGTGATCTTTGTCCCCAGGGAGAGCCAGTGCAGATGTGTGCTGCGCTGGAGAGTGTCCCGCGAGGAGGTGACGGCCGACTGCAGAGCAGCACTGAGACCTGCAACAGCAGCTGGTGGCCGCAGAGCAGCCCAGGGGAGCTGGTTCCCTTGGTGGGCCCCAAAGCAGCCTTCCTCAGCCCCTGCTTTTGGTGACATGTGGAGCAGCGCAGGGACGTCTCTCAGGCTTCCAGGCCTGAGGAGGCTTTCCTCCCCAGGGGCACTGTCAGAAATCCTGCTCCCAGGATTAAAGCACCCCTCCCCCCCATGGATCCGAGGCTGTGTGTCCAGCCCCCTGGAGCTGGGTACAGGTGCCCTGAGGGGTCTCTCAGGGAGGATGGGGCCACCTGCCTGGTGGCTCTGACACAGAAATGATGAGCTGAAGCCCTGTGATGGTGGAGGGCTGGCTCAAAGCCTCCGAGTGCCTGAGCCTCTCTGCCCAGGAGCGTTTTTTCCAGGGTGTGAAGACGCATGCCGGTGTTGTCCTGGTGCCTCCATCTTGTTCTCACTTGTGAGGTCAGGGACCACCTGAAGGCCCTGGCAGAGATCTCCAGGGACTTTGTGCTCCATTTTGTGTTGTCTTAGGGCTACAGTGTGCTGGGGTTTGGCGGCAACAAGGTCAAGTATGCCAGAGGTCAGGTGAGTTAGTGTCAAAGTGTGTTACTGTTATGGACAGAATCTGTGTTTGTTGGCCCTGCGTTCCTGGGGTTATGGCATTTTTATCTTACCTTGTGATCTGTGTGGTGGGTTTTTTTGTGGAGAGTGCCTTTTTCAGCTTTTTTTTCCATTATAGGGTTTGGATGGGTGCCTTTGGTTTGTGTACAAAGTTTCTTCTGGTTGTTTTTCTGCTGTGCTGGTGGATGGTGGTGTTTTTTCTGTCTTGAAACCGTCGTTACTGGTCTAATATATCTCCTGCAGGTCAGGCAGTGTCACTTCTGGCGTGGTCTGACTCATTTCTGGTGAGCTGGTGGGTAGGTATGGAGGACTTGTGGTCCCTCCATGGAGGATGACTGCTAGAGGACTAACAGGCAGATCTGTGGAGGGGTGAGAGGACCGCTGGCCCATAAGTAGTGACTGCCAGAGGACTAAGAGTACTTGAACTAACGTGGGCTTCCAAATTCATGGTTGTTTGTCCTGCCTTGTGGAAGAGCCATGGGAAGTCACCAGCCACACGGAAGGACAAGGGAGTTCCCAAGGCTACGTGGCATCTTGGGTTTTGCTTTTGAGTGAGAAAGTCTTATCTCTACATGAGTGCAACTGTGGACAGTCAATTTTGCCAACTTTAGAAAGCAGGGAGTAGCACTTTTGTGCTGTGCCTCACATGGCTGCCCGGGCAGGGTGAGAAGCAGCAAGAGAATTCCTTCCTGGCACCTTCTCCAGGGAGCAGTGCTGCACTTGTCAAGGTGAGCTCTGGTTCTGCATGAGTGCACAAGGTTTTGGTCAATTTTCTCTCCACAGACAGCAGGGAGCAGAACTTTAGTGCTGACTCACATGGCTGCCCGGGCAGGGTGAGAAGCAGCAAGAGAATTCCTTTCTGGCATGTTCTCCAGGGGGGCAGGGCTGCACTTTCCCCAAAATGATTTTTATTGGCTCTTAACGACTGCAACTCTGAAGAGTCAATGTTCTCACCACAGAAAGCAGGGAGCAGCACTTTTCTGCTGTGCCTCACGTGGCTGCCAGGGCAGGGTGAGAAGCAGCAAGAGAATTCCTTCCTGGCACCTTCTCCAGGGGAGCCGTGCTGCACTTTGCCGAGGTAAGCTCTGGTTCTGTATGAGTGCAAAATGCTTGGGTCAAATTTCTTACCACTGAAAGCGGGGAGCAGAACTTTTGTGCTGTGCCTCACATGGCTGCCAGGGCAGGGTGAGAAGCAGCCGGAGAATTCCTTCCTGGCACCTTCTCCAGGGGAGCAGTGCTGCACTTGGACAAGATATATTTTTTCTTTTGGCTCTGCAGGAGTGCAGAAACTTTGGGTCCATTTTCTCAGCACAGAAAGCAGGGAGAAGAACTTTTGTGCTGACTCACATGGCTGCCTGGGCAGGGTGAGAAGCAGCAAGAGAATTCCTTTCTGGCATGTTCTCCAGGGGGGCAGGGCTGCACTTTCCCCAAAATGCTTTTTATTGGCTCTTAACGACTGCAACTCTGAAGGGTCAATGTTCTCACCACAGAAAGCAGGGAGCAGCACTTTTCTGCTGTGCCTCACGTGGCTGCCAGGGCAGGGTGAGAAGCAGCCGGAGAATTCCTTCCTGGCACCTTCTCCAGGGAAGCCGTGCTGCACTTTCCCAAGATATATATTTTCTTTTGGCTCTGCAGGAGTGCAGAAACTTTGGTTCCATTTTCTCACCACAGAAAGCAGGGAGAAGAACTTTTGTGCTGTTCCTCACATGGCTGCAAGTGCAGGGTACAGAACAGCAAGAGAATTTTTTCCTGGTACCTTCTTTATGGGAGCAGTGCTGTACTTTCCCAAAGTGATTTTTTGGGCTTTTAAGCATTGCAACTCTGAAGGATCAATTTTCTCACCACAGAAAGCAGAGATCAGAACTTTTGTGCTGTGCCTCACATGGCTGCCCGGGCAGGGTGAGAAGCAGCAAGAGAATTCCTGCCTGGCACCTTCTCCAAGGGAGCAGCGCTGCGCTTTAAGGTGATTTAATTTTTTTTTTCTGTGCATGATTGCCAATGAAAAGAGGTCAGTTTTCTCACCACAGAAAGCAGGGAGCAGCACTTTTCTGCTGTGCCTGACATGGCTGCCAGGGCAGGGTGAGAAGCAGCAAGAGAATTCCTGCCTGGCACCTTCTCCAGGGGGACAGTGCAGCACTTTCCTAAGATAGATTTTTTTCTTTTGGCTCTACAGGAGTGCAAAAACTTTGGGCCCATTTTCTCTCCACAGAAAGCAGGGAGCAGAACTTTTGTGCTGTTCCTCACATGGCTGCCAGGACAGGGTGAGAACAGCAAGAAAATTTTGTCCTGGTACCTTCTTTATGGGAGGAGTGCTGCACTTTCCCAAGGTGACTTTTTTGGGCTCTTAACGCTTGCAACTTTGAAGGGTCAGTTTTGCTCACCACAGAAGGAGGGAGCAGCACTTTTCTCCTGTGCCTCACATGGCTGCCAGGGCAGGGTGAGAAGCAGCAAGAGAATTCCTTCCTGGCACCTTCTCCAGGGGGACAGTGCAGCACTTTGCCAAGGTGACTCTTTGGGGCTCTGCATGATTGCCAATGTATAGGCGTCCAATTTCTCACCACAGAGAGAAGGGTGCCGAACTTTTCTGCTGTGCCTGATGTGGCTGCAAGGACATGGTGAGAAGGTTCCAGGTAGGAATTCTCTTGCTGTTTCCCACCGTGCCCTGGCAGCCATGAGAGGAACAGCACAAAAGTTCTGCTCTGTGCATTCTGTTCTGAGAAATTTGACCTCTCGTACTTGGAATCATTCACAGAACAAAAAAATCACCTTGGGAAAGCGCAGCGCTGCTCCCCTGGAGGAGATGCTAGGAAGGAATTCTTTTGCTGCTTCTCACCGTGCTCTGGCAGCCATGTGAGGTACAGCACAAAATTTCTGCTCCCTGCTTTCTGTGGTGAGAAAACAGACCCCTCACATTTGAAATCATGCAGAGCCAAAAAACCTCACCTCGGCAAAGTGCAGCGCTGCTCCCCTGGAGAAGGTGCCAGGCAGGAATTCTCTTGCTGCTTCTCACCCTGCCCTGGCAGCCATGTGAGGCACAGCACAAAAGCACAGCAGTACGTAGTAGTAGGTACTGGAGTAAAGGGAGCGTGGGGGAGGAGGCTGGAGCTTGGCACCCTGCTCTGGCACATCTGGGTTTCCTGAGACACGTCAGGAATTGTACCCCAGCCCTGGGTATATTTCCTCATTGCTTTTCTGAGGTGATGGTAGCTGTTGTGTCCTGGCGCAGCTGGTTCCCATGCCCAGGTTTGGGGCGTTCATGCTCTGAACCCACAGTCGAGGTGCCCGAGCCGTCTGTGCTCTGAGCCTGGAGCAGAGGGGCAGTTGCAGTCTCTCCTTAATTTCGGGGGGGGGGGGGGGGGGGGGGGGGGGGGGTAAAGGGCTCTCTGAGGTGGGGAAGATGGAGCTCCCCGTGCAGCAGCCAGGGGTGGTGGCTGGAGGTGGGCTGTGTTGCGGTTGCTGTTTTGTCCTGCCCCTGCAGGAGAATGTGGCTGCTTTCTTAGTTCTGCTGCTTTCCTCCTGATGCAGGAGGCTGGTCCCTGCAGGCTCCAGGGAAGCGGGGCTCTGGAAGTGCCTAACTCTGGGGCTAGAGGGTAGGGGAAGCTGCTGGACTGGTATGGGGGCATGCAGACTGGAAGCCCTCTGGAAATAACTGGTGTGGGCGTGATGAGCAGGATTAGTTTCAAGGGAAGTGAAATTATAGTTAGAAAATTGAAACAAATAATCCAGTTGCTCTCAAGACCCAGTAATAAAGCACTGATACCCAGATTAGTGTTGTATCATCCCCATTAGATTTCTCTCTTAACGAATAGTTATTTCTAGCTTTCAATCCGAGCTCCAGCTGCAGCATGCCCTTGTGTCCGTAGGACCGTGCTGTTCTCTCATGTTCCTGGCAAGGACAAAAGGAAATGGCAACCCTGTTGTTCCCTGAAACTATGAAGGGCCTGGTACCGTGAACATGCGCAATGCTGTGGTGTTTCGGGAGTAATGAGCTGAAAATATTGCCTTGTTTGCAGGATGTGGGTCAAACCTGAGGGGAAGGGAATGGCGGTCTTTGCACAGAATGGTGTCTAGCCGTGTACAGCAAGTCCACGTGAAGAAAAGTGATGCGGAACAGGAGGAAGCAGGAGGGGGTAGGATCTGTGATTTTTTACTTATCGTCAGGATGTAAAATAATTTTAGGGTAGAGCTGGGTTTGAGGCCACTGGTCTTTCAAGTCCCAGAAAAAAAGAGGTGGGGACATCCATCTGTTCCTTGGCCCAGTTAGCCAGAAAGGGAGGGGAAATGATTTCTCGTCCAAAGTAGTGCTTAGTAAATGCTGTACATACTTACCTTTGACTTTTGTCGGTGCTTGAGACCCACTTTCTGGGGGTGTTTTCTTTCCCTTTCTTGCACACCCACTTTTTGAGAGATGGATGGGGAGGTTGTCAGCAGGCTGGTGATAGAAGAAGGATGGCCCAGGGACCTGTTAAGCCATGCTGCCTGCAGGATAAGGATGCTTGAGAGGAACTGCCATTAGGATAGCCTGAAGTGGCCGAGCTGTCACATCTGCTGTATTTATATTTGAGCTAATTGCTCATGCGACTTTAATGGTTTCATGCTTTTATTTCTGCTGCTACAGCTTTTAATGCCTGTAGGGAGCCTAGAGTTTGGGTGTTAGTAAGTGAAAAATAAGGCCCTCATTCTCCATGGAGAAAGGCTCTTGGGCATGGTAATTTCATGCCTGGAAGGAGTCATATTTGCTGGATAATTTTTGTAACCTAACCAAATTAGCTTTGAGAAACCATAGTTGTTAATCAGAGTATTGAACTCTATGGTCCCTTAGTTAAAAACATCACCAACCTCCTTGCACAAAGGATGGGCGTTTGGTTTGCAAAGTAGGAGAGTGGTCTGATTTTGATGCTTGGGGCAGCAGCGATCCCTGGGTTTAAGGTTGTTCATAATACTCTGAGCACTTAGTAGGGTCAGGCACAAAGTCACATGGGGTCAGCTGTTTTTGCAAAATGAAGCAGTGAAGTGACATTTATCCTTTGTTCCCACCAAAAAACTTTTAAAGAGTAATAAAGGACAGTTTGGGTATTAATAGAGATTTGGATAATAATTCCAGCAAATAGTTGCAAAATGCATGGAAGAGGGGGAGAAGATGAGAAGTGCCAGCAGTCTTTGATGTGTGTTTGTGGCTTGTGGGACTGCGCCCACAGCAAAAGGCTGTTTTGGAGTGTTTGTTCTGGGCTTTTACTTCTATCAGTCTTAACTCTGCCACTGAAATATGGTCTAATTATGAGACAGGGTGGGGATGCCGGCTGCTCTCCAGTTATGAAGGATGCCACAGCCCGGAGACACAGCTGTCTCCTTTGGGTCTGCCATGGAAGGGGATGCTGGATTTTCCAAGTCCCGTTGCTGTTCCTTGCAGGTCAACTGAGGCATGGCCACCGGAAAGCCCCGCTGGTTCACGGGGCCCTCCAGGATGGCCAGTAGATTCCCGAGCCAAGTGGTAGTGCCTCGTAATCCGAAGCTAGCCAGAGGGACAGAGAAGCCCGCAACTGTAAGTACCTGCTGCGGCCAGGTAGGAGCTGTGTAAGGCTGGAAACTGCCCCCGCGTCCTTCCTCTACCTGCCCCTCCTGTTGTCTGGCAGCACTGTGAAGCTGGACACCGCCTCCCCGTCTCTCTGCTGCCATGCTTCTGTCGGAGGTGGTGACCATGGTGCAGTAGGGGATGGACTGTGTGCTGCTTCAGGGGAAGTCCAGAGTTGTGTCTGGATGTGCCACTGGAGCCAGTTTAAATGAACGTACCGGGCATTGCACCGGAATAGCTGAAGCATGAGCGTGTGCTTCTTTCCGCCCGCTTTGTGTGGGCAGTAACGTTTTGTCACGTCGGGATGCTTGCCAGCGCTGCTCTGACCATACCTGCCCTCCAGGCAGCTGGGCACGTGGTGGGCTGCTCAAACTCTGCCTGAAGGTTTCGAGAGGTATGGCTGGTCCCAGATGGAACAGGTTCCAAAACAGTTGTTCTGTCCCGTATCCCGTGTGGAGCACAGATCCAGTGCTGCAGACAGCAGCGGAGTCAGGGCAATTCCTCCTCCCCATCCTCAGACGGCCCTTTTGCTGACCAGAGCTCACCTGGCTGAAGATGACCTGGTGCTGAAGCTCTGTCGAGGAGATACCTTTGCATACTGCTGTGGAGGAGTCTCGGAGGCCCAAACAGAGAAAACAAGTGCTAATTAAAAAGAGATAACTAAAACTTGGAGCCATTCCTCTCCACCTCAGTCTTGGCACAACACTGATTTTCTGCTTTCCTGACTCACCCAGCAGTGACATCTGCACATGTGTGGTGGTTGTGAGCGTTGTGCAAGGATGGAGTTAAGGGATTTCTGATAACTCCTCCCAACCTTTTTCAAAGGTCACTGGCTCACTCCAGCCAAACTGGAAAGGAAACAAATGCCCGAAGAGCAAAATCCCCCAACATGTCACATCAAATCACGAAGGAGAAGCTAACGGGACAAAGCTACTTGTTTGGAGCATGTGTATTGCGCTCTCTATCATTAATTTACTAATGGTAAATATTTCAACAGGTAATTATGGGACTTCCAGGACTATCCTAGCGGCTATGATCGCAAATTATTCATCGGTGGCTCTTGAAGAAGAAAAGCCTTTCTGAATAAAGGCAGTTCTGTAGCTCTTGCTGGTGTTTTGCGTTTCAGCTGACTCCCTCTGCCCTCCTGAAGGAGACGTCTCTTACCACCAGGCAGAGGCTGGCCAGCACTCGGGAGATGCGGCGACCCCAGATTATCCAGATTCTAGACATGAGCGAAGCGTCCCATCATAAGGTAGCCTTTTCTTGCCCTTTTCCTTGCTGTTTGACGTGACATTTGAAGAGAGCGCGTGCTTGTGACAGGCTTGCCTCCAGCTTATCTAAATGCCTTGGTGACTAAGTCCTGTTGTTGTTTCAAACTGCTGCTGGTGTGGAGTTCCTTCTGCTGGGGGAAAGGTAAAACATTTTTCCCCAGTGAGATGTCGAAGTCCTGACCTGCGCTAAGCCCATATAAACAACCTCTGTTGAAGTTGGTGGCTTTTGCTGGAGATGAGCTACTGTGGCTAAAGCATGATACTGGGGGAAGGCTGGGGCGGGCCACAAGGATGCAAGCTTGCAATTTCCCACCTTCCTGCTGAAATAGCCAGCCCTTGGTTGGGTGTAGTCTCTGTCAAACGCTTGGGGTCATAGGATGCCCTCAGTGGTGGCTGCGTTGGCCTTTGAGGGCTGAGGGCCTACAGTAACTACTCAAGGTGTAGCTAAAGCAATTGCATGAATGCTTTGGGTTGGAACATCGAGTGGGACCCGTACAGGGTGTTAGATTTTTCAGGCTGCCAGGTACACAGGGGAATGGCCCTGGGCAGAGGGGAGTGGGTGTGCTTTATCTGGATCAATGTTTATTTACACGTGTGTTTAAAGCTGCTTTTCTTACAGATCGGCTTAGTATAACACACGTTCCAAAGGGGTAGATGACTGAGGTAGGCTGTTGAGTGGAAAACTGCCAGCGAGAGACCTGTAGCAAATTGGTTAAGGACTGCCCTAGACAGCGCGTGAGGTTGGGAACGCCTCGGACGAGCGCACACAGAACCGGCCGTGTGCTGTGGCCGCTGGCTTCAGCACGACCCTGACTGCTGTGGAGAAGCAGGAGACGTGCCTGTGTCTTGTGAGTGTGAAGAGTTCAGCTGGAAGGGGGGAGGCAGAGCAGGGAGGAGTTTTCTCAAAGTAACGCCTCAGCGCTGTAAGCATTTGCTGTTTCTGTATGTTTTCAGACCTGCTTCTGTAGTGGTATTAAATAAAATGGCAATAATAGAATATAATGAAGCATCCATTTAAAGCTCATGGGAAAAGGAGATGCCAAGTCCAGCCTTACTCAAATTGCCCAGTGATGCTGGGAAAGTACCTGGAACTTACCACCTCATCTGTCGCTTTCTTAACGGCGGTGTTCCTTTCTGGCCTGTCTTCTCTTCTTCCTGGTTTCTGGGCTGTGTGTCAAAAAAGCGATTTGAGGATGTGTTGGGCTTGGTCTCTGTGTCTCAAAGTAAAGATGATCCCCAAATTGTTTCCCATGGGGTCTCCTGTAAATTCTTGGCTTTCCCTTGCTCCACGAGTGCTTACAGCTCTTGCAGTGAGTGCTCTGGAGCTGTGTGACCGTGTTAGCCCAGGGCTCTGCCGGAGGTAAGTGCTGCCTTGCCTGTTGGAGAAGGAGACCTGGAGAAACGCCTGCCAAAAGAGCTGCTCGCTTGAGCCTGCTCGGTGTGGCCCAGAAACTTTTGATCTGCTCAGAACACAGGTGGGTGAGCTGCTGTTCCCCTAGCGTGAGCTGGGCAGGCGTACTCACCAAGGGACTGTCCTTCGCTGGAGGCCGGTGCTGTATTCTCTCACCGATGAGTCTTTCTCCCCGCGGCTGAAACTCTCTGCTCTCTTTTGCATCTCCAGTTCTCGGCAGTTGCCCCGGAACAGAGCTTGTTCCAGCCTTTCCCGTCAGAGGTGGTATTCCAGAGCTACGTCCCCGATGAGGTCTATGAAGTGCCACTGATTCTGAGGAACGTGGACAAGGTAAGTGCTGGGATGTGGAAGTTTAACCCTGTGCTGGAACTGGAGAGCAGTGTCATCCGCGCGGTGCACAGCGTAGCCAGTGGCCTGCTGCAGCACAGTGCATCCAGAATAAAACGTCTCACCGCCTTTATTTTGCAAGACGGTGGAAATCTTCCCATGCTGAGGTTTCTCCCCCTGGTTTTGGCTGTGTGTTGGTAGTACCTCGCTGGAAGGAGCTTTTCTAGTCAGCACCTTTCCCCGTGGAAGCCCTGCACGGCTGGGAATGTTGGGGGCTGTACAGTTCTTCCCTGCCCTCGTGCTTTCCCTCGAGTGTGCACCGCGTCCTGGTGGCTCCGTGGTTAATCTCAGTTTCCACAGGGCACCTCTGCCTCTGGGTGAGCTGCACAGAGAGCTGAACGGGCTGTCAGAGCTCGGGGTGGGGTCTTCTCCACTTTATGCTGGAGTAAGTTATAATTAGCGGTAACAGCGCTTCAGGAAAGGTGTTTTGAAACAGCAGTGGAAGCAGGCTGATTTAGCATCAGCAGCGGGAGGCCTTTAGGTGCCCCTTCAGGCTCCTGCTAAGCTTAGTTGGGTTCTGCTCAGGTTTTCCTGAGACAACGTGATGCTCTGCTTCCCCTTTGGAGAGCCACAGCATGTTCGGAGTAAAGTGCCCTCAAAGGTCTCCACCTTTACTTGAAAAAAAACCGATCATTTTGAGACTTCCCAAGAAAGTTGAGAATGGAAAAGTCGAAAAATGTCAGCGGTTTTGTTCCACTGTCAAGAGGGAAATTGGGACCTTTTGAACTTCAGCTGGGGAAACGTTTGCTGGAATGAGGCATGTGCCAAGGGCAAGCTGGTGGGAAAAGGCAGGAGGGAGGAAAGGAGCTGAGCTCGGTGTTCTCTCCCTGTGCGCTTTCCTACACGCAAGGGTTTCTCTTGATACGCAGCAGTAAGTGCACGGGCAGCAGAGACAGGTGAGAAGGAGGGGTGTAATTAAGGATACTCTTCTGTAATGGAGAGGAAGAGGTATGCGTGAGGGCAGGGTGGGATGGGAAGATGGAAGTGTGCACAAGAGATGGTGAATTCGCCTCCTTTCCAAATTTCCCTGTTGGGGAGGACAAACAGGTGGACAACAAAAATAAGCTGTCGAGGCATATTGCAGGTGGAAGAACAGCAAGAGAAGTCCAAGTATCTCCTGAGATAACAGGTTGTGACAGGGATATGGGTGAAAATGGAAGACCCTTTGGCAAGGAAGGATGCAGGTGTGCTCCCTCAGTTATTCCGGGAGAGTACTGCACCATTCCTGGTCTGGCATTTAACTTGGGAACATTGCTAAGATGCAGCATGGGCGCCTGCACCCGGGGGATGCCACTGGTGTGATCTGCGCTGAGTTTTGGGCAGTCTTTGCTGTAGGTATCCTCGTCCCTGATTAAAATGTGCCTCAGTTTCTCTCTTCCTACTCTCTGCTTCATTCCCACTGAGTCTTTGGCTTCACCTGCTCCATTATCCATGCAGCACTTCAAAATGTTTATCTTTGCCAAGTACCAGCCAACAGGCAAACAGTTAATTTGCTCTATTCGTGCTTCCTCAAGTGGAAAAGATCATCTGCATTAACATTTCTGCCATTCCCAGGAAAAGGTAATAAACTTGTACTGTGTAAAGCTGCACCTTGGGATTTACGTGCCCTGTGAAGGGGGAGGCAATGTGTGAACTGTGTTTTTTTTCCCAAAACAATGTAGTTTTGAAGCTAGTAAGAGCTCAACCATTGGAGAGCATGGGTGTAAAAGTAAGATAAGCTCCAGGAAAATCTTTGGTATGTTTTAAATACAGAAAGACGGACAGGATAATCCTGCGAGGGTGTTATACTCTAAATTGGTTGGCTTTTGGCGATGTCCTGGAGAAAAGCAACGTTGTGCTCTGTCTCAAGTTTTTCGTGCCAGTTTCCCCCATTCCTCTGAATCATACTGAGTTACACTGCATGGTAGCCTGAAGTTGTCTGCCCCATAAAAATCCATCTGACAGCAAAATATATTCCGCATAGAGGCTCTGTAATCATGCAACTACAGAAGTGCTGTACTATATACTTCCTGCTCTTACCTGTGTTGTAAAATTGCTTTTCTATCTTCAGGCTGTTCCTCAGCACCCTCAGATGTTCTGGGTGGCTTTTGCTGAAGGTCTGAGCCACACGTGTTCCTCTTCCAAGGGACATGGTGACCAAAATGCTTGTCTGCACTGTGAAGTTGGCTCCTGGAACTCGCTGCCCCCGGACATTGCTGGGTTCCAAGGGCGTTTGGAGAGTTCAGGACTGCCTTGGCCGCGGGTTACCAGGCTCGGGTGGGTGGTGCAGAATGAGCCTCCATTTTTTCCAAGCCTCATGTGGGGTTGTTGTTGATCCGTGAAGCTGCCCACCAGTCCAAATCACCTGCTTCAGACTTTGAGATTTGGCGCTCAGGGGTTGCTGTCTATGTGCTAGGAAAATGCCTGTGTGCCGTCTGTGTGCTGGTGGTGTCCCAGAGGGCAGAACCGTGCAGCAGGGTGCCTGCAGGGACTGCTGGGGGTGGGCAGGGGTCCCCGGGGATCTGGCTTGCCTGCGCTGGCAGCTGCCTGGCTACAGTCACAGGCAGCAGGAGCCTCCGGAGAGCAGAGGTTGGCTTTTAATAATGAAACCACCACCAGCCAGTGCCAGTCATGTATCTCGGGGCAGAAAATGCCTTTGAAGCCCCTAGTTGATAGGCACAGCCTGGGGGGTCGCCTGGCTTTCCATCACTGTGCCAGGTTGCTGGTTCTCATCCTCTGCATCAGCCTTTCCTTGTAGCATATTGTGCTTCTCCCTTGCTTCTTTCCAGCTCCCTTTGGATTTTCCCAGCCATCTCTCTGTTTCTGGGGTTGTCTCTTTGTCTTCCTGTGTCTCCTCCTTTTGCTCTTCATTTGCTGCTTTTATTCCCAGTAAGGCCACAGTATCTGTGGTCCCCTCTTGCTGGTCTGCCTACATGGCTGTAGCACCGCAGCTAGACTGCCCCGCTCAAACCCAGCACGTTAAAGTGGATTTCTTCCTTCCCCCAGGATTAACACGTACTGTTTGGCCTTCAGATAATACAGTCCCCTTCTAGGGGTATGTCTGCCTGGATGCGTACGGGCAGAAGCCAGCAGATTCTCTGGGCTTATTGAATACACGGGTGACTTGATTCAGATATTATACCTCCGTGCTGCTGGTGTCTTCCCTGCTTGGCGCTTCCTTCATCGCCCTGCTGCCTCTGGCCTCGAGCTGTTTTGCCCAGGCAGAAGGGATTAATGTTCACTCTTATGTGTTACGTGCATGTACCTCCAGAGCTAAAAGTGCTTTGCGAAGGTGGTGTCACCAGGTCTCTTCTCCTCCTGTTTCCACAAGCTGCAAGATCGTACTTCCCTCTCTTTTCTGCAGGTTCCTGGGCTGGTGAAGGTCATCTTGGAGAGCTCACCTTATTTCAAGCTGATCAGCCACCATGCTGTGTGCCGCAAGGTACTGCCTGGCATGCTTGCGACTTTCCGCATCGTTTTCTCCCCTGATGAGAACAAGGTGAGACTGGAGGCCCCGAGAGATGTGTGCCTTCAGTGGGAGGTGAACCTGTGGGGCTGGGTTCAGAACAGGGCATCTGCTGTGGGTTTTGAGGCACTGTCCTGGTTTCAGTGGCATTGCACTGGATCTACAGCTGGGGGAAACTTTTCCTGTGGTGAAGATGATGCTGTCATAGGCTGGAGGCTCTTCTGTGCTTCAGACTGTGATTATCCTTCGGTGCTGGAACGTTTAATGCCATGTCTGTTGGCTTCAGGGATAAGAGTGCACTGTGTGGTGGGGTGGCCTCTCATGGTGTTGGTTTCTAGTATCTGACCATTGCTGCATAATTAGGGGTTTGCTCTGATAATTATAAATACAAAAGCCTGTTTGCATAAATACAAACCTGTTGTTTGGAGGACCCAAAGCTGAGCCTGATCAGAGTGAGGACCACCACCTTTGAAAACTGGAGTCGCTTCTTGAATGCGTATCGTGTTGGCCGCAGTAGTGAGACGGCGGAACGCTCTGTCTGAAGCCGGCACTTTTCTTGCACACCGGTTATAGCCCATGCCGTGCTGCGAGGTTTGCTCTAGGCTGTGGTCAGGCAGCCTGCAGCTGGTCACATCCTGGCTGGCAGCACCGTGCGATGCCACCGCAGCAGGGACTGACGAGCTGTGCGTTCCCTCCCTGTGCTTTCCTGGGCGTTTTCAGGGGAAGGTGCACGTGGGACAGTAGGGAAACGGCAGGGAGGGGTGCTGATAGGTGTTTAGCCATCGCACCTCTCTACTCGATGTTAGGGGCTTAATTATGATGGAAAACGCTAGGGGAATGGCTAGATCCAGAGAGCTTTCCCCTTTCCCATCTGGCAACCAGTTCCCTGCCTCAGCCTGGGCTGGAGCGAAGGTGATGCTTTTTCATAGCCTCTGTGTTCCAGCCTTGCTGCTGTGCTGCCCCTGAGGATACTTGCCCACCTGTGCTCCAGCTGTGATTCTAGGGGAGAAGATGCGCTGTGCTCGTGGCAGGGAGCCAGCCTGGCACAGACACGCTGAGCTCCAGATGTCTTTAACCAGCAGGAGGCTGGTGTGCTGCAGAGGCATCTGGAGCGCACACAGGAATGAAGGGGCAGGTAGAATCTGCAGGCAGAGTGTTAGCCTGGAGCCTTTGGGCAGTCACGCTGGTGTGGCTGTGCCTGCGTGCATGGGGCTGTGGTTGCTGTGCCAGCTGGCACCTATTCCCTGCCCCGTGTGCCATGCTTTTGCTCGGAGGTTGGAGCATCGGTGCTGTGGCCCTGGCAAGTCTGGCACTGTGCCGTGATGTGAAGGGGCGGCGGTGTTACCTGGAGGCTTGTTAACGCCAAAGGGTTTAGCACCTGGCATGGAAGGGAGGAAGCCCTGCAGGGGAACACAGACAGGCAGGCTGACTCTTTGCACCAGCACTCTGCTGCCTCTTGGCACAGTTCTTTGCGTGACTTTGTGGGTGATGCAAGGTGAGGGGGTCGCTCTGAGCCAGCTGGTGTTTCTGCACCAGGCCAGAGGTGCAGGCTCTCTTTGGGCACAGCTGTTCTCTCATCTTCCGTTTGCTGCTTACACTTAGTTTAACACCCTGTCCTATCCTCAAACAGCATGGCTGTGGCAAACTAGAGAGGAAATGCCCTGTGGTGCCTGGCTCCCCATGCTTGTGAAATGATCGGTTGCTTTGGGGAGGGACTGAGAAATTGTTTTACGTCATTCGTATGGAAGGTTAAAATGATGTTGGCCTAGGGCAGTTCTCCATACTGCCCAAGTGACATAAGAGCTTACGAGATGGGCTTTGCAGGGGACACTGCTTCCTTTAAAATGTGATTTATTAGTATTCATGAGCATTCATTTTTGGGATGGAAGTAAATCGGTTCCCATGAAGGGCAAACAGCTGCTCTTCAACTACAGAGAAGCAGCAGAGCAACACATGAACATCACCCCAAATAGAAGTAGGGTGAGATAACTCCCAGGAGCACTCATGTCCAGTACTTTGTCCCTTGTCTTGCCCTTGAACTGGTGAGTGTGTGGCATTAGGGAGCTGTGCCAGCGAGGTCCTCTGCACAGCTTAAGCGACACCCTGGCGGTTTCTGCCGACCTGGGTTTTGTGCTCCTTGCAGGGCACTGGCAGAGGGATGTGGGCTGCTTGGTGAGGAGCACATGAGGACTCTACAGCAGAACCAGAACGTTGTACAAATCGGACTTTTTGTCTCATACTTGATGGAGTGTGAGTCAGCGAAGTGCCGGAGTGCTGTCGCTCAGCTAGAAATGCATCAGTAGCATGGTCAGGATGTGCAGAGCACCTTGAAAAGCCCTTGGCCAAGAGGCAGGCTTTGGGAGATGGTTCTGTAAAGCCACCTGTGTTGGGCTTGCAGTTGCTTGCCTGCAGAGTATCTGTGTGTTAGTTGTGGAAGGCTCAGGAGTGCTACCTTTGAATAACCCCTACATCTCTGATACTGCATGATCCACAGGGACTGTGGGTAACCCAGTGAAGTGGGGTCCGGGCCTTCCTGATGAGGAGCTGGTTTGTGTCATTCTCTTGCTTTGAATCTGTTCTTCCCTGGAGTAAGTCTGACTTCAGTGAAGTCAGTCCTGATTGAAAGGAGTAAAATTGTGCCTCAGCCCTAAGTAATAGGGCCATGTGAGTTGTTAGTGGCTGAAATGCCACGTAGCCCTTTCTTGGAAAATGAGCAGTTTCCTACTGTCTCGCAGTCATTTGGGAATGTGCCACGTGCTCGGACTGTCAGAAAAGGAATAGCTGGTGTGCCTTTTGGTTTATTGGCACTTGTGTTATAAATGAACTGCTAATTTTTCTGCTGGGCAACATTTCCAGTTTGTTACTCTTGCTGCTTCTGATTTGCACGTTTCTGTTTTATGGCTCCAGTTGCACAGCGTGGGTGTTCTCGTGCCAGCCCCTGTTCCCGTGCGTTCTTGCGTTATGGTCTGACGGCCTCTGCTGAATTGGAAACCATTGTGGCACTGACTGGCCGATAAACAACAGACAGAAATACTTCCATTTGTGCGTCCTTCAGGCTTATTAATAGTTTATTGTAAAGGAAGAAGGAAGTAAGAAGCACATAAAAACATAGCACAGCTTATTCTGTGTTGTCCTCTTGCTCTTTCCACTGTAGCAGTGCACTGTTCTCAGGCAATGCAAGTTCAGTCTGTGAGGTTTGTGAAATTCATTGCTGATGCTCAGTGGAGACTGAATTAATGCACATTGATTACTCTGAAATATGACAGGACAGTGAGTTATTGCGTTACTGAAATGAAGTCCTTTAAAATTCAGCCCAGCCCTGTTAGATGTTTTGTTGTGCACAGAAGCTATTCCAAGAATACTTTTAAGATGACTCTTGTGAGGAGGAAAGGGGCAGAAGACCAAGGCAAATGGCGCGGCGCCACATGAACCTGAAGCCAAGTGACTCATTTCAAAGACTCCCGCGAACCGGTGGCTGAGGGGGGCAGGCGCAGGGGCACCCCCTCTGCTGCGAACGGATCTTCATCCTCTGGTCTCTCCTCTGTTGTCACGGCCCTTATTTTCCAGCCTTTCTGATATCAGGGTTTCAGCGGGAGCTTTCCCTGCTTGGCTTGCCATGTTACCTCATGCTACAAGGATCTTTTCTTTGCAGGTTGGCTGCTGCAAGGACTTCAGTGAAGCATTTGGGATAGGTTATGCAGGGAAACTGACATCTGAGTTTGGGGTTCTGGGCAGTTAGGGTTGATATTGCTGTGACAGTAATTACTGTTAGCCTGAGTTTACAAAGAGCCTGAAACAACACCCAAGACGAGCAGCTGCTTCAGTCTCAGTGGGTGCCAGTTCAGGTGCCAGTGGTGATACCTGGAAGGCCAGAGCTTGTAATTTACTGCTTGTCACAGGGGAGCACGAGAAGGGGAACCATCGTACAACTGTCTGTATCTTCCTTGAAACTGAGAGGGGAGTTGTATGCAGGATGAAGTCGTATTTTCATGAAAACCTATAGCCTGAAGCTGTGTCTAAACACAGCAAACTTTAACGCATAGATGGGATGCAACCCCTCTGTCATCCAGGCACGTTTATTTAGAAACCTGGTCTTAAACAGTCTGCTAAGGGTTTGCAGTTGCAAAGTAGAACAACATTTTGCACTGGTCTCAACTGTGCCCCTAGGCTGCAAGCGAGTGCGTAGCAGAGTTAGCGCCCTGGTAACACGAGGCAGTGCTGCAGTAGAGACTTTGCAACCTGTGGCCCCCAAGGGAGGGCAATTCAGCTTTCAGAAGCTTAAGGGACCATAGGTTCACAGCGGCACAAACAGCCAGCTTCTGCCTAGCACCCCTCCTGCCTTGGGTTTCCCCCTGTTTGGGCTGATGCTGCATTCAGCTTGGTGCAAGGTCCCACTTTGGTGGGGGTGGTAGAGCGTGGCTGAAGGGTCAGCCCGCTCTGAAGTGCTGAGTCAAGCCTTGCACGGGATGCCATGTCCCACGGTGTCCCTGGAGAGGGGGCTTGGAGCATAATGTGCATCTGCATGAATGGCGAGAGGCATCTTTCTCTCTCAAGGTCGTGGTTGTCTCTGTGAAACCAAATCCTTGCTGCTTTAGCCTTGCCCTCAGGTCCCTGGAGAAATCCCTTGTGCATTGCTGTGCAGGTGGTCCCAGCGCCCCTCAGCAGCAACGGAGCTGGGAAGGCTGCCTGTGCTTGCTTTTGGGGGGGATTTATTTCTTGGGCTCTTAATTGCATTGCTGTTGATCCATTTGCTCCTTAGCAATGACAACGCCTTGACAATTACTTCCTTTTACTTCCTTCAAGTAGCTCCAGTTGTTGAAGTTCCTTTTTTCTTTATCCTCCTGCTGATCTGAACTTGCATCCTCCTCTGCCTACCTGGCACCTGAAAGAGGGAGCTAAGTAAATATGGCATGCCAAGACTTAATAAGGCAGGTAGCTTTCAACTGGCTTTGCAATGCCTTTGTTACAGTAGTGTGGCCAAAAGAACAACAACAACAACAAAAGCAAATAACATTCTTCATTTGCTAATGAGTTTCTGAGGATCGAAACAGTGCAGGACGTGAAGTACCCAGATAACAGGTGCTTTAAATTCATATGGGCTGCCCATAGCTTTTATTTTAGAAGGCTTAGGCTGCAAGATTGAGTACAAAATTGCCAATTCAGAACGACTTGCTGAAGATGAAACGCTTTCCTGAAATGCGGTATTAAATCATGCAGGTTGCTTGCTGCAGTTCCCTTCCTAGTATTTTACCTTCCAAATAGGAAAAGCAAAAGCCCTTCTGCAGTTTCTAGGGTGAATATTTGAGATGTCTAGAAAAAGAGATTATTCCTTTTTGTCTTGGATGGGGCAGCATCTGTATTGACAAGCTTAAACCCCAGCTGAGCAGGTGGTAGGCGAGGTGCTGGGTGGCGGGTGAGGCGCTGGCTGTCAGCGCTTGCGTTAGAGCAATAGGTACGTGTCTGTGCCTGGGCTGGCTGCCTTAGGGCCCTTCCAGGAGGGGATGGGGACGGGAGCAGGAAATCCCAGCTGTGGGGGAGTCTGGATCGGTTCTGCTGAAGGGAGTTTGCTGCTGTATGCAATTCCTAAATCATTAAAATCCTAAAGCGCTTGCTGCTTCAACAGTGATAAAAATATCAAATTAATTAAAAGCACTGAGGAAAAAATCAGGGCAGCCAGTGAGTGAGTGACGAGAAGCAGAGTTTTTATCAGCTCATCAATAAGAGCGCTGCTGGGGGTGATGGCTCCTGGCCCTATGGCAGCAGGTTTACCACTGATTTCAGTGGGGGCAAGGTGATAGTTCCAGCGCAGCGACGCCACGCCATACATCTGGAGACTGCTCTGCTCATCTCTACAGCAACATGATTTTGGTAATTAGATTTGCCTTCCTGCTGCTAAACGCCAGACAGCCGGGGCGCGGGGGGGATTGCCTGGCTCTGTTCTGCAGAAGGCAGTGGCTGGGACTGCACAGCCGGCTTTGCTCTGGCGGGGTGTCTGAGCGTCCCCCGTGTGCAGCTCCCGATGCCGCCTGCCTGGGGTGGGTGTGCTAACCAGGCACCCCGTCACTTACTCCTCTAGAACAGACCTTACAGAGGGGTGTGATTAAGGCATCAGCCAGAGCTGTCTCCTGAGGCTGGGGTGAGATGTAAAGGGAAACGGAGTTCAGACACAGGAAGAACTAACACCCTTTAACTCTAGCGCAGAGGTGGCGTAGGCTGCTGAGGGCAGGGGTGGAACTGTTAGCGCTTTTAGGTACTTGTGAAACCTCTGGCAAAAACAGTTTGGGTCTGGAGCTGAGCCAGCTCTGGTGTGGGGAGGTGGATCAGGTGGCTTTTGAAGGGTGCGTGTCCCCAGCCTTGGCCCTGTAACGCTGTGAGAAGGGGCAGGAAATACAGCCGCACCCTACACTGCCCTGACGCTGCCGCAATTACCGTGCCCGGCTTGTGAAGTATTTCACCAAAGACTGACCGTTGACTATGCATGTGGTGAAGTCCTTTTGAAAGTGTACCTGAGCATCCCCTGCCAAGCTTCAACGAGGTCGCCGCGTTGCTGGCACTGGAGTTAGTGCTGTGGCACAGCTGGGTTCTCAGTGGTGCTTCCAATAGTCTGCAGTGGCGATCGAAGCAGGTTGCGTTAGTGCTGTGATCCCTTGCATGAAGAGACTGTTCTGGTGTCTCAGAATCAAAGCATCAGATAATTGTGGTGCTGCCAGCTTGCTGCAAAAGCAGGTGAGTCAATGGGGTTGTTTCTTCTTTGCAAGTTAACGACCCTGTGCAAGTCATGCTACTGGAATGAAAGCTCATGAAGGTAAAAAGTACTGTTGTGTTACTGAATGATACTGCTACAGTCATAGAAAACAGCAGTTTTCCTTCTGCCGTGGGGAAAGTACTAAAAGCATTGTGCTGAGATTTGTTTCTTTCCCTGCAGGTTTATTTCCACGAGCTCATCTGCATCACAGAAAGGGAGAAGTTTGTTGTGCCTCTCCGAGTATAGGTGCCCGAGCTATCCTGGACTTCCCCGACCAGGTGAATTTCTCAGCCTGTCCAGTCAAGTAGAGCACCCAGAAAACGCTGCTGGTTCGCAACATTGGTAACGGGGCGGCCCGCTACTGCATCAGCACTCAGAGGTAGGGAGCTCATCTCTTTTTGCGCAAAACACTGTTGTGTGATAGTATAGTTGGTAAACAGCGACAAAAAGGAGCCAGAGCATGTGAGCTGCTGTGCTGCTGCCGTGGCTGGAAATGGGCAGGGCACGTGGGGTTTGCTGTTGATTATAGTGTTTGAAGCATGGCGCAGCCTCTGCTAAAACTCTGCAAGCTGCAGAGTGGAGTTTTATAGTGCAACAGTGTCTTCAATGCACAGTCGTGCAAGACTGATTCTGTTAGATTGAACGAGCAAATGTAGGAAGGCAGCTGGACTGCCCTTGGGCTGTATAAGATCCTGCGTGGCAGACGACAGCTCGAGGAGCTCAGCTCCTGAAGACCAAAGGCAGTGTTAAGAAATGGGCAAGCTCTGAGCTGGTGGAAGGGACAGTTAAGAATTTATCGTCAGCTTTATCAGCAGTTTGTCTATAGTAGCAAGTGCAATCAGAGATGATAGATCAAAGCAACTGGTATTGAGACCCTGACAAAAACCCTGTGGGGTCCAGAACCTGGTTTTCCAGTAGGTTTGATCTGGTCCCTGGGATCCAATATTCTTCATTAGAATGAGCTCTTAAGCGGAGATGAGCTGGCAGCGGCTTCAAACCTGCACTACAGCCCCAAAGAGGAATGCCAATGGGCGCACAGGCAAAAGGTGCAGCAAATACCTGGTGTGTGGGTTGGGAGCCTTTTCTAGAGCTTTGTCTCTCTCAGATCTCCTGGAAAGTGCTCTAGCATGCTGTAGTAGCTACCAGCAACCTCCTTGATCTCCAGTACCTTCTGAAATGGTTATGTGGCCCTGTTGGCCAAATATACCCATTCCCTGGGAGGCCACAAGCACGTGGCATTTCGGCAGTCTCCTGGTCAAGCGCCTGATGCGTGCTGTGTCGTGGACAGCCTGTACTGTTCCTCTTGGTCTGAGAAGACAGTCACTGGTTTTCCAGTTTGCTGAACTGGAGAGGGTAATGCGTTCTGGAAACTGCACCTGCAAGGAAACCGCTTCAGCTGGCTGGTAGTTAGCTCCGAGTTGCTTGGTCCCAGAGGTTTTGGTGTAGGAGCTGAGGTCCAGAATGCAGCAAAGACCTGCTGTCTGCCTTAGTGCACCTGAGTTGCTTCGGTTTCTTCCCCAGGAAAACAGGGGTCAAGAGAAGGCTCTTTGCTCTTTCTCCTGGGAAATGCGAAGGTCCAAGAGGCTTCTACCAAAGCCTGGCAAGGCTGTTGAAGCAGGCTTCCAGGATGCTATTCAAGCAGGCTGCTTCTTTTCACTGTGGAAATACACAGGCAGGAACTTGTAAATCCCTGTACAGCTTCCCTCTGGGATTTCCAGATCTAGTCGTCACCACCAAAACAAGTACCCAGTCGTGCGTAGCATCTCTTGGCAATGTCCTTGCCAACTGTTCTATTGAGTGATACAGCGTGTGTTGAATCCTGCTTGATACGGATTTTATGCTGAACTTCATCAATTGAATGTTTCAGTCCTGATTTGCAACAAAGGGATGGGAAGCGTTACGAAAGCTTTATTTCAAACTACACAAGAAAGTACAATTCTGAATGACTGGATTGCGTGTGCGCAGAGATCAAAAGCTGGTAAGATTTCCCATGTCAGCCAAAGGCATCAGTCATCTCTTCCATTTCGTTATGAACTTTTGAAAGCCAGTTTGAAATTTCAAGCTGATGATCTTTGAATATAAGCAGCGTTTTATTCTAATTAGGTCACCCCCACTTTCATTCAGATTTCTTTTTAAATACTCTGAGGTTCCTGTCTTTTTGCTCTTCTTTTTTTTTTTTTTTTTTGCTTTAAGTGTTCAGCAAAATGTCATAATGAATTCCTCATTGGGAACGTTCTTAAAGGTTGAGTTCCTCTAATGCCTGTCTGTCTACCATCTGCCTATATATATGCACAGATGTATAGGAAATAATATGAGAAATTTGGGGAACATGTGAAATGGAATTGGGCTGCTGGAGAAGATAAAATCATAGAATAACTTTGGAAGAGACCTCTGGAGATCATCTGAGCAAACACAGTGCTCAAAGCAAGACCGGTGTCAAAGTTTGATCAGGTGTGCACTCAACACGAAAAGTAAGACCAAGTGATACCAGCCTTCGTCTTTCCTTCTCAAGGCTGTGCAAAGCCATTTATCCCAGCATCTCCCTGTATGTGCTGTGCTCCAGCCCCTAAGCTCCTCTTCTGTAGAAAGGCTTTCGTGCCCACCAGCCTGTACTGCCAGGGATTCTTCCATCCCAAATACAGGTTTTTGCATTTTCCATCCCTCGGCTGCATGCGGTTCTGCTGTGTCCCCTGAATAGCAGCCCAGCCCTCCAGTATCTCAACTGTACTCCCCCAAGCTTGTATCCTCCACTCAAAATCTGAGTGCTGCCCACTCTTGACCAGGTCACCACGTCCCCTTGCAGCCTGGGAGCAGAACAACCACGTTCTCCCTGTGCGATGAGGCCATGGTGGGCCAGGAGTGGTTTTTCCAGCCAGTGCTGGGGACTGCACCGGGTGACAGTGGGTTCCCTGCTGCTTGTGCTGTGCCTGCCCCGACGTCCCAGGTGAGCTCAGTGGCTCCAGCAACCCCAGCAGAAAAGAACTGGCCTCCCGGCTGGCATGACAAGTTGGCTGGAGAGTCACACCAATACACTGCTCCACAGGCGATTAGGTCATTAGCTGTTAATTGTCTTTGAACAACTCTACTTACAGAGGCTTTCACGGGAGAGACCGCTTTCCTCCTCATGTCAGGGGTTTAATTTCCCTGCGTTAGAGGCTGTGACCAAGGCTGCATCATTATTAACGACAGGGGAAGTTTTTAGTTTAATGTCATGCATTCGTTTGAATGACTCCCGTAATGGTTGTTCAGCGTCACAAACACTTAAACCTGTGCTTTGGACATTAATGCGTGATGTTTCCTGTCCTGGAGAGCTTAATGTGTAGATACGAGACGCAGTATTTAAGAGTTATGGCATAGGTGGTAGGAGTGCCAGCCTTACAGACTTAAATTCAGGACTGTTTTAGCTTCTTCCTAGTTAGTGGAGAACTGAAGCAGCTTTAGTGTGTGCCTAACTTCTGCTGAGTACGGATGTAGTGTTGTGTTAAAGCCAACATTAATATCACATAATAGTTTTGTGTGCCGCTATGTGTAAGCGTGCGTGCACGTGAGAGGGGGAGGAGGCTTAGTGGAGTAGAAGGGAATGAGAGATCAAAGTTTGTAGACCATCAGCTGGCCTCGGTGTCCTTTATTCTCTCTCTGCACAACTGAGACTTCTTAGTTGCTGCAACTTCTGTCATCTGGCCTGGGCGAATTCAGGCTCTTGCCCCTTTGCAAGGCAGCTGCAGGCGCCACAGTTTCCTAGTCCAATGCGCTGCGCCTGTCACTTCTCTCTGCCTCCTTTCTCAAGATTCCCTTCTCTATGGCATCAAGCGTAACCTACCAGCTTTCACCTTCAGTGCATTTTTCAGCCCATCTCCAATGCTAACCTTTCCTCTCGGTCAGTACTGCGAGCTCTGCTCTTGCAGCGGGTCACTTCATAAGGACATTCCTTGCCTCTTACAACTTTATCTAAGGACTTGTGTGGTGTATTTCACTCCACGGCAGAGCTCTCAAATGAATCCATGGGGCCAATTCAGCGTCCTTCTGCTGTTGCTTGTTCAGAATTCTCCCTTGCCATGGGATCTACCAGAAAACATGGCCACGTTTTGACTCCTCTTTAATAAGGGCGGGGGGGCGCAGGGACCCTAACACCGAAGCACTCCCCATTATGCAGCTTGTCTTTGTGCCTGTCCTCCCCCTGCATGTCCATACCCAGCTCTTCACTGCATAGCGTAGTAATAACAAAATAATAATAGTATAAATATAAAAAATCTCTTCCTGCCATTCTCATTGTTAAGGCTGGATAGTGAGTTTCTTCTCCACGGCATTCACGGAGATAAATGTCATTCCAGTACATTTCAGTTGAAAATGGTGCCTGGAAGCAGATCTCAGTGCAGCACTGCCTTTTCCTGACGTTACATTGTGCTGTGCTGTGCTATGGGTTAGAGAGGATCTGTCTGAGAAGGTCCATTTAGGAATGTCCCATCAAGCTCTGGAAGCTCAGGAAATGATCCTACATGGCACAGTGCTAGGAGCCGCCTTGCATCCCTCCCTGCAGTACCATTATACTACATGGAGGCGTGGGATTGGAGAGTTACCATGGGGTGTACAGGGATGTGACAACAGAGCCTGCGTCCAGGGAAAGAGGGAAAGAGAGAGCTTGTGAGATGCTGGCTCTGTGCAGGATTTTTTCAGTATGGATATGGAGTCTTGGATGCTTTGACCTAACAGACTGTCTTTACCGGAGTGGTTACAGTGCTTGACTTTGGCTTTTATACCATTACCAAAACATTAGGTATGCCAAGATTAGATGATCTTTGGGTTTTTCTCCTGCAATAGGTCTTAGTTGACAGATGAGGCAATTCAATCACCAGTAATTTTACTGTCGGTCTTGGGGCTGGAGGCAGCTTTTAATGAAATCAATTCTCACAAACTCAGATGATTTTATAATGCAAATTAAGGCACCAGTGGAGTAAAGGGGTTTTGGTTGTAGAAGAGAAACATACCATGGGACGAAGGATGTTGCAGCCTCGTTGCACGCTGCACTGACTAAACGTACGGTTGCAGGAGAAAAGGCAGCGCGGTTTCGGGAAAGCCTGAGCCACAGAACTGTCAGCGTTGTTCACTTGTCAGTTGGTTGCTAAATTGCCAGGAGTATTTTGCCCGTGGTGTCCTCATGGGATTTAACTTTTGCCCAGCTTTGTCAAGATGGGGAGCTGATGCCTGGTGAAAGCAAGCAAGATGTAAACACCAAGACAGATCACAATGAAATTGCTTACTGATCTGGTGTTGTTCCCTTTCTGAAGGGCAATTACGGGCAAGAGCTCAGCAGGTTCTGCTGGGAAGGTCTCCCTCAGATTGGTGCGGCTAGATGAGTTTATACAAGCTGGGGATTGCAAGGCACCGCTGGGAGATCTGGACCTGTGAAAGTTTAGATGTTGTACAACAAAGCAAATGTACAAATGGACATAGTTAAAAAGCATGTCAGAAGAAGAGCTATTAATAAACCTCCAAACCTTATCTTTCCTGTTTTGTCAGGAGCAGTAGTTACTCATTACAAGGGTAGATCTAACAGGACAAGAATTACCGTAAAGAACAGCTCACAATTAATGGCTAAAAGGCCAAAGTTTAGCCTGCCAGCTTCGTCTGTTGGCAGTGGTTTTCATGTGGCTATTAGTGTGTCAGGGACGTTTCCTTAGCATCTCTTATCTGTAGGCTGCAGGGAACAGCTTAGTGATGTGGACTGAAGTTCGGAGTTCAGGTGAAGCATGGACCTTACATCCCTCTGGGTCTTGGAGAACCAGGTCTACGTGAGGGTTACCAAGCTCCTGCTACAGCAGGAACCAAGTTGTCCTGTGGGTACAGCGTGGGGTGGGAGGCAGGAGGTGCGGTGTCTGACTTGTGCTCAGTTTCTCAGTCCTGAGAATGAGTCCTGACCTCGGTGGGATCCTCTTCTCTGGTAATTTGAAGATACGAAGGTATCTACTTTCTCGGGCATCCCCTGAAGTCATCCTCAGGAGTGTCATTCCCATCCCAGCTATCTGAGGGCAGGGGTATGCAGACATGGGGACGGAGTAGGAAGGGGATGGGGTGGGAGGTAGGGCTGAAGTGTGGCCTTTAACCAGCAGCTTTTCTGTTCTGGCAAAAATAATAAAATAAAAAGGGGGGGGGGGGGGGGGGGCGATTTTTCTGTGCCTTTCCCACAGCAGGCAGTGATCCCAGCCAAGCACCAGCAGAGCCCTGCCCAGTATAACCAGGCACAACCCCCAGTGCAGGTGCAGGGCCTAGAGCAGCCCGGTTCTGAGGCTGGCGGCGCCTTGGCTTTCCTCCTCCCTCTCAAAAGTCTCAGGTCCAGCACGTGAACATTGCAGGCCCAATGCTTCCCCATTAGTCACTGGCGATGTTCTTGCTAGTCGTGATGGGAGCAGGTCAGGCCCCCAATTGCATCAGTGTCTCCTTAACGAGCAGGAACTCCAGCAATTTCATCAGCTGTCACTGCTTACATGAACGAAGCTCAGCTTGCGCATGGCTCTGATTTTTCTCATTATTTTTGTGGGCTGCATTCCCCAATCACTGTAAAACTCTGCAGAACATATTTTTAAGGTGACAAATTGACCAGCAGCAAAGCACTAAACGCAATAACTTTTGCTTTCTAAGTGAGGCTGTACAAGAGCCGCAAAGCCCAGCTGCTGTTGTGCAGGAGCATGTTGCATCTGACTTTTCCCTGAGCATTAAAGGACTGAATTATGTCTGTCAGCTGAGAGCTGTTTCCCTGGTGACAAATCATAATTGCTCTTGTTAAATCTAAAGTACACCGACACGTTTTCATAATATTTCCCACACATTGCACAGAATTTCTCTAGTAGGCCAAGCAAACAGTTACCAAGCCTGGATTACAGCCCAGAGCCCCAGACTGCATTGCTTGTGAATACGCAGAAAACCTCCTGTTAAAGGTGCCTTGAAATGCTCCTGGTAATGGTGCTTCATTTAGCTAGAGATTTAATTGTTCAGGCTGTAAATGGGATACTCCTTTTGTGTCTTCTTTTCTTGTTTCTGTATCACTCTAATCTGCCTTTGCACTCGTACAGATTTTTCTTTGCTTAGAACAGCTTTCATTGAAATGCTGATAAAATGTGCCCTTTCTGAGGCAAAACCAGGATGCTTTCAAGGTAAAAAAAAAAAAAAAAAAGGATAGATAGATTAATTCTGCCAATTAAACTCTAATTATTCTCTGGCCATTCAAGAATAAACTTCTGTTCTCCCTGTCTGATTTCCAGGCTGTAATCTCACTGGGACAGGTATCGCCTTGACATTTGCATCTCTTGAGGTTTATAGGTGGCAGGAAAAGATGGATTCAACTCAGTGTCAAGTTGTGCATGCAAATAACTCTTGCCATCTCCGTGCCCTTCAAAAACCCTCCTCCGATCGTATCGCTAGCAGTCAGACTCTTGAGCCTTGCTGCAGAAAACTGGATGCAGGGTATGGGGGAGACGAGGTCATTTTATAGCTTAGGATCTTCTGAGGGCTGGAGCTCTTCAGGAGTTGGGTCGGTGGCTCAGTTCCTGGCCCTGTATGTTCTCTTTTTCTGCTGCTGACTGTGGTTTCTTGGCCCCTTGCTAATACAGGTGAGCTGGAGTGAGCTAGACGGCAGAAGGAACGTAGTCCCCAAGTGTCCCACAGTAATCCTGATGTGCCTCTCCGTGTTGCAGCCCTTTCTCTGTTGATCCCTCCGTTGGGACTCTTGGGATTGGCGATGCCATGCAAGTAACGGTGGACTTCCACCCAGAGAAGACTGGTGATTATTCCAGACCCCTGACAGTTCACTATGACACAGGTAAGGTCTGGGCGCTGCATGGTGCCCAGTCTCTGCGTCCTTCAGAACAGAGAAACAGAGAGCTTTCAAAGCAGAAAAATGTTAAGTGCTTTGCAGACTACTTCTACAACCTTTTATTTCAAAACCTCTGTATGTTTCAGTGCTTGAGTGAGCAGGTAAGGGACAAAGGCTGAGTGTGCCCTTGTTCTGTGTGGCTGTGTGCCGGTCTCTCCCTGGAGGATGCTGGCGTCGGCTGGGTGCTCTCCACCCAGCACCCCCCATGACTGTCATCTGCCATCATTCCCTGTTGTCCCAGTCACCTTAATTCCCTCTCCAGGTGTATCTCCCCTGTCCCGGCTTTGCCTCAAAGAAAAGTGACAAATAGGTGGTGCTTAGGGGACCTTTAAAGTGCATCCCCTCAAGCAGGAATGAGTTTTTTTGGAATCGGGTTTTGCTGGGAGTTGCTGATTCGGAGGCGGGAGGAACCTTGATTCTCCGTTACGGTGTGCATATGCACATGTGAAGCTTCATTCCTTGGCGGTGCTACGTTTGAAGCACAACGTGGGAATGCGTGCCTCTGTCAGACTCGCTCCAATGCCGCTGTCTCTTACACATCTGTCCCCTGCACTGCTTCTACGTTGTTTTGCCGCAGACCCTTGTTCTTTCTTTTTGCCCTCTCCCACCTGCGTCCCACAGCTCACGACATCAGGACTAATGCAGCCAGGACTTGAGGGCTCTTGGGATTTGGCAGGAAGAGCTCGCTGCCTCCCGAGATAGGTGTAAAATTTATGTTAGGCTAGGAGAAGCTGAGATCAGGCCACAGAAACACCATCAGCTTTAAGCTTCACTCAAGAGTAAGTGGGGAATATCTTTAGGAAAAGGCGTCATGTTAAAATGCTTCTGTCGGCCTTGGCTCAGCAGGGGTATGTTGTGGTGCCAAACGAGACGCTTCCTCAGTTGCATGAAGGCACTTGGCGTGTGTTTCCTCTCGCCTGAGAGGGAGGTTTGGTTTGTCCCTGTTCCTCAGTGTTGGTCCTTGGAAGTGTGGTGTCCTAACCGAGGTGATACTGTGTGCTGCTTTAGCCCGGCAAAGAGCAATTTAGTTGTCTTGGGTTTGTGGAGTTACAAATGCTCCTGTATCTTCCAAATGCTTATGTAGCCTTACGACTTATTTCAGCTTTGTCTAACGTTTTTCAGTTATTGACATATTCACGGAGAATGGTTGATGCTCACTCAGAGGAGCTTATTGTTTTGGGTAACAGTTTCTAGGAAGAATAAATGAAATATCAGCTAGGGAAGCACAAAAAAGTGCCTTATTTGTATGCCTATACAGAATCTATAGGATAAAATTCAGAGGGCTAGAATTTCTCTGGGGCAGATGAGCAGTGACAGTGGAGATTAGGGCCGTAGGGTTTATACTTTGTGGCGGAACAGAATGAGCGAATAATTAGGGCCAGGATCTTTGTGGCTTGCTTTGAAAAACCTGAGAGTCTTGTTCTTACTGAAACAGCTGGTTCCTCCATAGTCAATCTTTGCAAAAGTGATTTGTGTGGGTAGGCCACGGGGATAAACTCTGCTGGCTCTGAGATGGGTGTTTTCCCAGGAACACGTGCAGCTCCCTGGGAGATGAACCCAGGATTTCATTCCTGCCTGCCAGTACAATGTGGCAGTTATTTTGAAATAAACTACGAATTGCGAAGGAGAGCAAGGGGATAATGAAGGGATTATCTCTCTAGCTTTGAAGCATACAGGTAAGTGAAAGGCTGCTGAGATTAATTGCTAAAGTGAAGCAGAAACGTTTAATCAATCAGTCTTTCGAGGTGTGGCGCAGAGCTTATTGCAGGAGTAGTGCAGAGCACCAGACAGCGTTCCCTGACCTCGCGCGGCGAGCCCTGGCTAATGTGTCCGGCACCGCGGCAGGCTCCCTGTGACGCGCGTACAGAAAGCAGCCGGGTTGCTCTTTCAGAGCCACCAACAGAGTGCTTATTAAGAAACAGAAGTGCTAAGAGCAAAACAGCAGTTTAAGGTGTTGGGAGGCGTTTCCCTCGCTTGGCTGTGTATCGGTACTGACTTGCTCGCAGGCAGCAGTAGTTGTCAATGGATCACACCCTTCTTAGGGTGACTTACGCAGGATCAGGTGAACATTGCTTAAATTTCTGCTGAAGCTGGGTCAGATCTGTCCCTAGCGTTGCTTAAGCGAGCATGGAGCTCTTCCATGTGAACAAGTCACAATTTTTCCCTTAGCGTATGATTTGGTTGATTTAAATTGTGTGTCCTTTGGGCTGGTTAGGAGCACAGGTACTGTCCCCTGGATGGACTGTGTGTGTGGTGGCAGTTCTGTTGCTACAAATTTATGGATGAGCGTGGAGAAAATGTTTGCTGCTATGAGCGTAATGATTTACAATGAAAACTTGTCCTTCAGTGCTTTACGTGCCTAAACTCCTCCTTTTCGCCTGTGTACATATGTCTGGGTGTGAAAAATCCCAGCTCGTACTGAAATGAGGGTGACTTGGGATGTTCAGGGTTCCAGCATATCCCTGTCCAGCACCTTAACATCAGATTATGGTACTTGAAAGGGTTTCTGAAACCTGCGTGCGAAGCACTCGTACAGCTTTGGAAAAGGTTTCAATACCACTGAAAGTCCTGTCGGTCAGTTGGCCTTTCCCAGATGACGTTCAGCCCACCCTGTGTGGACCGTGTGGATGTGGGAAAATAAGTTTATGGAGGTAAGTCCTAGTCTCAACCAAGCCAGTGTTCATAAAGTTTCGATATTCTTTCAGCTGTCAAGTCCTGCTCAAGTGAGATGATGCCCAAGCTGCTTGCCCTGAGTGCTGCTGATTGTACACCAAACCCAGTCTGCTGCAGTAACAACATTTATTGCAACCTGGCAGCGTCGCACCAGCTTGGTGTGGGAAGGTGAGCTTTGCTCAGGGACACGTGGCTGAGGAGATGCATGACGGGTTTCCAGAGGTGTGCCAGAGGTGCAAAGCAAATCCACCAGTCCAGTGCCATCCAGAAACAATAATGTCTACGGCAGGTGCTCCATGCAGGTGGAGAAGGCTGCCAGAGACAGGAGGTGCCGGAGAGATGCTTGGAGTTGTGGAAGGAGAATTGCTTCTCTACTCAGAGCTCCCTAAATGCTGACTCACATTAGGCTCCTGTCTCCAACGAGTACTAGTATAGTATGATGGGTGGTCTTCAAGGTGTAGGACCAGATCCTGTGCCTGTATGTGGGTGCCTCCAGTGCCCACTGGCCCTTGTGGCAAGGCGCTACAACACGCTTCTAGCCCAGGGGATCTGTGGTGCGGTATTGAAATTCCTCTGTGCAGTTTTTCCCCATCGGTTGCTGCATCCCTTGGCATCTCTTTGTCAGCACAGAAAACTTCAGTAATTAGCAAAGCACCACTGAGCTTGTGCATGGCTGAGAGGCGCTATATATTGAGATGCTTTTATTGCTGTCAGTAATAAAAGTAACGATGCAGATGGCTCTCTTTCAGTAGCTCTGTGAGCCTAACGCAGAAGCAAAAGCCTGGGGGCAGGATCTCACCCTCTTTGAGGGGAGGATCAGAACCCATACCCATAGGAGTATTTTAGGAGACAGCATACCCAAGAGGAGGCAGCCCTCAAGCAGAACTGCCTATTCCATTACTCTTCTCTCTCCCCTTGGTTCGGAGCCCCAAAAAGCGGTTTCCCCAGAAGAGAGGTAACGTGTGTGGCTCAGGAGTAGTTCTCGGTGGTTTTAGTCCTGCTGGAAGCCTCCAGCCTTGTGCTAAAAGCCTGGTGAGGAACCATCTCGGTGTTTGGCAGATGAATACCCTGTTTTCCCTCAACTTCCCACACAGCTTGCAGGAGGGCTGACAGCTGCTGAGCAGGAGCTGTGCTAAAGCAAATCTTGGCTTGTTTGCTGTGGATGGCAGACCCAGGCTCAGAGCATCCTTTGTGGTTCTGCACGCCCAGGGCACAGTTGGGGGAGTTCAGCCTCGGCTCCTCAATGGCTTACTTCAAGGGCAGGTAGAAGGTGCAAGCAGGGTCTGATTCTGGCTCCGTGGCTGTTAATCAGGGTGAGTTTTCCTGCGCTGGCTCAGTTTCTGTCCCCATAGGAAGTGGGTGAAGTCATGTCTCCCCTCCTGAGCCCTGGGCGGCAAGACTTGCTCTGTGCCAGATTCAGGTTATTCCTGTATGGCAGGAGAGAGCAGCTAAATAGGCTTCTTCAGTGCAGCACGCTGGGAGCTGGAGATGATGTGGAGCAGAGCTTGCCTTGCCCTGGGTCAGGGAGGGCTCTGGCTGCCTTGTTCCCCCGCCGCTGAGCTTTGCTGCCTGGCCCTGACAGCACGGGGTCCCCAGCACCGTTTCCTCCCCATTGCTGCTTGCCAGGCGTGGGGCAAATGCCATCAGCCTCGTAGAATCATAGAATGATGGAGGTTGGAAAAGACCTTGAAGATGACCAAGTCCAACTTAACCCCGGATTGCCAAGCCCACCACTAAACCGTGTCCCGAAGCACCGCATCTGTGTGTTTGTCAAACAAAACACGTCAGGGGTGGTGATTCCAGCCTGCAGCGTGGAGAAGCAAGCCCTGCCGGAGCCGTCTCCTCCCTGGCAGGGTCCCGCCACCCCCCCCAGTCCCGAAGGCTGGCTGGCAGCTGCTGCTTAGGCTGTCCGCACGCGGGGGGCTGCTGCAGGGGGGTTTGGTACTGAGCACCGGAGAGCTACTGGGATGTGTGGTTTGGGTTGGTCAGTAAGCGTGACGAGCTGGCCTCAGATCTTCCCCTTCCTCTAAGCCAGCACCAACACTTGCACGATAGACAAGATCTCCTTAGGGCAACGTAAGCATAAAAAATAACAACAAAAGAATTTCTTGGGTAGATCTGGGAGAACTGGCTGGGGATCACTGTACTTAGTGCGGCAGCAATGCTCAGGGTGGCAGGGGATGTCAGAATAGGATCTGGGTCTTCTGCCCTACGCAGGATGGCCTGAGCCACTGCCCTGAGGTGCCTCTGCCCTTCTCGGTCTAACCACAGGCAGCTTCTCTGTGCTGCAGCAGCCTCTGGAGCTGTGAGTGATAACCGCCAGCTTGAGAAAACACCGAGGTTTCATCACAAATGGGGGGAAATGAGGCATGAGATCACAGGAAAAATCAAGGCATATGAACCACGATTAATTAGGGAGCTGATGTGGAGCTCTTCAGTCACCTGTGGCACGACAGAGAGTTTGATGTGGTGTGTTGGAGCCATTTGGGTTTGGTGAAGATGACGGTAACTACAGAACCAGGTGTGCTCGGCTGGCAGCAGGGCAAGCACAGCCTGTGCATCTCGGCCGCGGTGGGAAACTGTGGTAGGGGCTGCATCGCATTGCGTATGGGCCGAGGGGAATTGTCAGGGGCGTTACCGACTGCTCAGCTCCTGCACAGAGCAGCATGGGGTTCCCAGCCGGGAATGTCGATGTGTTGGGGTGCTGAATCCCTTTCTTCAGCTGAAATTGATGCTGGGCTTAGCTGAATCGGCTTGCTTTGGTAAATGAGGCCACCTCTGCAAGGGCTTGGCGGTGTGTTAGTGGCCACTGTACACACGCAGGAAGCTCATTAAATCCCAGCCCTACGTGTTTATTGATGTTTGAGGCTGAACAAGTAACGGCAGCACGGGTGTGCCATCACCTCTGGGCATCTCAGCTACTCGCAAGAGTAAAACAGTACCTCGCTGTGATATTAGTCTGTGGTTTTGTGCAGACTTTGGAGAAGACAACCACCTCTGCATGCCTCTCTTCTCTTTCCTTTAAGAACCCCCTTTCTACCGAAGGTCCTGTCATCTTGCCAGGCTGGCAGTGCCATCGGTAGCTTCCAGGAACTTGTTTGAAAACAAAATGAAAATCCTATTGACTTAGCCTCTAGATCAAGCCTTTTTCTTTGTCTTTTTTCTCTGCAAACCCACTGATGGATGTGGATAGGCAGCAGGGTTTAACTGAGGTTCAGCCCTCGCTGTGTTGTGTTTCACGTTCCTGAGATCACTCAGGTTGCTGAGCCCTCGCCGTTTGTACTGACTCCAGCCGGAGCGGAGGAGGCTCAGGACTTTCCTGAGCAAACCCTCTGCCTCGCTGCATCTTGACCTGAGCTGTGCCTGTGTCATGCGGGATACCAGGGTGGGAATGCCAAAACCATTTCTGGTTTTAACCTTGGTCTGGTGTGAGCGTTCACAGGGGCTCTGATGTCGCAGTGTGTTCAGTTGCTATCGAGCTAAATTCACGGCACCAGCCCCATAGCTTCTGGTGGCCACCGCTGTGTGCCACTGCTGGTCAGGTCTGTAGCTCTTCATCGCCGCGCAATTCTCCGACCCTTCAACACCAGGCAGGCTGGTAGTGGCTTCTTACCAGTGCTGAGAGGTGGGGAAACCTTCTGCTTCCCTAAGCAGCAGCCTCTCTTGGCTCCAGAGCTTTACTGTAGTGCGTGAACTGATGTAATTATTTCCGTTTGTGTTCAGTGCTAGCAGATGCAGACAAACTTGTTTTGTTTGGTGAGTTTTTAAAGATCTTGTTTCCCATGTTATCCAAAGGTGTAAGCCAGGCTCTGACGCTGTGGTTATTACAAGAGGCTGCTCTAGCTTTCCCTTGGACTGCCAGGCATTTAAGAACTTTGCAAAGGGATTTTCCTTTCTGCTTGCCTCAGGTCGTGAGTGCATGTTGTGCTTTTCTTCCTTCACTTGTGAGAATTCCCAGCAGGATTGGCTAGTTTCTGTTGGGCTTTTATGTTCTTGTACGTCTGCTTCAAAGCGAGTGCAGGGTGGCATATACTGTAGGCAAAAAGAGGCGTAAATAGGAGTTTGTGCGATGATATGTTGACTTTGCATCTGAATCGTAGCAGGGCTGCAACGGACTGAGGGTTGGTAACTAATACTTTATACAAATAATTGGTTATATAGGCTTTTATAGTTCAAATCAATTAGATTGATGGGTGAGTATAATTGGTCTCCATTGTTCCTTTATGTCAGATCAGCTAACAGTTAACAACTGTTTCCTGTCTTTGTTCCCCTTTTCCACAACTGCTTGTAACAATGATTTTTCTTTATATATACTGTTTTAGATAAGGTTGTTAAATTTCTTGCAAACAGAGTATGGCCTTCGCCCCTCTCTAGGGCCTTGTGTTTCAAAGCCGATGGTCTGTCGCTTTGAGGGTAGAAGAAAAGAAATTAAGTTTGTGCTTCATTTGCTTGATCTTTTTTTTTTGTTATTCATGGCTTTATATCTCCAAAACTATGTGACACCCCTTCTGACAAAAATGCTGCTAAAGCAACCCGTGGAGTTGACTGCATGAGCACGGCTGGGGGGTGGGTGCTAGGAGGGTTATTTGGAGGTTAAAAGTCTCCTTTTGGCTGTTTTGTTCATCCCCAGAAGCAGACTTCCATGTGACGCCGCCTATCCCGTTCTTAGCCTGTGAAGGATTTCTGGAAGAATGTAGTTTTCAGCTCTTTGCAGGGCATCCTGGACTGCAGCTTGTCTCTTCTATCATCAGTGGAAATCACTAGTATGTTCTTAGGTGCCATGAACCCTGGATGCATTTCGGGGCAGAACTGACCATTCATTAGTCTCCTTTCCTCGTGGATCAATCAACGTCTGCTGAGAAGCAGAAGGGTAGCTTGAAGGGTGATTGATTTATGAAGTGGCGTATTGAGCATGCCTTTGCCAGGCAATCAGAATGAAGGTTCCTGCCCTGTTTTTCCCCGTGGGCCAAAAGCAGTGTTTCAGCTGATCAGGGACCGCAGCGTTTCATGGCTGTAGTGGCAATAACGATTAAAAATAGCCCATGGCATCCTGGATATGCGGCAGCGCTGTCTTGCGTTATCCAACAGTTTCATTGTCCTTTCAATCCATTCTGCGAGGGTCCTTCACGCTGGGCAGCACAAAGCCTCTGTGCTGGCTGCCAGATATTCCTGCGCTGGAGTATTTCATCCCGTAAGAAAGCCAACAGCCCTTCCTAAGCACGGTGCGGAGGAGGTAATGGGGAATACTTTGGGTGCTCCACTACAGGAGGATGCACAGCAAGGAGCCTGGTGGAAAGCAAGGTGACTCCTAAGTGCAGGAGAGCCGTCTGAAGAGCCTGCGACCTGTCCCGTAGACGCTGTGGCTGGTCATTGCTCTCCATCTCCCTTTTCCTGCCCATCTGTTGTCTCACGGTGGCTTGCAGTGCTCTGGGGTAGCAGATCCTTTCCTTGCGATGGGCTGCATGGGCTCAGAGGGGGCTTTGCTGGGGGCTTTAGCTGTTGACAGCATCAGCTGTGGCAGCAGTGATGATTAGGGTGCCCTGAGCTTTGTTGTAGCCTGGGCAATGGTCCTGCAGAAACCCCTGTGTTGGCAGCAGTTATTTAATGGTGAGGTTTATAAACAAGCTGCTCCTAGGGCTGGAGTAACCAGCACGATGGTTTTAATGATGTCTGAAGGTAGCTCATGAGCACTGCCTCAGAGAAACACTTAAAAATGACTGTCACTGCCCTGTGTTTTGCTCTAGTGCTGGAAATACGAGCGTGGGGACTGACAGGTGGCCTTTGTCAGAGACCCAGCACACTTTGTAGGTGATGCCATTAGCTTCCTGACAGCAAAACAGCTCAGAGCAGCGCTCCTGACTCTGACCGAGGTAGCTCTGTGGGAGGCGCAGCAAAAAGCATATGGTGGGGAGGGCTGGATCCAGCCGCAGGGGACTCCTCTCGCTTTCCAGAGATCGTTAGCCTGGTGAAGTGACTCCCTTCTCCGGTGGTGAAATGCTGCCAGCAGACCTTTGCACGCTGTTTGAAAACCCAGAATATGCTGGTGATGGTGAGGCAGTTGGGTATCGTGATAGCAGCAGGAGCAAAAGAACTGCTCAGAGGGTCGATGTGGAGGTACAATGACACTCTTCTGAGTGAAGAGCTCGGCTTTCGTTGCTTGCTTGTATTTTCAGTGAAAAAGCAGCAGGACCTGTCTCTTTTAGAAGAGGTGAGAGCCAGGCATAGTTTTCTGACAAACTGGGCAAATTAATTTAAACTTGCTTTCCCTGTTACCCAAATATTCTGAACCGGACTGTCATGCAGTCCTAAAAAGGTTTAAAATCCAAATTCAGCGAGGAGGGAGTTACAGGGATAGAGGAAGAATATTATGGTGAGGACGAAAGGCAGCAGAGTGCTGTTTTGTTTCTCTTCAGTCTAATCCATCTGGCTACCAGCTTCCTGATATTTAGAGCAGTAATCGATGGAGGAAGGTACTGGCTGTTGAAGGCTGGGAACGCATTCTTCATAAAACCTGAAATTGTTTTGAAATCTTGTTCAAGGGTTTGCTTAATATTCGGAAAGATATTTTAGCTCTTCTGTAAATTCCCTCTCCTCCTGCACAACAGGCCCCACAGAGGATGTCCCAGTGCTGGATTTCTTACTTTCAGATAGTTAAAAGTTACCGTGATGTGCTAAGATACCGGTGGCCATAGCCATGCAGGTGGATGCTGGAATAAAACACGGTGGTGTTCCTGCTGTCTCAGAGAGCATCGTTCAGGAGTGCACAGCCCAAAGCATCTGCTCTACTGCTGTATAAGAAGCCTCTCTTTTAATTTCAAGTTCAGGTGTTGCTTTGTTCAGGTTGCAGAGTGAGCTGTGTCCTGCTGTCTCTGGGAAATATGTCAAAAGCATGTAAGAATGAGAGAGCTGACAGCCTGTAATAAGGTCATCGTGTTGTGTAAGTAACGATAGGGCAGGTACGTCTGGCTTCAGTAAACGTGCTTTCATGGCAGCAAAGCGTCCCAAAGCACAGACCCACGGACATCACCCCATCAAGTGAAACACCTAGGGCTACATTGCTGTTACAGTACAGAGATTGTTTTGTGGTTGGGTTGGTTTTTATTCCTCCAGACTTATATATTAAATAACCAAGAGTCTTAAATAAATGTCACATCTAATTTGGCACCCAGGCATGAAGCCTGCAGCTGCCCTGGGCCAACCCTGACAGCTCTGCTCTGTGCCAGTTTATCTGCCTGGCAGAAAGACCTGCTGCTCCCTCCTGACTCGCTGGCATCCGCACGCTCTCGTCTGTACCGGGAGGTTTGTGGGTTTACACAGTCAGCACGATGCCAGATCCTTCTCTCTGTGGTAGAAGGTGCTCCGGCAAAGCCCTCCAGCCTTCAGAAGCGTCCTCGGTGCCTGCAGCCGGGAGTGTAAGTGCTCTCCAGGAGAGCAGCAGTAGGGGATGCTCAGCAAAGCGTGTAGAAGCAGGCAGTGCATGTGCTTTCTCCCTCGTGGGCCTTGGAGGCAGCATTTTTCTGTGCTGGAGGCTTTATTCACGTCTTTGTTTAATCGCTTCTGATGGTTTTACCTGCCAAGCCTTTGTCCAGTTGCTTTGTGGATTTATAGCGATGAGTGTCTGTAGGCACCTATGGCAGTACGTTCCAAAGGAAGGAATATTCCTTGGAAAAGTACTAGTACTACTTTTCTCTAATTTTGACTAATACTATTTCAGGCCCTCGGGTTCCTGTTTTACAACAAATTGTGACATTTTTTTCCGCGTTAAGTTTTTCCCAGGCCATTCATATTTCTACAAACCTACCTATCTCCTATGTGGTTTCTAGGTTGAGGAATCCTGTTCAGTCTTCGTATAGAAGCTGCTCTGTACTTCGGAGAAGGGCAGAAAGAAAGATTAAATTTCAAAGGCTTCAGCTTGGTTTTTAAGATCAGAAGTATACCCATTATTTCAAGACCCACCTGGCCATGGGTTTAGACAGCGAGATCATGATAGTTTTCGTGGAGTTTATTTTGCAGTAGTTTGTTGTCTCGTAGAGCATTTTTCATGTCATGTTTCCATGAAGCTGAGTTGTACATGCTCAAAGCACTGTGCATGTCTCCCATTTCTTGGGTCCTGCTTCCTCTGCTTGCCAATGTACGCCGAGGATTCAGCGGAGGGGGAAGGCAGTGCTTATAAAGCACACCTGCCTCTGTAACGCTTCTGAACCTCAGTTAGTTTTCTACGCTAAGTTGTCCATTCCAGAAAGCAGGCTGTCCAGTCATTGGAGACGTTGCTGTTTCTCTCGCAACATAACTCATCTCTGGCCACGAATCCCTCCCACTCCTCCTGGGCTCCCTTAAGAGCAGAGAGGTTGAGGTTATACAGGCACGAAGGCCGAACTCTCCATGTGTGGAGGTGAGGGAATGGCTGCAGAGATCTGTTTGAAGGGTGATTCATTCCCAACCTCCCTCCAAGAGAGGGGCTCTCTTTCTCCTGGCACGGCTGTGATTCGCCGCATTGTGTCCGGCTTAGGGTTTAAGGAGTCCGTGTAGGACACCGCCAGCTCTCCCCCGTGCTGTTGTGTGGCAGCCTTGGAAAGGCAGGTCCATCCCCTGCTGCCTTGCTGTAACCCGTGCAGCGAGGAGAAGGCTCTGCCTCGGCAGGGGGATGCTCTCCAGGGATGGCCGGGTCGCTGCCCTTCTCAGCTGGGGCTGGCTCTGAGGCTTTAAACACGCTCCACAGAAGTGCCATTTCGACGGAGAATGTCTCGTGTTTGTGGTTTGCTTCTCACCTGGAAGCTCTCACCTGCAACAGGCAGAGTAGGCTCGGTGCTCAAGTTTGAGATGGTTGACTCCCAGGAGCTGCTTGGTTGGGAAGAATGAAAGTTTGGGAGCTCTGGCAGTGAGGGACGCTTTGGTGGGGGTCTCTTCTGGAGGGTGAAGGGCTGGCAGGTGCTCCAGCAAGACTCCAGGCGTTCATCGGCTGCTGTGCGCAGCCAGGGGCTCTCTCCTCTTCGGTCTGAGGTGGAAGGCAAAGGTGTGCTCGCTCGGGTTGTGGGACAGCTTGGGAGTGCTCGGTGCAGGCTTGCACGCTCGGGCACAGGCACCGACAGGCTCCAGGCAGAAGAAATGGGCTTGCAGGGCTGTGATGGGCAGGTTGGCGTGGGCCGTGCCCCACCAGTCTCGTTCCGACCTGTCTGCACAGACACACAGCAAGTGAGGGCACTGCTGCTCCAACACGGTGAAGTTCTCATCTGCGTCCCATCCTGCCGGGGGCTGTCACTTTGCTTGCCTCCCTCTTCTGCCTACATGCCCCAGGCACCTTCGCTTGTTGGCAGCAAGGGATCAGGAGAGACACAACCCCGGTGGCGTGCTTGCAGGAGACTCTGGGCGAGCCGTGACCGAGGTGCGACTCCTGAGAGTCACCTGAACGACTCAGATGCAGAATTCCCTGTGACCCGAGTGGGACGGCAACCCAAAGGCCACCTGGGCACATCTGAAAAAGTCCCCCTGTAGACAGGGTCACCTTGGGGTTAAATCTTTACAAGCCCACCCAGAAATAAGGTGCTTAAGGTGGTGTCCAGGACATCCTCGTGCTGTACACATGCAGCTATCAGGATGTGACAAAGGTACTGATCTGTGGAACTGCTAATACAGCTAAAGGCTGTGACACTTCTGTTCCCTGTGGCTTCCTCCGTTCCTTGTACTCCCATCAGCAAGGGCGATGAGCAAAGTCTCCCTTTTGCTTTGTTCCAGGTGAAGATATTCACACAGGCCTTCATGGAGCCGCTGAAGATGTCAACATCAGGCTAGGCAGGAACTCCTTGACAGCTGGGAAGACCTACATCACGCTGTCAAACCACAGATCCATCGTCATCCACAATCGGAGTAAAGTCATAGCCCACTCCAGTGGAAGGCTTTTGTTAGTCAAGAAGAGGAGGATCAGGAGAAGCTGAGGTTCACTGGGAAGATTCATTTCAGTAAGATACACTGCCCAAGGGTAAAACTAACGTACGGCCTCAGAGGGATGTTGGTGCTTTTTTGAGTGGCATAGGACAAGTAAACCATCCACGACACCAGGGTGTCCCCCCCTGGGCTTCAGGGTAATGGAGCTCAGTGCTTCCCATTCCGGTTCCATCCATGTTCCAGCTGATGTTTTGGGGGGGAAAGGTTGCATTTCCTCGGAGAGCAAATTCCCATCTGTGGGAGCCCTAAGTCAGTGAGGCCAGGTCCCTGGGCTCGCAGAGGGTCTGTGAGGCTGAGGAAGGTGTCGGCACTCCTTACCTGGGACGGCGTTGAGCGGTAGCACCTAACAGCTGCAGGCAGCGTACCTGCTGTGATATTCACTGCAGTTACTTCCACTCCACCTTTGATAAGACGGCAACCTTCTTCAGCCTTCCTGTCCAGTAGTGCACAGGGCAGGGTGCTTTGCTGGCCCCGAACGTTGAGGCCATCTGTGCAAGATCAGTGTGTTAACAGAAAAAGTCTCATGACCTTCTCTTAGTACGTCCCTGCACCATTCTTTTAGCATCTCTTCCCACCTGCCTATCTCAGATGGGACCCTGAGTGATCCTCTCTCCCCTCAGAAGCAACCAGGTTTCCCCACAGTTAACTTCAACCCAATGTTTTTCCAATGGCACTTGATCTTATGCCAGCTCGTGTTCTACACTCTGAGCAGAGTGCTTTGTTCTTCCTTACTTGCAGTCTTAGAGGTGGTCATAGCTCCGAGGCCACTGTCCTGCTGTAGCAGAAGCTTTTGAGATGTCAGAGCAGAGAGGACCTTTCCAATGGGAGGAGGCAGATCAGCACCCTGTGCTTGGCTGTCACCCCAAAAGACCTGGATCATCACAAGGTCTACCCAGGGGTTTGCTCTGTCTCCCTCCTGCAGGACTTTCTGGGATTCAACAATGGAATTATTGTCTGTTGATGAAGGCTTAGTTGAGGGTTGCTCATCTCGGTGCCTGGAAGCCCCCCTCATGCACAACGCTGTAGGTCAGCCGTGGAAAAACGTTTCTCATGACACTCCACAGGGAGCAAGCCAAAGAAAGTATTTTTGGCACTGGTGACAGCATTTGCCCGAGGCTCTGTCTGCGTGCTGCTAGTAATGTCCATGGCTGTGTTTCCTTTCTAAATGTATTGGAATTTAGCTGGGTGGTGATTGCGGTCCTGTTTATACCACGTTGCCCTGATGTGCCGTGTATGGAGCCTTCCCCTCATCCCCCTCGAGTAGTCACCTGCTGGTCCTTGGTGGCCAGGGGACTGGAGCGTGAAGGGGGCACATCCACGTGCCAGCTGGGAAGCAAGTGCTCTGCAGCAGTGCTCCCTTCTCACCTCTCGGTTGCGAGCAGCTTTAAACCTAGAATGATTGCTGCTATAACTACCGAGTAAGGGAGAGGTGACCTGTGTCAAAGCTCTGTGGAGAAGGCCAAAAAGAGAAAAATGTTGAAGTGGTTCAAGGCTGGATGTAAGGGTTTGGATTCAGAGATGCTGGTCCTGCCTTCGTTATTGGGTGATGCTAGGCAAAGTCCCTTCACCTCTCGGGGCCTCTGTCTTCATGCATATAAACCCGTTAATTTCAGTGAAGTGATGCAATGCCTGAAAGTCCGTGAGTTTGCTTATCAAATGCTCTGGGATCCTCTGCTGGATGGCAGTGTAGGCAGTGGAGCAGATCTAGTTTGCTTATCCCTGCCAGTCCAAAAGGGAAGGTAAAAAAGAGTGGTGCTGGTAACCTGCAGCTGAAGCCCAGCTGCTCTCCCCTTGCCAGCGAAGCACTGCAGTGGGTGCTCCTTCATCTTCATCCATCTCCCCCGAGCACCTCTACGGGAGGAAAAGCCATCTGAGGGTGTTGGTGGGTTGTCCATTAGTCGTGGCAGTAGCTTTGAGCCAGGAGGCTCTCCAGAGGGCTGCTAGCTTTCAAAAACCTCCTCTTAGCTCGTGAGTGTGGCGTAAAACTACCTGCCATGCCAGCGAACAAGTGATAACCTGATCTGCTTGGGACCCCGTGGCGTGGGGTCAGCCCCTTGCTGAGCTGCTCCTGCTGTTCCTCCCCCAGGGCGTTGCTGCTCCTGCGCTTACGCAACAGTCTCTGCAAATGTTATTAAATGATCTGCTTGGTTTGTGTCTCTCCATGGCTGCAGGCGCTGTCGCAGGCTGCAGAAGCAGGAGGAGAATGAGAGGAATTCTTTTCTCAAGCAGCGCGCGGTGGACCCCACGCTCCAAGAACGCCTTTCCCTTCTCTCCTGTGCCTTCCAGAACCAGAGGGCAAAGGTGCAAGAAGACCCTATGCTTTTCTCCGGTGATATTTTTGCCATTGAGCGGGTGGTAAGTGATAGCTGAGAACCTCTCTTCCTCCTCCTCCTCCTCCCTGGATGAGGTCACTTGGCAGATACCCGCATCAGCATCTTGATGTGCCGAGAGGGAAGACATGAGGTTTCTAGTGGGGCTGGGAGAGGTTGTTGCAAAAAAGCATTTCTAAACAGTGAGCTCCTGGCAGGCGGCGAGAGCCTGCCTAAAGCTGAGCTCTGCTGCAAGGGCTGTAAATTAAGGGCACTTCATAAGTGTCCTTACAGTGTTCAGGGGTACTGATTATTATATAGAAGGGCAGGCCTTTCACGTAGCGTATGGGGATTAACCATGGGCATTAGTTCACCTATTGAAGAATGAAAAGGTCCTCTATGGAAAGGAGGCCAAGTTCAGCCCAAGTTTAATCACGGAAAGACCAATCCCTTCTTATAATCTGGATTTATACCATGTGTGACTCTCCCTCCCAGCATCGTCTGTGAGCCTGCACGCAAGGCTGGCAGGTTTAAACGGACTTTTTGAGTTTCATTGCAGACTTGGAGAAAACTTTTTGCTTTGGTGTTTGTGCAATCAAAACCTCATGTCCTCCAATGAAACAGAGCCCTGACTCTGAGTATTTGCGTGGTCTGAGATGAAGAATGCCTGCTGCCTGAGCAATGCAAAATCCCTTCTCATCTTGGAGCAAACCCTAGAATAATCCGAGCCTCTTCTTTCTTTTATAGTAGGTGAAACTATTTTTTTTTTTTTTTAAGGAAGGGGATCTTGTTCTCTTCTATAGCCCGAATGAGGCTGAGAGCCCCCCGTGTCAGCACAGCTGCAGTTTCACGCCACTGCAGCTGAGAGCAGCATGATGGGACCAAGAGCCTGTGTCAGAGCAGCAGGGGTATTGCAGAGAGATCACCTGAGCTGTGCCAGCTGGTTTTGGAGCATGTCCCAGGGCTCCTGCTTCATTACAACTGGGCTAGGTCTCCATAACGAGCTTAACCTGCTCTTGGGCTCCTGAAGTGCATTAGGGTGAGGTGCAGCAGCCTGGCTGCCCGCTGAGTCCTGGTGCTCCGTGTAGCGCTGTACGGACCCAGAGTGTAGCCTGGCCTCAAGTCTTGAGTGGAAACCTTTCCTGAATGGCTGTGTTGATGTTACAGTTTGCTTAGGACTGGGTGTAAGTGGGATACTACAGGAGTCGTTCCCCTCCTGTCCTGTTCAGCATTATCAGTCTTTAGATTTCCATTAAATCCATGATTTATGGAACAATGGGTTTCACATTCATAGTTTTACTGATGTCTGTCTTCCCCCCTGGCGTACGGGTGTCTTCACATCAAATGTTAGTCTTTTTTCCTATCAAATGTAAAATCTAAAAATCCACTGCTGCTGACTTCCACAACCTTCTCCCCGGTGAGAGTCCCGTAACTTCTAGCATGGACAGAGACCCTTCTTGCAGCGCCGTGTAAATCTGCTGGAGGGGCCCCACCAGAGCTGGGACCTTGCTGCCTCGGACCTCCTGGCCAAAAGCGGCGGCTGCTCTTCCCACCTATCACCTGTGGTGCCTGGGAGCACCCTACAGAAAGAATCAAACCCTTGGAACAAGTGGCTGGAGGTTTCCAGAGGTTAGTAGGCTGCTGGAGGGACGATAGCCTTGGAAAGGCTCTCTGGGCAGGGTGGCTTTGCAGGGTTTGTGCAGCAGCTTTGCTGTGTAAGCGGGCTGTTAGCTGCCAGGTGTTGCTCTCAGTGGAAGCTGCAGCAGGCTGTTTCAGCCTGTATAAGGTTAACTTGCTGATGAAAATAATAAGAAAAAAGAGGAGGAGTGGTTTTGCAGTCAGCCTGTGACCATGAACATTTTGAGCAGCCATCCAAGCCTGTGGGAAACAAGCTGTTTCTCTGACTTTCTGAGTGCGTCTCAAATTTGATTTATTTTTGCAAAGACGCATGGTATGTCAGCAGAAGCATCTGTGGTAGAAGCCCAGGTGGCTCTCAAAGGACAAAGTCCTTTGCTGCACCTTCCCCACCACAGCTTAGCTGTAAGTCACAGTACAGACACATGGGAGCTGACTCCTTGGAAATGGAAACCAGAGGAAAGGGAGGAAAAGGATTTGTAATCATTGCTCTTACCTTGACAAGTCATCACTGTCTTGTCATTGCCTGGTAGCGACTCCTCAGTGCCACGTGTCAGCTCTGAGCCGATGGAGGTGGTCTTCAAGATGTGCAGGTTACGCAAGTGCTACTGCTGGTGGTGCAGAGGTTGGGCCAGGAGATAACAGCGATATTTGTTCTGCAAACCTCCACCTCAGCTGAGGTGCCCAGCTGGTCCCCATCCAAATGAGAGGGGACTGCAGAGCACTTTGGGTTTTGGCAGAAGGCGCCATCTCCAGTGGGAGCAATGGTCCATCCCACCGCTCGCTGTGGGTTCGGTTATTTATGGGAAGAGGCAGATACTGGCTTTGGCGTTGCCTTTTCCCTGAGTGCCCTGAACTAACAGGATGCACTTTGGGGAGTCACTTCAGCACTTGTGTTGCCAGCTCTGTCTTTGGGGGGTTTGGTGTGCTTTGAGCAGTGATTTCCTTTCCATGGATCACCTTCTCCCTCCACCAAACAAAGCAGGCCGACAGTTGGTGGTGCCCCACTTTCCAAGACCAGCTTTTTCCTTTTCAGGCTGGTGGAGATGGAGGAGATTCTCATTATTATAGGGGCTGAGGGAGGGGAAATAGGATCTGCATCTGTTTACGGTTGGTCTCCTTATTGAGATCACTTCTGTAGTGGTGAGTCATGGTGTGCCGTCCCCTCGGGTATCACGTTGCCGTATGCTGTAGCAAAGCCAGGGCGCAACAGCAGGAGTTTTTGTGCTGGATCATCATACATCCACCATCTGTATTTTATGCCACCTGCCAGCTGCAGCCTGCCTGAGGCTGACATTAAGCCAGAAGTGTTGCAATATCGTGTTCACAGCACTGCATAGTTGCATTTCTGTCCTGGCAAGCATCCACGGTAGTTTTCCATGATCTGACTCAACTGCCATCTTATGGAGAATATGCCAGCCGCGGCAGACCGCTGGCTCCTGCCGTGTCCCAGGGCTGGTACGCCTATGTAGCAGTAGCCCCAAGGGTGAGTAGTGAAGTGTATCCTTTTAACCAGCAATTCTTTCTTCCCCGTGGGGTAGCAGGAATGTGAGGAACCTTTCCAACAGCCTATTTTCATTTCCCAGGAGAAATAACTCGCAGTATTTTCCAGTTGTATGGTCTGACATACAGCAGTAATGAAGGGAGAAATGACAAAGGTTTCCCAAAACAGTCATGGCCTTAACAATTTTTTTTTAGCCGCAGAATAGTAGAATAATGTGTAACTGATGATTTCTTCTTGCCGTCTCCCTTTGAGTCAGTCTGGCGTGTAGCTTCACTGACAATACAGGGAAGCTGATTGTGGATGTACTGACCGAAGTTTCTGTCCAAATACATTGAATCCTGGAGAACGGTGATTTCATGTCAGAGATTTGAGTCTATTAACTGCTGGTGCAGGTTTTCTTGGGAGCGAGGATATGAGTGCAAGGCTCCATCAATAATGCTGCGTTAGGATTGTTGCAGAGAGCTGTGCGGATGCATGTGAATGGGTGGGTTGTGTTGCTCGTCCGTAGGCTCGTTTCCTCTGATGCCTTAGAGCAGTCTCCTCTGACTGTGCCTTGGGATCCAGCAGCACCCTGGATGTAGGGAGATATGTCCCTTGCCAGGATCTTATTGCATCACTGACTGGCTTCCTGGAGCATGGCGGGACATCTGGTGAATTATACAGCGTACAGAGAGACCCCAGCAACACTGCAGCAATCACCGTGGTCTCGGTGGTGTTGGGCAAATCATCCCGCTGGGGCCTCGGCCGCTGGGAATAACACCTGCAGGGACCCATCGCCACTCCCTCGCTGTTTGAAGATTTACGCTTGCAGGGTTCTCCCAGGTTCTTGCTGAAGCTGGATTTTTTTTGTGTAGTGGAAGTTCACCATTTTGGTGTTCGGTTTGGGTTATTTTGAGCCAGGATCACATTCTAGTGTCAGAGAAATGCCACGTGGGCACTGACCCAGCTCCAGTTCTGCTTCCGACAGCAGCGGTGATGCAGGAACGGGAGGAGGCCAGGGCAACTAGGGCTTTGTGTCGTGGGCGATGTCTCATACCCCCTGTGGAGACCCGCAGGCAGCCGGAGCAGATTGCAAAGCCCTGATATTCCTCTTCTGCCAGTTGTTGCCTGCAAGCAGAGGGAGGCTTGGACAGTGAGCCCTGGCCGGGGTAGCCAGCTCTGACGGGACCTTGCCTTTGTTTGTGAGCTGCTTTACAGATCTCTTCTGCAATGATGAAGGCAGGCTTGGTTTTCTTTCTTTCTATCTTTGTAACTAAGAATGGAAAAATCCATTTGACTTGCTAAATCTCTTCTGATCTGAGAAAACGTGTTCACATGGCTGTAGTGACACAGGGGTATAAGGGAAGGTTTGGAGGGAAACCGTATCTTTTCTTTAGGTCAGCTGGCACTTCTGAAGAGATCCTTGATATGCTGAAGCCAGCCAGTTTAGGTCCTTTATTATAGCCCTAATTTAAAAAAACACACAAAAAAAACCCCAAAAAACAAGCCTTTACCAGGTGCTAGTAAAGGTAAGGGACTTAATTTTTTTCACAGCTGCTTCCAAAGTCTTACACATTTTGTAAGTGTTGTTTGCTCCTTGCTCATCATTGATGCTCTAAATAAAGGCTTACAGGACTGTGGTTGAAAACAAGAAATGTAACGTTTGAAGATAAATGGTTTGTTGTCTCCTGTCTTAGGAGGGAGATGTCTGGCCAAATTCTTCAGTTGAAATTTACGTGATCTTCAAACCCCGAGAAGCCAGAGTGTATCAACAGTCTACTGCGACATCTCAGGTACAGCTCCTTTCTCCTCCTCCTGCTACCCACAGCAAAGGCGAGGCACAAATACTCTTCCAGCCCAGTTGGTTCCCACGGAATTTCTAGTCAGGGCCGGTGGTCAGCAGGGCAGTGCCGGCACCTTCCTGCTGTCCCTGTGGCTCCCAGCTGGTCTGTGCAGAGCCAGGGCTCAGCGCGCCTGGCTCCGACCGCTGATCCCAGAGCAGCCAAAGCAGCGAGCTTTCATACCATGCATTCGTTGTGCTGCAAGGTGTTTGTAAAGGCAGAGAGGTACACAGCAGAAGAGCTTTGGTGGGCGAGCACTAAGCCCCTACAGACCTCCAGGATGAGCCTTTATTACGTGGATGCACCACTGGGCTCCTGAGGCGGTAGGAGCTGAGTGAATCGTGCTCCCTGCCCCTGGGTCACCTCCCGCTCTCCAGGCACTGCCAGACCGTAGGTGGCTGAGCCCTGCTGAGCGCAGGGTGTCTGTGAAAGTGCCACACGTGTGCTGCTGTCCCTGCGTGGGAATCGTCACCTCGTGGCTCAAGTCTATGCTTCATCTGGGTCGCGTGTTACAGGGCTCGCTGTCCTCAGCAGGGTGAGCACCCTCCCCAGAAGTCAGAGTGCGAGCAGTCTGCTAGACAAGCTTTATGCTCCTCCCGACTTACAGGAGTGCTGTCAGGTCTTTTTCTGGGAGCGGTTATCACTGACCCACCGAGTTATGCCGCCTTTGCCCTTACAGAGGTGATGGCCTTGCTGTGCTGGCACGGGGCAGGGAATGCTTGCAGCAAGCTCCGTGGTTCAGGTTACCTTGTCCTTCCTCTCCGTCCGTGTGGTGCTGCCTGAGGTGTTTTTCAAGAGTGGGAGGTCCCTGTCAGATTTCCATCCAGGGAACACTCTGGGTTTCCCCATCTAAGAGGAAGGAGGTGCGAGGCCCGTGGTCCCCAGCAGCCAGGCTCCCGTTCTGGAGGGTGCTGAGATCACTAACCCAGCTGCTTCGAGCCATTCCTTACTGCTCCAAGCTGACAGATACAAAGGCCATGAAACAGCTTTTTATTGATACGGTAATTGCGCAGGGTTTACCTGGCAAATGCCACCTACAGTAATTAACCAGGGCTCGTGTTAACAAACCGCCTTCCTGGCCGCCAGCTGCAGTTGTTAGAGCTGTGGAAGGAAAGGATTGATTTAAAAAGTTGCTCCCAAGGGAACCCTGGCTCAGCGCTGTGCTCCTGGCCCTGGGATTTTTGCTCTGGTGGTGGGGCTGTCCATCACTTTGCTGTAGGGATCTCCAAGGGTTGTGCCTGGAGAGCTTTTGTTGTTGTTGTGGCAGAGAAATAGGAAAATTACTTACATGCAACCTGGGAGTTACAGGAAACAGAGCTGGGCAAGCGATCGGTGTTTAGAAAGAGGAGCCTGCTCTGGAAAAAACCCTCGTGGTCCCTCAGGAGATCTGAACTCTTCCATGGGCCCCTTGGGAGAGGACCTCAAGGAGGTCACCTACCCCCCATCCCTCACAAAACAGAGCTGAGCTGCTGTATCGTCAGGGTGGAAACTGTCCCAGGGTGCAAAAAGAGTTTAAAGAAGAAACCAGTGATCTTTAACTAGGGAGTCATTAATTTTGCTTCTTGACGACTCTGAGCAGTGTGACTGCCTTCCTCGTGCATTTGCATGCCAGTCACAGATCCCTTTGGAGGACGATTTGCAGACAGCGTGTGCCCCTTGCAGGGAGTATTTAGAAGCTTTGCCCTAGTGCAGCACTGTGAAATGTGCGGTTGGATCTCAAGCCCCACGGGGAAGTGGCTGGCCTCCACGTTTTTTTGCAGTTGCCTCCATAAATTGCTTAGCCGAACGCTTCTGGATCAGGTGATTTACAGAACTCATCAGCACTGTGCAACTTGCAAAGCCAGCAGTTGAGAAGTGGTTTGAAGTTTGTTTTGTTTAAGCTCAAAATGAACTTTCTTAGTTATTCATGCAAATAAAGCCATGGCTCTTGAGTGCTGGAAGGAAGCACATGGTGGGGGGGCTCAGTCACCTAAAATTCTTTTTTTTGTTGTTTTTTTCTGGATATGGAAATGTACTGGGTTTCGTCTGATTTCTTCCAAAACCCATTTCTAAGCCACTTTTGCAGGGAGAAGCAAAATCCTAAATGCTGATCACTCCTTCACCTTGCCGTGTCCTACATCGTGTAAAACTGGATCTCTATGTTGATGTGGTTGGATGAGAATCACATTCAAAACCAATCTCAAAACCTGGGGACGTTCTGTGGCAAAAAAATGAGTGCCAGAAAGCAGCAGAAGTTAGGGACCTGGGAAACAGTTCTGTGCTGTTGGGCCACCCACACCCCTATTTCTTTGAATGCCGAGTTGTAATCCCTCCATGACGTGCCAAGGTGTTAACCCGACTGAGATCCGAATTCTCACTCCACAGAACCAGGTGTGGCTTTGGGACTGAGGACAAGGAGGCTGCGGCCCCTCCATGCCCTGGTCCATGTGCTCTGGGACATGCTGCGGTGGGAGCATCACACGGTCCCAGCCCGGGGTACCCAGGCCGTGGGCAGCGGCTGGGTGCTCCTGGAAGCCCCAGCTGCTAGCGAGGAGCAGGACATACTCTCTTTTTTCTTTCTTTTTCTCTCGGCTGTCCTGAATGGTCTGTATTTTACTCTGCTCCTCTTCCTTTCAGGAGAGCGCTCTCTGAGGTTCACCTGGAAGGAGAGAGCGTAAAACTCCCAGGGTTTCCTAAAGTTCCAGCATCAGTGTAGGGGCAGAAGAAAGGATAGCTTCCGCAGACCTTCCAGGAGAGGCTGAGGGCCTGCTGCAGAAGGGAAAGAATGGCCCCTAATTTTTTTTGATGATAGTGGCCATGGGACATGCCTCACCCATGATTATGGACAAAACTTGTCCCTTGGAAATCTTTGTCATTTCCTAAGAGCTCTGATGGTTTAGAATGTCAAGTTTTTAATGAAAATTAAGCCACATATGATGCAAGATGGAAAAATCTTCTGAACAGCGAGCACCCAGTACTGCCTCTTTTCGGGTGTCTGTGCAATAGAAGTACACAGCCCTCTGATGCGTGCCTGAGCTGTGAAGTGTAACTCATCTCTGCTGTCAGCTGGGCTTCGGCTGGATCCACTTAAAACCCACTGAATTCAGCAAAAGCTCCCTAGCTCTTCCTTTCTGGCTTTGGACGTGATCAAACATCCCCGTGCCACGGTTGCAAGCCCAAAGTCAGCGATCACTGAAAAGGCTGTTCCAGGAGGGTTTTTTCCGAGTTGTGATCTAGTCACACGTGGGCTGCTCTTTGCAATAAGAAGTTGGTTTGGACATTCTGGAATGACTAAGCAGCAGACTTCTATAAAAAAAGAAACCAACTTTCAGTCCCTCAGCTTTAGTTAATGGTGGGTGTCACACAAAAGGAGCTCAAAGGGTAGAGGCATAGTTTTGCACAAAAGCCACAGTGACGGTTGTGTACAACTTCTGGGGCTTTCTTCTGCTCCTTGTGCTCCTCGCTTTCCGTACAAGAGTGGAATGGGATGGCAGGGTGACCTAAGCCAAAATCTGAGCTAGAATTCAGGCACTTTAGGCTGCTCCAGTGGTTCAGGAAAGCCTTCAGACTGAAAGATCCTGCACTATGCCATCTTAGCAGACTTAAGGAAAAAAATGAGCATCTTGGAGTTCAGCTGTAAGCCCTGTGGTCTCAGTTGCCTTTGCAGCAAGGGGTATGTGTGTTAGCAGTACACTTAGAGCTTATCTGGTTTCAGTAGTGAGGAGGCTGGTTTTCCGTAACTGCTCGGCATGCTTCAGGTGGGGCGTCTTTACAAAGCTGAGCTCTTGGTTTGATGGTGGGAACAGGTGAGTGCTGCTCTCTGGAGACCGTAAAGCCCTGTCTTAACAAGGCGCTGCTGCAGGCGGTGAGCCCTGGAGCGCCCCGGTACGGAGCCCTACGTTAGGCGCAGGTGGTGGCTGAGATGCTCTGCCTGCTTGAGGCAGCGCTCGGGTGCGCGCGTCGCTGTCAGCAGGCTGCTGGGCTATCGCTGTCAGCAGGCTGCTTTGCCTTGCTTGGGCTCATACTTCTCAGCTCCTGTGCGGTCGTCTTTGATTGCAGCGATACAGACAGCAGGTTTTTCTCTCCGGCTCTGTTTTGTGAGCTTTGTGCCTTCTCTGAATGGATTTCAAAGCTCGTTTAAGTGCATGGGAAGGAATTCAGAAATCGTGTTTTATACGCAGCATCACTTTCTGAGGGTGCAAACTGATTGCTAAGTTACAAACCAGCCCAAGGGCTCCGTCAGAAGTTAGAAACCAGCCGCAAAGTTTATCTTCTCGCAGAGCACCTAGTGCTGGTGCCACCCAGCCCGGAGTCAGGGACTAGCACTGAGGCTGCCTGGAAAATCCAGGCGAACCGAAGGAATTCTGTACTGACATGGCAACCTCTCCCCAGGCCGTGAGACCAGGCTGCCCCTGCACATCAAAGGGAGCAGCATAGGGCCCCAGCTCCGCTTCAGCTTTGACCAGCTGGACATCGGGAAGGTTTCTGTTGGATCAGCCCACAGCTATGAGGTGAGCAGTGGGGCTTGCTGGGGTTGGGGTGGATCCTGATGGCCCCTGGCAGCAGTGAGCTTTGTGGACCTGCTGGATTTCTGGCAACACAGGCAGTTATGTGCATGGATTATTTGATGTAAGTTAAATGTGGGAGTTTTTGCGGAATCTGGATAGTTTTGATGGGGTCTGAAAGGTGCGTATGTTGTCCACAAAGCCCCAATCCCTGCGTTTTGGCAACCTCCCTTTGAGATCAGCTGGGAGGCTTCGTGCAGAAAATCCAGCCCTTGACACATGAAAGCAACACCGGGTCAAAAAGGTCAGGGGCTTTTGTTTCAGCCCTAGATGATGCACCCAGGTTTCAGCACCCTGGTACCCTGGCGGTTAAAAAGCAGCTGGAACAAACGTGTTGTGTTCCGACTCGAGTCCGTTGCAAACACCTTTCAGTGAAGCGCATCCAGCTGGTTCCTGGCGCCGGAGGGAAGCCGGGCAGCCCCCCCGCGCAGAGCTGCCCGCGCAGGCACCGGGAGCGCTGTCCCTGCTGACCAGCCTCCTGCCACCCTTCAGACCTGGTGCCCCTCTGGCTCTATGAACAGAGCAGGGCAGTTCTGGAAATAAAGCAAAGGAGCTTTCTGCGTATTTGCCTCCCCCCGCCGATTGTGGCAAGTTTTCTCAAAATAAAAACCGCAAACAAAAAGATACAGCGACTGAAAGAGGTAGAAAATGAGGCAATACATCATGCCAGACACTTTCAAAAGCTTGACTTTTACAGGGAAGGACATGTTAAGGTGTTTTCTTACCAAAATACTGTGCGCTGTATGCATTTTTGAATGCTGATTCTTTATTGATTCTATATATATCCATTTATTGGTTTCATTACTGGAGAAAATGTGCATAAGTAGATGATACTGTAAGTGCTGTATTAGTAGCCAGACTGGAGGTAAACCTCAGTGTAGGATCCCTAAGTGCAATTTGTAATGAAGGTGTAAAACATATGAGTAGTTTCCAAGTTACCAGTGCAGAATTTGAATACATGAATGTTTTCAACAGCGGCTACAAAATTTAAAAAAAAAGGGCTGTACCTCTGCTTCTGTCTCAGTTTTTCTGACAGGTTTTGTGAGGACAAAACTTAGGGAAAATAACTGCCAAGCAGGTAGATAAGTCCACAGAAATGGCAGGATTTCACCTGCAGCCTTCGGAAACTGTAGAGCTTTGCTTTGGGTAGGTTTGGTGACCACCAGTGTGCTGATACTCACAGGCAGGTGTGGGCATTTCTTGCTGAATCTCAGCAAATGCTGCAGGATTGTGTAGCTTGTTGGAACAGTAAATAACGGTAAATTAGTAGATGATGGCTGTGAATATTTATGAAAGAGATTCTTTAGAGCAGGTGGAGCTGCTATGCCCCTCACTCTCATCCTTTCTTGACATGTCTGGTTGAGCAGAGACAAAGAGACTCTCAGATTAAAGAAAAGAATAAAATGCGCCTCACTGACGTACCCTAGCAGAGTCGGGGAGTGCTGCTGAAGCTGGTTATGGGGCTGTCCCGAGGTATTTTCTACATCCAGTAAACTTGCTGGCTGTAATGGGAGCTGAATGTGTTTTGCCCTTGGCAGGACTGGGCTCATCTGGAGCGGGAGCAGTTAGGTGACGATTCGCTAGTAATGCTGCGACCGCCCTTTGCTGCTCTTTGGGGCAGGTCTGCATCGCCTTGGTGATGCTGAGCACATCCTCAGCCCTGCAAGTCCAAGCGGACTGCTCTGTGCCAGTGGAATAAACCCAGAGTGACTCTGTTTATGTGAAGTCATCACTGGGGTTTTTTGCATGCAAAAACCCAAAGGCAGAAACTGTCCTGTTGTGTTTTCTTTGGCTTCAGCCAAGCAGCAGCACACAGCATCTTCTGCCTTTTGTAGAAGTCTAATTAGAAAACAAATCAGCCTTCTGTAAGGAAAGAAAATTCCTCATGTATTTCCATTTTGTTTTCTTGCTGCTGCAGGTGGTCCTGTTTAACAAAGGAGTCATCGATGCCCCCTTCAAGTTGGTCCCTCCAGCGACCGCTCAGGGCTCCTGCTTCTCCTTTCTCCCCCAGGAGGGCATCGTTTTACCAGATGTCCTCCAAGTCATCCAGATCTCCTTCAGTTCCACCGCCCTGGGGCAGTTCACAGAAGAATTCCGGTTCAGTGTGGATGGGTCCCCTGCACCTGTGACCTTGACCGTCAGGTGAGGAGGGTTACAGGAGCCTGGGGGGTGCCTCCACAGTAATTCCCACTGCAGACTCCTCTCCTCGAGATGGCATCTGTCTCCTTGCTTTCTGTCTTGCCTTTGTTTCAAGGATCCCTGTCCAGCCCTTATCTCTCATTCTCAGCCCCACAACTCAAGCTGTTTGTTTCAAATGCTTTTGAGATGCCCACCCACCGGGGCAAGCCGAGCCTCCCTCTTCAGGGGGGGTTGTGCACTGGATTTAGTTCTCCAGAGAGGAAAAACTCCCAGATCTTTTGAGTGGAGGTGAGCTGGTTGGTGGGACACGGGGCTGCAGAGGAAGGAACAGCGGTGGGAGCGCAGGTGGTTCCTCTCCTACCTTGTGCTCCTTCCTGCTCTGCGAGGACCCCGATCTCCCTTCAGAAGCACTATTGGCAGATGTGGCTGTTGCCATAAAGACTGCCCTCTTCCCCCGTTCTCTTGCAAGCTGTGCTGTTACCGGCTGTAGCGCACAGGGCTCTGGGCTGGCTGCTTGGCCGAGCCCTCTGGGCAGTCCTTCAGGTCTGACTTCCTTGAGCACAGCTCCTGTGTGCTCAGCAGAAACGGCAGTTATTTCCCCCCTTGCTTCAAGGCTCACCCTTGGCAGTTTCCCAGTGTGAGACCCAGGTGTGGCTGGTTTGGAGGCAGTTTTCTATCGTCTTTTGGCAAGTGCTATTACGGAAAGCATGTCTGCTCCCTTTGCTCCATCCAGAGTAGGATGCTGGGGCTCGGGAGGTTAAGTCTGATTACGTGAGGTCCTTGGAGAGGGAACCTCATTGTCAGAAGGGATTTGCTACCTAACTTGTTCTCAGGAACTAATTCAGCTCCAGGAATTGAGAATTAGCATGGGATTGAAACTCCTGAAAGTCAGATTTTGAGTGCTTTTTGATTGTGCAGTCAGAAGATGCCCAAACCATAGGTGATTACTCTTTACTTGGAAACAGACCTGACGAGGTCCTGAACACTTGTTCTTTTGCTGTTTAGAAAGGGATGCTGGAACTGGGACACCACGGGTGAGTGCAGGTCCCTCCTGCGGGAGGCTGGGGTCTGTTCATGTGTACGAGAGACCCGGTGGCAGTCCTGTGAATAAAACTAGAAGGCACGGGTCACTGTGCTCCTTGATTTGTATTTGTTTTTTTCACCAAGAGGCAGAGCTGGCATTGATTGGCATCAACCATGAAATTAATGAATGTTGTGCAGCTTCAAGTGCTGATTTCAGTGGATGTTGGTGAGTTTTGGAGTTTGGAACCTCTCTGAATTTAGGGATGGGCGAGCTGGTGTGGTGTCTTCAGGACACTCGTGTTCGGTGGTGCAAACAGTCTTGCTCTTGGATGTGTCAGCTGGTGCACTGGTGACAAGCTGATACTTTCCTCCAAGATTCAGCCACCCGCTGTGTAGAACTTGTGCTGTGTTTCTCAGTAGATGTCTGGGGCTCCTGTGGATTCGTGCCTCAAATTCCTGCATGCGTAATGATAGTGTTGAATAAGATCTGAGGAAGATGTCCATGTAGCCCATGGAAAGGCCAGTTCCAGCAAAGAGATACCAAAGCAGGGAACCTGTGGCTGAGAGGGCTAGTTACAATGAACCTGCTTCTGCATGGACAGCTCTGCCCGTCACATGACAGATGGGGAAACTGAGGCACAGAGCCATCACTTGTTCAGGGTCCTTCACTGGGCCAGCAGCAACCTGGGGGTGTACCCTGCCTGCCCTGGTGCCCTGAGCCACCTCAGCAGCTGCCACCTGCTGACCACGTTGCTTTGGCTGCCTCCTGTGCACAGGGATGCTGTGCCGAGCGCAGGGGTGACGGCTTGATTTGAAGCCCACTGTGCTGCTGAGACCAGCTTCTATCCGTCCCGGTGGTAACGAAAGCCGAACGCTTTGCAGTTCTTTTTGACCAAGCCAGTTCCTCCTCTGCCTTTGTCCTTACGGGGGCTGTGTCATCGGACCGACTTTCCCTTTGAATGTACCCTCCCTCCATTTGGCGACGTCTCCTTTGGTGAGTGTGCCCTGGGCTTGGACCGCCGGTGGGGAGGTCTGTGCCTTACTGAAATGAAGCGCTTTGGGAGCGTCTGTCGCTTGTGTTCCTCCACAGCAGCCTTCAGGGTGTTAGAACCAGGGCTGCCGCTTGCTCAGGTGGTGTTTTGCTGCCGTGAGATCCAACAGGACCAAAGGAATAGAAAGTCAGTATTTTTCTGGTGCCCTCAGAGCCTGCTCATCCCCAACCTCCCAATCCTTGGCGGCAGAATGATGGTGAAAGCCCTTGTCCCAGAAGGGCCCAGGGGATGGGGCTGCAGGAGAAGGGAGTTGGAGCCACACGCTAGCCTGTGGCTGCTCAGGGTGAACGTTCCTGTTGCAAGGCGAGGACACCACTTACCCACTTGACCTTTAGTGTGAGCTGTTAATTTGTGCTGTGAGGGCTCCTCCTTATCACCTGCCCGGTAATAAGCCCAGGCAGTAGCTCGGCATTGGATTGGGCAGTGATGTCTCCAGAGATGTGGGCTCCTCCTCCTTGCCCAGCCGAAGCACTGCTCCACTGACGGAGCCGGTGGCTGAGCACCCAGAGCATCTCCACTGAAACGCAGATTCTGATTCTCCATCTCGAGTCTCAGAGAAAAGGCTTTGTACTGAGATGATCTAAAGTTTACATGTGGAATCAATTGTGGATTGATTGAAGGGCCATGGTCATTCTGTGCCCAGGATGCCTCTGTGGTTTCATGCTGTTCATGGACTTTCTAGGAAAACTCGATACTTCCCCTGAGCCACTTCCCCCTCTCCCTGCATCACCACTCGGCCACTTCTCTGCTTCCTTTTGAATAAATAAACCCACAAGAAACGCACCGGCAGAAATGCGGTTGTGTAATGGGAGATTCATCCTACTTAATCTGATTTCATTAACAAGGCCTTTTCAGCTGAAGGCAGCTATTGTATTTTTGCTTCTTGTCACTGTGCTGCTGGCTGTTGTCTGCATCTGGTGACTTCGGTCCCATTTGGGGCTGTGCAGTGGGTCAGTCGGTGAATGTCCTTTCTGTGCCCCACCCCCGCCTCCCTGCCGGAGTAATTGCTGGCGGTGGGCAATGGTCACTGCTGCTGGGCACAGAGAAACTATCTGCTGTGTCTGCAGGTGGTTTTCCTCCCTGTCTTTATTCAAATAGCACTCGGTAAGCAGGGCATGGGAGGTGTCTTCTGGCAGAGCTGGTGTCCGCTCCAGACCAAGCTGCGGGCTGGTGTCCTGCCTCTGCAGAACAGCCACCCCCTCACCCAGTGTGGCTGTACCACTGGTTTTCCGTTGTGGAAAGCAAGTGTCAGAGCTGAAGTGATGTCAGGCTTTGTGGGCAGTAATCAAAGGCAGTGTGGATGTGATGTCCCCGTGTGTTAGGTAAGGTGAGACACAGTTCCTGCTCATTTCTAAGGAAGCATCAGGTTTGCCTGCAGTGAGGTGGGCTGAGTTGTCATGTGCTCAGTCTGGTTGCCCAAAACAGGAGATGCCTTAAGGGTCCTGCCTAGAGAAACTGCATTAGAGTGCAATGCATCATGTTGTAGTGCCCAGTTTCATCCTTTCTTTTCCTTACATGACAATGCCCTACTTTCATATATTGAAAACTGGGGGAATGTTCATGGAGTTAATGGGAGATTTTACAGGCTGAATTTTCAGAATAAATGCTCTGTCTGGATGCACACTGATCAGTGAGAAAGAGTTGGGGCTGGTTTGGGGGCAGGTGAGAGAGCTCCTCACAGGTAGAGACAGCTCTTCAGCACCAACGGCACTGCCCATTGCCAAGGAAGCAAGCTGTGCCATCCATGGAAAAAGCAACTCCAGTCACAACTCACTCCTCCCTGAGCTTCTCCATTACCTCTCATTCACACTGAAAAGAGATAAACAACAAGCACCGGTCTGTCCTAACAGGAGAGTCACACCGGGAATCATGGGATAACTGGGGACTTAACTGATATTTGTCTCACCTTCCCAGGCTTTCCTCGCACCCTGCCGTGTCGCCTCACTAACACCTCCTTGGTTCCCATGACTTTCAACCTTCGCATCCCTGGCGATGGCTCAGGACAGCGCAGCGTCACCAGTTTTGCTCAGATATCAGACAACACTTGCCCGTCCTGGAGAAAGGGAGCCCAACATCACATCAAGCCAACTGAATTCACCATAATGCCCTGCAAGGGGACCATCCGCTCCCAAGGAGCCCTGGGTATCCAGGTATGGCACGAGCCCGGCCAAACGTGCTTCAACAGTGGAGCTGAAGCTTCGCTGGTGCGCAGGAGGGCTGTAGTGCTGCTGGCTTTGGGCATAACGCAAGCAAGAGATCGGTGTTCGTGTTAGGTTTTTGTGATCTGGGGTACTCTGGGGCGGAGCACCGTTTTGTTTCCAAAGTTGTAAGCCAAGGATCATGTACCCTACGGTCAAGCACAGAAGCCATGCGTGTGTGTCTGAGCTGCTTAGAGCAATTTGATTTAAAGCGGGCCGAGGAAGGATGAGGGCAGAAGGTGACTGTTAAAAGGAAGATGTCATTGCATAAAGCAGTTTGCTATTCTTCCCGCTCTTATCTTTCCTCTCGTGTTGAGCAGAGTGGTTGCATCCACTGCAGCGGGGACTGGAAAAGCTCCAGCAGCCGTGAGCTGCACAGCTGCTGCTGGGCCACGTTTTGCCCTCAGCTTCCACTGTAAATCTGGATTCATTCTGTGAAAGTCAACAGATTTCCTCTGGATTTATGCTGTTGTAGTCGAGAGTAAAAATTGGTCCCAGTGGCAAGTAGAACATTAATTGTGCTTTAATTTAGCTTACATATGCCCTGGTATGCAAGGCGTACTTAATAAATCGGATATCGCCAGAAGAGTTTTGTTACTCGGAAAGACAGTGGTCTACACGTGGACCAGCAGAAGAACTAAGGCAAAATATCGCTCCCTTCCCTGACCGTGGGTGAGAGCCAGAGGACACCACGCGTGGCTGATGGCTTCTGGCAGTGATTAAGTATTTGACGCTCTTCTCCTCTACCAGGTCACCCTGTGTTCCAGCACGGTGAGGCGATACGAGCTGGCGCTGGTGGTGGACGTGGGTGGTGTTGGCCAGGAGGTGTTGGCGCTGCCTCTCACAGCCAGGTACCGGCGCTTTCCTTGCAGCTGGCCACCTTTCCCCGCGTACCCATGCCCAGCGCACTGCCCGGCGTGGGGTGTCTTGGCTTCAGCTCCAAATGAGAAATGTTGCTTAACGAGCTAGTTCTGCCCAGCTCGCTGTGAGCACAGCCGTGCTTTGAAAGCAGCCCATGATGAGATGTGCTCAGTGCTCAGGGCCATGTCTCTGTCTTATTTTTATTTTATATTTTTTTAAGGGACCAGTGATTATATTCACTATTGGCCTGTTGTCTGGGACTTGAGGAGAAACGAATCTCCAAAGGGCTGCTCCTGCTTCTCCCTGCAGGCGGTGGGCTTGTGCTGGGTTGGCCCAAAATGCAGCATTTGTTTGGAAGGCGGCGAGCAGCCTGCTAAAAGCTGGGGTCTGGCTCAGTTAGTGAAGGCGTGTGCAAATGGGAAAGGGGCTTGCGGCAGGAGTGGTGAGGGGAAACTAGTCCTTGGTGTGGCAGGTGAGCTCAGGTTTCTCTGGTTCTCTTGAGCATGAACGTTCCCAGACTTAAGCCAAAAGCTGCTCTTGCTGCAGCCACGTTCAATGCCGTTGCGCCGCAGCGGGTGCCAGTTTAATGACGAGAGGGACGCAGTTCGCTGGCGCTGTTCCCTCTCCCCGGCAGAGTCACCCACTGGGTGCCTGGGCTGCAATTTTGTAAAACGAGTGGGAATGGGAAGAGTCAGCGTGTGGGCTGGTGGGTGGAGGACCCAGGCAGCTGCAGGAGCTGGGAGAGGCTGGTCACCCAGTGCGAGAGGCAGGCGGTGCTGGTGCCCTCCATCGCGGGGGCAAGCGGCTGAGGTTTCAGGCAGGGCGAGAGCGGTACGGGAGAGGAGGGAGTTGCTTTTACTGAGATGCTGGAGTCTTGTTTTCCTTGAGCTTTGGGGAGCGCTGGTCCCCAGCGGGAAGGCTCCCGCAGAGCTCGTGCCTTGCTGGGACTGTGGGAGGGTCCTTGCCGGCCTCCTGGGGCAAAGAAGGGGCAAAGCTTGATGAGAGAGCACTGGGGCAGGGCACTGGGCAGCCTCTGCCACGAGAGTCTGGGGCTGCCCCTCCTTTACAAGAGGCTGTTGAGTAAAAAGAAGTTAGAGGTGATCGATTGCCGTAGAGGTAGGAAATGTCTATCTGGCAGAGACAAATGCATTGCGTCTGTTTCATGCTGTTTGGGGAGTAAACAACTTCTACAGTCTCTCAGTGTCTCTAATTCCCTTTGGTCATCTCTTCACCCGGATGTGTCGTTCCTCCGCTGCACGTGCTCAGCCCTGTTCTGACATTTGGACGGTGCTGTCTGAAGTTCCCTTACGAGTGGATGCTGACCCTTGTGAACGACAGCGATCTTCCAGGCTGCTGTGGAGTCCTTCCTCAGGCTTGGCGTCGTGTTCACCTCCTGCCCTCAAATGTCGTTATTGAGGAGTTTATTAGGAAAAAAACGGGGTTTGGATAAGACCTTGCTGTTTTATATTCAAACCTAAAGTTTTGGAGAGAACGGGAAGCTACCTGAATATGAACTTCAGGAGCGGTTTGAACTCTTCAGGAAGCAGTTTCGGTTCTAGTCTTTGGGGTGCTTTCATGCAGGAGAACTTTGAGGGTTGTGAAAAGCTGCTGCAAGGAGGCCACCAGCACCGGAGTGGGTGTTTGTGAGTGCAGCAGCTTTTGGACCCTGTGAGGATGCTACTTAGCCCCATATAAATCTTGCACCTTGTGTTGTGCCTTTCTGCTTTCTCTTAGGGATTTTTAAAAATGTGGGTGAATTGCCGTTGTGGTAGATGTTAAGGAGCTTGAAGTTTCCTCAGAGGTCACTCTGAAGTTGTCTTTGATTCTGTCCCTTATAGGAGCACAAGGAGGATGCTGCTGTGTGGTACTCCAGCCCTGTGCCGTGTGGGATTATCCAGCCTCACAGCTCGGTGGAGATCCCGTTTACACTGGAAGCCCAGGCGATAGGAAGGCAGGACACTATGGCTAGTGTCTCAGTGTTTGGGAATGAAAGATCCCCGCTGGTGAGTGCTAGGCAAGATGCGTGCCTTTGTGTGACTCATCTTGGTGGGCATAAAGTGTACAGGGGTTCTGCCAGGGAAAAGGATAATGTCATAATATGTGGCTGGTGCGGACACGGAAAGAAGGGATTCATGGCATAAGTAGCAGCTAATGCCTAGAGAAGGGTGGTGTCCTCTTAGGTGGAAATCTAAGTGTCTGAGATGGTGTTTAATTACGGACGTGTGAGGCGGGATAACAAGCCCAGTCTGAAACCCAGAGCAGTTCCTGGGTCTCTCACTCTCGTGCGTTACGAGATGAGCAGCAACTGCTGCTTCATTAGAACTCTTGTTCAGGAGCGCACGGGGACATCGCTGAATGCCGCTAAAAGCAGGAGCGGTGTAAGAGACCGTGCTGAAATGATGATTTCTGTAAAGCTGGATTTAAGCTTTCCTGAAAGTCAGGTCCATCCCGCCTGAGAAATAACCATCGTATCTCTTTGCCAAAAGCCCCAGCTGAAGACGCATGAGACTCCACACTGCTTGCATCTGGGGCACAGGCTTTTTTCTCTTTTTTTTTTTTTTTTTTTTTTTCCCTACCAAGCTTGAAAAGGGGTGAGGCAAAGCATTCCTGGACTAAAGGCTCCTACAAGACATTTGCATTCAGGCATATACAGCAGCAACAACAAAGTGTAGGCAAGAGAATGTTGTATGTGGTGTCCTGGCTTCCACTGGCTGAAATCGAGAACAAATATAATTAATTAAACTTTAATTTAAAAGGATACTAACTTTTGAAGCAGCTGTTTTAAAATGTCTTGTCCTCTCTCTGAGCACGGAAGGGGATATCAGAGGATTCCCGAGAACCTGAAGCTTTCTGTAACAGAAAGGAAGGCTGACATTTTGAAAACAATTGCAGGGATATAAACTTTTTATAAACCGAATTGAAACGATGATGCCAAATCCCTTGGATGCCACTGATCATCTCAACCCTGGCTGCTGGGGATGTGCCTGTAAACCAGTCAACAGCAAGGCCAGGCAATGCAGGCTTTGCAGGGAAGTCTCAAGTCTGACAAAACAGTTGCTTGCAAACAGAAGGCATGCTTCCCCGAAAGAGGAGGGTTTCTCCCCACTGGAATAACCAGTTGTTTAAATGTCAGCTGGATTTTGAACTACAGGTTCCTTGAAAAGCTTTTACCCTTGGGCTAACAATTTATAAATTGAAAGTTGACCTTACCTTAATGTTTTCTATTTGGACGTGAGCGTGTCAATGTTTTGCCCAAAGGGCGAGCATTTCAGCTGGAGAAGCGTAGCTGTCCCTAAAGAAAGGACTAGATGCGTTGCATTTTCTATAGGTCTGTCTTCTGGTTGCAGTGCAGTTCCAGCAGTTCCCTGGTAGCTGATGCACCCAAAGCTTTCTGGGCTGGCAGAAGAGCTGGCTGTCTTGTTACGTGTCCTGCGCTGGTGGCAGATCCTACCCGTACGGCTGCAAGTCTGACCTTGGGAATGGCTGCGTGTTCCAATAGAACTTCAAAGCTCGTTCTTGCCTTAGGCTGCGGTGCCCAGTGTCGATGCCTGGTCTTTACCACCGTTTCAGGCGGAACGTGGTACAGATCTTTCATCCAGGTTGTGCAGAGTCCCTCCACAGCTCTGTTGTCGGGTATTTTGTCTGCAGGTGACCGCGTGCCAGATCCAGTCTGGCATGTGTCATCTGCATGAAGGAGCTGGTAAATCCCAGCGCTGGCGTTACTGGTGGCAGAGCTGCCATCGCTTCTTGCTGCCTTTCCCTGTGCCATGTTGCCTGTAAGGCTGTTGAATGGCATTTTCCTTGTCCCTTTTAGAACCCTGTAGATGAAGGGGTTGGGGTTTTTGAAGCCCTCTCCTTGGTGGTGAGGATGCGTGGTGTTAGTACACAGGCTGACAGAAGGCAGCTCTCCTGGGCATCCTCCAGATGTTGTTGCGCTCATCTCCAAAGGGCTCTGCCCTGCCTTTGCTGCTGCTGTCCCGCTGTCACCGGGCAGCTGAGCTGGCTGGCGAGGCGCAGCTCTTCCCTGCAGCTCCTCCTTCCCGGGAGCTTTGGGCAGCATCGCCCAGACATGCATCATCGTGCATGGCTTCAGTTCCTTATTTTGGAGGCCCCAGCCTTGGTAGGTCAGGTTTTTGGCTCTTAGTTGCACGCAGCAGTGCCCTGTCAAGGGATGAGCATTTCTGGATGCTGCTGCTTCTGGCTGAGTTGGGCTGGTGATTCTGACAGCTCTCAATACCACTTCCTTGAGCCAGACATCATTAAAGGTTTTACATCGTGGAAGCTGGTTTCTTTTTCAGTTAAATCGTACTCTGTGCCCTCCAGTGAATCATACGGCGTCTGGTCAGTGTTGGGAGTTCTGTGCATTCAGATCCTGTTGAAGTGTTGAGGTGTTTGGAACCAGTGAAATCCACCGCAAGAGTGGACAAATTCTCGTTGTTTTTAATGATGTGGGAAGGTGGTTTAGCAGAGGGATCTGTGTTCCTCTTCCAGTAGTCTGTGCCAGTTCTGCAAGGAGAAAGCTTTTGGGTCTGACTGTCAAGAGAAAAAATACCGCTTGAATGATGTAATGAATAATTAATGCCTGTTATTCATGTCATACCAGGAATACACATAAGCACACATCAGAGGCCGTAACTTGCACGATCTCTGCTCTGAAGAGCCTGCTTCGCTTCTGGCTTCTGCTGGTTTGCAGAGGTGCATTTTTGGGAATGTCAGAGAAGTAACTGTCCAAGTGTCGCTGTGCAGCAGCAGCGGTCAGGGAGGTTTGGGGCAAGGCTGAGCGGCAGAAGGAGCGGGAGCAGGCACAAGGCAGAGAAAGGAGAGCTAACTGTGGAGGGGGTCTGGAAAGGAAAGCGTGGGACCCAGGGTTTCTCTGTCCCCTGAGAACGGGAGCTTGAGGCTTTCGGATGGGGTCACTCCCGAGCCTGCACTTGCCCCAGGCCTTCAGTTTCAGCCTTGCAACACTGAAAACTTCCAACAGCCGTACTTATCACCCTGTCGAGGAGGACCCTTAGAGCTGTCACATATTTTTTAACTTCCCCTGCTTTTCTTTTTTCTTTCCTACCTGCTTCCTGGAGCAGAATATCTGTTTAGTGAGTGTTGGAGAAGGACGGGTTGTCTACATGCATCTGAGTGAGATCAATTCCGACAGTATTGAAGTTCTACAAGATGCGTCCAAAACTCTCCACCTCTCCAATCAGGCTGTCATCCCTGCATCCTTCTGTGTAGAGATGGTAAGTATCTGTGGGGCTATTTCCCAATGAAAATTGACTGGTCTGTAGCAGCCCGTGGCCTGATTTTTACATGCAACGTTTCCGTATTGCTGTCTCGGAGAGAAAGCAAGATATTCCGTCCCAACGCAGCGAGAGGAGCCTGGCTCTGGGGGCAGTTTTAGCTGGGGCACCCCTCAGTAAAATAGACAGCTTGCATAGTCGTTTGCGCAGAAATGAGTCTGGATCATCTTTACAAGTTTTCCCTTTGTTTTCTGGACGGTATTTAACGGAGAGTCGTGTCTTTGGAGCTCTGAGATCAAGAGGCCCCTGTGGCCCTTTGCTCCTGGAAGGGCATGGATTTCCCGACGCTTTCCCCATTAGGTCTGCGTTTGCTTTGTGTCAGACTGCTGTTTGTGACAGAGTCTGGGGTGTGAAGTTTGTCCTCAACCTGCCTGTGGTGAGGTGAGTTTCACACCTGCTGGGGGCCCAACCAGCTGTGGTGTTGCACAAAAATATAACGGTAAGGGTTGTGTAGCTACAGAGTGTGTGGGCTCCGTCACGTTGCAGAGCATCTCCGGGGGCCAGCCGCAGGGAAAGGCCATTGAACTGATGGAGGCCGCAGCTGACAAGCTGCGTGGCAGGTGGCAGGAGGAGGTTGGGTCGCTGCCCTGGCAGGGGGGGCAGGGCTGGTGCAGCCAGGGAGGGCTCCTGTGCGGAGGCTGGGTGGGATGTGCTGCTCACTGGAGGTGGGATCTGTGAGGGGCTTAAAAGCAGGGTTGGGAGGAGGTTTGTTCTGCTCCACGCTAGGTGGGTGGGATTTGTGGAGCTGGTTCACCCAGGCCTGGCTCTGTGGGCTTGGCTGGGTCTGCGGGTAAAGCATCAGGCAGCGTGCGAGAGGCCAGGCTCAGCCTCCTGGGCCAAGGAGGAGGGGGGCGAATTTCCTCCTTGCTGCTTTTCCAGCTGTTTGGGGGACAACGGTAACCTCCAAGTGGGGGAGGGATTCCCAGGGCAGCTTTCTTTGAATCCACCATGAAAACCCGCTTGCCATCTGTGGCGAGAGCAAGCCACCAGGGATGGCTGGTACTGGTGTTGAAATGATGGGTTTGCATGCCTGTCGCAGGCAGTGACCCGCAGAGCTGTTGGGGTCCTGCTGCCCCGGTGCAATGCCTTCCCTCCTCCCCGGGCAGCTCGCGGTGTCGCCGGGGGGCTTGCAGGGTACATCTGCCCCTCCGTTGCCTCAGGGCCCTAACCCATGGGACTGGGCAATAAAGCCTGTCGTGCTTCACCGCCATCCCTGCCAATCCTGGGGCTGATCGATCACTAGAGCAGTAATACGAGGCGGCTCAGGGACGGTTTCTTTGCCTGCAATAAAGAAACTTGAGCAGTGACTGGGGCCAGATGATCTCCAGAGGTCTCGCCAGCCCCAGCCGCCCTGTGACTGTGTGTGTGTGTGGTGATCCCCCCTGCTGACTCCACGGGGCTGAGTTCCCCCATGGTGAGCATCTCTGCTTTTCAGGGCAGCTGCTGCTCTCATGGAGACGTGCCAGGAGGCAGGTCCTGGGGACCTGCTCCGTCAGCCGCTTCACCAAGGGCTCTTCAGACAGACTCCGGGCACGGTGCTGCTGAGGCTGCCTGATGGGAGCAGCGCGGGCGTGGGCGAGATGTGCCCGAGCTGTGCCCTGGCCCTCAGCAGCTGCCTGCTCTGCTGCTCCTTTGCTGCCCCAGTTGAAGTTTTGCCCTTGGCTGCCTTACGCTGCCTGGCAGCTCCTTGACGGGAAGCAGAGGGGACTGAATAATTGTGGAGATAAAGCCTGGGATGCAGTCGGGTGTCAGGGTGACGTGCACGTGTCCATCTGAGAGCGGAGCAGGCTGGGCTGTGCCTTAGCCCAGCTGATGGGTGACACGGGCATCCTTCATTCCCCCGTGTCCCTGAACCCAAGCCTTGTGTCCTCTAAAGCGCCAAAGCTGCTGCTCTGATTCCTGCTTGGAGGTTGCTGCAGGGTGGTGAGCCGTCATTTCCCTGTCTCCCATTTGTTGGCCAGTCTGCAAACGGTGGCTGTGAGGCTCAGAGATCATGGTCTCCACTCGAAGGAGCGAGTTATTGACTGAAATTTTCACAGGAGCGTTGCATCGGGAATGTTATGCAGACTGACGGGCAGCTTGACAAACTGAATGAGGTTAACTGAAGGGGCAGCCACAGGGCAAATGAAAGGCTGGTGTCTTGTTTGAAACAGAAAAGGAAAATGCTGTAATGATGGTGGCCGTGCTGCCACCTCGATGGTACTCTTAACCGTCGAGTGTAAATTGCTCTTCCTGTTAAGGCAAGCTTGCTGCTCGCTTTGGGGGAGACAAGAGCATTACCTGAGCAAGCCAGGATGATTTGTGGTGAACTTCACTTTGGGATAGTGACTTCAGGAATTACTTGCAGTACCCCTCAGGCACCAGCTTCCCTGTACCCCTCTCCTCTCTGCTGGGTGAGTTGTGTCTGTTCTGTTCTCAGTTGCAGGGAGCAGCAGGGAGCATCTCTGCCACCCAATGAAGATAAATAAAACCCCGCCAAATCTGTGCGTTGAGATGGGGCTTTTTGGGTTGGAAGAGGGGTGTAGGGACTGCGTACCTGCGTCCTTGGTTGGCTTATCCCTGCTTGCCAGGGTGTCTGCGGATCTGCGACCCTTGGGACCAGTGTGTCGTCCTGTGCTCACCCAGCGAATCCTGTGTCTGTCGGGTGTGCTTTTCCCTGTCAGATTGCTTTCCCAGCTGCCAGGCAGCCCAGCCTGCTAGGGAATCCTCTGGATCCAGCAAGGGGAGGATTTGTGTCAGTCTTGGGTAAAAAAAGACTGGAGGAATGGGTCAACATGATGGAGCTGTTGCAGCTTAGCGGGGGGCTGATGTAACCTGCTGACAAAAGTGGCTGTTTCTCCTCCTTGCTCCACTGTCATCTTCTTTTCCTGCCTCCCTAAGTGCCTGATTTCTGCCATATTGACAAGTGCCAAAGGCTTGTTATGGACTGATGGAAGTGTTTGCTCTCCCTGCAGAAAGGAAAAAGCATCATTCTTAGATCATTTCCTACTTGTTCTTTGTCATGCTGTCTTCTCAGGGATCTTTTGTGTGGCTGCTAAGGCTGACATCTCTTGGCATCACAGAAGGCAGCTGCATGTCACGTCTCTGTGATCAGGAAAGAAAAGATAGGCCTAGGGTGTAAGGTTTCTTAATCAGTGGCAGCTTTTTTCTGCCTGCATAACCCCCGTGCTGGGTCTGTTATGTGCTGCCACAGGGCGCAAATGGTTTCCCAGCGCCTTGTAACGAGGGAGGAGGCAGAAGACCTTCCTTGGGATTTCCTCTTCTCATGACAGTCGTAATGCGGGGTCCTGTCTCCTTCAGCCTGGTCCCTGACCTCCCTGATCCAGAGCCCTGTGCTCCAGGTGAAGCTCGCTGCTGCCTGGTTTCCAGCAGCGGTCGTACAGCCAGCTGCGTCGTCTTCAGGAGGGTGCCTGGTGGCTCAATGCAGATCCCCTTCGGCGTTCCCAGGGATGCGCTGCTGTCACATTCAACTGGAGCTGACCTTGCAGAAGAGACCAAGTTTTGTGTGTTTTTTTAGAGAAGAAAAAAAGCCGTAACTATTTGTCTTGTCACTGGGATTCACTGCAGATAACTGATTTTTCAGGCAATGTATAAAGGCTCTTGGTCAGGTGTGATGTAAGCAAGGGCAGAACACGCAGTTCCCATTCCCATACTGGCTTCTCCCCTCTAGCACACAATTTTTTTCATTTACTAATTTAATTGTTTATTACCTCAAGCCTTTGGCGACACTGCCTTTATTAACAAAACGGCCATATGGAGAGACAGCAAAACACGGAGGAGATAAACTTAAAAACAGTGCCGATGAGGGGATGCTGCTTTAGTGATTCTGTTCCTTGTTCTGGCTGACGGGCGATTCTGCTGCTCTCTGAGCAAACCGTGCAGGCTGCAGGCAGTGAAGGCTTTGAAGAGCATGTCAGCATTGACTGCAGTTCTCCCCAGCTGCTCTCACTGAAGTCGGAGCAGACTTGAATTGGCAAGAGGGTGGTTTTTAAATCTGTAAATTATCACCACCACCACCACCCCCTGCACCCCCAAAGCAGCTGAATAATTAGCCGGCGGGTCAGTGTTTACTCGTAGTGAGACAGAGGCAGACAGTGCTGTGCCCTTCAAATGGTATCTGCAGTGCTATTTAGAAATTAGGGTTAAATTAACCTTCCAGGGTACGGGCAGCTCTAGCCCTGCATATGTGGCCTCTTCCAAGGTGAGCAGAACTTCTGAAGATGCGTAGGCTTAACTCTTTCCAGAGCTGTCCCACCAGAGCCTCATGGTGCTCCAAAAGCTGACCTTTAGAATGAAACCCTTGGTTTGGGTTTAAAGGCTGTGCTGCTTACACAGCAGTACCAGTTTCTGATTTCCACCCGGTTTGGTTTTGCCAGAGCTGTAGGGAGCTGGTCATGTCATGGCTGTTCTGGAATGTGGTACAGTGAAAGGAGAGAGAGAAATGGCAAATTTTCCCCCTCGGGGCGGTCAAATGCTGGCAGAGGTTGTCCAAGGAGGTTGTGGAGTCTCTGTCCTTGCAGATCTTCAAAGGCCAAGGGCACACAGTTCTCTGCGACCTGCTCGAGGTGAGCGTGCTGGAGCAGAGGGCTTGGCCCAGAGGACCTCCATGGGTCCCTTCCAACCCCACCCTCCCGTGTGGCTCTGTGCTTTGCTTTTCCTCCTAAAGCCCCTCAGCTCAGCCCTGATGCCCGCTGGAAAGGGTGCTGGGGAAGGGACGATCCCAATCTCCTCCCCGAGGGTCCACCCCAGCACAAGAGCTCCCCACTCCAAAAGACCCTATGGCAGACACAGTCAGGAGAGGGAAAAGATTCTTTTATTGTCAACAGCAGCTGCGAGGGCCCAGGAGTCACAGCTGTTCAGCCGGTGAAAATCAGTCAGCACCTGCAAGGACAGAGTCAGAAAGCTCTGCTAAACCCCCAGAGGCAGGAAGAGGCAGGATTTGGTTCCCCCCTCTTTGGGGGACGCTGTTTCCGAGGAATTCCTCATGGCCCAGAAGGGACAGCTCTTGCTGGCCTCCACTCGAGGCCGGCTCCGGTGCCTTCTCCCCAGGGGTGATGTCCCTAGGGAGCTGTGCGTGCGCAGGGATGCTGACAGTGCCCCTGTGCCGCGCAGCAGGGCTCGACGGGGAGCTCCCGGGGAGCTGCCGTGGGGCTCATCCCAAACCCTGCTCAGCACCAGCCCTCGCCAGCCCTTGCCAGCCAGCTGGGCTGACTTAGGGCCGTGTTCAGAGCTGGGAAAGATGGGCAGCAGCACGTGGTACGCACCTGGCCTTCCTGACGTGCTGCACCTTCCTGCATTTTCTCAGGTTTGGATCCACGAAATCATTTCCTCTCTTCTCCTTTTTATTTGTGCTTGGCTGTCCCTCTCCTCTGCCCAGGCTTCTTTTCTCTTCCTTTTCCTTGACTTTTCCTTCTCCTGGTGGGAGCCTGCAAACCTTTCCATCCCACAGCGTGATGAGATGGGGAAAGCCCCAGGCCCCTGCAGTGAGCTCTCAGGTCAGTCAAGGGGAGCTCTTCCTACCTGGTTTCCTGGGGCAGGCTGGTCAGTTGTGGCAGGCGTGCCAGGGACTCTGCCGTGCCCTCGGGGGTGCCTGGAGGCAAATCTGGAGGTGCCTAAACCAGAAATTTGGGAGGTAGCGGGTGGCAAGTGACAGCCTGGGGTAGTGAGGGCCTGACTGCCAAATTGCCATCTTAGCTCTACAGAGGAGATGCTGGTTTGCATCGTGCACATTTTGCACAGTCCAGCCAACGCAGCCTAGACTTGATGAAGCTGCGACGGAGTAGGATTTGAGCAAAAGCCCTCTCAAGGTGGCAGCTACTCCTTTCTGTCCTTCTGTGGGTATTTTGTAGGTATGTTTTGTTTGATGAAGCAGATCATACTTAATGAAGTGCATTCCAGAAACAGCCTTTCCAGTTTTCCTTAACACGCACCACTCTGGGGGGAGAGGAGGAGCCCCAAAGGCACAAGAGAGCGGCTGCCAGGAGGAGCCCCAGCGGCTGCTTGGCCTCCTGGGAAATTACTGTCCCACTTGAGACATGTTGCCCCAGTGTCTGTGGAGCTGCCGTACCTCTGCCGCTTTGGGCCCTGCCCCTGTGTCTCCCCCAGCTCCTCTGTCGATGTCCAGCAGAGAGGCGGCTGCATCCAGAAAGGCTTTTGCTGGACGCTGGGTCTCTGCTGTGCCTGCAGGGCCACTTTGCTCTTCGCACCGCAGCTCTGGAAAGCAAAAGCACGTGCAGCAGCGTGACTTCTTGGAAGTCAAGAACACCTAAGCAAAGCCCAGCCGAGCCCTACACCGCTTGTCTCCTCAACGTTGAGGTTTCTGGCATCCCAAGCCCCAGTGTCTGTGACAAGCCTCAGTCCCGCCTCCTACCTGTGCGCCTGTCCATGGGTGCTGGCACCTCCTTGGCTGATGGAGGGGAGAGGCCGGCCACCTCCTGCCCAAAGATGTCCCCGCAGTTTTCAATGAGGAACTCCACCAGCACGTTCACCTGCAGACATGAAAGCCTTGGTCTCAAGCCAGGTGCCTGCAGACGTGTCAAGCAGCCTTTCCCACTGCTGACCCTTCGTCTGCGCAGGCGGCTGCGGCTGGGGGTTGCTCTTCCAGGCACGCAGCCCACCAGCCCTGGCTCAAGGGAGGAGGCAGCCAGGGACCTCTCAACAGCCAAGCTCCGATGGGCCGGGAAGGCAGCAGCCGGCTGCTGGGTAGGGCGTACCTTCTCGGTCACCGCCAGCATGGCCTGCAGCGGGAGCAGGTCCTCGTTGGGTGGGCTCAGCAGGTTGGGCCCGACGCAGATGGCCAGGTTGCTGCAGCTCATTCTGCTGGTGGCTGCGTTGTGGCCAATGTGCTGCAGGAGGGCCATCAGCCGCTTCAGGAGGAGGAGGTTGGCCGCAGGCAACTTGTCGGCCACCCTGAGGGAAGAGGAAGACAAGGCTGATGAAGCAGAGGGTGCCCACAGCCGTCCCCGCAGCTGGCCCCAGGCGGGTGGGAGCCAGCAGCCGTGTTGCACAGCTTTGCGGCTGCCCGAAAAGACAGCTTTCTGAGGAGCCCGTGCCTTGGCAGGCAGGTCCCAGAACTCTCCCGGTCCCTGCTCACCAGGCAGGCTGCTGCCCACACTTACGCTTTCAGCTCCTCCACCTTGGCCTGCTTGCTGGCCCTCTCCATGGCTGCCATCCAGTCCTCGTAGAGGTCGATGACGAGGAGCTTGGATGGGATGCTTCGCAGGAAGTCCTGCAATGCCAAGGGCTGCAGGTGAGCCTTTGAACGCTGCAGGCCAGCCAGGAGCTCCTCCAGCTGCAGGTCAGAAGCGCTCACCTTCAAGATGACGGCCAGCAGCAGCGCAGGCTGACTTCCCATGTCAATGTTCTTGCCGCGGTCCAGGGCCTCGCGTAGCTGCCGAAGTTCTGTGCCGCCGGCAGCTCTGCGGAATATCCCCTCCGTCGTCGGTCCTCGCTGGCGCAGGACAGCCAGCAGCTCCTGCAGGAGAGGCAGGAGGCCACTTGCTTGGCTGAAGAACCAGGCGGTGGCAAGGACCAGAGCTCTGCCCCAGACGTGGTTGCCTAAGCGCCACAAAGGGTCTGGGACCAGAAGCAGGTTCTGGGGGTGCAAAGTCCAGTGCCCTGTCCCCGCAGCTGCTGGGGACACGCAGGCCCTCTCCAGAGCAGCCGGAGGGAGGGCTGGGGACCCCGTCTGTCCAGGCTGGCTTACCTGGATGGGCCGGGGCAGCGTGTTGTCCTCCCCACAGAGGGCTGCCAGGGGCTGCCCAAAGAGCGCCCTGCTGCAGCTGGAGCCCGCCTGCCCTGGCGCCTGGGCAGCGGCCGGGGTGTGCTGCAGGGCGAAGGGCCAGGGCAGCCCCATCCTCCTCCTGCTGGTGCTGCTCCCGCTGCTTCTCCCTCCTGCTGCAAAGGAAAACAGAGTAAGACACCACCAATGGAGACCCCAGGCCAGCGGTCCCAGCGCCTGCCCTGCCCTGCGCTGCCCCGCCTGCAGCACGGTGCTGTGTGGTGCGGCAGGATGGGCAGGGAGGCAGCAGCTGGAACCGTGGCTGTGGCTCGGAGGTGTTGACTTAGAGGCTCTTGAGAGCCATCGTGCCACGGGGTCAGCCTATGCCAGCCTTCGCCCTGCCCTCCTGCAAGCTGCGGGCTGCAGCAGAGGCTCCGTGTCCCCGCAGAAGCACGTCCAGCAGCCGTGGCCCAGCAGTTGTCCTTGTCCGTCCAGGTGACATCCTTCCATGGGCTGCCCAACCTGCATGGCGACACTCGGGACAAGTGAGCACAGCATTGCAGGAGGTTGCCTTGCTTTCCCAAACTCACCTGGTGCGGTGCAAAGTCCCCCTGCGTTTGCAGATGGGGCCGTCGCAGGCCCTTGCTTGGGATGAGCCTGCAAGAACCAAGAATCAGGCTGTGCTTGCAGAGCAGCCCCGCAGCAGAAAGGGCCACCAGCAGCCTGAGCGCGGCAGAGCTGGGACCCTCTGCCCTCCCGGGCTCTCTTCCCCATGTGACAGGGTTCCTCCCAGTGTCACCAGTCAGAACGTGCTGGCGTGCTGCTGGCTTCCCAAAACTCTCTGCTCCCTGAGTGGCACCGTCAGACCCTCTGTCCCTCCCGCACAAGGTCACCCCAGTCCCTGCGCATCCCGGCGCAGCCAGAGGCAGGTGCAAGGCAGCCATTCTCACCTCTGCCTGTGCCTCCATCAGCCTCTCCAGGCTCCTGGCGCGCACTGTCCTCCACTGGGTAGGAGAGAAGGAGGGGAAGAAGGTGAGCAGCCATGGCTCTGCTGCTCGGCTGCAGGAGCAGTGCTCGGGGACAGGGCCCAGAGCAGAGAGACACTCACGGCATGGCGGCGGCTCAGCTCCTTCTCCAGGAGCTTGATGGATGTCAGATGGGTGACGCGGGCTCCCTTGCGTCCTTCTGGTGTCCTGTGCACCGGGAAGGGAGAGGGAGAGAGCTGGGTGAGCCCCAAGCCGTCTCTTGTCTCTTGTCAGGCAGCTGTGCCCGAGAGCTGCTCGCAGCCACGGGGGCACCTTCCCCAGCTGGGGGCTGTGTTCCCCTGTCCGTCCAGCTTCTCCTGGAGCATCCCCCCGGCTTACCCCAGCAGCGTGGCCACCCACAGCTCCTTCAGTGCCTGGGATCTGCAGGTAGAGGGGAGAGAGAGCGTCAGGCCCTGCTGCCCTCAGCCCTGGGCAAAGGTGGGTGCCTGCACAGCCCTGCCCCGTGGGGCAGGACAGAGGCGCTGTCCAAGCCCTGGGTCGCTCTGTCCTGCCTGAGCGGCTGCGTTTGCCCTTCCCTTCTGGGGACCAAAAGGTGACCAGGGGATGCAAGATGGGGAAACATCCCCCGTCCCTCCCTCCCTTCCATCGAGCTGCCTGCTCCCTGCCCAGCTCTGCACGCAAGGCAGAGGCCTGTGTTCATGGGATGGCGTGGGCACGGCTGGGAACCTCTGCTGCCCGACCACGACTCACCCAAAAGTGGCGATGCAGGAGCCGGTGGGCCAGGCGAGGATGACAGAGGTGCTGTCCTCATTGGTGCTTTCCTCCTCCTCCTGTCCATCCTGCCCCGCAGCCTCCTTCCCGCTGCTGAGCACCCACAGCTGGTCCAGCGCCAGGCGGAGCTGTGGGCGCAGGCTGGTGCCATGTCTGCAGAGAGCAGAGGCGGGCACTGAGCTGGAGGGGGGCTCCTTGGGCTGGGTCCCCACGCGCAGAGCCCTGTCCCCCACCTGCCCTTGGGACGGACATTGGTGCCTCCAGCACCGAGGGGCCGGGGCCTGGGGCTGGTGCCAGGGTGTCCCTGGGCCGGGGCTGGGGGCAAGGATCTGGGCTCTGAGGGTCTTACCGCAACTTGGCGACCACCAGTTCCTCGTGGAGGAGCAGAAGGCGCCTCTCGCTCCTCTTGCGGCCCCGGGTCAGCCGCACGTCCGCGCTCAGCACCGGCTCGGCGTCGCTGAGAGCCTCCCTGCAGAGCAGAGCGGGGCGGGCATGAGCAACGCCAGTGCTGCGTGGCCCAGCTGTGCCCGCGTGTCCCCGAGCCCGGGGGGAGCCCACCTGGAGCCGCAGCAGCAGCAGGCCTGGCCCATCCTGCCCGGGAGAGGAGGGCCCTGGCCGTGCACCGAGGAGGGGGCTCAGCCGGCGACGGGGAGGCTGGGGAGCGGGGTGCTGGTGCTGTGGCAGCGCTCCTGGGCCAGAGGCTGCCTCCTGCCAGCGCCGCTGCGTGCCAGCACAGCTCTGCCGTGCTGCCTGTGGTGGCCGTGGGCTCCCTGTGACCAACGGTCTGAGCCCAACGGAAAGTGGGCGGGGCCTGGGGGGGCGGGGCCGGGGCCCTCTCCAGTATGGCCGGGCCTGCCCCGCCCGGGGGAGCCCCGAGCAGGACAGGGCAGGGGGCGAGGGCCACCTCCCTGCGCCTGCGGCCAGCGCTTTGACCTGGGGTTTTGACAGGGTCCTGGTCGATAAAAGAAGCTGTTTTTCCTAGAGATGGCCGTTGTGGCCTGAGGCAGACTCCTCTTGGTGGAGGCCGGCCTAGCGGTCGGAAGGCCTCTGGCACACAGGCCGTGCCAGGCCTCAGGCCCCAAGGCGCTGGAACTGGAGCAGGCCCACCGGGAGGAAAAACTTCCATTTTTACCAAAAGACGGGGGGACTAGCAGCAGTCAAGAGCCGCTCGTGTCCTGCCAGGCGCCACAGGTAAATGAAATGTGTGGTGAGCTTCGGCAGGGATTGTGGTGCCCCTGGAGCACCACCCTTGCTTGGGAAGGCCTTATCCCACCTGGGTGCTAAGGCTTCCCCCTTGGCAATCAGGGCTGGATGAGCGCCACACAGGAGCCCCTGCCCTGTTAGCCATGACCTTCACCCAGCCGGTGGCCGACACGGCCAGGGGCGAGTCTGTGGGGTAGGCCATGACCATGGCAAAGAAGGGGAAAAGTAGTCAGCTTTTGATGGCCCGTGTCTCGTTTCACTGTTGACCCTAAGCAATGCCTTGCTTCAAATAGAAGCCATTCAGAGAGTTACACACCCGCCCTTTTCAGGAAAAATGCAGGAAATCAGAGACATCTAGCAAATTCTCTTGTGGCTGTTGTACACTGCAGCAAGAAGCGGCGTGGGTCCAGTGGCTAATGCTGGAAGGGGAATTCAGCACTTCTGGGAAAGGGAGATAAAGGCACTCTTGTGGGCCAGGCTGGGATTGGGGAGCCTGGGTGGGTGTCTGGGGTCCCAGCTTTCCCGCAGTGCTGACTGTGGTGCCTGCTGCTTGTTCTTCCCTGCAACGCCGGTTGCATCCACCTGCTGGGCTGTGCTTGGGAAGGGCACCGGGGGTGAGCAAGCCCATGGGAGAGGGCTGCGGAGAAGCTCTTCTCCAGAGATCTACCAGAAATGTCCAGAGCATCCGAGAGGATGCTCTGTGTGACAAGGGAAGGTGCCCGTTGGTCCAATGTATGGAGCCTGCAGGGCTCCCATCAGGGTCCTTTGACCTACCCATCCTCCAGCCAGCAATCCAGGTGCTGGGGGGTCCCATGTAGGTCTCCTGAGGTACCCTTTAGCCCCGGGCAAGGTGTCGTGCCTCAGTGTGTGCTTGCAGGGCATGTTTCCTTCCTGCTGACAAGGGCGGAATTGCAGTTAAATGCCCCTGGGCGATCCCGAGCCGAGCAAACTTTTTCCTATGGGTCACACTGCTTTGCAGTCCATGTGTGTGGTTCAGCTCCTGTATGGGAGCTGAGGACATGAGGTGACCTAGCTTGGAAGCTGGCCACTCTTGCTCCAGGCAACTCCAGTTGCTTGCGTTTTCCTTCAGCTTCCCCAGCTGATCATCTCCACTGTCACCTCCTCCCTGTCCTACAAGAAGTATCCCTGTCCCAGCCATTAGGACAGTGGCACAGCACTCAGAATCCAGATCACTGGTAGAGAAGAAGGACAGAGGAAAAGAGCAGTTCTCCTTTGAAAGAAATCCTTCTTTGTCCTCCTTTAGCTACCAGTGGATGAAAAAAAGGGGGACAGAATTTCAGGCCAGCCACAGCACTGGCTTTCAAGCCTGAGCTTGTCATGTCATGGCTGTTCTGGAATGCGGTACAGTGAAAGGAGAGATAGAAATGGCAAATTTTCCCCCTCGGGGCGGTCAAATGCTGGCAGAGGTTGTCCAAGGAGGTTGTGGAGTCTCTGTCCTTGCAGATCTTCAAAGGCCAAGGGCACACAGTTCTCTGCGACCTGCTCGAGGTGAGCGTGCTGGAGCAGAGGGCTTGGCCCAGAGGACCTCCACGGGTCCCTTCCAACCCCCCCCTCCCGTGTGGCTCTGTGCTTTGCTTTTGCCCTGGCAGAGATCTCCAGGGACTTTGTGCACCATTTTGTGTTGCCTTAGGGCTACAATGTGCTGGGGTTTGGCGGCAACAAGGTCAAGTATGCCAGAGGTCAGGTGAGTCAGTGTCGAAGTGTGTTACTGTTATGGACAGAATCTGTGTTTGTTGGCCCTGCGTTCCTGGGGTTAGGGCATTTTTATCTTATCTTGTGATCTGTGTGGTGGGTTTTTTTGTGGAGAGTGCCTTTTTTCAGCTTTTTTTTCCTTTGTACAGTATGGATGGGTGCCTTTGGTTTGTGTACAAAGTTTCTTCTGGTTGTTTTTCTGCTGTGCTGGTGGATGGTGGTGTTTTTTCTGTCTTGAAACCATCGTTACTGGTCTAATATATCTCCTGCAGGTCAGGCAGTGTCACTTCTGGCGTGGTCTGACTCATTTCTGGTGAGCTGGTGGGTAGGTATGGAGGACTTGTGGTCCCTCCATGGAGAATGACTGCTAGAGGACTAAGAGGCAGATCTGTGGAGGGGTGAGAGGACCGCTGGCCCATAAGTAGTGACTGTCAGAGGACTAAGTGTACTTGAACTAATGTGGGCTTCCAAATACATGGTTATTTGTCCTGCCTTGTGGAAGAGCCATGGGAAGTCACCAGCCACACGGAAGGACAAGGGGGTTCCCAAGGCTACGTGGCTTCTTGGGTTTTGCTTTTGAGTAAGAAAGTCTTATCTCTACATGAGTGCAACTGTGAACGGTCAATTTTGCCAACTTTAGAAAGCAGGGAGTAGCACTTTTGTGCTGTGCCTCACATGGCTGCCCGGGCAGGGTGAGAAGCAGCAAGAGAATTCCTTCCTGGCACCTTCTCCAGGGGAGCACTGCTGCACTTGTCAAGGTGAGGGGTTTTTTGGCTCTATACGATTGAAAATGTGAGGGGTTAATTTTCAGATCACAGAAAGCAGGGAGCAGAACATTTGTGCTGTGCCTCACATGGCTGCCAGGGCAGGGTGAGAAGCAGCAAGAGAATTCCTTCCTGGCACCTTCTCCAGGGAAGCTGTACTGCACTTTCCCAAGACTTTCTTTTTTCTTTTAGCTCTGCATGAGTGCAAAAGGTTTGGATCAATGTTCTCAGCACAGAAAGCAGAGAGAGCTTTTGCACTGTTCCTCACATGGCTGCCAGTGCAGGGGGAGAACAGCCAGAGAAATTTTTCCTGGTACCTTCTTTATGGGAGGAGTGTTGTACTTTCCCAAGGTGACTTTTTTGGGCTCTTAACAACTGCAACTCTGAAGGGTTAGTTTTGCTCACCACAGGAAGCAGGGAGCAGCACTTTTCTGCTGTGCCTCACATGGATGCCAGGGCAGGGAGAGAAAGAGCAAGAGAATTCCTGCCTGGCACCTTCTCCAGGGGAGCAGTGCTGCACTTGTCAAGGTGAGGGGTTTTTTGGCTCTATAAGATTGCAAATGTGAGGGGTTAATTTTCAAAACACAGGTATTAGGGAGCAGAACATTTGTGCTGTGCCTCACATGCCTGCAAGGACAGAGCGAGAAATAGCAAGAGAATTCCTTCCTGTCACCTTCTCCAGGGAGCAGTGCTGCACTTTCACAAGGTGAGCTCTGGTTCTGCATGAGTGCACAAGGTTTTGGTCAATTTTCTCTCCACAGAAAGCAGGGAGCAGCACTTTTCTGCTGTGCCTCACGTGGCTGTGAGGGCAGGGTGAGAAGCAGCAAGAGAATTCCTGCCTGGAACTCTCTCCAGGGGAGCCGTGCTGCACTTTCCCAAGCCATGTTTTTTGCTTCTGTATGAGTTCAAAAGTGCTGTGTCAATATTCTCAGCACAGAAAGCAGGGAGCAGAACCCTTGCGCTGTGCCTCACATGGCTGCCATGCACAGTGGGAAGCAGCAAGAGAATTCCTTCCTGGTACCTTCTCCAGGGGAATTTCCCAGTTCCCGAGAGACTCCTGGCACTGGCTGCAAGGGGGCTCCCAGCCGAAGGGTGGGCCTGGGTGTTGTTGGGGTGGGAATTGGTGATGTCTCCTTTCCTTAGTCACGTTAACACTTTGGGATAACAAATGGATGCTTCGCTCCTATTGCTCTTTTATCATATCGCTCACAGTAACTGCTACTGGTTCCTTTTATCATATTGCATGCTATTTTCTTTTATTGCAATATAAGAAACTGCATGTGATATATTCCATTATTTGATATATTTGATAGATTTGACTATATTTGATCTGGAGTTCAGCTTTGCAGTGTATCCAGTCAGTGAGCAAAACATAATTCGGCGTAGTCGGCATCGTGCGAAGTAAAACTCTCTCTATTTAGGAAAACGAAAACGTTCCTCGACTTGCTGTTGTCAGGTGGGAACCATTGCCTTATGGTGTTTTGGCCAGAGTGGTCTGGTGGTGCTGGGCAGTTGGGCCATGCCAGGGACAGAGGGACGGGGGCAGGGGAGGGGGCGGGGGGAAGGGGTTTAGGGAGGGACGGGTGGGAATGGATGAAAGTGTTTAGGGATGGAGCGGGGTGTGGGGGGGTGGGGGGTGGGGCAAGGATGTGTGTTTGTGGGAGTGGGGGGGTGTGTGTGTGGGGGGGGGGGGAGGTGGAGGTGTGTGTATTGCTAAACCGGTGGGGGGGGTGGGCGGGGGGGGGGGGGCGTTGAGGGTGTGTGTGTTATTTAGAGAACAGATTGGGGAGCCTGGAGGAAGCGTTTTAGGGACGGACGGGGGGTTAACGGAGACCTTTAGGGAAGGACCGGGTAGTTGGGGGAAGGCCTTTAGGGATGGACCAAGGGTGGGGGAGGGACTTGAGGGCTGGACCAGGGTCTGGGGGAAAGGTTTTAGGGCCAGGGCGGGGAGGTGGAGGTGGGGGATGATTTCAGGAACAGCCAGGGTGGAGGAGGGGGTCAAGGGAAATCTTTCAGGGTTGTTTGGGGGGAAGAATTTTAGGGACGGATGTGGTGTCTGGGGGGACCTTTGATGCCACCGTATAGATTCCACTGCATATACGTTTGTGTCCAGGGATTCTGTTCAGGGGAAGCTGCTGGCTCGGCAAAGGGACAAGATGTCTGAGCTCCCCAGTTGCCACGCTCTGATTTGGTGTGTAGCTCTACGTTAAACACACCTGCGCACAAAGGTTAGGCCAAGCTGACTCTCTAAAGCTGTTAGAAGTGACGAATTAAGGGACCTCTCATCCAGGGAGTCAGCCTTGGGAAGGATGGGGAACAAAGAATGGATGGGGAAAAGATCTCCATTCTCTTCAGTGATGCAGAAAGAGCCTGCGGGTGAGGAAGTTGTGGCCACAGGAGGAGACAAGCCGATAGAGTGCTGCGATCCGCAGAATGTTGGTTGGAAGTCGGACAAAGGTAATTGTTGTGGGGGGAGATCGTGACCTCTGACTCAGATAGCCCCCCGAGAGAGGGCAAGGCCCCGCCTGGGGAGCACGGGGAGCTAGTAAAAAACCTCAGCAGTGCTGTCTGAGGGTGTATGCTTGTTTGTATTAAAGCAAGCAACTTGTAACCCATCCTGTGCCTGACTGCAAATGCGTGTGTAATGCGCTATGAGTGTGCAAGTGCTCTGCTGTCCGTAGTGCGTGCCCTCGAGGAACTGGGTGAGCACGCTCAGAGGAAACATTCCCCCTTGCTCCCAGCACTGCCATAAAGAATGCCGGCCTTCTGAAACTTGCAAGCAAGTCTTAGAGGGTTTCTCTCCATGACTGACTTTATGGCATCATTCCCACCATACTGGAGAAAGCAAATCTTTTATTGTTTGGTGGTGAAAGCAGCTTGGGGAGTGTCACTGATGTGCAGCATCTTTTTAACCTCAGGTCTAAAGTGCCACCGGTCCTACCGTGGGGTACATCCTTCCTCAGGCTTTCAGCAAACGGAAAGGATGCATCAAACCCACCCCACAAACACGTCCTGCGCTTTTTTTTTATCTTTCCTGGAACGTGGGGACGTGACCCTGCTGGGCCATCTGTGCCACCTGCCTGGGAGCCAAGATGGGGCCTTTGCATTCCAGGCTAAGAACTTACCTTCTTTTTTTCCTTTTCAGCAACTTTAGAGCCATCCTTAGGGAGGCTGGTTAAGCTGGTTTACTGCACAGCTGGTCGCCAGTGGAGGGAAATGGTAAGCTCCGCTGTTGCCTTTGGTGTTTACTTGTTACTGTGTCGCTCATTTGAGTGATCTTCTCATGCCCCGGCAAGCAGAAGCTATCACGCCACTTTAGGCCTTGGTCTAATAGCCATGCAAAGCAATATTGAAAGTCATTCGGAGATCTGGAACAGGCCCCAATGTGCATTTTATAAAAGTGCATCTTAGCTGCTGTTTATCTTTGTATGGGTTTTTTTCCTGTTTCTCCAGACTGTTGAAGCTCTGAAAGGCGCCGATGAGCTGCTCTCCCTCAGTTTGCTCCTTTGCCTTTGGGGACTGCAGTTCATGTTTTCTTCATGGCTCTGCAGAGGAGAAAATCCATGAGTACACCACCTTGGTTTTTTCACCTAAGCTAATTTCAGAAACTGCCTCCTTTAACTTAGACATGAAATTCTTCTTCACCTCTTTGTGCACTTGTAGAAAAGCAGGGTGGGGTGGGGGGTGGGGGTGTCTTCAGGAAGTGCCTGTAAAAGAGCCTTTAGGAGACCCTGTCCCTTGACTCACATGTGGGGTAGTGAAGAGTCTGAGAAAGTCACGGGTGTTTCGGTGTTCACCTAGGCAGGTTTTCGGTTTGGTTTTTTTCTTTTTTATCTTATGTAGCTTATGTCACCATGTAGTGACAGCCTGGAGGGTGACAGGAGGGGACAGCAGGCAGTGACAGCCTGGAGGGTGACAGGAGGGGACAGCAAGCCATGACAGCCTGGGGGGTGACAGGGAACGGGGCGATGACAGGCTGGGGGACAGCAGGGACACCGGCGGCCCAGGCGGGGCTGATGAAGGCCCCTCCCCCAGGGGCGCTGAGTGGCCCCCTGAGCCCCTCTGTCACAATGCGGAGCCGCCCGGGTTGCCATAGCGAGCAGCTTGGCCTGGCAGCGCTGGTGCGAGGAGGGAGCAGAGGCCGAGCCAGGGCCTGTCGCCATCGTCCTTCCACTGGGGCTGCGAGGAGGAGCCGGCGGGCTCAGCCCGCGCTGCTGGCCCCAGCCCCTCGGTGGGCCCTGACCTGCTGTGGGGGCCGCGAGGCCAGCTGCTGCGTGAGGTGCCATCGCGGAGCGGGCACCGCCTGGCCCCGGCCATGTCGTGTGTCCACTACAAGTTCTCCTCCAGGCTGAGCTCTGATGTGGTCACCTTTCACGGCCCCCACATCTCCCTGCGCGACCTCAGGCGCCAGATCATGGGCTGCGAGAGGCTGAAGGCGACCCGCTGCGACCTGCAGGTCACCAACGCCCAGACCATGGAAGGTGCGTGGGGGCGGCGGGCGCGGGGACCGGGGACCGGCCGGCTGGCGGCGGCGCAGGCGGCCAGTGAGGCGGTTGGGCCGCGGCCGGCAGCAGTGACTTGTGCTGGGGCCTCAGAGCTGCTCTTGCGTGGTTGTGCGCTGGCAGCTGGCGTCAGGGCTGTGTGCGCAGCCAGGCACAGCAGCGTACGGGGTCCGTGTGCGACACCGCGCGTGGAAGAGGTTTGGTTTCTGGGACCCTTCTAGGTAAAACGAGAAGGGAATGTGGGACAATGCCTTGTCATCACAAACCTGCCAGATTTCTTTGAAAGCCGGCAGAGAAGGCTGATCGTGATAGAAAAGGAGTGGATGGCTAATTTAAAGGGGAAAAAAAAAGTGGGTTTGGTGACTGAAATTTGTCTTCAGCTACTTTTACTCCACCGCATTGGAAAAGTGGTGCTTGGCTGCTGCAGAAACTGCTCAGTAGCAACGTTTGGGATCAAGAGTGTATCTGTGAGTGAGAATCTATGCAGACCCTGGAAAGCCATCTTGTACACGAGTGTTCCGTCTAAAGTATACTTGGCATTTCTTGCTAATACAGCTTCTTTGCTGCACCAAAGACATTTTCATTCAGATGCTATTGAGCATCATTTCTTCATTTCTTTCAAACGGTGCATTTTTGTCGTGGTACTGCGTGTTAGACGGTGTCAGGGCAGTACTGAAGTTTTATGGCAGATCAGTTATGGTGAATATACCTAAAAATGTTCTTAGAGAAGCCCTAAGTTCTTTTGAATCTCAGAAATGGTGCTTGATTCTCAGAGACGGTAATGGTTTTGTATTACTTAGCGTGCTGTTTCAGCTTGGTAATCTACCGTCTGGCAAAGCTTGCATGTGATTGAAGACTTTGGAATATGACTTGTCAGAAATAAAAAGACTTGGAAACCGTCTCCATTCCTTAAACATTCAAATTTTATCGGTTGGGGTTTTTTTCTTCTTTCCTGTGGTTCTGTGACATTCCCACAACAGTCTTGTCTTTACAATGTGTACTCGCAGGATTTTTTCCTCTCCCTGTTTGATGTATTAAAACTGAAACAGAATAACATGCCTGCTGCGGTAACTGTAACTTTGGCCCCAGCCTTTCAAGTGGTTGGACCTAAACACGCTGTTTACCTACAGATGGGTAAAGTATGTTCAGGAGAGTATCTGTGAGCAGACTTAAAAGCACGGTGTTTGGGGTCTTGGGGGTGTTACGGGGTCGCGTGTCATATACAGCGGTAGAGACAGACATGCAGGTAGAGGCAGACGTACAGGTTGTGACACAGATGCTTACTGGAACTTCTGTAAGGGTGTTTTCCCTGTGAAAATGCAAAAAATCGCCCAGCGGTTGTCAGAGCAAAGCTAAGGAATACAATTCAGTGTCATACACATGTATGCCAGATTTTGGGGTTTTATACATAACGGTGAATTTCTGTTTTTATTGAACAGCATCTACGTGTTTAAAGTCACCTTCAGAAGATGAAGGAAAGAACTCGGCCAGGATGTCCTGCCTAAAGGGGGTTCTTGGAGATCTTCCCTGTGGAGATATGGTTGTGGGTTTTATAACTTGGTGCAGGAGTCCTGACTAAATGTTGGCATGGTCTTGGAAAGACCCTTCAGTGAACCTTGAGTGAAGATGGCCAACTTGTTCAGATTTTTCCGAGCCGCGTGATCACGGAAATCTCGTAATAGAAGCAATGCTAATAGAAGCTAAAAGTAAACAGGATTTTACACATCACTGGGGGGAAAAAAAAAGAGATGGTGGACTCTTTTTGAAGATGGTGGGAAGGCAAAATGGATGGTTGGGATGTGTTTTAAAAGGTGGGAGGCGGGGTGGGGGTGTCCTCTTCCGTGCTCGCTATTATAGAGACATGTTCTAGGGTTTTGTAAGCTAACAGGAGCAAAAGCAATGAAAGTTAGATCAGGAAAGAGCCTCATGTTGTAGCAGACTCTGCTTTAGTGACTTTAGAGACCATTTTGCTGTTGGCATTGAAACGATTCAAAACAAATGGAAAAGATTTTGCTGCTTCTGTTTGACTATCAGACCTGAAGATTTCTGGAAAGGTGCCGTGAGTGTGTGGACATGATAAAAGCATGATGCTGTTGCTTTTCTATCTGTAAAGGGGTTCCCTGAAGTGCTATGTCATGACATATTAATATCACTCTTACGAACTGACTGATGCTTTCTCTGTATTGATGTTGTTTCCAGAATACACAGATGACAATGCCCTGATTCCAAGGCACTCATCGGTAACTGTTAGGAGAGTCCCTGTTAGAGGAGTTAAAGCTACCGGCAAGACAGACCTTGGGTAAGTAGCCATAACGCGTTGTGTCCTGTGGGAGGGGTTTCAGTGTGTTCACCTTCTTTGTGGCTGTTGGTTTACGGAGGCATTCCGGTTGTATCTTTCTTGTTAAAGCTGCTGTTAAATTGTGTTGTGACCGGGCAGATTTGAATGTATCTGTCCCAAAGCAGACTTAGATTTTTCAGCCCGCTGGGACGTGGCATTCAAAGTCCAACAGTGGTAGCTGTTCAGACGTTTGAATTGAGTTTGTTCTTGGGGTTGGTTTTTCTGAGAGTCAAGTTCTCCATCCTGTTTCCTCTAAGCAGAGAGATTCCTTATTGTATGCTTTTGCTTGTATTGCTTTTAGAGTAAACGGAGAGACACATTGCAGTGTGAACTGGTAATTGGTTCCCATCTGCCAGCAGTCCGAGTCTCCGTGTTTGACTGCTTCCTTTGTTTGGGGGCGGGGGGGCAGGGTATTCTTACACCCCAGAGGGGTGGGGGTGGCGGGGCTGCATGCTGTCTCCAGAGGAAAGACTGAGAGTGGCCAGCTGTCAAACCGTGCAAAAAGTAGTTTCATTCTTAAGTGATTCCTATTAGTTTCCTAAAGACAATGTCTGAGTCGGGCAAGAGAAAAAGAGCAACGTCCTAAAGCGTATTGCCTTTTGTGCCAGGACGGTGAAGGAGCAGTTGATCTTTTCCAAACCTGAAGCTCAGAAAGCAGTTGAGCACATTCCCAAATGTTGGTAGTTACCTTTCTGTGTTTGATTTCACCCTAAGCTGCTCTCTGTGCTCCAGGTATTACTGCTGTATTCCTCAGATTTATGGAGGACAGAGAATCTGATTACAATTGCAGATATTCGAATGTAAGCCTGACTACAGCATTGTTGCTGTCATCGATGTATTCGTACAGTCCAGTTCTGTATCGGCTGCATCAGCATGGTTTGAATGGTCATGTTTTCCAGCCTTCTTCAAGATAGACCTCTCCTCCACCATGAGTAGATATTACTGACTTGTGGTTTTGCCGTGTCTTTCTAATGTTAGTTCTCAATAAATAAAGTATACCGGCGAGTTTCAGCGTGTCTCAAACAAACAGTACAGCAGCATCCTAGTACCCATGAAGCATCTGCAAGCAAACCCCCCTGCATGTATGTGGCTCTCCTGTAAGCTTTGGGCATATTAGTGCTTTCAGGCACTACCAAGAGTTTCTGGGTGCCACAGCACTGTGCTGCTAAGCATGGCCTTGTTTGGGGGGTTAATTTAGATGGGGATGCTTAGTGCTGTCTTGTCAATATAGCCTCCGTTTCTGGTTGGATGGCACCCTCTCCTGGTGTTGGCATGCTGCCCTAAAATGAGAGGCTAGGTGCCACTAGCATCAAAGATCCAAGAAATACCTGCACGTGGGGGTAAGGGATGAATGCCGCTGCTCTCCTAAAGTTGCACATGGATCGGGCAGGTCAGCTTTGTATTCCTTCAGCTGGAACCATTGTGGAAACAACTGGTAGAGTCGTTAGTGTTTGGGAATGATGAATGCATGCTGTCATGGTGGAGAGGCCTTCAGGAATGCGTTAGTCACCTTGTAGTATCTTCCTCGAGGCAAGTGGATGGAAGAAACCGTGGTGTGGTAATCTAAAGCTTTTCCTCGCGCTTCCTCATCTTCAGGAGGTACGTGGCTGTACTTGCGAGCCTGGTGGTGGTGTAGCAGTGGCAGGAAGTGTGAGCCTTTCTATTTGTGCAGGAATTGCACAGCAGCCTTTGGGTTGCCTCTGCTCGTGGGACGCTTTGGATGAGGTATGAATTGTTTGTTAACTAGGTGGGCGGTTGCATGTTTGATTCATGAGTAGCGTGCAGGTACAGACCAATGAGTATGTGGAATCTCGGCAAGGGCTTGTGTGTCATAAGCGTTTCCTAAAATATTGTAGCATGTTCAAGATGATCTTAAAGCAAGTTCTGGTAATCAAGACTTTTTTTCTTATTTTTTTAACACAGGCCTCCTCGATCACAGAAAATCCTAGGAACTGCTTTCAGGTGATGTTTCTATTGCTATTTGTAGTCACTGTAGGCTAAGTATGGTAGGTACCTGAACACAGTGCTTGGGCTTCCACCAAGAAACACTTTTCTACAGACAACTGTTCGTGTTTTGTCAGAGGAGTGTAGAAACCAAAGTGCTCTATCTGGTACCTATTTGTGATAGTGGGGCTATACAGATTGCCTGAAGGTGCCTTCGTATTTGGATGGCTGACTATTTAAGAACAGAAAAATGTAGCACAGTCTTCACAGTTTTGGTACTTAGAGAGCAGAAAGAAAATATGTGAGGACTTCTTCTTGCACTGCTATATTCTGTATCTTAGAGTCATTGGGGACAAAGAAGGAATGGGATTTTGGGTTTAATTTCAGTTGCACTGAATGTACCAGGAGAGCACACTTTATGTATAGAAATAAATTTCCGTATTCATAAGACTACCAGAACACAATGTTTTGATGTTCAGGTTTTATAAACTGTTTTCACTGCTTTATGTTGGTTACAAGTGCTTTATTTTAAGTTCTGATCATCTTTCTTTCTTCTTCTAGAAGTCGAACTGAGCCAGCGAGTAGAACATCAAAAGAGGTATGTAAAAACACAAGCTGAAACTTTTTTCTACATGCTGCACCTAAGTCTAAGAAATGTAGCCTTGTACTAATTCTTTTTATATATATAAAAATATATAAAATATATATGTTTTATCTATAATATTTATTTTATATATATAAAACATATTTTCCAGTGAAACATAGTGTATGCTGTAAATCCAATGTATTTGATTCAGCATAGTGAAAACTGAGCAATGCCAACATTTGTGCGGTTCTAATGTGAATAATGGTATTTGTGCCTAGTAAGGCATTGCATTTCGTACTGAACAGGCTAGACTATTTCTTGTACGACTGTGTGTTGTACCGATAATGTATGCTCATTTGTAGAGCTTGTAGGTTCAAGGTTTGCACCACTGAACTTGGTACACCACCACTTTGAATTTACATTTGGAAAAGGGGCAGCATTTTTCTTCCGGTCAGAAAACACTGTTGTTCTGCTGCTAAGACATGAATAAGTAACTCGAGGAGATACTTGACTCGTAATGGCCTAGATCTCCATTTGGCCCTTGGGTGGAATGCTACGTGCAACGATGCATTTCAAAATAGCCCTCATAGTACAAACATTACTTTGTGGTGGTGTTTGGTTTTCATCTGTAAGTATAACTGCTTGTTCTTCACTAGAATGGAGTGAGGCATTACACGAGCTCTAGGTCACTGGATCTGATCACTTTGTAAGCTCTTAGGATAACTTAATCTAGAAATTCGTGAACTTGGGGTCTAATTAAAGTTAATGAAAGACAGCGCAAAAACTATACTGCGTTCATGAATCATACCTGTGTGCATTTAGTAAATGATGAGCTATTAACTGATTGATTTATAAACTGCACTGACAATGTTTCCTGTAGTGACACTTCCTTCTCAAATAAATGGAAATAATTTTTTTAGATCCTTTCGAGCTGCAAATGGACAGCTTCCTTAACCCTCCGTCTTTTAAGCAGTTGTGAGCATTTGACAAGCATCCCCCTCTGAGGTATTCTGAGCAATAGGTTGATCTCAAGAGGGGTTGGTTACTTTAGTTTCTTCTCATTAACAACGTAGGCATACTTAAACTGTTTAAGGTTTGGACTTTGTTTTGAACAAGTATAAATTCCACTGGCTTGGAGATGGCTCTTCCGGTGACACTCAGAGGATATAGCGCAGGCTTTCATACAGCAGCAGGGGTGAACTATTGCTCTGTTTTGATTGTAGAACTTGAATATGTGTTTAATTTTTCTGAATAGATTGGTGACCCTTCCGCACCTCTTTCTCTGGCCCAGCTTATTAAGGTATTCTTAGATGTAGTTTCTCGTGAAATAGTGTTTTTAAACCTTACACTGTGCTCTCTAGCTGGATAACTGCTGTAATATGAGCAAAACATTAATTGTTAATAATTCAGAGTATTTCTCCTAACTTTAAAATGTGCGTATACTTTGATACTATCCTGTAGAGAGTAGTTCCCAGCTTGGGAAGGTGGAAGGGGAGCACCTTATTGGCCTTAGTGTAATGCTGCAGTGTTACTCATCTGCAAGACACAAAGAGTAGCACTTCAAAAGCTTTTTACCATTTTTCATATGTCCCGTTAATTGTTCATTGGAAACTAACACAATTTTTACAGAAGGATGTAATTTGCTCTAAGTTATGGACATTTCTGGCGCCTTTGCAACAGCCGGAAGAGACATGTTTCTGGAACATGGACAATTGCATGGCTGTTTTTAAATTTCTACTCATTACCTAACACTATGTAAGGTATAACCTAGCCCTAAGTCTGAATTCTAAGACATAACCTTAAGTCTTCGCCCTACAACTTAACCGTATGACTTAAGCCTAAGACCTACCCCTAAGACTTAACCTTAGAGACTCAACCCTAAGAGTTAACCCTCAGACGTAACCTTAAGACTTAACCCTAAGACTTAACATTAAGGCTTAACCTTAAGATTTAACCCTGAGAGTTAACCCTAATATTAACCCTAAGATTTAACCTTAGAGATTTAAAATTAGGACTTAACCTTAAGACTTAAATTTATAATGTAACACTAAGCCTTAACATTAAGACTTAAATTTAAAAATTAAACTTAAGACATATTCCTAAGACTTAACCCTGAGAATTAAACATAAGACTTAAACTTAACACTTAACCCTAAAACTTAACCGTAAGACTTAACACTAAGATTTAAATTTAGGACTTAAACTTAATACTGAACCCTAAGACTCAACCTTAAGACTTAACCCTAAGACTTAACATTAAGGCTCAACGTTAAGATTTAACCCTGAGAGTTACCCTAATATTAACCCTAAGACTTAACCTTAAGATTTAAACTTAGCACTTAACCTTAAGACTTAACCTTAGAGACTTAAATTTAAAATGTAATGATAAGACGTAACACTAAGACTTAAATTTAAAAATTAAACTTAAGATTTACTCCTAAGACTTAACCCTGAGACTTAAACATAAGACTTAACCTTAATACCTAACCCTAAAACTTAACCATAAGACTTAACCCTAAGACTTATCCCTAAGACTTAACACTGAGAGTTAACCCTAAGACTGAACCTTAAGACTTAACCATAAGATTTAACACTAGGACTTAACCTTAAGACTTAAATTTAAGACTTAAACTTAAGACTGAACCCTAGGACTTGTACCTAAGACTTAACCCTAAGATTTAACGTTAAGGCTCAACCTTAAAGATTTAACGTTAAGACTTAACCCTGAGAGTTAACCTTAAGACTTAACATAAAGTCTTAACCCTAAAGATTTAACCCAAAAATTTAACTTAAAGACTTAACCTTAATATTTAACCCTAAGACTCAACCTTAAGACCTAACCCTGAGCCTTAACCCTAAGACTTATCCTTAAAACTTAATCCTAAGACTTAACCCTAAATCATAACTCTTAGACTTAACCCTTAGAGTTAACCATAAGACTTAACCTTAAGAATTAACCTTAAGACATAACCCTAAGACTCAATCTTTAGATTTAATCTTGAGACTTAACCCTAAGGCCTAACCCTAAGACTCAACCTTAAGACTTAACCTTAAAGATTTAAGTTTAAGATTTAACCCTAACACTCAACCTTAAAACTCAACCTTATGACTTAACCCTAAGAGTTAACTCTGAGACGTAACCCTAAGACTTATCCCCAAGACTTTACCCTAAGACTTAACCCAAATACTTAAACTTAAATTTAAGATTTTAATGCTAAGACTTAACTTTAAGACTTAACCCTGAGACATAACGTTAAGACTTAGCCCTGAGACTTAACCCTAAGACATAACCCTGAGACTTAACCTTAAGACTTAACTTTAAGACTAAACCTTAAGATTTAACCTTAAGACTTAACATTAAGACATAACCTGAGACTTAACCTTAAGTCTTAACCCTAAGACTTAAGCCTAACACTCAACCTTAAGACTTAACCCTAAGACTTAACCTTAAGGCTCAACCTTAGGACTTAACTTTAAGACTTAACCCTGAGATTTAACCCTAAGACTTAAACTTAACACTTAACCCTAATACTCAACCTTGAGACTCAACCCTGAGACTTAACCCTAAGACTTAAGCCTAAAATTTAACCTTAAGATTTAACCCTAGGACTTAACCTTAAGTCTTAAACCTAAGACTTAACCCTAACACACAACCTTAAGACTTAACCTTAAGGCTCAACCTTAAGACTTAACTTTAAGACTTAACCCTGAGATTTAACCTTAAGACTTAATCTTAAGACATAACCCTAAGATTTAAACTTAAACTTAACACTTAACCCTAATACTCAACCTTAAGACTCAACCCTGAAACTTAACTCTAAGACTTAACCTTAAGATTTTACCCTAGGACTTAACCTTAAGGCTCAACGATAAGACCTAAATTTAAGACTTAACCTTAAGAATTAACCCTAAGACTTAACCTTAAGGCTCAATCTTAAAGATTTAACGTTAAGACTTAACCCTGAGAGTTAACCCTAAGACTTAAACTTAAGACTTAACCCTAAGACTTAACCTTAATAATTAACCATAAGAATTAACACTAAGACTTAACCCTAAGACTTATCCCTAAGATATAACCCTAAGACTCATCCTTGAGACTTAACCCTAAGATTTAACCTTAAGATTTATCATTAAGACTTAACCCCAAGACTTAGCCTTAGGACTTAACCTTAAAACTTAAGCCTAGAACTTAACCTTAAGACTTAATCCTAAGACTTAACCCTAAACTCAACCTTAAAATTTAACCTTAAGACTTAACCCTAAAACTCAACCTTAAGGCTCAACCCCGATACTTAACCCTAAGACTTAACCCTGAGACTTAACTCTAAGACTTAACCCTGAGACTTAACTTTAAGACTCAACCCTGAGACTTAACCCTAAATCTCAACCTTAAGACTCAACCCTGAGACTTAACCTTTAACTTAACCCTAAGGCTTTTCCTTAGGTCTTAAATTTAAGACTTCACCTTAAGACTTAACCCTGAGACATAACCTTAGTACTTAATCCTAATACTTAATGCTAAGACATAACTTGAGACTTAACCCTAAGACTTAACCTTAATATTTGCCATTAAGACTTAACCCCAAAACTTAACATTAAGACTTAACTTTAAGATTAACTCTAAGACTCACTCTTAAGACTCAACACTGAGACTTAACCCTAATACTTAACCCCAAACATAACCTTAAGACTTAACGTTAAAATTTAACCGTAAGATTTAACCCTAAGACTCAAGCCTAAGAGTTAACCTTAAGACTTAACCCTGAGACATAACTTTAAGACTTAACCTTAAGACTTAACCCTAAAACTTAACCCTTAGACTTAACCCTAACACTTAACACTAAAACTTAAATTTAAGACTTAACCTTAAAGACTTCACCATAAAACATAACTCTAAGACTTAAGATTAAGGTTTAACCGCAATACTTAACCTTATGACTTAACCCTAAAACTTAACCTTAAGATTTAACCCTAAGACATAACCCTGAGACTTATACTTGAGACTTAACCTTAAGACTTATCCCCAAGACTTAGCTCTAAGACTTAATTTTAAGACTTAAACTGAAGACTTAATCTTAAAACTTAAGCATAAGACTCAATCCGTAAGACTTAAATTTATGACTTAACCTTAGTACTTAACCCAAAGACTCAACCTTAAGACTTAACCTTCAGAATCAAACTCTAAGACTTAACTGTAAGAATTAACCCTAAGACTTATCCCTAAGACTTAACTCTTAAGAATTAACCCTAAGACTTAAACTGAAGACTTAAACTTAAGACTTAACACTATGACTCAATCCATGAGACTTAAATTTAAGACTTTACCTTAAGACTTAATCCTGACACTTAACCTTTAACTTAACATGACTTTTCCCTGATACTTAACCTTAATACTTTACCCAAATACTTAACCCTAAGATATAAATTGAGACTTAACACTGAGACTTAACCTTAAGATTTAACCCTAAGACTTAACCCCAAGACATAACCTTAAGACTTAACCCTAAGACATAACCTTAAAACTTAACCTTAAAACTTAACCTTGAGACTTACACTAAAGACTTAACCTTAAGACTTAACCCTAAGACTCAACCTTAAGACTTTACCTTAAGACTTAACCCTAAGACTCAACATTATGACTCAACCCAGAGACTTAACACTAAGATTTAACCTTAATACTTAACCCTAAGTCTTAACCCTAAGATCTAACCTTTAAGATTTAACCATAAATTTAACCCTAAGTCTTTACCTTAAGACTTTACCTTAAGACTTAACCCTAAGACTCAACCTCTAATACTTAGGGTTAAGTCTTAACCCTATAACTTAACCCTAAGACTTAACCTTAAGACTTTTAACCCTAAGATTAACCCTAATACTCAACCTTAAGACTAAATCTTAATACTTAACCCTAAGACTTAACCTTAAGATTTAACCCGAAGACTAAACCTTAAGACACAAACTTACGACTTAACCCTGAGACTTAACATTGAGACTTTACCTTGAGACTTAACCTTAAAAATTAACCCTGAGACTTAACCCTAAAACTCAACCCTAAGATTTAACCTTAAGACTTATCTTTAAGACTTAACCCTAAGACTTAACTCTAAGACTTAAGATTAAGCTTTAACGTCAAGACTTAAATTTATGACTTAACCCTGAGATTTAACCTTAAGACTGAACTTTAAGACTTAACCCTAAGACTCAATCTTTAAGACTCAACCCTGAGGCTTAACCCTAATATTTAATCTTAAGGACTTAACCCTAAGACTTAACCAGAAAACTTAACCCTAAGACTTAACCTTAAGACTTAACCCTGAGACTTAACCCTAAGACATAACCGAAAGACTTAACCTTAAGGCTCAAACTTAAGACTTAACTTTAAGACTTAACCCCAAGACATAACCTTAAGACTTAACCATATAACTTAACCCTAAGACTCAACCTTAAGACTTAACACTAAGATTTAACCTTAAGGCTCAACTTTAAGACTTAACCTTAAGAATTAACCCTAAGACTTAAGATTAAGACTCAACCCTAAGACTTAATCTAGACTTACCCTTAAGACTTAAATATAGGACTGAACCCTGAGACTTAACATTGAGACTTTACCTTGAGACTTAACCTTAAAAAATAACCCTGAGACTTAACCCTAAAACTCAACCCTAAGACTTAACCCTGAGACTAAAACCTAAGAATTAACCTTAATACTTAACCATAGGACTTAACCCTAAGACATAATGCTAAGAATTAACCCTAAGACTTAACCATAAGACTAAACCATAAGACTTAACCTTAAAACGTAACCCTAAGACTGAACCATAAGACTTAACCCTAAGACTTAAACCTATGACTTAACCTTACAATTTAACCGTAAGACTCAACCTTAAGACTTACCTTGTAAGACTTAACCCTGAGACTTAACCCTAAGTCTTAACCTTTAAGATTTAACCCTAGAGACGTAATCCTAAGACTTAAACTTAAGATTTTACTTTAAGACTTAACTCTGAGACTTAAACCTAATACTTAACGTTAATATTTAACCCTGAGACTTAACCCTAAAACACAACCTTGAGACTTAACCCTGAGATTTATCCCCAAGACTTAACTCTTAAGTCTTAACCCTAAAACTTAAACTTAAGACTTAGCCCTAAACTCAATCTGTAAGACTTAACCTTAAAACTTAAAACCTTAAGTCTTAACCCTTAGACTTAACATTAAGACTTAAATTTAAGACTTACCTTTCAGACATAACCAAAACGCTTATTCCTAAGACTTAACCCTGAGATTTAAACATAACACTTAACCTTAATACTTAACCATAAGACTTAAATTTAAGACTTAACCCTAAGACTCAATCCATAAGACTTTAACTTAAGACTTAACCTTAAGAATTAACCCTAAGACTTATATGTAAGACTTAACCAGAAGACTTAACCCTAAGACTTAACACTAAAACTTAACCCTAAGACTTAACACAGTTACGTAACCCTAAAACTTAACACTAAGACTTAACCCTAAAACATTACCCGGAGACTTATCCTTGAGGCTTGACATTGAGACTTAACCCTAAGAATTAACTCTAAGATTTAACCTTACAACTTAAACTTGTTTAAGACTTAACCCTAAGACTCAATCTGTGAGACTTAAAATTAAGACTTAACCTTAAGACTGAACCCTGAGACTTAACCGTAAGACTTAATCCTAAATCTTAACCTTAAAACTTAACCCTAAGACTGAACCATAGGACTTAACCCTAAGGCTTAACCGTAAGACTTAAGACACAACCTTAAGACTTAACCCTAAGACTTAAATTTAAGACTTAACCTTAATACTTTACCCTGAGACTTAAACCTAATACATAACCCTAAGACTTAACCTTTAAGACTTAACCCTGAAATGTAATACTAAGACTACACCCTAACACTTATCCCTAAGAATTAACCCTGATACTTAAACCTAAGGCTTATCCTTAAGACTTAACCCTAAGACATAACCCTAAAACATAACCCTGAGACTTAAGATAAAGATTTAACGTTAAGGCTTAACTCTAAAACTTAACCTTTAAGACTTGATCCTAATAAATAATCCTGAGACTTTTCCTTGAGACTTAACCCTGAGACTTAACCATAAGACTTAACCCTGAGACTTAACCCTAAGACTGAAACTTAAGACACAAACTTACAACTTAACCCTGAGACTTAGCCTTGAGACTATAACCCTGAGACTTAACCTTAAGACTTAACCCTGAGACTTCACCCTAAGACTTAATCCTAAGACTTAACGTTAAGTGCAGGAGCGGTCTGCAAACTGGGACCATGCTTGGCAATCAGTTAGCTGAGGGGAATTTGCTCGAGCTTGTCTAGACAACAATTAACATGATGAGGCATGTTTGCAGAGCACAGGGGGGTGGGAGACGGATGGCGCCAAGGATGGCGCCAAGGAAAGGTAACACCTTGCTGTTAATTGATGGTAGTTAACCACCAATCAGGGATTGCCTAGTATGCAGTGCTTAGCTTCAAGAACCAATTAGTTTGAAATGCGCAGCTTTTGAAAGTGTTTATAAACTCGTGCTTCTGTACAATAAACTGACATTTGCTTGCATCAAGCTGCGTCCCGTCTCTTCATTCGCCGCAAACTGGTGACCCCGACGTGATGCGTTTAAGGATCTAACATGAAGGGCTCTCGAATCGCCTATCTGAGCGACATGCAGCGAATCCCACAGAACTTTGAATGATCTGCTGAAAGGAAGCAGGAGCCGGCTGAAATCCCTCCGGAGTTGAGAGGTGAGCTGTGGGAAATCCGTAACGGGGAATCAGGCTTCGTCCCCAGAAGGAGACGTTTATGAGCTTATGAAAGGTCTTCTTAATAAACATAAGAAAAATATCTCTGGGCAAGACCTTAAAGCAATGCTCAAGTGGGTGCAAGTAAATATGCCCGCAGTGACTGCATCTACAATTTTTACGCGGGAGCTTTGGGACGACACAGGGGTGAAATTATGGGATTCTGCGACAAAAGGCAATATTGAGTCCCACCGTCTGCTTTCTTCATGGAGAGTTATTTTTGAGACTATGAAAGCAGAGGAAGGAGAGGAGGAGGAATCGCAAGCTCCTATAGCTCTTTCCTTATCAGCCTCTAAGTCACAGTGCTCTAGACCCCTGGGTGTCAATGCAGTGGGGTATCCGCCAGAAGAAGATCCTTTTGACCCAGGACCGATAGACTGTGAAAAAGAACCTGATTTATACCCTCCTGATCTACGTGATGTGTGGACAAAAATAAAGAAACAAGCCTTAAAGGAGGGGGATTTAGAAATGGCTAAAACTATAGTTGCTCCGGTCTTGTATTCTCAGGGTCGAGCAGGGGGAGCACGATGGGAGCCTCTTTCTTTTTCGGATGTTAAAGAACTGCGCCGCACAGTCACAGAACATGGTATTTCTTCTCCCTATTTTATAAGTCTGTTATCTTCTGTGTTTGATACTTATATCATGACTCCTCATGATTTGAAATCTTTAGCACGATTGCTATTAACCCCGACTCAGTACACGTTATGGGAGTCGCATTGGAAAGGAGGATTGCAAGCACTCCTGCTCACGTATGTTAATCATAATGATCCTGTATTAGCTGCACTGACAATAGAACATCTTACGGGCACCGGTGCACATGTTGATCCGGTAACACGGGCTCAACACTGCCCCCGTGCGGCTCTCGAGGCAATTAGAGAAGAGGCGAAAAAGGCTTTTTTCCAGGTTCCTGACGTACAAAAGCCACAAAAAGCCGTTACTAACATCAGTCAGGAGTCTCGAGAACCTTATATGCAGTTTATTGATAGACTAAAACAGGCTTTGGAACGTCAAGTAGATAATGCGGAAGCTCGGGATATATTGCTAACAAAACTAGCTGTTGAAAATGCTAATGCTGATTGTAAAAGGCTATTGAAGTCTCTTCCCAACCCAAACCCCACTCTGGTGGAAATGGTGGAAGCATGTAACCGAATCGGTAAGGTTGACCATAAGTTTGAAGCTATGGCTGCTGCTTTTGCAACGATGCGTGGTGTGGGGAATTGCTATGGTTGTGGTAAGCCTGGTCATCTAAAGAGAAATTGTCTTGCGCGGGCTGCGGGGAATAAACAACAACCTCCTGGTCCTGGAGTTTGTCCGACATGTCGGAAAGGGCATCATTATGCTAATCAATGTCGATCTAAGTATGATTTCCAGGGACAACCGATACAGGGAAACCGACCGCGGAGCGCGGGACAGCGACGCGCGCAGACACAAGTGCCACAGCTGACATTTCAACAAGCTCGGAGAGAAGCACCGACACCTCAAGTCTCTGTCCAGCAACCTCAGGCAGCGCTGGACTGGACCTGGCAACCTCACACACAGTAACGTTGCTCGATTCCTCGGTTCATTTATTATCAACAAATGTCAAAGGATCATTACCCCCTGATACACAGGCTCTATTAATTGGTAGATCTTCCACAACATTGTCTGGTCTATTTGTTTTACCAGGTGTTATTGACTCTGATAGTGTGGACGAAATCAAAATCATGGCATGGACTCCATTTCCACCCTGTACGATACCTCAAGGTAGTAGAATAGCGCAATTGATTTTGATCCCGGCAGGGGTAAGCTCTCTTACCACTGATCACCCTCTGCAGAGGAGAGGAGGTTTTGGTTCTACAGGGTTGCCTCACATTTTGTGGGTACAATCTATTTCTCCACAGCAACCTATGTATCAGTGTACCCTTATTTACAATGACCAACAAATAGCACTAAATGGGATCATTGACACTGGAGCTGATGTCACAGTAATTTCTCAAGCCAAATGGCCTCCACAATGGCCACTGACTAATGTCTCTCAGACACTGGCTGGGATAGGGGGGACCGGTAACAGTCGTCAGAGTTTGGAACTAATTCGAATTCAAGGACCAGAGGGACATGTGGCTTCTGTTAAACCTTTTGTGCTACCTGTCCCTATGGTTTTGTGGGGACGTGATGTATTGTCACAATGGGGAATGTCCATCCGTACACATTTTTAGATGGGGCCATTGAAGTGCGTGACACCCTGAAAATAACCTGGAAAACTGATGCTCCTATTTGGGTGGATCAATGGCCCCTTCCTTTGGAAAAACTTCGCGCACTTCAAAACTTAGTCTCAGAACAACTGTCCAAAGGACATATTGTACCCTCTACCAGCCCATGGAATTCACCAGTTTTTGTTATTAAAAAACAAACTGGCAAGTGGCGCTTGCTCCATGATCTCAGAAAAATTAATGATGCTATGGAAGATATGGGAGCCCTCCAACCTGGGCTCCCGTCTCCAACTATGATCCCTCGACATTGGCATCTAACTGTCATAGATCTTAAAGATTGTTTTTTCAGTATCCCGTTACATCCAGATGATACCCCAAAATTTGCCTTTTCCATTCCAAGCATCAACATGCAAGCTCCGTTGCAGGGATATCAGTGGGTTGGACTGCCACAAGGTATGAAAAATAGCCCTACAATGTGTCAATGGTACGTTGCAAAAATACTCAGTCCTGTCCGAAATGCTATGCCTACTGTGTTATTGTATCATTATATGGATGACCTTTTAGTGGCAGCACAACATCACGAAGTCATGGAGAAAGCTGTAGCCCTTGTCACAGATGCCGTGAATTCGGCAGGTCTCTCTATAGCACCAGAAAAGGTCCAAAAGTTTCCCCCTTGGAAATATCTGGGCTGGCGAATAAGAGCACACACTATTGTTCCTCAACCATTGCAGATCAATACCAATGTAAGAAACCTGCATGATGCACAAAAATTACTGGGAACAATAAATTGGGTTCGACCATTATTGGGAATTTCTAATACAGACTTGGGTCCTTTGTTTGACCTACTAAAAGGGGACACTAATCTTTGTTCTCCACGTAGTCTTAACTCTGAAGCAGATACATCTTTACAAAAGGTTGCCTCAGCTATCGCTTCTCGACAGGCCCACCGATGGGCTCCTGAACTACCTTTTTACTTGATTATTTTAAACCCTGCACGACAGCCTCATGCCCTGATATTTCAATGGGACCTTCAGAACTCAGACCCCCTGTTGATTATTGAATGGATCTTTTTACCTAACCAGTCTACAAAAACTATTTTGACACAACATGAAATGTTTGCCTCTCTGATTGTTAAAGCTAGATCACGCCTGTTAACCTTATCAGGGAAGGATTTTGTCTGTATTTGTCTACCAATAACAACAGTATACTTACAATGGCTTTATCAGCAATCAGACACCTTTGCTATGGCACTTGCTGACTATACAGGTCAAATAACTTCCCATCCACCTTCACACAAACTGTTTAACATTGATTTTCGTCTCATGTTAAAACCCAGAAGAAGCGAACAACCCTTACAGGCACTTACTGTCTTTACAGATGGATCAGGCAAATCACATAAATCTGTTCTTCTATGGTGGGATGATCAACGGAGACAATGGGATTCGGACATAGAGACAGTCTCCGGTTCACCTCAAATAGTAGAACTGAATGCAGTTGTTCGTGTTTTCCGAAAATGGAATGTACCACTCAATCTTGTTACTGATTCTGCTTATGTTGCAGGTATTGTTACACGAGCTGAAGCTTCTGTGCTGCGAAATGTTTCACATTCACAACTTTTTACCCTGTTACAGGAACTTATTTTCCTTTTGGACTCTCAATCTGCACCTTATTTTGTTATGCATATTAGGTCTCATACCTCACTACCTGGTTTTCTTGCAGAAGGTAACCGACGAGCTGATCTATTGACGTGACCAGTTCAAGTATTGCCAGACCGTATTGCACAAGGTAAACTAAGTCACTCTTTTTTCCATCAAAATGCTGGAGCTCTTAAGCGACAGTTTGACCTTACTTCTCACCAAGCATCAAATATTATTGCTGTCTGTCCTGATTGTCAAAAACATTCTTTCCCATCAATTGCTGCAGGAGTTAACCCTAGAGGATTACAAAGCCTACAATTATGGCAAACAGATGTCACACATGGTTCTGAATTTGGTAACCTTAAATATATCCACTCTTCCATTGATACATTTTCAGGTGCCTTGTTTGCCTCTTGTCACACAGGAGAAAAGGCACGAGATGTTCGTAGACATTTAATGCGTGCTTTTGCTACATTGGGTATTCCCTTAAAGATAAAGACAGATAATGGTCCAGCTTATGTTTCAACAACTATAAAAACCTTTTTTGCCCTATGGGGCATAACTCATATTACTGGCATTCCTCATTCCCCCACCGGTCAATCTCTCATTGAACGGTCTCATCAGTCTCTAAAACGTTTATTACAACAACAAAAAGGGGGAATGGGAATGGCTATTCCGGAGGAACGGTTACAGAAAGCATTGTATGTTTTTAATTTTTTGAATTGTTCTTTAATAGATAACAACCCACCGATAGTTCGACATTTCACTGCAAATGCCTCCTTCAAGGCACGGGTTAAAGCCCCAGTATTGGTCCGAGATCCAGAAACAGGTAAAATTATGGGACCATATCCTCTTGTTACATGGGGAAAAGGTTATGCTTGTGTCTCTACAGAAAAAGGACCTAGATGGATCCCAGCGAAGAATGTAAGACCTTTCCGTGAACCTTTACCGCAGACAACTGATAGCGACACTGACCCTACAGAATGAAATAAAAACTGTGTGAGGATTACTGTTTTGCATTAATGTTAGATACCCAAAATCAGGACATAGAATATAGATTTCGCTTTTTACAGCGCCTAGAACGAACACTATCACCCTGGATCAAACCACTTAACAAAGGTAATACTCTTGGACTAAGCACGGGAACAGGACAACTCACAGGACAACTCGGACAATGATTCCATTGACACTGATGAGGGGAATGGAGGATTCATAATGAGAGAACAACTAGGTATTGTGAAGGAGAATAGGAAAGATAAACATGATTATTTAGTGTTTAATAGGTGTCTGCACAGTTGTAGAGATACATAGCTATGTAACTGCATGAATGATTCCTGCCCTGAGCCTGGTGGAGCATACAGCTGCGGTTTGTGTCCTGGCTCAGAGATGTAAACGGGGGCTTCTCTGTTATGGTAAAGTGTCTCTCTTTGCATAAAAAAGAGGGAATGAAGGGAATGACCCCAGAGGTATGTTCAGAGAAGGCATGCTATATTTTGGACTTTTTGACTGAAGCAGTTCTTGTTTGGTGTGCCCTTCCACCTATGTATAATATTAATCCAAAAGAAGATGATATTGTTTACACTTTGTCGATAATTGTTTTTCTGTGGATGTTAATGTAGTAGGAGGCTATGATGGGAACGTGTCGCAGCGGTTCTTCTCTTATCCGGAGTAACAGCAGGGAAAGCATTCAAGAGTTAAATCACCTTGTTTGGTAGGCAGTTAAGAATGTGAGTCAAAATTGCCACTGCTTTTTGTTGTTGGTTCAGGGACATGGCTGTGAGGATTTTGATGGTATGTGCTGCGTGGATTTTAGGCACCCCATTGCAGCAACATGTTATCAAAATCTGAGAAAATTTCAGCCTTTTTTGGCATCCATTCATTCAATTGGCAGGATTGTTTGCTATTACCTTGGTTGCTGTCATGTTTGCAAGGGCCCTGCAGAACACGGCAAACCTGGTACTAGCTGTTCAAAAACAAAAAAGGGAAAATTGTAAAATTTTATGGAACAGAGACAGTGGGTTATTTTGACACTGATAATATGTCTCAGTTTTTTATACCTTGTTTATACTTGTTCGGTTTCAAAGGTTCTTTTTGTGCAACAGGAAGGGGGAGATGCAGGAGCGGTCTGCAAACTGGGACCATGCGCGGCAATCAGTTAGCTGAGGGGAATGTGCTGGAGCTTGTCTGGACAACAATTAACATGATGAGGCATGTTTGCAGAGCACAGGGGAGTGGGAGACGGATGGCGCCAAGGATGGCGCCAAGGAAAGGTAACACCTTGCTGTTAATTGCTGGTAGTTAACCACCAATCAGGGATTGCCTAGTATGCAGTGCTTAGCTTCAAGAACCAATTAGTTTAAAATGCGCAGCTTTTGAAAGTGTTTATAAACTCGTGCTTCTGTACAATAAACTGACATTTGCTTGCATCAAGCTGCGTCCCGTCTCTTCATTCGCCGCAGTTAAGACTCAACCTTAAGTCTTAACTTTAAAGACTTAAACCTGACACTTATCCCTAAGACTTAAATCTAAGACTTTACCCTAAGACTTATCCCTATGACTTTTAACGCTAAGACTCAACCTTAAGACTTAACCCTAAGATTTATCCATAAGATTTAACCCTATGACTCAAACATAAGGCTTAATCTTAAGACTTAATTGTAAACTTAACCCTAAGACTTAACCCTAATACTCAACCTTAAGAATTAACCTTAAGACTTAACGTAAAGACTTAACCATAAAACTGAACCCTAAGACTTAAGATTAAGTCTTAGCCCTAAGGCTTAACCCTAAGATGCAATCTTCAGACTTAACCCTAAGACTTAACCCTAAGACTCAACCTTAAAACTTAAGAATTAACCTAAAGACTTAACCCTATGACTCAACTCTAAGATATAACCCTAAGACTTATCATTTGACTTATCCCTAAGTCTTAAACTAAATACCTAACTCTAAGACTTAACCCTAAGACTTAATCCTAAGACTCAACCCTAAGCCTTAACCTTAAGAATTAACTCTAAATCTTAACCCTAAGACTTAACTCTAATATTTAACCCAAAGATTTATCCCTAAGACTTAACCTTAAGACACAACCCTAAGACTCAACCTTAAGACTTATCCTTAAAACTTAACCAAAAGACTAAACCCTAAGACTTATCCTTAAGACTTAACCTTAAGACTCAACCTTAAGATTCTTATCACTTAACTCTAAGACTTAATCCAAAGAGGTAACCCTAAGACTTAACGTTTAGACTTAACCCTAAGACTTAACCTTAAGACGTAACCCTAAGACTTAACCTTAAGACGTAACCCTAAGACTCAACCTTAAGACTTAACCCTAAGGCTCAACCATAATACTTAATCTTAAGAATTAACCTTAAGACTTAACCCTAATACTTATCCCTAAGACTTAACCTTAAGACTTAACCTTGAGACTTATCCCTAAGTCTTAACCTAAATACCTAACCCTAAGTCTTAACTCTAAGACTCAACCTTAAGCGTTAACTTTAAGAATTAACTCTATGACTTAACCCTAAGACTCAACCTTAAGACTTAACGTTAAGACTTGTCCTTAAGAACTTAACCTTGAGACTTAACCATAAGTCTTAACCTAAAGACGTAACCCTAAGACTTAAACATAAGACTTAACTCTAACACTCAACCTTAAGACTTAACCTAAAGTCCTAACCCTATGCCTTAACCCTAAAGACTCAACCGTAAGACTTAACCATAAGTCTTAACCTAAAGACCTAACCCTAAGACTTAAACATAAATTAACTCTAACACTCAACCTTTAAGACTTAACCTAAAGACTTAACCCTAAGTCATAGGGTTTAGTCCTACTGTCAAGTCTTAGGGTTATGTTTTAAATCTTAAATTTATATGATAACCCTAACGTTAAGCCTAACTCTAACCCTAACCCTAACCTTAACCCTAACCTAACCCTAACCCTAACACACATATGCAATAGCATTAATGGCAAACTAAGGGCAGCGCATGCGCAGAATGAGGTTGACATCGTGGGGCGTGGTTTCGGGTTGCGCATGTGCATTAGGCAATCGGCTTTAATGCATGCACAGTCGGTTTTTTGGTATGCGCCGAATTGGTTTGTCGCTGCAGGGCGTGGTTTCCCAAGGCGCTTGCACATTATGAAATCAGGCTTTACACATGCACAGTTGGGTTTCTGGCAAATCTAAGGGTAGCACATGCACAGAATGGGCTTGACGCCACGGGGCGAGGATTCCGGTGGCCCATGCTTATTACGAAATCGGGTTTTATGCATGCACAGTCGGGTTCTGGCAAAACTCAGGGCAGCACATGTGCATAATGGGCTGGACGCCGCAGGGCGTGGTTTCCGGCAGCACATGCGCATTACGAAGCTTTTACGCATACGCAGTGGGGTTACTGGCAAACCTAAGGGCAGCGCATGCGCAGAATGGGCTTGACATCACAGGGCATTTTTTTGGCGGCGCATGCGCATTACGAAATCGGATATTACACATGTGCAGGGAGTTTCTGGTAGAACTAAGGGCAGCGCATACGCATAATCGGCTTGACGCTGTGGGGTGGAGTTTTTGGCTACGTATGCATATGACAAAATCCGCTTTTACTTGTGCGTAGTAGCGTTTCTTGCAAACTAAGGGCAGCGTATGCGGGATCGCGATGCCGTTATATACGTCCGGCAACGCCGAGGGGGAGGCGTCACCGCGCATGCGCGGCGCAAGGGCTGCAGCACTGATATTTGACCGCTAGGTGGCAGCAGCAGCCGCGCTCCACCAACCGGGCGGGTGCAGTACCCAAGTGTTTGTCGCTAGATGGCAGCAGGTCCCCACCAGCCCTGTGCTGAGCACTGGCCGGGCGAGCCCTGGGCCGGGTCTCAGCCCAGTTTACACCACCGGACCCCGGGAGTGCTCGCTGCGGCTGCGGGGTTCCCTGCGCTCTGCCCTTTGCCCACTCGCAGCCCGGGCACTCATACTCATTGCCTCCGTATGCAAAAGCACCCACGTGCCTCAAGCATTTCAGTCCTTTGCGTATGGTGCGCTCTGTTTCGCTGTGGGAAACGGGTGCATTTGCTCTGTTTGCATTTGGAAGCACGTTAGTAATTTTAAATATATTTTTTTAAAATAGAGATTTTGCAGGAGTGCACTTTTTAAGTAGGAAAAAACGAGTGCTGTGAATGTGTGACTTAGGAAAAGCTCATACGAGGTTTTCCCCTGCACATTATGAGCTGTTGCACGATTTAACCTCTTGTGTTCGTAGCCGCTCCCCGTGACGGGAAAGTCAGCCGTTACCGGAGTGAAGGGGTGCAGAGTACGCGGCAGGGGCGAAAGGTGGGACAAGGGAGCGGGGTCTTTCCTCCTCCTGCCTCCCTCCCTCCCCCCACCCGCCCCCCGCCCCCCGGCAGCGGGTACCCTCCGGCGAGGATTTGCTTTCCGCTGTGCCAGCCGGTCGGAGGGGCAGCTCGGTTGCTCTCGGCAGCGCGTCTGTAAGCGAGTGCAGCGCCTTGCAGGGCGGAGTCAGCGGCGGGCCGGGGGGCTGTGACACCGAGCGGCAGCTGCTCTCGGCCAGCAGCTTCGCCTCGGGACCGAGCCCCCCCAGGCAGCCGCTGTGGGCACAGCCCGCACCCCACGGGAGGCCCCCGCAGAGCCCCGGGGCCGGCAGGCTGAGGGCAGCCCGCGGCGGCACCGAGCCCCGGCCCGGCGCGGAACGGCAGCCCAGCCCCTCCTCGGCCGGCTCCGGGCCGCGCTGCCCGGGGGGGCGGGCCCGGCCCGGCGGGGCGGAGCCGGAAGGTGGGTCCATTTCCGGCCCGCGCGGCACCCCGGGGTGGCTCTGGCGGCGCGGGGCTGCCCCGGGAGCCTGCGAGGCTTTCGGGCCGGGCCGTGCGGCGGCGCGCTGGGTGAGCGGGCGGGCTGAGGGCGGCTGGGGACCGGTAGACGAGCCCGGGCGCGGCCGTCGGGCAGTGGCCGGCTGGGGGGGACGTGGCGGGCCGTCGCTCGGCCGCGGCGGGGAGCGCCTGGTGGCGGCGGCGGGCGGGCTGAGGCGGGCGGCCCGGTCCGGGGCCGGCGGGGCTGCCGGCGGTTCTCGTCTCCCCGGCAGTGACGGTGGTCAGCGGGCTGCTCACGGTGCTGCCTTTTTTTTTTCTCGGAGCTGCGCCGCTACCTCAGCGAGGAGGCGAGGCGGGGCGGCCCCGGTGCTCCCTTGTGGCGGCGGGGCCCGGGAGGGGGGTCGGCCCGCGGCGCCCTGCCGCCCCCCCGCCGCCTCCGGACTGCCCGGGCAGCCGCCGCATCTCTGCGCGGGGCTTTGTCTTTCCCCCAGCCGCTGGCCGGGGCCGTGGCAGCGAGCTGGGGCCGCAGGGGCTGCATCGGGGCCTGCGGTAACGCTGTCGCGGGGGGGCGGCTCAGGAGCCTCTTCAGCCCCTGCGAGCGGGCAAGGGAAAGGAAAGAAAGCCGGCGGTGGAATTCCCCCCCCCCCCCCATCGCCCCGACTGCTGATTTCTGTAAAAAGTGTTGCAAAGGGCAAGCGTTTAACTACCGGGGAGGGTTGGGAGGCAGCAGCTCAGGTGTCTCGCTGATCCTGTATCATGACAGTCAGCTCCCGGGCCGGAGCAGCCGAGGGGAAGAGGCCTTTGGATTTGCTTCCCGGTGAAACGGGGCTCTTTTGTTTTTTCTTTGTACCTAGGTTCATCCGGAATTGTACATTGACAAATCAAGGGGAGCTAAACTGAAGGTCAATCTAGATGTTACTTTTCCACGTAAGCCTTGTGCTTGTGAGTCAGACTGCTGACTACGGAGGGATAACTTACAACTTTTGTACTTGCCAAGGGCCCACGAGTCTCCGTGTGCCCGCTGCTTCCAAGTGCTGCGCTGCTGCTTAGGCAACAGCTGGGGAGGAATTGGTCCCTCGTGCTTACGCAGCCAGGCCTGCTGGGCGCTTAAACCAGCGCGTCCAGTCGGGCAGTATTATTTTTCTAGATTGTAAATGAGCCTGAGGCATAAACCCACTTACGTTTCTGTATGGCGGTGTACTTTGTCAGAGAGCTCAGTTGCACTGACAGAGCTGGCACAGAGTTCCCTTGGGACTCCAGATTTGCCTGTCTTGTTGAGAGGCTCCGGAGCCTGCTTTGGAAGTCACTTGGCAAGGCACAGCTTTGCCGTGGTTTTGGTATTTGAATTCTGCCTGTAATGTCAATGCCATGTGTTAGCCTTTCTCCAGAAGTTATAAAAGCAGAATGAGCATTAAGAGTCTGATTACCTTTTAACTAAATTCAAAATAAAGTTGCGGGATGAAGTGACTGGAAGTCCTGCAAGTCTGACTGGGTATTACTGCCGTGCATGTTATCTGCCTGTCTACCTGTTCCTGCCTCTTGTTCTGTTGTGGCAATTCCTTTGGGTAACGTGTTGGACTCTAGATGTAGTGCATCTTGACTTCCTCCTGACCCCCTGAGATGTTACCAGTCTTTGCCTTCCTCACGTTTCACAGGGCGTGGGAAGGCCAGAGACTGGAAGCCTCGGCTGTTGTGTGCGGGGAAGCTGTCAGCCTTCTAAGAGAGCATGTAGCCAGCAAGCGCATCGTGGTGCTTCGGTACCGAGCTGATACCACAGGCCTCAATCTTTTTGTGAAAAGGGATCACAAGGAAATGTGCTGATGTTGAAGGGGGAAAGGTGGCAGGGGAAGAGGTAGGAGGCAGCTTTCAACCGATTTTAGGCTTAACTCCTGTGTTCCTGAAAATGGTTCTGGGCTTTGAGGGGTTTGCTTTTGGCTTTTTGCCTGAAGCGCGTCTACCTTTCAGGGTAACGCTTTCTGGGAAGTTGGAAACGGTCTTTCTTGAGCACCAAACCAAACCCTGTACCTGGGAGGGCCATTTAGTGTGCTGCACCTTGCGTTTTATTCCCTGTCAGTCACTTGACCCTAGCCGTACACGCTTTCATGGTTTGGCACATTCTTACCCTGCTGGCTGAAAGATTCTGTCTTTTCACTTCCTCAGCTTGCTACAGGCCATAACAAATGTGTGTTGATAAACAGCTTTGCTTGATCACTGATTTCAGATTTGAGCATCAATGCCATGGATGTAACAGGAGAGCAGCAGCAGGACATAGAGCACAAGCCATTTAAACAGCACTTGGATAAAGCTGCCAATTGTGTGACTCCAGAAGCTGACAGACACGGTAAGATGCTATTCTGCCATTCTTGGATGGATGCTCTCATAGTCTTTCCATCACCGTGTGCCTGCTATGAGATTTGTGGGAACAAGGGACGGCTGAATTCACAGTGTTTTAAACACCACAAACTCTTGAAGAGTTTATAGGACACATCTACTACACTGGCAGATCAGACAAGCTCCTGTGTGTGTGTGTATATATATTATACTTGGTACTTTTGCAAGGCAAGTCTTTGCCTGGTCCCTCTGAAATTGGGACAGGGACTCATTGATGCATTTCAGGAGCAAAGCTGCTGAGTGAACAGGCTTTTCTTACTAGAAATCAAGCATCTGGTCTGGCAAAACTTGACTTTGGTTGTATCTTTAAATCCTAGGAGGCTGACAAATGGGATGAGCTGGTTAGAGGAAAGAGCCTCTCTCCAGGGAAGGCTCTGCTGACTTGACCCTTAAGCCTAAACTTGCATCTTACTACGTTTGCTTTGTGTGTGTTAATGCATACCTGATTAATAGATTTCAGCTGATTTATCAGTTAAAAGTTGGAGTAAGTGGTCCTCGGCTACATAAACCTCTCCTCTGCGTTTTTTTTACATGTTATGACTTACTGTTGTACTTCAGTAAAACCGGGAATGATTCTGGTAGTGTTGCAATGTAATGGTAATACTGTTCTGACTTTGTCTTTCTAAAACGTGAGGTCCTTATTATCTTTTCTGGGAGATAGTGTAGTTCTGTGTATTGGCATGAACTAAATTTGCGGATTTGTTGTAACTCAGATTTAAGTTTTCTGTTCTTAAAAGCTGAAAGGCTAAACTAAGCCAAGAGCTGAACAGTGGGTAGGTACAAGAGCTTCTGCTGTTGTAACAGAAGTGTGGTGATAGCGTTCTTACTGTTGTGTCACTTAGCAGCCTTTCTGTATTCAGAGGCTGCTGCATGACAAATGTAATGTCTGGGGTCAAACCCCGCTTTTCTGTATCTAATTCTCTGTTAACACATGTAGGCCTCCTGCCTTACTTGTGTTGACAGCCTCCACTGGGATTACTCGGTCTGAACCGGTTGCTCTTGCTCCTTATAGTATCAACGGGGAGGAAGAGAAACTTGCAGGGAGCAAACAGTCTCATCCAGGAGAGGCATTTTGAAAGCTATCGAATTGCATTGCATGCAACAAGCAATTTCTTCTGCTGTCTGGAAAAAGTATATGGCTAGTTTGATTTCCACCACATGTGTGGCAAGTTAGATTGGAAGAGTACACCCATCTTTGTGAAACTCTTATCAGTTTCTGTAACACTTGATCGCTTCAGGTTCTGCACGTCTCAGTTCTGAGTAATCACAATAGACAATCTCCACCATCTCAGCCTCCTAGAGGTTAGGGTCTTCTGTTCTTAGAAACTTCTTTGAACTGTCAGGTACAGTCTTACTAATATTAAGCTTTCATTGTCTAGCATCTATTTACTGACCGCACTTGCAGTCCTGGTCTGGGGCTATACAGGGGACAAAGCTGAGGTGTACAGCCTACAGTAGCACTGATCTGGCATTTTCCTCCAACAAAACAAAGGTCCTGTTTGAGTTTTCTGGAGGCATGTCTTCCCCTTTGACAGGTTTCAGCTGTCACCAGCTCTCATGTCCTCTGTTACAAGTCCCTCTGCAGCCTTCTGCATTTAAGAACATAAAACTCTGTGAGTTTGTGCCCCAGCTGTACTGTGGCTGCACATTCAACACACAGGTGGCACAGACACTTGCAGAATTGTAAAATCGTGACAGATAGAAATTCCTTGGAGATTTCTTGTAAGCCAGTGGTTAATGTGTGTGCATTGTCGGCATCATTGTACTGGAGAACTGAGTGTCAGTTTTCCACTTGGGAGATTCCCACTGTGATCTAGTTCCACAGCAATGTATAACTGTGATCCCTACATATCTTGGGACAGGATTATGCACTATGTGCTGCTGTCTGCTGTTTAAAATGTTGTTTGTGTAACAGGTCCTGTATCAGTCACAATTTGCTGTTTGGGTCTGCTTTAGGCAAAGTTTTAACAAAGCCTTTGTGCAAGTAACATCTGATCAGCGCTTCAGCAAGGCTTACAGGTGGCTGCTTCTTTTTATGGAGGGTGTTCTTCAGATGACAAACGCTACTCTGCTTCTTGATCTTACTTTGCAGCTCAACAGGCTCTGTGCATTCTTTCAGGTGAGCTTTGGGTGCAGGATGCACAGATTCTGATACAAAATCATTTCCTTCATGTGTAGAACAGTTTCTGTGCATAGAGCAGAAGTACAAGATAGTGTTTCTAGACGTGCCTTGTCACTTTGAATCCTTTTTTGTCTTAGAACTGGGGAAAGAAGAAGAAAAGGTGTTTGATCCAAATGCTTTGGATGCCGATCGCTGTGAAAGCTGTTACGGGGCAGAGTCAGAGGACATTCGGTAACCTTTACATCTTCTTAGTGCTTGAATCGGTACAGTTAATGTGGCATACATGTTGGAGGTTTTTTTCCAAAATGTCTGTGAAGGTCTATGCAGTGAAATCCTCCTGGGCACCTGTTCGGAGAATGGTGAGAGCTGTTGTGTTTTAGTACGCCTGTGCTGCGCTCACGATTGTTAAGAGCGTGCACAGTTAGGTTGTCTGTTTTGTCTGCGTGCCTATTTAAGGGCAGTAGCACAAAGATTGTATCTTAGCAAACAGAACCTTTTCTGGGATTACTTGGTGTCCAGAGGGGAGCTGTGTAAATTATTTCACTGTTCTGTGAGCTGTCTCGGAATAAAACCTGGTCATGGCTTTGCCTTCTCGCTTCTGCTGCAGGCCTTGCATCCTTATGGGAGCAAAGACCAGACACCTATCACTCACACAAACGATGGGTGTCATTCGGTGTTTCTCATTCCTTCTACCTGCAAATTTGTGTAAGAATGGATTCGTGATAGTCCGCAGGTTCTGGACTATCCTTTGCTATTATTGTCTCTGTAGTAACTTACTTAAACCCATCTGTCAAGTTGCATCCTTTCCCAGAGATGTTTCCATCTTGAGGGATTCATGATTCCAGCCTTCAACTTTTTTTGTCCAGCAGAACACAGAAGACAGACAATTGTTTTTTCTGGTGAGCCAGATGTTGTCCAGAGGTAGAAGAGCAATGAAGAAAGTTTGCCGTTAACCTTGCCTCCAGTGTTGGCAGTCTTTCCCTAAAAACAGAGGAAGGGAGGAGTAGAAACAGGAAGATGCTTTGTTCGCATGGCGAAGTTCCAAGCTGCTCAGAGCTGTGGGAGACTTCCCACATAAACAAATGTCATTTCTGCAGCAAATTTATTTGCCAAGAATGGACTTGGCTGTCTGAATGGACAACTAAAGCCCTCTCCAGAATTAAGCGCTGCATTAAAACAGCTTGGATCCTCGTGCCAAAATCTCAAAAAGTATATCAGGAAGCTCAAGCTCCTTCAGGAGCATTAGACCACTTTTCACTGTCCAGTTCCTGAAGCTTGCTTCGTTGATTTGTTGAAATAAAATCCACTGGGGATTTGAGTCCTGAGCTGGAGTGTCTCTTTATCGCTGTAAAGATGATAAGATGATGTTTGTGCTCTTGCAGGTGCCGCGATACTGTCAGAGAAACATACAGGTGACGAGGCTGGGCCTTCTAGATCCCGGATAGCATAGAGCAGTGCAAGAGGGAAGGATTTAGACAAAAAATGCAAGAGCAGAAGAACAAGGGCTGCCAAGTGTGTGGTTTCCTGGAGGTCAACAAGGTGAGAGATGGGTTTTGCTGTGAGTCTGTTGCATGGTGTTGATGAGCATCAGAAGGCACAAGTCAGGGCATTCCGCTCTTTTTTCCAACTTTAAGTGTTCACAGGACTATAATAACCCCTGGGTTCAGCGAGGTACTTGTGCCTGTAGAGGGGTTCAGTAGGAGGGTCAGGAAAAGGGTGGGAAGGGGCTAATTCTCTGTTTCATGAGGTGGGCTGGCTGGAGGAGCTTAGCTTTTTCTACCATCTAGCTAGTGAGTCTTTTTACCGAGGTTTCTGGAGGGGAAGAGGCAGCTTCTTTGAGGTTAGGTTGTCCCACCTGCCCTTCTAGTCTCAAAACAGAGACCACCAGTGGGTGCTGGAGATAACAGTAACCAACAACTTGTCAGCAGAGGTGCTGGAGGGAGTGAAATGTTCCCTTCTTTAGGAAACCAGTGGAAGCAAGACTATTGGAGTTGATTGTCAAGGTTGGAAGATGCTTAAAGAGATGGTTTTTGCAACTGGTGTATGAAAATGTAGTGTGAGATACACCAGATGACTATGTAACTACCCTGTCATTTAGCAGATCACTGAGCTGAAAACACTTGGACGTGCAGGTTATGTATCCAAGTACGTTCTAGCAGTCAGGCCCAGGCTAATTTTTCTAATTATTTTTTTTTTTTACTTTTTTATTTCAAAATCTGGAGTGTTTTTTACATCTTTGTGTACTATTCCTGGAGACAACATTCTTTATTTCTGAAAAAAAAACCAACCAAAAACAAACGCACCCCACCCTTTCACTCATGAAACCAGACATCGTGCTTTGAGCATCGTCGTGGGTGCTGAACCATTACAGGACCCTTTGTCACAAAGTGTGGTGAGCAGGAAAGATTCAAAGGGGAGTGCTGTGGGTAGCAAGGGTCCAAGGGTGGGTGTCACTAGGGAAATTTCTGGGGGCCATCGTTAGGCACTTGGACTTTTGTGCATCTCCATTCTCATCGGGTCCGCAGTTAACATCATATGTGATAGGTTTGCACAGACATCAAAGGTGTAATGTAGCGTGTGAGCTTGATGCATTGAAATCTTCCAGGGGAGGGTGTGTATGATTGCTAGCGAGTGTCAGGGAAGACTGACACCTAATATCCATATTCTTTCCATATTCAAGGTTAAAATTGTAATAATCTTTGTCTTTTGGGGGATTTTGGAGTGTGGGGTTTCTTGTGGGGGTTTTTTTGGTGGTAGGTTTAGTGCTTTATTTTTCATGGACGCATACATAGGACCACTGTTGTTTATTGTGTTAAGGGTTTTCTTACCCTGCCTGCTCACCCTCCCAGTTACTTTCTCCACTCCGTTTCTATGATACCTTTTTATTTCCTACAGCAGCAGTTAGTTCCCTCCCAGTAGACTTGATTCCTTCTTCTCATTTTTGTGTCCACTAAAATACTCTGCATAGAACAGTTGTTGTCAACATTGGTATATGATTATGGCTTTCCACATGACTGCCTGTGAGGAAGAGGGGAAATTCATATCTCTTTTAGGACAATATTTGCTGGTATTGTCACCCGTGACAATGAGTTGCTTATTGTCTATCTTATTCAAACAAAAATTTGAAAATCCAACCACCGGTATGACTGCTTTATTTATATAGATTCAGGCCTTTTAATGAAAGATTACTGTCTCCTGCAGGTAGCTGGAAATTTCCACTTTGCACCGGCAAAAAGTTTCCAACAGTCTCATGTACATGGTAAAGTATTTTCTTTTCCTGCTTATTGTGACCTTTAGCTTCCAAGTGTTTCAGACCATTTCCTTTGAACATCTTTGCATTGCTATCTGTGGTAATAGCAGCATTGCTTCAGGGGGGAGGACATTGGTAAAATTTTGTTAGAGATGTTTGGAACTATCGGGAATGAATAGAAAAGTGTTTTCTGAAGGTGCTGCCGCATGGGTGTGGGAGAATATGGGGGAGAATGTGTCTGGGCAGTCTCTCGGCCTCACTTGTTCTACAAAACTTTGCTGCCCTGCTGTAAAACAACCTCAGGTACGGTGTTCGGTCCAGGACCTAAATATCAGTATCTCTGGAAGGGGATGTTTTGGAGAAAAGCTCTTGTCAAGGCAATTCAGAACTTTCAGAGTAAAATTTCAGTTGTGAAGGACTTCGACTTACTCAAGTATATATAAATACACAGTGGTATATATAAATACACTGAGTTCAAGTAGGTTGCCATAGCTGTGCTCTAAAAAATTAAAAGTAACTTATTTTTTTAACTTTCAAGGAACATGGAGTAATATATTTTCCCAGAATTTTATGGATGCTGTCTACCTCTCGGGTCATTCAGAGGACATCTGGCACAGATGGACCCAAGGCACTGAGCATAGCATGACGTTGGTTAGTTATTTGGGTTACTTTTCGCTTGCATCTGTGTTGTCTTCACACCTCTCTGAAATGTGAAACCTGACATTTGGTAAAGGGTTTGGTTTGCGGGTTAGGGGACACCAAGCCTTTGGGAATGAAGGAAAAACAGGAGAGAAACAGTTGTGCTGGAAAACAGGAAAAAGCATTACTCTGCAACATCCCTGGGGAATTTTAGTCATGAGAGGGTTGCCATGGGCCCTTTGGGGAGACAGTGGCCAGATGGGGAACAACAAAGTGATGCTGTGACGCTGAAACCCACCTCCACCCAGAACAGTCTGCGTGTTGGTTCATGCACTCCAGCACAGATGGGGCCATGGTGGTTTGGCTACTCAGTCCCTCTTTTTTTTGTTTTTAGTATCAGTGAAACACACTAAAATGCAGGCATATAACCTTTTCTTGTTCTTCCTACAGAGAAACACCCTGCTCTGCCCAACAAGCCTTGTGAATGGACAACTTGCTTATCCATTCCCAAAAGCTGCCTTTCCAATACCCTTCAAGAAACGATGACAGGACAGCCAGTGGTTTCAACTTACCATAATTTCCTCAAGGACTTGGAGCTATACATAACAAGTGTCCAGAGAATGGGAGCTTTTGCATGTGGAAATGTAACAGTAAATTATTTTTGATGCATCTTTGAAGGTGATTTGAGTGATGATACTTGCTGAGGACAAATACTTCATAAGTTTTAGCATAAAAACAAATTTGGATTAATACTATCTGAGTAATATGTCTGTGGAACTGGTTTTGCTGAGCCCCAGGTGATTTACTGCTGGTCTTGCTTCTGTCTTGGAGAAGCAACAGCAGGCTTGCTTGAATTCTGTGCTTCCTAGCAAAACCCACAAAAGAATGACTTGCAGCTTTTACTGAAGCTAAATAGCCACCAGTTGAAAAAAAAAAGTTCAATATATATCACTTTGCATGAAGCTGAATCTCACTTATTCGAATGCTCCCTCTTACTGATCTCGGAGTTGAGCTACAGATGCTAAAACTGTCAGACACAAATACTTAACTGTGGTCTTTGTGTCAAAGACTAGTATGTGTGGGCTGTCCTTTCTTTCCTTGTTTTGCTGATTTGGAAAAAAAAGTTACTTGGTCATGCAGTAATTAATTGATATTATGGCTTGACTTTCAGATACAGTGCTGGATTCTTCTCTCAACCATATGAATGAAATGCCTCAACCAGGTAGATACAGCTTTTTTCAGCAACACCAGCTGCTGGCCCATTCTGAGGCCAGAGAGGAAAGTAGATGTCATTTTGCATTTAAATTACAGCAGAGAATCCCAGACTCTGGTGATGTTTCAAAGTAGCGATTCTTTATTTTTATGACTCCAGTAGCTGAATTACCACATTTGTTTTTTATTTTTTTTTCCTTCAGTCAATAGCCTGTTTTTTATGAAGTTGCGTGATCATAGCAGCAATACTAGTCAACACTGTGACCATAATGATGTCGCTGTCTTTATTGGGGCTGTCTTTAGTAGCGTTCTGGAACACACACATGGACAGACGGATTGTTACTTACTCTGTCTATCTGTGCACATTTGTCATTGTGGGACCAAGTTCCTTCATAGTTATTTAATTAACTTTTACAATGTAATTAATTTTGCTATTTTTGAACGAAAATTTTGAAGTTTTCTTTTATGCTTGACTGCTGGCATTTGCATAAGTTTCAGTCAGGTTTTTATTTTGCTGTGTTTGAGGAAACGTTGAGGGGTGTGTATGATTGAAATTAATGTAATTTATTTGTAGGAGGAGATGAAGACATTGATTGTTAGATATGCTGATTGCGAACCTCAAGAATCTGATCTTAGATACCATGTGTAATCAAAATTTCCTGATCCAAATACTCTACTTTGCCCACTAAATGACAAAAAATATATGAATGTCATATAAATCTCAGAAAGCAGTAATCCTGCTTCTAAAATGTACAGTGTTAGGACATGGACCACATTTCTATTATACAGGGTATATTAAAATCAGGAAGGTATGCTTGTTCCAGTGTGTAGTTATCCTTATTTGTAAACATATCAATCAGTCACAGATGGCCTAATGCAGCAAAATACTAATAATGGGGCTTGATAGCCTTATTTCAACCTCGCTTTGTGTTGCAGCTCACCTCTGCTGAACCAGCCACTGGACCTATTCTCAGAGTACTGTTTGGACCATGGGATCCCATTCCTGGGGGTGGAGCTGAGCCAGGAAGGCTGAGAACACCTGGAGTACTCTGTGTTTGAGGACAGCTTAGAGGCACCAGTGTTGGTTTATTTCCCATCAGCCTGTGATACCTTCCAAAAATACAATGTGCCAAGTAAGTTAAGACCATTCAATCATTTTTTTAAGTAGCCACATCCAGTTCATCCACTGAATTTGTTTCTCTTCCTAAACAAGACACTGGCAAGCTTCGCTGTTGGCTGAGTTAGCATATCCCCAGTCCAGTTGTGATGAGTATTATGTTGGTCAGCTCATCAGGGATTGAGCTGGAGAGTTTCAAAATTAAAAACATGAATAACCGTAGATTGAGGCAAACCCCCTTATTTGGCACCTGGGACAGTTTGTGTTCCTTTGATAATAAAGGACAGGAGGCAGCTACTAAGTTATATCTGCTGGTAGCTAATGCTGTCACTTAACAGTCTTGTAATCAGATACTATGTTTACTTTTGTTAACAATGCAAGAATCCTCTCATTACTTTTTGTTTTGTTTTGTTTTTTACATGGAAAAAAAATAAGAGTAGAAAGTGCTGAAAGCATATAATGAACCAAAGGATTTGCCAGGGTAACAAGCTGCTTTGGTATCTGTAATTTTTGGAAAGCTGCCAGATGCTTTTCTTTAGTTCAGCAGTAGAATAAACAGAGATGTTTGCTTCACCAGAAAAACTACTTGGCAATTTTGGTTTCAGTTTACAAATAATTTTGCATGCATCAACTCCAGTCTTGTTGCTAATTTAGTATCACCCAGGAAACTTTCCTAAACTTAACTAAAATCCATGGACCAGCTTATTCATCATGGGTTTTGTCCTGCTGCATGTGCTTAAAATCTCAGCCACCTGAGAGGGAGTATTCCCAACCCAGAGGCTTTCTGGTGTCATTTTTTGCCAGTTGGTAGATAAGGAACTGTAGTCTCAGCACCCAGTGGAAAAGTTAAAAATACAAAAATACAAAACTGCAGAAGTGAAATATTTTGATGGGAAACTTTAGTTTAGAGAGGAAAGCATTTTGCATGGGAAGGTTGTTCTGCCAGTCAGTTCTGGATCAGCAGTGGCTGTACCTCAGCGGCAAAGTAGTGGATTTTTAGTGCAGCAGATGTAGTCTGTATACACTGATTAAATCTTGAACCATTTTCCTGAGAGAATTCAGTTTCCTGTGGCTATTGCTGTGTTTTGCGTTTCCTGGAAGGAGTCTTTCAGCTCAGTAACATTGCTGTGTTGAACTTCGCTATGTTCTTACTTCAAATGTGGAGTGCAGTCCCACAGAGGTGGAGCAGGGAAGGGTATAGATTTGTCCAGCTGTATTGCTTGCTGCCTATGGCACTGGTCTGCTTCCATACACTGAAGAGAATTTCAACAAGTCGCTGAACCTGTGCAGCATTTTTTCTCACTTACAGATAAATCTTTTTATTTCAGCTCTGCCCTCTTAACCAGAAAGCCAGCTTTTCACCTTCTTTCTTGCCCTTGGTTAGGATATTTGATGTTGTATCTCACCAGTAAGATGGCACTAGTTTTCTGTGAGCAAAGAAGAAAAGGAAGATGTCACTCTTGACAGCTCAGTTGCATTCATATATTTAAACAATAATGAAACGGGGGTTTAAAAAATGTGATTACATTTTCTTGCCAAGAGTCTTTTAGGTATTTTAAAGATTTGCAAGTTTCATTTTTTAAGCTCCAGGAAGATGAAACGGAGGCAGTGCAGTTTGTGCCTGGTGTATTGCAACAACTGGCTTTTGGTGATAGCGACACTTGGCACTGGGCCTTCAGCTTTACTCACCCAAGGTGTGGTGATGCGTGTTTTTGGTAGCAGATCCAGAAAGTCAGGATGGTTTAGAATGAGCTGTGGAAAGGGAGTCCTTTTTAAGAAGTCTGGGCCTGTTGAGCAAGCTACAGAAAAATCTTAGGCTGCCCGAATTGTCTAGCTTAGCAGCTCAATGTTTTGACTTGAAGGAAAAGTCAGATTAATGCTGGTGGTCAAGTTGGGACCTGGTTCCAAGGATCTAAAGTAGCATGAAGCTAATGCTTTCCCTGGGCTCGCCAAGCTCAGTGCTCTTACCTTGGTAGCATATGAGTTTTCTCTGCAATGCACTCATTTGGTTTCTTGCCCGGGGAAGGAAAAGCTGCTTTTTCTGTCCTGTTAAAACCTGCTTATGTCGTTTGTATTGCAGCAGTACCTCAGAAACCTGCCTGTGATGTGATGGTGAAAGGACAGGGAAATTGCTCTTTGTTCAAGAGGCTTGCCAGCTATCAATCAAAAATATCAAAGGGAAGATGTTCAGTGTTACTGGTGCTATTTTTTTAAGGAAGGAGCTGAGGTGCAGTGACATACCAGCTGGATTTTTCAAAGCGATTCAGCATTGGCATAATTGTTCTGTTTAAGATCTGGGTAGGTAAAAAATTTATTTTTCTGAAAACACCTGTTTGTGACCTGTGACACAAGCTCTGCTAAATGTAATGGCACAGTCCTGTAAGCAATTAGCTGTGAGTCTTTATAGTCTCAGTTAAGACTCAAACATGTCTCAAGCTGATTGTAGATGAAGTTACCCTCTTAATTAGCTGGTGACACAAGGTGACTTCCTGATATTCTGAGAATTGGTTCAGGTTTAAATTGGCTCTAGATTTCCCTGTAAAGGTCCTAGGCTACGTGTCTTGCCACATTTATGTTGAAGGAATTACTGGCTACCAGTAATTACTGCCAGCTGACACAGGCTGGTGCCAGTATTCCTCATGCCTGTGGTCTGATGGGTTAGGGAAGAGAAAAAGCTGTTTGAACAGTGTCTGAAGTGTTGGATGAACCTGGAAAGGTCAGGCAACCTCAGACTGTTGCTGCGAAGGTAGAGAGATGCTGCTGGATGCTCAGGTCTACAGAGCACAGGGAGGGGCAGAGATAAAGTTTGTGAGCTACTGTTTTTTGAGACTAGGATTGGATTTGAAATTCTGTTGCAGTGAAAATGAAGGCAGAATTGTATGTTTTGGGAACAGCTGAGCCAATACTTTACTGATGATTTTTGGGTGGAAAAACTGCGCAACTGCTTTGGGTGAGTGAGTAGGAGGAGTGAGATTTTTCTCTTTCCAAAACATATCAAAGGCATGTGGAGTCATTTTAATCAAGTTTCTCAGTAGTCTTTTGAAGGCAGAAGTCCACTTTTATAAATTTCATAATTGGAATAGTGCCTTAAGTAAAAATATGGTCTCCCACCCTAATCAGCTAGTGCGATCTCTCTCTGCAGTGACTGATTTTGCACATTTAATTCTCCAGAATTTAAATTCCGATTCAGATTGAAGGTCTCTCCTGCTTACGAATGGATGATACAAAAAGTGTCAGACTTCTGTAACCTATGCCCCTTGTCACCTTCTTGAAGAATGCGTTCTCAGCAAGTCCTTTTTTGCATCTTATGTGATTTTTTTTTTTTTTTTTTTTTACTTTGTGATAGAAAAAAAATCAAGGATATTGTAGAGTATGGAAGGACAGATGTACTGAAGGTGTTGTATGTATAAACATGAAAATAAAATGCCAGCATAATAATGTGAAAGTAAGATTTTATTTTTGGTTTTTATAAATAAATATTTTTAATAAATTTTTTATTTTTTATAGATTTTTAAATTTTTATTTAAATTTTAAATATTAAAAAAAATTTATAAATAAAGCAGACAATTGCTTTAAATTGGTGGCAGACCAAAAGGTATCTAGCCAAAACTGAATTTTTGAGAGACTGAAATCTGATACCATGGGGAAGGAAGTGATGCTTTTCATCCATGGTAAATCTTCTTGTGTGCAGGTATTATTGAGTGTAGGTCCATTGTATAACTGGAGAATTCGACGTGGACTGCCTTCTCTCTTGTGTGATCAGCAGGGTGAGGTCTGTGTGGGTTTTGTAGCTTACGGCATTTAAAAAATAGACAGACAAAGGAAAACAAACTGAAAGGCTAGAGCCAGGGAAAATCCCCAACTATAGAACTGACAGTATTTTTGTTTATATGTTGATTTGCTTTATTTGTTAATTCTGAGTATTTCTTGTCTAATGTGACATCTGCCTATCATTTTGTAACACCTATAGAGGTTTTTGGATATTTACCCTTCTTGTTACGTTCAAGGTGTTTAAATGATGACCAGCTCCCATTGTCATCCCAAAGATGGTACGAGGATACTTTTCTTTTGCAGTAATATGAAATCCCCCATTAGTCATATGTTTCTGTAGTTCTGGATTATCGGAAGGTGACAAAGTGGTGTAAGGTGATTGTAGGATATTGGGTGCAGCTGTTACAGCTCTCTGCAACCTATTGCGCTTGGATATGCAATGATCTGGGTATCACATTGGGGAAACCAGTGCTTGCAACAGGTAGTTTGGATGAATTTTGACTGTCTCACATCAGCAAGATGCTTATATTTGCTCCACTTTGCCTTAAGTAAGACACAGATTAAAAAAATCAAGTGCATGTACACGTGCACTACAAAGTAGATGGCGAGCAGAGAAAAATTGTATCTTCCTGTTTACTTTCTTTGTTACGGCTCAGAGTTTTAAAGGAGCTGCTGTGTGTTCCCTCATCAGTGAGACAGTCTCTCTACTCTTTAAAAAGCAAAGAAAGAGTGTTAAGTAGCAGCATGTATGTGAAGATCACTACCAGTTTTAAATTATTTACTCTAGAAATGTGATTGCTAAAAAGAGCAAATATACGATTCTTTAGACTTCAGCTAACTTCACCTGTGAATGTACTTACCGCATGCTTGATGGTTGCCTGAAATTATTGAATTGTGGAAGCACTAAGGAAAAATGCAAAAAAAACCCAGCGTGATATTTAACATTTGAAGTAGTAATCTTTTTGAAACTATAATCCTAGGGACATAGTGCTACCTGTAAAGCACCAATGGGACAAACTACAATATCAAGGTTTATTTTGAAGCAGATTGTGCAGTCCCTATAAACACCAGTGAATAAGCCATCAACAGGTGAAATTTTCTGTGTTGACAAGGACTTACTGTTACGGTGTTACGAGCATTCAGCACTTAGTTCTGTTATGAACTTCCTGCATGAATGAAAAACTCTTGACGTTGTAATTCTTGACTTGCACAAAGCTTCTAAAGATACTGTGTATTCCAAAGCTGCCTTCTGTGTCTTGGACGGGCAGTGTTTAAGGGAAGGCAATGACAGATACAAAACTTGGTGGTGGTCACAAGCAGGACAGGAAGAATTATTTTAGAAACGGGTATTGGTGGTGATATTATTTCAGGAAAGGGAAAACAATTTGAGCATCAGGAAACCATTTAGCAGGCAAGATGGACGGACTCTGGAATAATGTTCTAAACTGTGAAGTCACATCTCATTTCTAGATCTTAAAAGTGATGTGGGTATGAGGATGTAATGTCATGGAGTCTTGTATTGGCTGTGAAACAGCTGGGATGGCATATACATACCTGCTGGGAGAACTTGGGGAAGCTGAGCTGGATAACCTACCCTCTTTACTTTGATAGAGGACCTTTTACAGAATTTTTTAATGAAAGCAGATTCCCACTTTAAATACTGGAATTTTTCCAGGGAAGCATTCTTTCAAAAGCTGGAAAGACTAGTTTTGTGAGAGAGAGCACAAGTAAGTGATTCTCAGGTGTAACTGCTCCACCTAAATTTGTTCATAAGTATTTAACATAGATGTAAAGTAATAAAGACAGAGTGAAGGAAGATATTTTGTCTTTGGGATAGAGGTGGTCACGTCCATTGGAAATATCTTTTGGTTGTTCCTTCAAGGAGCATTTCAGATGCTGCAGGTTCATATTTGAGACATTTTTCTTTGATTCGGTATCTATTGAGAAGTCTGTGCAAAGTGTGACTATGGAACAAGCAGAAGGTTGTTAAATGCTTTAGATGAAAACTGCCAGATAGTGCCACTGCACATTTTGCATAAGACCCTCGTAAACAGTCATCACACGTGCATCACACGGACATCAACATAGAAGGAAACAATTTGTGTGTGTAAGAGGGGAAAAAATATATTTTTTTTGTCTTGTTTCTTGGGCAACACCTCCTCTGTGCGGAATTGTTTTGATACTGGCCTCCACGGCATAGGGGAGCATGTTTAGGTAGCATCCACTGCAGTTTGCATGGTTACTTTCTTTACCTGTGTGAATTATTCATCAATATGAATGAGACTGAGTTTAAAATAATCTTGTGATGCAAGAGTTGAGTACCTGCTGTCTCCTGTCATGAAGCAGAGAGGCCAGAAAGAGTGTGGCAGAGCCAAAGCCCAGTCTTGCATTGCTCAAAAATCTACCAGCCTGCACATACATGCTAATTTAGGGTGACTACACTGCACTTACAGGCAGTGAGTCACTGCACACCAGAGCAAAGAGGCATCAGGGAGGGTTTTCTGCCCTGATGTTTCCTGCAGGGTGCCTGCTGGGCTTGCTGTTGGAGCAAGCGCACGCACGGTCCCTTTGAAGTAATAGGTGTACTGCTGGGCTCCCTGGGCCCATGCAGGAGAGCGCAACCCTCTGTCCTGCCTCACCCTTCCACCTCCATGGGTCACCCAGTGCTTGTAGCTCCTTCCTTCCCTCTTATTTAAAATCAAGCCACAAGATTTCTGGACATGGATTCACATTTTTCTCTAGATCTGTGCTAAATGTCCGGGCAAAGAATACTGAGCACATGGCAAGGTCAATGAGTGTAACACACAGATACCCAAGTAGCTGCAGGGGAGCATGGGTCCTGCAGCCACTCAGCTGTGGCACTGCGAGGGGGTCGCTTCCCTTGCTTAACTCTGTGCTGCTAGAGGAAGACTGCTGCAGGTATATGTGTTCACAGTTTGGAAAGAAGCTGTTGAGGTACCTCTCCATTAGCCTGTGGTACAATGGTGGCAGGGCAGAGATACTCTCAGAGCTGTGATTTAGTCACAAGCACTTTCATTGGGTTAGAGTTACTGCATAAATGCAAAACGTTTTGTTAGCAGTAGTATTTTCAAGAAAGCAGAAAGGGGCTGCTTTGAGTCCCCCCAAACATCACAGTAGGTAGAAAAGAAAACTCTCTTAATTCTACTGACTCAGTTGAGATGCTCTAATAGGCTGGAGGAAGCGGGGAGGAGGCTGCCTAATGACTGGAAATAATAAAGGGGTGGAGTCGGAGAGCCTTGTCATAAAATCTCTATTCCTCCACCTGTAATCTGCATGAAGAGTTTCTGCCAGCCGTACGACTTGGTATCTTCTAAATTGGACTTATATGCAACTGGAGCTGCAAAATGGGATCAAATTTAAGTTCAAATGAGGTAAGCAAAAGAAACTGATAACAAGCATAAATTGGGTAAAATTGTCTGATATTCCAGTTAAGGTGACCACAGAGGAGAACAAGCTGTTTGAGATGTACAGGCGATCCATGGAAAGAGAGTTTGCTGTTCCTCGGGTCTCATGGTTGGAAGGATGTTCTCCTAGTTTAACCTTTTACAGAATTTTGTGGCATGTCTGCATTTCCCAGCTCTGTTTTAGGGCTAACAATATTACTTACTGTGCTTCCTTAAAAAAGCTTGGTGGCAAGGAAATGAGAGGCTGGCACAGAGTTGTGATGGGTTTGGTGGTTGGTAAAGCACCTAATGAGTGTCATTAATGGATATACATCTCGGTATGGCTTTGAATGTGAGATGTTGTTAAATGTCAGCCTAAAATAAGTGTTTAACATGTAGCCTGGTTTCCTTAACTTTGCCTTGTGTTGTTTTTCCTAGACTTTTACGGGCACCTCAGCACCAGCGGTGAGAACGGTAGGTAGTAATTAGCTGGCCCTACATTAAATGCTGTCTAGTGCTGAATGTAGATCATCAGAAAAAATGTTAGGAATTCAGTGGCTAGGGGGAAGACTACTGCAGCTCAGGTTTTCAAGTGTTCAGTAAATACTGCAACTTCAGCTTTGTAGATGAAATACTGCCTTGGCTTTCAGTAAACTCTGCATAGTCTGGCCTTTGGTGTGTCATGCTCGTGATGCTTCTGAGATGTGTTGCACTGTATCTGGGCTGGTTTGTACTTCACCTATATTTTTTTAATTCCACCCTTTTTTATGTTTTGATTTCTTTGGATGACTCCTTGTCACGCTTGTCTTATACATTATTTCTTCATAAGAAGGCTCTGTTTAAATGGGTCTTTCTGTTATTCCTAGTGCTCTGGTATTCTTTGTAGTCTTTCTTTGTGCTGTAATGACCAGCCACAGAGCTTGCGATGCTCTGTGTTTAAAACACAGGTGTTTAAAAACACAGTGTCAGAACAGGTAAAACTGAAATAAACGTGTTGTGTTCAGCCTCTGACAAACCCAATCTCATCAGCCTGGTAGGAGTGGAAGCAGTGCCCAGTCTTCTCTGAATGGGAAAAAAAAAAGAGCAAGGTGTTTTGTAAAGGCTGAACTGAGGATGAATTCTTCACACAGGCAAATGAAAATTCCCTGGGCAATTAGCAGATATTCATGTTTGCAGGTATTAGCATAGAGGAAAATCTATCAGATAACCTGCTATGAGCGAGTGAATGGGACCAACGGCAACCTCAGCAGGCTGGGGCTGTGTTCAGACGCTTGTGATGTGTTTGGGGCTGCCGGTGTCAGTTGCAACTCTCTGGGGTTCCACAGTCGGAAGCATAGACTCTTGCCCTTGCCTGGGGTTCCCCAGCCTGGTTTGTTTTGGGTTCCCCAGCCTGGTTTGTTTTGGGTTCCACATGGGGGATTGCAGTGATACAGAGATTCTCCCAAATGGTGGTAAATTTGTTCTGCCTCATGGAAGTTTGCTGTTATTGACAGTATCTGATGCCTGATTGTGCCACAGAACCACTCAGTTTCTCTGTTCAATGTGAAATGCGGTGGTAAAGCAAAGACTTCGTAGACTTCCTTCAAAAAGTACCTTTTGAAATTATTTTGGGCCTCTGTGTATAGTCTCACAGCCCTAAGAAGATATGCCAAGTTCATAAAAATTGTTATTTTTAGTCCTGTAAACTTAGCTTGTGTTTAGAGGATCAAGCTGTTGTTTGGTTGGTTTTTTCCATCCTTTGTGCTTTTTACATTGTTAATAGGTCCTTAGGCATGAGACCTGTGCAGTTCAGTGGCTTTAGGTTGTGCTTCTTGTCTTTTAGGGTATTCAGGGTGGCAGAAACAATCTGAATATAGTACATACACTTTGGAGTAGGAGGCCCCTTCTTCCTGCCCTGACTCTGAGGCTTTCAGAGGCAAAAATCAGAAAGTACCTGAGCTTTTTTTTTTTTTTTTTTTTTTGGCCATTCAAGTTGGTAGTTATGATGATAAATAGTGTAAGCATGCTATATCTGAGTCGCTTTTTATTACTCAGTAGCTCAGTTAAGGAAATAGCTATCATCAGTTAGTTTCAGGGCAACTCATGGGATGTGTGTGTGATTTAAACTTGAGTTGCCATTTAAACTAAAGGGAATATGTACAGTATTTGGTGAGAAAACACTGGTAGTGCCCTTAAGCTGACAGGCAAAAAAGTAATACCTTTTAGATTGCACAAATCACTTTGTCATCTTAAAATAATCTAGGCTAGCGTGGTCTTGAGAAAAAGCCATGCTGAACTGTGGAAGTGCTCAATTTGGTTTCTGTTCTAAGGTTTGGCTTTATTCTAACATGCAAGTCTAGCTGCAGAGCTGTACACAGGAAGAGAAGAAAAATCACATGAAAATGGCAGTCTGAAGCCAAACAAGTTCTCCGTAGCTCTTGGAAAGAAGCAGGCCTTGAGTCACTGCTGCTCCATTTGCTGTTGTTTTGGAACAACCCTAGCAACTTCTACTGACTTAAGACCCAGCTATGGGATATTTTAAAATAGGTGAAATAAATGCAAAACATGTAGTACAAGGAAATGTGTTACTTATGCTTTTGACTTTGCTTGAGGTGGTGGACATGGTAATGTAATGAAATCCTGCCTGCCCTTGAGGCTCAAACTCTATGAGGTTAAAAGGTGCCACATATCTGACCCAGGCCAGAAGCGAGGCAGTGATCTTGCCTTTAAAGTCCAGCCACTCTTTTTGACAGTGCTGAGTGTTTTCTTCATAGTTTTTAAAGAAGTGGTGAGATTCCTATTCCCTTTTGAAGAGGAAGTTCAGGGAAGAGTGCTCTGCTCCAAATAGATCTGACACACTGTTTTACTTTGATAACCGCCTCTTCTCTTGATGTAACTTGGGAATGTTGTATGTGTTCCACTTTAGTCTCCTCAAGGAAAAAAAAATTCTCTAAAAGACTTAAGCTTGGAATTTTACTGAAACAGAGCCATTTTAGAGCCCAGTTATGTTACCTCTTACTCATATGGATGAGCACTCAGGTATGCGAACGCTCCTGTTGGCCCCCCTGGTACTCAGTACGTAAGGATTGTGCAAGTGTGCCACAGGACTTAATTGAACTTTTATCTGACGTAGGATAGTGTGACCAAGGCCTGCATTTGCAATCTCATATTTAAGTAGTTTCAACAGTGATTATTAAAATGCCTGGCCTGTGTTTCCGGTTTATGAGGATCACGTCTCAGACGAAATAAATACAGAACCTGATAGTCCAAGTGTGCATAATGACTGACCTGGGAGGCTTCTGGCCTCAGAATTCACCCAGTCTGGGATACGGTCATCGTCACGTTAAAGAGAAGGATGTGGCAGTCAATGCCTATTGCTAGCAGGTTATCCAGTTTAAAATATGCCTCTTGGAGTTTTTCTGTGTGACACCGAGTAGGTTGCTGACAGCTAGACATGACAAAGCACCTAACAGTTAGGAGCCACGAGGTCTGACTTCCAAGCCTCTAGTATGGGAACAGACTCTGTAACCCAGCGTGAAGCACTGAGGGTTGATTGGATATGTTTGGAGATTAAGGTATGCCAGAATGGGAATTGCAACAACTGAGGAGGGAACTGCATTAATAGGTACATCCAGCTAACAGGGACAGCTGAGCACAGAAACACCCTTCTGAGATCCTCTCTGTGCGCCACTTGGGGCTGCATGTGATAGTGCTGTCCACTTGAGATGCACAAAATTGGAAAGCACAAAGTAAAGATGCTTGTTTTCAAAGAGCTGAGCAGAGATTATTCCTTTAAAATGGTATCAAGCTTAGTCATTACAGCACTTCTCTGGAATGGGTAGCTTCTGCTGTGAACTCTTGAATGCTTCCTGGGTAAAGATATGCTCCACTTCTGCTCCGATAGCACTGCTCAGGACAAAAACATTTAGGACTTACTGGGTGGGAAGTCAGGGACCAACAAACGTAGCAAACGTCAGTGGGTTTGGCAAGGATAGACAAGCTTTGGCAGTTGGTCTCTGTGCCTAGAAGTGCTTCTGTGTTTTACCCTGTTCTATTTAATGCATATAGGAAAGTAGTTCTGGCAGTTCAGCTGTGTAGTCTGGCCATGATGCCTGTTTTGGCTGCTTTTGGTTGGAGACTGTAATTTTGCTGTGGGTTTTTTGTTGGGTTCTTTCCCCCTCCCTCCCCCCATCTTTTTTTCTTTCAAGATGTCTGTCCAAGTTCTCCTTTGTGGCCATGTTTGGGATAATAGAGCAAGTAGAGGTGTGATACATTCTTTGAGACAGCTGGAATGTCCCACAGCTGACAACTCAAGTGCTTGCAGACAGTGCACTATGAAACAGTGCCCTGTGCTAGAGTCTGGGCAGATAATGCAGAACAAATGCGCCCGTACCAGTGACTGCTCCAACCCTCCTGCTGCTGTCTCACTGACCTTCAACTCTGCATCTTCAGGCCCCTTACCAACCCAAAGGGAAGTGCAAAAGAATGTGCTGGGGATTACCTAGGCTGTTTCTTGGAGGTGGTTCTTCATCTCTGCTGCATTTTCAGAGGTGCTGAGGTTTTCATCAGTGAGGACAAGGGCCTGCTTTATTACATTGTGTTAGCATCTGATGTCACGTCACAGTCCCAGTTGCTTAATGGTTTGTCAGAGCGTTGTGAAACACTTCAGGCTAAGCCTTGCACTACAGCTGGAAAGACAAACGGCCCAGCAAAATGTACAGCATGTATGAAGGAAATAGTAGCAGGGTACATTTTATTAGTTAACATCAGTACCTTGTTCTTACTTTTGCTGCTTGTGGTTAATACAGGCACTTCAGATGCAGACTAATGAAAGCCATGTGTTTGTGTTAGGACCTATGTCTTAGTATTAACTTTACTAAGGTATGGTATGTCTGTGAATGCAGGAGTGAGAGGCTTTAGGAGTACAGTTAGTATCTGTTCTTAGCAGCTGGTGTAGCTAGCAAGGCTAGACAAGTTCCTGTTCTAGAGCCTGTTGTCTAACAGACAAAGACTGTTTCTGTTCTGAAATGGAATCAGTATATTCAAAGCTTAATGGCAATTTTAAGCAAGTGTTGAGCAAAAAGGTATCTCTATATACACTGTTTTTTAAAGGAAAGACAGTACCTATGAAACATAGATGTTCGTGTGGGAGAGGAGAGAAAGATGTTAAGTAGTTGTCTCCAAGGTGAAATGGGGAAGGAGTTAATTTATAGCCTGCGGAATATGAAGACTTACTAGTATGAGCCATGGAACTTAGGAGGTATTGTAGAGTTAATATCTCTGAGCCCAAGGTGTCTGATATCTAGTGGAGTTGTGAGTTAATTCCCAAGATCATTTCTGGAAAGGGTTTTGTAGCTTTCTGCTGGGGCTCAGGGCTGAAGATGAGAGATGGATCAGAGCCTTCACAAGAAGTATCTCATCACTGTCAGCTACCTTTCTGGCCTTTTAGGCTGTGTGCGGGAGCTTGTGCTGGTGCAGGAGCTTTTGCTGGTGCATGGTAGTCGGTTAGCTCTGCTTATACAGCTACTGTGATGGTGTTTGGTGTCCCAGAGACAGCCTGTTCTATTGCAGGCCGTGGTGTGTAAGTGGCAAAGATGCCCATGCGTGTGCTGTAGGGGTGCTTATTGTGATAATAATGGAGCGGTGTTACAACTGATCTTTATCAGATCAAACTCTCAGCACCTATTCTCAACTCATACGTGGTTTTGAAACCTGTTGCTTCTATTTCAGACCTGAAAAGGGTTCTGTGCCAAAAATTTGTGTAGTTTTTCCAGCTGCTCCAGTTGGTTTGATAAGTGATACTGGTTCAACATTAAAAACCTTGTTTTATCTATGTCGTTAGAACTTTAAGGTTACGGTACTCTGTGACTAGAGACTATAACACTAATCTCAATGTTATCTTTTTTTCTTTTTTCAAATTGTCATGCAGAGACCAGTATCTCCTTTCAACTTGCTCACTGTAAAAATATTAAGATTGAGGAATGTCCGGAAGGCAGACTTGCGTGAGTAGTTCTACTGTTGTTGAATGCTTCTTATAATTCTTTGAAGTAAAGTAAATATTTGGTTAATGTTATTGGTCTTAAATTGCATAGGAATAAAAAGATACGTTGCTGCAAATTTGTCAAGAATTATTTGTATTGTGATACTGAAGTGTGGCTTTCTGCTCTTCAGTGTAAAGAAGCTAACTCAAGCAAGGCAATACATTTGATCTCTTGCTTTTGTACCTCGCTGTATGAGATGTATTTCCTACCCTTGTGATGTCAGACTTGGCTGCTGATCAGAGGGCTGCTCTTTAAATGATGAAAGTTCTTGTACTTTTGAGTAAGAACCTGGGCATGCCCCACAGAATTTCTGGATAGAAGAAAGGAGAGGACTGATGATACAAATGTAAGCTCAACGGCAGCAGGAAAGGCTATGAAAATAACAGAAGTACAAGCAAAAACATTATATTACTTCTGCAGAATTTATAAATATGCAAGAGAGATTATAAAATCCAGTGTGTCTGAGAACAGAGCAATTTAAAAGTCAGAAAAAATTAAACAAAGCACTACTGTGAGATTTTTAGAAGGCTTAAAAGTTCAAGTGAGGGATAGTGAGGGGAAGTGAGAAAAGGATATCTAGAGTAGAGACTGCAAGAGAAAAATGTCATAGCCAGATCACAGAACAAGAGTTAATTGTGAGAAGAGGCCAAGACAGAAGAAATCTCTGCAGTAGGGAAGTCTACAGAATCTGGTAATATCCAGCTGTGGAAGCCCTGTAATGATTCACCTTCTCTGGCAGCAGATTTAAAATTAAAATCCTCACTGGGAGAATGAAACTTGCAATACGTGGAAAGAACAGTTTGTTCACTGTCCAGATGTGGCACCAACTCACTCAGAGGAAGAGCTGGTTTAATTCTGAATTTTCCAGTTCATTGAGGAGCTTCCTCACAGCCTGTTCCACAGATGTGGATCTCAACAGCCCACCCTCCTGGATGCACAGAAGTTCAGGTGCCTTTCAAAATGCAATTATGCCACTGAGTCACTTTCATGGGGAAATTTGAAACACCTATTTAAAGAGGTTGGAGAGGCATGAAAGAAAAAGGTGAAATGCAGGTAAAGAGAACAAGAAAATCCAAATCTAAAGACCACAAGAATAAAAAGGAAAGATGCAAAACAAAGAGGAAAATTCCACAGTATGTTGCCCCAAAATCTTGCTGAACATGGCTTAAAATCAGTTTTATTCTGGTGTGCTCAGAATTTTGTGCAGCACATCATAGTTTCTAAGGAAACGAGCTGTAAATTTTAATCTATATTTTGAGATTTTAACAAGCATGATAGGTCAAGAGTAGAGGGTCAACATCAGAGGTTGGATTTGGTAGTTTCTGGCAGGAGGGGTGTGATTGAAACACGTGGAAGTTGAGCTTAACAACAGGATTTTTGAATGAATGATTACTATCAGGGAACAAATCTGCACTTGTGGTATCCTGGATTACTTATTCCTGTGTATTCTGCAATGTAATACTACTGTGCTTATTTATCTTTTTCCTTTTATTTTCCTGTTTTAAAAAATTTGCTATGATTTACTGTATACCTCGTTTACTGCTTATGTCTTAGTATTTTTATTCTAAAAATTACAGATGATCAAACTACTTTGTTTTGTGATATTTACTGTGTCATTTTGAAAAAGGGATTTGGCTCATTAGACAAAGAGAGCAAACGTTGTGTAAGATGTAAAGCTCTGGGTGTCTTAGAGATTGAAAACCTACTTTTATATTCAGAAGCGCACACTTTGTAGGCTTACAGTTGTATGCATGACTTCTTTATTTAACAGAATCTACATGTTCAAATGCCTGAGTGGTGATTTGCACCAACCAAATATGTGGTCTGACCAGGCAGTCACTACAATTGCATCTGTAAACCTGCATGCAGAATTGCGTGTGCATTTGTGTACTCCAGTGGGTCACCTGCTTATGCTTCAATTCATTGTGGCTGTCCTTCTCAGGAACAACTTGCTCACTGCCACTCCTTACCACAGTCGATCATATGGTCTTCCTTCATGGAGCCTGCTGGCATGTCTGCCACATAAATGCTGCTTTATGACATTGTATTATGGGCTCATTGAGATGCCCTAAATTTAGAATTTGGGCATCCCAAGCAGTTGTTTGTAGTGTATCTGACAGAGATTTGAAAAAGTCTTCAGCGGAAGTACTTTCTCAGCAGAAAAATGTTTTCTGGATAAAATCAAATTATTGCGGAACACCTGTTCGTTTGCACTGGGAAAGATATTTCAGGCAGTCTCCACCTTTTCTGAGGCATTAAAAAGGCAAACAGTTCAGTTAGTTTTTCTTGAAACCTCAGCATTTTCAACTATGGGCAAATATCCCTTTTCTGTCTGTTTTTAATGTCAGTAGTGTGCTGGTTGTTACAATTCTGACTTAGCATTTATTTGCTCTGCTTTAGCTTTCTTGTTTTTCTGATTAAACCTTGTGTTTCCCATGTACATTTTTTTTTTTCGTATTTTCTTGTTAGTGAAGTGTTTGTGCTTAGTTTATTGAGGTGAATCTTTCTTCTTGGTCTTTAATTCTCTTTTTCCTATTTACTTCACCAATGAAAAATGAATGTGCTTTAAAAGTATTTCTCCCTATTGTTGTCCCAGACCAAGATAATTGTATTAATATATTTGGGTATAGGCTGGGAAATCTAGACTATGTTTTGGACCCCGATGCTGACTGTGTTATGGGGTCTTGGGCAAGTCATTCAAGTTTTCTCAATGTGTGCTTATTTGCTTAATCCTTATGTTGCCACTGTGAAGTAATTCATCAGTGTGTCTCAAGCCTTTTGAAAATGGAAGCTGTAGCATTAATCACCATTAACCATTCATGTTTTCACCTGCCTACGCTTGTGCCTCTGCTGAACATCTGATCAGCTGTGCCCCTCTGATTGGGTTTGGCTAAGGCCACTTTCTGGAAAGTCTCCTTCCCACAGGTTTGCTGATGTGGATAGCATGGTTGACTATATGACGAAGGCACAGCCTGGGAAAAATATGTCTAAAAACCTAAATCTGTAGTTGTTACTGAAAGATAGAGGAAATAAGTGAAGAAAATTATACTTAATATGATGTAATAACATCATTACAGGTCTTGAGCATGATGCAAGGATTGACTGTGGGTTGAATTATTTGGCCCATTCTGACTCATAAGGTTGCTTTAAGAACCGGATGACTGGTTGAGCATTGCTAATGCAAAATGGGGAGAATATGTATTGCATCATAGGTATGAGACAAAGGCCGTCAGCATGTGTGCAAGTCTCACTCCCTGGTGGTTCTCCCTCCAGACCCATATGGGGGGTCAGAGTATGGAAAGAGCTGATGCCTTTCGTGGCACTCATGGCTTCCTTCCCCAGACATCTATGAGTGATGGCGGGATTTCTCCAGTCTGCAGATAGAGTAGTAGGAAGGAATAGAATGAATAGTACTTTAGGCCTGGGGCTGAAACTGATTTTGTTTTCCAAAAGGATTGCTGAGAAAGGTACAATCTGAGAAAATTTGTCAGATGTGTGAACAAATATGAAATTGACACATTCCTATTTATGATAAGGAAATACAACTTTTCAGCTTCTATGAGGGAGCAGTTTTTAGCCCAAAAAAAAAAAAAAAAAACAAAAAAAAAAAAAAAAACAAAAAAAAAAAACAAAAAAAAAAAAAAAACCCAACAACACGTTGTACTTCATTTAAACCAGCATTTTAATAAAGGCTTCAGTTTGTTAAGGTAACACATCTGGGGAAGAAATGCTAGAAAATGGGAGGCTCTGCAGCCCAGGGTGAAGGTTGTGAGGAGCAACAGAGGAGCCATCCAAGAGCTGATGTGAGTGCATGTGGCAGAGAGCATGTAAGGGTAGATACTCTCATGTTCTGGCAACATACCCTGCCCCAGTCATTTGGGTGGTCATGAATATAAAGTTAAATGCACCGTGGATAGGTATGCATGCATTGTGTGTGGAATACAGTGCTATTTCAAATATGAAGTAATATTTTGAAAGAGAATTAAGTCTGACCAGAAGTGAAAAGGTGGGAATGAGCATGGCAAATATGTGAGAATGTTTCTGTTTTCCCAGGAGTGCTTTGTGGTGTTACTTACTCCTCACCCTGTATATTTTAGGAAGAAAGCCCCTACCATGTTACCATTGTCTTATTAGGGTCAAATGTACACAGTGCAATAATTCTTTCTCTGGATATGTCATCACTCTGCTCATCTTCTCGTTATACAGTCACTCTTTCAGATTGTTACGTGACACTGTGGCTGCCTACTGCCTCAGCCGAGAAAGTTCGGACCAGGACTATCAGGAACAGCAAAAACCCCGTCTGGAATGAAGCTTTCTGCTATAAGATCGACCGCCGTGTCAAGGTAGTGAAAATAAGCGCTTTTCACCATTTGATATCTGCAGATAGTAGGTTATGCAAAACTACAATAAAACTATTAAGTATATAGCTATAGTATCCAAACACTGGAGGTGTTAATTCCTTAGAAAAAACTTTGTTGCTTACATCCTCCTTGGTATTGTCTGTTCCAGCTATCTGTTACTTAAACATCTACTACACTGAAGCAGTGAGAAGTGATTAAATGCCCTGCAGAATATGGCCTTACTATCCTATTCCTGATCTTGACATACACAAGTGAAACACAAGATAAAGATCACATGAAAATAACAGCAAGACCAGTTAGTTCTAGGTATGGTGGAAAGGAAATTTTCTAAACATTCTGGTGTACCTGTGCCTGCTTTATATACTTAGAGCCAAAGGCCATAAAATAAACATAGAAATGCTTGATAGTTACTTGTCACAAATTCATGAATGTTCTGCATGACCTGCTTGTCTGGTTTCATTTTACCAGGGAGACAAGCCTACTTCTTTGTGTATGCAGTTACCAGTAATGTAATGCCTTATACTCCCAAATCTCTTTCCCTTTTCTGTTTCTCTTCTTTTTCCTTCTTCCCCTAGAAGTGGAGGGGGGGAGGAAGGAAAACCTAGTTGTGAGATTTTCCTGCCTTATGGAGCTCATAGGTAAAGAAGTAATTCTGTGATGTTCTTAACTTCTTTGTGCAGAATGTGCTGGAGCTGAAGGTCTGTGATGAAGACACTGTCACAAGGGATGATGAACTCTGCACAGTTCTCTTTGACATAGATAAACTCACTGTAGGACGTACTGTTCGAGTGAAGTTTCAGCTGAATCCACAGGTGAGCAATGGAATCGGTGAGGACAAAAGCTAATTCTTTCCTTCCATCTAAATATGTCCTTTTACAGTGTTCTATTATAGGAAAAATCTATTTAAACTGTATTTTCATGCTATTATAAGAAAAGACTTAAAATCCCTGTATGAGTGCCCTATGCTAGTTTTTAAGAACAAACCTCTATGCTAAAAACGTAGGATGGAACCAGCTAGGACTAATTACCTGGTGCCTTAATTTAGAATGTTTCTGGTACGTTCATTGACTTTTGGTGTAAGTTCTAAATTTTCAGCCACTTTAAACTGTAATAATATTAAAGCAGCTGATTCTTTTTCTGTTGGGAATTAAAATCTGAAAAATGGCTGGTTTAGCAGAGTAACAATTCCGATGTCTGCATGCATTCTATTTCAAAAATACTAGTTTTAGCAACCGCTTTTTCAGTGTCTTAAGATTCAGTATCTTCAGTTGGCACCACGGGTGTTTTTTGCAAATTATTCTTATGTTCTGGGTATTTTCCCAAGTGCTGTTCTAAATATCTATTTTACAAATTATATGTAACTAGTATGATGAAAGCTGTGAAGAAAACAAAGTAATATACCTTTCTTTTCCTCCCTCTTCAGGCACGTGAGGAGCTGGAGGTGGAGTTCACATTGCAGAATACGTGAGTAGAGTCCTAAATTTTAAATAAACAGTTGTACTTAATATAAAAATAGTCTGGAAGGCTGGTTCATATGTGACAGTGCTTCTTAAACCTCCAGTCTCTGAAAACAGCGTCTAGATATTTTCATTCAAGTCTTGTAAATTGGAATTTCAGAATACATATTTTTAGATCTTAAATATCTGAAGACATCATTTTTGCCCTGTTTGACTGCTGGCTCCAGGGCACCAGCTTCCTTCTGTTCTCTTTTTGTCACTGAACCAATACACAAGGAATTACAAAGGCAACTACAATATGCAGGAAATTTTGACCCATAGAAGGAGGAGTGGCAAGCCTGAATTTCTTATGTCCCCGCTTCTTGGGGAATCTGGCTTTTCAAATCCACAGCATTATGAAGTACTATCCTGTAAGACAGGGGTCCTCAAACTTTTTAACCAGGGGGCCAGCGCGTGGATGCAGTGGCAGGCAGCCATCTGTGGCTGCTTGGTCTCCCCCCCCAGCCCCCGGCGGGGGGGTTTGTAAATACCGGGGGCCGGATTGAGGACCCTGGGGGGCCGTATCCAGCCCACGGGCCGTAGTTTGAGGATCCCTGCTGTAAGCTGATCTACTCAGCTTACCTGGCTACATGTGGGGAGCTGCGGTAGACTTGAGTATCACCTCCAGCAGGGAAAGGAACTAAATATTTTGCATCACGTAAGGATTAAAAATTGCTGTGAGAGGCTGAGGACTGAGGAACAAGAGAAACTGGAGGAACAGCACTAGCCTTCACTTGAGGCTTGAAAGCTGTTTGTGGAGTTTGACTGTTCAGGGGGCATGTTTGCTTCAGGTAATGCAGACTGTGGAGAAATCTGGGAGCCTGCTGTTCTAACTGAACAGGGAGTCTGGTGCAGAACCGCAGGTGTTCTGGTCTGTCTCCATAATATGCTTGATGACTCCGAGGAGGGTACTTGAAAGGATTTCTGTTACCAATTTGATCCATGTTATTGGACTGAAAGTGTTGTTAAAACAGCCTTAAAGGAGGAATGGTATTAGTGGGACCTTGTCAAGGCATTTGGAGCACTTCCGGAGGCCTAGCAGGATAATATTGCTGGAGACTTTGAGTTGTGTGTGTTCCTGACAGAAGGGGAAATTGGGACTTGCTGGAGAAAGGGCAGTAGCCCAGTGTTATGAATGGAGAAGGAAAGATCTCCCAGAATTCACAAGCAAAAAAGCCATCAGAGATAAAGCAGTCCCAGAATCTCCTGTTACAACTTGTGGAGACTCACCAGGGTGGATAGTTTGTTGTTTGCTGTGCACCAGGACTGGCAGAAGGCCCAGAAACGGTGAGAGAAATGTTGCCTATTTTAGCTTAGGAGCGTCATGACACCAGTAAAGGCAGTGGGGAAGGGAGCTCCAGCAGGTGTCCCAAATGGCCCGTCTAGGGTCTTCCTTCCTTCGCAAGTTAGAGGATGGCTCACAGAGTTGGTACATAGAATCATACTCTTGATAATCCTGTCTTTTGATGAAGGAGGTCCAGGTAGGTTGTCTGGCTTGGATGTTGTGCACGAGTGGGTTTGTGCATGGGGACAGAGGCTGGAATTTGTCTTGAAGCACAGGCGTACCAGCTTCATGTCAAGCTCTTTTCTTAGACCATGCAGCTAATCGCCTTTCCCCAGAGACCTGTTTGATAGATAAGGTCAGAATTTTAGTGATTTCCGCAGGTGATGTCTCAGTAGGAATTCTGGTGTTGGGACTCTACAAATAAAAAGGACCCTTGACAGTCCCAAGGAAGAGGTTCTGAAAAATCACAGTCACAGCTCAGATGCTACAGCAAGAACACATCTGATGCACTTTTTTCACTCATAGTGGGGTACCTGGGTGACCAATGCAGTAGCTGTGGCCTGAAGGGCCAGGCAAAGGGAAGAAGTTGCTGCATCATAAGCCAGGGAATGCCCCTGTGAGGTCCCAGCAGTGCTGTGCATTAAAATTGGAGACAATGGATTGCTTTACCTGTGATAACCTAAAGAGCCCTGGAAAAGGTCTGAAAGACTGAAGTAGCTGAGATGGATCACCAGAAAGCTATGGACCAAACCAACCTCTCCTGTGCTGAACAAGCTCAGCAGGTTTTGGCGAGGGTTTTTTGGCATTGCTGGATGTGAGAAAATTTTCGGGGGGGGGGAGAGCCCACCACAGAGCTACAAAGAGTACAGCTAACCATGCATCACAGTTTCTACAAATCTGGTATTGTGCTGGAACAATGAGAACATATTTTTTTAGGGTAAATACGGGAGCTCACCTCTGAAATTAATAATTATTCCCACCAGCATGTTTTGTCTGGCACTGCTTATCTGAAGCAGTTTTTCATTCCTTCCCCTTCTTCATTCCAGGATTTACCAATTGAAAAATTTACTGTATTAGCCTGTACTTTCTACGCAGCATTTCAGATGAATAATATCACAACTGCAGTGTTAACCTCAGGCCAAGAAAATATCCTGGGTCACACCTATGATAGTGGCTTTGTCATTCCTATATTTTTTGTCCATTGACCTCACTGCAAATACTGTGTTTTGTGTTACTCTTATCAAAGAACATTGTAAAAGTTCCCTCACAATACACTGGTGGGCTGTATGAAACTGCTTCCTGCATTCGCTCCTGTTGTCTTCTATTTAAAATGGAAGAAAGCCTTCATTTTGGTAGCTTGGTTTCCACAATGGAGAGATGAATACATTTTCTAGTTTTGCCTCACTCTCATGCCACTCGAGCAGTACCTGCAAAGCAGGCAGTGAGAGCCAGTCGTTTGGTCCTAGTGACGCAAAGGAAGGCGTGCTCCTTCCCCCAAGCGCCGTTTCACCAGCCACCGAGCCAAGGAATTGCAAACTGCTGCCCAGTGTGGCGCGGGCCCATTACACAAGCCCAGCTGGCATGAGAGCTGCTGCCCTCAAGCAGCAGTGACAGAAGAGGTAAGGTTGTTGTACGCAGGTTGCTGATTTGCGTACTTTAGTGCTTTTTGTGTTGTTTTCTGGTGATTATCAACAGTAACGTGGGCTTTCTCCCTTATGTTTCCACTGGTAGGGTCCAACATCAGCATGAGCCTCTACGAGTTGCTACAGGGGCAGGGTCCCGCTGGACTAGGTGGCTTCGCTCACTCAACATCCCCCTCCCCTCTGACTTCTACTGAAGCCCACACCTGACCCTGAGGGGCCACAAAGAGACTTCTGATGAACTGAAAGGTACTTTGCATTTCTAGTGAGAGGTTCAAGGGCCCCAGGGTATTTGCTGGGTCTTCTGATCGTCATTTTGGGCTCTTTCTGTCTTTCAGGTGTTCCAGGCTGAGGAGGTGAATCTCAAACGGCTCTTAGGAGAATGAAGGACTGCCCTTAGGCAACCTTTCATCTCCGTTCCCCCTCTCTTTTCCTTTTTTTTTTTTTTCCAAATGTGAAAAACTATGTTTAAAACAAAGCCCACTTAACATATGTAAATAGGTGTACAAAATGTAGAAGACTTAAATATTAATAATTGAAATATGGCAAAAGCATGATTTTTAGAAAATAAAAGTGGTTTTTTTTCTTTCTATAGTTCTGCTGTGTTGTTTTGTGGAATTTCCCCCATGTGTGCGGGGGGACCAGCAGATCACACTAGCCGTTTGGTTTGGGCACTGCTGAGGAAACAATCAGAGGAGGCTGAGTTGCCATCCATCAGGGGCCGAATGTACCATTCCTATTTATGTCAGGAAGTCACAGGTCCTCAAGGAGCACTGAAGGCAAAAAATTTTAAGTTGAGAAAGGTGACAACCAAAGAATCTTTCAGGTGAATGCAGTTCTCTTTGTTGAAACGGTACCATTGCCCATGCTTCTGTCGGGTTGTCAGAAAGCTCAGGAAAGTAGCCTACACTATGTGGAAGCTACTAAAAGAAGGGGAACTAAAATTTTATGGTGTGATGGAGCACAGTAGTATACTTTAAATGAACTCTTATACAAGAATTTGTGTGACTGCAAATTCCCTTATACTGTTGCTTATTTCCTTGTAAGTCAGGCATGATCTCAAAAAGGAGAAGGTGGCAATTTGGGGTGTACCAGGTATTGGGAAGTGATCCCTGGGCTCAGAGCGCAGTGCGGTCTTAGGCACCCCTTTAATAGACACCTAGTGGAGAAGGACGCCCAGGGCCTCTCTTCCTGCTTTCCCCTGCCACAGGCCACGTAATACGTTCTCGATTCACACAGTAAAACTGGCATCTGCGTTAACAAAGACCACTAGTCACAAACTGTGATGGAGGAGAGGACAAGAGTGTTAGTGTGTGTAAGGAGGGCTTCTAAAATAGCAGCTTGGTTGTTAGGGAAATTACCAGCTGATCCCAAGAAGCAGACGTTATTCACTGCTCCAAAGGTAGGCAAAATATTCAAAGGTCCCTGACAACCTGAATAGGAAGAGCCTTTCTGCATGTGTCCCAGCTGTGTTTCTAGCCACAGCTGATCTCCAAAGCTTCAGAGAAATACGAGTGGCTTTGCTCTTGAAGCATATGGATGACCGGGTTAAAAAAAATAAAAATCATACGTATTATGCCGTGACCAGCAGAAGCCTTGAAATTTAGGTTACAGAAGTTGGAAGTGCAGGTGTGGAGAGTAACCAGCAAGTGACAGCAGCTGGACTTTCTTACAGCAGTGACCGCAGAGGTGACACCCCAAGAGGGACATTTCAACTGTCAGTGCTTGATGCCTGTGTTGTCCTGGTTCTTCCCAGAGGCCTTTCAAGCCATTCTGCCAACAGTGCAGGTTCTTCCACCCTGTTTGAAGGTCATGCCTTGGCCCTCCTAACTATCAGCTGAACTTCATACTTTGCTGATACCAATACCTCAAATAATACTACACTTTACTGGATACGTACCTACATAAAGAGACTTCTTTTCCTGTCTTTCCACTTTCATTTCACCAGGCTATGCAAGCTGTGATCTTTTAATATACACCACGCTGTTCCTCTGCTTTCCTTGATTATTTTTTTTTAAATGAGGTATTTGAGGATACTGGCTCCATATGTTTTGTGATATTATAACTATTTGACTACAAAATAGTAATTAAGTGCAAAAGTTTGTGTCTGAAACCAAACTTGAGCGGTACTTAAACTTATTTCCCTGCATGCAGTGAGAAGCACTGAGTATTTTTTGCCCATTTCTGACCAGTGTCCTTTGAACACTTAAAATACACTTTCAAAAAAAGATCCTACAAAATTCTTAAGTAACTTTATTTTTTTTCCCTAGGTTATAACTCTGATGTTTTTTTTTAGTTGGAGTTTGTTGTTGTGGGTGTTGGTTTTTTTTTTTGGGGGGGGAGATGTTGGGTTTTCTTTGGTGGTGTTTTGTTTGTTTGGGTTTTTTTACTGACAAGTGTTCTGCACTGTATTTAGCCACTTCATAATTTTTCTCTTAAAAGGAAAATACTGATTTAGAAATTAAATTATAAACTCTTTATGAGCTTTGCAGTTTTGGGAGACTTCTTTGTCATGGGAAATTCTACAAAATTATTTTCATGTGTATTTGTACTAAAATCTAATAGTTGTGATAAACATTCTCTTAAAATGGATAACAGCAATGTCATTCATTTGATTTTAAAGGAAGTGTCTTGCCTGGTTTCAGCTGAGATGAAATACATATCTCAACTATGTTACTGTGAGACTATGAAGTATATAATCCACAGCTTGTAAAGTCTGAATAGATAGTTTATACTGTGCAGTAGGTTGAGGAGTTGGTGCTAAATCCTTATAACTTTATGTATGTGTATTCCCTTTGGACTACTCTGGGCTGTTGAGATACTGTATGAATTTACATCTGCAGTTTAATAAAATGGTAAATTTCTTAATGAGTCGTTGCCTGATTTTTCTGAGGGAAAAATATTTAAGAATATAAAAATTGGCGTCTGCAGTATATGAACACCTTTCTGCTGCTAGATGGATAGGTAGAAACACATATAGTGATATACTAAAATCTCATGTGCATTTTGCAAGTCACTTTATAAAGTTAGTTTAATTTCTTCTGCCATTATGGTCATTTGGGGGAAATTGTGGAAATCTAGACAAGTGTATTAGTTTTTTTGGGTACAAAACCTCAGGTAAAACAGCATAATGATCAGAGCAATTAAGATGGGTGTAGCAACCTCCAGCTCTCTTCAAACTCAGTATGTCACACCAGAATTCATTGAACGGCTTACTAAAGCAAGTATGAAAAAACACAGGAGTAAAAGCTCAGCTTCATATTCTATCACAGGTGCATTGAAAAATTTTCAATTGGGCTTGTCATTTAGAACTGTGCTTGATAAAAGCTTTAAAGTATTTTTGATTGGGAACGTTAAAGTCAGGAATGTCAAAGTTGATTGAGGGAGAGAAACGAGTCGTGTTAATTCATAGACTTAAATATTTGTCCCAACTTGTCCCGCTGTTGACATTGTGTTTTCTGTTTTCTTTTCCAGTCTAGATTATCCTGATGGCATTATTACTAATGGAGTACTAGTGGTAATGTATATTTCTTACAATCTTTCCTGTGCCTTCGTAACAAGGGTTCATATTTTTAACTGTGGAAGTTGAGTTGTGTCCCAAAGGCAGTACTTTCAGCCATGCTGTCCTGCTAAGAAAAAGGATCTGTTGTTGGCACTAAGGATCACTGTTCTGTCATCGCTGTGGTGGTGCCACCTTCTGCAAAGGCTTGCTCTGAGGCTGCTGTCAAAATGCGTGTGCCACCTACTTGCTTCCAGAATCTTCAATTTCCTACCCATTAATTCTGCATTATACCCAGCGCTATCAGGGGTTAATGAAGAAAGTGAAAAATGGTCACAAGAATGGTCACATATCTTAATACACTTACTATTTTGAATAGGTCTCATAATTTTTACTTAACTGTCTCTCCAAGTTCAAGCAGCTCATGAGTAGTTCCTCTTTATTTCCAAACTTAGAAAAAACGCCACATCACTATTGCCCTCATGTTGTCTGAAGACATAGTAAGAGATAGTCAGTAGTGTTGCTCATGAATCAACTAGAGGGGCTGGTTGAGAACAGTGTGAGTCACTTGCAATGACATTTGCACTTCTCTCAATCGTCATTTATCCTCTCTTGCTACAGGCGCGTGAGGTTTCCTGTTTAGAGGTCAGAGTGGATGCGAGGAAGATGAAGCAGCAGTCTACAAGTGAGAGTCTCGCTTCATTAACCTTTTGGTTTTGTGTGGTGGTTCGGTTGTTATAACAGATGTTGAAAAATCAATAATCTGTTGTACTAGCTGTGTCATGGAAAACTTAAAGTTTTGCCATGCCCCACCCTGCAGAAAGATTGTATCTGTCAAAATTCAAGTTAGTGAAGTATTTGGTTCTGAGGCAAATCTTAAATTGATGCAAAAATAAAGCCATATATACTAGAGTTAAAAACTTGGGGAAAAGTTAGATTAGTTCTCTTTGTTTATTGCTTGTTCAAAATGAAAGCTTTTAACTTAGTTGGATATTCTTTTAAAATTATCTTATAATTAATATGTAGAAATTTTATCCTGTATGTTTAATTTGGTTTTGAGTATGTACACAGTTTTTGCATATTGGGGGTTCTGAACAATTTTTTTTTGGCTGCTTGAGCAAAAATAATAAACTTAAGAGCTTAAGTTTAAATCTAATGTTATATCGAAGGGGTCTTCACAAAACGCAAACCATGCCCAGATCAGGGCTTTGCCCGTAAAATGTAGCTCTAATGAAGGTAGCAGGACTCTTCACTAGTCTTAAGGTCATTCAGATAAACAGTAGCTTGTGTAAAGCTGCTAGAGGGGCATATGTCAAAAAATAGCGACTGTTTTGAAGGAATTCACAAAGGGAAGTTGGACCTTTATGAAGAAAATGGTAGCAAGGTGTGAGCTGCATTGTAGGAAGTTTCAGACTGAAATGTAACATGGAGAGCAAAGGTTAGTGAGCTAAAACTATATACCTCTCGGCCCCGAGCTTCCAAGAGAACAGCGTATGATCTCTCTGTAAATGTAAAGGCTTTTCTGTGCAAGGAACGCAGGCTTCGGGTTGACAAGTTTTTTCAGTTTTGGTGATGTGAGGACACATGTCAAGCATTCTGCTTGATTTTTGGATTTGAATCATTTGACCCCTGTCGCAGACAGAACATACACACAATGTGCACAACGGAACCAGAAGAGACTGACATCAAATAAATGACTCTCTTATTCAATGTAAATATTCCAAAATGCCTTTAAACTGGCAGCCCTTTAAATCTAGACCTTGGTTTTATTATTTCATGTAGAGCACCTACCAAATAGCATGCTACAGTATTTAAAAAAATGTGTGGTTTCTGTGTATTAAAGATTTACACCGATCCACCAAGATATTTTGTATCAGTTTTCAGTCTGTTTTGGCCACCCAACATTTTTTTAGTCATTGTGGTGAAAGAAAAATCAGACAAAAAGCATGCAGAGTAGAAGGGGATTTTATTTATTAGTTGTGTGTGTTTGGAATAGTTAAAATTGTTTGTTCCCTGCCTCTATGTTTAGACCAGAAGCTTACATTTACACTGAAGGGATCCCATGAAGGAAGTCAGAAGATTTCGCTGGACTCTGATCCCAGCCTTAGGATCATCGTATTTCACTGTGTCATAAACGACCAGACAAGACTGGATGTCATATTACCAGAAGAGGTATGTTCCCCTTCTGTGTGCTATCATTAACCTCATTGAAATTAGAAAAAGAAATTCACCAGTGAACTGCACTTGGCTTCATAGTAGGAGAAGTTCTAGAGATGGCAACCCTTTCATGTGTGCATTCCTACCACTTTTTCAGCTGGCAGATAAAAGTGAAACAGAGAAATCTGGGGTCTTGTCTTTCCCTCTGAATTCACTCCCTTTGCAGAAGGAAATAATAATAGAAGAGGTGAGTGCTGTGAACCTTTTGAAATAAGTATTTTCAAAGTGTGCTTAGTATTGTCCTGCTAGAAATAAAGTTACTGAGTGAACAAAATCACTGTAGAGTTGTACAGCTGTTTATTGACAATGTTAAAAAAAATACTTTCATATTCACTTTTAAGGAAGCAGATGTTAACAATAGTTATAATAATACAGAAATAATTGCGAACCTGCATGCCAAAATTAGAAGGAACAAGAGTTTCAAGAAACAAAAATGAGTGTCATATGCACGTGCATTCAAAAATTTTTTTGCTTGTCAGAGTAATTCCAGAATGGCTAGTAATTAAAAAAAAAAAAAACCCAACAGAAAACCACCACAGTCCAAAATACGAGCTTAACTTGCATAAATATTGATACTGAGAGCATCAATATGTTTGTATGTTTGCCATTTTTGGTTGTGGTTTTTTTTTTTTTATAAGGTAACTTGACTCATTCTTGTTGCTCCTGGTAATTGTGTACACTGTGAGCTGGTGTAACATGCAAGCTCGTGGCATACTAACTGCCCCAAACAGATATGTTTGTTAGATAAGGGAGAATTTGATTCCAGAGCAGGAGCAAGACTTTGCTTAATTGTACCAAAATAATGTCCGTAGCAGTATAAATTATTATTTGAGAACCTCTTCTCTTACTGAATAAGCATTGTCTGACCTTGAAGGAAAGAAATGTTTTAAAATGTCATTGTAATTAGCATTATTTTCTGGATTTCTAGGATCATTCCTTTCACTTGTGCTTGACAGCAAGAAAATGGTAAGATAGTCTCTTTTTGTCCTATCATCCAGGATTTTATCATCCATTACTGTAAACTAGTTATCTAGGGTTTTTCTGTGGTAGGTGGAGAGAAGAAAATGTGCTGTGTGAGTGCTTTGTCCCGTACTCACGTGTTGCCCGGGGTAAGTGCAGGGCTGCTGCAGTTACAGCATCATGCAGTTCAATATGAGTTTGTAAGCCTTGGTAGGTTTCTTCGGAGTAAATTAGCCTATTTTATGACTACTATTCTTAGACATGCATAAATCTGCACTACTCACATATTAATTTTGCTGCACATTTATGCCAATAGTCAGATCTGCATAATGACTGACATAAACTCTACCCCTCTTTAACTTTGCAAAGTCACCAAAACAAACATAGGGCAGCCTGGCTTCTGCCCTGTCTCCTGCTTCACTGAGCAGAATGGGACCTGAGACCTGACCAGCTGCACCTCTGCCCACCCACCTGCAGAGACAGACTTGTACCAGTGATAGGTAAAATTGAAGATAATGTTTTATAAAGGCAGCTGAAAGCTTCATATGGCTCACAGCATCCTTGCTATTGGGCTGATATGCAGAACAGAAGCAAGGTGGAATTTCAGAGCATGGGAGCAGTTTGAGTAGACGAGCAAAGGAGGACGAGCTACTTGCTCCGTCTTGGACCGTAACAAAATATATTGAAATGTAAATCTAATAGAGACAGATTTATAGAAAGCTCAAGAGAAATTTCAATCTGCTGATAAAAAATTTGTTTGGTTTTGTAAGGTCAATCAATTGACCTTCCTCTGTTTTCAGAATTACACTGTGATATACCAAATTTGCTGGAGAACAGAGGTTACTAACACTAACCCTTGAAACATTCCCGTCTGTGAAATACTAGTGAAAGCAATGTTCAGGATAGAGTTTGCAGCCACCAGAGGGTGATGTGACCCAGAAGGTTTGGTCAGTATTGAGTGCTTTTCTCTGGATCCAAGTGTATTTGTGTTGTTGAAGGCACAAAACATTAACTGTCGCTTGATTGGTCTTGTACCTTTTCTCCTGCAAATTTTTTGACTTTTGCTTCACATTTCTCAAGGGAGAGAATTCAATGTGGCTGCCCATGTGGGAAGAATGATGGATATTCATATATATTTGGAAGCTGAAGCTTGTAAATGCTTACCTGGAAATCTGTTCGCCCACGGGTGAAAGGCTGAATTTCACAGGACAGAGGCTGAGCAGGAGGTGATGCTTGCTCTGCAGCTCACAGTCCCATATACAGCTCATTAAGACCTTCACTTTAAACACTACTAGTGACCTGTCAAAACCTGAGAGCAGGTGATGGCAGCATCACCTGAGTTTTCCAGGATGTTACAGTGATAAAAAGGAATGGATACGGGAAAAAAATCACTCCTGAAATTACCTGTTTTGGTGATCTTTCCCTGGCTTGTGTCTTGTCTTTGTGTCTGGGTTCACAAGAAATCTCAGGTACCTTGGAAGCTCCTCTTCATCCTTGCCATGACTCGGTACTGGCAATAGAATTGCTGCTTTTCCTTCTGTTCCTTGATCAATATGCAGACTTGGCAATAGCTTGTTTTACAGATGATCTGTGGAGTTTACTGACTACCTGCCATACAGGTCTTAAAGTCAGCTATAAATGACATGTGCGCTGATTTGTCCTGTTGCCTATTCCAGCTCAGGAGACCTGGATGTGCGCTTGGGCTTTAGCCTGTGCCGGGAGGAGCAGGACTTCCTGAAGAAGAGGAAGAAATATGTTGCTGCCGCTCTGAAAAAGATTCTTCATTTGGAGGAGGATCTGAAAGAGCATGAGGCAAGCCAATACAGACCCTGGTAACAGCTCCTCTCCAAGGGATTGGGGCCTGGCTCACAAATTGAAACCACAAATAAAAACCCCATGTGGGTTAATCCTGCTGCTCTGGGGTGGGCCCGGCCACCTAAGGCAAGAACTGAGCAAGGGGAGCAGTAGCTCATTCGTGCAGCAGAGCAGGAAGGGCAGGATGATGCCTTTGCAGCCCCAAAGACTCCTTGACAGCTCCTCAGTTCAACCTGTTCCTGTCTATTCTTGATATTGCTCGTGGGTCTCAGGAGGAAAATCTATAGTGGGCAGACATGGAATACCTGGGGGATGCTGCCTGGGAAGTAGTGTGCCTTCGCTCAGTACCAGGGACAAAGCAGCAGTCATTGTATTTGTGAAGTATTTTGAGGGTAGGAAGCAAAATTTTCGTGCAGAGCCCTGAGTCAAAACAGTTTAGGGGGTTTCTGCAGCAGGAAAGGCATGTTCTTGGGAAAACTGACTACTAGGATAAAAGCATCAAGCTGGAAAAGAAGAGTGAATCTTATAGCATCATCGAGTTGTATACATGAAATAGCTGATCAAAAGTGTAGCCTCATCACGGTAGCTCATGCTCCTGCTTCCTAAGTTTTACGAAGCTTCCTGCTTCGTAAGTTTTGTAACCACTTACGCCTTGCTGGGTTGTTGAAAATAAGGAAAGTACAGACATACCAACAGCAAGAATCCTCTTTAGCTGACAATTAAAAGAAACAGTGCTCTGGATAGGGTACAGATTTTAAAAAATTGTATTTTGGATTTCAGAGCAGAGAATAATACTGGAAATAAAGTTTTCAAGTAAGCTGGGAAGAACATTTTTACATAGCTGTCTAAGAGTTTCCTGGCACACAGAAAAGTGGTTGAGGTGGTAGGACCAAAGCTAGTTTTTTTTAAAAAGTCTAATTACTCTGGCTCTCCTATTCATGTATTTGACTTCATAATAGTGGAAAAAATCTGCTCTACATTGTTAACTGACTCACATTTGAACTGGAAAAAAAATATTATCATGAGAATTTTAATTCATAATGAAAAAGGTTAGAAAATGTAAAACCCAAAGTATAACTTTCTGAAATTATTCTGCTTTTTATTAAGATCAAATTTTTCTTCATAGAGTTTAGGGTAGAACATTTGTTTGGGTTTGTGATTTTTTTAAAATTTCATTAAATGGGAGAAATATTTTCTTCAAGCTCTCTTCACCGACTTCAGAACAGCAGATCGCTTGATGATAGTGGAAGTTAATACCTGAAAGGTACAAATGGGTGTTTTCCGTAGAGCACGTAAGCACACGCCCTGCTCAGGATGCTGAGAGGAGCAAAGGGTGTGCTGGACCAGGAGAGGGTGAGGAGAAGAATGGTCTGTCTCTGTAGTTGTGGAGGGCAGCCCGGTGGCTGGCCGTGCCCGGACACGTGGTGACAACCGGCCTGAGGCCATGAGAGCTTCAGCCATCGGCAGCCCCATGGTCTGGCCTGTTGCAGGGAGCTGTGTGTTCTGGGGGAACGCTCCTTGTCAGGGGCAGAATTGCCAAACCCAGGCCTGCTCTGGCGTGGCACATCCCGTGTTTCCTGTGACAGCTTCTAATAATACACCTTGAGAAGAGTTCCAGGGTGATGAGGTTGATTTCCAATTATATATGAAGTAAACAGCCTCCTGCCCGCCCGATGTGAGTGGGCAGGACACAAGCCTTCCCTCTCCTGTCAGGCGGGTGGTGGCAACATTAGCCTGTTGCAGCAATCACACCCTTGTTGCCTGGAGCAACATCACAGCTCGTATCGGTGCTATAACCTGTTACCTCACTGTCTAATACATGGATGGCTTCTGCTTCTGCTTTACTGTGTTGGGCAGGTGCCGGTGGTGGCCATCACAACAACTGGTGGAGGGACGCGGTCGCTGACAGCAATGTATGGCAGCCTGCTGGGTCTCCAGAAACTCAATCTGCTCGATTGCGTTTCCTACATTGGTGGTTTATCGGGTACCACATGGTGAGAATAACCTGAACAAGGTTCACTCTTTGTACTCTCTGCTCTGTACTGTTGACTATTTGTAAGCCCTATCGGCTCGTGCGGCACTTAGTAAAACAAAAGCACGTCCATTTTCCCCACAGTCTCCTCCATGTCTATCTAGAGCAAAGAAACAAAACATACCGGTAAGGGACCAGTCGTCACATTTATCAGCTGCTTTTGTTACCACACAGGCGCAGTCTGTGCCTGATATTTTCATGTAAATGTTCTATTCCCTTTTTATATTTTATCAATTGTACCTTAGACTGAATGCAGCGAGTTTGTCTTCAGACTGGAAATTGAAGAAAGATGGGAAGAAGAATTTATGCCTGCCATTTGCTGGTTGTTCTCACTTCTAATTTGGATTTAGAGTGCATCTCCCTCTGGCAAAAGATGTCTTTGAGGCTAGCGGAATTAATGCTGTCACAGACAGTCCCACAAATGATGCCAAGTTACTGACCTCGGAGAGGCTACAGCTATGTCATATTTAAGATAACTTAAAAGTCTTTTATCAAGTGGGTTCCAGGTAGCTCTGCTCCTCTACACGTGGTTGGAAGTGGAGAGGGTTTATTGCACCGAATTGTGTGTCAGTCCTTTATATAAGTTCAAACCTTAATCGCAGGTTTGTCTTAAGTATTTACCAAAATCCTTTTAACTCCTCTGTATGTTGAAATCGGAGTGTACCCGTCCGCATTAGGGTTTCAAGGACACAAGTAAGAATGGCTATGCTGGGACGCATGCAAGACCCAAGCACTGCCCAGCTGGCTCGCTGGCAGGGGCTCTTGGCAAATACCTGGGAACAAATGTGGGACTAGAGTAAACCGGTAATGACTGCTTTCTAGAATACCCCCACCTTCCAAGAAATAAATTTTCTGAGGACTTGGGACTTCTTTGTATTTAATAGCCTTGGGTGGATAATTTTTCTTTCTTGTCTCCCTTGAGCTTCTCGGATCATTTTTGAGCCCACGTAGACTTTTATCATCAAAACCAGAAAAGCTTGGAGGTTTTGTTTTGCTCTTGAAATGAGGATATTTTAAGTGTGTTTTAATTTGTAGTTGTGAACCCCTCAGAATTAAGAAACAGGCAAAAAGGTTGCACAAACGTTCTCTGAAGCCAAACCACAGCTTTGCTCCTCTTTATTTTCTTCTAATGTTTCTTCAGGACAATGGCAAACTTATATGAAGACGTTAATTGGTCACAAAAATATCTGGAGGATGCAATCAAGGAAGCTCGCAAGCAAGTAACCAAATCCAAGATCTGCTGTTTTTCTTTGGATTGTCTGAAGTACTATTATAATGACCTGATGGAGAGGACTAAAGAAGGACATAACACTTCTTTCATAGACCTTTGGGGGCTTGTCATTGAATCCATGCTACATGATAAGGTATTACTCCTTTCCCCCCACGCCAAAACCGGGTGAACTTCTATAGCAATAAAGGGGAAGAAAGTAAATCCTGGGATGCCATTCAGTACTACTAACACAAACGCTTTAGGGGCTGATTAAATTCTGCATGTTCAGATGCGTTATGAAAGCACTACTCTTGATTTATAGTGGGGCTGACCTTGAACTGAAGGAACCATAGCATTGTAGTCAAAGATGTTCATTTTTTTCAAAGAAAGAAAAATCCTGAGAAAAAAAAATATTTTTAAATGTAAACCGATCACTGTGTACATTAAATATTCTACTTAGAAACAGTTTACTTCCTAGTATAAACCAAGAATATGCATTTATAAAGTGACTCATTTATAGACTGCAAACAGAAATGGTTCAAATAGTGGGAGAGACAATTTTCTAAATATGTTGCTGAGTTTTAAGAAAGTGTGTTACAGATTTTGGTACTTTAAAAATAGTATAGCTTAGGTAGTTTCCTTCTGGTTTATGTTTATACAAGGAAGTTTTCAATGTGGAATAGAATATGTTCTTGCATATGAATATACTTGCAAAGTATTTTAAAATATGATCAGTTCTGTTTGCTGAGATCCAGCATACCTTACCTTTCACTTAGCCACGTGCTTCTTCCTGGGAATGTTTTTTTTTCCTTAGTGAATCTACAGTCAACCTCTGCATATCTCAAAATCTGAGAATCCATATAGGGTGTAGCTGCTGCTTATGGGATACTTGCCAAGTCTGGAGTATCCCACGGGAGGTATTTCTGAACAATCCAGTGAGCTGAGAATGGGAAGGAGAACCTGGGTGAAGCTGATAATTCACATTATATTATTCCAAGTGCAAGTTGTTTTTCACCTCATTCCATTAACCATTTTTAATCAAAACCAGAAAGATGAGCATAGACTCTCGGACCAACGGCAGGCAGTGGATAATGGTCAGAACCCATTGCCCATCTATGTGGCCATCAACCTCAAGTCCAGCTATAGTGCTCAGGCATTCAGAGGTAATGGTTATGATTTAGATTTCTTAACAACTTTATAATGTAAGTAATCCAGACTAAGACTAAATGCATGTAATCAGCTTTAATAATCCAGTAGTCCTTTCATTCTAATCACACGCCGAAAAATACCCCCTTTTAAAATTTCAGGTAACAGTGACTAACACCTAAGAAGTCCAGACATCTTTAGTCTTTAGAATTTGAGTTCTCTACACTGCCAGAAGTGAAAGTAAAGTTACATCATCACAGAAGATGCCAAACTCGCAATCTATCCTGGTCACAAAAACCTTGTGATGGACCTAATTCTTATGATGGTTCCACATGGTCTTATTTTGAACAAATGAAGGGAAAACTTCGAAATTTTGGGTCCAGTGGCAGGAAAATCACTGTTTCCTCTAGTATTAATTTTCACAGCATTTGTTGAATACAAGCAGCTGAGTACATGACACAAAGTGAATGCTAAACTCTCTCTGTCACTGATGCCCTAGAGGGAATGGGTTATACATAAGCAATACATACTTCTGCATAAGACTAACTGCAGGGAACGCTTATGGTTTCATTCAGATCAGGGCTTTTCTGCTGGAGGTTGCTGTAACGCAGCCTGGGACCACCCTCCCGTGATGTGAAAGGACCTTTGTGGCATTGGTGCTGCAGGCAGTATAGATAAAACCATAGCTTGTGAATGGCATATTATGCGCTAGCCAGTGTCTTTCCCAGGATTTGTTCCTGCTCTCTAGTACTCTTCTGTTTAGCAGTTGTTAACATGTTACTGCCTTTTCATGATCTGGCTGCTGGTGCTGAAGAGTGGCTGGAGTTCACTCCTTACGAAGTCGGTCTTCTGAAATACGGAGCGTCTATTCGCGCAGAACATTTTGGAAGTGAATTCTTTATGGGAAGGCTGGTGAAGAGGCTCTCAGAGACTCGCATCTGCTATATGCAAGGTGACTATTAGCTAGAGGGAAAGGTGGCCTGTTTGAGAGGCAGCTGGTGTGCGTGAGCAAGTGGTTTGTGGAGGACAGAACTGGAAAGGCACCAGCAAACAGGTTGAGCAGGTGTGAGTTTGAATTAGCAAGGACATAATTAGGAAGTACGCCCATGAAGATATGCAGGCAGACAGAAAGGATGTATCCAAAGGGAAAGACCGGATATGTATCAATAAAAATTCTTACAAGACTATTCCATCAATCTGTTTCTATTCTCTCTTTCACGTTACAGGCATGTGGAGTAGTATATTTTCCATAGATGTGATGTATGTCTGGAATTTGGCTGCTGACTCAGAGGACTTCTGGTGTAGATGGACCAGGGACAGAGTAAAAGATATTGGTGAGATGTCTTTGTGTTTTTTTTACCACCGGTATATATTGCTTATATTCTGTGCAGAGGTCTAATGCCTAAAGAAATACTGCCCAAGTCAAGAGAAAGATGTGAGGAAAGCAAAGCAAAGGCATCAGTTAAGAAATTATTCTGCCTGGTTTAGAAGTACTAAACTTCTTTGGCAAAGCTGTGCCTTTTTCTAAAGGATGTACAGACACAAAACCGGTCTCCAGCTGACATGTAAAAATCATGTTGTGTTAAGAACCTGGCTTAAGGTTAAGTCAGGATGTGGTCCTCCTTGGCTGCTAATACCATCAGCAGAGAAAACAGCTCTTGCAGAAGGCAGCTGTTTCCTCGGCTATGCTGCCGAGAAAGGTTGCTCTTGCTGGTAAGTGCACAGAGAACCTGGAGTGACTGGCTTCCTAATTTATCTAATGCGTGCCGTCGGGTGATACTCACGTGCACTCTGAAGATGTCCTGGTCAAAGGTGACTGTTGTCCTCCTGTATGTTTTGGGACGTGGCTCACCCCTCCACCACACGCTGCAGTAGAGGTGGCCCTCGTTCAAGGAAGCCTGGAGAGGGAGGTGGTGCTTGCTGCCTGCAGGTGGCTGTCACGTAATTCACTGCCTAAAGCTGTGTTTTATTTGGTAGCACAGACTTCAGGGGCTTAATATGTGATTTACCTTTGGGATGGGGGATGGCAACAACTGTGGTTATTAGTTACTCCTTTTTTTAAAAATATTGACCATTTTAGAAAACTGTCCTAAATTCAGAATTTCTGTCCTTCTTGCAGAGGAAGAACCCTTTCTGTCCGTGAATCCCTATGAGGTGGACACCTGCGTATTCACTCCCTCGAGTGCCCTCTCCTCTGCTCTGCGAGGTGTCTTAACAGGACGCCCAACCATTGCACAGTATCCCAATTTTATCAGAGGTTTCCAGATGCATAACCAGTACCTGGAGAGTGAAGGATTTTCTACGTGGAAAGGCACAGTAACGCAGCATGTTTTTCAATAACGTTTTGACGAGAATTAAGTTTGGGAATTAATTTAGGACTTCCAACAAGGAGGAGGAGACAAGACTGACTTCCTCTGAAATTCCACTTCTCCGTTCCAGAGATGGAAGAAGTGGAAGACAGATTTGAACAGCATTTCATTATTTGGGGGTGTTGAGTGGTGAAATTGAATTTGTTTGTCTGGGGATCATGTTCCAGTGGACAAGGCGAGGAGCTCAGCCTAGGGGGGCAGAAGGGATCTCCCCTTCAGGGCCAAAGCTGCTTTGAGGTATCCAGGAAGGAAGGAAAAAGCTGTAGTGTGTAACTTCTGTAAATCAGTGCTGCCAGTGAGTCAAAGGCAGGTAGACAGGGAAAATGGGGAACAAAATTTTCCATTCTTCCCTCTTTTTAACTTTCTGCAGAGGAGCAGTAAGGCTTGGGTTTTTATTTGTTGTAGTGAGAAATGTTTGTTTTCCAGATACAGTGATAGACTCCTTCCCAAATAAACTGATGGAAACAGCAGATGATGAGCTCTCCCTGGTTGATACTGGTTTTTTCATCAATACCAGTTACCCACCGCTTGTGAGATCGCAGAGAGAGGTGGACGTCATCCTGCACTTAAATTACAGTGGAGGGTCCCAGACACTGGTAAGAAAAGCCATGGTATCTGAGATCTTTTTCCTTCATGGTCTTTTGGTTTCTAGCACTCTTCAGTTAAACCAACTAACTTTTCAGTACTGAAATGGGAATTAGATTATTATTATCTGATTTATTACTTAGATTATTAGGTGACTTATTTCTCAGTAACTGAGAAGGATATTAGAAGACAGTGATAGATACAGACTTTTTAAAATCAAGATCTTCTGCAGTGGATTCGAGAGTTTTTGAAGAGCTGACTGAGGAGCATTCTGGAGCTTTGATGCTGATTTTGTTTCTCCTTGCTAACTGAGCAAGTTACAGATGCAATGGAAAGTCCTAACAATATTTTAACAGATTAAATGGGAAAACCTATGTGTTTCTGGGCCTGTTTATCTCATATCAGTCTTAGGGGAAATATACTGGCTGATGCCAGACTTGATTAATAATGAAAAATAATATAATTAGTGTTGCATATATAATGAGAATAATTTAAAATAGACTTAATAGTATTATGTAGCTGTTAAAGGGTTTTTTTATGAGGTCATAAGGTATGTTGATAAATGTATTAGTTCATAGGGAGTAATTATCAGTCAATCACAAGCTATGCAGAGGACAAAGATTGGGAAAGTGGTAAATAAGAAGCCGAGACAATAACACAGAATAATTTGGACTGATATGTTCTTTCCCCATACTTGAAGTTTCTTTGCTTTCCCATTCTGAACCAGTTTCATTGGAATCATAAAATCAGTCCTGTTGCTTTTGGCTCCATTTGACCGCTCAAAGAAAGTGACTGGTTTTTTTCTTTTGCCCAAGGCAAAGCAAAAAATAAGATAAGCTGCAGTGTCTGCTGTGGTTATGGCTGTTTCTGTCTGAAAGTCCCAGAGAGAGATTCAAGCCTTAGAATATACATGTTAGCTGCTGGAGTTTATGAAAATCCAGATTGCTGGATCTTTTTTGAGTTTTGATTCTTTGTATTAATTTTCTTTATTCATTCATCCACCCAGCCTCTGGATCAGATTGCAAAGTACATCTCGGGGCAAGGAATTCCATTTCCCAAAATTGAGATAAGTGAAGAAGACAGGGAAAACTTGAAGGAGTGCTATGTGTTTGAAGATGCTGACAGTCCACAAGCTCCAATGGTGCTTTTTTTCCCCCTAGTAAATGACACCTTCAAGAAATATAAAGCTCCTGGTGAGTCATCCATGGCTAGCAACTCTAATAAAGTTACTTGCTGTGTGTGTCCTCTCCATTTCATATCTGATGTCTCACTGTCATCTCTGACCTTCTTTGCAATGCTGACATTACCAGTCTTATCACTGACAAAAATAATCGGTCAGTATCTCTGAACTGGGAGAACCCCAGAAGCTTTCCTAATACAGTTGAGATGAAAGTAGGCATTTACTCCACAGGACGTACCAGAGATAGATAGTGTGAAGGTAAGACTCCCAAAATCTGTACGGCATGGGCAGTAGGTCCTCAACAAAAGCTGGTTTACTCTGTAGACGTGGACTTGTTATGCACTGCTGCTTGCAAAGAAAGGCGGAGGCAGAACCATACAGAAGTTTTGGCGGTAGCCCATTCATCTGGGTTTTGTTCACATATTTAAAAGTAATCTCCCAGACTGAGGACTGAGTGGGCAGAGGTCTTTGTTTTTAATATGAACTATGTTCTCTGTCTGACTGCCCTCATTTCTCCTGAGCTTTCAGTGAGAGGGCTGTTGTTTCATTCAGTATGAGAGTGTCTTGTTTTCCTTTTCTTTGCACTTCACTAGTTTGGGTAACAAAGGCTTTGTGTTGTCCAAGGAGCGGTCTACAGGCGCTGCTGCTGATAATCAGTCTTTTTATTCCCAGCTGTTTGGGCTTACAATCATTTTTGGACAGAGGCTTGATCCGGAGGCTGAGGAATACAGCGCTACTAGATGACTTTTGCATGCCTCTAGCAAATCATATATTTCCCTCCAAATCTCCCTTTTCTACCTTTAATTACTTAAATGACTGATATGATCCATGTACTGCAGTAAAACCTTATCGGTGCATGTCCTTGTGGTTTGTTCCTCAGGTGTGGAAAGGAGTCCTGAAGAGATGGCTGAAGGCAAAGTTGATGTCTCCAGCATCCTCTCCCCATTTACAACAAGGGAGGTGTGTTTCAGTGAAGAGAATTTTGACAAACTAGTGAAACTGACTGATTACAATGTCCTGAATAACGAGAAGTTGATTATTCAGGCCTTGCGCTGGGCAGTGGCACGGAGGAAGCAGTGGAATTGTTAGCCACCGGTAACTAGCTTCAGCCTTCCATCAGCCATCCGACAACCAACTGGTAGTTCTTGGGTTTTCTGTTATTTGGTGAGATCAAGATGTCTGATGCTTGCCAGTGATAATTGCAGTAGGAACCGCATCATCCTGAGGATGTGCTGGACTCCAATGCATCCTATGTCCGCAACCGTTCAGTCGAGGAGATTAGAATTTGCTGGTGGTTTAATGCAATACAAACTTCAAAGCAGCAAATTTGTGTTTAGTTTTGTTACCTTGTTACTTTACCAATTTATATATATATTCCATATGAATTAATATAGTGTTGTGTAAGATAATGAAATATGTAGCAAATTAAAATGTGAATCAAAGCAGTATTTATGGTTTGTTTGTTTTTTCTGCCTGGCAGAACACCAATCCCTTAAACCAGAATTTCTCTGGTAAATAGCTAATCCGCATCCGTTTGATTGTTTGTCGATTATGAGGGTTTTATTTAACTGGCTTCCTTCGCTGATGTTTGACGATAAGTTCCTTCAGTTAGTATCAGTGTTGCAAAAATGTGTAGTTTTCACTGTCAATAAACCCCCCTGAATTAGGTCACCTTTGTTTCAGGTGATCAAACGAGTCCTCTGAGCTGCTGTTCATAGAACCACCTCAACTCAGCCTAAGTCGTCATGTTGTCCAACTTTCCTTTATTGCTGCAGATTGTGCTGTCTCGCTCACCTCCACCTGCCTTGCCTGTTCCTGAAAGATGGCCTTGCAGTGTCTCCCAGGGTTTAATAAGATCAGAAGTGGCTGCTGGGTGTTTGCATAGAAGAGGGCAATGCAAGAGGGCCTTTGAGATCCCTTACTTACAGACATGGTTTTTGTGACTGTTCAACACTTCCCTACAAGTTGTCTTCTGCAGGGATTGTCCTGACAGAGTGGTGGTTCCTCATCAAAAATCCTGGGTGTCCTCAGGGCTGAGGTGGCTGCCAAAGGCTCTGTTCTTGCGGCTCAGCGACAGGCAGGTCACAAGCTCAGTCTTTCACAATAGCAGCCTTGCACTGCACAGCTGTGATACATGAAAAGACTGGTCACAGCAGCACAGTGATCCAACACAAATGAATGGGATTATCTTCCTTTTGATAATAAAAGGATCCTACTATTGCAGTGGACTTCAGACTGAGTCACCAGGGCAGAATTGGTGTTGAGATCAGGAGAGTCTTGGTTATGCTCAGAAGTGACAGATTTGTTCATATGAAATGAAGTCCTAGGAAATGGATGGGAGAAGATGATTCTCTTCTATGGAAACAACAGCTGGTGGTGCATCTTAGAGCAATTTGGGTGGTAGAAGAGGAGGAGTGGGCCATGTTTTTCACCTGTGAGCTTGTTCATTGTTCGTGCAGGTGGAACACTTGAAAGGGCACAGTGTAGCCCTGCTTTCAGGTACAGCACTGCACGTTTAAATCTAGATTATTAGCCTTCCACGTGTGAGGCAGCTGTAATTGCAGTTCAGCTCCAGAATGCTAGAATATCAGCTTATGGAATCCCGCTGGGTGTTTTCCAGAGATGTCTTTGATTTTACTCCTGTGGTTTTTAAGACCTTTTTGCTGGAAATGAAACAGAGCAGGAGGGATGATGTTTCAGTCTTTTGGGGTTTTTTTTTGGTTTGTTTGTTGTTTGTTTGTTTTTTTTTTACAGGGGTAACGTACTCAACAACAGGATGGAAAAAAGGTGCATGACACAGCCTGAACCTGATTAACCTTGCTTTTCTTCAGGGCTAATTAGTCCATCTTCTAACCATGAGTAATTACTGTACTGCATTGGTACAGTAAAGGGTGTGCTGCATCCCAAGTCAGCCTTGGGGTATCTGCATTGTGTCCTGCCAGTTGATATGAAACCTGCCTTCCCCTCTCTGAGGAAATTCCTCCTACTCTCAAGATCATTCTGTCGCTCTTTCCTTCAGCTCCCCCAGTTTTTCAATATCCTCTTTTTGAAACTGTGTGTGTGCCAATGGGGGTGGGTATTTATTTCCAGGTCATTGATAAAAAAAAACATGCAACAGGCTTGTTAACTAAGCTGTCTGCAGTCTCTCTGGGGATATTTTCTTTTGGGGTTTCCTTCCTTTGACTACTGGGTTTTGTGATCGGTTCGTTATCAGTCCTTAACGTGTTTCAAGTTTGGGTGACATTTGTTGCATCTGGTTCTTAAGTTAGTGTCTTAAAATGCCAAATATGTTATGAAATTCAAATTATATTGTATCTGTGAAGCTAACGTAATCAGTCAGTTCTCAATCCATTGCAAAGTGAAATGCGATTATTTTGAATTTGATTTCTCTGTTAAATTTTACAATTGCAAGGATGGCTTTTAAAAAAAAAAAAAAATCCCCATATTTTTACTACTTGTCTACTCACTTTATGTGCTTCCTCACTGAGACCGGGACTGCCTTGCATGATGTGCAGTGCCCTGCACAATGATGCCTTATAAATGTGAGTACATACAGAATACGTGTGAACATCATAATTAACAGGAATGTTTCAATTAATTTCACCTTTCGAAACATATCCTCTTGGAGATCATTCACTGAAGTACCTTAATTCAGAGGTACAAGGTTACAAGGTAAACTCTCTTACGATTTCGGCAGGTGATTTGGGAATAGTTTCATGCAACGTTTGTCACTGCAATATCTGCTTGGCTGAAAGCTACTGCCTGAGTCAAGCAAAATGGCAGGTTGGGTGGGGATACAAAAAGATTCTTTCAGCTGTCTTTAAGCAAAGACCCACCTACTCCCTATAGGCAATAAAAAGCATTTGTATGTGTGTTGGTTTGTTTGGGCGTCCTTGGCCAAAGAAGTCCCTGTTGCCCACTCCCAGGCAGCCCGATGGCCCCTGGCTGGCAGCAGCCACCTCGGCACTGCGGTTTGCCAGCCCTGCAGTGTGCAAAAGCACTGTGGTGCCCCCAAGAAGGCATGTGGGTGCTTGGAAGTATAAAACGTTTGCTCAGTGCCTGTAAGAGTGAAGGGAAGATCCCTCTCAGGGCTTGCTGTCCCTCTCGAGCTGCAGAGGCCATCCATCCTCCCACAGCGCTGGAGCCTGGGTGTCTGCGCCTCGGTGCGGGTGCGCGGCAAGTACTCGCCTCCTGGGCAGCAAGGAGGAGGAGTGTGGGGATTGCTCAAGTGGTGAGTCAGGCACTAACACACCTGCCTGCCTGCTCTGGGCAGCTTAAACGACGAGAAGCTGCCTGGCTGAGGCTCCTCTGTACCTAGCTGCTGCCGTGCTTTGTGCTTCTGACGCAGAGGAGACCGCGATGGGGCTGCTCTACAGTAAGAGCCAGGTAAGACAAGGCAGGAGGAGGCTCTGTGATGAGCTGTGCAGGCGGCCCCTTGGCCACAGAAGGGACCTGCCGTAGGAGGTGGTGTTCCACGTCCTGCATCTTCAGCTCTGAGATTTCTTCTTCAATGCCAAGGTTGAGAGCAAAGCGGGGCTTCTGCCTGGGTTTTGTGCCTGCTTTGTGTTTGGCCTTCAGGCAGGCAAAGACTTTAATGCTGCAGTAATTTGACTATTTTGAAAATGCCTAATTAAAAAGGAAGGGAGATCTCTTCATACCTTGCTGTTGTCCTTTGCTTCCATCCAATTAGGCTAGGCAAAGCAGCCAGCTGAAAAAAAAAAAAATAAGGAGGTATCACTAGTGTCAGCGAGTGCATGGGGAGAGCCAGGCAGGTAACGCCGTGTGAGGTGTTAAATATAGCACTCTTCAGAGCTGCGGGAGTTTGGAGGCAGAAAGGAATGGAACGTCGTTGTGTATTGATCTGTGTATTTGTTGTGGTGATGCTCTGCCCTACAGGTAGCATGTGTGAACTGGCTCTTAGATGTGTGTGTTGCATCGCTACATTGTTTGGCTCCTGTTCTTTGTTGTTTGTTTGTGCATTGGAAGGGGCGTTTTGGTCGATTTTAATGGTTTGGGTTTTCGGGTGGGTTTTTGGTTGTTTTTTGTTTTGTTTTTTTTTTTTGGGGGGGGGGTGGTTGTGTATGTGTCATTTAGAGCATTAAATGTGCAGTTCTTCCTCCTTTATTCCTTTAAAAAAGACAGTTATCTAGGGAACAAAGTAACTCACCTTCATCCCCCATACTTTTGATTAAGTGCCGTGTTTGTCTGATCCCTGCTTACTATGAGAGAGGATAACAAAATCAAAGCAGGTTTGTTAAGCGTCTTTTGATAACCACTTAAGTTTGGGCGGTTTCCCCAAGATTTCCGTTGATACTTTCCTTTCACTTTTGCTTAAAGGAAGATTGGATGAGCCAAATTATTCAGAGAGAAATAATTACAGAGTTGTTGCTTTCAGTCCCCCCTTCTGAGAAGTCTGGGATAGGTCTCTGGAAGATGCTTTTCAGGTCCTCATTGCCTGAGAACCAGCACTGCTCTATGTCAAACGTAACGATGGAGTTAGAGAGCTATAAACCAGCTGACGAACAGCATCGTTACACCATGATATCGTCACTAATTCCTGCCCTGCTAGATTGTCTGCTGTTTGTTGTGTAATGTAGTGGCTGTACATGACACCCTTCCAATTTGCACAGACCAAGATATGTGTCAGCTGTATTAATAACACAGCAAGGCTTGCTATCATATGCTTGTCTGTGATGCAAGAGTCAGGCACTTCGAGCTGAGGGTTACCACAGGTTTCCTCAGGCTGGGAAATGGAGGGCATCAGAGGTTTGGTCCGTGATTGAATGCACATTTTGGGTCTCTGGCTGCAAACCTGGGAAGAAGATGACAATGCACAAGGAAGAACCTCAGTACAGAAATGCTTTGATGGTTGGAATTGAAACATTTAATTCAAAGCTATCTCTGACTGTGCTGCTCTTCTTTCTCTCTGCATGTTCATCCCACAAATCACGTGTGCTGTTCAACAGACAGAACCTTCTCCATGCAACTTGCTTACTGTAAAAATCATACGGATGAAAAATGCCAGGAAAGCAGACTTATGTGAGTATTTTTACTATACCCCTGGAACATCTGCATGCTTGTAGAACTACTCAGAATGTAACTGTGTCACAAACTGCAGAGAATTTACGAAAGGACAGAGAGAGAATATGCATGACCGTGGTGTGCTGAAGACGAGGTAGCATAGTTGGAAGGTATTATTTGTTCTTGCATCTTTGTCAGTGTAACACTGAAGCCTAGCCGCCAGCTGTAGTTATAAAGATGTTTGCACAGAACGCGTAAAATGTTTCACATCTGAATCCGCCAAAGAAGAGATTTTGATTCACGTGGAAAGCTGCAATAAGAAGTTTAGATGGGGCGCTTCTTTTTATTGTTCCTTCTTATAGTAATGTCCCCCCTGCACATCCCCGGGCCTGTCACAGAATATTTTATGTAAGCTCACGACTGCATACTTGACATCTCCCATGGACTGTCAGGTTTGTTTCAGCCATAGGAACAGCCATGTTTTGAAACTTAGTTGAGGGCTTGCACTACGAGCTTTTTTTTGTTCTTAATTATTCTTACACAATGCCTGGGCATGATAGTTATGTAAAAGTTTATTAATGCTCCGTAAATATCTGAACAGCAAAGCACTAGGGAAAAAAGTGAGCAATGACAGTCACCTCCAGTCTGAGGAGATTGCTGGTTGTCTTGCATTTATTCATTTATACAAATAAGAAGTCTGAATGCAGAAAGTTTCTACAGAAACCAGATCAAGCTAAATTGGTTCAGTTAAAATGATGCAAGGCAAGACATTTGTTTGGGCCGTTCCAAAGTGATTTGCTCTGAGTTCTGCTATACTTTCTCTAGAGACCAAAGGTATACAAAGAAGAGTTTCTCACCCTGATTTCTATTGAAAAGAAGTAAGATGCTTTGTGGTTGCTGAATGTATGGGGGTGAAGACTCTGTACGAACCTTCCCACTGGACCATTTCTAAAGTGCAGAAAGGAAATTTGAAGGTCATTTATTTGAAGGCTGGAGAGAAATTCCTTGCTACAGCTGAAACCTATTTGAAGGTATAGTCGTGTGCTCTGAACTGAAAGAAAGAGGTGTGGAAAACTACAGCCCTTAGACACCTCCCCACATAATCAAGTTCTATTAAACCATCTGCCTGATAATGAGCTTACCAAACTTCCTATCCACCTTTTTTTCATCTAGATCAATGATTTTTTTTTTTTTGAAACTATTTTTATTCTGAGGAGAATTTCCTACATTTTGATGCTGTCCTTCCCAATACTAGAAAGTTTCTAGGGCAAGGGACAGATACTTAAATGCTCAGGCATTTCTGCTTCCCACTCCAAGGCATGTCCCACCAGCCTGTCAAGCTGCTTAAAGGTGCAGTTTGAATGGCAGAGATGCTTTCAGGGGGTGACACAGGGTCTGGAGCAGCAGTAAAGCCACAGCAGCGGCTTTCCAGGCTCAGGCTGTTCAGCCTTACACAGTGAAGTCCATGCCCAACGTTGCCCGTAAAACAGTGTGACAGACATTCACCACCAATGTTGTCAAGCTGTCATCTGTTTGAAATGGTACTGTAAGTCAAAATATCGAAGGGAAGAAATTTTGCACAAAGAAAATGAAAACGATACTTGCAAAAGGTGAATTCTGTGCTTGTTGGGTACTTCCATCGTGTAGGAAAAGAAAATCATACCAGTCGCGGCACTGCCTTGTTCACGTTAAAGGTTGAATCTGGTTTTGATTGACAGCTGCTTAATGCCAGTAACATTTGATTTTGCCAAGTGTAGAGTTTGTCAGTTGCATTTATCAGAAATATCTGCTTTTAAAGTATTTCAGGACATAGTTCTCTATGCAGCCAGAACTGTAGAAGTCACACATTTCAATGGCATGCTCTTTATCTTATAAAATAATCTTGTATTTCTAATGTTTTAATAAAACAATTTAACTTCTGGTTACAATCACTGCCAATGTAAAAGCTAGTGCAAATTGCATGTTGGTAACCGTATGTGGCTTTCACTGAGAAGCAGCAAAATGGGAGGCTTGAGATAAAAAAGTGTGCCACTTGTACAAAATTTTGCTGGTTTTCATGTAAAACTGGGGAAATATTGTTGAGTTGTTTCAGTCATCTTTACAGCTCCCTAGAGATTAGCTTGACACAGCCTCAGGAAACCCTGAAGTGCGTGGACCTCCATCACCAGTGATGTAGACTTCTTTACAACAACCGTTTTCCTAACATGGATGGTTTTTTTCCTCAGTCTTCCTTTTCCCAGCTCTGTTTTTACCACTTTCCTTTTCCTGCGAACTTTCTAGATAGAACAAGTCGGCAAGTGTCACCTATTTCTCAGTCATCTTACAGATTTTTAACATTTTAAATCAGCTCCTTCTCTCTCTCACCGATAGTGCCCATCCTTTTGGTTCCAAAGTGAATCCTGTTGTGTTATTTTCTCCTCTCAGTATCCCTCCTTGTGCTAGGTTTCTGCAGACTTTTGGGATCACTTTGTTTGCTACTCGTATAGTGTTTCAGTTTGTGCCCCAACCTGGTGCTGCAGGTTAACTTTGTTATTGGTCTACCTGCTCCATTTTCCAGGTAATGGAAACCCATAACAGCAGACTCTCAAAACCTCACTAACATCTCCCACAGAATAGATAATACAAGACCTTTAATGGAACTTCAGTGCGTAAGATGGTATTTTCATCTAAGACAATTTAAATTAGTTTATTCTGCTTTTTAAACCCTGAATCTTTTTAATGCACTCTTGGGCTGTTCTGTCTCTTCTGCCCACTGATCCAGCAGTGTGTAAATCATAGTATGAATTTCCACATGTGCATCCATGCCTAGCTGATGTCATTGATACCACCAGGAATTTCGTATCTTGTTTGTGTTCTCCATGTTCCCACCCCCCACCGGGCACACCCACATCCCCATCAGGCTCCATGGGGCTCCTGGTATTCCTGGACCTGTGGACACTTGCCAGTTCGCAGATTTGGGTGTGTATCCCATCAGCATCCTGGCTCTCTGATGGGGTGAGACTTGGATGTGCACCAGCCCAACCTACTCCTAACAGCTCTCTCTGCAGAGAATTTCAGATTTCAAGCTCAGCCTCTCACAGGCCTCTGGCAACCCCCATAGCTCCAAACAAACAGGACACATCTTTCCACAGCGTGTGATTCAGCTCGGGGTCCCCACTGTGGGAGACAACGGGTGCCAGAAGTTTATGTGGGTTGTAGGCAGAGACGGGGCAGGTTCATGGAAGAAAAACCCAGTGAAGGTTGGCTTAGGAAGTCTCTGAATCTGAAATTGTGAGGGCTGAGAGAGCATTATAAGGTGCTTACCCTCTTATACTCTTCCTTGGACACCCACCACTAAAATGTGGGGCATAATCTCCTCTGGCCCTGATGTCCATCCCAAGCAAGACCGAAGATCCTTCCCCAAAAAAGACAAAGGGGCTAAAGAGCAAGATACTGGAGAGAAACAAAATCTTTTAAGTAGAATTAAAAAATGGAAAAGAAAACAAAACAGAGTATTCAGTGTTAAACAACAAGGTAAAAATAGGCAGCTGGAGGGGGACGCTACGCTGATCAATTTGAAGCCATCATTTCCTGCTTTCTGGAAACATCCAAGAGCCCTCAGTGGACACTGCCTGTGGGCCCTGGGCTAAATGGACTTTGGCTGGTGTAGAGTTAAAACTATTCTTCAGCATTGTCTTGTTAAGAAAATGATATTTTTGGAAGCTTTTATGGAAATTTTTATGTTAGGCTTGTTACTTTTGACCTTTCTTATATAAGGCTTATATTATTTTGGATACAATATTTTATCAAATTCTTAACTATGTTTTATATTTTTATCAAAAAATGTATTTTATGACATTGCAGTAGCAGTTCTGCCATGTAGGCGATAATTTATGGAAAGGCCCTTGAGATCCTGAAAAGAAATATTGTCAGTGGATTACATTGCTGTTTGAGGAACTGTGGTCTAATGTGATACTTACTGCAGGAACCTGCAGGCTTCCTCTGGTGTTTTGTTCTTGCACCATTGTTACAGTTTCATTGTTGTTTATTACTTCACCATTTAAGCAGTTGGAATTCTGTACCAACAACCTATTGCTCTAGGTGCCGCTTGAAACCTTGTTATAAAATAAGGGGATGTGGACTGACAAAGCCCAGCTAGGGAGAAAGGGGGGGGGGGGGGGGGGGCGGGGTGGATAGGAATGGGTGTGTAGGGAAGTAAGGTTGTTTAGCAACATCTCAGCAAAGGGATATTTTAAGGATGGATGTGAATGAGACCAGTGATAATGTTTTAGGGATGCTTGTAGGGTGCTCCACCCGATGTGAAGGGCAGGGTGGGAGAGTGAAAGCCTTTTATTGAATTTTAGATCTTAGAAGATTAGTGTTAAATGCTCCCTGCAGGCAGGAACCCATCTCCCAGGACTGAAAGAACTCCAGTAATCTGGCCGTGAAGGGCCTTGAGAAGGAAGATGTTTTATTTCACAGAAGTGACCCACGTTTTTATTTTAAAAAAATAATATAAAAAGTTCCAGTTACCTAAATTATCTAATATTCTGCATCCTACAAAACAGCAATGCCTGCCTGTCCCTGCACCCTCAGTCAGATCTCTGCTCAGCTCCACAGAGTGGGAGGACAAAGTAAAATGTTTTTCTCAGCTGGTGGCGATAGCTTTTATTTAGTGACATGGATGGGTCCAAGTGCGGGGAGCCACAATCAAGGAGATGGTCTGGGCAAACAGTATTTGAGGCCACATCTTTGTTTTGGATCCTTTCAGCACAATAAGAAAAACTATACCCTAACAGTTACAGGGGGAAAAAAATCTACTCCCTAGAAACAGCCTCAGTGTGAGCACTTCAAGGCCGTTTAAGAGGAGGATGTCCAGGTTAAAGGTGGGCTGGAGGTTGCATCTGTTAGCATAAAAAAAAAAAAAGGTAGAATTAATTTTGTTTGTTTGTTTAGCCCTGTTTAAATTGGCCTGTCGATGAAGCAGGTGAGGTTTGAGCTAGAGCCAGAACAGCTGGTGCCCTGCTGCCTGGGGTACAGCACAGCGCTGGGGCTGTGGTGGTTTTTAGCATGGGTCGTGTCACTGTCAAGCTCTTTAAGGGTAAAGCACAATTAAGATCCAGTCCTGCTATTATCCTGGAAGATAATTAGAAACTTAGTGTAATAACTGGACAAGACGACCGTGCTTTCATAAACAGCTGCTGCCACGCCTGCTTGTGGCAGGATGTTGCCCCACAGCACTGCCACAGCTGCCACCCAAGTGTGCCTGACAGCCGCTGGCGTGTTGCGGTTGTGGGGCGAGATGCAGCAGGTCGCTGCTGCAAAGCTCTGCCGTGCGTGTCGCATGCAAGTGTAGTCGCCGTGGCTAGGCTGGTGGACCGACCTGGTCAACAGCAACCTGCTTGCCCGCGGCTGGCAACTGCAGCCCCATGCACGGCAGCGGGGTGCGGCAGCATGGCTGGCTGCCTGGGCACAGGGTGGGCTGCAGAGTGCAAGCTCTCACATTGGCTGGTACCTGGGGCTGGCTGGGCAGAAAGTGGGCCTGAGGTATCAGAGGTGAGTAAAAAAAAAAAAGTTCCTGGGTGTTGTAAGTGCCTCCCTCGTCACACCTGCAAAATACTTCATCAACAAGAGGTAATTAGGCTTCAGAAGGCACCTCTGAAGTACAAAAGGCATCACCAAAATCATTTTGCAGAGGGGAAGAGGGAAGCGTGCTTGTGCAGTGGCGGTGTTGGACGTCCCCTAGAGAAGGCCAGAGAACTAACTGAGAAGTCAGGACTCTGCTGTCTGACAGGTAGTTATTTCCTAAAGGTGTATGATACAGTGCGGTAGCAGACAGTGATCGCTTACAGAAAAAAAAACCCAAAAACCTGGTGGATTTGCGAAAGCATGCTTTAACCATTGCAACAGATGCAGACAGAGTATGTATTGCTGTTTGAGAATTGCCAATGAAATAAACTTCGGATCACTCTCACACTTATGCATCTTGGTCCTCCTGATCCTCCTCCTTGTGAGGACAAGGGCTGCCAGCAGTCTGTGCTAGTATCAGCCTGGACTTCCCAAGAGCCAAAAAAGATTTTCATATGGACATCTCCTGTATGCACACAGGTGTTCAGGGGCTATTGGGACTTTTAGAAGCTCAGCTGATCTCTACGTGTCTTGCTATTGTTTTAGAATTCATGTATCTTTGTATATACCGCAATTACCTTCATCAGAGTTACTCTTTTTCTCATTCAGAGTTACTCAAACAAAGATGACTTAAGTCTCAGGGGAGTCAGGGGAAAAAAAAGGCTAGCTTTGGTAATTCTTCAGTTACACATGGAGTGCAATAAAGGGTCAAGTCAATTATTCTGTGTTTCCCAAATTCAGGTCCACAGGTAAAACTATGTGGGGCAAGACTCAAGTCTATTCAGGTGAAGGTGTGTCTGCTATGCAATGGCAGGAATGCTTGAGTAGGTGGGGTTTACAAATAGAGGAAATATGATGCTAATGTTGGGATTGGCATTTATGGCTAATGCTTCTCCATGCTATCGCTGATGCTTGTGTAGGTTGTCATCCCTGACTGACAGATTGTGTTCTGCAGGGCAGTCATCTGTGACTCTTGAATGTGGGTCCACAGGATTGTTCATCTCATGACTCACATTTGCCTTTTATTTCCTAATAATGATGACAAAATGTATGTGCAGGCAGATTATTCTGACCTCAGAATGAAAGTGCTTGTTGGTGATGTAGGCACTGTGAGCTGCTGCTAATCCCTGCTCCTTGCTGAAGCTTTGGCCCTGAACTTCCATCGCCTGTGATGGAACTCAGGTGGGAAGCCAAAGTCCCAAATTTTACGACTGGTCTCTTCAGCTGAGAAAGGAGAATAAAAACACTAAAGCTGCTTCCCTACATCTGGAAACATTCAATTTCATAGGTGAACTCTAGGACCTGAACAAGATTGAAACAGCAAAGCAATGCAATCTTGCGCAAAGAAGTAACTAACGCCAGCTTGCTCTGTGCTTTCACCTGCACACTAAGTGTTGCAATACCTTCACCACTCTGGCTGATGCACTGAAAAAAAGGCAGGTGAAAACAGTGACGTTAAGCAATCTATTTTTTTATACGCCTTTACTGACAAAAACTCTGCCTTGGGACAGCTGTTTCTCAAAGCAAATGTTATGCCATCAAACTGTTCAACATTTCAGTGGTTTTTTTATATGTGCTCATTTTAGTCCACAGAGGATTGCATGCAATTCATCTCCACAGACAATTTTTTTTCCTTGAATTTTTTTTTCTTCAAAAGCTCTGTTGTTGAGCTCTATGGTGTACGTGTGCGTTCCTTTCCTCCCGAAAGGGAAGAAAGCAGATGGAGATCAGTGCCTTGGTGGAAGACCTGCTTTCTGTGCCAGCAATGGGTGAGAACCTTCAGTGCAGTGAACTCCTGCCTCTGCCACGTTAGCAGCCAGGCGCACTGGCAAAAAGACGGGATGCTCCAGAACATCAGCAAGACAGAACTCTACAGCCAGAGCTACCCCAGAAATGTCAGGGCACGTTCATGCAAACCTGTGGAAGCCTGGTATGCAGGAGCTGGGCTCTGTCTGCCTGGCAGCCCCGCCACAACAGCTAATGTCACCTGTGCTGTGTTCACAGCAGGAGCCGCCCACGTGACTGCCCTGTGCATAGGGATGGCTCTTCAGTACAAAACCCTTGAAGTCTGATAATGTAACGTAACTGCATTATTCGGAATGATTATTGTTTTTCCAGCAATTAAAAGAAGTAGCTCTCAAGAAGAGCATGCTACCAAGCTTTCAGAAGAGGAAAGCAGGCTGGTTGCCTTGCCGCTGGCCCGATGGTACTGTAGCTAGCATCCTGGCCTGCGTTCTGCATGTTGGCCTGCGTACGGAGCTTAGAAATTTACACCGTGTGATGCCTTATGGGGTAGTAGATGTGTTTCATTGGTCCATCGCTTTCACACTTTCCCTTTCCTCAACAGTAACCCAGTCTGATTGCTACGTGAGTCTGAGCCTACCAACAGCTTCAGTGCAGCGTTTCCGCACCAAGACAGTCCAGAACAGCAAGAACCCCACATGGAATGAAACCTTCCACTTCACGATCCAGAGCCAGGTTAAGGTAGGAACACGGCTATTCCCAACGGTTATTCTTACCAGAGATCAAACCTGCCACGGGGCCCTTCCACTCTGCGAGTCGGTCTGCGTTCGGTTGCAAAGCGTTCACACTCCTGCTGTAGCCACTTCGCTCTCGGCGGGTGGGTCAGGCTGCATCTGCCAGCGCAGTCACTACAGTCTGTAGGGAACAAATGCAAAGTTTCTGGTTTTTTCATTCTTGAACTTCTTTCCCGAGTTCCTTCAGCTAAAATGAAATATCTGTAGCATGTTATGCATGTTAAACCTTATATAATTTTAATTATTTTTTTATAAAAAAATCCTAGAACATTCTGGAGCTACAAGTTTGTGATGAGGATAATGCAACTCAAGATGACCATCTCCTCACTGTTTTCTTTGATGTGTCCAAAATCCAGCTTGGAGAAAACGTTCAACTATGTTTCCAGCTGAATCCGCAGGTATGGATAAATTTCAAGGACAAAGCTAAGGGGATGTGGTCAGGTGAGGATGTGGTTGTCTCAGCTCCCCTCTCACGTGTCCCCTACACAAGCCTCTCCTACTCTCTGTTTAGCCACCTGAGTACGTCCATCTGTTTGGGGGGCTGATGCCCAGTGTTGCTTCTGTAATATTACAGCATGTTTTGGGGGCTGCTTCTGCAGACATGGCTGGTCAATGTTATTGGCTTTGACTGTCTGGTTGCTGTCCTTGGCATCAAAATCTCAAGTTTAGCAGACAGTAGTTTTGCGGCTGGAGCCAGTGGCTCTGAACTGTGCGTTATGTTCTGTTAATATAAAAGTAGTGATATGCAGTCATATGCTGCAAACCCGATGTGGCGTTCAGCTTCTTTGGAAAACGAACATAACACTTGCATAGCTGAGCTGTTCTGAGAAGTTAGTTTTTCAGCAGGTTTCACTTTCACATGGTGGAGACAACTTATACTGAAGTTTTAAAGGCAACGTTTGGGGCCTGGAAATACTTAACTCGAGCAAGTGCTGATTCGATCTGATACCTCTTTTGGAAAGGCTGGCTTTGCATGCTGTATTTTCCTCAGAGGTCTCACTAGGAAGGCAACAAGATTATGGGAGCTGCACCAAAACCTGCAAAGGAGGAAGAAAATCTCAGGGGGAGGCAGTTACAAGTGACAAAGGTGATGTCTGCACACGCAATGAGTCTAGGTGTGCACCCTCCAGGGCACCTCAGGCTGAGCATGCCCTGGCAGGCCCATCCAGCCTTGCTGGCACTGAGCGGGGAGCCTGTGCGAGGGGAAGGGAAGGGGAATTGCAGGTGGGCTGTGCAACGGTGCAGGGTGAGCCTATGACTGCAGAAAGGAGGAGCAACCAGCAAGGGGCCCTGCAGCGTCTATTACATTTATCCTGCGAGGTCTAAACCAAGAGTCGGCTACAATAGCAGATGTGATATTAGCAGTACTTGATACTAGAAGTATAGCAGGTGCAACACGAAGGAAGATTAATTTGCTGCACGTGCAGCAATGAAAGGCGGATCCTTTATATATATATATTATAGAGACCCCTGAAGAGCACAGATTCCTGTTGGGTACCTCCCTTCACGGGAGGACCAATCTGCAGTGACCACCTTCATTTTCTTTTGCAGGGAAAAGAGGAGCTGGAGGTTGAATTCACGATGGAGAGCAGGTGTGTAAGGCCAAATAGGCGGTCTATAGAAACGTAAGCCAGAGACAAAATGTTACTGATGCAAAACATCAGCTGGCACTTGCAGCCCTGTAATGCCGTCACCGCCTGAATAAAGTGGAGGGGAAGTCTGGGTGTTCAGGAGGTGCTTGTGTAGGGCATTCAGTGGAGCTGGGATGCATGATGTGTGTGCAGCTGCAGCGGGTGTCCAGACACAGGGAGAAGGTAGCCCAGGTGCTGGTGGCAGCGTGGGTACGTCTCTTAACAGCTGCTGCTCACCAGGCTGGGAGGGGCATTCTGCACCCGAGGGAGGTTTAGGTTCCAAATGCCTCTCGCTCCTTACTGTGGGTTCCCTGTTGTTTACTTCGTCGTAAGAACGTGGGACAATGATAACTGGAATTTGGTTTTGTTGTGGGAATGGATTAAAAAAAATATTTTTACTGTGTTTCTGTGCTGACTATGTAGTTAATAGAGAGAATGGGCATGTAAATCAGTCCTGTTGATTTTTAAGGTAAATGGTAATATTTTTTCCTGTTTTGTTATGGCATGTTGGATGAATTCACTGGCTTTTCAGCTCTGATCCCCCAGGTTTGAACCGAGCAAAACAGGGCGATAGTGTAATGATGCCATCCCTGTATCAATTTGCCTTGGTGCGTCAAAAAACGATCCTGTCTGATACAGTGAGGAGCTCCCCCATTCAGCAGATCTTCATAAACAAACTTCAGGCTCAAGCCTGTGAGAGGCAAATTGGATGGAGTGCCCAGCTAGAATTTCTGTTGGTGTTTGGCCGTGCTGCCTGTCCAAAGATAGACTTTTAAAGATAAAGAAGAGTTTAAAAAAAAAGTGCTGTTTTTGAATTGATTGTTTTTCATTTTGTCTTTTAGTCCGGATCCTCCTGAAAACATTGTTACTAATGGAGTTTTAGTGGTAATCTTTATTTTGTAATCCTTTCCCTGCCACGTAGCAATGCTCGTTGCAAAGCCAGCACGAGGGGCACTGGGCTGTGGCTCCGTGCGGTGGCACCAAGGCAAGGGCCAAGAGGCGGCTGGTGCTGCAGGAGCCAGCCCAGGCCCGGCCGGGCTGGGGCGGACGCCATCGCTCGGCCTGCCCGCAGAGAGCCGAGCTGTGCGCCCTGCAGAGCCTTCCCCGGGGCCCGGGGCTGCTACCCCAGGCCGGGGCGAGCAGAGCCCTTCTCGGCCCTCACCCCCACGTGGTCTGTGTCTTCCCGTGTGGAAGCCCAGCTCCACCTCGCTAGACACGGCTGGGGGGGTTGTGCGCTGGCACCATCACACCCCTGGGTGCGTGCCCCGTCACGCCTAGGGGACTGCCCAAAGCAGAGCCCTGCCGACAGTGAACGCCTCTTGTTCTTGCCCTGGTTCTCTTACAGTCCCGCGAGGTTTCCTGTTTGGAGGTGCAGGTGAACGGCGGGAGGCTGAGCAAGGACAGCACGGGTGAGCCTTCCCTGATGCACGGAGCGAGCCTGGATGCCACTCCGTCGCACAAGCACCCAATGCCTTGCACTTGAACACCCTGGTTTACAGTCATTTGAGATGTGAGACAAAATCTGGCTGATGCCAGTGGCCTGTGCAGGGGTCTGTAGCTGGTCGGAAATACACAGGTTATTACAGGATGTGGTGTCATAAGCATGTGGTCTGGTTTCCTCACAAAATACTTTCCTCTATAATAATGTCTTGTCAGATGCTTGTGATTTTCACAAATACTTCTGCAGGGAATTTAATTGTTTTGAGTCCTAAACTGGAGCTAACTTCTGTTGCTTCTGGATTCAGAGGCAAAGAAAATGGGCGGAATGAGGACAGGGCCTGTGCTATCAATTTACCTTCTTCAAATTTCTCTAGGTATAGCAATGTAAAACACACCGCTAGACGAAACACGGGACACACATTATATTACCGAAGACACTTGCTACACATTTTAAGCAGCGCGTCGCTACCATCTCTGAGCCCACACTTGCAGACCTGTGCGTATCCTGCACAACTGCTAAAACACCTCTGACATCTCCTGATGGCCCTGCAAACCGCCTAAACACAAGGATGATCCAGTTGAGCTCAGTTGTCACAGTGAAGAAGTTTGCTAGATGTGGATGAAAATGCCTGAGCGAGATAATTCTTTTGAAGGCTGATTATATACCTTCAAGTGCCTGGATTTACAGAGTACATTTCACCTTGAGCCTGCTTTGATTCTATTCTATATGTAAAGACTCTTTTCCAATTACTTGAAGAGACAAATCTGAGGCTGATTATATGAAGGTCAAAACCCACCAGACATTATTTTTGTAAGCGCTAGAAGTTATTTCAAAAGAAATATTACAGGTTGAAGTAAAGGGAAACGTGGTAGATGGACTGAGATTTTGCTGGTTCCAAAGAGAACTGTTCTCTGCTGCAATGAAAAAAAAAGTTTATCCCAAAAGTCTAAAATTTTCACATCACTTTATTATTATACCAGAATAATATTTTAGTACCACATACTGTTTTATTGCTGAAGTACTTTGAAAATTTCAGACTTTCAGAAGAGAGTGCTTTTCTCCCCCCAAACTGTTGTCTGCTGTGAATCACTCTCTAGTGAACAGAGCGGTAGCCTCAGCAGTCATGGTATGCCTGGAAGTGCACCGATACTGTAGCGATAGTTACTATATGGCACATTCTGCCTGTGAGCTCTAAAGCTGAAACCCAAAGGCTCAGATAACCGACTCTACTTATTTATCCTACAATTTGGGTATCGAAATTAAGTCATTACTTAAGAAAAAAAACATGTATTACATTACCATGCAAACAAATTATCTACAATTTTTGAAGAACTTAAGTTTGAAACTCCTTTGTTTCAGAGAGAAAGTTCGCATTAACTGTGGACGGGTCGTTTGAAGGAACCCAGACCCACACGCTGAGCTCCTGCTTCTGTCCAACCTCTCCGACCAGGTTCCACTGCATCAAGTACAACCAGTCGGCGCTCACCGTGGCCCTGCCGCGGCGCAGGCGGCTCAGCAGGGTACGTGACCGCCACTAACGCTTAGCTAGCTCTTTGCTGTGTTTTGGGGGACCTCTAGGACCGAAGTCTGTGTGCAGGTCTGTGTATGCAGGGAATGGTAAGTGCGTGTATTTAAGTAAGGCGGGGAGACTGCTTTTACCTCTTCCCCGCCCCCCTCCCCTTTTTTTTTTTTGTATAATAATTAACTGAGTTTTTTTAACCCTCGTTTCCAGTCTATATCAAGTCAAAATGAAAGGGATATGAATGGGTCCGTGACTTTAGCTCTGAACTCGCTTCCTATACAAGAGAAAATAACAATAGCAGAGGTGAGAACAAGTCTTTTGTAATAAAAACCAGCCCCGATGCAGGTTCAGTTTGGTGGGTGGTGAGCACCTTACAGTTCAGTGGTTCAGTTCCTGTCAGACCCCCCGGGTACTAACTACAGTGTAAGGTGTGAATGACAGTCACTTTGCAACTATGCAAGTGGGTTTTTTTTTCTTTTGTTCTGCCTGTGGTTCCCGGCATGCTGCTCAACCCTGTTCTGAGTTTAAACTAACTTCCTCAGGACATATCTAATATGTTCATCAATGTACTATGCAAGCTAACAGTAATGGGTACGACAATTAAGACTTCTGTTTGCAAAGAGAAAGCCTGAAGGAGAAGATAAACCAGAACACATCTGTATGCCTGTGGTTCAGATGCCCAGCTTTCACCGACCTTCCCAGAAAAGGAAGGTTAAACCAGGTTTTCAGCTATGAAAAGCGGGGGGCCCTAAGCCCACCTGGCTCGGGTGAATGGCCCATTTCCATTCAACCCAGACTACATCTCTCGCAGGCCAGACCATTGCTGGCCTCATTGCTGTGCTGCAAAGACAGTGAAACTCAGCCCGTAGATCATGTGGGGGAGGCAGGCGCAGGATTAACGAACGACCTGACCATGCTTACACTGTTTGTATTGCGATTTTCAGGACAGGACAATTGACTTGTACACAAAGGCAAATGAATGGTAAGTGAGTCTTCAGCAAGACCTGACCCGATCCTGTAACTGGGAGACATTTGCGCCTATACAAAGGTCATTTGAAATCAGCAGGGGTCCATGCAGGCTCAGTTGTAAGCAGAGGTGTATTCATCTTTGGGTTGCAGGCACTTGTTTGCCAGGTGTGACTTTTTCAGTGCTGGAGAATGAAATCATGGGTCCCCTTTCCTCCAAGTTTCCGAGCTGTTAGCACAGCTCAGTAAGTAGTTCTCAATTTGTGTGTGTTATTACACCTGCAGGTGGAGAGAACAGCTCCACAAAGAAATCGTATTTTTATCTTATACAAACAAGATAACACCAGAGTATGGTAGCTGTTTCCCTAATCAACTGCGGTGCCTGTTGATAGTGGTTATGCAGTTACACACATGGCAGCACTATTCAAAACTTGAAAAATCAATTATATGAGCAAATAAAACCAGAAGTGTGTTGTTAGGAACCTTTTTAACATACCATGACAGTATGTCATGTTCTGCTCTGCCTTCCCATTTGCATTCTTGTTAGCAGCTACAGCAATGAGCAGAGGCCTGTCTGTGGTGTTGCTCTTTCTCATTTATTAAATTATACTGTCCAAGACTTGGTCTATAAATGCAGAGATAGCTGGAGTTGACTGCGGCAAGTAACAATGTAATTAATACTTATGCCCTGGTCTTAGGACTCAGGGTCTGTGTTTCAGGCCAAGAAACCTAGACGCCCGCCTGGGGTTCAGCCTGTGTGCCGATGAACAGGTTTTCCTGCAAAAGCGGAGGAAGGTGGTCGCTGCTGCGCTGAAGGATGTTCTTCACCTGGACGAAGATCTGCAAGAGCACGAGGTAAGTAGGAAAGGCACTGCTGAGGGATTCTTCTCTCTCCTTTTCCTCAAGCCTGGAGATGAGAAGTGATTTCTCACCGCCATCCAGATGAGAAGTGAGGACATCTGTCAGCAGCTCCTCCTCCGGGGCACTGTTTGCAGCCAGGGTGGTCTCAGCTGGTGAGCTCAATAGTCTGTCTGGATGAGCAAAGTCTCTACTTCCACTTGGCTTTCAAGTGAATTATTTGAAGGAGCTTCAAACCAATGAGTTTGGTCCATGTTTCTTATAAGTCTTTACTGAAGCATGAAGATCATCTAGTGTACCCCACAGGGATGTCCAGCAACTTGTATTATTTATAACTCATGGAGCAATGTTGCTTTATCTCTAATCTATGTGTTTTATTTTACTAGTGTCTGGATGTTGCTTTTGCACATCTGTTATCCCTTGATGTGGATGTGCCTTAATGCTGCTTTTCCACCTATGCTTTCTGCCCTCTTTTGTGTTGAGCAGGTGCCTATAGTGGCTGTGACCACAGCAGGATGTGGGATAAGAGCACTCACTGCCATGTACGGCAGCATTTTGGGTCTTCAGAAGTTGCGTGTTCTGGATTGCGTTTCATACATCAGTGGTTCGTCTGGCACAACATGGTGAGGAGTCATTTTGATGTTTGGATCTTGTTGCATTAAGCAAAACCCATGCTTTGTCTAGGGCAGGGGTCCTCAAACTACGGCCCGCGGGCCCGATACGGCCCTCCAGGGTTCTCAATCCGGCCCCCGGTATTTACAGAACCCCCCCACGGCCCCTCCCCCCCTCCCCCCCCCCCAAGCCGGGGGTTGGAGGGGGAAACCAAGCAGCCGCAGATGACTGCCTGCCACTGCATCCGCACACCGGCCCCCTGGTAAATAAGTCTGAGTACCCCTGGTCTAGGGGTTTAGATCTCAGCAGGGGTAAAGGGGCCTATTGAGTTACTGCTTCCATCTCTGGTCTACGGATGCCAGGGTCACCCATGAAAGACCTATTGTGCATCATACTTCTGGTGTCACTGAAGTAACTTATCCCTAACCACAAGAGGAGACTTTATTGGAAGGACAGACATCCTTAATCCTATGAAAAATGATCCTTTCTGGTTATTTTAGTGTTGGACAAAACCAGCACAGACAGCTTAGTGTAGCTGCTTGTATTGGATCCCAGATCAAGTGATTTTTGACTGGTTGAGCTTGCTCTGAGCAGAAATGCAAGTCTAAAGGCAAGAGGAGAGTAACCTAAAGGTAAAGCAGTAAGTACCAAGGCTCTGCAAAGTATATCCTCTGAATTTCAAAAGCAGCATCTTCATTCCTTTCTGTTTTCCACCATGTCTCCTGCCTGCAGGACAATGACAAAACTGTATGAAGATGCTGATTGGTCACGTAAGGATCTTGGAGAAATAATCATTGAAGCTCGGAAGCAAGCAGCCAAGTGCAAGATGGGGGCTTTTTGCTTGAGAAGTCTGAGGAATTATTACCGAGAGCTGAGCCAAAGGACCCAAGCAGGACATAAAACATCTTTTATTGATCTGTGGGGGCTCATGATTGAATCCATGTTAAATGACGGGGTAATGTCTATGCATTTTTCTTCTCATAAAGTTGGTGACTTGATCTTTATGATCATTATGAGAAATTAAAACCCTAGGAAGAGACACCTGGCCGATAAGACTGTACTTGGTATACAGGCAGAACACTGCTTACCTGCAATTAAAAACTTGGAGACATAGTGTATGTCTACACTGAAGCCTAAACTGTGATTGAACGTAACACAGAAATACTCAGGCTAGCTCTAGAGCAATCGGCATAACCAGCATGCTAATTAAATTAACACTGGAGTTGTCCAAGAATTTTTTGAGGTTCTTAGGTGTTTCTTTATGGCCCTATGCTCGTATATCTCCACCGCTGCAATGTTTACACAAGCTGTGGTCATACCTTGAATCTACTGCAGATGTACACTGCCTCTAGTTACTGCACTTTGTGATTTAGTGATGAGAAAGTATATAGATCCAGAGTTCCTGTGACATCTTATCTACAGAAACTGTGATTTTGCAGGTGCCTTTCAGCTCCTTCAGATTTGATCTTGCAGGACCTCCAGTTTCTGATGTTGTTGTAATGACACCATCAAAACTTTCCACGTAAATTAGCAGACTGATGATAGCTGGGGGAAAAGCTATTTTATTTTAAAATCCTGTAAATGTGACTTATATTTTGTCTAGGTGAAACAGATAAAATGAGGTGCTCTTGTTTCATATCACATTTCACATTGATTTCTGACCTCAGTGCTATGTAGCAAAATTTGCTAGAATTTGATTTGGCTGAAGTCCACTGAAAATCTCCATTTAATGTATAAGATAAGTTGTTAGTATTGGACAGCTCAAGGATTTTCCTCTGTAGATGTTAACTTTCAATGTGCTTTTCAAAAAAAAATCTTGACTAGAAGGGTCATTAACATGCTGTCTTGAAGAACTCGTGTTTAACAGATAAAGTATATGTGGAAATAGCTGAATTACCCAGATCTGCCCTATTTTTTCACTTACATTTAGCAATGCAAAGTGAGAACAGCATGTGAAGCAACTCATTACTGTTGAATACTGAAGGTAGAACATGGCTTGTTATCTTAACAATAGTTATTCCTGTTCCCATTATTTTCTTGCCCTCTATTATTCAAGCACATGGAAGCAAATTTAGGAGGAAGCTCAGGAAAGTTATATCACAGAATGACGGAATGGTCAGGGTTGGAAGGGGCCTCTGGAGACCATCCAGTCCAACCCCCTGGTAAAGCAGGTTGCGCAGAGGGGTTTGAACATCCCCAGAGAAGGAGACCCTCCAGCCTCTCTGGGCAGCCTGTCCCAGTGCTCCACTATCCCCAAGGGAAAGAGGTCCTCCCTCCTGTTCAGAGGGAATTTGTTGTGTGGCACTTCGTGCTCATTGCCCCTTGTCCTGCCACTGGGCATCACAGAAAAGAGCCTGGCCCCATCCTCTTGGCACTTGCCTGTAAGATACTTGTAGACGTTGATAAGATCCCCTCCCAGCCTTCTCCTCTCCAGGCTGAACAGGCCCAGCTCGTTCAGCCCTTCCTCACCAGGGAGATGCTCCAGCCCCTCACCTTCGTAGCCTGCGCTGGACCCTCTCCAGTAGCTCCCTGTCTCTCCTGAGCTGGGGAGCCCAGCCCTGCACAGGCACCTCACCAGGGCAGAGTAGGGGGGAGGGTCCCCTCCCCTGACCTGCTGGCCACACTCCTCCTGAGTGGATATCCTATATTCAGACTCTATAAGCTGATGTCTTTGAAGAACTGATTATCAGCCAACCAATTTTGTCTGTTTTGTTTCCCCCCCTCAAATCCAGAAATGCTACCACAGGCTTTCTGATCAACGTCAGGCAGTGAATCAGGGTCAGAACCCGCTGCCCATCTACCTTGCCCTCAACGTCAAGGACAAAGTTGCCACTAAAGATTTTAGAGGTAACGTTTCAATTCTGGAAAAGAACCTATGTTTTTACCTGGGGAGGTACAGCATGGGGCTACTGTAAATAATGAATTGTTTTAAATTCTCACTCCAAGCCAGAAGTCCTGTTCAGAGATGTAAAGAGTAACTGGGCAGGCACAGTCCATATTTTGAAAGATCTCCTGGCATGTAAGCATGCATATTCAGACATTAACTTCAGACTAATGACACAACATAGATCTGTGACACTGTCTCAGAAATGCTATGAATTCTTAAGGAATGGGATCCACTGGAGCCTTAAGTTTGCTTAACTTATGTTTGCCATTGTTGGCAATAAAAGCAATAAAAGTCAGTCCATGTCCTAGTCCACCTTCCATGAGAAAACTTCCCTCTTGCTACACAAAAAGAAAGAAGAATTTAAATTTTCCCTTAACCCTGACACCACGCTCTCGCAAACCTGCAGGCAGCGGGACAGCTGGTGCAGCGGTGGCTGTCAGCAGGTTTGCTCAGGGCACACGCTGAGCCAGGCTGCCCGTGAGGGCTGACGCCTGGCAGGTGTGTTCCACGCCTGGAGGCTTGTTTGATTTCAGCAGCGGAGCTAACGCTGCTGGTGCGTGTGTTGGTAGAGTGGGTGGAGTTCACGCCATACGAGGTGGGCTTCCTGAAGTACGGCGCCTTCATTCGTGCAGAGGATTTTGGCAGCGAGTTCTTCATGGGTCGCCTGATGAAGAAGCTCCCCGAGTCCCGGATCTGCTTCATGCAAGGTGATTCACCAGGCTGGGGGAATGACAAGCTTTTAATATAAACACTAATGATCCTGGAAATTAGTCCCCAGAAAGCTGCTGTTCTGCATTTGGCAGCAGAGGTACCGGGTCAGCCAGCTGAAATTCAGCCTGTCCCCTGAACTCACTCAACTGCCCTTGCTAGCAAAGGTGGTTTTATCATTTGGACTAAGATAAAATGAAACTGAAATGGCAAAAAAAATGTTGTTACATGATTTCATGAGTGCTTTTGAAGCATCACTGTTGCCCGCAGCTTGCGAAATGTTTTGAAAGTTGGAAATCCCTGAGACATTGTGGAAGCTGAAGGTAATGTTGAGAAGAAATAGAGCAAGAAAGAGGGGAATCAGAGAAGGAGCTGGCTGAAAATACTTCTTTATCAAAGGAAAAAGGAAATGAAAATAGGAAAATGACAATGTAACATTTCTCAAAAAAATGTTCCAGGGAAAATGTGTGTGGCGGAAGGGAAAATACTTGGAAATTTCTTCTGAAATAAGTTTGCCTTCTGAGCCAGATCTGCCACTGAAATAGATGTCTGAACTTACACAAAAAATTGACAGAAATACAAAAAAGTTAGAGAAGAGCTGTGGAAGGAGCAGAAGGCAGTTTTTTAAAGAAACTTCCTTGTGTTTACCTTATCACTGCTTGTTATACCTTTCCCACTTCCTAGGAATGTGGAGTAGTATCTTCTCCAAAAACCTTTTGGATGCCTGGCATGCAGCTGACAATTCGGAGGACTTCTGGCACAAGTGGACCCAAGACAAAGTGACTGAAATAGGTAAATCTCAAGTACCCTTTGACTCATGGCCTCCCTCCTCCAGGTGCCTCTGGTAGGGTAACTGTGCTCACATTTCTCAGTTTTTGTTTTTTTCTGTCAGCCTGGTGCTCTCAGCCTCAGTGTATGGGAGGCACCAGGAAAATCAAGTGATTTGATTTTAATGAATAACCAATGCTTTGCTTAAAGAATGAGATTCTTGTTAGAAGGAAAGGCACTATCAGTCAGACCTTGATGGCAAGGAGACAGGGATGGATATGTAATGAAAATGGGTATGTAAGGAAATTAACTGGAACTCACAGCAGAGCATAGGGAAAAATAACACAATGCTGAGAGCTGTGAACACATGATTACTCTTGGTAGAGCGGCTGACCCTTTCTCCTCTTTGTGCCTAGCCTCCTCTTGATTGTGGTTATATTCCAATTGCATGTCTCTAGAGGAACAGCCAGACTTGCCCGAGAAGCCGTATGAGATGGCTACATGCATGTTCACTCCTACGAGTGGTCTCTCCACGGCTCTCCGGGATATCCTGACGGACCGCCCTGCTGTCTCCAAGTACCACAACTTCCTGAGAGGCTTCCAGATGCACAACGAGTACATCCAGCAGGAGCACTTCACCAGATGGAAAGGTGTGGCCAGCGCTCCTGCCTATGTGCCTCAGCTGCTGCTGGGGCAGGCACAGGGGCTGGGAGTTAGCGAGGGGCCTTCGTGTACCCTTAAGAGAACTGTGTGGGCTTTGTGGTTAGTTATGGGTGCTTGCTGAGAGGAGAGAAGGGAGAACAAACTCCTCACATCTCTCTGTTCCAGTAACACAACTGTTCAATTTTTGGGTGGTCTGGTGCTGAAAGTCCTCACTGGGATGAAAATTACTGGGCTCTGCACATATGGAACGCTTGCCTAGGTTTTGGTGCAGTTCATGGGTTTGGAACCATCAATAAAATGAGAGTGGAGAGGCTGATGGGAGCTTTAGGATCACTGCATGCTATCCGAAAGCAAAGGGAAAACCCTGCAGGGGAGGGAAGCTCACCTTCCTTTTGCTTTCTAACTTCATGGATGTCTTTCTGCAGTTTATCGGTGCTGAATCTTGTACTCTTTAGACACTTTGCTAGATGCGTCGCCTAATGACCTGAGAGGCAACTCAGAGCACCTGGAGTTGGTGGATGCAGCTTTCTTCTTTGAAACGAGCTGTCCACCCCTTATGAGACCAGAGCGGAAAGTGGATGTCATCATACACTTAAATTACACTGGTGGATCACAGACCTTGGTGAGGACTCTCAAAAATGTCTTTGTTTAACTTTTCCTTGGCTTTCTGCAGCTTTCAGTCAGGTGCCTGTAAATGTGGAACTTAGCAGAATATAGTAACATGGTGTTTCTAAATCTCAGAAGAAGAATGGAAATTCCCAGAGGGGAAAATGTCTTTATTTTTCTCAAGTTACTTTTGAAACAGCCCTAAGTGCCTCACCAATGAAATACAGTGACGCAGTGAAGTTATGATGGTCAAGCTGCAACTTCTGTAAGATTTAATAGCAAAAATACAGCTGGCAAAACTGTGATTCAGATGCTGAATTTAATCTGCATTTTCCTTAAATGTATAAGTATCTATTTGTCTTTTTATTCTAATATGTGATCTTCTAGCTGTTCAAGAACAACCTAGGGAGGAAGAATTTCTTCACCTTTATTTTTACCTCTCAATAAATATAATTTTTCTCCTCCAATAGTGGGCTTGAAGCAAGATATCAAATACATTTACTATGTTGCAGAAATCTGCTTTGGTTAAAATGGTTATATAGATTTTGAAAGTGGTATTCACCACATAGAAAAGACAGATTTAAACTCCCAAATACAGACTTGTAATTGTAAACCTGTCCCTGAAGGGCACCACAGAAAACACAAAGCTTACTGGTTAAGACTCTGTCACTTTTTTGGGTGGAAGATACTTTAATGCTGCTCTTACATTGTGATGCCACATGAAAAATATTTGTCTTTGTCCTGCAGCTGAAAAAGAGCATGCATGATAACTTGCACTACATTTCTTTCTTGTACTCTGAAGTATTTTGGAAATACTTAATTCAAACAAACTGAGGTAGTACTTCAGTGTTTTGTTAGATAATTTAACAAAGCTGGTCATCACGAATGAGCTTTCTGATGAATGCTTTTAGTGCTATATTTTGAGGTCTAAAATACGTTAGCTTGAAATCTCATGTTATTTCTAAAATTCAAAATTATAGAAATGGGTAAGCTGGTCTCAAAACCTTGCTAAAGTCTCTTGTGGTCAAGTCACAAGCTGTACTGCTATATAAACAGATAATGTAATTGGCGAATCTTACTGTCCTGGACCACAAATTTAGTTCTGTTACATTCTTCTGACTTAGCTCTCCTTTAATCAATGATGCTCTAAAACATGCTTTGAATTAATTTGTTCTGATTCTAAATCATAATCCCATTTTAGAGGTGTGACTTGGTACACATTTAAAGCCTCTTGATATTAGGTGTTTTCCTGAACATTTCCAAATAGCTCCTCAGACAAGATAAAAAGAGTCCCTGGGCTGCAGGCACTCGCGTTATTGCTAGTGGTCCAGTGGGATCAGTCTATTTTGTGCAACTCTGTATGAATTACTGGGCTTTGGCAGCAGCCTGATCTTGGGTGTCTTTTCCATTCATTACACTGCTGCCATGACCAGCCCCTGGAGCAGGCCTGCAGATACTTCACAGAGCAGGGAATTCCGTTTCCCAGTTTCGGGCTGAAGGACGATGAGAAGAACCTGAAAGAGTGCTATATGTTCGATGGTGCAGACACCCCAGGAGCTCCTCTGCTGCTTTATTTTCCTTTAGTGAATGACACCTTCCAAAGATACGTAGCACCTGGTAAGTTAACAGTACCCACCTAATTTTATTGACCCAATGAACTTTCTCACTCCCTGGGTGTTTTTGCCTCATCCCAATACAAAAATCCTTTGTTTGTTTGCTTGTTCCTACTAGCTAATGAGTTGTAAAATGGGATGACACTGTTTGCAAAAGCTGGTAAAATCTTGTGTATAATTTTAGTTTGAGTCTTAGCACAATTCAGTGAAAGAAGAAAAATGTTCCTCAAGTCGAGGAATGGGAACTAATTTCTTCTTGTGATCTCCAAAAGTTTACTGCAGCATGTAGAACAAAGCATATTTTTCAGATTATGTATTTTTATGGCAGTCAGATCTAGGGGAGAATTACCTGTACAGTATAGAATGGTTCTGTGGAGGGCCACTGTGCTTTCTATATGGGCTGTTTAATGTGTTGGTTGTATATGCTGGAAAATCAAAGCAATAGTGTGTAAACTAATACAGTCACGGCATCCTTTTGGGCTAGCATTTGAGACGCAGGCTTTGTTTTATGATGATTTCCAAGGCCACTAATACTCTGCTTCCTCCTGTACTATATATTTCGTATTCCTTTTCCCTTTAGTGTGTATTTTACTCAACAACCTACAGGGTAAGACTGTGAACACCTGTGGCCACACAAAATGATGTGCCTCGAGCTGGCCAGTAGAAGGTGCCGGTTGCAATGGAATGATGTTTAGTGACACTTTTTTTTTTTTTTTAAATAGGCTTTATTCAGAAGTAGATTTTGCAGCGATCATAGCACTGCATTTGTCTTCATAGCAATTTCACTCTCTCTAAATTATCTATCTAAATTAAAATGTGATCTCTCTAAATTATTCTTGACACAGTGTATCAGAGTACTGTAATTTCCTATACAAACACATTCCTTTTTTTCCCTTGACAGGCATGTCACGTAGTGCTGCCGAAATGGAACTCGGCAAGGTTGATATCTCCAGTTTCTGCTCCCCTTACTCAACGAGAGAGGTCTCGCTGAAAGCAGAAGACTTCAACAAGCTCTTGAAGCTGACTAATTACAACATCATGAACAACGAGAACATGATTCTTCAGGCCTTGCGCATGGCCGTGGCACGGAAGAAACAAGCTGTGAGCCAGCCAGTACCACAGGCACAGTCCTCTGCTTGAACAGCATTTTCCTCACCCTTACTGAGTATTTACCATGACTGCACATATGGAATAGCTACTTCACTGTTCTTGGCAGGTGCCATCTCTTTCTAACTAACCTTCTCAAAAAAAGAAAACTTGATGTGTTTGATTCATAGCCGCATGGTTGGGTTTACTAAGCAGTAGTTGCTTTTCGATCCGGAGTTGTGATATCAAACACAGCAGTCTATGTTCATGCCATCTCGCTGTGATGTTCAAGAGGCGAAGATTTAGCTCTGTGTGATTGGGAAACAGTTTTAGCTCTCTGTCTCCGCAATCTCTTACTGTCTTGATGGCTAGTCACTAGTATATTTTCAACTGCAAAATATTCTGGCATTTTGTTGGGACCATTGGCAGCAAATCCATGAAGGCCTCATCACCACCTTCTGTGTCTGAACATGCAGTATTGATTTAAATAATTTTACGTAGTTTTAATGACTTGAATTAAATGGTGTTCTACCTTCTGAAAGTTTTGTTCCCGGGTGCTTGTTCTGTTATGAGCTGTAGTGAAATGTATTTATCTTACAAAGGGTATTTGATGTTTCAATGTGTTGGGTAGCAGCTATATGGGTGGGTAGCCTTTTAGGTCTTTGATGACATCTATTTCCTACCAATTAAATCAAACTTACAAATTTGTTTTGAAGGACCATTGCTATTTCCTCTCACAATCAACTGTGTTCTGTCTCAGATCACGTGTGTGCTGCAGTTGTCTCCCTGCAGTGCAATTTTCCTTCAGCGTTATCTGGACGCTTGTTCAGTGTAATGAGTTGAAATATTATTGAAACAGTGTGTGAGGGGGATCGCAGAATGTATGGTAGTTGCACACACAGAATCACGCTGGAGAAATGGAGGAGGATACCAATATTCTGTTTGCTGCATCCCAGTTGTTAAACAACCACAAAATGTGAAATACAGCTTCAAGGTACACTAGTACAAATTAAGGTTATATGACTGCCACAGTTTAACTGCTTATTTGACAAATACATTGAAGTGCAGTGGCTGAGGGGGGGAAAGCTGATTTATACACAGATAGCACAAAAGCGTAACAGCTCTCAAACACCAGCGCAGTTGCCAAAGAACAGAAGAAATACCTGTCCTGGGAATGTGCTAGTTAGTGCATGCACATGCCTGATAAAGGACCTGATGAGCAACCTGTCAACAAAAAGCAGCCCTCCTCTTCAAGCTGTACAAGGAGACGGTTTGTAATGCAGGAGACAGTTGTGTATCGTTCCCAATAAGCAAGAGTCCTGTCCACCAAGGCGTGGATGTTGGTCAACATCACTGTGTACTTGGATGTGGATATATAGCAGAATTAGATACCTTGTGTTTCTTCCCTCTCAGCTAATGAGACATTCCATAAGTAAACTCTCTGTCCCTTTGGATGGGTTTTCAGAGGTTATGAAGAAATACAAGCTGTTCAGATTAAAAAAAAAGATGGAAAAGCCCCAGTGTTTTGAGGAGAGGGGAACCTACTCAGATGTACTAATGGCCAAGGAAGGCCCAGCAGAGAGACATGTAGCTTCTGGTTTGAGATTAATTCTTCCTCACAGGTGAGTTACTGGAGGAAGGCTGGAGGCCTTTTCTAGAACTGCAGCTGGACGGAAAAGTCGGGGTTTGCTGTCTCGGTCACCGCCTCACAGCAGTGCCGTGGGAGCGGGCGCGGGCGGCGGGAGCCCGCAGGGTGGGCCCGGCTCGAGCCGCGCGAGGAGCCCCGCCCCGCCCCGCCCCGCCCCGCGGCTCCCGGCGGGGGGCAGCGGCGCAAGGGGAAACGCTCCGGGCAGAGCAGCTGCGGCGGCGGGGGGGGGGGCGGGGAGCACAGCCCGGCCGGGGGCACTCGGGGTAGGGGGCGGGAGGCGCTCCCGGCGCCGCAGCAGAGCTGCTTACGGCGAGGAGGGCCCTCCCCTCCCCTCCCCTCCCCTCCCATCCCGGGGCAGGGGGTGCCCGGAGGAGCCGTGACCCGCGGTCGGCCCGCGCCGGAGTGGCTGCGGGCAGGGCCGGCGGCCCGGCGGGGCGAGGCTGCGGCCGAGGGGCTGCTGTGCCCGGGGGGGTCCCCGCCGGGGCAGGGGACCAGCGTGAGGAGGGTCCCCCCGCGGGGAAGGGGCGGCGGGGGCAGCCTGGCAGGGACTGACGGCAGCCCCGGCCCTGCGCCCCGCGGGAGGAGAGACCGTGGGAGCGAAGCGGAGCCCGGGAAGAAGGTACGGGTGGGGAAAGGTGTTCTGATACTTAGTTTTAATTTATCATCCTACTCTAATGTGACTGGTAATAAATTAAACTGATTTCCCAGGGCCGCGTCCGTTTTGCCCGTGGCGGTAAGTGCTGCGCGGTCTCCCTGGCCTGTCTTTGACCCGTGATGTTTCTGTTGTTTTCTCTGCACCCGGCGGCCCCGCAGGCAGGGCCAGGGGCCGCAGCCCTCGGCACCGGGTGGCTGGAGCTGTGCTTGGCTGAGGGCGGTTTGTTTGTGGGCAGAAAGCATCTCCCGTAGCCTTGGTGCTACCATAGCCCTTCATCCCCAGGCCAGACTTCCCCAGGGGAACGGCTCGGTTCAGCTGCTGCAGAAGCTCACAAACCAGTCCGGGTTTAACTACTTTCAGATCAGTTTTCTCAGTTTGGGGATAGATAGCGAAGTCTGCTTGTGTGATTGAGGGTCTTTTTTTGCCAGGTGCAGTGTTGATGGGAGGAGTGCTCTTCTGTGTCTTTTCACATCTCGTTAATTGGAAGGGTGTTGAGAGTCGGTTCCTGGTCCTAAAGTGGATGATGAGTAAAGTGATTTTCATTCAGTGGGAAGTTGTAAAGCCAGATTTGACCCTATTGTGCATTGTCCTGGGGTGTGTGTGTGTAGAAGGGGGAGACGGGCTGTGGGTACTGTGGGTGTATAGTACCACCTCCAGCAGTTCTCAAGTGGTCGTTTTGTGTCGGACGTCTGGCCGTGTTCCTAGCTGGCCCTGTGCAAGGGCTGTTCACCTGCGTATCTGCTGCTGCACGGTTTTCTGCCAGAAATTGGAAAAGTTAGGTGTCTGTTTTATGTCATAACTTGATGACACTGCGTCGTGTTTAAAACATCTAGATGTTAGCATTTAAGACGAATCAATATGTGCCCGGGTTTGGGATCTGTTCTTTTTTGTCTTGGTTTACTCAGAAGTTTTGGGTTTGTGGAACGGTTCTGAAAGCAGAAATATATAAATCCACCTGCCAAGTATACGAATGAAATTGGGGAAACATCTACCAGCAAGCAACTCAACGCCCTCTACCTCCAAGAAGAGGAAAATAAGAAAAATTGTCTTGAAATAGAAGATCTTTTAAGGTTATTTCGTCCACAGTACTTTTGGTTGTTGATTGGGGTGCTGTAGAGCTGTTTTCCTCCAGCCTAGGTGGAACTGCTGTTATCTTCTCTGAGGCGTGCATTGTTTAGGCTGTCAGGTCATAGGTATCCATGTATAAGTGCTGTGCGTTATCACTCCATTATCTTGAATTGCTAATAGGTCTTGGCACCTTGGTGTGTGCAGCCTCCTCCCCCCAACGCACAGCGCTGGTGTTTAGCTATCAAATAAACTCAGCAGATTCCCTCCCCTTCTCTCTTCATAATTTCCCTTTCACGCAATGAGGAAGGTGGGGCGTGGATAAGGTCTTGCTCCTCAGCAGGTGCCTCCTTAAAGTTTGCAGAGGTACTTGGTGAGTCACTGCCAGCTGTTGGCTCTAACAGTGAAGTGACATTTGTATCGGACTTGTATGCAGCTGGGAGCACAATGGGCTCATACTGGAGTGCTCATGAGGTAAGAATGAGAAAGTTCAGACCATAATTCATTAGGAGCTGGAGATGACCCGAGGCAGGTTTGTGGCTGGGATTCTGTTGTCTAGAAGAGGACTTCAGAGCTGTTAGTCCATATTCATTCATGTATGTATTTACTTATGTGAGGATGACTGGCAGCGTTGCTGATGTTGGCTGCCCTGGGGAGGCACTTTTGGTAGCAGAGGGAAGTTCAGCCACAGTGGATGATGCTCATGGAGGCTGGGAAATGGTCTGAGGTGCCTCGCAGGAGCCTGCTGTGCTAGCAGCCACCTGGTAGTGGTGTGCATGGGAAGGTCACTGACTAAAGACAGTGATTAATCCTGGACACAAAGATGGTTCTAGCTTGATATTTGTTCATGACTGATGCCCAAGAAAATCTTGATTTGCCTTTGTTCATAATGTCTGAGAATTTTTGTTTTATTATTATTGCTTTTTTTTTATAGAACATAGACATGAGGGAAGCCCTAAAACTGCCTGTTGGGCTCCAAGGAGTCAATATACTCTGTCCTCTTCTCAGCTCAGAAATTAACCTGCTGTTTCACTGTGAGCAAGTTATTTAATCATTCTGTGTCCGCTTCCCCACTGTAAAATGAAGATTAAAGGGCTTCTCTTTATAACATGGATGTGTGTTAACATAAGTGTGCATTGATGCTTGGAGACCTCAAATGTGGGATCCCCATGGCTTAAGAAATAAAAAACGTTGAATGTCTAACCAAACTGGCTGAAGAAACACTAAGGATCTACAGGTTAACCCTTCTGAAAGGAGGGGAGGGTAATGAACAGAGCCTGGCAATGGTCTTTGTGTGGGAAGTACATGTACAAAGCAAGGAACCAGACTGTCCTCTCCGCTCTTCCCTTTGCCTTTAACCACTGCAACACCCTCATGAGAAAGAGTAAAAGTAGAGGCTTCTTGGTGATGGCGAGGCAGGGAAATTATTCCATCCAGAACCTGAAACCAGACAGAAAACATTAAAACATGCTCTTCTGTTTTGGAGGGAGACATAAATACAGACCAAGCTTGGCTTATTATAATTCAAGAGTGATAGGGGAGTTTGTATCCAGGTTCTCAGCTGGGTCAGTACCTAACTGTAAAAAGTGACATAATCCCCTCAAAAGAATTCAGTGAAGTCATTTTGCTAGCAGAGAGTGGGAGAGGGATTAGGTAATTAATTACTTTGGTGAAGCAATAGCTGAAGTTTCTAAAGGTACTAAAATCTGTTGGAATTAATAATTTTTTGGGGTTGTGTGGTTGTGTCTAGTTATTTGTCTTTCCTTCTGTGCTTGATGTTTCAGCTAACGATAGTTTTTTACAAATATCCATCATCTGGTTTGCATGGGGATGTTTTGTTAACGACTCTGCCTAAGCAGTTTTCTTTCATGTAGGTTCTGCTGCATTTGTGCCAGAGGTGCCTCACTCCCTGAACAGTTTCATTTTCCTCTGGGGTCGTGATGATTTTGAACATAGCTAAGATAATGAAATCCTTGGCACCGTGATTTTATATTTTACCGTGGATTGTTTCTGTTTCCCAGCAGTTCCTTGCATCCCCTCATTCTCTTCTTCCTGACCACAATAGCTGAATGTCACACAACCTTTCATGTATTTGCTCTTCACTGTTTCTGGGAAAAATTCCTGATAAAGATATTAAATGGAAAGTTGGAATTTTTACTAAATGAAATTATCCAAAGAAAATATCTGTTTTCCGTGTGAAATTTCAACTGTTCAAGAGAATTAAACTTATTTTTTCTTTCTCTACAGGTGTTTAATGGAGGTGCTTCACATACACGCTTGTTCTTTGCTAGCTTATTTTTCCAGCTTAATTGTTGACAAAGATTTCTTTTAAATTTAAATGACCTGTTACGTAATGCAAGAATTAATTTTATTTAAAACCATTTTACTGTGTTTTCCATTTTACTGTTATTTCTTCTGTCAGTAACTTACATGCACAGAGGAATTATATCCTCTTTTTCTGCCTCTTTCTTTAACTTGACATAGACATGGTTTCAACTTGCAAAGCAGTGCAAGTAGTTCATCTTCCAGTTTTGCTGCACGGCTTTGGAAATTGCAAAACACACTTATTGGAGGGCATGTTTTATGAAGCATAAACAACTTAATATTAATTCAGGTAATAACTTTGTCATTTTTCTGCAGAGCGAAGAATGTCCGTGCTGCTCACTCGCTGTGAAAATCATAAGAATGAGAAATCTGAGAAAGGCAGATCTGTGTGAGTATCACAGTCTTCCCTTGTGGTTCCCAGTAGTTCGGTTCTGAAAGCAGAGAATGTAAGCAAGCACTGTAACTTGTCTGTGTGTATGAAGTGTTACTACTGTGGTTTCAAATACTGATTGCATATTTGAATTTGGACTATTCTTAGAGTACAGTTTTGTATAACAATAGCTTCCAGTTTGTAGAATGTTACTATTAGTGGAAACATCAAAGATCTACCGTGTTGTACTGTGAAGTGGCTTAACTGCTAACAAGCTTCAGAGCCAGTTTTGCTGAATAAATTCAACTGTTAATTCTCAGCTGCGTTTTTTTGATGCACTGAGATGCAGGCTGTACCTCTGCTTCTGCACAAAAATGCCAGCACTGATTCGAGTGGCTGCCAGAGCCTGTGGGGTAACATGGGAGCTTTGGTGTCATCTTTTGTACCGGTCAGGTTTTTTTGCAGACAACAGAAAAACATACAGGCACCTCTGATTTTCTGTTTGCTTAAGAGAAAAAAAAGAAACCATAAGATATATAATGCTTCTCTTTCTTATCCCCAAACAACTTTTTTCTTTCAAATGTTTACTGAAGTGTGTTCAAAATGCCAGACTTTCAAGGCAAAACAAGTACCATGGAGATGTTTCTGGGGACTTGGTAGAACGGGTGGAAGTGGAAGTGAAGGGAAAAAAATCTCAGCAGTTACTTGGGCTGGAGAAAGCGAGCTGAAGGTCAGCTCAAATAGGTGCCTCAGAGAGAAAGAACAAGGCAGGAATGCAATGGAAAGGAAGTGCATGTGAACCTTTGCATACTTGGACTAAGTGATCTCAGCAAGTGTATGTGTCTTCATGGAGATCGCTGTTTAATTCTTGCTTTTCTGCTGTTGAGCCCAGCACAGAAATATTGCCTTTTCTTGAAAAGAGCACATCTTCAGAGAAGAATGAAAGGATGGTTCAGTTCTTCTTCTGTCTTTGTAATTTCATTGGAACTGTTTTCTGGCATAAATGATACCAGCCCAAGGGAATGTCTAAATTGCCCTGACAAGCCGATAGCATCAAGATAACCACTGCTTACAGAGTTGATAGCCAAGTAACTGCCTCTGGCCTTAAAGTCAGGGATGTTTATTTCTTTCTCAGCCTTTTATAATGATTGGAAATCACAGCCTTTGCATTCCTAAGGACCAAAAAACTTCCAGAAATCCATAGCTGTTTACCTTAGTTCTTTATCGTTTATTAGTTTTTACCCTGTATCTTCATTTTGAGCAGACATTTAACTTCCTGATTGCAGGTATGAAGTTACATATCACTGCAGATTTGCTTCCAAAGCCAGATGTGGAGGAAGGTCTTTACAGGCAAGAGCTAGAAGAAGCAGTGCTAGGTGACAGGGTCTGTGAGGAGCATCGTTGTCCATTCCCCCTCCTAGCTGCCTTTCTTTATCGTGCAACAGAGCACCACTTTTTATTTTCCCCCGAAAATCAGGAGCAAGCTACCTGTGGCACAGCAGAGAGCCAGTGAGATTTTATCTGCGCTGTACCTATATACTCTTTCAGAGAACTTAATTTTATTAGTGGAGCCATGCCGTGTGTTGTGATACACATTACAAGAAATGAGACTGTGTTAAAAACCATTACGTTGAATTAGAAAACCATTGTAAGAGTGTAGTAGGAACCGTTATGTGGTAGCCCTTACATTCTTGACAAAAATGTTGTGCAGCAGGATTTTAACACCTAAACAAATGAGAGAAGTCCTCAAAGGAACGTGTTAAAAAACTGTTAGGGAGGAGAGAGGTACTGGCGTGTACAGTGAAGTTTTAGTCTATACCAAGGTCAGAGCGGTGTAGGTTGGAATGCATTTGGGGGCAGCGAGACAAGCGGGGACTTTGAAAGCAAATTGGGGAATCCTACACGATGCATTTCATTGCACAGGAATAGTCACTTGAATGTAGCAACAATGCCTTAACTAGTTAGGCCTACATGTCTATTTCTGTAGATATTTACTTTCCCAGCATTAGTCTTTGCTCAAAAATGATATATTTTTATATATGTATATATTCTATTTTTTTTTGTGGGTATGTATTTGTCATGTAATTACTGTATTTATTTAAATATTTGTAAATAAGTGAAATATATTTGGCTCAAAATCTGTTTTAGGAAAAGATTATATTTCCCACTTGCATTTATTTGTTTTAATCACCATTTCTACACAATTTCAATTTGTTAAGAGTGGCATAGATGAGGACAGAGAGTTGAAAGATGGCATGGAAATAATTCAGACTGCAAGAGCCATTGGTACTTTCTTGGAGTCAGAGTCTGATAGCCTGAGCTGTGTTCTTTGGAAAACTGCCTGTCAAAGATGGGTATGCTTTGCTTTGCTTTGCTTCAGCTGTGGCACTGCACAGCAAAAATGTCCTCCTTGTGCAGAGGGACTGCTGCCTACAACCCACAGTGTCCATGCCTCCTTAGATCTTGTACATGTCTATATATTATGGGAATTTTTTTTTATTATTATGGTTTAGCTGTAGCAATCATCTATGATCATGATCTCCTGACTTTTTCCCTTTGTGTCAGACAAAAGATTGTATTTGTACATGGTGTGAGCATAATAACAAGAATTAGGCTACTAGTGTGTGTTGAAATCTGATAGGAATGAGGCTTACCCATGAATCAGAAGGATTTCCTCCTACATTATGTATGCAACTACAATCTGAGAGGTACGTATCATTCCCAAGAGACAGCTGTTGCAATTTCTGGGCACATTTGAGTTTGGCTAAAATTTTCATGTCAAAAGTTGTAAGAATAGCGATACCAGAAGCAGTCCAAAGTTTCATCTGGATCGACAGTATGCCCCCAGAATTGACCTATAGTAAATGCTTTTGGGCAGGACAAACACTGAAGCATGCTTTTCCCTGCCCACCTCTTTCAAGAGTTCTGTGGTTCCTGAGGTCTGTGGCTCAGAGATCTGGCTCCTGAGTCAAAAGTAGTGTTGGCATTTAATTGCCATACCCCAAAATGCTTGGCACTTGGAGGCCACTAAGGGATTTTACTTCGGTATCTCTCAGCTCACTTTGCACTGGACAAGAGCCTAAATGCTCTTTCTTAGTGTCACAGGACAGCACCAGGCCTGGTTTCAGGTCCTTATTCTTCGGGGAGGTCTATATACTTACATTGCGAAGTAAATTGTTATGGACATTTCTTTTTTCTCTTCTTTGCCTCTTGCATGGGCAGCAAAAATGCCTACTTGAGAAAAGCTGGTCCTTTTCAGACTGGCCTGAAAACACCTTTTCTGCATAGTAGGTAGGGATAACTCTTACGCAAAGACAACTGACCCCTTGTATTTACTCCAAAACTGGCAGAAAGCATTTCATTAACAGCTGCATGACTGCCCTGTTTCTTACTTTAAAACTGCAAAAGCTTGGTGGCTCTTGCAAACATTCATGCATCCACCATTTCTGCAGAATCTGGATTCACTGCCAGGATGGTACCATTTCTCTGCAGCTGTATAGGATGGTATGTGGAGATGTTGGAGAGAAGTGTTTAATCGCGCATAGTCTGAGCATTGATCATCCAACAGGGTTTGCTTGAGGCACCGGCAAAACAGGGAGCCGTTGGCAGCATCAGGAGCAGGGGGCACACACCCGGCGTGCCTGGGCTCTCCGCTTCCCTGCTCCTCTGTTGCAGTGCACAGGGGCACAAAAGTGGCCGTGCTGGATCAGACCAAAGGTCTCTGCTGCCCCTTGTTGGAGAGTGGCCAAAGGCCAGCGCCTGGGGAGGAGTATGAGAGCAGAGTGAAAGCACACAGCGCACACTGCACAGTGTGCTCTCCAGCCGCGGGTCACTTCAGCATCAGTTAGCTTCCCAGGCCGAGTACAATTGTTCTATGAATGCAGCAGCAACTCCAGTCCCCTCCTGAACCTACATAAACTCCGTGAATCGACAGCAGTCTTTGTCTGGCCTCTGGTTTCCATGTTACAGAAACTTTTCCTGCAATCACAATGCCTCATCCTTGTTGTGGCAAAAATCAGTTTTGCCTTCCCCACTGAAAGGCCTTGAATTTGTTCTGCCATCCAGTGACTTCCCGTGATCCTCCCTTACCTTCTCTGCCAGCTGACGTAGTGTAGTGGAGATTGACTTCCAGAAGGCTTCCTGCATGTGGGAAGGGACTGGTTGTTGCAAAATTGTTGTTTTCCAAGGGCTGGTCCACCAGCCAAAACCACTGGAAGGGGGTATGGCTTTCAATTCCCCCCCCCTCATTTCTTCACAGAAGTCTCTGAAGGTCCCTTGAAGCCGCTTTCATGCAGGGCTCTGCATTTCCACGACTTAACCACCGGAGGGTTTCTTTCTGGAGAGGCTGCTGTGCTGGCTGAGCAGGCTGCATTTCACCCTGCGTGCCCGTCAGCGGAACTAGGCCCCGCGCTGTCTGCGTTCCCCCGAGCAGGCCTTGGTTTCAGCGGGGCCGCCCAGACCTGCCTGGCTGCCTGCGGCCCTGTCGGAGCACACCGGGTACTCTGTGCCCAGAGCCTCCCCGCAGGCTGCCGGCTGCCTCACACAGCCAGAAAATCGGGCTTAGCATGTCCCTTTCTTGGCGGCAGGGCTCGCTCATCTTCCAGGAGGGAAGAACCGTTTGTCGGATGGTCTACGAGTGAAATATAAAGTAACATCTTCTACATGCATGTGTTTCACAGAAATATTTCTTTCAGGAGACAAAAAAGTCTTTATAAATATTGGCTTGCCCTACCTCATATTTAGCAAAGGCCAAGGCTCCAGAAAGCTTTTCCTGGAATGGCCTACAGCTACTCTTTTTTTTTTTTATTTCTTTTCTTTCATGTGACAAGCTAATTTCAGCCAGCATTCTCATTAGATAAAGCCTTGCGTTTGTCTTTATAGGATTAAATCTGAGCCTTGTTGCTATGTAATTTCACAGCAAACTCCCAGTATTACACTGCTTGTTGATTTTAAAAGTTGGAAAGGCAGTATTACCCACGTTTTGCTTTATATCACCTAAATCCCACGTAACACCATCATAATAGTGAAATCGCTTTCATGGCCCTGTTCTCCAAAGGAAACTGTTGGTGCGTGGAAATGACTGAAGACGTGCATGCATCGTGATCAGGAGATCATGATCATAGATGATTGCTACAGCTAAACCATAATAATAAAAAAAAATAATCCCATATTATATAGACATGTACAAGATCTAAGGAGGCATGGACACTGTGGGTTGTAGGCAGCAGTCCCTCTGCACAAGGAGGACATTTTTGCTGTGCAGTGCCACAGCTGAAGCAAAGCAAAGCATACCCATCTTTGACAGGCAGTTTTCCAAAGACTGTGCGCACTTTGTGCCTCTCTCTGACTGCAGCACTGGTGCGAGGGGGCGGCAGCAGCCCCCGTGCAAGGGTGGCTGGCAGGCGGTATGGGCAGTACCAGCAGGCAGCCGCCTGGGCTGGCAGCTTTAGGGTGGAATTGGTTCTCTGTGAGAACGACTGTGGTCACTGACTTTTGCCATGGTTGAGAGAAATCCTAGGACATTTCAAAGGACAAACATCCTTTTTCAAAAGGACGTTGCTGTCTTTTCAGGGTGTCTCAGTTCCTGATGCCACTGGCTGCTCAGACAGGCTGTCTTTGCGGTAACGGAGAGAAACCCTAAAAGCCACCCGGGACAAATGCTTGGCAATAGGAATCAGCACGAGGACAGAGAAGTAGTTACATGGGTAGCTGCCCAGTTGCAACAAGGCCTGTAAACAAGGATTTCCTAACTGGTTAAGAAACTGAAACAAACAGGTATAAAAGCAACTGTTTATCACCAGAAGCTCCTCCCTGTGATGTCATATCCTGAAGCATGGCTTTTCTTACTGTAATTGTAAGCTGATTAGATCAGGATCTAATTGCATAACTACCAAGATACCTGTCAAAATGGAACCCTGGTCCTAAGTCACATTTATAATAACAAAGTCATAACCATAGTTGTTAATATGAGTAACAAATGAATGGGTAATCTCAGCTAATATTATGTGAATCAGCTTCACCGCTGCAGTTCTTAACAACCTCTGTTCCTTTCTATTCAGTCTTTTTGTTTTCACCTGTCCATGTCATCCAAGTCTGCTCCCACTCTTCCTCAGTTCATCGCTACCATCTAAACACATGCAAAAACCTAGTTTCCCCCAGGTTACCCATTTCGTGTTCTCTAGTCTAGGAGATTACTTCCAAGTTTTTCCCCTTCTCAAGTCTTTGACGGTCACGGTGGAGTGGAGTGTATAGATTGTAGTGTATATTTTATTGTATGCAATTTATTGTATTGTATACATGGTAAGAAGTGTGGAGATGAAAAGCAGGCTCTGTGCCTTGATAGCAGCACAAGCAGCCACTGAGAAGGACAATGCTATGTATAAGCAAGGAGCTCATTAATGTGCTATTTGTTTAGGGTTCTTGGTCAGAGCACCTCCTTACTGCTGTGGAAATAATTGCATCTCTAGTGCTAGGTATGAATGGATCGTATGTAGGTACACATGCATCTTCTTGCAGCCATGCTGGCTTCTGTGTAATTCTGTGTGCAAGAATAAAAGCCTGTTCTGGCCGTTAAAGGTATTACGTGTGATGTTCCCGCATGAATTCCACTGTTCTTGGTGTAGCTTTGGAGAAGATGAGTTTCCTCAAAACCTTAGTTCCTCATCTCTAAAGCAAAGACTTCAGCAGGGGCATTATGAGGATGAGCCAACGACTGACTGAAGGACTGGTAAAGGGTAAAGAACCTTAGGTAAATGTTAAGTTCATCTCTGTCTCAAATGCAAAGGTGAGAGCAGCGACCATGCTCTAATACTGTACCAGCACAGGTGATATTGCAGCTATTGTCCTCCATTGAATGGGGATGATCTTTAAACCCTTTTTGTGATAGTACTACATGTTCTAGTAGACTTCATTATCCTCTTGTTTAGAGGAGGCTTCTGGTTAGCAAGTGGTTGAAACAGCTTTTTAAATGTTTTATAATTTTTTAAAATGTCAAAACCTGTTTTAAAACAGGTTTGAAAAGGGTGGAGGCAGTGGAAATGAACAAGGGAGAAGCTTGGGTGGAGAAGAGAAGCTGGAAATGAGTAGGTGATGATGGCAGCAATGTAGAACCACATGGTTCTTTGAGAGGACACAGGTCCATGCAGCAATTCATGACCCTTCACTCCTCCTCAGCCATTTGGCTTGCGGAGTTAAAAGGCAGTGGCAGACTCTGCTTAGGATGTGACTTTCTAATTCGCACTCAGAAAGTTCCAGTAGACCTGGATGGATGTTTCTGCAAGAGCTGATATGCATTTCACGATGTGCTGTGCTAATAAGTAACACAGCACAAGGCTAGCATGTAGTTTCTTTCAAACGTATGTAAGCAACTTCAGCAGCTGTCAACAGAAAATGATGCTGAAGTATGTGCTTTGATTTTGAAATAGGCTTTCTGTATTTACAAATTTCCTTGGGCTGATCTGTGTGACACCTCACCACTTAGGTAAGTAAGCTGAGCATTGCCTTTTCCTGAGCTTACAGACTCCCACATCTTCTTAAAAGTTATTGTACCTTGGCATTTTTGATCATCCTTGGTAAGGATCATATTTTACTCTATCCTGCTTACTGTTGCACAACGATATATTGAGTTTAAGAGCAAAGTATACTTTGCTTGACACTGAACAGAAACCACAAGTTGAGTATCAGCAGATCTGTGTTTACAGCACTATTAGTTGTTATTTGGACATTCAAGGGCGTTCATAAATAATATGAAAATTGATAACAGACATTTACTTGTTGCAGGAATTGCTTCAGGATTTTTGAGGTATTCCTTTGATGGGGAGAAGGTACAACTTCTCATCTTCAGTATTTTATTGTGAAAAATACATTTAGATGCATTTTTGTTCATTGATTCCCAATAGATTTTCTTATACACTATTCAAAAACCTGCAGAATCTGTTCTAGGTTTGTTCTGGTTGTTCCAGTTCCATCAAGACAGCAGTCTGCAGTTCATCTGGTTCCACATTAAGCCGTGTGGCTGATCCCTGTAATCAGTGATTCATGCTTGCCTGTACCCTCTGAGCAGAGAGCTGTTTTGTTTGATGTGTCTGTGATATCTTGGTGTTCTTTCACATGCGTCTAGATGAGTGCTGCTGAGCTGTATGCAAAAAGCACAATGCGATAAAGCCCCGTAGTATGTCTTAGTCCCTGTAGGAGCAGTGCCAGGGAAAGCCTTGCCCAGAGATGACATTCACAGAGCTTGAGGACCTTTATCAGCAATGGTCTCCAGAGAGGAGCTTCAGGTAACCTTTTTGCTGAACTGAAAACGTTGATTAACTTGTAGATAAGGACCAAGAACACAGGTGTGATTTGGTATCATGTGGGAGGCCAGTGTAACATAAAGAGGCTAGATTTAACATGGCTGTGATAGTCCACACTGCTGAAAAGACACATGAGAATGTCACTGTGAGACTGTGGCTTCTCTGTCAGGCGCTTTGTATGACTATATCCTCGGCAGAAGCCAGTAAAGTAGTGCTGCAGTAGTAGTGGACAGTGAAGGTTAAAAGTTAAGATTCACTCGCAGATGTTGGTGCTGGGGCTTGGATCATACTCTGCTATTCAATTAGCAGTATGTCTGCCTGACAAAGGTATTCATCTTCACCTCTTTGTTTAGGAGCAGTCTTGACTACTCTTTTTTTAAAGAGTTCCCTTTCAGTTCAAAAATGAAAACTAGACAAAAGGGGTCTTGGGTATAAATCTTCCTTGTAAGTCAGGTGTACCTGTTCGTGATGCTTTCATTCGTTCTTACTCACAGGAAGGTTGCTTTAGACTGCTAGATCCTGGAGGACTCCAGCCAGAATATGAGCACAGTTAATTTCACTGTGAAAATAGGATTAGCTGTAGTGATAAAAGACAGTCTGGAGGCTGTGTGTTTATCTGTGGCTTACTTTGGTGTGAAAGAAACTGATGGTGACATGCTTGTAGAAAAGACATATAAAATGTGAAGACTTGGCTGCTGAAAGCAAAGCGCATGTTGGCAACACATCCCAGGCACAGTATCTATGGCAGGGTGAACCATTGCTGCAATGTAAGCTTTTAATCTAGGCTGAATTAACTCCCTCCTAAGCAAATAAACCAAAATAATCAAACCATAATCCTCATTGGTGTGTTATGCCCTGTAGGTCCAAAATTTATTTCACAAAGTGGTGGATGATACTTACCGACTTTGGGCTGAATTCTCAGGCACATGAGGACCCATTTGTGTTGTGGTGTAAACACTCTTGCTTCCAGTGAGTCGTCCTGGTGTGTTATGGAATTTTTCTTAGCAAGTTAATTCACCAGCATCGACATCTTTACCTTCATATTGGCTGCTGCTAACCATCCTGTGAGGGAATGGGGTGACTTAGTGCACCCTAATTTTGTTAATTACAATCATGTGCCTTATTATTTCCATGCTGTTTCCTTAAGCATAACTTCAATCCTCCCCATAAAAAAAAAAAAAAAGAGACATCAACAGCAAATAAATTTTTATTTGTGTACAGAATCTACAGTAAATCCATGCTATCTTCTTCCTGTGAGACTTCAGGATATTTTTGACCTCACTCATCATATTTGCAAATATTTTCTGGTTTTCACTGTCTACTACTACTGCAGTGAAAGGAGAGCACCTCATGCCAGTCGGCTGGCTTCGGCCTCACCATCATATTGAGCTACAGCTTTTTGGTAGCTTCCCGTTCAGTACCAAATTTTACTTGGAGAAAAAAAAAAAGATATTTAGAAGGAGTGCCCCCACCATAAAGTGTATTTATTCCATAGCGAAGTTTTGGTTTCAAAACTCTTTGAGTCTTAATTGAAAAATTCAGATTGGCATTACTGCCGCAGTGCAGTGTTGGTGCTGCAGCTTAGTGTCAGTTCCTGCACAAGATTACGCCTCCCATGAGGTATTGCTCCTGCTTCTTCAGAAAAATCCTGGAGGAGGATACAAGAAAAAGTGCCGTAACTACATTAAATACATGTTTTTATAAAGCATGTCAGAGGCATTTCTGAGTCAAAATAATGATGTTTAACGCAATACCCCCCCTCCTAGTTTTAGGTAAACATTAAGAACATTTTTTATTTCTATTCCCTTACTGAATGCATAACATCCTTGGGAACACTTTCTGAAGGAAGAAAATTTGTGTTTATTTGTTGGTTCAGCTGCTTCCTTTGTTCCCAGTCCTCTTCTCTGTGAAAGCCAAGGCACTTCTGTGTACTGCTTGCAGCCTGTTTCAAAGTCTGTTTCCATGATGTTTCCCTCTGATAACGGTTTCTTCAGATGCCCAGCAGTTGTAACTACCCACTCTGTCCACATCAGCAGTGTTGATGTCTGGACAAGGTATAATTTTTAGCTAGTTTATCTTTAAATGGAAATGAAAGAACTTCCTAAAAAATATTTTCCAGTGATTGATGTGAGATTGCACCACATATCACTGCAAGAGGGGCAAAAGGATCTGAGATGGAACAAAGGAAGTCTGACCTCTTAATAATACCTCTTGGCCAAAACTACACAGCTTTTTGGTTCCTCCTGGCTGATGCTTGGAGAATGAGGACAGTGAAATAGTGGTGATGCTTGTGAGAAGTCTGAAAATGGGTGTACCTCTGGAAATTCAAGACTTCTAGTTCCCCTTTGCCAAATGGGAGCATATGTAAGGGTGATCTAACGACCCCTGTGCCTCTCTTAGCATGTACAAGTCTTGCAAGTACAGCTGCACGTACCCATAACGCCACTTAGGCGATGTAATTTATCCCCTGTTGCTTCATGGAGGCGTTGGGGTGGATGGGAGAAGTTGTGTCACAGCTGTCTGTGGGCTTCTCTGCATTACATCGTGTTGCTTTTTGTATTGTTTCTTTTTGATGATTATATTGGGATGGTACCTAGAGGCTCTAGGTATGGATTTAGTCCTTGTTACTTGGATACTGTATGTGTTTGGAAAGGAAAGGTGGCAACTTTTTCCGATTTTTCCAATTGCAGTCTTACTTTACACCTGTCAAAGAAGAAGGTTTGAAGTTGTTTTGGAAACAGCACCCAGGTATCTGGGGATTGATCTCTTGGGCTGGTGTACATATATAGATGTCCTATAACTTCCTTCCCTGGCAGCCAAGGCTGGCAGGGACACCAATGGTTAGTTGGTTTCCATGCAATATAATTGACATGGCATGATTATCCTGTTTATTGCCTTCCAGTGTAAACATGGGCATCACGTGGCAGCAATTCCATATGACACCTTGTAGGTTCACCTGGGCTCGTCCTCTTTTCTCCTCCTGAAGCAGGATCAAGTTTACCTTGTCTGTCACTCTGATACGTATCTGGGTACCGATACCTTCTGAAATGAGTTACCTAGAAAATTTACAAAATCTCTCTTTCTCTCTTTCAAGCTAACTTTCGTAGAGGTGGAGCAGTTTTCTTAATGTTTATCTTTATTTCCCTCTGGCCATGCAGAGCCACAGATCATTGTCCTCTTTGTGTCAGTCATTTGGATGTTACAGAACTGTTACCATGTTATATGACAGTCTGTGTTGGTGTGGTTGAATTAGTAAATTCAATTCTTTCAGCTCTTTCTCATGTGCCAGGCTAAGTCGGTCTTCTTCAATCTGGACCTGTTTAATTTTAGTAGCTGGTAACAGGTAGAGCCTTTTATGGTGGAGGGAGGAAGAGAGTGGAAGAGAACTGCAACAGGGAAGATGCTGGACATCCACTCGTTTCTGTCCAGGGCTGGGAGTGTATGCAAAGACATCTCAGTGCAAAATCTCATCACCTGCCCTGATGTTTAACATCGTGTATTTGGGATCTGGTCCCAAATTTGTCTAAAATCTGTGTTGCACATATAAGTTATCTGATAAGTCCTGCAATGTGTTATCTTTCTGGGGCATAATTTGTTGTTCTTCGTGCTTGTTTTCAGATTCAAATACCTTTGTCTCTACGTTCTTGTCTTGTGCTATGCTGAGACAGAGGCTTGGCTGGTTACTGACTGAGCTGGTGTTAACATGTGGGTGATCAGGTTGTGGGACTTTGTGTTTGCTCTTATTAAGGATGAACAGTCTTGCTAAAGACTGGGCTGACTTCTTAAGTTGTCTGTAGGTCTGTTGTGTTTAGAGGGGGATGAAGGGCTGAACAGAGATCCAACCACAGCTCCGTCTAGATACAGGGTTAAAAGTCACAAGCTTAGACCTTCGTTGATACTCTGGAAATATCAAATGCATGTCTTCTAAATCAACATTCACAGCTAGTATGCACAACAAAGAGATATCCCAGACCATAAACGAACAAATTCTCTAAACACCCATATATCAGTAGTCCATACTGACAGATACAGTTGCCAAAGAAACAGATGATCTCACTCTTACCTGCTGCTCCTGCACGATCTGGGGAAGGAACTATGCAAGGTTAATGCTATCTTTTTCAAACATTAAGAATCAATGGAGGAATTGTAGAAAGTTTTTTTTGGGGAGAGCTAGATAAATCATTTTATCACCTCCTTTACCAATAAATTTTTATCCAGAGGTACGTTGCACATACTCTGCATTTTAAAACTGCAGTAATAAGTCTAAAAATATCCTGATGTTACTTATAAGAATTATAGATACCTGCATTTGCAAAATTAATTTCTTCCTGCTATGGGCAGAAAGGGGGAAACGATTACATGCATGCTGAGAAACTGACTAAACATGAAACATCTACCAGTATCAGAAGATTTGGAAGATACATAACCTGATTGCACAAATTGCTTTAAGCAATGGCTGTTCATTGCCATATGAGTTACACCACAAGTTTAAAGAAAGTATGGGATAAGATCCAAAAGGCTGGTAGAGAAAGAATAACAGAATTACTGATAAGGCACTCTCTTCTTCTGGGTCATGTGGAAATATTAATAACAGTAGTTATTTTTTTGTATAATGCTTTTGATCATGGGATGACAAAGCAGATTACGAAAGAGGAAAGGAACATTATCACCGCTTTATTGATGGGGAAATGCAGATAGAGAAGCAAGATAAATTTAAATGGAAGCAATTGCCCAGGGTGACTTGGCAGCCTGGAGCTGAGCTGAGACTGGAGCCAACATGTTATGAGACCTTTTCCAGCAAGTTACCCATCTGGTCGTGTTGCCTCTCTGCGTGTATCCCACAGTACCAAACTGCCTGTTACTACACGCGAATCTGACCTGTTACAGTAATAACAAAACAAGTTCTTGGAGCTGGAGATGTTAGAGACAGCTGTAGTCACTCAGCAGGCAAAAGAAATGTCCATTGTCTAAAAATAAGGGCAAACAATGCACAGGACTGAAGGACAGCAGTTTTGCTCCAAATGGGAATGTTGGAAAGGGTGAACGACAGTGTAGAGAGAGATTAAGTCTCACTACTCTTCACTGTATTTTCAGGTTCTCAGTTTATTACCACAGGTTCATGAGACATCAGCTCTTTTGTGCACTTAGGAACAGATGCCCAGCACTGCTCCCCACTAAAAACCCCACAGTCTTCTTAGCAGCACCAGAGAGAATCCTGACCACCTAATGCTCTACGTACATCAGGTTAGCGCATAAAAGGAAGGTTAGCTGCATAGACATGCAAGTGCCTAACCTGCCTCTTACCTGAAAACTCTGACAATCCCCAAGAAACAGCTTCTCAACACCCTGCAGCAGTGCTTGGCATAGCTGTGCTCACCCGACTGGGAGGCTGTTGGCCCCAGCCTGGGGCTGGGGGTGGTCCCTGGGAGCCCACCCCAAAGCAGCCCTTGTGTGTTGTGAAGATTTAATGCTGTACTTGTAGCTAACTATGCAACCTTGTGTTACATTAATACCCGTCGCAGAAATTAGAAGCTTCTTCACTATATAAAAGCTTAGAGTTTAAATCAGTAAGATAGAAGTGCATTGCTATTTTTGCATATTTGTTGATGGTGAAAGGATGTGATTGCACATTGGGTGAGACAGTAGACTCGTTACGTGGACTGGGCTACCGCTCTGTGGGAGCAGCAGACCAGAGGGGATAGATCCTTCCTAACCAAACCCTCTTTAGCTCTTCTGTTGCCCTCTCAAGAGCAAAGGACAAAGTTAGACCCTTGTCTAAATGCACAGAGTTAAATAAGTATCTCATCCTTTAAAAAGTTTCTCTTAAAATGTAAAACTTTTTCTTCTCCATCACAGAAATCTGTGGATTTGCAACAGACAGGGGACATACCAATAATGTTTTTTGTCAAGTAAATCTAGATCTGCATATTTTTTTCTTACCTGTTGTCTTTATTGCTGTAGCTTCTTTGAATTTCCATTAATGACCAGAGCTCCCACCTGCAAGAGGGAACAAATAGTAATGAGTGTTATTGAATAAGGACCTCTAAGAAAAGTAATAGAAACAATATCTCCTTTTTTGCAGCTTGCTGTCTATACAGTGCTATAAGGCTATGCTCTAAGATATTTATAGTAATTTATTATTCACAATATATCTTTTCAAATACAGTTAGTCAAACCGATTGCTATGTAAGCCTGGCCTTGCCCACTGCTTCCGCTGAGACTGTCCGGACAAAAACTGTTAAGAACTGCAGAGATCCAGTGTGGAATGAAACATTTTTCTTCAGGATTCAAAGCCAAGTAAAAGTAAGATACAGGGTGCCTTTGTTTTCCTTTGGGGGCAGAGGTCTCATTGTGTGATTGATATGCAGGGTACCATAAACATTGATATGTGTGAGGAACTACGAGGATATGGGTAAGGGGATGTGGAGTAGCATGCAGAAGCAAAAATAAATTTTATTTTTTTATATATAAAAGATAACCAAGATACTTCACAACTATTCGTATAATGTTCTATCACTTTTTTCTTTTGTCTTTTTTTAGTCATTGCTTTTCAAGGGTAAAGGTGAGAATTCAGAGTAAATTGAACAGCATAAAAGACTATGAGCTAAGTATAAGTAGTGGAAGCACCCTGGTGCTGTACTTTTTTACTATTCCTTTGAAATTAAATGCAGTTTAAAAAAAAATCACCAAACAATAGGTAGTGTTTGCAAAAGAAGACCACCTGAGCTTTTACCATGGTGATAAATGTTAGAGCTCAAGGTTTGCAAGTCCCACTATCCATGCCTTCCAAAACACAGCATCAACATCAGAGTCTAGGAGCCCACAAAGATCAGTGATAGACCAGGGAAGCCAAGCTTACTTCACACCTGGGGCAATCAAACGCTGCCTTACAGCGTGCACCCTTCATTTGCTAGCGCTGGTGGCAGAGCAGCACAAGAGTTTTTGCCCAGTGCCAAATCTGCAGGCCAGTCCCCTGGCTCTCTTCAGCATCGATAACTGCTTCCAAAAGAGCATTAAGAACAGCTCAAAGTGTTGCTGCACTACAGGGTCTCCAATTAACAATCCCTCTTGCCTTTGCAAAAGTTACCTGTGATATGAGTCCTCAGGCTTCCTTCCACAGAGTTAGGTGTTACTACTGGTCCTGTTTGGTGTGACTTTTGGATTTAACTCATCTGCCCATCTGTGGCCTACATTCAGTGCTTTCCCTTCAGGCCTAAAGAAATTCTAACTTCTTTCAAAATGCTCGCGAGATGCAATTTCACTGAGCCCTGCAGGTTTATCAGGGCGGTGAAAGGCAAGGCACAAACATGGCAGCATGGGAACAAACACCCACTGATCTGCAACTCTTGCACCAGAACAGCGGCTCCTTATAATGGTTTGTGGTTGACAGGTCTTTCAAACTGCAATACCCCACATAACAGCTGAAAAAAAAAAATAATCTTGGCCACAGGAAGCTGCTTGAACTAGTCCTTCATGGAGCAGTATTTGGGGAGACCTTGCCTTTACTTTGCAATAAGTTTGCAGCAGGAGACAAGTGGCATTAGCCCTGGTAACTTTCGGCATGTGGCGGCAGCAGTGTGGCAGTAGTTGCTGCGGCTTCTGTGTGGGCTGCCCAAAATGTTGGCCTGGGGATTTGGGACAACCAAAGCGCGCTGGCATGTCTGTCACTGCTGCGGGCTCAACAGGCGAAGTTAAAGCTCTCAGGGGTTTCTCTGCATACACTGTAGTTGCTACGCTCGTTACCCTCTGAGCAGAGCCAGACATCTGGTCTGGCTATTTTCTCCTCGCCTGATTTGTGTATCGAGACCGTCATCTTCCTAAATCATGGGAGCCACAGCTCAGTGAAATCACATAATGCGCTGTCACTGTGGAAGCGAAAAACTTGTTTGGGTATGTCAGGCTGGTTCCCATCAGGAACAGGGGTGTTCACTGAAAGGATTCGGTCTTGACTAGTGCCTGCCCAGTCGGGAGGGAGGGCTCCGCGAGCTGGTGCACTCCTGGCTCCAGGGGGGCCACCCTGCCAGGCGCGGGGGGCACACAGCCCCACCGAGGGCTGGCTCTGCTGGGCTCCCAGCGAAGCCATCCTCATACCCTCTATCAGGAGCAGACAGAAACAGCGAACTGTCCAGAGACCCCCAGCTGCTTCCCACACAGCATCTCAGCCATGCAGACAGAGACCTTTCTTAGCTGGCCAGCCCCCTGCACATGCCCCTCCCGGCTAGTTGGGAGTGAGTGAGGGACTTCATGTCAGTTGGTCACTAAATCAGCCGTTTTAACCAAACAAGCAGAGTCTGTTGCAGTATCACAGCTAGGAAAACTGATCTGCTCTTCGGTGTAAGCCTGCCTTCTGCAAACCGCAGACCATTGCTTTTAAGCTTATCACCTCCATCACCTTCCATAGTCCTTTGCAGACTATTTGTGGCTGGCCTGTACACCAAGTTGTTGTGGCTGCTTCAGCCTCTTGTCAGTGTGCTTGTCTGAGCAAGCATGGTGGGCAGGAACCCACCATTGACCCCGTCAGCCCCTAACAGAATTGTTTTTCTGTCTGAAGCACAGCGTGATGCATTTACGTGTATGGCCTTAAAGGGCAGCAGTCTTCCTCTCTTCTGACTGCAGACTGCAAACGCAGGCTCACTACAGCTTGCCATCTCTCACTTGCTGGTTTCTTACAGAAATGATAAATGTCAAAACTGAATGGTTGGATTCAGCGCTCTGGGAGGTACCTCTGAGCCAGCCCACCTGCAGCTGCCAACCAGGTGCAGCAGAGGCTGTTACTCCTCCTGTCCATCCAAACAGGCAGGAGGCAGAGGAGGAGACTGGTGCAGTGTTAGGAAGGAAAGGATAAGAGGGGTTTATGTTGTTTCTTTCTGTCTATTTTGTCACTGGCTTAACAAAAACGTACCAGTTTCTGTAGATTCCATGGTCATTATCTCCATGTGATCTGTTTAATAATTTATGGGATGTAACTGTGCAGCCATGCAGCAGTTACATGGTGCTTCCTTAACATGTTTTAATCACTGCTTATATCCAAGGTTTGTTTTTTTTTCACCAACAGCATTGAAGTCCTGACCAGTAGATGGCTTCCTACACAATTCAGGGAAAAGCGATGATCTCAAAACAAATCAGAGGTCAAATGTGTTTTTCAATATGGGAGGTACCTATGCAATGATTCTTCTAGCCTTTGTCATTTATATTACTCTGCAGGGGAAAATCAGCAACAAACACTAATGACGTTAGGTTCAGAATATCTTTTTTAGTTCTGTGTGGATGAAAAGGTTGCGCATGCTCTCTCACTTCTCCCCATCTGTTCTCTGACTCCTGTAACGTGCTGAGTATGTCATCTTGTACCTCCTAAGGTCTCAAAATAGAGATGTTGTTAATCCTGCACCTCTGTTCACAGAATATTCTTGAGCTGAAAGTCTATGATGAAAATGCAGTCACTAAGGATGACCTCCTCTTCACTGTAGTCTTTGACGTTGCTAAAATCCAGCTTGGAGAAACTGTTTGCTTGACTTTTCAGCTAGATCCAAAGGTGAGGAATAAAACTGCCTTGTTCACAGGAAGGAAATACATTTTTGGTATTACCTCCTAAACAACTTCTTGTAAAGCAGTTGTAGGTGTGTGGGTTTTTTTTCCTGTTGGTTTGCACTTCATGTATCCTGTAAAATACCTTCCAAACCTTGTTCAGCAAAGTGGATAAGGTTTACCTCCCTACCTTGGACATAATCCTGCAGGCTTTTACTAGCTTCTCAACTCTCTTAGCAGGGTTTTTCTGACACCAGAGTTCCCTTTCTCCCGCCCCTCTTTCTTGACTCCATTGCTCAAATAGGTTTTATTGGAGATGAAAGACTTCATCACTGTTGCACAATGTTTCTCTGTTACGATTTCTTTTCCTGGGTCCAGCATTTGTGAGTTTGGACATACATGTTGGAGTTTTCACTTAAAAACTGATACCCTGCCCTGTAGTTCTTTTCTGTATACTTGAATATAAAAAAAAGGTCCATGCTGAGGTGCTAAAGCCCATTGATGGCCAATTACTGTAATTATCTCGTTCCTTCAGTTTGCCTGAACATGATGACTTCAACATGGGATCTGGATGTCCGATTTAGATCAGTTTATAGATTTGCTGTTTCACTGACTTTTCTTACAGGATATGTATCTGCATTCAGCTCCACGGTGATATCGACAGGTAGTCTATAGTAACTTGCCTGGTGACTGGTCAGTGCATTGTCTGTGTTATAGGAGTCATGATCAGAAGAATTGAGAATGCCCTCTGCTCTACAACAGTATCAGTCTTCTGATAATGTTACCTAGAAAAAAACAAGGCTGTAAACAGTTTTAAGCCAACAGTTATTGCAGGCTTAGGACTGCAGATCGCCTGTGTGACTGCCTTACTCGGCTTCACCACCGAACAAAGCGCAGTCAACCTGGGGATTGGTGGTTAAAGAGGCAGGGGGAACACTTTCCAAAATCACTCTTAAGTCAATTGCTTTCACTCGTCTGAGCAAACCCTAGAGCAGGAGGGAAATTTGATTTGAAGACCTGTTTCAGGAGCCAGAATAATCATTGACAACCATAGCTAGTGGGAAACAAAAATTAATTCAAATGCTTATAATAAATAAATCTTTTACAGACACAAGAGACACTGGAGGTGGAGTTTGCATCAGAGAGCATGTGAGTAAAACCGACGTGGGACCAAGGAACTGTCCTTAGCAAAAGCAAGCAGTCAAACACACACTAGCATTTAGCATAGTATAGTTTAAAATGCAGAGCATCATAGCAACAGCTGGTGTTTATCAAGTTAGTTGCATATTACCTAAAACTCTGTGTTTCTTATCTACCAGGAATCACCTTGGATACTAATTTGTCCCATTATTTGCTGGACGAGGGAGAAGGATAACAGGAACTGCACCCACTGTGCCTATGACTGCTATTGTTTACCATTATCATTAAAAAAATAAGGAAGACACATTTCAGATGTCTCCCAAAATTAAAAATCAGTGACATGTTTGAGACTATGCTGGGCATTAAGGAAAGTGTTTAAGGATGTACTTAGGTCGTATTAGTTCTGATAGCATTTTTTTTCTCTCTCTTTCAGTCCAGTCCCTCCTGAAAAGCTGGTCACTAATGGTGTATTAGTGGTAATTTTAAACTGTTTCTCTTCTATGTTCATTTTCACACTAGTGATGGGAGCAGATGCCCCAGTACCTCACTGTAGGCAGAACTGGAGGGGAGAGAGGGGGGTTGGACGCTGACAGCCGCCCTGTTACACTGCTCCCTGCAGGAGGGTGTGTTAGGAAAGGGTGGACATAGTCCCTGGGGGTACCCAGAGACCTGTCCACCACCAGCAGCTTGCAGCAAGCCTTTTGGTGAAGTCGGAGGTGCTTTCATTGACTTACTGCCTCTGTGTTGGGCCCTCAGGGGACTTCCCTTGGGACCCCCTCACGACCATCCTGGCTCTCCCACCTCCATAGGATGATGCGGAAGTTGCTTTCTTGACTGTCCCTAGCTCACTGTTTGGAGGAGTTAGCACCTGGCTGTTCAGCTGCACCACAGCAAGGGCAGCCCTGGATTTGGCCAACCCAATCAGCCTGCCCTTGGCTGGCTCCAGCACCCTCCCATTCCTGCCCCCGTTACTTCCCCTCCCTTAGCAGCCCCGTCCCCACGGACAGACCACAGCACACAGCTATTTTTCTTTCAGCTGAAAGAATCTTGGCATATTTTCAGAGTGCCAAGGTCTTTCTCTTGCCAGCCTATCAAACACAGGGCAGACAGTCTTCCAGACCCCAGGGACCCACGTAGCCAGAGACAGGCAGCAGCGAAGTGACTCAGATGTGGCATGTTATATATGCTTAATTCGCTTCTCGTTCATCCCTGCTACAGTCTCGTGAAATTTCCTGCTTGGAAGTCCTGGTGGGCAAGAAGCGGATGAAGAAAGAACCTTCAGGTTAGACCTTAAACTAGAAATAAAAAAACTTATTTTACAGTAAACTGAAAATTTCTCTCTCTCTCTCTCTCTCTTTTTTTTTTTTTTTTTTTTTTTTTTGGTCATTTTCTTATCCGGACATCTTGTTCTTATAATTAGAGCACAGGAACTAGATGGTTAGGAGTATATACGGGATCATAGACCCAACAACTATAGTGTGTCTGTGCTAACTAACTATCAAAACTGGACTTTGAAGTTAAAGTAAATGACTAGAGTAATAACGAATCATATTAGTGCTGTAAAGTAGAAGTAAATACATATTTCTATCTCAATAATATAATTTTTGCCCGATTTGGCTGTATGTCTGAGTTCTTAAAACAGCTTCTGGTGTTTTATAAGCTCTTTGCTTTCTTTTTCTTTCTTTTTTTTTTTTTTGTTTGTTTTCTTTTTTGTCTTTTCCTTCTTCCTGGATAAATAGAGTCCGGGAGCTTTTAAGCGTTGTTGAATGTTTTATATATAAAAATGACTTCTGAATGACCATTTAATGTTCTGTTTCTGAGATCATAGTCATTAACTTCTCTGTGTGCTTTTCACATTTTTTTTTAGAAAAAGACTTACTGTTTTCAGTGAAGGGATCCTACGAAGAGAGCCAGACCCTGTTCTTGGGCTCTTCCCGGCAGCCTGTGGGGCCCCTGGACTTCCATTATATCAAGTACAGCCTGTCAGAGCTACGCGTGGCTCTAGTGGATACAAAACCTCTTTTCTGCTCGGTATGTGATTGTCAGCTTGCGTAAGCACAATAAACTCATGGTTTCTGATACCTGACTGAGGCAAATGAAGAGAATTTGTATTTTTAATTAAAAGTCATATTTTGTGATCTTCTGCTCGGGAAGAGCACTGTAAGGCACCTAAATATTAGATGCCAGTTTGGAAACTGCTGAATGGTGACCCCACTTGAAAAAATAAGTTGGAGACGGTGATTTTTTTTTTTTTTTGTGATGTATACATTAATTATTGTTCTACATTATAATTATATTTCAGTGTACCTCAGGTGAAGAGAAGAAAGACTGCCCTGCATCCCTCACTATTCCTCTGGATTCACTTCCCTTCAAGGAGAAAGTAACAGTAGCAGAGGTGATTGATACCAACTTTTTAGAATAAATGTGAAGCTATGGACCAAAGATCAGTGGTCCAGTGATCAATGGGCAGGTGTTAATTAGATCAGTGAAGTGGGGGGTTAGATTCGTAATTGCTAGTGCCTTTACATTCCTAACAGAGATGGTTATGGATCTGTACATTTTCATATGAACCAAGTAGAATCAAAAATGACAGCCAGATATTTGACAGAGGGGTTTCTGTGACTGATGACTTTTAGCTTGGGGACTAATGCAGGTCAAAGCAAATGCAAATGACAAGGCAAGATGGGGCACACTGGCAGAGCTGGTGCTGGTTTTTGCTGTATCCTAATCTTTGTATCTTTGGTATAAAGCGATTTAAAGAAAATAAAGTGGAGTTGGAGAAGTTTAAAAATTGTATGGATTTTCTGATTGTAATGGCTTTGTGGCTCCAACATGGCTCTTAGAAAAAGTGAGGGGCTTAGATGCTGACTGAACGGTAAGGACATGAAACCACCTCCAGTGCTTATATTGTATTTTTTTTTCTAGGATGAAACAGTCAATTTACATGTGAAGTCAAATGACTGGTAAGAAATTCTGTCTTTCGGGTTTTGTGGTTGTGAAAAAAAGATGCTGCCCAGTTTTTTTGCCTTCTTACCTTTTTCTGCAACTAAGGAAGACAGTATTTAGTTGGTGACAATGTTTACCCCTATTTACCCCATGTTAGTTACCCATGTCCAGAAGGTGAACGTTGTTAACTCTGCTGGGCAAAATTTCCTGTTATGCTACTTTGCAAGAGTTATGCAAGTTTGGATGGGGAGAATAATCTCTTCTGGCTGAAAAATCCATGGAGCTATGAGTTTAGAAAAATACGTGTTTACAACTCACTTTCCTTACCTGTAAAGAATCCAGACTATCTATATATTATTTATTTATCTGTATTTATAAACCCTGGAGGTCTTCAGGCAACAAATTCTAAGTATTCCCCTTATAGTATCTGTATATGGATTGCAGTATTTATGTTAGACACTTCTTGAAATACCAGCATAGCAACAAATACTTCTTTTTTTTTCTGTAAGACTTTACAACTTTTTAACTTTCTCAGCTTTTTCTCTACCTTGTCTGTACCATCTGTGGTGTGCTTTTGTGGGGCCGCAATAGCAGCTTTTCTAAGCCTAGTATTAGACTTTGCAACTTGTAAGTACGGGTCTAGACATTAATTATAAATGATCATGCACATCCTGTTTAACCCTGGACTTTGTTTGAGGTCAAGAAACTTAGATGTTCGCTTGGAGTTTGATCTGTGTATGCAGGAGAAAATTTTCCTACAGAAACGAAGGAAGTTTGTGGCTTCTGCTCTGAAAAAAGCACTTCATTTAGAGCAAGACCTACAAGACCATGAGGTATGGGGAGCACCACAGGGACTGGACCATGCTGTGTAACAGGAATGTGTTATGCTTGTAGCCGTTTGCATTATTGTTCCTTAACCAGCCCTACTGTATTCAGTGCCGAATGTAGAGTGTCTTTAGATGAAACAGTGTGAGAGCATGGGTGGTACTAAAGCCACTTGCTACGTTTGCTCAGAAAACAGAATGCCATAAATCAGCATTTCTTCCCTGCCTTCTTTCTTTTTCATCTGTGAATTACAGACCTGGATAGTTCTGCTGTCTTAGCTGAGCATTCAACCCAAGGCCCCATATGGTGTTTTATATTACCAGGTTTTGGAGGGGGGAAAACCTAAGAGTTAGTGATACATAACACTGACTGGTGGGAATGTTTCTTATCACAGACTCTATCCTCTGGTGCTTATCGTCTCAGCTGCATTGTCACTCAAACAGCACACAGACATTCAGCATTTGTCTCTTAGCTGTCTGACCGAGTTAGGGTTTGTATTTGTATGTGTCCATGCTGGCATGGGGATGGTGGGTACTTTAGGGAGGGAACATGGTCTGTGATCAAGCACTTCAGAAATGGAGAAGTTTCTGTTTTGAGAGGGTTTTTTTACCTGTGCTTTTCCCTTTGTCCAGGACAGCTGGACCAAAGGCATACTAAATGTTACACAACAGAATGGCTTTGGATCCTATAAATTATGTCCCTGCTTACAAACTGATCACATCAGTATATTGTTTAGGGGAAGTACTTCTAACTACTAATCTCAGACTTTTGAACAAGATAATTTTTCTCATAGGCAGGTAAACCCAAATCAGAATACTTTGCTTTGACCTGAAATGCTTGATTTGATTCAGGTTGCTGCTGAGTATTTTCCTTGATGCAGTTGTCTGGAAATGTGTATTGGAAGTGTCATTAGGCTCCTCTTCTCTCAGTGGGTTCCTTGGAGGGATTTGTCTTCCTGTAACAGTTTAGATTTCCATGCAATTAGGCTTTGTGGTTCTTCACTGCAATTATATACTCTAGGTACGTTATAGGAAATGTAATCTAGTCGTTATACTTGACTTACAAGAGAGGATGAGTTCTGCTTGTTCTCAGAGTAGAGCTCTCCTGAGATGATGTTCCAATAAAGAAAATGCAGTCTAATATTGAAATGCCTTAAAACAGCAAGTTTTTAGCTGTTTTGGTAAGCCAGCATATAACAATTCAGAATCAAATTGATTGATTTTGATAAAAGTCGTCAAAATTAGGTAACGACAGAAACTTTTAGTTTTATTATTATTTTGCTGTGCAAAATACCAGGTTTTCATCTTTTTCTCCCCTTCTTGGGGAACTGGTGAAATGTTGGAATTTCCTGTGGGACTGTGCTGCAGTTTACTCAGGTCTGATCACATGTGCTGGTAAACTAGGTTGTTGCTTACCAGTGCTGTGTTGGTGCTCAAACAGGTGCCAGTTGTAGCAGTCATGACAACAGGTGGCGGCACCCGGGCACTGACATCTCTGTTAGGCAACCTGTTGGGTCTTCAGAAGCTGGATCTCTTAGATGCTATTTCATACATCACTGGGTCATCTGGTTCCACATGGTAAGGAGATCCTGGGCGAAGACATAATTTGCCACCGTTATCATCTGCTGTGTGAGACTGCTGTAAGAGACACTTACTCTCTTTGTTTTGGTAAAGGTGTACTACTGCAGTTTTGAGCTTTTTTATTGCTGTATTAGGAAAACATGGCCTGAGCCAGCATGTGGTCTAGGCACTGCTTGCGGGGACTGACATTTTCCTTGACCCCTAGCTTCATCTCTAGGATCTTTCCTAGTGAGTGACCCTCACGTGAATCACAGCCTTGTGCATACACCTACAGGACACAGAGGGGTGTTTTGCAAGTCCTCAGGTTTCAGTAGTGATTTGAGGGGTCTTCTGAATCGAAAAATCTTTTCCCTTCAATAATAAACTGAGCCCAAACGGTGTTTTTAATGAACTTCACCTAGTTCATTTGATGTGATCCTTAAATCCAAGTCTAAAAAGTGAAAGCATCTCAAGCATATGACAACGTACTTCCTTTCTTTTTTCCCAGGACCTTGTCACATTTGTATCAGAATGCTGACTGGTCACACAAGGATCTCTCCAGACCAATTGGTGAAGTCCGCAGACATATGACCAAGTGCAAGCTAAGCTGCTTCTCCCTGGAGAGTCTGAAGTACTATCACAAGGAGCTAAAACTGCGGAAGCAAGAGGGATACCAGATTTCTAGTGTTGATTTTTGGGGGCTTCTGCTGGAAAAAGCATTAAGTGATGGGGTAGCGTGTCTATGCTTTCCCTAACAGCAACTGAATACTGTTGTGTGGAAAATGAAGCTCCAGTGACAGATGCTAGCTTGAGAGCATTCCAACATTATCCAGCAGATGATTTCTGCTGACTGACAAAGGGGGTTTGTCCCCGCATATCTCTCAACATGTTAGTGGCCCAAGGGATATTCTGTAGAGCAGAAAACCTATGTCTCCTTCCTACCAGTATGAGCATCTGAGCACCTAACAGTAGAGTCCTGCTCTTGGTTTCTTTTGCTCTTTTCCTCCCTTTGAGAACTTAAATAATTCATGTAAAGTGGATGCATTTACTGGGAAGAATGAGAGACCGTTGTACCAGTGTCCTGCAGCTCACCTGTAGTTAAACAAGCTTATGTGGATGTGCAAATGTTTAGATCACTCCTTAGCTAAAAAAAAATGTCTGGGTACAAAATGAGTGGAGAGAATAAGAAAATGGAGATGGAAACAGTTGTGTACTTTGCTGTAATCTGGCAAGCCCATACACTATGCCAAGAAGGTCCCTTGGTTTTGCTCTTTGTTTCTGGTCACTTCACAGAAAAACAACCACAGACTCTCAGATGAGCAACAGGCATTGAGTCAGGGTCAGAATCCCTTACCTATCTACATGATCCTCAACATCAAGGAAGACTACAGCCTTTCAGAGTTCAAAGGTGATGGCAAAACTGAGCTGTATCTCAACTCGGTTGGTGTTCAAACGGTCTGCATTCTCAGTTACTGCATGCCCTGCAACGCCTTGCGCTGCTGAACCATGGCATTCATAAACAGTTCCTTTTCCTCCTTAACTTCCTCTTCCATTTCTAGACTTTGTGCCTAGGCTCCGGGAGGGACCCATCTTCTGTGGGGCAGGAGAAATCTGGGGGAGGTGCTTAAGGACAGCCAAGGTACTGATAAGTCAAAGCCTTAGCTCCACATGTGGGGTAACTTAGGCTGACCCTTTTTGGTACAAACTTTGCTTATGTCCTGTCTGGAGAGACTTGTTGGAAGTTCTGAAGGGAACGAGTTTGGGAAACATTACTGAGTGGGTGGCTGAAACTGGCTGAATGATAATGCCTTACCCCGAGGAACGCCAGCCTGTGGTCACACTGCTGACGGGGCTTCTCCTGCACCTGCTTCCTTATCAGTTCAGAGCCCTTTCTGCAGGGAGGCAGGGATAGGATTGAGATTTAAAAGTTCATTTTGTGCCTCTGCAGAGTGGGTAGAGTTCACCCCTTATGAGGTCGGGTTCTTAAAATACGGCGCCTTCATTCGTGCAGAGGATTTTGGCAGCAAGTTCTTCATGGGTCGCCTGATGAAGAAGCTCCCTGAATCTCGCATCTGTTTTATGAAAGGTGATACGCTCCCCTGCAAAAGTCTGAATTGCATAAAAATGGACTTTATTTTTCATATAACACAGATCCTGCATATTGCAGCCAGTGCCCTGCAAATCCAGAACCTTGAGATGCTGGAGAGCACACTGAAGAAGAGATCCCTTCATGCTTTCCATTTTCTTGTGTTTTCCCATTAAGCACTCTGCGCTGACTGCCAGAGGTAGGAGGTGGGCTACAGAGCTAGGTGGGACTGCAGAGCCGCCTTCTGGGAACGTCGTGCCTCCTTTCCAGTTTCGCAAGGACAGTGGTGTGGTGTGTTTGCACCGAGGTGGCTGGGCAGCGAGCACACCCAGCATGTCCAGTCTGGGCTAAGCTCCGCCGTCTCGGCCTCAGCACCCCAGTTGGGCTGGCGACCCCGCAGCCGTGGCCTGTCTTCGGACCGTGTGGAGTCGAGGGTTAAAGCAGGGTTGCCACCTACTGACACAGCGTGTAATGCCCTCCTGGGTGGCGATTAACGCCTGCTAGTAGTTACTGCGTGAGTAGTTAAGGATAAAAACAAGGTGTAGTTTGCAGGGGGAGGTAAGGCCTTTGGAAAGAGCAGTGGCTAGAGGGAAAGACTGGATGAGCTTGTGGAGGTACGAGGCCCTCAGGTTTCCAGGAGAAAGGCTGGGGTGTGTAAGAGCTCGTCTGCTATTTTCAGCTCTGTCAGCCTAGTAAAAGATCCCGTCTGTCCTCGTAGTTCTTACTTCAGCGAATACAGGCACCATGAAAATTCAGTGCAAGAGATGAGGGAAACATTTCTGTGTAATTGGGACCAAGCTCTGGGGGACAGCAGCGTCAAATGCACGAGCAGTGTGTAGCTCCTGGAGCTCAGGGAGCTGGAAGGGTTATGGAGCAAGAAGGCACCAAGTGAAAGGCAGGAGAAGCGAGAGGAGTTGCCTTCTCACAGCCGGCCTAGACAGAAGCTCCTCGAGCTGCAGGGAGATGAGGCTGGGTTCACAGAAACCGGCCAGTAACTACCTGCAGATGAACCCTGGCTGCCAGCTAAGTGTAGAGCCAGAGAGCCCCTATCCGATTTCTTAATTATGTATTTCTAAGGTCTCTCAAGCATGTCCCATTCTTATGGGGAATTCCTGTGAAGTAGAAGACCCTTGGCTTCCTGTCCCACTTCACAAATGAGCCAAATTTAAAAGAGAATTATATTTCTGCTACTGATTTATGGAATACATAATTGTTGCATTGTGCACTTCGCATTATTGCATCCTCAGCGACATACGGCTTTTGCAAAGCTGTCACTGGGAGAGGTTTTCAAGGCAGAGCTCGGTGATTCCTTCTCTGGCACAGTCCCCCTCAGGGCCTGCGGCAGAGCTGTGGAGGAAGAAATGCTTTTCAAAATCCAAGAGGCTTTTGGAGATTTCTGCACTGGGGAGACGTTTTTAGATGTTCTTTTAAGTGGGAGGGCAAAAGTGGAAGAACTTGCTCTAGCTTACTGCTCTGCAGACTGTCCCAAATGCTTTAACCACTTGAGTCTTGGTGGTTCAGGAGCAGCCTTCAAACCTTTAGCTGACTATAAGTTTGTATACGACACAGATTGCAGACCAAAGCCTTATTTTATGAGAAACGGTGTGGTTTTGCTCTCTGATGACAGTTGCTCGTAGGACAGAAGATGTGGGTTTGCAGTGCACCAGCAGCAGCTGTCCGTGACAGCGAGTTGCAGTGCCTGGGGCCTGGCGCAGCACTGAACACCGCTCAGGTCCCTCTTTGAGGACAGAATGTGAGTTGCTGCCAAAGAACTTCATACAGTTTTTGGTGAGAGTTTGGAAGTGTTGAGGCTTTCAGAAAGCTGAAAGGTTATTTTTTAAAAAGGATATTTTCCATTAAAATGTCTCCAAAGGAGTTTCCGTGTTCTCTACCGTTGCACAGGCCTGTGGAGCAATGTCTTTTCCTACAACCTGCTGGATGCCTGGCATTCATCGGATCCTACGGAAAGGTGCTTACCAAGGTGTACCCAGCACAGGACGGTTGATGTTGGTTGGTTACGTTTCTGTTTCTACTTTACCCACTGTCTTGTGAATGTTTAAGTGAATGTTAACATTCAGGAGCATATAGTGTGAAGGCTTTTTAAATCTTAAAACCGAGGCCAGTGCTGCACTGCTCCCCTCCCCACACCCCGAGGTCTCATGTTGTCAGCTATATCTAATTAGGTTTCCTCTGAATTAATTCACAGCAATGTTATTTCCGTTAGTCTCCCTTGGACTGAATTTATGCAAGTGATGATTTGCCACCAACTATAAAACTACTGAGGTTTTTTAACAGATCATCTTTGCCAGGAGCCTTTCAGTGAACCTACATGTTGTAACAAATGTCTCGGTGCTGTGTTTTCTGTCTGCCTTGGCAGATGGTACTTTTCTTACATTGTTGTTGAAGAGTTGGATATATCAATTATGGGGAACTCCATTTCAACTTTCTTAGATCTTGTTGCAAACCTGTGTTCTGCTTAGAGATGCTGGCTGTCCTTCCTGTGTTCAGATGTGGTTAGCGAGTTTGATTTATGGGCTTTCTCATCACTTTCTCCATGTAAGTGTTGCAGAACCCTGAGCTCAGTAAATGCCCGTGATAGAAAGTCATTGTCCCTGTTTTCCAATCACGCGAGGTGCCATTTAGCACAACTCTTTCTCTGCTCTTTTCTGAGCAGAGTATCTAAGTCTCCTGATGGCATTTTTTTTTTAAAGCCAATTTGGACTGATTTTGAAATAAGCTGGTCCAGATTCTCAGCCTAACCCGAACTTCAGACAGGGAATCCACCTATGACTTCTATCAAGCAGTAGATCACTTTTTCCTGTCCTAGGAAGTTTGTTGACACTCTGTTTTTCATGGAATATGTTTTGCTGTAGATGGATTTTTGTTCTTGTTCCTACTTTGACATTGATTTGATTGAATTTTGCCGTGCCTTATTAAGTTCTTCTTTCCTGTAGCTAATAGCAGGTGCTTTTTGGTGTTTTAAGTACTGCAAAGAACTGTATCAGAACAACTTGTTCATCTCCTCTGTCCAGAAGGAGATGAGCCTTCCTCACCAGCCAGGAGCCATGAGTTGGAGACTTACTTAGTCACCCCTGAATGTGGCATCATGGGCATCATTCGGCAGGTCCTGACTGAGCGGGTGATGGTTTCAAAGTTCTACAACTTCCTGAAGGGATTTCAGATGCACAATGAATACCTTCAGAGCAAAAGCTTCTGTATATGGAAAGGTAAACATACCTGAATATTAATTTTTGTCCACTCAGGTGGTTGGTGTTTTCATCAGTGAAGGCAGAGGATGAGCAGGCTTTATTATTTTCTTTGGAAAAAAATTTCAAGATAACTAGTTAAATTTCATCTATTCAAATCAGCTCCAAAAAGTCCCTTGATTCCAGGGAAGGGCAAGTATTGCTCATCAGGGATGGAATAAGAACAGCATGAGAAGTGAAGGAGCTCTTGTCTTCTTATCTTGGACAGGTTGTCTTTTCTGTGTCAAGGCTGGGCTCCTATAGTGTGGCACAGTCTTGTAAAGGAAGAGTGATGGGGAGACAAGGCATTTTTCACTCCCGTATTAGCCAAACAACAGATGTATTACTACTTCAGCAAACGACTCATCATAACAAGTATTTTCTTTTAGATACTGTACTAGAGAATTTCCCCAACCAGCTGACAGAAACTGCAGAGTTCATGTGCCTGGCAGACACGGCGGGATACATCGATATCAGCTACCCACCGCTTATGAGGCCAGAGAGGAAAGTGGATGTTGTCCTACACTTAAACTACTCTTCTGGATCGCAGACATTGGTGCAATGACCACTCTATCTTCTTTGATAATAACTGCTGTCTTTTAGCCCTTTTAGCCTTCTTTAACTCCTAAGGAGTCAGAATAATTTTATGTAGAAGAAACTGGTTCTGGGAGAAAAGGATTCTTGGTGTACAGCTCCCATTCTGTAGATGCCTAGGTCTGTCACTGATGCTGGTATACCATGGCAGATCCCCTAAGGAGAACAGAAGTAGTACCAGTTTTCTATATCCTTTATTGTAATTTCTAAATCCTTTATTGTAATTAACCCTCTGATAGGTAAATACTATCTCTTAGACCTGTGTGCTCCTGGGATCTCAGTACTGCTGTCAACACTATTCTCCATATGGAGTGTTTCTCTGGAAACAGTACCACCACTGGTGAACTTGTTTTGTTTGTCTTGTGGTAGCCATCTAAAGATATCCACATACAGTTGAATTAGAAGTAATTTGTCCATTTGTCTTTAGAACAGTAACTGGATATTTTTTTTTTCTAAATTGTGGAGCAGAATTGTCCTTTGATGCCTTATCTGCTGTTTCAAATACCAGCTAATAACCTGGTCTATAATTCCTGTTACTAGATATGGATAAGACAGAAGTTCCTGAAGACTAGAATTTTTGTATTTGCCACAGATTCAGGAACAAAAATCCTATTTTCAGAATGACTTACACACCCGTGAGCTTAAATTAACATTTCAGTCAGGACAGTGTTTGCTCCCAGATGCCTACATCACTTTTCACAACCATCTTAAGGCATCTGAGACAGAGGCTTTAAAATATTTCATGCCAAGTCAACCAAATGTTTGTACCTTTGTGAATCCATGTTTTAAAATGGTACCATTTCAGATTCCTGTCTGTTCTGCTCGTTTCAGGGTTTTTCTCCAGTAAGGGGCTTGTTTCTGTGTCCTAGGAGGCTAGGCTGCCCTCACCCACAGCCATGAACATCTTATTTGTGTTTCAGATAAAGGTGGAGGAGGAGGAGGAGGAGGAGGTAGGACAACAGTCAGGAGTGCAAGTTGGAGGCTGGGTCCTGAACTGTTGTTCTGTTAATAACTAGTACTTAATACCTTGTGCAAAAGACAGGCCAGAAGAAACACTGACAGGGAACGCTGCTCCTGGATCTTTGTGAAGACCTTTTGGTAGATGTGTTGTGTGTTGGGAAAAGCTGGGGATGGCAGAATCTCTGATCTTTTCTTTTTTTCTGTCTGAATGCAGCCTTTGGAAGAAGCCTCCAAGTACTTCCTAAAGCAGGGAATCCCATTTCCCAAAATCCACCTGAGTGAAGAAGAAAAGAAAAATCTAAAGGAGTGCTACATCTTCGAAGACACGGAGACCCCAGAGGCACCGACAGTGGTGTTTTTCCCACTGGTGAATGACACCTTCAGAAAATACAAAGAGCCTGGTAAGCCATGGGACAGAGACGGTCGTCCCACCACCTGGTCACCCTTTGGCTGTGTCAGAATGGGAGACGTGGTCTAGCATGGTCCCCTCTCTCCCTGCTGTGGCTCCCACGGGAGAGAAATGCGAGTGTCCGGGTAGCGAGGAGCAATGCTATGCTGTGCCTGGAGAGCAGGATGCAGGGTCACAGCTACACCCCATTGTCACCTTTCTTTATTTATCAGGTGTGGAGCGCAGCCCTGCTGAGATGGTGCAGGGCAACGTGGACGTTTCCAGCATCTTTTCCCCGTACTGCTTAAACAGCTTTACCTACACAGAGGAAGAGTTTGACAAGCTGATAGAACTGACTAGCTACAACATACAGAACAACAAACATCTGATCCTTCAGGCTTTGAATTCAGCCATAGAGCAGAAACGACAGCACAGAAAATAAACGCTGACCTGAGTTTCAGAAAGATACCAGTATCGTTTTTCTTTTTCCCTGCAGAAGAATCAAGACCTGTTTGTGAATGCGCATGATGGACTTGGGAAAGTACAAAGGCTTGTTTTGGCCTGTGGTTCCACTCCACCATGTGGTGATCCTAGATAAACTGTTCAAATAAAATCATTATTAGTCTCATGCTTTATTTATGTGGGTTTTCACTGCTGGTGAACATCTTTTTCATGTCCATACATGTATGTGCAGTAAATCAAAGGTTACAAAGTATGGAGCTTACCGACAAGTTTTTTAAATGCATGAATGTGGGACAGCAATACAAATTATTTCAAAATTTACCACTCTAGAAGTTACATGTGAAGACAAATGAGCTACGGATATTTAATTTATTCCACATCTAGTGCAATAGAAAAAGACATAATAAATGTGGACAATTCAAAAGAAAAAGAGAAAACTATTTTCATACAGTGTCAGTAAGAAATTTTGTTAGAAATAACATGCAAAATTAAACATAAAAGATACTGAAAATCTGAGATTTCACATGGAAAATACAAATTTTCAATACTTCTGAATTTACAGGTTTTGTTACATGAGCAATATTTGGGTTGGGAGAATCCTTTGGGAGTGACTGTTTCAGAGCCTGTTGTGCATTGGGATCAGCTTTTCTGGTGTGTGCCAAAGTACCTAACCCCCTGGGTTGTGCTTTCTGCTGAACACTCACGGTATTTAGAGGATCCAGGTCAGCGTCTGCATCCAATTAATTTCAACAGGTGTAGTAGTATTTCTTGTTACTATAGGATGGGATGCTGTGATTTAAAAACATCAAAGAACCGAAAGAGATTCAGATTTTGTTGTGAAAAGGCAAGCTAAGTGCTTTACACCGATATTCACAGGTAATTCATGGGTAGCTGCATGGCTTTGTCAGTCCTTGACTGAATACAGGCAACACAGGATGCGACTACTATAAATAGCGCAAGGCAATTTGTTGAAACTGCTTATCTTTGAGATAAAGACTAAAAAAATTATTTGCTTTATGGAAGATTTAAATAATGCAAATACTCTGTAAACCTGTTCCATTACAACAAGGATACTAATCTAAAAAAAAGATACAATGCTTCAGAGGCAGTATGAGCTGCCCCTAATTAATTCAGATTTCGATGAAATGCAGTAACTTGTCTGCGCTGAAGTAACATGTATTGGCAAACACAGAGCTATGGATAATGAAATGTAGCCTGGATTCAAAACAAAACACAAACCTCTAAAAGGCTGAAAATTTCTCTTCCCTTATGCTGTCATCACCTGTTTGTCTCTCCTCCTTCAAGCATTCCTTTATGCCCAGCCTTCCTCTAACCTTTGCCTCCTTTAGCCTCCCACGCTCACCTCAGAGGACCTCAGCACCACCACCACACACACCCCCCGGGATAGCGTGCCCTCGCCCCAGCTGCTTTTCCCATCCCTTGCACCTCCATCCAATTTGCAGCCCTGGTTCCAACCTCTGGCGTGCTGAAATGGCTGTTTACTGGCTGTTTACCAAGGGCTCCTGGCTTTGTGATCTCTGCGGGTGAGTCACGCAGTCCCTTCGGCATTGCCTCTCCTCTGCCCCAGCTCTAACTCCCTCTTGGGTCCCTGTTTATCATTATGGCAAACCCACTTGGGGTGACACATGCATGTGCCACCTCTCCCACCTGCCCCTGTTCCACCTGGGGTTTGGGGCATCTTGAAGAGCTGCCAGGGTAGTTCCCGGCCCTGCCACCCAAGTCTTTTGATGACACTAAATTTCAAGAACCCTGCCTCTCTCTCCCCATCCCTGCCTTTAACTATACCCCTTTGCTTCCCTTGCTGCCTTTTTGTTTGTGGCTTTGACTGGGGAAGGCCCATTTATCCCCAGCGAACTGAGGCATGCTAAGCTGTACCTGCCAGGGGCTAAGCCTGCCCCACCCCCCGCCACAGCTCCTGGTGATGCTCACAGTGTGGGTGAAGCTCTTGGGCAAGAAATGGGTCTCCTTGTCAGTTCTGCCCTTGCACCCTCAAACACCCATGGCTTTCTTATGTCAGATACACCCACCGCCAGCGCAGTCCCACAGTGAGGTCCTTGCTGTTACATCATGAATACCCAAATGTCCCACCTGGCTGTAGACCCTGGCAAAGGTCCGGCTTAGTCCTCCACCCAGCCATGGTTCTCTGGGGCACTGGGGGCCTTCACCCAGTGACGTATAGCAACCCCACAGGTAATGCTCTTGAGTCAAGGGGGAGGACACCAGTCCTTCCACACCAGCCATCCTGTCTCCAGGTACCTGCCCCTCCACTCTCTTGCCTCCCACTCAGGCACCACGCCGGGTCTGTTAGCAGAGGTGCTTGGTTTGTGACTTAGGGGGTGGGTTAGTTTGTTGGGCTCAGCTTGCTTTTTCTCGTTACATTTATTAACTGATTGCACAAGACACTTGCAGAAGAACCCCGGTGGCCAGCTCTTGCAGGCCAGCACGGAGGCTGTGCACGGCTTTGTCTGATGGTATTTTTTGTTCTTGTCCAGCTGCTGATGGGGTATGTTTCTGCATTTTTTGTTCTGGCCCAGCTGCTGATGAGGTATGTTTCCGCACTCAGCCTCTGGGCTGTACTGAAGCATTCAAAGAATGCAGGTAACAGCTGCAGATGTGGCCATTTAAAAGCCCTTTTGGTTTTGCAGGTTGGGAGTGTCCCTTTTTACAGGAAACAGGAGTAATTTCTTGGAATTATCCCTTCAAGGGAGGAAACTAACTAGCAGGAGAGAAGCACTGACAAAATCCGTGCCCATGCTGTACCACAGTGTTAGCACCGACAGGAGTCAGCATGCGATTTTTTCCTAAATGTTTTAAAAGACAGAACTGTTGGTAGCCGTGGCAATAGGAACTGCACGCACTAACACGCTGACCTCCTTAATTGTAATTAATATGTTCTGCATCTTCCCTGTGTCTGGGTTTTCCTCCTTACCCAGTCATTATCTGTAGGTAAGTGAAGGGATTAGCATCCAATTGCACCTTTTCCCCAGCCCTTCCGATTATCACAAAGGTACAGGAGACCTGGGCAGCTCACTGAGGTAAGTCAGCCCACAGGAACCTAAGGAAAGCAGCAGTGGGATTTTCAACCGCTCAGGCACGTGAGTGCTCCGACAGTCCTGTTGGGTGAGTGCCACTGAGCAAGCAGAAGCTAATGGGATGGTTAGCAGCAGCATTTCACGCTGTTCTGCAGCCCCAAGAGTGATCAAATGAAAGATTATTGCCAGCAGTCTGAGGGAAGCAAGCTATTTGTTTGTGGGACTACAGGTTGCACCACATGAATGACAGGAAGCGTTTCTGCCACAGCAGATACAGGAGACCGTGGGTGGCAGAGCAGAACTCCCTTCTGAGAAACCCCTTGCCAAAACCTGTTCACATGCGAAGCTCTGCTGTGTATGTGCAACATCCCACCACCTTCCTAGAGCGATAATGCTGCCGAGGGGGCTATTGGAGCCTCATTTCCAGCAGGGCTGGTCTCCTCATGCCCATCATGGTACGCTGGCCAACAGGTGCCCATGGGTGAGAGCTGTGTGTCTTTCTGGCCATTGAAATGTTGTACCTTTGAACTCCTCCTGAGAGTCTGTCCCTTGCAGGGTTCCCACTGAAGCCCAGCACAGTGGCAGTGTTCCCCAGCACTCCTCCCACCCCTCCAGCCCCTCGTGTCAAAACTCTAGCATGTCTTGTCATGTCTCCAGTTTCTTCCTCCTTGGGTCCCAAGGTCTCCTTTGCATTCCCTCCAACCCACTGCTGCTTACCCCCTTTTCTCTGTGCAGCTGCGTGTCTCACTCTGATGGCATGGCCTGATCCCAGCTGCCCTAATGCTTGTAGTATTCGTGCTTGTTCCAAATACGGCCAAATTTCCACCATTCAGACTTGAGGCTTCTGGAGGTACCACTGCAGTATGGAGGAGACGTGCGCCAAAGGGGAAAGATTAAGAAAACAGATGGTATAAAAGCAAAGGAGGAGAGAAGGAGAGAAGGAAGAAAAAAAATTATAATACCCTAATAAAAGGGAATTATAGCTATGTGGTATTGAGATGGGCAAAAGAAGGAAACGAATATTCTGGAAAGCCAGGAAGTCAATAGGAAAGAAAGGATGGCAGGAAATGGAAACAAGAAAAGAAAGGAAATCAGGAACAAAAAGGTGGTGGAGACAGACGTTTTAAATGGAGATATAGGTATATCCCTTCTCCAGCTTCTTCAAAGCAGTCTTGACGGGCTGGCCCATTAAAAAGAACAGCAACTAAAAAACCCTATTCCAGAAAACGTGATGGCATTAAATCTTGCTGCTGAGGTTCTGACCATTCTGCACTTACAGATGCCTCACATACAGAACTCACGTACACGGTGAGCTCTTTCTAGCTCCTAGATCTCTTCTTTTGCCTGCCCTTAAACACCGGGAAAAGACGGCCCCTTGCCCCCCAGCAGTATGACTTTTCCTGCCAGCTGCTGCTTATTGCACCCTTCTCTCTCTCAGCTAATAACCTGTAAATTATTTGTTAAATATATGAAATGTTTGCTCCCTCCCTATTTCCTTTCTTCTGCTGAGGCAATGGAGCATCCTTAGAGGGTGATAACTATCAGGTAAGGAGCTGCAAGTTTCTACATATATTAATACACGCTTTTAAATCTTGAGCAATTTATAGTTGTTCCTTTAATTTTGCAATTTCTGCTACACAGCTGGCTGACATCTAAAACTGTTTCAACCAGTCTTGAAAGCAAGCCATGCACCAAATTGCTCCTTGACCTGCAGTTATTTTGGTTTGTTATCTACTTCGTAAACATACGATATTGTTGTGGTTTAACTCCAGTCAGCAACTAAGTACCACAGAGCCGCTTGCTCACTCTCTCTCCGCTGCTCCAGTGGGATGGGGAGAATTGGGAAAAGGTAAACCCATGAATTGAGATAAGAACAGTGTAATAACTGAAATAAAGTAAATAATAATAACAATAATAAATAATAATAATAATAATAAGTAGTAGTAGTTAGAAAATCCTTTGTAGATCCTTACCAAATATCTTTTCTGGTCACTCTTAAGCTCTGGTCCATGATCTCTGCTGCTGCAGGAGTTGATGGTCTGTAACCCGCAAGCTGGTTACAGGTATGGGAGGAAGCACCGTACTGGTCATACTGCCCTCGTGCTGGTTTCCAGTTCATGAGGAGGTGGTGAACTTGCATGTAGTCTGCAGAAATGTGAACAGCAATTCAGAAAACTTTGGGAACCTCTCTTCTAGTGTACTGTACTCCTGGGAAACCTCCAAGAACAGACAACAACACACAGTAAGGCAACTCCAGGCACAGAGGGCTTTCTCACTGTACAGGTAACCATTGGGGACGGTAAATTTGCAACGTACATTGCGTAATATCTAAGAGATCTAAAACAGAGTGTAAATCTCCATCTGAATTAGGTTGCTCTAAGACTGGTATGGTAAGTGCTGGGCTTTATCCAGTGCATCAGCAGCTGCAACGTGGAAGAAACATAGACAAGCATTTAACTGTGAGTGCAGCAATGTGAAAAGCCATTAGTGATGCCAGTCTCTCTACTGGGAAAGTAATGCCTTTCAGCATTAGAGCTGCATAATAGTTATATGCTAGGTGCAAGCAAATGCTGATGCATGTATATGATGGACATAAAGCACTGTACTTTTCTCAGTATGATTGTCATGTCCTAACAGGGGTACCTTCTTGTACTTTTAAACTCCTTGGTTGAAGACTTGCTTTGAAATTAATTTCCCAGAAGATTCCATCTTTCCTGTGTCAGGGATAAGGCAACAGACAGCAGTAGTGCGCCTGCCTCCTGGGAGTTTCCTCTCCTGCTCTACATGTCCTTCCTTCACTGACCGCACTAGAAATGGTCTGAGACACCACTCGTCCTTGCAGGAAGAGGACAGAGATGAGCCAGAACGCCCATCTGACTCTGTTCCCCAGTGCTGTTTTTTTAAGTACCTGTATGTCTGAGAGCAGTGGGGTGGTCACAGCCAGTCCTGCCTGCATTTCCAGCTTGCCAGATCAATCCCAAGCTCATTTTGGCAAGCACGTACAAGGCATTTAGGGGGCACTGGCTATCAGCAGTTTCAGTCCAGTCCAAGACTGAAACCACAAAGCTGTATTTGGACACATTGAAAAATACTGTCACGGAGCACTGTTTCTCCACAGCCTGTCTGCTGTCAGACATAATACAAGTACCTTTGCCAAGCAATTGGTGCTTCCACAAACTGAGATGCAGTGTAAGAAACCTAAGCATTCGAGGAAGTACGAGGTGTAGTGAGCACTAAAGGACAAGAGCAGTGTGCTGTTTGCTGCCGGGGCAACTATAGTTAGACCTTTGAAGCAGACAGTAGGTTATTTTGCTTCATCTAGCCTTAAATTACTAAAATATGAAATGTAAAGAAATAGAATCGTTCTATTCAAAGCCTCTCCTTGCCATTCTACAAATTGAGACCATCCAGCTTGAAACGTTCAGATTTCAAATTAATTAACACTAGTTCAGTTGTTAGCGAGAGCCTTGGAGTTTTCTTTCTTTATGGCTTTCCCTGTGGAGTCACTCAGGTGGGAGCAGAACAAGTGGATTTAGCTGAAGGCCATACAGATCATTCCTAGGATGGCCAGGTGTGCGTATAATGGGGAATTAACTTTAAGACCTGGAAGTCTGTATGCAGAATCCACCTGTTCTTCTCCACAGGTTTCCTTGAGGACAGGGAATCTCAACTTACTGAAGATGCATCACCTTTAGAGGGATTTCTAGGTGAGCGTCATGATTTATGCTAATGATCCTCTGAACCAGTCAGCCTTGGGAAATCTGGCCTGCTCTAATAGCAAGTACACTGATATTTTCAGTGTCCCTGCGGCAGGTCTTCCAAGGTCAGGCAGGTCTTCTTTTCTGATGAGGCTAAAAAAAAAAAAAAAAAAAAAAAAAATTGTTCTCTAAATTAAGCTGCAAGAGGAGTTCTCCAGGATGCAGCTCAGGGTGTCTGTGACCTGAGACCAGAAGATGCTCTTGCACTGCGGGTGTGGGCTGAGCTACTGTTCATGCTGGAGATGCAGGTGCTGTAACACAGCCCGCTGTCACCGCAGCTGCAGGTTTGTTACTCGTTCGCTGTGAGGATGGTAATTTCCACCGGGTACGTCTGGAGATGTTGATGTGCTCCACCGTTCACACTCTTGGACTGAGCAAAAGCTCTGCGAAACAAATCTGAAGGCCTGGATGCTGCGTTCCATGCACCCCGGCGCGGGTCCCGCGCAGCTGCCGGGCTCAGGTGCCTTTCTCCGGAAAACGCGCGACAGCCCGGCCCGCTCCCGCCGCCCGCCCGGCGCCCTCGCCCGGGGCCAGGTTCGGGGAGCGCCGCCCCGGGTCCCGCCGCCCCCCGTGCCTGCGGCCCCTCACCGCTGCGGCGGGGCGGCCGCTGCCGCGGGGCTGGGGGCGGCCGGGCGGGGCGCCCCGAGGTGAGGGCCCCGAGGTGAGGGCCTCGCCGCTGGGCGGGCGGGCCGCGGCCCGGCGCGGGGAGGTGGGTGGGGCCTCCGGTCACTTTATACAACAACTTGTCGCGGGCTGCGCGGAGCAGCCGCTGCGGACATGTCGCAGGAGGCGCTGCCCGTGGAGGTGCCGGCAGCGCTCTACGGCAGGGTCCCCGGCAAGGCCTCGCTGCCGCCGGGCGCCAAGGCGCGGCAGGTAAGAGGGCGGCTGCGAAGGGCTGCGCGGGGGGCGGCGGGAGCGGACCCCGCCCGGGGGCTCTCGCCGTGCCCGGTGCCACCGGCGCCGCCCTGCCCGCCCGAGCCTGTGGCGCTCCGCTGCGGCATGAGGTCCCGGCCCCACGGGCCGCCGGAGGGGAGCCGGCGTGGCCAGGGGGCAGCAGGGATGGGGAAGGTGGAAGAAACGGACGGGGCAGGGGGCGCTTTCCAGGGGACTGAACTGCCAGCCTCAATCCAGACTCAGACTTAAAAACTTTTTCTTCCATAAGTAAATGCTACTTCTGTTAAAAACTTGAATATTTATGTATTGACAGCAAAATTGATGCGACAACCTCAGCTTTGGTTACTGGAAAAGGCATAAGGCCAGGACAGAGAATAGGGATAGGGAGTTGAATTTTATTTCCACGCTCCCGGTTTTGTTCTGGATTTTCCATTTTGCTTTGCATTCTCTGGGTCATTGCGAAGCTTGTTTGACTTCACGCGTAGCGTGTTACACATTGCTTTGCGTGCCCTTCGCCTGGACCAAGGCACGTTGCTTTAGGAAGTACTCTGGAAACAGAAACAGAATGCTTTTGACACTTTTTACAGGAACTGGCCTTTAATGGTGTTTCCCCGCAAAGTGTTTCAAAAGGGGGCACCCTACATTGCAGAAGTGTTCTGGAACTTCTGTTTCCTGAAAAAATGGAAACGTTAGATTTAAAATTTTGCAGTTGCAATGTGTTTCATGCTCTGTGTTTAAACCCAGATCAAGATTCTGGGATTTTTTTTTTTAAACTGAGAAATACCCCCAAGAGTGGGAGCAGATTGGCAAAAGATCACATTTGAAACAAAAAACAAACCTTTTTTTGCAAGATGGATGCAGAGGCAGCTTTTGGGTATCTCGCAGCTGAAATGGCTTTTCCTTCATAGACTTGTTTAAAGGGCACACCTGATGTGGATTTTGTGGAGCGTGTGCTGAGCCACATGGGGGTTTGCTCATTACGCTGAGCACTGTAACACGGCTGGGTGTAACCAACAGTTGTTCTAACTGGGGTTTCAGCATAAACTATTGCAAGTAGGAGTTAATTATCTATCCTGATAATGCCGCTGTTGTTGTTTTAATGTCACCATTTATCATTGCTTGCTTTCTTCAGAATGAAGACTTGGACATCGATTCTCTGGGAGATGGTGAACTGCAAGAGGAAAAAGAAGAAAGCACCATACCAGGCAAAGGTGATTTCAAGGTATTGTGAACAAAAGAACTTTGAACCAAAGAAGGCTGCGGGTTTTGTTTTGCTCAAAAGGGGAAAAGGCTCAGGTAGATAAATAATGATGGCAGCAGTTTGACTGTTACAAGGGAAACGCCCTTACGTTTATTTTTGGATCATTTTGTTCCACCTTATGTTGATGATTTTCAGAACCGCTTGTTGTGTTTCTCTGTTATCTTTTATTGGGACCATGGAGAATGTCTACTGTTTTAATCCCTCACTTAGTCGTAAAAGAAATCCATTGGTGAGCGTTCTGTTCCGCGATGCCTTATGTAACTGGAAAGGCCAAAAGTAATAGTGATGCGTGTTTGGCTGTAGTGGCTTTGGCAGTGCAGTCTCTCTCCTAGCAATTTGTGGGGAGGGTGTCCTGGATTATTGAACTTTGATTGTTCATCACTTCCGTGCTCCATCATAAAAATAAACCCGTAACGAGGGATTTTGTCAAAGGAGTGATGCTTGAAAGTGCTAGAGCTATTTCTTGTGTTTGAAGTCATAGGTTTATTTTTGTTAGAAATTACTGATTTTGATAGGGGTTCTCGCTCTGCTACTTTGCTATCTGTGCAGTAAGTACAGGCATTGTTTCCTTTCTGTCAGGATTAGAGAAGTTTAAATGTGACTCATGTAACAATGTTGTCCCAAGAAGTGTCTGCTTCTGAGGCAGATAATTCTATGGAAATTTGCATTATAATCCATGCAGGAAAGTTATACCAAGACAAAATGAAGCTGAGAAGGTGCTTTACCTGGAGGTTGAAGTAATGCTGTAAACAGGCAGACAGGTGAGCTTTGTGATAAGCTAGTTACCAGGTAGTCCTGCTACAGTTTAGGCACCAAGAAATTAAAACCAATTCTTATTCATGCTTGCAGTATTTTTACTTTTTCACACACACTTCCCAAAGTTTAGTTTTTGCGTTTGCCCAGTATTGGGATTTTTATTTAAAAATAAGTGGCATTAAAAGGGTATAATGTGTTTTCTCATGATATAGTCTATCAGTCTTGGGTCTTTGTGGCATTTCATCTTGCAGATATTTAGCTTACAAAGTCATGTATCTCCAGCCTGTGGAGGTACCAAAATTCTGGACCATGTGTAGGAGGAAGAATTTTGTAAATAGTAAAAACAGACTGAAAAACAATGAACCGATGTGTCTTTGGTATGATGTCTGCTCCTTACAAGGGGTAAGGAACCTAAAATCATGGTAAGAGAAAGCAAAATGATTTGAACTCCTGGATTATAATTACCTATGATAATTATGCATATGACAGGTAAGTTCTTGTCTGCATTTCTTAATGCCACACAGTGATGTGTTTGTTTTTCCAGTATCTGCTCAGGATATAGGCTTAGATAGCTGTGAAATTTCAAGGGGACATGTGTGACAGTAGTGAACCAAAAGAATAATCTAACGTGTATGAGACCATAACCGCCTTCTTGACAGCTGTCGTCTTGCCCCTGTCTCACTGACGGGTTATTTTCCACATTTCAAAATTCCAAAAATTCATGACAATCCATTGGTGATAGACTGAGTTGTTGTTATTGCATGTGGTTACATAGTCACTGTTTTTTTTTTCCTGCTATGATTAGAATGTAGCACGCTGTCCTATGCACTTGCATGACCATGGCTTGATTACTGCAGCATATCGTGTGTTTATGTGAAGGATGCACACATGCTATTATCTTCTGCTAAGTTTCTAAAATGTAGATTTTTCATCACTGAAACTACCACAAGACTTAGTATGAGAGTCTCTACCTGCTAAGAGGAGGCATCATCTGTTAGAAACATACCACGGCATTTCCCATCAACTGCATGTGCCTTTATGCCAACATGTTGATTTTCATCTGCATTAAGAATCTATGTTATTCAGGCCTTGGCTGGTACTTTGCCCCATGCTAAAGCAGCAGGCAGAGCCAGCTCTGGTATTTCAGACATCAGTGCTTATTTTTAAGGATTGCAGCAGGTCTCATATAATAATTAATGTGAGGGAAGGGGAGGGGAAAAATTGGATGCATAGTTCTGAATTCGGTATGAGCCATGTCTTAACAAGGGTGAGATGTCTTGTACCTCGCTTCCCTGCCAGGAAGTGACTGCCCTGTAACAGAAGAGGGGCAGTCAAACTCCTGTCCTTGTGCAGAACAGCAGCTCTGGCTTCTGCTTGGTTTTGGAAGCTGGATACAGCTTCTGAGGTCATGGGAAGAGCACGGAGCTGCCACGCTGCATGGTGAGGTTAGGGGGAGGCTGCAGCTGCTGCCTCTGATACAGGTTGGACTCTGCCATGTGAACAGGAGCTGAGGTCGCAAGGCCAAGAGCCTGCTGTTGGGAGCAGCTCCAGTCCTGGTCTCAGCAGCAGCTGGAAAGGCAGGAGACAGCAACTCCTGAGCCACCCTCAGCCCCATGGTGCTTGCAGGAGTGTGGCACCAGCAGCAGCTCTGCTCAGCTGCAGAAGCCGTTCTAAGCCTAGGTGCCTCCCCTGCCACCCTGAGTGGTGGTGTGGGGTTGCCTAAAATATGGACTGCTGAAATGGCATGCATGCCTCCCACTTAAAAAGTGAACCTTGCAAAGTCAAAGGAGGCCGCTTCCCATCAGCTCATAACTTTGAAATATGGTTTGGCTTATCCACGTTTGATGTACAAGGTGTAAAACATCTGTCTGAGGTAGACCTCTAGATTGGGAATCAATAGCCAGAAGTAGAGATTTTTAGAGGGTGGTGCATGGCCTGTGGTAACATCTGCCTTAGGATGAGGCTCAAGAAATCACTAACAGCTGTCAGATGTAAACACCTATTTTATGGCTATCTGGAATCAGGTGGTGTGCTTCTCAGCCCTTAGCTGGTTAATGCTCAGTCTAGTTTCTTTCTTCCATATTTGTTCTGCTTAGGAAGGGCAGAGCAGTATAAGAGGGCTCTGTCTTTTCACGGATCTAGCTATTCCTCTAGCAGCAGTTGGAATATATATAGAAATAATTTTGAACATGCAGTTGAGTGCTCTATGTTTTCAAATGGACCTGTTTTTCAAAATCAGAAAAATCCAGTTGTTAAACATCTGGAAACACGAAAAGATGGAGGACAATGTTAACAGTACTGAAAAGTCTGTGCAACTAGCTGGAGTTATCAAACAATAGATCTGTGCTGAAGCTGGGATCCTTGTGCACTGAAACTATCCATGTTGTCTTGATAAATATTTGAATTTCTGCTTTTTGGAAATGAATTTCAAGCGCAGTCTTATTCTTTGAAAATGTCCAGAGTCCCATGATGGACACATGTATGAGGAAGCAATCATATGAAGGACACAATCCTTGCGGCCCTGCATATACCTGTCATGCTCCTGTGCACACATAGATTTTCCTCACTGAAACCAGGGTTACTGTGGCTGTGTGCGTGGTAGGAGTGTTTCCATCCAGCTGCAGGAGCTTTTCGTTCACCGATATCCAACCAAGGCTTCTGCTAATGCTGGTGAAGAGCCAGTCTGATTTGGAGAGGTTATGTTACTAACAAAAAACATGAAACATGCTGCTTGTGCAAAACAGCCAGTGGTCCCAGACCCCACAGAGCCCTGCAGCCTTTGATGGAGGTGCCACACGCAGCCCCAGCATCTGGAGGAGGCGAAGGAAGGAAGCATGAGAGTAGCTTCTTTCCGAGCATGGAACCCAGGTTTATCAAGAACATGGAAGAGCTTCAGAAACATGTTCAAACAGCAGCTGACAACACTCGGCCAATGGCTACCAGGGGCAGGGTGAGAAACAGCAAGAAAATTCCTTCCTGGCTCCTTCTCCGAGGCAGCTGTGGCTGGACGCTGGATGTGCCGCTGTGGGGTCCCCTGGCACATCCCACAGCAGTGGGGGATAGGCTCTAGCAGGCTGGGGCAGGGCTTGACTGAGTGATGTTCACAGCCTGAAGTATCCCGATTACAACTGCAAAAGAATTGAGGATGCATGATCTCTAAGGCAACCGGACCCTCAGACTGCTGAGAAATACGCTCTAGACACACTCTCGGCAGCAAAGCCTTCTTAGTTCTTTTGATTGGGTCCCTGGCTACCATCTAGTTAAATTAGCACCTGGAGAGAAGAAAGGAATGCCCTGGTAACATCCTGCGAGTGATTTCATCTCGGCAGAATGCCCCTCGGGGCCAGGAATGCAGGAGGACCTTGGTCAAGGCAGGGAAGCCGTCTTTGCCAGGAAAGGCCACTGTGCCGGTAGGTGACATAGGAGTGGACACACACATTGTTGTTGGGTGACTGCAGGAAAAACGAATGAGTAGAGAGGAAGCTCTTTTCATGGTTTTCATAGCTAACGCAATTTTTTTCAGGTTGGTCTATAGAAATGGCTTTCTATCAACCCTTGAATAAGTAAACTGATTGTCCTCAAAGTATTTTTAAGTCTTGTCTGATCTTTGCAGGATGGCTTGTGGAATAGCATGTAGTGCGGTTGCACTGGAATAGGTAATGGTACCAGCACACTGTGCCACATGATTTTCTCTGCTTCCTTATCACAATTTTTCATCCAGTGTGATAAAGGCCACCCTCCTCATGAGACCAGATGGAAGTCATTCCGCATTTCATGTAGAAAAGCAACAGCTGAGCACCTGCTTGGAGGACAGGTGCTTTTTGGTGATGGTATAGTTTTCATCACACACACTGAAGATGTATTTCAGAATCTCTGCATTATTTTTCTGATAGTGATTGCTTTAGAATAAATGCCAATCTAAAAAGGGCAGCAGTCAAGACTGAGAATGTGTTGGCTGCCCCTGGAGATTCAAGAGTAAATTCTCTCTGGATCAGTGTTGTTGGATAACTGCTCTCTGTTTTGGGAAGGCAGCTACAATATTCTGCTACCTGCTGGAACATCTATAGTAAAACACGGAGCTAACACTGAATACCAAATATGCATTGACCCAGCATACATTTGACTGTACTGCTGTGGAATTGTGAGACTGGGGTAGTCTACAGTAGGCATAGTGGAGTGGTGAACACCTGTGCCGTTGGTATCACGAGCTGGGAAGATGCTGCTAGAAATACCTATGCTGGAATAGTCTGTTAGATGAAGAAACCTAAAGGCTGAAGAAAGGTACTGAAAGAAAAGCAAGTAAAAAAGATGAAGAATAGCCATCCTCTGGTCTTGTGGACCCTTGTCTCATTAAGGAATACTGTCATTTTGGAACTCTGCAGCTGCTTGTGATGTGACAGGATGTATTTTACAGCTAAACTGGTGAAGTAATTTACAGCAGTGCTTCTCAAGATGGATGCATGCCACACATACCTACATCTGAATGTAAGTATGACTTTAAAGAGGGCTGGAACAGAGCTACAGGAGGCACAAATCTGCCAGGAATGCAGACAGCCTGCATCACCAGAGCACACATGGCAGAGAAACTGCTGTTTTCAAATTGTTACTCACCCAGGTGGGAGAAAGTTGGAATCATTCACGTGACGGATCAACATAGTACCTTGGTGCCCGGTATCATATTATACTTTTTTATGGGAAGTGGTGGAAAATTGGAAGAAGAGACTGTGGGATCTGATCTATGTTCGATGGAGCTGTTGTTTGGAAAACTGCACTAAAACTTTGTTTCCCTGGGAATGCAGAGAAACTAGCAGTGTATGCCTTGTTCATGCACTGGCATTGCAGCGTGCTGTATTGCATGCAGCTGTTCTATAATACACACCTGTACATGAAGCACAGGAGCACAACTTGGGAAGCACTGAACTGAAGTCAAGCCAACAGAGTGACAATCAGTAAAACACTCACAGAGTGAGGACATCAGTCTTGATTTTTTTCAAAAGCAAAGCTACAATGTGACAGCTCTAAATGGTTGTTCTAGCATGTCCCTGTTAGCCCCAGGGCAGGGTGCTGCTTGTGGTCTTCCATTGCCCGAGGCTGTGATGGAAACCTCTCTGTAGGTGGGACATCATGGCATAGCTGCAGTCTTGTTTTGTTAAAGGAATCATAATAGATTTTAAGTAAACAGAATAACAGAACTTCTGTCCTTTGCTTCACATATGCATAGCTGCTAGTTTCTTTGTATAACTAGACCCTAGTACATCATGTTACCGTTGTCACAGTTGCTATTTAAATGCATTTCTTTTGTTTAATCTGTTACCAGAATTAAGTAAAATAGCAAATCCTCCTGGGAGCAGTAGAACTAGCCAGGCCTAATCACTGGGGGATTTCTGCTCTCCTTGTTGTCTTTGCTACCCCCATGGGGATGTGCTGGGGCTTCCAGGAAGGCTAGCTCTGGCTGCTGCCTGTTCCTCGGGTAACCGGCTGGTGCAAGCACAGATCTTTATTTCTGTAGCTTCTATGAAGCCACTGATTTATTTTTGTGTGTGTGTGTGTGTGTGTGACTTTGGTAAGTCTTTTGGTGAAACCCGCATCTCTGAGAATTGATTTCCCCGTGCCAGATGGGGAAATTTGGCTAACACATTAGAAAGTCATTACGTGGGAACCAGGTTATCAGATGGCACAAACCGTATAATAGTCATTAAAAAAACCCAACCCACTGCACTTCCTTAATATCTCCTATTTAAGAATCTCAAACTGCTTTGCAAATATTGAATCCATCGGTTTTCACTCAAGCAATGCCATTTGCCTGAGGAAGTGTAGCTGGAGCGGGTCCAGGAGCTGGCAGCACCTTGAGCAATCTCCGGAGATAAATGACTGCAAGAATTGCCCAGTGCTTATGCAGATTCTGCCTTGTAGAGCATATGCTGAGGTGCCCAGGCTCATTCCTAACATGTGAGTGGAGTGATCCACCTTTGCTAATTACCCAGCTGAGAAGAAGGGTTAATTAACTGGGTGGAGAAGTGTATTAATATGGCTACGTGGTTTCTGAAATGTGAACCAGTGTCCTTGCACGGGGTAGTTCTGAGGATGTACCCCTCCATTCAGTTGTTTGCCAATTTTGCAGCTTTTGTTAGGCTTTTTCTCCTTTGAGAGCACTTGGAATAGGTGGATAGATTGCTGAGGGTGATTTTCATGAAAAAGTACTAAGAAAGGAAGAAAACAAAGAATTCTTGAGACACATACAGGAGGGGTAAAAGCAGGAACCCTTTTTAAGATCTCAGCAAAAAAACATTTTAACATAACATCATGTGTTAGGAGACCAAAGAAAGACTTAAAACACACATTGAAATAGTAATTTGTTGTGATAAAGGAGGCCTATTTGAAAATAAGGTCCTTATTGCCCTGTTCTCATAAAATTAAAAAAAAAAAAAATCAGCAACATTACACATATTGTTTTGAATGAGGTTCTTCCAGCTTCTCTCTATCTGCTGTGACATCTACTTTTTGTGCTTGTTTACAGTCATTCTAGGAAGTCTCTGAAGTACTTTAGAAATAGAAGGGTGCTCCTAAATGAGAGGAAATCAGTGGATAAAAATAGCCATTGTCAAAAAGAATGATTTGGAGGGCTCTGCTGTAACCACTTATGCAGGTAGAGATGCTTCTAGGAGTGTGAGGAAATGGCCATGTGTCACAGCCACAGGAAATGTTGATTTATTTATTGGCTTTGTCAGAGCAGGCTTTTGCAAATAGGTCTGAGCAGAGACAGCTTTATGGAATGAACTGGCAGGAAATTGCCTGCCTTAGAAGAAGGAAATCCCATTATCCTCTAATAATAAATAGGAAGAGGTCTTTGCAGCCACAAAATCTAGAGAGACTTGTTTTCTAGAAGTTCATGGCTGAGACATTCGAAAGGACCAAAGGAAGTTAAGCGCTTTCAAACTTAAGGATTTTTTTGAGGGTGGTGCTGTTCTTCATTTTTCCCTAAAGGCAGCCCGTGCCTAATTCTTTACACCCATTGGTGTATCTCAGAGTTGTGATTTACAAAAGCTCAGATTATTGTTACTGTGTTCCCCCTACAATTATGGGGGGGGGGGAAGAGAAACCTGTGGTTTTGAAGCAGAAGGCAAAAGCATGTCTCTTGAGAGTGGTACTTCAGGTTTCTCCCATGAGAGTCAGCAACAACAGATATTCTCCACAGCACCCTTTTCAATGCGATGGGACCTTGTGGGTGGTTACTAAGGGGATTTGACTGGGACTTTGAGTAAGACTGCTGCTGTTTTGACAGCTCCACCATGGTGCTCACCGGTGCATTTACTCCATTCAAGACACTTACTCTAGCTACCTCAGAGCTAAACGCTACAATTTCAAAGCAAGGGGTTTTGCAAGTGTCTCAGACAGTATCAGTTGAAAGGGATTTATCCCTTTCTTTTCTGCTATGATGAGGAATCCAGGCTCTGAGTAACACAGCAAAAAGACAGTGAAATATATATATATTATAACAAGACTTCTTTAAGAGCAGTAGCTTATGTTGCAGATTTTCATCTGCAGAATAGTGAGATGGTTGACACAATTTTTACCAGCTGTATTATTTTGTAGCAGCTGGTTGGTTTGCATGTTTGATGCTTATTCATATTCCAATTTGTACTGTTCTTCTCCAGATAGAATCCTCTCCCTGCTATCTGCTGACTGTAAGGATCATCCGGATGAGAAATCTCCAGCGAGTGGACACCTGTGAGTATCTTTATTCTTGGTGGTCTCTCAGAGTACAGGCAACAAGTTTTCTTTTGTAATTGTATAGCAACCTTTTCCAAGTGTTTCTGAAGTAGCCCGGTGTTTGTGTAAACTAATTGTTATAAACCAAGTCGGTCCTTGCTGCTGTTTTGTTGAGTGTTATTTATGTGCTTTCTGGTTGGTTTTAAGACCTGAATGTGTTTTTGAGGATAAGTACTTTCTCCCAAAGAAAGGAGAGTTTCGGACACGGGTAAATGAAAAAGACTGCATACTGTGCTTTCAAAAGCAAGGGGTAACTTCGCCGTTGGGTTGTAGCACCTTGGAAACTGTGGCTGCAAGGAGCAAACTCTTTCATCACCCCCCCATCTTGGTTCTGACAAAGATGAAATGAACAAGAAAAAGCTTTCTAAAATCATTGCCACCAGGCTAATGCCATTATTAGTTACCCTGAAGTAATGGTCAAAAAATGTGCTGACTGAGAGCTGGATGCCTTGTCCTTCCTGATGCTCTCGTGCAGCTGTGTTGCAGTTGTGCAAGTGGGAGTCACTTGGCAGGAAAGTGGTGGGCAATGAGCAGGAAAGGAAAATGCTGCCGTTTAGTTAAAGGGCGTGGACTATCCACATGTGCAACGAGGAGATGAGTTTCACACAAAATAGACAAGTTAACAGTTTGTCTTGTTTGAATCGGTACAGCTACGTGAGTGCTTGTGAAAGGATGCTGAAACTAGCTCTAGGGTAAGCGTAGAAGGAAAATGGTGTAACCCTCCCATTGCTCTTGAGTCTCCTGTTTCACTGTGAGCAGCAGCAATCAGCAATATAGCCTCTTGCACAGGAAGGGCCAGTGAAAATGTTCTGAAAGATGAAAATCTGCATTTACCATGCAGTACCGTTCCCATCTTATCTGTGGTTGTCACATTTTTTTTTTCTGGAAGGCGTATCAGAGGACTTCCGTGTGTCACAGCTCTGGAGATATACTAGCTGTATCTTAGATCACCTCCCTGCTGGTCCACGGCTGTGGCACGTGTGTGATGATGCAATAACACAGAAAGGTTTCATCAAGGGCTTGTCTCAGATCTTCTGCGTGTCAGGTAGCAAGACAAAATCACAAATAACTAGGTTGTAGGAAGAGATTGTGCAAGCAAAACTGAAGCAATATTTTGCATTAAATACACAGCTGACTAGTTTGCCTACATCTGCTCGTATAATTAAGGACTGCTTGATATGCTTTGTATCTCAGAGTACAGTTAAGATACAAGAATGACGAATCACATCGGTAGAACAGAGTACTTTGCCAGCCAAACAGCCAACAGTCTTTGAAACAATGATCTCTGACGATAAACCTGAAGTTGTGCAGAATTACTTTTAAAACATTTCAAAATCGGTATCGTTACTTCTAGGATCTCCACACATATTCAAATACCTATTTTTGCAGTGTGAAAATTCTTCAAAGCATTACTATCTGCATAGAATTTCCCAGATAAAAAAAAAAGTAACAAACAATCATACTGAGTTAAATCAATGCTCATACAGTTCTCTGAGGGGAATATAATCGGCAAAAGCTTCTGACACTTCAGGAAACGGAGTAACAGAAGGAGCTGTAGGAAGGCACCACCTACAAGAAGAAATTTGAAACAACTTTTACATCCAAAGGGACTAAATATGCTACAGATCTTAAGAGTGGAAGGGAAATTGTTGAGGAGGACGTGGAAGCTATCTCTACAAAAAAGAATAGGAGGGAGAAGGTTCTTTGATCCAAAATAAGATATGGAAGGTGGAAAAGGGCAGGTGAGGGAGAGGGCTAGGGCCCACTGAATATTTTCCAAACAAATTTTTTCATTAGAGGAATACTGTTTTTTTTACTCTGCACAAATGTGTTGATTTCTCCACAACTTTTTAAGGAAAAATTTGATAGAATTAAATTTTTTTTTTCCATTTCTGTGTTAAAATATTAAAAAGCAGAAAGTGAGTAATTAAGATGTCGGTTGACTTATCACGATGCATTATGTAATTTCTTAAGCATTTATGAATTCCAGTTCTTCATTCTGACTCAGACAGAAAAGTAGCAAGATTTTTTTGAACCAAGTACACTTTCAACAACATAAAATGCAGCCTCCACCCGGTTTGAGATAGAGCCAGTGGCTGTAGGGGGACACCTGACAAAACCTGGTGGAGAAGGAAAGAAAAGGAGAAGACAAGAAAAAGCTCCTATTGCAGCCAGATGAGTTTCTGCCTTTCCCCACAAGGTGATGTGCAAGAGCTTGTTCTCCTGATCGACCTGCAGAATCTTCGCCTGCTGCTGAAGTGTCTTCTCCACTTACTGCTGCTATCACTTGTCTTTCTCAAAAGTCTCATATCAAAGGACATCCATTCTTAAAGTCAGTTACCTTTTGCATTAGGCATGGTTTAGCGGTGGACTTGGCAGTCCTGGGATAACAGTTGGACTTGATGATCTTAAAGGTCTTTCCCAACCTAAATGATTCTATGATACCTGATGATTTTATTGCTAAGAACTGTGTAAGAGAGAGTTTCAAGGTGCTGAAGTATTTTGTGTAACCTGCATGAGGAAACATTGCATTCATTACCTTGGCAGACAGTACATCGCATTTTTGGCTGTGGCCATTTGAGATAATAATTTGAGTGCCTTTGAGAAATACAATCAAGTATCCTTCACTAACCTTCTCCCAGTGCGTTTCTGGGAGGAGACAGTCCTTCTCTTCCTGAAGGTGGCAATTAGTTAAGATCCAATGTCTAATTCAGTTAACTCCTTCTGGAAGGAGGCCTCTGACATCTGCTACAACAGGGGTGGTTCTGCAGCTGCTTTTACAACGCTCACCAAGTAAATCACTCGAGGCAAGGCAGAAATGGAGACCTTCTGAGTTGTTCTCAAAAGGTGGAGGAGGCTCCCAGGCCCCTCATCAGACAGCAGCTGGGGGTTATCATGTGTGCATGCACACGTGAGTGCAGGAAAGCTTGTTGGTTGAGGAACTGAAGAAAGTGGCTGACTAGAAGAGGAAATTCTCACCTCTTTTATACATAATAACGTTGCTGTTGTCTGTAACTTATACAAGGAAGAATAGAAAACACCTCCTGTTCTACATCACCTGTCTGTGCTTTTTCCTTCTCGGAAGGGTATCTTGAAAAGAGCTACATTACATCAGGCATTTGTCTTCAAATAACGCATACGTGCTGTTGGTACCATGCAGTAACCTTCGCAGTGTCGTGCAGCACCACGGACTTTGCCACAGTAATAATTGTTTTGTCTCTTTCCCTACCCAGTAAGCGAGGCTGATTGCTACGTGTCCTTGTGGCTGCCAACTGCGACAAGTGAAAAGTCCCGCACTAAAACTGTGAGAAACTCCAACAATCCGGTGTGGAATGAAACCTTCTACTTCAGGATCCAGAGCCAAGTCAAGGTAAGGAGACAAAGTTGTCTGCTTGAAGCAGCCTGAAGACTTTTGCGGATGGTGGGCCCTATCTGTCTCCTGAACCGTGCCCAGGAGTTGTTTAAGAGATGGCACGTGACAAGGGACTGTTCAAATTGTTAAACAGCAGATATGACTGAGTTCCTGTGCCTGTTCAGGAAGGCCAGAAACTGAGCTCGGTATAGATGTTTTGGGGAAACCAGAGAGATTGTGTGGGTCAGTGCAGGATGGGTACAGAATCTGGGAGTTAACTAAGTTGTCGTGTAGGCATAGCCAATGTAAGACTTGCTTTAGAGCAATTAAAATGAAGTAGGGAAGAAGAAATATTGTATTACAGTGTGTTTTTCTTAATTTCTTCATTTTGCGACTCAGGCACATCCCTGACACTCCTTCTTCCGCAGAGCTAATGATGTCCAGACTATAGAAATTATAAAAACCCCCTTTCTTCCTCTTATTCCAGAATGTGCTGGAGCTGACAGTGTATGATGAGGATTTTGCTACTCCAGATGACCATCTCCTCTGTGCACTCTTTGATACCGCTAAACTTCCAATTGAAAGAACAGTGCTCCTGTATTTTAAGCCCAGCCCAGAGGTGAGAGCAAAAAGATAAAGCAATTAAATCAGTGGAGAATTATACAACACTTTCAAAATCTTGGGGTGAGCTTTCTGAATTTGCCATGGATGACATCACAACAATGGGTACATGAATTACTATTCAAAATATATATTACAAAAAGTGGTAAAAAAATCTGGATTTGAGAGCCTGAGCCTCCCCTCTGAATATTTTTATAAATTATTAAAGAGCATATGACTGAAACAGTGCAGTAGGTAGGGGAAGGATCTGACTGTGAGCTATCTCTGAGCCACTCCAAGGCTGCACAGCTGTTGCAGGGTAAATAATCACCTGTAAGGTGTTTTTTTTCCCCCCATGTAATTCATAGCTACTACCCCCTGCCTCTTTGACTGTATCTACTTTCACCCTCAAGGCAAAGTTGAAGTTGCCTCTGTATTCTCAGCACTGTCCTCTGCAGTGACATCTCAGCTAGGGCCTTGCCAGCTGACTTGCCTAGCAGAATTAGTGTGGTCTGGGAGCTCAGAATGACTGATTTATTCTGTTTCTCAGTTTCCCATCTATAAAATGGGAAAAGAGTCTTTATTTCCTTTGAGATTTATGGATGAGATCAGTGAGATACTTTGCATGCAACTCATTGCTGCCATGGGCAGGTTGCTTCTGGTACCCAGACTAGGTCACTCACAGCTAGCTCGTACGTATCTACACTGCCTTACAGGGGGTCGCACATCCGTAACTCTGAATCACTCAATAATACCGCTTTCTGTTTATTGTATTAAAGTGACGGGTGGGAAGTACCTTTAACTTCCAAGCTAATAGTGAGGATAGTAAGTCGTGGCAGGACAGTGCCAGCTACAGTTAGGAGAAAAAGGTAGAATTCAGAAGACAAAGAAAGTTGTAAATTTTCTTTCTGCAGCAGCTGCACACTAAGAGGTAAAAGTACAGGTTGTTTTGATGATACCGTGAAGAGGTTTGAAAGTTTTTGGTTTGAAATGTTGTTTCAGACCTTCCAGTCTGAAATATTTATCACAGGCCACATGTGCATTGAAACCAATTAATTCACTACTGCATACCAGGGACTTGGGTTTAGACCAGAGAGAAAGCATTGTGTAGCTACTTAATTTGATTTCTTGTTCTTGCTTTCAGGCCAAGGAGGAGCTAGAGGTTGAGTTCAAATTGGAGGCTGCGTAAGTGATATACAGTTTATTTAAAACATGCAAAAATCATTACATGCTAAAACAAAGAAGTCATCATGCTTTGTGGGTTTTCTGTAAAACTGCCAGACTTCTGTTACATCATTCCTGCGGTGTCAGACATCTGGCTGATCTCTCCAGCCACCCTGTTCTGTAGTTTAGTTGCTTTCAAAGGCGCACCTCCCAGCATCGTTTCTTCTATCCACAATGTTGGATTTGTTTACCTGGGGACATTTCAGAAGACTTTCTGAGTGTGTGTGCATGCATGTCAATCAGTCTTTCCATGCCTGTTTCAGCTTATGCATTGCACAGACTCCTGGTGATGAACCATCCTGGTTAGGTTTCCAGCATATCTCTGACTCCTTCAGTTTTCCCTTGCAGCACTGTTTTGGTCCCAGTCATTTTGATTTCTTTCTGCCCAACACAGTGACAATGTATTGGAAGCTTTATTGTGGGGCTTTCCTCCAGCACGGTCAGCCTGCCATCCTGAATCGGTATTTTTGTCTCTGTGTTGCCACAAGGTAACTAAGGCATGGCAGAAATGAAGCAACTAGCCTAAGGTCAGGCCTCATATTAGTGTGGAGCTGAGGCCAGAATTCACTCCACACTACCTCCTGACTTTACCTGAATGATCTAGAAAGCTTTTATTCCCCCATGTAATTGGTACCTGCTGCCCTGTGTCCCTTTGATTGTGTTTGCATACCAGCAAATACATAGGACTGGGCTTCCTAATAGAGGTGTGCTGGTGTATTAGCATGGTACCTCTGAAACAGGTGTAGTTTACATGTTACAGTGAGGAGAAGAATTTAGCTACATAACCGCAGATTCCATTTTAGGTGATCATGAGGTCGTACTGCAAAAAAGTACCCATATACAAATCCCACAGCTTTAGAGGCAAGTCCCCTCAGAGCAGTGCTCGGTCCAGGCAAGCATGGAAAGGAGCTTGTTACATACCTGCTGGGGTCCCTCTGGCCACCATTCTTCCAAACGGGGAGAAAGGGTAACACCCTGGGCAAGGATGAGTGGGCATTTGTTTGATATAAAAAACCCTGAAGTCTTTAATTTTGTTTCCCAGTTCTGGTCCCCTTGAAGCTATTGCTACCAATGGAGTGCTGGTGGTACGTATCTTTTTCCCCAAGAAATTTTCTACAAGTGTTTCCTTAATATAAAGGGGAAGTGAGGGTGGGGGTTAGAGAAGCCAGTAGGACAGTTCTTTCTCTTTCTTCTCTCTTTCCTATTTAGATACTTTGAGAATGGGATATTTTATTGCACTGTTCATTGGTGATATCCCATTATTTACCATTTGTCCTGTGTTTCAATACACCACACCCAGAGCTTTCCTCTGGTACCAGTATCCCTTCAAAAAATGTACTGCCATCGAGGTGCAATGGCAAAAAGACTGTGAAGCCACTTGCTGATAGTCTACCCAGCCCTTTCCTCCCCTGGGAGATGAGCCATGCCTGGTGGGTAACCTCAGCACTAAGTATTGACCTATCATAATTACTTTATGTGAAGGAAGAGTGAGTACCATAAAACTTAACCCAACATATTAATAGCAATGTTTCTTCAGAAAACCGTTTCTACTACTTAGATACATTGCTGAGAGATGAAGAGTTTCATTTATGTTTTTCCCAGTTTCATCCTTCGTATCTATGCTACTATTCTGAAAAGACTCGTGGCTGTCTTCCTCGTACTGTGCCCAGTCATATGTCATTGTCACTGAAGGATGCTTTACAACTCCTCCAAAGCTTTTCTTTTTTCTTAGTTGGTGACTATTGAGCAAAAGCCTAGAAATGCCAGGGAATTGGGCACTTCAAGTAACTAGACATGTCCAAAAGAGGAGTGATTCACAGTTCCCTGTACGAGGTTGGGATGTGATGATCTTTCTCACAAATTCTTGTTCTCTGTCTTTTACAGTGTCGTGAACTATGCTGCTTGGAAGTTGAAGTGGCAGAGAAGATGCAGCAAAAATCAAGTGAGGTTATTGCTTGTTATCTATTTACCAATAACTGCATGCTTACTGATGAGCGGGTGCCCCTTTTAATACAATGGATTACATAGTATTTGCAATATTCAGTGCAATTAATACCAGGTAAACACATTAGGTTGTTACAAACATCAATGACTGCATCTTGCAATCCCTTAGGTATATGTAAATAAGGTCTGTTAGATCTGCATTAAAGCTACACAAAGCTGTGGTCCAACATCTCCAGCTCTGCCTGCTGTACCCCACTTGTAATCAAGACTGCACAATTTTCTGGTAAAATCATTGTGATATTTCTTGCAACTTTTGCTTTGCTTTTTTAGAGAAAGAGCTTTCCCTCACTGTGAAGGGCTCCTTTGAGGGGACACAGGATATCACTCTGGGCCCTGATGGAGTGGTCAGCCCGTCAGGCCCCACTAAGTTCCACTATATCAAGTATGCGGAGCCAACGCTGGATGTCATGTTGCCAAAGAAGAGGCACTACCACCCTGTATGTTGGAAGTGGCCTTAATGATGAGCTGATCATGAGTGTCTCTCTAGACTAGAGAGTGGGAGGAGGGGGAGAGGGCAAACCCATTTACTGTTTTTGTCCTAAAGCATGTTGTTTTCCTAGTGGACCTGTAAGTACAGTACAGAGACGGGCTCCCCAGTTGTGATGCTGAATTCACTGCCTATGGGAAGGAAAATGACCATTGCAGAGGTAAGCATCACTTCTAGCTGTTAGGAATAAAAGGTCACTTAAGTAGAAACTAATCCCCATAATATTGGCCCAGGTGGCTGCGAAGAGGATCAGAAATGTTCTGATTTTATCTCAGAACTTAAAAAAAACAGGAGCTTTGTTTCTTCAGCCGTTTTCTCCACAGAAGCAGGTTGTCCCTTCATTAATCTCCATTATGTGCCAGTATTGGATACAGAGACGAACAAGGATGTCAGAAAATGTGGTGATTCCTTCAGTACCTCTCTCCCTGTTTACCCAAAGACTCACTGACCCCTCCCTTGCTTAGAGTTCAAACTAAAATTGCTCCTCAGACACAAGCTGGGGGAAAAGTCGATAAACCTCCCTTTAGTAAGCCATGTACTTCAAAGGACTGTATATTAAAATATATTGAAAATATTAGACATAGCGTATAGATTTTAAAAAAATCAGTGAGTCTATTGCTTGAAGTAGATGTATGTGATGTATAATTTTGAATGAAATTAATAGAAGAAAAAGAGCCTTACTATAAAAAAATGTTTCTGCTACAGATTTCCAGATTACTAGCGACAACCTGTCCCAATATTAGTTACGTTGTGAAAGAAGTACGAGAGATCAGACTTTAGGGCCATTAAAATATCCTGTCTGAACAGGGCACTTTTTGTCAGTTAACAAGAAGGTTGCAATAACAATTTTAAGACAGGATGAAGTCTTGGAAGTCTCTTCACTGTGAGACTGTGGCCAGGATGTCAAATATCTGCTGTGTATTAGAGCATAAAGAACGGGAAATGTACAAGAAATGGTGTTTCAGGATGCTGCAGAAGGCTTGTGAATAATACAGGAAATAGGACCTACTGTATGAGTCTCAGGAACCTCCTCTACCAGGACTTAATGGTTTCTGCAGCCTGGAGTCATTTGGAATCTGTAGGTAGGTAGGGATGTTGCACCGAGGATAAGCGAATACTTTTGGAAACATGCCGAGATTTCAGACATTTAATTTTGTAATCGCCAGACCTTGCTGGGGTCTAAGTCAAGCTATGGCCCTCAGGACAGAAAGGGGAAAAAAGAAGAAATTTTGAAATGAAGATAAAAATAATTATAGTACGCATTCTTGTTTTCCAGGAGAAAAGATTTGACTTGAATGTGAGAGCACAAAGCTGGTAAGAGACCTTCTATTCCTAAAGATCTGGGTTATTGATTTTGACATTGTTTTAGCCACATGGAAATGACACAAGCAGGCATTCTTAATCTGAACACAAGAATGTGCTTTGAATAAAACATAAGATACATGCACAGTATATTATACATAATTAGCCTTAGGAAGATTTGGCTTTAATCAGTAAACATTGATAACCATGTATTTATTTTAGCATTATCCCTTTCCTTCTGATGACAGAATGTTATTTTTGATCAATGCCAGTCTCTGAAATTCACGAAAAGAACAAAGGAGACTAAAAAGAACCCAAACAGAATAGGCAGAAGTAAACAGTACACTTGATCGGGAATTGTGAACATTTATTTTTTTCTTAACTGTCAATATTTGGCAGTGATAAACCTTGTATTCTGTTAAGCCCAGTTATACTCTATATTGAGTAGAAACTAAGGTAGTCATTGCGGCTGGTGATTTGACATCTATAGATGTGCTCATTAATTCTCATCAGTAAATATGAAGATGTTTCATGGTATCCGTAGCCATATGTAACACAGAACTGGGCAAACTGGTCTTTATTGCATGTGTCTGACTAGGAAGTAAAAGGGAAAAATAACTTAATTTTGAATTCAAACGGTTTTCTGTCACTCTTTTCAGAAAGGCAAGTGATCAATGACAATGGGAAAACGGGAGTTATTCCAGAACAGGGAAAATACTTCCTGCTTACTTATTTTACTTTTGGTTAACTTCAAAAGCAGTTTGTTTGTACCTTGATTTACAATGGAAACTGGCTTTTGCAGCTCCACCTAACTCAAGTCCCCTTGTGTGTCTTCATTCACAAACACCGTTGTGATCATTTGGCTGATTTTATCCAAATCTGATGGTGGAGCAATCTCATAAATAAATTTCATTACTGCTTTCATTGAAATTATGAACTCGGAGAGAGAAGTTCTGTCACTGAACGAAAAAGCAAAACCCTGCCACTTTACAGTGCCTGGCCAGCCAGGGGGTCCGTGGCTAGCTCTGGCCTGAAGACACCATGCCAGGTCTCTTGCCTGTTGATGTCTTGTAGGCACGGGGCAGGAAGAGACAGGAGGGAGGTTACTGAGTGGAAGAGCACAAATCCCCAGGGTAATAAGCTATAACGGTTGAGTTTTAAGGAGTGACTTACTAAATTTTGAAATCCATGCAAATGAAATCTTCCTCCGAGGAGTATTGTGCTTTACAATTTTTGAGTCAAGGTTGACATGAAATACAACTGCCAGTGCTATCCTGTGAGACAGCTTGTGCAAGTGCAGACAGGTCAGAGCAACTGGGGTGAAATCTTGCCCTACTAAACTGAGTGACCCACCTCCATCCATCCTGGGGCTGGGTGTCACTGAGGTCATCCCCCCCGGCAGGCGGGTGGGTGGGTTTTCTCCTCAGTGATGCTCACTGCTAGAAAGGGATGCCTTTCCACGTGAATTGCTTGAAAGAGAGTTTTCCTTCAGGCTGGAAATACCAACATTTGAAAACTGGGTTTTATGTTAGTCTTAGAATGAGAAAATACCTCGTGAAATGGGAACCAATATGCTCACTTTTTGCACAGGTTTTCTAAACTTGTAATTATTTTGGGTTTAGAATATTAATTTAAATATTTCATTTTATTTGTAAATTCTGTATGTTGTTTCTTTACCAGTTAGTAATAACGGGGTATAATGCCACTGGTTTAGTTTACTAATTGAAGTAAGCTTTCTTACCTGTAAAAGCAGTTAGAATATTCTCTCTTGCTCATGCCACATTGCATCACCCTGTTTGAAGGGAAGGGTGCTGTATGTTATCTTTGATTGAAGTCCTGAGATTGATATGAGTGTGTTAATATGTAAAATCTACCTGTTTTTATCTTAGTAATTGTTCATGCCACCAAGACCTGGACATGCGCTTTGGGTTTGACTTATGCTCAGAAGAGATGGCTTTCCTGGGGAAAAGAAAGAGATACGTAGCAAGTGCCTTGAAAAATGTTTTTCACTTACAACGGGATCTGCTGGATTGTGAAGTATGTGTGTGTTGGGGAGTGTGTGTGTGTGTAGGTCTTGTATTTCTAGTGCCTTCATGTACTCTTCTGGATGAGTGGTCAGCAAAAATGGGCCACACATCTGTTGTGCAAGTGCCAGCTTCTTCCTGTGCCTTAAGTACATTCGCTTCTGCTGCAAATGTACTTTACTGCTTGCAGTTTGTTACTGCAAGAAAAAACTAGTTGCAGTATTTGCATCCTTCATGGCTGTCAATTTTTAATTGGTCAGATTTGAGGTGTGTTCATCCCTACCATCCCATGCTGCAAGTGGCTTGGTTCAGAAATACTGTGTGTATATCAAATACATTACACAACAAAGATTTCTTCCCCTATTCAAATTTTATCATTTTGTGAGAGTTTAGGGTAAACATCTCCGAGTAATTACAATAATCTTCCCTTTCTTGCAGTTTCAAAATTCCTTAAAATAAATAAATAAGTATTTTAAAGTAACTTCACAATACTGAAGAATAACAGCATTTGATGAGGGTAGCTTAACAGCACTGGCTGTGAGCCGAGTGTATTTCTTCATGATGTTGGCATGTGCATTTTCATACAGTAGTAGTAGATATGTGAAATAAGAAAAAAGTGGCAAGGGAGTGGGAAATGTAGAGAAAATACATCTTGCCTCCACAGAAGGGTTTTTTCTTGTTCATCTGTGGCAAGATAGGCAAGAACCCAGGTTTGGTTTCATCTCTGGACCCACGTTTATCCAAGGTGAAGCAGCAGTAGCAGTCATTGCTTGGTTTTGAAGGCTTTCCTTGTGAAAAGGGACCCAGGCTCTGAGATCGGAACCTGGGCTGGGTGTGGTGGCCAGAGCCCATTGCGGTCCAGGATGTGATGCTGAGCGCCTTTGGTGTGAATGTCCCATTCTCCTCTGCCCAACAGGTCCCCGTTGTGGCTATCATCACAACTGGTGGAGGACTGAAGTCAATGACAGGACTATATGGCAGCCTCATGGGACTCAAGAAACTAAATCTCCTGGACTGCGTAACATACATCAGCGGGCTGTCTGGCACCACGTGGTAAGCCAGCCCGTGCAGGAGGTGTGACCAGTCTTTTTGAGGGTGATGCCGCCCCAGACAGGAGCTTCTGAAAGCAGACAAGATCTGGAGATTTCCTTCAAATACTGTAGAACAAGCTGTTTCTCAGTAACAGGCCATTAAATATTAGCTCGATCTGATGCAGCATTTTTTTATTAGCAATTCTTCACTGTGCTTTTTCAACTTCATATTTGCAGCAGTTAAATACATGTATGACAACTACACTTATACGAATGTTTTCTAAAGAAGTAGTTGCTGCGGATGTAACTATGGATGCCTATAGCGTCATGCCTCTTGCGCGCTCTTTCTCTCTCTCCACTGATGTCCCAGTTGTTGTTGTTCCCAGTAACTTCTGAGATTGGCTCTGCTTTCTAACTGGTCATGCAGAGAAGACTGCAGGACAGTGCACACTTACTCCTGCAACCTGTCAGTTTGGGAAAGGACTGGGTCCCCCAGGGCAGCGTTATTCCCTGCTCACAGGACGCACCACTGCCCGACATCTGATGGTCCCATGTGTAGGGATGTTTGATAAAATAGAAGATGGCATTAAAATAAAGCACATGATAACATAAGATTAACACTTAAGCGATACAAAGCCAAGAGACAGCACCTGGTGTGAACTGATTTATATGGTTCTAGAAAACAAGCAAAGAAAATTCATTATTATAACTTTCTACCTAATTTGTGCTTCAGAAATGTACTGATGTTCACACCTGGCAATTTTATCCCTTAAGCTGCTGCCAGTTCTGTTTAGAAAAAAACCCTGAAGAACATAAAAAGAAATACTTTATCCTTCGGGACCATCTTTAAAACAGTCATAGAATGTCTGGAGGCACAAAATTCAAGTTTTTGTTTTGTTTTGTTTTTTTCTTCTCCTTTTAACTTTTTCTGTCTGTACTGTGTTTCTCCAGGACCATGGCCAACTTATACAGAGATGCCTATTGGTCACAGAAGGACCTGGACTCGCATATTGGTGAAGCCCAGAAGCAAGCGACCAAATGCAAGATGGGCTGTTTCTCTATGGATCGCATGAAATACTACAACAAGCAGCTTTGTCAGCGGAAAGAAGAGGGATACAGGACATCATTTATAGATCTTTGGGGGCTCATGATTGAGTACTTACTGAATGATGGGGTATGATGCATATTCTATTTCTTAGAGAGCCATGTATTTTTCTTCAAGTGAATGGAGAGGAATCAGTTTCAGAGAACATGTGTCAAAACCAAGTGAAGTTCTCCACATCAACAAACTCAATTTTTTTCATTTCCTTTAGTAGTCTGCCTAGGGAGAAATGCATCCTGTGTGTTTATAAATTAGGTTGTAGATGCAGCCATTTGAACTCTGGCTGGTATTTAAATAAAAATTGAGGCTATCTTGGGTAGTCTGCCTAAGATGCAGATTATGTATGCAGAAAGAGTTCAAGGTGCAAAGCAGAGTAATCTCAGCAGTGTGAAAACTATCTGGAGCACGTACTAAACAGCTGAAGTGTTTGGTGATTTGCATCCACTGGCAGGTAACTTGATCTGCAGGTACACTGTAGGAAGTGCATATTTTACTTCTGCTGAGAAGGACTGCTTGGGCAACAGCTAGTTTAAGTGACATTAATTTTTACAAGCAATAACAAATTTGCTTTTCTATTATTTGAAGTGGTTTCTACTCCTGCAGTACAGCAGTTCACTCCCTCTTCTCTCTAGCTGGACCACGCTTCAAGGATGTGTGCTTTGGCACTGGGGAAGTGGGGAGGGACAAGTGGTTGAGGATTGAACAAAAGTGTCCTTCGGGTGGGGGCAGAAACGATGCAGTCATTCAGCCATTGATTTGATTTTATTTATTTTTATACAAGTACATGTATAGTATTATATACATGTAAACAGAAAATAAATACATACAGAGAGGAATACTAAATATTAAGCAAAGGTATAAACTGAATAGCTGCGCCTCCTTTAATTTCAGCTAGATGAGGTCCTCATCGCAGTCTAGGCAAGCATCTTTCACTTTGAGCAGTGCTGGCTATTGCTGTGTAACCACGAACCTCTTCCTAATCTGTCAGAAATAGCTGCTCTTAAATTTGTCAGCAGTTCATGAGATTTTATGTTTTTTATAAACCTCTTCAATGAGAATACGCTTTTCCAGAAAGGAAGCTGGGTGGGATGCAAATAATTTGCTACCAAATTCCAGTCCCCTTGTAAGGCTGGACTGACAGCTATCATGGACCAAGAAAGGAAATTCAATGCCAACTTGCTCCTTCAACCCCAGGAGAGCGAGGACTGCTCACTACACTCCTCATCCTAAGTGGTACCTTGCCCCTTCTCCCGCTTGCCAGGGCAGTACTTGCTAGTACGTACAGACATATATGCAGAAGTAGTTTTCCCTGTCCTCATCTTTTTGTGAATCCATGCACAAAGTCAGGCTGGACCCTGGGAGACTGGTCTGTTACTGGCAGGTGGGTGCCTGCAGTGGTCTGTGCAGTGGAGCTGCCATGGCACGTCCTGCACACTGTGGGCAGAGCCACGCAGCTCCTTCAGCACTGGGGCAGTTGAATTCACTATGCCTAGTTTCTGTCTCTTCTGACATAACTGTTTTTTCTTCAAAACCAGAAAGACCCCCACAAACTTTCTGAGCAGCGAGAAGCACTGTGTGATGGCCAGAACCCACTGCCCATCTATGTGTCAGTCAGTGTCCGGGACAGCTACAGCACCCATGATTTCAAAGGTAAGAATGATGTTTTTTGGCCCTGTGTGGCTGAAACTGACATCTGAATTCCTGTGATTCATTTTTCTCTGCTTGGTAGCACTTTGAGAAAACAGTCTTAGTGTGTTAATTGCTTTTTGGAGACATAGCCATCACCTCCAGGCCCTATAGTTTTAATACAGGAGCTTTTTGAGATCAGTGTTTCACTGTCTATAGACATACACAGTTGAGATCCTACCAGAAAGGCCGCTTTTTAAATATTATCTGATCCATATAGAATAAGAAGTATTGGAATTGTCCAGGAATTAAATACTGCTTTTTGTCAGTGCCCAGTTTCAATATGAAGAAGGACAACGTACTTATGATAAAGTTTGGGAAAGCATCCAACCTACTCCCAACTGAATCTTTTCTTTTGCTCATTGTTTTGGTTATTTTTTTCCGTGAGGAGAATCAGCTGGAGGAGGAGAAGAGGCAGAGAGGAATCCAGACCAGATATTTTATGGTTGAGTTAAAAAAAAAAAATAATAATAAAAAAAGAATCACTTCTGAAGGAAAAGGAAATTGTAGACCATGGCCTTTCTGTCCCAGTGTTTGCTCATGCTGCAGTTATATCAAACAACTGCACTTCATTTGGAGAGGATGTCTGAGAAAGTCAAGGGCCAGTTCTATCTTAGTACCACATATAAAAAGTAGACTTGGCCCCTTACAAGAAACTCGTTTTTGAAGAGCTGAGTACCTGTCTTTGTACATAACCACGTTGTTCAAGGGAAGTTAAATTAACTGTATTGAAAACAGTGGAAGTACTTACACCTAGATGAGGGTATGCAAGGGCAGGACGAAACCTTGTGTGTGCTGGAGAGCCCTGGATGCACACAGGGTGTGTAAGAGCTGGAGCCGTGCCAGGCTGGTGGCGTGTGCCTTGTGCCGCTGCCCGCACCACCATGAGCAGCGTGACTGCGTAAGCCAGGCTTTGCAAAGGCAGCGCAGCAAACAGAAGTCAGGCCGATGTATGCCCTGGCCACCCTCTCTGCACCCGGGTGGGAGCCCTCTAACTGTCCCATCGTGGCTGTCTTGCAGAGTGGGTGGAGTTCACCCCCTACGAGGTGGGACTGCTGAAGTACGGCGTGTTCGTTCGCACAGAGCATTTTGGAAGCGAGTTCTTCATGGGACGCTTGCTAAAAAAACTCCCCGAATCCCGGATCTGCTACCTTCAAGGTGATGTATTACGTTGTCCTGGCACAGAGGCACTTTGCAGGGGTGCAACGCTGTTAACCAGAGGGTGGAAGTTTCTGGTCTAACGTATGGAACGCTGCTGTGGTATCGCCTGCCAGGAAGTTTGTGGGGGTAGTTTGTCCAAAAGAATACAGTAAAAAATCCCACACCTTTTTTCAGTTTCTTGTCAATATCTTGGTATGCACAGACTTTTTAATGTTGTGTCTTGTAGATGGCATAGATAAAGCTCCTTAATTCTTTCATTGTAAGGAATAGTTCCCACTTCTTTGGCTATTCTTCTGATTCCCCTCTGAATGCACTCCAACTTAAGAAAATTTTCAGACAGTAGGAAACCTGCAGCTGTGCTTCCACTGTGAGGTTTAAGTTCAGGAGAATCCCACCCACTAAAGCTGCAGGCTGCCCAGGATGAGAAGTAAGACCAGAAGCGAAGGGTCTCCGAATCTCTCTGGCCGGTCCCCGACTTGTATGGATGGGCTGTGTAATAACATCCCTTTAGCAAGGAGTCAGAATCACTGGCAGGTGAACACAGAGCAGTGCGAGATGGATTTCAGTCATCTCTTCTTGTGCTCATGCTGCTTAGAAGCTCCTTGGTTTCAGTAAACGTGCTGTGATGTTAAATAGCCTGTAATCCCAAGGAGTAACTTTAAAATACTACCTTTTGGGTAGGCCCTTTTTACCTGGCCCACTACTGGGAAATTTGTTTTCTGTATGCTGTGTGTGATGTACTGGTTTCTGTGCCCCACTGAAAATTAAGAAGTCCAATTGTGGCAGACTAATTAGAAGACATATTTAAATTTCCAGTGGGAGATGAAATGGTGGCTTTGCGTGTTGTCAACAAAGCCACCAGTGCCCCTGTGCGGAGGCGGAGAGGGACGATCTTGGATGGAGGAAAAAAGCGTGCGGAGGAGCAGGAGCCCACTGCACCCGCGAGCCTTCAGGCAGTGCGGTGTGGGAGCTGCTCTTCCAAGGCGATGGCTGAGGAGCCAGTTCGTCCTGCTGCGAAAGACTTCAGGGTGCGTGAAAGCTGACCAGAGCATATGCAGAAAAAGAGAAGCTGTAGTAAGGAAGACAGGGATGCAAAGGATGTTTTTGTGATGTCTGCGTCATCTGAGCTCTTAATTTGTTTTTTCTGCTTTACTTCTCTCCCATTCTTCTCTCTATACTGTGCAGCAGAGCCGTGGGGTAGGTTAGGTGCAGAATCGATGGCAGCATGACCTGAACCAACGCCACAGAAAGTTAAGAAGAATTAAGAGCCCAAAAGTTTGGAAATATTTGAAGTAGGGCCATTGAGAAATTAATCCTGGAGGTCAAAATAGATGGAAAAAGGCAGTTTCTTGTTAGAATGTGTCCTTGTGTTCACTAATTCCTTTTACAGGTATGTGGAGCAGTATATTTTCTGTGAACCTATTACAAATATGGGGACTCTCCCACAGTTCAGAGGACTTCTGGAAGAGGTGGACACAAGACAGAATAGAAGAAGTTGGTAAGAAATTATTAAACCTTTCATTTCTGGTCACTCGGTCTCCTGGATGCCTTTTTCATCCTGTCAACTACATTGAAACCAACATCATAGGATCATCCTAAGAGATAGTGATTTCCCCTCCCACCGTGAAGACTAAGAGGAAGAGGGTAATCAGGGAAGTGCTGCTGTAATTACTAGACTTACTAAAATCCTACGGATTAAAAGGCTCTGTCCTTAAGAGGGAGTTTTAGTGGGGTCACACCTTTCTCGGGAAGTGTTTTGGCATTGCCCATTCTCACTCAGCCATACAGAACCAAGAACCAGTGGCAGAGAATAAAGTTATTTTTACTGCCTGTGCAGAGAATGAACTCAAATATCAATTGGTTAATCAATATTTCCTGGGGTTTTATTTTATTACTCAGTACAGTAATTACTACATTGGATTCACCCTGGCACAAAGATAAATGAGGCTCAGAGGGTATTTTCTGAAGCAATACAGAAACCATGGTTTTATTGCTAGATCATTTAATATGATAGTAACTATAATTACAGGCATCCTGGAAATAAGGAAATACATCTGTGCAATCATGGAAACCACCAAGTCTCTTCTGCTGTGCCATCAGCCACTTGGTGTGGCAAAGCAGGTTGTGATTTCAAGAAACCACACCTTGTGTAGTTTCTGCTTTTCACCCACATATGCTGCCGTGTAGCCACCCTGAAAATTACCTGTTGTTTTTCACTATGAATGTATGCCCCAGGTTTTCCTGGGATGCTCTCATTCTACTGATTAAGCATATGCTGGTGTAGCTGTGGGTGATTGTAAGGTAGAAGCTGTCATAGTTGCAGTGGACCCCACGGTGCCCTGTTGTTGCCCATCTGAGTGGGAGCATATGCTTTAGCCCCGTTCTCTCTATGCTTGCCTCTGTTTCATGCTCTCTTCCCATGAGGATGTGTAACTGTCTTTCTGACAGGACATTTCTCTGAATGGCTTAGTTCCCTTCGGGTGTCCCTTTCCCAGCACCGAAGACTGCCTCTGACGAACAGTTCACGCCAAAGCTTAAGACCACCAGCAGACCTTTGTCCAGCAGCCACTCTTCTCCTTCAGAATAGTTTTCGTGTGTTTAATGCATCATCCCAGAGCAAGCCCTGAGATCTCCTATGCACCAGGGCAACCAGAAATGAATGTCAGTTAACAAACAGTTCACCGGTTTTTCTCCCCTCCTCTAGATGAAGACCCGGTCTTGCCTACGAGACCCCATGAGTTGAGGACTCGCATGTATACTCCTCCTGGGCCCCTGTCTAGCGCTCTTCGGGGAGCACTGACTGACCGCTTCTCCGTCGCCCAGCACCACAATTTCCTGAAGGGCTACCAGCTGCATAACAACTACCTGGAGAACGAGCACTTCCATCGATGGAAAGGTAATGGAGACTAATATTTAACAGGCATCGTTTTCAGATGGTTCTGGGGTGAGGAAATTTAGGAAAGAACTCTGTCAGGTTTGGCAAGGGAAAAAAAGAAAAAATTTCCTGAAAGAGCATTTCTTTTCTGAACGGAGAGAAGAGATGAAGAGACTAAGACTTCAGTGTCGCCAGGTATTTAAGACTGTTTTTAAATACAAGCATGTGTGTTGTGCTTTAGCTGAGATCTCTGTAGTCCAGACTGAGAGGGGTAGGCTTGCAGCTGACAGAACTGAATTTAAAGTAGCAAAGAGCAGAGCGAACGTGGGAGAAAGCTTAGTTTGGCAAGACTGTTCCTCTAACTTAGGTGCAACTGGGATATCCCCGAAAATACGACCTGTGAGAGAAAGCTGGAAAGGAATGGGGCTTTGTAGCCCAAAGAAGAAGGGTCTGAGGGGGAGGCAGAAATCTGCATGTAAAAGGGCATGGGAATAATTTGTTCTTCAAATCCATGATAGATAAGATGAAACAGTGATTGAAATGAAGAAAGGCAGATTTATGTTAAGTATTAGAAGTAGTTTATGGGCACTAATGAGTATGACAAGTTACTAGAACATATTGCCTGGGATCTCAATATAGAAGATGTTTCAGAACAGGTGGAGTTCTGCAGTCCTTCCCACACCTATTCAACAATCCAGTAATGTGGCAATTAAATTAAACCAGGCCTCTGGGACAGTCAGTTCCACCTTGCGTTTCTTTTTCCAGTCAAAATACCTACAGATCATTTCTTATTTTAAGAAATATTTTTCTTTCAGACACTGTGTTAGACTCGCGTCCCAACCAGCTGATGGAAAATCCCGATCACCTGGGCATGATAGATGCTGGGTTTTTCATCAATACCAGCAGTCCACCACTCTTAAGGCCACAGAGGGAAGTGGATGTCATCATATATTTAAGTTACACTACTGGATCACATACCTCGGTGAGAAGAATCTTGTTACCATGTGTTGTCTCTCCTTTTGCTCGTAAATGTCTAGCCTATAGTGCCTAGAACTTCTGGTTATTTCAGCTGTTCAGTTTTTAACTACTGCATTCCCCCGTGTTTTTCACCGTAGTGATTAATGTTATTCCTATTTCTTCCTGCCACTCCTGGAATCTCTCTTGCTGGTTTATGAACATCTTGAGTTATTCAAGAGGACGTCAGCCTGGTCTCTTCCAGAGTCATGGGAAGAGCCTCTTCAGCTTTATGCTGAATCAAGCAGGTTTCCAGACCTGCACAGGAACATGCATAAGGATGAGGAAATGATTTCTCCTGACTTAAGTTCGGATACAAAAGCGGTGAAGTGGATAGTCAGAGGCAGATCGTTTCTGGGCTGACAAATAAGATGCTACCAGGACAGTTCAGTGACAAGCATTTTCCTGCAGAAACTCCAGTTTCACAGAGATAAGTTGATTAGCGGTCTATAAGGCCATGCAGAAAAGAAGTTTGGGTCGTTATGCCTCAGAAACTGAGGTTAGTTAGAAACTTGCTATGAAGCATCTTGGCCCACTTAAGTGGAATTATTTTTTGTGAATGAGAACAGCTGCGCTACTAATAGTAAGCCATACTACGCATGAGACATACGTGTAAAGACATTTCATTTCAGCCTAGATTAATTTTATGAAGAAAGGTTGCTGCAGATTTAAGGTATTTTGTAGAAACTGTTTCCTGTTTGGTGGCGTCCCCTATTAGATGGTGCATAGTAAATAACACAGTACGTGGTAGGATGTGACAGTGTATTAAACATTTCAGGGAAAAAAAATAGCCTAGTACTTCTAAGTTTCTCAGTAAAATATCAGTCTCAATTACCTGTGCCATAATACCCGCACAGGCAGAGACATAATCGCACGTTCAAACTTTCTTATTTCCTGTCTTCCACGCATGTAATAAGGTACCTTAAATATTTTCTTGCTCTGGTTTTCTTTTCTAGTTAATTCTATGCAATATATTAAGCAGGCTCTTTCATTTACTGAAATTACATGCTTTACCCTAAACCTCTGCCAACTGCTTCCATTTTTTACAAAGCAGTTTCCTGGATGAATTCTGTAACCCTGAAATTGTGTTTACAGCTTGTGAGTAGCATTTTGATTACTATGTGTGGTAGCTATATGTAGAGTAACCCTTGATAAAAAGGAGCTCACCCTATGGATCTGAGCCACTAAACCTTAATACTAGGTAACAATTTGGGGGTTTTAAGACAACCAGGTTGAATTCCGATGCTGACCATTTCTGTGATACTCCAGTCTCTAGATAAGGCATACAAATACTACTCAGAGCAGAATATCCCATTCCCCAAAATTTCTTTGACTGACGAAGATAAGAAAAATCTGAAGGAGTGCTACCTCTTCCAAGATTCAGATTTGCCAGGATGTCCAATCGTGATTTTTCTTCCCCTTGTGAATGATACCTTCCGAGAGTACAAAGCACCGGGTAAGTTACAAGTAGTGGCAAAGCACTGAGCAAAAGACACCGCTACCTGCTTCCCTGACACAGGTAGAGCCTCCTTCTCTGCTACTGGCTATCTTTGCTGACTGGGTTCACGGGGAGCACTTTAACTAATTAAACTTGCTTTCCCATTCTGTGCCAAAGCTACTATGTACATTCATATCATCCTTGCGGCCCTAAGAGGACAGATACAGCCCTCGTCTTCTGGATGGTGCTTACCTTCACCTCTCTCCCATTTGTAACATAAAGCGTTGCTGGCTAATTGTAGAAGTTTTTTCCTGGGAAAAATATACTGTGCTCAGATTATTTTCCCCTGCATGTATTGTTTGTTTTCCAGGGATAGCATTCTACACTTTAGGAGACGTAGTGTCATGTATGAATGGCAGGGTGGGGGCAAGAAACTGGCTTTCAGGCTGAATGCCTGCAATGTCAAAATCGGTGTGTCTCCATTTGGTACGGCGCCAGCCCAGGGGTCGTTTTGCTCACTGTGCTGAGGGCCTGTATTTCTTTCTGCCAGGCTTTGTATTCCACTCCTTTGCTGCCAGTGACTAGGATGCATTTGCTTTGCTCCTTGGTAGCAGGGAGGTAAAGTCTAAAATTCTGCTTTTGTGGAATTTGGGAGACGCAAGAAATGGCAATGTAGAGATGCATCCCGGTGGCAGGCTCCTTGAGGCTGCATTTGGAATTGCAGGAACTTTAGGTTTCCCCTGTTTCTGTTACTCCTTTCTCACTTAAATTCTATTCTGTTACTAGTGACTCCCCTCCCTCAGCTGGAGTTTGTAGAGGTCCCAGCTGTTCAGGGTGAGACCGGCAATGCCTTTTGGAGTGCCTTTTCGGGCTGATATACTTGACTGATCCACGCCTTTAAACGAGGCAGATATTTATGAGTAGGCTGTAGGTGACCATTACAATGCCGTCCCTCACTTCTGCCTTCTGCTCTCATTGCTTCAGGGACATGACCTCCTCTTGACTAGGCATGGGGATACATGACCTGCATTATTTGTGCATTTAAACCCTATGAATTTTCTTCCAGAGAAAAATCCCCGTCTTTGGACTGTGGGGGACAGCTTATCGCTGACTGGGATAAACACCATGTCACAGCAGCAACTTGTCTTTCTCTCCAGGTGTCAAGCGCTGTTGCTCAGAGATGGAGGGAGGACAACTCGATTTGACCAGTCGCTTTTCACCCTACTGCATGTTCTCAGTCAGGTATACTGATGAGAATTACCGTCGGCTGCTGAACCTCAGTGAATACAACATCCTGAACAACTCACAGATGATTATGCAGGCCTTGCAGACAGCGATGCAAAGAAGGCAAAACATGTGCTAATCACCTGCCTGGCTGCCCCTGTCTTCTCAGAGGAGTTTTTTCACACTCTGGGACACAGAAGGGACACAGCTTTTTGAACATGGGCTGTTCTACCCTACTGAAAGAAACTGTCCCTGATGGCTTAGTGGTTTGTTGCATTTTTTTTTCCATTCCCAAGAAGTGGCTTCTAAAGGCAAAGATGTTGCCTGCGTGATTTTTACATATGCTTTGTTCCCTGAATTAAGGTTGGCCGTAGAACAACTCTTTACCTGGAATCCTTGTTAGATTTTAAAAATTAGTGTTGTTTTAAGCCTAACTTACTATAAAGTATGACATATAGGAAAATAATTTTTTACTACCACAATGCTGAAGTAATACAAACCAGCCGACACAGCTACAGGCGTCAGGAAGGGGGGTATAAACTTCTGCTCCCCATGAATCTTCATGGAACACAAGGTGCATCCGCTCCTGGAAAACGAAGAAAACCTGAGACATGATGGAAGCTGGCATTGGATTCCTGGTTTAACTCTGTTTTACAGGTGTCCTGAAGAGCAGTTGCAGAGCCTGGAAATGTAAGAGGGACAAGTGTGTGCACACAGCCAGCCCCCTGAATCACATCCACCCCCTGGGCTCTCTTGGGCTGTGAATGAATCATATGTAGATGGGAAGGAACAACTTAGGAGGAAGTGGTGTAAGATTTTTCACGCAAGAAATTTTGTAACGCAAAAGGTGTAATTTGGGCACATCAAAATTTCCTGTGAATTTGTGTTAGTTTTGATTGTTTTGTATTGAAACAGTATGAAAAAAGTCAACATATTTTATTTGAAGCATTCAAAATAAAACATCCTGGAATATTTTTTTTCCCAGTTGAGTTACTTCTCATGTTAAACTTCCCTTCCTTAAATTAAAAAGCGCTTGAAACAAAAAAAAATTACTTCCATTTTACTCAGTGCAATTTGTTTAAATAGTTTAGGACATAATGCTTATCAACAAAAATGTTTATTTGTTTAGTTCTGCTTGTTCAAACTGTGCAGATAAGCAGGAGTGAGTTAGTGGTCTGCAGCAACTAAGACCATGTTAAAACAAATGAAACAGACCCTCCATGGGATCTAGCACAAACCCACCAACAGCATTTGTTGTGGGTTTGCATTTTTCAAACCTTCTTCACTTTCTCTGTTATGGAAAGTGTCCATAAATGAACTGTTGAAAGTGCTGAGGGTGAGCTCTAGAAATTGTAAACACATAACAACCTTTGCATTCCAGGAGTGCGTCAAATTGAAAATGCACTTTTTTTTATTAGTAAGTTTTGTGTCCTCATGACAACAGGGAGAATTTTGAACAAAGTATCTATTCAGTGAAAAGATCTATCAACTAGATGTCATAATCTGAAGATAAAATAAACTAGGGAAAATATTTGGCTAAGTTGAAACATTTCATGTTAATGTTTTACAAAATGTCTTTGTTTTGAAATGTAACCTCTATTTAATAGACTGCCTGCCTCGTCAGCCCAGAGAACCTCGCCTGAAAGTAACAGGGTTCACTTACAGTCAAGTAATGCTTGGCTTGGTGCAGAATGATGCTCTGAGGATTTTCATTTTAGCAAGAAATAAGGACAAATTATCTTTACAAATTGGTTCACAGTGACTTGTGCCAACACTTTTGTCATCTACAATATCAAGCCAAACCTTACTTCTTTGTGCAACTGTAGCCTAATGGTGCAAACCTAGAGATCAGAGCATAAGTATTAACGTATGAAACTCTTAAGGTTTTGAATGAATACGTACTTCTGACAGGTTCTTTTGTTCTGTGATAGTTTCACTAGTTGTAATCAGAAATACGGTGCTACGTGCTCTACATGTAATCCTGGGAATTACCTCCATTTGAAATCCCTGGTGTGAAAAAATAAACATTTTTCGGCCATAAACTCATGCCATCTCCAGCTCTGAAGAAATGTTACTGACATGCAAATACTTTGTGTATACACCACTGGACAATAAAGGCTTCTTTGCAAAATGAAAATTCTGCCTTGCTTCACATGTTCAGGCATTTCAGTAATATGCTTCAGGTTCACAGTGTGTTCCTTGTTCCAGGAGAACAAAACTGTTTTTCTCTCTGCAAAATGCATACCAAATATTTGCTGTGAGTGTTGTGGGTGAAAGAATGTCTCGGAGACAGATTGCAGGGGTACAAAGTGAGCCATAGTCCCTCCCTCCCCCAAGGGTTGTCTCTAATGTGGATTGCAAAAGTTATTTGTGAGAGCAAGAGCTTTTTGGCCACTGGCACTGTGTGTGTGATGGCCTCAGAGCCTCAGTTCTGGTGGACAGTCTGGTTTATAGCTTAGCCCTCCCAAGGACTTGTCATAATAAAGCGCTACCTTAAACTATGACTGAAAGATGCTGATGTTGCCAAGGGTTTTCTGTGACCTAATGAAAAATGCATTTTGTCAAGCTATGTCATTGCAGCTGACACACAGAGGAAACAGGCCATGTATGTGGACACAACCCTTCACAGCGTTGTGAAATAGCATAGCCTATGGCAACAGTTTGTTCTACCAAGTTGACTGTGATGGCTGTTGGTATTATTTTGGACAGGAATCTGGAAAGGGGAACTGTGCTGGCTGGTGGTGACACTTGACCGGTAAGCTCAAGAACGCTCAGGGAATGGGTAACTTTTTGCTCATAAGCAATGTACCAGGAGAGCAGGGAAGCCAAAGAATTCCCTTCCCCCAGAGATTATGAGCTCCCCCCTCTGTTATGAGCTGCTGAAGATGCAAGAGTTTTTGGCTGCCCTTTTTAGTCCTGTTCCATTGAGCTGGGAGCTGTGCCATGTTTGGTGTGGGGCTCAGCTGGCTGCTTATGGGGCAGGTGTGGGTGTCCTGCTGCAGCGGTGGCTCCCCAGGTGTGCTGAGGACAGTGTGGAGGGCGGCATGTGGCTGGTGCAGAGTTTTGCTTCTGGCTTGCTGGGTTCACTGGGTCAGACACAGGCGCTTAAGGGCAGCTAGATTACAGCCAGAGTCAGTCTGAGCTGAAGTGGTGCTGAGGTGTTCACAGTGGGTGGAGTTAAGCTAAGGCAAGTCATTGCTTCAGGACGCTGACTGAACAAAAATAATAATAAAGAACCATAGGAAAGAAGGAGGAAAGGATACAATGACTTGAGGAGATACCCAACCCTGCTGGACCAAGGCTGGGTAGATGTAAACCACAGCGTGCGTGTGTGCATGTGTTTGCTCTGCACACCTAGACCTGGGATTGTAGCAACGTGTGTTGCAGAAAGCCTTAAACGGGCTTTTGCAAGAACCAGTTGAATATGAGAGCAATAGCGTTGTCCCCTTTTTTTCTTCATTAGCTGTTTTATCCTAGCTGCTTACTGTCATGGGTAACCTACATCCAATTAACGTACTGTTGCTGCATCCTGTTGCAGAACATGTACTGCTGTAGGCTTTGAGGTCCTGGTAAGTGGAAAGTTCAGTGCTTAGGTAAAAGGGCATCCTTCTCTTACCATCAGTTATAAACCTGCCACTGGCCAGTGCTGGGCAAAGTGACTCAAACAGCATACTTCCACCTGCTGTACAGGCAAAGGTATTTTTTCCTACTTGTTGGACCACAGGATTCAGTTTCCTAGCATAAGAAAATGGGAGGGGAATACCTGCGTTTAAGAAATCAGGCAGAGGTGGGGCTCTGAGTCAGTTTATAAAATAGTTGCTCACCTGCATATCAGACACTTAAACTATTGGTGCCTGTGGAAGCTGGGAGATGTGAAATTGCATTGCCACAGGTAACACTGGACGTGTCCCTGACAGTGACCACAATGGAGCCAGGTGACGTTTTGTCTCAGGTAAGAAGGGTGCAGAGCAAAGCCAGGCATCTGGGCTCTCAGCTGGTTATGCTGCACGTAGCGCAAAGACAGTGCAGCTTTCTTGACCTACCATTGACTATAAATGACTCTGTGCAGAATGGAGGAAGTCAGTGCTTCAAGAACTCATTATCGGAGTGTTAAAAATAATAGCAAACCATAGGAAGGAAGTGAAAACTGCTTGGGGAGTAAGAGTTTATATACAAAGGGAGCATTTTGTACATTTAGGGGTTTCCTTCATTTTAGAGATGCAATCTATGCAACCTTAGAATAAGTATTAAAGAACGTGGCAATGCTCTTCAAGCTGCAAGGTTCATGACGGAGTGTGTTTATGGGAGACAGGTTTGCTGTTCCTTTAACAGCCAGGGCCAGGAGCTGCCTTCCCTCCCCGTGTGTCATGCAAAGGGTGGACCGTACCTGTGTGCTACGCCTCTGCTCGGGCTTTCTGGGGCGAGCAGGGCGAAGGCAGTGGCACCAGGCACTGCAGAAGACGGGCATACCTTCTGTGGGCTCCCTGCCACTGCTGTTCTGCAGCTCTTGCTTCCGTATGGAGACTGCTTTTAGGAGACAGGATGGTTTTTCCAGGGGTAACGCTGGCTCTTCTTGTTGCAGGAGTTGGTCACTCGAACTGCTCGGCGAGGAGAAGGAATTATGCAGCTTAAGCCTGATGGAGAACAGCAGACTCCTGTTACAAAGGTACTGCAAAGGAGAATTTCAAAAGAAAACCGAAAGAGGCTTTCCTGCTGGGCGGAGCCTGGGTGAGAACACCTTGGGTTCAACATCTCCCAAGCCGCTGCCGTAACTTGCCCAGCTCCCTTCGCGGAATGCTCTCTGCTTATTGTTTTGATCACTTCACTTACAGTATTGCTTAATGTTAAAGTCCCAGTGCTGTTTTCTATCCTTGGCACGTGGGAGATGAACCCTGCTTTAACAAGACTAGTATCTTTAAAAGGATGGATTTGAATAGGCTTTCTGCTACATATCTCTTGCTAAAGCACAGGGGCAAATTTACTGTCGGTGTAGGTAGTAATAGCTGTGAAATTGTGCCCCTTACTCCCACAAAGAGTATGGCACAATTTTGAAGTGCATTTTGAACACCTGATTTCCTGGATTAATCCTTCTTCTGGACTCTACAAAAAACTTTTCCACTTTTTCTCACTTTTCCAGGAGACGCATTATATGAAATTATATGAAATTATATGAAATCTTTCCTCTGGGACATGAGAGGACCAGATGCACTGAAAAGGATTTTTTGACCTTGTTCTCTCTAGTTTGAGGCTATTCAGTAATAATTAGGAACTCTCCTGTGTTGTGTTTTGAGCTAAGTTAAGTTGCTGAGCAACAGGTGTTGTGCTTACAGTTTAAGGTATAGGCAAACCTTTCTGTTGATTAGTTGAATGGAAAACCCAAAGATGAGAAAACACCCCCTAAAATGCAGCTCTCTGCATCGCAGGGATCACAGCAGGTTCAGAAGAACAAACCAAACCTCTCTGATCTCTTAGGCAGAACTTGCCACTGATGGGATTCTGGCCATTTGTTACTTGTCCCTCTGTAATGTCTGAGCCAAGGCTCCCTGGTTATGACCGGGCACATCTATGTGCCCGAGTATTTTGTTCAGTCTGCACCCCTTCCTGCTGTGCTGGCATCACAAGCCACGAAGGTGGCTCCAGGGGACCCAGCATGTGAAACCGAGCTGAGCCCTTCCAGGAAAGTACCTGTTCCAAAGCCAGTGACTGGCATCACGTTACTGGCTCTAATCGCGGAACGCTTCCCACCTGGAGCTGCCTCATTTCTGTGCCGCGGGAGTCAGGTTCTAGACACAAATACGAGTGCCTTTGGTGGTCTTATCCACAGCTGCTCTTGGACTCTTAGCAGTGGTTTGACATACTTGATTTGCACAATCAATTGCCTGCTGTGCAGCTGAACAGCACGAATGTTGGTGCCTTTTACTAGAACGGAGTGCTTTGGTTACCTGGAGGCTAATTTTACCTCTTTCTTTATTAGCCTACTTGCTAACTGCCCCCAGACTCAATAACACATATTTGTTAGCCCTGGCTGCAAGCATTGATGCACTCAGGTTAAATATGAGAGACATCACATGGACGTATATTCCATGCACTTCACTTTTTACAGACAGTAAGCATGGCTTATTATTAACACATACCAAATTGGTTTGCTCAGCCAGGCCAACTAGAGCAAAAGTCTTCCTCTCCTGCAGTACCTGTGTCACACATCCTTCTCAGTGGGACTAATGAGGTCAGTGTCACACTAATGCCACCTCAGGACTCGCAATGGTCTTTCTGTAGTCATTTTGCAGTATAGGTGGAGGGAGCAGGTGGTGTCACTACCTGTCCGTGACCCTGTAGTTGCACTAAATGGCTTTTGCATTTTAGAACCTCTGGAGCATGATTTTTCTGCTGACTTATATTACAACGTATAATATATTTTCCCCTTTTCTGTGACTGTAGAAATAAAATGTTAGGTGGAAATGGAGATTAATGGTATTTATTTGTTTACGGTAAAAGGAGAAGGGATATGGACTCATGTTTGAGCTCCAACATGAGACCAAAACAGCAAAATGAGAGCCTAAGAAGTCAAGCATATGGCCTTAATGTTGGAGGTGTGGACTAATATGAAACAGGGAAGCCAAAGGGAGCAGTTTCTTATCAGGTGTAAAACACTGCTGCTTATGCAAAACAGTGCATAGAAACTCCAGACACAAAGAAATTACGTGGCTCAAAGCTACAGAAAAACTTCTCACAAGAAAAAGTGAGAGGTAAGCTCAGCTCAAGGGGGGCAGTTATGTCCCTGAAAATGAAAACAGGCACAGCGAGTAGCATGGTGGAAGTGCCAAGCAGCAATCTCTTCCACGGACATTAAAAGCATTGTGGGGTTCAGAGGTCACCAATCACCTCTGGAGAGTACTGCGCGTTTAAAAGAGCAGGAATATGAGAAAATCATATCCCGTAGCCCAGGAGGCTGAACATGTGTAATGAGTGGATGAGAGGTGGTTCCCACAACGATAATTTTATCACTAGCAAAAAGTCTAAGGCAGCTTTTTATTTTCTACCTTGGATATTTAACAAATGTTTTCCCAAGCTGAGTCTGAATCTTACCACTTTGTGCAGCTAGATTTTAGTTAGAAAGCAAATAACTTCTCTACAATAATACAAATCCACATATCATGCTATAGAAGTACAGAAGTCTTTCAGTCTAGTACTTGATTTAGACATCAGTAGGAAAATAAATGTATTGGCCATTTCATAGTCACATAGAAAAATCCAATTAAATTGTTCATGATTTTGGTATTTTTCTCTCTTAATGTGTCTATGTTTTAAATACGCTGTCTGCCTTCAGCATTCATTCCTGTATTTTGTATGTTTTTCTTTCCCCTGCAGATAGAATCATCTCTGTGTTACTTACTGACTGTAAGGGTCATAAGAGCAAGAAATATCCGCCAGGCAGATGTCTGTAAGTAGCTGCAGTGCTCTGTACAGTCCCCTTAACCTTCATGGGGTACTAGCTAGCCCTGCTCCATGAAAAAGTGCTTTTTAGATTTCTTCCATGGATGGAGGAATTCCTTTCATGGGCATGATGGTTCCAGCAACGAATGCAGTGCGTTGCTATTCTTTTTAGCAGCCCTGTTTTGCGCAGAGGTAACTCTAGAAGGTCACAGCTGTACCTATGGCACATATTTCTCTGCATCCTTAAAGGGAGCAGGGAAAGCTCTGCAGTCTGTTGAAGGCAAGAAATGTGGAAAGATCTCCTGTGTTTTTTTCTGGAGTATATTTATGTAACAAACTGGTTGGGATAATGGAGCAAGTAGTGAAAATGGAGTAGCCTTATCTCAAATTTAGCTTGTACTCAAAGCTTTCTCAAGGCTAAGCAATCCAAACTACTATACCCCGACTCCCTGTGTACCAGCTTTCAGAGATAAAACCTTGTTAGATGTTATTACATTTTGTAGGTTCGCTTCTGATAGCCTTGCAACTGAAATATAATAGAAGATTATAGCTTTACTTATGCAGAAATCAAGACACATTTTTCTTCTATGATTTGGGCTTTTTTAAATGTTCTGTCTGGCTCAAATAGAAGCTATCACTTAGTTTCCTTAACCCTTGCAGATATAGGGTACTGCGATTGTCCGGAATTATTTTATCCTGGGCTAAACTGATAGCTTGATGACAGAAGGAGGCGACAACCCTTTGTTTTTAATGCATTTATTGTATCTAACCACATGTATTCAGAGAACAATCGTGTCCCTCTTCTTTTTTCTCCATTCCTATTATCTGAATTGTAATGTTTATGTTGAGCAAATATATCATCACATATCACAATGCCTTTCTTTGAAAGCAAAGCTTCATGCTGTTTGATTCATTCTTTCTTCTAGAGCAAATCCTCATTTTAGATGTGTTTTTTGACATACAGTAAGCCAGACAGATTGTTATGTGAGCCTGTGGCTGCCGACTGCGTCAACTGACAAATTTCTGACTAAACCCGTCAAGAATTGCAAAGATCCTGTCTGGAACGAAACCTTCTACTTCAGGATCCAGAGTCAGGTCAAGGTACTGAGCTGGGACTTCCCTGTTAACCACAACCTAGGGAGCGACTGCTGGGTTTTATCCTTTTGCACAGGGGACAGAAGTAATTTTCTTAAGAGGCAAGGAAAGATGCAGGAAGATGTGAAAATAGCCCGTATCTTTATGGTAGTTTTCCATGCCGTGGAAGACAAGCATCTCTCTCAGCCATGGGTAGAATATGACCTTTGAGATGTCTGTGATTTCCTCTCATTCCTCCTCATAGAGAGATGCCCACATGGAGTCGATTTCCCCTCCACCTTCTTCCCTTCCTGCTCTCTTTCTTTATGTCCTCCCACTCCTTAAAACAGCTGACTCGAGCAGCTGTCCCTGGGATCTCCTGCTTTGAACGAAACCTGACACATTTCTGAAGTCCTTCCCTTCCTTCCCAGAACGTGCTGGAGCTGGCACTCTATGATAAGGATGTTGTTACTCGAGATGACCACCTATTCACTGTGTACTTCGATATAGCCAGACTTTCCCTGGGGGAGCAAGTCTTCATGCACTTCAAGTGCGATTCACAGGTGAGGTCTGAAATGGGAAATGGAATAGGCTGGCAAGAACGTGTTTGTCTCCTTTTCTGAAATGTCATTTGCAAATTCTTCCCTTTTTTTCCTTCTTGTGTATGAATTGGCAAGCCACATACAAGGGAGTTGGTTTTCACTCTGACATGGGAAAGCCTCTCCACACCTGGATCTGTAGGTGCTGAAGGGTTTGGTGTTGGCTACAGAGGCTCACAAACTTCAGGTGTCTTTGCAAGATTGTCACTTTGCTGAGCTTGCCCCCATCGAGGGTCGAGGGGTGTGTCCGTGCTAGTACATGATGCTTTTGTCATAACTTGTTACTTCACCTAGTAATTGGAAAGTAATAACTCTGTGATTGGAACCAAATGTTGAACCTGACTAGTTGCTAATTATGGACTGTGGCGTGGGTTTTCAAATGAGGTGTCTAAGGCATGCCACTCACCTGGGCAACAAGAAATATTCCTGGTTTGAATGTCCAGGGAGGCTCTGGAAGCCGCACATCCCAACTCTCAGTGTGTTCCGTCCATCCCTCTCCTGGTTCACTTCCCTCCCAATATCTTGTACATCTGTCACGCACCATATCTACACACGCCCAGACTCCACTCTGCAGTTCATTATCTTTAAATGCCTTATTTGACCATTTCCTCCTCTGCAAAATACCAGAGGCAGCGTAGCACGTAGGCTTCCACTAGCGCTCGGTAAAACAGCGTTTGGTGAGTTGAAACCCAGCTTGTGACTACATGCGATACCCCAGCCTTTCACTACTGTGTTCGCACAGCTACTGTACTTAGAGCTCATGCTCTTCAGGCCTTTGTAAATCTTTTTGTGCTATTATTAACAATTTTTAGGTGTCTTTCATGCAATAGGTAATTTGAGCAACTAAGTAACCTACAGCATGATCTCACTTCTCTGCTCCTCACCCCTGTGTGCTGCACCTTTGTTTTCCTTTCTCCCGTGCTTTCCTGCTCCTAGGGATCACGCTGTCCTCCACCACCCGGCAGGCGAGGCCTCAGTGCCAGGCCCACCTCTGCCCCAGTGCCTTCAACACGTTGCCAGACAAAGTGCTTGTCCTCTTACGCAGCTGCTCTGCATGTCACCCTTTCCCCTCCTTAGGCCAGGGCATTTTGGCTGCTCCCCCCGCAGACCCTCTTTGCTGGTGGACTCGCTGTGAGACTGCAGCCCCGCCTGCTCTGTCCCTGGTGTCCCAGCAGAAGCAGGCAAGCTGCCTGCCTTGTTAAAAACTGCTGTCACAGCCATCCAGAAGCTTCTTATCAATAAAACATCTTGAGGCTCGAGACACACAGATGTGAGGTAGTGGGTGCCGCTGTTTTAAATGCTCTTGCAGGCCCAAATAGCGCATACATACAGATACTGCTAGAGTGAGAACCTGCATTACGAGAACTGCAGGGAGACTAGTGGCAAAAACATTTTCCTTTCTTTATTTTCCAGAGACAAGAGGAGTTAGAGGTGGGATTTGCATTGGATAATATGTGAGTAAATGTGAAATGCAACATAGTCTGCAGCAGGAAGAAATAGCAATTCAGAGGCATGAAATAATCTAGTCTAATTGTCCAGAGTGCATCATTTCTTGATGATGCTGACGATGATCATGGTTTCCTGAGGAACCTGTGCTACGAGCTATGTGGCAAATTGGTGTGTGCTGGGGTGACTTCCCAGGAGCTTCAGGCAGATGGGGAGCACACCCTAAAACCTTTTGTTTGCCTAGTGTAATGAATACTGTTTAAGACCGTGATATTGGGACTGCTGTTTTGTTATACAGTTGTCTTTGAGATTAATGGGGAGTGGGTGGGTATGCCTCCCTTCAGAGCACGACACGGAATAAGGCCCAGGTTTCTGATCTAGAGCCCTTTCTGTCCCATCCACTGGCAAACCGCATTTTTTAGAAAACTGGATTCTGTGAAACCATCTGCAACCTCAGCTTGGGGCTCAGCATAAAATTACTACATGGTTTGGCCCCACAGCACCTTTTTTTTTTTTTTTTTTTTTTTTTTTAACACCCCCTCCACCCCCCCCCGGAGCTCAAGGACTCCAGGACTGGACGAGCCAGTAGGATGATGATTGTGGCTTGACAGAGTAGAGTGAGGAAACTTGTACCGTGAGTCTCCTGGGACTTTTCTTTCAAATCCAATACACAGCTAAAAATAAGCAGAGGAAAATCAGAAGGGTGTGGGTCATTAATTATACTGTAATTATACTGAGTGATTAAAAATGTATTTTTCTTCCTATTTCCTAGCTCAGGCCCTCCTGAAACCATCATTACTAATGGAGTGCTAGTGGTGAGTGTTGTGCTTTGTCATCATTCTTGTCCTGCTGCCATGCTTGTTTCACTTGACTCACAGTCACTAGCCCAACATGCCCTTTGACTGAGCAAGGCCAGCACTGAAACATTCCCACTGCATCAGCTGCCTCATGCATCCTCCTGGATGGCACCTGTGGGGAGGCTGCAGCTGGAGCAGCGGGGAGATCCCCATGCTAGCATCCTCTGATCTTGCAAAGGCAACGCATGGAAGTGGTTGAGGTCTGAGACCTTGGTGCAGCAGCACACTCTCCCTTGGACTTCACTCCTTCCGAACGCCTGTACTGCTACAGTGATGGGGATTGTCCTGTCCCAGGCATGTGGCATGTCCTGCATTCATAACTGGACTTTTTAAACAGGACTTTCTGACAGTTCCATTTGCTCATTTATTAGCTTCTTTCCCTCATTATTTCTGTTTAAATCAGTCTTCCACATCTCTGCAGGGATCCTGGAAAGTGCTGTTTTTCCACTTTGTCGTTACCTTCTTCCTTCTGCAAGCCCTGTTCATTCAAACTGCAACCCCAGCCTTGCCCTGGCTGTGTCCAGTTTCTCAAGAGACTCCTCCTGTTTCAGCCAGCATCTGAAATCGAGGTCACGGCTGAGAGAAAATGTTTTCCTTGGGAAAAAGTGCACTGCCTGTATAGCATTCGTATCATTGTCAGTAGGACTAGGAAACAGAATCTCAGACCAGAAAATTCCCTGTCATATGAAGTATTTTATTGTTCACGTCTCTTACAGTCTCGCCAAATCTGCTGCTTGGAAGTTCAAGTGGTTGAGAAGAAGAAGAAGAAAAAGGAGAAGAAATCTTTATCAAGTGAGGTTATTTCTCCATCAGCTATTTTTAAATCATGATGTGCTATTACTATGAAGGCAATCAGCTTAATGTAAGAATAAAAAAACCCCAGCAAATCTGGAACATGAGAACAGCTTGTGATAGACTCTATAAGAAACATTGTTTCCCGTTTTGATTAGAAAATTACTCTGTGTCTGCTTTTGTGTTGCTTCCTTAGAGAAAGAATTCTCCTTTAAAGTGCAAGGCTCTTACGAGGGCACCCAAGACATTCTGCTGGGATCTGATCTGGTCTTCAGCTCCTGCTCTCCAGCCAAATTTCACTATGCCAAATACAAGCAGCCAATGCTGGATGTGATGCTACCAGGGAAGAAACGACCTCCCTCCTTTGTATGTTATAACTAGACTTTATAAAACATAATAATGGCATGTAAAGTAGCATGCACCATAAATAGTAATGTCAGTTTGCATTTTGGAAAGAGAGCAACATTCCTTACAATATAAACTAGCTATATTGGCATTTTTTTCAGCACTCTCGTGCGTATGATACAGGCTCTCCAAATGTGGAACTTCACTCCCTTCCAAGTGGAAAAAAAATAACCTTGGCAGAGGTGAGTGCCTGCTCTTTTGTGGGAGAGGTTGAGAAACCTGAGTGTGGAAGTGTGCATCAGCCCCAGTGATTACCAGGTTACTTTCAGATGATGAAAGCCGGCAGACAAAGATGCCGCAGTCTAACAGTGGTAGCTCTTTGGGTGATAAGGGCAGGTTGTGCCTTGTTCTGTTTGAGTGGGTGTGGGAGTTACTCCACACCCCGATCTTACTTCATGCTAAATTTTGAGGCTCTGCTTTTCCCCTTCTTATGCACCAGTGGGGCACCTGCACTAACTTAAGCTAGCGCCAGTCTCATGCTGATGCTGACCATGCCTTGCAAAGCACTTTTAGATTCATGGTTGACAAAATCCATATAGAATGAAAGGATCCCAGCTGTTGTAGAGCATAAGCTGCCACAGAAAGTGAGGAGCAAATGCTGTTGTGCAGAACAGTAGTGTGGCTGCTGCCTGGCTGGCTGCCCCAGAGAGGTAATGTCAGTAGAGATGAGGAAGGTACAAATTATCTTTACTTTCCTCTGTAAACAGCCGTTGTCCTCAGACGTTACATTCACTGGAAAACACTGGGAATTACTGAACAACATCCCTGACAATAAATTGCTGCAGTCGGTTCACACAGGCTGCTGGATTGTTCAGAGCTCCTCATTTGTACTCACATTGCTAGGACAGCAGAGGCTAAAATTCCTCCTGGGGCAGTGGGGGAGGAGTGCTAAAGCAGGTTGTCACGATTACACTGTTTGCATTCTTGCTTTCCAGGATAAAGGATTCGATTTATATGCAAAGGCAGAAGACTGGTAAGAGACTTGCCTACTCTTGGAGGCTAATGTGTCCTTAGCTAAACCCATCTCACCCTTGGCTCTTTACTGGGGAGGAGGCACTCACAGTAGGACAGTAGGTGGTGTGATGAAGTGAAGTGGAATTCACATGAGCTAATCCATACTGAGACATGAATAATGAAAAAAGATGCATAAAATAGAAGAAATAACATTCTAAGCTGCTAGTCAGTGTTATGCTCAGCACAGTCTTTAACCTTTTCTTTAACAGTGTGATAGTGCAGCTGATCACCTGGTACTGTTGATCATGAAGTAGGTAAACTTTGCTGCCTGCTTCAAGACAAATGGAAGTCTTTCCTACAGCTCTCAGTGCAGACTAAAACATGAGAGAATCCAGACAGCAGATGTCTCAGACATTATCTGCAGGAATGTCTTTCCTTAGGTTTTCTTTTGATAATTGTTTAGAAGTTTAGCAGTCCCTTTTCCTATCGTTCTTCCACACAGCATTTTCTACCTGCTTGGGAGCATAGCAAAGGCTCCTCCTGTAAACACAGTACTCTGCGGGTCTCGCTTCTTTCCTTGTATTGGAAACTCTGAGCTTGTCTACCAATAATAAAATGGAATATTCTTTTCTCCTGATCCCTGCTCCAGCCCAGACTGCCTTGATGTGCGTTTAGGGTTTGACCTCTGTGCGCAAGAGCAAGACTTTCTACGCAAAAGGCAGAATTATGTTGCTCCTGCTCTGAAGAAGGTCCTGCAGCTGGAACAGGATCTGCTGGACCATGAGGTCTGTAGAGAAAACATTCAAAATATCTAAGGAGTGCTTAGCAGTGGGGGCATAACAGCATAATATGACTTCTTCCTGGTTAAATTTTTTTCTGGTCTTTCTTAATCTTGAAACTTATGTACACTTCCAATACTGCCCCATACCCCTAATCTCACCCTGCCATTGGTGTCCTCTGCAGTTGCTATCCTGAATTTAACTCTTCTCCTGCTACACCTTCACTGCAAGCCAGGCTAGATACTCCTTATACAGAAATTGCTTCTTCCAGAGTCTTTACCCTACGGTTGTTATCCTTGTTGATAATCCTTCCTCCTGTCTCTGACCCGTGAGTTTTCTTTTTAATTCTTGCCTTTACAACTGGCTTTTTTCTCTCTTACTCTCTCTTTTGGTTTAAGTTAATGCATTTTCATTTGTTTTTTATCAAGCATCTGTGTTGAACACATTGGAGACAAGTGTCAGTCATCTAAGCAAAAATTGTCATTACTTTTACTCCTGTTTTCCTTTATAAAATAAATGGTAGCTTATGTTTCAGTAGAAATCATTTGGAAAGAAGTCTCTGTCTGGACACGCATGGTGGTGTTGGGCTCGATGTAGCGGGGGGGTCTCTGCTGAGAGTCGCGGTCAGCTGCGGTCTGCAGTCTGACGCCAGCCCTTTCTGTTCGTGTGTTGTGCAGACCCCAGTGGTGGCCATCATGACTACGGGAGGAGGTATGCGATCTTTGACCGCGCTGTACGGCAGCCTGCGGGGGCTCAAGAAGCTCAATGTCTTGGACTGTGCCACATACCTGACTGGCTTGTCTGGTACCACATGGTAAGTAGGGCTGGGCAGCTCTTGGCTGGAGTCTTCCTGATGACACCAATGCGCTGAAGTAGGCTGGAGCTGACATGCAGCAGTCCACCTATAGTACCTCCTCAGCAGTCCTGGTTTTTTATCTTCTTCAAAAACTGACAGATTTAGTCTTTTCATGGGGGAAAGCCACATAATTTGCAACAACACAAAAATAAATGTTTTTATAAGAGCAGCTTGTGGAATACTGCTCAAGCCATTTTGATAGAGGGTAATGCCTGCGACTTCAAAGGGAGCATGGTAGTTTCTTAGGTAACTGAAGACAGGAAATCTTTACTTAGTTTCAAATCAAGAACTTAATATAGAAACATAAAATGTAGCCATTGCCGACTTCAAACCTTGGTGTGGTTTTTTTCCCCCACTTCAATACATATTTCCTCTTCCTAGGACCATGTCAAACTTGTACAGAGATCCTGACTGGTCACAAAAGGATCTTGACAAGCAAATAAGCGAGGCTCGAAAACATATGACAAAATGCAAAATAAATTCCCTTTCCTTGGAGTATCTGAAGTATTACAAAAAGCAGCTGTGTCAACGGAAAGAAGAGGGGCGCAAAACATCTTTTATAGATCTCTGGGGACTTGTCCTGGAATCTCTGTTGCATGATGGGGTACGGTATGTCATACAGCAGCATTTACAGTGGCTTACAATTTTCTGAAAGTTAATTCCTGGAGAAGATGTTTTCCTGTTTGTTACGAGACACTGTGTATGCAAATGCACAGCCATTTCCAAAACATTAGGTGGCAGCTGTTTAGATGCCCAGCCATGGTGGAAATCGGCATTCTTGCTTGTGAGATTTTGGACATGTTTTTCTGAGAACTCCAAGATTAACATTTTGAAAAAAAATTATACTTTAAGATTTTTGGGGGGCATATTCTGCAAATATTTTGTTTAGAAATAGCGAAATTACGGACATTATCTTAATGCCCATGGGAGGTATTAACAAACAGACCTGCAGGCTTTTGAAATCTGTGAGAGGTCTTACATAACCTTGCAGTATAACATGTTAAGCTGGTCTGTACCAGAAGTATTGCTTTCTGCTCTTCATCATGTCCTTCCATTTTCATCCTAATGGGTCATCAAATTATCTGGCATCAGATTGGATGCCTGCAGATATTTCAGTAACAGAACGCTTTCAGGAATTTTGAAAAATATGGAACATTTCAGAATTTAAGCCCAGCACACATTATACACTAGAGGCAGAAATTTTTCTGCCCTGCAAGCTTAGATGCAGAGAAATGTTCCTGTGCTAATTTTCATCTCAATGTAATCATATTTCTGGAACCACAGAAAGACAACCATAGACTCTCTGATCAGCAACGGGCCATTGATTGTGGTCAGAACCCATTGCCTATCTATACTGCAGTCAATGTCAAGAACAACTATAGCACTCGGGATTTCAAAGGTAATTATGAGACTTGTGGGAGTCATTTGTCTTTACATTTAAGTTGGTAAACCCTGGGACAGTTTTTTTAGATAGTCTAAAAAAAGCTCTCTCATTTAAAGACCAGAATTTAAGCTGATGTGTGTTTGCATAATGTCCTTGTGGTCAGATAAAAGTTTGACCGTCTATGCAACAGACAGAAAAGTATTCCAAAGCCTTTTCATGTTTATGAGTTTTCATTTGCACCCTGCTTACAGCTTGTTGCTATTGGTCTGGAATATTAGATTAACTGCAGATATTACTTTAATTTTTAACTCCTTTCACCCCCATGATAGCTACATCATTTATATCTACAGCTAAGGGGGCTGTAGTTGAGCATTGTTCTCTTCTTTGTAATCCTTTTCACAGAATGGGTGGAGTTCACCCCTTACGAGGTGGGATTGCAAAAATATGGAGCTTTTGTTCGTGTTGAGGATTTTGGCAGTGAGTTCTTCATGGGTCGGCTGATGAAGAAGATCCCTGAATCCCGGATCTGCTTCTTAGAAGGTAAGCTCTTAAAAACATCTGACTGTGGTTGTTTGGTTTTTGTTGTTTGGTTTTTGGGTTTTTTTTAGTTGTGAGTTGTCTAAACTAAGCGCTAATAAAGCACTGGTGCATGACTGACAGGGCAGTTTCACCAGAGAGGATAAATATCTCATTGCTGAATGAATACTTATTATAATGGATTCAATTTGTTGTCAAAAAGAAAATTCAAATTGACAGGCAAATAGTTATTTTCATTTTTAAAGCTAGTTTTGAATAAAAATACGGTATCACTTCCAGAACAACAATAAAATTGAGGTGTGTGGGAATCCACGGTTCTGCTCGTGCTGCTCCAGAAGGGTGAACTCCAGAGCCTCTTGCCTGTCTCACAGGCAGTCAGTAATTTGTGTCCTTCCTATAGACAGTTTACATGAGCCTTTGTGCTGATTCTCCAGTGCCCCGGGGTGTATTTGAGCATGCCAGGTCCCCCCCTGCTCCCAAGAGTCTGCTCCGGCCACATGTCACTGGCCTGTTTCCATGTTGCCTGGGCAAGCCTGAGGGGGAGGCAGCAGGGTCATACCCAGCAGCACTTTTGCTGTTGACTGATGTGGAGTGCAGGTACATGTCTTCCAGACAGAGAGAAGGTGTCAGCTTGTGCCCAGTTCAAGATGCAAACCTCTCTTTGACTGGCTGTGTTACTTAGAATGAGGCAGACACTCTACTATTTTAGCCTGAGCCTGTGCTGGCTGTGCATACATTTGTGCTTCCTGAACCAAAACCCAGTGGAGCACTTGTGCCCTAAGGGGTAAGCAAATAAATTATTTCTGAAGCTCAAAAATGCAAGGTCAAAACTGATCCCTCAGTTTGTTAGCAGGCTTATTCTCAAAAGAGGAAGCCTACACGTGCAGTCGCTGTAAGATCACGTTGTAGGTAGGCCCTTATCAATATAATTCCTCACCAACGCTCTCAGACTGCATGCAAACTTTCATCCTTTCTTTTTAGACAAGCCTCGTGATACTTCGTTGTTTTTTATTTCTGAAAACTCAAGCTCCTTACATCATACTAATTCACAAAAAACTCAGCATTTGTTAGAATGTATATCCAGCCCTAAGTGCCACAAGACAAAACCTGGATACCAAAATAAAATTTAAAAACCAGCAGCCAAATAAAATGACACATCATCCATTTAAAGCAAACTAAGGAAAAGCAGAAACTTTGCTAATTTCATGTCATGGTAACAGTTTCTCTCTTCATGACCTGTGAAGGTGTGAGTCAGAAAGCTCTTTCCTTGTACAGGCATGTGGAGTAGCTTATTTTCACTGAATGTGCTGTATATCTGGAATTTGTCACACTCATCAGAAGATTTCTGGCACAGGTGGACCCGGGACAAAATCGACAATATAGGTAAATTATCACACTTCTTTACTGTGTATTTATTGTTAGGTAAAGTTAGATCAACTATCACACCTGGCTGTTATGGGAGATGTGTGCGGTGCACCGGGCGTTTTTTGGAGTGTTTCTTCAGAGGCCGCACGGATCGGCCTGGGTCCTGTGGAAATCCACCGCCCAGCGGCCTGTGTGCTCTGCGGGGCTCAGCACCGGTGTAGAACATTCGAGAATAGCGAGACTGATCCGTGAACGATTAGTAAAGCAACAAGATTCTGAGCACATTGGGCAGGAGCTGCTGTGGTGCGAAGCAGCGCCGGCCCCTGCCGCAGGCGGCCCCCGGGCCTCCCCCTGGGCCGGCCGCGTTCATTGCCGTTGTCACTTGCTCAGCGGTGCCCGGGGCGCCGTTTCAGCCGAGGCCTCACGGAGCCGAGGCCCGGCGGCGCTCCCCCGGCTGGCGGCCTGGCCGCGGGCTGCCCGGGTTTAACCGCCTTTCCCCGCGCAGAGGGGGAGCCGCCGCTGCCGCTGCCGCCGCAGGAGCTGGGGACGGCGCTGCTGGAGCCTCCGGGCCCGCTGGGCCGCGCCCTGCGCGGGGCGCTCACCGACCGGCCCTGCCTGGCGCGGGAGCGCAGCTTCCTCAGGGGCCTGCAGCTGCACCGGCGCTACCTGAGCAGCCCGCGCTTCCGCCGCTGGAAAGGTAATGGGGATGGCGGCGGAGGGCGCACCGCCAGGCCCGCCGGGCGCCCGGCTTGCGCGCCCCGGGCCGGAGGCCGCCGCCGTTCGGGCGGGCCGCGGGGCGCCTCGCCGGTGGCTCCCGGCAGCGCTGCGGAGGCTCCGCGGGGAGGCACACGGGCCCCCCGGCCGCGGCTGCTGCGAGGGGGCGCGGGGTGAGCCTGGCGGGCCAGCCGGCCTCGCGCTTGCGGCAAGGAACACCCTTCGCTTTTAGATACCGTGCTGGACGCGTTCCCCAACCAGCTGACGCAGTCGGAGGAATTCCTGTCGCTGGTGGACACGGGATTTTTCATCAACACCAGCATCATGCCACTTTTAAAGCCAGAGAGAAAGGTAGACGTCATCCTGCACTTAAATTACAGCGCGGGATCCCAGGTACAGGTGAGAGGAATTGAAGCGGTGGCTATTTGTTCCTCAACAGCTGATTATCTGCAAGTTTGTAACCTTTAGGTGCTTTATATGTTGCTCCTTCTAAAAGTCTTACCCAGCAGCATTTTTGTCTTAATGCTGCAGCATGAGACTTCATTTATAGGCTGTACGTATCACTTGTTTTTCTTGTACGATACAACCGTTCTGCACTGAGAACTCGGAGAAAACAAAAACCTTCTCATTGCTTTCCCATTGGGGCTTCAGAGCTTTCACAGCTAGCGTGGAAAATGCCTCCTTTGTTACTGGACCCCAAGAAATCCTGAGCCCCGAAATCCCCTTTAAGTCTTAGTACTGTTCTGTTCATTGCTCAAGGCTCTGGACCAGACCTGCAAGTACTGCGCAGAGCAGGGGATCCTTTTTCCCAGGGTGGACTTGAGTGAGGAGGACAGGAAAAACCTGAAGGAGTGTTACCTCTTTGATGGTGCTGAGACTCCAGGAGCACCAGTACTGCTATTTTTCCCACTAATTAATGACACCTTCCAAAAATACAAAGCACCGGGTAAGTAATCAAACACCTTAAAAAAAGGTTGACATCATGGTCAGTGTACTGAAGGGACTACATTTGATACTCCAACCCTTGAACTGTACTTTTGGCTTATTTCAACACATCAGATTTTTCTCTGTTGCTTAAAATTACTTTTTTTACCATGTCAAGTTTGATGCCGTGGCTGTGCTGTTTCTATCCCTAAGCTAGCTAGTTTGCAGGTAGGTTTGATTATCTATGTGAGCCACAGGTGCAGCTCAGAACTGCAGTGTAGACTCATATAAGGAATAATCAGCTTCTTTATCTCCTCATCATGTGAAGCAGCTGATACCCACCTGAGCCAGGGATGGAGCTGACAGCTTGAAAAAGAATGAGCTATGAAAAAAAAATAATATTTAAACCCACAAGAGTAATTTAGATTAAGAACTCTCTCTGTGGAGAGATATCTCCTCTACCTGCTCTATTAAGAGTTTGCTTGCTTATGACTAGAGCAACTACCATCTCTCAGCAGTGATTTGTTCCCCTTCCTCCTAGGTCAGAAGCGCTCCGAGTCAGAGCTGGAAGATGGCAAAGTTGACCTCTATGGCTGCTGTTCCCCTTATTCAACATACTCAGTTCAATACACTGAGAAGGTGTACGACCGCCTGGTTCAGCTGGGTGAATACAACATCCTGAATAACAAAGACCTTATTGTGCAGGCCTTGCACACAGCAGTGGCACGGAAAAGGCAGAGAAAGAAATAATGTCAGACAAGGCAGGATGCTTTTGTGTCCCTGAACCTGCCGGGAGACTGAAGCTCCCTTATGATCAGCCAGCAGGCTTGAAAGGATTCTTGCTCAACTCTGCTAAATGGTGATCTCAGGTGAACAAAGTAGAGACTGAAGAGAAACTTTTTTTCCTCCAGAGAATTTCATTTCAATTAAGCTACAACAGTGGAGTACAAAATCATTGTATGGTATAGAGGATGGGCAGCCACGAAGAAGAAGGTGCTAAGGTGATAATGAGCATGGTGCTATTTGGCTTGAGGCAGAATTTGAAATTTTTAAGTCTAACATGTTCAGGGCAGACCACATTAAAAGCGTTTTATTGACTCGGCTTTTTTGTTTTGCATTTGCGAGGTGACGGTGAGGCCACACAGCAGCCTGTGGGACACGTTTGTGCCTGGGGCCATGGCACGTTGTAGGCAAGTGTTTAAAGAAAGGCAGGCACATGACATATGGCATCTTGTGGCTACAGACCACCTTCAAGGAAGGCTTTGGACAGAGGCAAAGGAGTGGCAGGCCATGGGTACCAGATCAGCTGAGAAAGCAGAAGGGTGGTGATGAAGTGCTCCACTGCGTGACTGCCACCATGCTCCCCCCTGTGTGCATCCACACTGCTTCTCGGCTACCCATCCCTTGCCCCACTCCTGGTGTGAGCAGTAATTGGAAATACAAGCTGAACAGAACAACATGCTGCTAGCTTTAAACCCCCTCCAAACAAGAGCAAGGATGTGCAGGCCCTTGAATTCACCAGCTCTGCCTGTCCTTGCTGTTGGCTGAGTCTTGCATAAGCTCAGCACCTGCAGAATTAGGAGGCACTCACATGAGGGAGAAAAAGCTTTACGTGGTCTTGGTGCAAGAGGGAAGATTTTGTGTTTTGCAGTAGGGCAGATAAAGTGTATATAAGGCATCTGCTGGCACCTTACCACATCCCTCTTGCTACTTTTGAAAACTGGCACAATATTCACTTTCTTTCAGTTTCCTACAGTTATGCAGTATGCTGAGAATTGCAATAGCTGAACCGTAGACGGTCAAGAATCCTCCTAGACTAAGCTTTCAGAAATAATTGGTAAGAATGATCTCTCTTCTGTGTTAATGTGTTGTATGGCTATGTGTTGCAAAGCGGTTCATAATACTCATCGATGAAACATGTAAGGTTTTTTCTTTCCCAACATAGAACACAAGTGTTTTATTAGCATTCCTGCTTCAGCTGCATCATTAGTAATTAATTTTCTGTCTCTGTGAAGTAATAAGCCTAGACCTTTGATAGGATTTTTTTTTCATATACGTTTCTTCTATATTCGCACCTATGCTTCCTATTGTTGCCCCTGGAAATCATGATTTTTTTGTTCTGTAAGATTTGGTTTATGCTAAAAGTTTTGTACTTCCCTTTCCCCCATGTACCGTGCATCACTTTTTTCACATCCAGCTGCTGCCTTCTTATCACCTCTGAAAGAGGTTGGGCTTTCAGCCTAATTGTGAGATTGGGATAGCTCATATCATACCACTGAGATTTCCTCAACTGCAGCAGGAACAGGTAGTTATGCCTCCAGACACACCTTTTAGCCCACCCTGACCTCTCCCACTGGTTTTTAGCACAAAGCTGAAATGTTGAGCCTCCAAAGCAGTAGGGATTTCTCTTTGTAAGTCACGCAAGTTGGTTTTTTTACCAACAGCTAGCCTGATCTTATTGTTGTCTTGGACTTATGGAAATAAAGGGAATAATTAATTTTCCTTTCACATCATGTCTGATGTAATTGAGTAGGTTTTAGTCATTATATCACATAGGGTCAAAGTATCAACACCATGTGAGAGTTGTATGCAACAGGTGTTTAGACAGGTTTCCACAGGCTTTAGTAACATGTGGCTCCCTTCCATTTTGTATAATGGTTATTCAGTGATGTTTTCCAGTACAAATGTGTCTTTCTTTAATCTGTGTTTTCTTGACCTGGCCTAGAAGTCACACTTGCCTTTGATGTCTGTGTTTTAGCATGGTATCATGTTGCAATGGACATTTAATTTAGCATGTAATAGGAGGTACTTACATAGTTGCCTATCTTGATCTCCTGGAGAATGTTTCTTTCCTTACGCATTTCTGAAACACTTCCGTAAGATGTTTTGCAATTGTTTCTTTAAAGTCTTTCCATGTGGAGCTGTTAACATAGTTTAATCTTTGTGATCAGCCCTTTTGTGTAAGTGGCCACACTAGATTCCTGCAGAGGTTTGTGTTTTGTTCAGTGGGAGCATCATGGGCTCTTATGCTCTCACACCCGGCTCCCTTGGCAGCGGTGAAGCCTGTGGGCTCCCTGGGGAATGGCTTTGCTTTGCCAGCCGCTGCATGGAGCCACGCATGTTGCATCACTGAGGCTGCATCCCATGGGCAGCTGGTGCGAGGTGTGGGTGATGGTCCGGCTTCAGGTGGCACAAAATGCAGGTCTGTGGGGTGTCTGTGTGACTCTGCTGAGCCCGGGCTTACTAAGCACTGCTTACCTGACTTACTGGGTGCCCTGCAAAGGCTGTCCCTCCATCCTCCCAGTGACAACACACTGTATATAGGGCAAACACGCTGCCTTGCACACCTCTTCAGGTTGCACAATGGGTCACAAGGCTTGAAGTCAGCATGGCACTGGGGGTATGGCTTCCACACATGTGGAGAGATACTGGATGCAAGAGCTTCTGCAACAGCCGAGCCTTTCTCATGCAAGAAAGAGGCACCAGGGATTTCAGCACTGCAAGATTAGCTGGAGTGAGCGCATCGCCTAACCCTGTGCTTCCTCTTCCTCTTCAGCCTGCAAGTGTGGTGGGCGATGCCCATAGTGCCTGGCAGCCTTTCCTCGGCGGGGTGTGCCTTCCCTAAGGACGTCTTCTCCACATAGCTTGTCTTTTGCCAGGGCTCTCACACTGTAGGCAGCTGCCTGCCCTGGGCTCTGGAGGAGAAAGGAGTTGCGTCGTTTAGAGGAGAATCTCTAGGCTGTTCCTGTCCCTCTTAATTGATCAGGGGGGAGGGACTCCATGTTCCTGCAGTACTGCACCAGGTGTGGGCTCTGGTCTCACAGCACACTGTCCTGTTCTCTTCTGTAACATGGAAAGTTACAGAAAAGTTAGAAATTCCCTCATACCAAAACCTGAGCCATTGCTGTGTTAAGAAAAGCAGTCCTCCGATGTCTGCTATGAGCCTCTGGCTGTGTAACTCGGCTGAAAGGGCAATGCTCTCTGGAAGGTGCCGTGCTCACCTTGACACCGGTGAAGTGCTTAGCAACAGGTTGGCTTTGAACCAGTGGCAAGCCTGTCACCTGCATTGCAGTCCCCTGACCCTGCCTGGGACTTTCAGGTAACAGGCCTCATGGGAAATCACATGGGAAATAGACATCATCAGACTAGTCCTGAAAAAGAAGAAAACATTACAGAAGAAAACCTTAAATGACAACCAGTTCCAGGTAGAGCAGCTCTGGGCGATCTGCATCTCACCGGTGGCGCGCCAGCTGGCAGACAGACCCCAGAATGGCCGTAAGCGTGGGTGTCTGTCTCAGCCTGGCTCGGCATGGTTTGTCTGCTCCTTCAGCTACGTTAAATGAACCGTTTGAGCTCTGGGGCTCTGCCCCACAAGTCCGGAGTGCGTTGCCATCTGGTAGTTGCAGCAGCACTCTCCTCTCTGTCCTTGCCTCTGGCATTCCCCATTTCTCTCAAACAAGTCTCAGATGCTGAACGACCACAGCGTGGGGTTTCACAGAAAACCTGGTTTCGTATTTCTCCTTCCACATGCCTGGGCTGAGCTGCTGCTGCGCAGTCTGTGCTTTACCACCCGTGGCCCCAAGTGAAGCTGTCCGGTTCCTGGTCACAGGGGCATCAGCAGTCCCTGGCCGGCGTGCGGTGGGGAGCTTGGACTCCTGCTGGCACCGGCAACGTTGCCACCCTCCTTATCGCAACACCCTTTGTATTTGAACAGACCCATGAGAGGATTTTTCATTCATATGCTATTAGGGCTTTTGCCCAAGCTTCACATTATGATGGGGTGAATCACGTGTTAATGCCACAGCCAAGTTCCTCAATGTCGTGTTCCCTCAGCATCAGTAACTTTGGAAACAAGTGATTAAAGAGGATATAATGATTATTCAGGGTGGGATTCACCTCACCAACCTTCAGCCACTCAGAAGTCAGATGTTTAAGTATGACCTGGACGTTTAGGCTTCTCCAGAAGAATCCGGTATGGAGGGGCTTAGTTACGCCCTGCAGTGGCCACGCTTGCTTTTTCCTCCATCCAGTACACAGGGAGTGCAGGCAACCGGCTTCGGCTAAAGTCTGGCCTTCTAATTTAGTGAGGTCCGGCCTGTCCTAAGTGCCTGCCTTGAGAAGAGGCCATGTTTGCCTCAAAAGGAAGCATGCTTCATAGCGAAAAGCAGTTTGAACTTTGAACTAATTTCGGGAACGCAATACCTACTAGTGCTGGCTTTGGGTCAAAGGCGCCTTCGGCTGCCTCTGACTTGAGCTTAAAGGACAGGTCTTTTGTATTGGGAAGGCTAGAGTCAGGAAAGAAGAGTTCGTTGTCAGACAACAAGCAGCTCTTAGTCATCTTCCTCAGGGATGCTGGAGGCTTCTTCCCCCACCTCACTTCCTTTTGCCTTACAACCAAAGCTACAATATGACACACATAAATAAATGGAAACCGGCTCTCCCGCTCTCCCGCAAAAACCCATTAGCTTCCATATGCTGCCGAGATGAGACCTGGAACTGATGACCTTTGTGGGACACAATTACAGAGAAACTGTAGCTAACGTTCTCATTCTGCTGCTAGGGTGCCACAGCCCTTCTAGGCAGTTCAACCAAGGACACAGGCAGGCTGCTGCAGAAGAAACAGAAAAAGCGTATGCTTTTGTGTGTACGGTGACTTTTCTGTAAACTGTTTCTGGGCACCATAGTTATAGAAAAAAAAGGCAGATTCCAAAAATATTTTTTGTGGCAGTGCAAGTGCTGAGACTAAGCATTGCATTGGCCAACATGGGAGAGGCTTGTGACTAGCCTTTGCCTATTGCTATAGTATATCTAATTCTGGTTTCAATTAAGCAGTTCCTGTTCCATCAAAAAGTTTAAATACGATAAAGGCAAGAAAGGAAGTTCACAGCAAACTTTCCCCTTGCACAATGTGATAAAAGCACTTATTTAATTAAAAAAAAAAAAACCAACAACAAAGCAACCCAAAACAAACAACAAAACCCCAAACTGAATATGTAGACATAAAATTAAAACCAGGAAATCAAACCTTTGTGAGGATGGAATACTGCATGTAAGGTGATCAAACTGTCTTGTTCTCCTTGCAACACCAGCTTTTCATATTGGTTTGTCTGTGTATATAAGAAAAGTATGTAATGAGACTGTGAGAAGTGATTGGGTTTGTGTCTAGTTTCTGTCAGTCGAGGTCCTTGTACAACATGCATTGCCACAGTTGCAGTGGCTGTGATTTCATATGTATTCAGGTCTCTAATAGGAAGCATCATGCTTTGTCATCCTCTTAATCTCAAGCCCTTTCATAAGCACTACTTTTAATCATTTGGGAGGACTTTCAATACAAATGTATGTGTGCTAATAATGCTTGCATAATGGATTAGAAAATTTAATCACCGAGCTTCCTAAAGGTGTGCTGAACACATGCAAATCTTCATTAGACAAAAAAATAATCTTAAAATGTACAACATCACTCCACTAAATTCCAATAATACGCTAGTAATGCCCAGTTGGCTGGTGATTTGAATAAATTTGTTCAGAAATTTGAATGGTTTTTGCATCAGAAAATGCCGGTTCTGAACTGGGGAAAAAAAACTAATGAAGAATGAAAAGCTCCTACAATATGAAATTATTTTAGTTTGTTGAAATGTTTCATGATTTTCAAGGCAAAATGTTTGAATCTGTCTTAAATTTGTTAAGATGCATACTGTATTAAATGTAAATCCCAGAAATAAGTAAAACACATTTCAAATGGAACTGTGACACATTGCATTTTAGGGAGCACAGAAATGTTGCTTATCGAATTTCTCCCTTCTTTCATTCCTTTTGAAGTAGAAGACCTCAGTAAAAACAAACACATAATGCACAAATCATGATGCAACAGCACTTCTCGGGGGAAAATATTCCTTCAGAAGAACTCTTAATATGTTCATATATAGCTGCCTTCCTTCTAATGATCATTCCAAACTTTTTTTAGTTTATTTTTTTGTTATGGAGGCAATAGTGCATAGAATTCAGGGTCTCTGCATGGAGACAATAGCTGTGTGTGTCTATCAGGCTATCATCATCACTTTTAGGTTTTTGCTGTAAAGTCTCTATCAGCTCATCAGTTGGGTTTCGGCTGTTACTGCATCTCCAGGAGCACCCAGGTGGGAGCAATTTGGTCCTTCAGGAGGCTCTGCTTGGTCACAAGACCTGCAGATACGAAGGTTCACACCTTACAAGAGACATGCTCTTTGGACAAGTCATGTGGGTGGGAAATTTTCCTGTTTCAGAAATCGTGGAGGGGTGGAGCTCTGACTCAATGTAATAAAACACCTGTTTAGCAACTTCTGACACTCTTCAAAGCTGTAAATTTGTTTCAGGAGGCACTGGCAACCGTGGAGCCTAACACCCAGGTGCCATCTGCAGCACCTGCTCTTAATGCAGCAGCAACCTCATGGCATCAACCTCTGCCTTCCCTCAGGTAAGCAGAAAACAGAACAAGCCTGGCAGGAGCCTGCATGTATTTGATTCATATTTGTCCCCAGAATACAGATGAGTTGAGCCCACTGTTACCTGTAGGACAGAAATCTCCAAGAAAATAAGACTGTCCCTGCTTGGCTGTTTGCAGCTGTGAGGAGCTGGAGTCGACATTCTTCCGTACAGCACAGAAACAGCTGATGCTTCCCTGGCAGCTTCATTTTATCCACCACAAACAATGAGGAGGTGTGAATTGCTCATTCCACCTTGCAATTCCACATTGAGGAGTTGAAATAAATAGAAAAATTGGTCTTTACTCTGTTTTTTCATTTCTTGTTCTCCCTCCCTCAACAGCATTCAAGCGGCAAATCAAGCCCCTTGGAACATGAAGGAAGAAAATGGATGATGCGCTACACAGCCCTGAGCGATGCTGATGCTAAGGTACCGGCTTCAACTAACTAAAAATGGGTGGGACTGCACCAATGGGTTTTTGAGAAGAGTAGGATTTTTTTTTTTTCCAAGTTTGGTTATTAAAGACTCACAGACTTACTTAGAAATTGGAACATTTTGTGAAAGAAAATTTCCTTTAGATGAAACATCTGCATTCAGTAATTTTTTCATTCCATTTCTTTATCTATTTACACAAAGCGTGTTATTTTCATGGATTCATTTCTCAGAGAAATTCCTTAGGGAAAATGTTCTTTCTCAATTTACAATTAAACTGGGACTGAACTTGCACCTTCTTTTAATGCAATTTATCTCTATTGACTTTAATGGAGCCTGAGCCCCGCGTGAATGGGGAATATTGCCAGTGCTGGAAAGTCAGGGCATGGTTGTTGGCAATCCTTTGGGTTTTGGTAATTAACACCAGCTTGCAAAACAAATGCATGCTTTGTTCACTGCGCAGCTCATCACAACGAATGAGCAACTCCAGCAACCTTTGCAGGGCTTGTGGCAGAAAAATATCTGAATCAAACACATACCAGCTCTATCGGTGATGATTTCTGTCTCTACTCCCAGTTAGCTTGCAGCTGACTATACACGGTGTCAAGCTGCCTCAAAGCACAAACCAAGGGGCTCCAAACAAAAAGCTAATGTACTTTTGATGATACCTTAAATGGCATGGCGTTCAAGTGTCTATAGCTCATAGGAAACCTGCATGTTTAAGTTTTTGTTTGTGCAACCAGACTTCCAAATCAATAGAAAAGAAACAAACCTCATCAACCACATTGATCAAACTCTCATTAGCAGCATTCTGGCAGCTCCTGCAGGTGGAAATGAGTGTACAAAAAGAGTGGCAAACTATCAGAAATGATGTAAATGGCAAAGTAGCATAGCCAAAAATGACAGGGCATTTAGGTGTTCATCGTTTGCTCTGTGTGTGTGTGCTAAAGCTCAGCAAGGGAATGTACTGAAGCAGGAAAAACAACTATTGGAGAGTGCAATGACCTGATCTCCAGGTCCTTTTTGTTTTGTATGATTTACTGTATTTATACTGAAGTTGTATTTTGGTGTAGAATATCCACGGCTACAAGCATCCAACCCTTCTTTACCGCTGAGGTAGTTACATGTACATAAAGATGGTTAGAATTCAGCAATGTTTTTGAATGTATGTAAAGTAATATTAAAAAAAATAATAATCCTGTGGCCATAAAGCCCTGCATATAGGGGCTATGGGACCCTTTCCACAGCTTTAATTCATTGTTCTCATTCATTTGATGAGGATAAATTATTATGACCTTCAAAAGTTTTGTGTTGCTATCCACAGGTGTTTAACCAAGGCACTCTCGCATTTGCCTCCTGGATTTTGAATAAGTCTGTTCTGTAATAAAGCTTAGCAGAATACTGGCGTTGAAGGCATAGACTTGTGCAGGCTGGCCAGTTCCTGCCTCTTAGTGGCACTGGGTTTCCTGGTAATTCCCTTATTTCTGCAAGCCATAGCTTGCCATGTGCAACAGGAGGATAATCTTTTAATAGAGAGGCGTTGTAAAGGATAACATGCTTCTAGCAGATCTTGAGTCCAAGAACAAGTAAATAGGTGCAAAGTTTTCCTTAATGTTAATGCTCAAATATTTGCCCAAGCACTCGCTTCAGTTTAAGATGACTTTACGTAGCTGCGTGATAAACTGAATAGTTACTGGATTGGGTTTGGAAAAACATGCCCAGGGGCTGCACATGGAGTTTAGCTGTGTGGCTTATCTACAGTGCAAAGCTAAATATGCCCCACTTCACAAAGTTCTCTACATCGTCCTAAAAATTTAGCAAACTCCTTCATACTTTAACATCAATAGGAGCATCAACAGAGCATTTCTTTAGCTGTTTCACAGAGTCCTGAGTTGACAGTTTGCCTTCTAGCACCTTACATGTGAATATGGGAAAGATGAAACATACTAAAGGAAGATCATAAGTAGTTCTGACTAAGGTAGCCCATAATTACAGTAAATATAGAAAAATTTTCACTGGATGTTATTTGTTAGTGCATTGTCTTATAAAGAATAATTTGTTATTTCCAAAAATGAAAAAAAACAAACAATGGTATTTTCCTTGGGAAATTATCATCTTTAAAAAAGAATTGTTGGCTCACTATCTGTAAATGCACTGAAAAGTTACATACAGTAAGGCAAAGAGTGAGAGGCTAGGAAGCATAATCTTGGCTCAAGGTCAGTAGTACTGACATAGGGCAGGGAGGCTCACCAAAATATTCTGTTGGATGTGAAATCAGAAACCAGGGAAGAACTAGGAGAATTTTAATCAGTTTTTGATTTATATAAGTGATATGCACGTTCCTTAACAGTTTATCACAAAACTAGAACAAGCCATGACATTAGCAAGGGCCTTGTCACCCTCCCCTCTTAAAAAAAGTGTCTGTGATTGAAGTGTGTCATGTAAGGTTCCCTTCTGCAGGTGTAGCAGCGAGCCTCTGAGGAGGTCTCGCAGCCAGGCCTCGCAGCCTGACCATCGCTCTGTCACTGCAGGGGTAAGCTCAGCGGTTCAGGGTGTGCAGATTTATCTCTGTTAGAGGGGACTGCAAGAGAATTGGCTCATCTGGCTGCTGTGGGTTGGCAAATTTTGGTAATACTGTCTTTATTCTAGGTATTGGGAATTGCTCCCGGCCTAGTATGAATTTTGTGCTGAAAATGGCTGTTTATGGCAATTATTTACTCATGAGTAGTTGATTACATTACCCACTGCCTGAACTAACCATTTCTTTTAATGTAACACAAATGATAGTCAATGGCAGCAGCACACCTGCTTTTTAGTTTATTAGCATTGTTCAATGTGTTATTGTAATGAAATGATAACTAGAGGGAAAAGACAATTAGTTGCATGACTCCCACCGATGGCACCAGCGACTTGAACTTCAGGTATGGGACGTTATTTTCCCTTTGAATTTTCTGGACTAGTTTGCATGTCTGGCATTTGGCCATCACAAAAGTATTATATTAAGTGATTTTCTATTAACTATCTTCTCTAAGGAGGGCGTCTTTTTCATTTGCCTCAGAGACTTTCTTTGTAGTTAATAGTTCGATTAACAGTTAGCACTTCTTTTCAAAGGCATTGGTGTCTCAGATGATGATGATCACTGAATATGTTTCCCCCTTTGTATGCCCTAAGGGGAGACCAAAATGTTTTCTGGGACAGATTGGGTGTTTTTCTGAAGGACTTTGATTTGGGAGACACGGCCATCTGAGTGTGACACAGAGAGAAAGCGAGAGGGATTCAGAGTTACAGACTGGCCCTGAGTGCTGAGAGAACCCTTCTAACTGGTAAAAATGTTGAGAGCACAGAGATAAAACTAGCATTTTCATTATTCCTCCAGATTTAAAGCTGTCATTGCTCTGGGGGGCAGGCTAACGCCAGAAGGGATTTTGCGATGAGCAGGCCCCGGGAGCAGGGCTCAGGCGGCGGGAAGCTGGGCTGCAGCGGCCTGGCTGTGTGCTCTGCCACCAGACACGCTCACAGAGTGCACCGCTCGGCTTCGCGTCCCTAGCTCTTTCCTCTGTCGGTTCCTTGGGTCCCTTCTCGCTCCTGCAGTGCTTGTTCCGTGACGGCACGCTGGGTGTGCTCTGGCTGACATAGCCGGTACCTTGCTGTCTCGCAGGACTCGTGTTTCCTGGGCGATATGGTGAGAAATTCTCCTGGTGCGCAGAGTTTCTGTGCACAGCTCACCAACTGCTCTTACGCAGCCCCTTCTTGGAGTGCTCCTCCTGGAGGTGAGAAATTATTCTTGCTTCTCATTCAAGGAATTTCTAATCTGCACATTGTGGCTGATCAGGGACTCTGCCCTACTGTTCCCTTGGCAAGCTCTTCAAATTTGAATAAACTCCTGCGCTTTGCACTGAGCCATCTTCCTGTGACACCAAATACCCCCATCCGCTTCCTCACCATCATTCCAGTGAATTAGGTGTTTGGACCCTTGCATAATCTTTGATGCTATCTAATCTGTGTAACATCTTACTGTTCTTCATGGAAATGCTGGGTATGTTCTGTTGGGGGATTTTTTTTTTTTTTTTTTTTTGCGGGGGCAGGGTCCTTCCTAATATACTCCTCCCCTACCCTCTTTTCAGTTTGCCTTCAGCTGCGTGTGAAGTATGAGTTTCTTGCGATGCATTCTTTGCGTGAGCCCCGCTCTAGCCTGCAGCAGTGGCCCAGGGGAGTGTGGGCTGTAAGCACGGCTTCCCGGAACCCACGCTCGGTTCTGCTTCTGTCATTCTACTTAAAAAATCATGGCAGATCGTACATGTCTCTGACAGTCTTTAAAAACCTGTGTTCCCAAATGCTGGCTGAAGGACTGGTGCCATTGAAGAAGGCTAAGGGAGCACCAACACTAAATGCAATTCCTTTAACTCTTTCCTTTATCCTCTCTGGAAATATGTCTGCTGAAACCTTTATGTATTTCTCTAATTTGACTGCTATCTTTGAGAAAGGTATAGAAACAAATGGATAAACCCAATGAGTTTGTTCCTTAAGAACAAAACGGGTTGAGGTAAGAAGACAGTGTTATTCCTTGCTGATGAAAAAGGAATGGTCTAACAATAATGACTGGAACAACAGTCTGGAGTTGGCTCAGCCTGGATTCTGATAATGCTGAGATACTATGTCCCCTGTTTAGAACAAACAGCCCTATAAAATATCCTGTGCCCTACATACAACTTCAATCAACAGTGATTAGTTTCCTATTTAGTTTTGGGATACACCCACTCAGAAGCCAAGATCATCTTCTCCTTGTAGCCTGATAAAGAGAACGCATTCATGCAGTGCTCTGTAGCCTTCTTGCTCCTTTGGATGTGCTGCTTCTGTACCTCAGCAAAAAATATTAGCTTTTTAACTAGTCAGCTTACAGAAAACATTCTGATATTACGAGTCCTGGTTATAAGTTTGAGTCTGTAGGCAAAGCTGTATGGTTGTTTGAGGCACTGGTTACCCCTTATTTAATATGCCTTTAAATTAGCCAGTATTTTCTCAAAAATTCATTCTTGCTGTTTCATTGAATAACTTCATAACTCGAGAATTACTGCAATTTGTTGCAAATTCCTTTTATGACCCTCATGTTTTTCATCCTCAAAGATATGGAAATTATTTGGGAGGTTAAACTAAATTTTCTCATGATGAATTCCCCGTGGTCCAATGAATTACACACTTCAGCTGATGTACTGTCTTCTTAGACCTTGACCTTTTTAGCAGTCTGACTTGTCACTGTAGCAGTGCCTGTGAATGTACTTTCATTTCGGTTGAGAGTTACTCCCTGTTACTGTAACTGAAGCTTCTCAGAAAATAATAACATCCCCTAATCATTCCATCATCTTCCACCAGCGCTCTTCCATTTTCACTTCAGATAATCTTTTCAAAATTTTGGTCATTAGCTTTCACAACAGCTTCTTGCTTTGGCTGCCTGTTGTGGTTTTTTTGATTATTTTTTTTTTCTCTCTCTGAACTGACTTTACTAAGAATTACGGACTATTTGCCTTCTGCTGTTATCTCAGCTCCCCCTTGAGCTACGGCTGAGTATCAGTGACTACCATCAGAAGTCCGCGTCACTGAAGTGGCCACCTATTGCTTGATCCCGATACGTGCTGTGCCTTTAGTGTTACTTGGCTGGATATCTTTCTGCAAAACTACAAGTGTCAGCGTCACTAGTTTGGTCATTTTATGACATCCATAGACCCTTGCTATTAGAACTGCAGACTAACATTTCCCTATTTCCAAATCTACCTCATCTTAATGCCATAACACTTTGGGTTTATTGATGCTTTATCACAAGTCCTTAAAAAATCCTTATTATTCCATAACCTTACTATCTCAAGGTACCTTTTTAATTTACATGTTATATAATTTATGTCTTCCTCTCTTATTGGAGATACCCAATTCAGAATCTGCTGATAGCACACTTGTATGCAGATTAAAGCTCTTCATGCAGCAGCAGTAGCAGTCAAGCCTCAGGATCTCACAGACTTTGCAAGAGCATTTTCTTTCCTGTGCAGAGCCTTGTTCTCTGACATCCATTGCAGTCTTGCTGTGTTACCCCACCTATCTAATGAGACCTGTTCTTACTATAATCATACATCAGCTTGGAAACTTATCACTTAACAGTCTGAACTTTCTGAAATTCCTCCTTTTCTTCTGCCTCTGCTCTTAAACTATGAGACAGGTAGCCATCCCCAGTACTGATTTACCCTTTTCATTCAGTCTCTTGTGTACAGCCGTGGTGCAACTCTCTCTCCCTTCTATAAGCTTCAGCTATTTTGATACATTTTCCACAACTGTTCCTGCAGCCAGGGAATCTCGATTGGCTGCGGCACAGATGGCTTAGTAAGCTTTGCCTGTGTTCTGTACCTTTCTGCTGATACCCTAGTTGCTCCAGCTGCTGCTCATCGACATGAGGGTCATGTTCCCTGCTGTAAAACCCCTGAAGCAAACATGATTGGCACAGCTTTCACAGACCCAGCTGGTCAGGCCTGGCATCTTCAACAAGGAATTGGACGCAGCCTTCTTTGAGATGCACTACAGTCAAAAGTATAACTTTGATAGATGTGGAGTAGTAGAAAGAACAATCAGATAATGACATTCGGTGAGGAAAACTTCTCTTCACACAAAGCAGGCTAGTAGTGTTTGTCCAAAGCTGTGTATTGCCCTGCTGGCCTGAGACATTCCCTGAGGTGCTAAGGACTCTTCCTTAGACACCTCTCCATCATGAAAATGATTCTTTTAAAAACAAGTGAGAAAACCTAAAAAAAATCTCTTTTCTTTTTCCCTTTCTACACTTATCCAAGAATTGCATTAGAAGCAGAAATTTGACACAAATTTTTGTACAAATTTTTGATTCTACCTACAGCACATCACAGGCTGCTGGTCAATAGCCAGCCAAATTTGGAGCGTCTCTGATTTGTGGATTCCCTGAATTTTGTGTTGTCAGATTGGGTGCTGGTGACCACGAGCATGATTTAACGTAGCTGGCTAATGACTTTCTCAGCTTATTTACCCCATCTCCACTTCCCTGTTCATCCTCTCCTTCCACACCCTCTGCTTGTATTTTTAAATGACTGCAGACTTCAGGAGCTGATGAAGTTTGTGGAGAAAGTACATTCTGTTGCCTGTTGTGTTTTTGCTGTGATGCCAACTGGAAGAGATGGCTTCAGCACAACCTGGGTTCCTTTCAGTGTGTGTTTGTCATTACAGCAAATACACATATCTCAAACTTTAAAGCACATCTCCTTTGTTATTTTTTCCAGCAGGAAGAAATGTCACCTTACTCGCTGCTCACTGTAAGAATCATAAAGTTGAAAAATGCTCATCAGGCAGATTTTTGTAAGTACCAGTTTTTCTTACTGACGTTATACAGTTCTCAAATTACTGTATCAGCCAGCCCCTGCTTGTGCTGGCCACTGCACATATGCAAAACACTGGAATTGTACTAGCTAAGAAATCACAGTCAAAGCAAATTTCTGCCTCAGAATATCTGTTTACAATTTCAGAGGTTTGTTGTTTATTTTTTGTTTTTAAGAATTCAGGAATGGATCAATGTCAGGTAGAATATTGACCAAATGTGTAAGACCTTTCAGTCAGCAAAGCACAGAATTACTTATCTGACAAGTTGGCTATTTCAGAGGTGTGAAAATATCTTAACACTAGTTTTAATACCCAGGTGTTTATATCCCATGTCTATAACAAATATATAGAATAGGGAGCTGAAATCCTTACACATCAGTCACTCTTAATTCTTTGCTCTCAAGAGCCCTGCCACATCTGGGAAGTTCAGCGAGTTGTGCAGTGTATGTACCCTGAGCATCATGACATCAGCTACATTGTTATGGATGTTTCTGGCTCTTGTACCCCTCTGCTGAAAGATGTATAACAAATCTTTTGGGGTCTGTAGTAACATGGTACGTTACAGCTTACATGCAAATTGTTCTGAAAATGTGTGATTGTTTGGCCAGCCCTTACCCAGTATGCCACTTTCATTTCTCTGGAGATTTTTTTTCCCTACTGTTCCTACATGTACATCATGAACTTGGCACGTCTCTAATATCTAGTTTTGCATATCTTGCTGTGCATTTTCTTTCCTTTTTGGGAGACTGTGCTGAAGTTTGCTGAAGCTCACTAATACCACAGCCTCTGTGCTGCCCAGCATCTCACATAACATGTTACCTCACTCCTCCGTCTTTCTACTCTTTAGTATTTTTAGTACAGCCAAAGGATCCATCAGACTGAAAAGTCACCTATAGCTGCTGTTGGCACAGAGCAAGGGTTGGTTCTCCAGCTGTGGTACCCCACACTGCGGTAGTTTCAGTGCAGTTACCAAAGCTGCTTCGAGAAGTGGCTGCACATCACGTGTCAAGGGCTCTCTTGGGTTGTCTTGATACAGATTGGCTTCATACACTCCTTGCAGTTAGAAACCCAGAAAATATCTATGACAGGCACAGATTTTCCAAAGAAATAAGATGAGGCACTGATGCTGCCGGTAAACCAGCAGCTCTGCTTCACATTACTTTGGCCTGGGAACCCCAACAGCTTTCACTTCAGAGGACTACTTTGGACTTGACAGGGCAGACCAGATCCTGAGAAATCCCAGCTCTAAAGGTCCATCCTTCCATGAGGAAGGAAGTAATCAGACTTCAGGGAAGGCTGAGGACATGGCAGGATACCTTCTTGTTTTCCCCAAGTGAGCTCTACTTGGCTTCCACTGGGTGCAGAAATGGCAACATTTTCACCCCAAACACTATGATTTGATTTTATCTTCATCTTCTAACGGAACAATATTTTACAAAGAAAATTTCTCACCGTCTCTTTGTATTCCACTGAGTTTGGTGTTTGAAGAACATGGATGTCATCGTTGTCAATTATCCAGATAAATGGAGAGGTGTTCGGTTCACATGGCCTATAATACTGGGTTGCAGAGAATAGAAGAACTATCATAGGATAACAAAGAAGGTCAAAATAACTTCTATTCTTTTTGACAGCTATGAAACACAGCATGTGTGTGCAAGACCTCACCTTCATTCCTTTGAAGTGCTGATTTAATTTATTTTATTATCACCTTTGATCTAGAATGGAAATTGAATGACAAGATAAGAACCATGAATCACTGGCTTATGCAAAGGGATTGCAGAAAGTAAAATGCTACTGCATTCTCAGAAAACAGTGTTACTATTGTGACCTTGTCCTCCATCCTGAGGACAGTGGGATTTCAGAGAAAGTCTTGCATAATGAGATACAGATACTTAGAAAATCCCGCTATCAGCAAAATGTACATCTCTGGAGTAGGGATCAGGGTGTGTGGGCTCGGTTTGTAGCTCTGCCAACAGACACACAAGTTCAGGCAAGTCATCCAAACACTCTGTGCCTCTGCTGCCCTGTCCATAAACCACAGAGAACAGAATATCTTCTCCCACAGATTTTCTCTCTCTCTTGTCTATTCAGATGACATGCTCGTTTTGAAAGGAGTTATCTCTTACTATGTGTAGAGGGACTTAAGATACGAGGTAAGTCCTAGACACAGTGAGAGGTATCTTCAGGTTTTGTTAACTGTCAGTAAAGAAGATTTGGGGGCCAGCAGGTGAAGAAAAGGATGTCTTTCCTTTCTGTCAGTAATTCCCCAGGTACACTGTGACTCTGACATCCTTAAACAGGCCCACACCATAACAGAGCCCTGTAAACCAGCATGCTCTTGAACAAGGAAAGCAAACACATACTAGATAGCCCTTACCTGCCTGTGCTCTCAAAGAAGTGGGAGTCTCTCAGGAAAAATAGTGTGATACCATGTGATTTAAATACCTCGGTGCTATTTAAATATGCATCCTATAATTGGTAAGAGCTTGACTTTGCACTCTTACTGATGTTTTGGTTTTAACATTTGAAAGTATTTGAATTATCAGAAAACTGAAATAGCTACACATCTGAACGTGTGCTGATGAGAATTAGAAAATGACGCTTACCTAGCCTTGTCTCAGCAATATGATTTTTTTCCCCTGGAAAACTGATTATAAGCAGCTGATACAGGTGCTATCTGACTGTGAGATATCAGTGGAAGGCTGACAGTTTTTGTGATAGCATATTTCACATTTCCCTAGAGTTCTATCATCCAAGTATCAAATCAAGGAACAAGTCACCTTTCCAACCAAGTGCAGCAGCTTCTGTGGCTTACTTTTTCTGCCTGCGTGCTGGCTTCCCATCTTTCTAAGCACACACTGTTATCTACTTGCTCGCGTTTTTGTTCACCTCTGCTTGACTAAAACATGCTCGGTTTCCCTGAATCTGTCTTGGTTCATTGCAAGTGCAGTCACGCCAGGTCCTTTGGCCAGAGTTTCTATATTTTTCCTTGACTTTCTTGCCAAATCTTGGCTTCAGAGAATGCCACTTTCTGTATACTTCCACTGACATTCCTCAGTCACATGCGCCCAACTTAATTCTGGGTGTTTTTAATCACGCACCTCAAGATCCGTGGGTTGTGTGTGTTGCACAAGCTTGGGATGGAGTCCCAGTTTGTCCTGAAATCTGTTGTTACACCTTTGCCTGTAGGACAACACATGCCGGTGGAGCTTGGCTATGATTGCATCTGTTTTCACAATAAGAAAAAAAATTAAAACAAAAGGAAAACACCCCACTCCTCCCTAATGGATCAATTAGCCCTTTTCATGTACCTACTGATGCTCCACCACTTTTGCGGGCTCCCTATGCTTGGGTGATGTTCAGCTCTGGCATTTGCATTGTGCTTCATGTAACTGGTTTCTGTCCTGTCTTATCATGCTCTTGGCAGACCTGAGCTAATTAGTTCCCACTGTTTTTCTAACTGACCTTTATGCCAGTTTATGATCACGGGTCAGGCTCAAGCAGCTGTTTCGGGCACTCCCTGGTCCCACTGCGGGCACTGGAGAGGAGGGTGCCTGGGTAAGATCACTTGCACTCGTCCTGCTGCCCTGCAGGTGCTGAGTGTCATCTCCGGGCTCCGATGCTCCTATGTGGGTTAGGCTGGGGAGGTAGCAGGCATGCTGGAAGGGAAGCGATTGTGGTGGAGTTGATGGGACTCTTATAGGACCTGCTTTGCAGTGGTATTGCCCTCCTCAGTCTGGGACCGCAGGCAGCCTGGGGTAAGAGCAGGGCTTTTTTGGTCGTTGGTGTGTCCGTTTGCTCCTCCTCAGCTGGAGGTTAGTGCCAGAGGCTTTTACAAAAGCTCGTGTTCCCTGACTCTGTTAGTGGTGTTGCTTCTCCTGATGCATTCCCCAGGTGTGGGAGGAATACTTGGCCAGGGTGAGACAGCAGGGAAATGGTATATCAGCTCCTCTCGTCACTGTTAGCACTCGTTCCGGTGGCTCGACTTCCCAAAGCATTGAGAAAGGAGGCAGGTGATGGGAGAGGAGGACCATGGTGGCACAGGCTCTCCCACACCTTCCAGCTGCTCTCCTTAAACAAATGAGCTTCAGGCTGGTGGATGCCTTCTTCCCAAGGATGGTAACTCGGTGGTGTGTCCCGTTGTTCTGTTCAGGAGGCTGTGGGTGGGGGGATCCCTGTGATCAGCTGAGGCAGGACAAGGTAAAATCTTGCAGGGGTCGAAATGTGACTATGCTTATCAGGTATATTTTCTAACTATAGAAATCAGGTGCATGTGGAAGTTGCCTCAGCTATGGAGGGAAACCAGTCAAGTCTTACCTGGGAGGCCAGAACAACAACACTGTTCCCTTTACCCACCCTTTTGTTTTCAGATCTTCCTTCCATTTTTACCTTTGGATGAAGAGAGACCTTGCATATTTATAAAAGAGAGGCTCAGAGCCTTACTCCTCTCCCAGCTTATGAAGTTATTTTGTGGAAGCTCTTATTTTATCCATTCAGAGAAATGAGTCAGTTCTAGCTGATACACCTGGAGCCTTTGCAAATCAGAGTGGCTCTCTGGAGACATCAGGGGTTATTTTTGCTACAGAAAATAAATGTAAGCAAATTAGGGAGAATAGCCCTAGCGCGGGTGCTGGCCATGGCCCTGCCCCAGGAATGTGAGCGGTGCCAGTGGTGCAGGAGGCAGCAGTGACCCAGGGTGCAAAAGCTTCGCTCTGTGAGTGCAGCAGGTACTGCGCCCGTTGAACCTGTGCTCCAGGGAGCAAATCCCACTTTGCCGCCTGACTGAAACAGGGTGGAGGGCTCATTCACACGGGGACCCTGTCCGTTCCTGGTGGAGGGCATCATTGATTAAGCATGGCAGATCCATGAGCTTTTGTTATTTCCACAAGCAAGCTACAGAGAGCAATACTAGGCTTACAGATGGAGTGTTGTATCTGGATGCTTGTAGAGGTCCAATTCAAATCGGCTCTCAGACATCAGCAGTTGGAGGGAACTTCTTAATATTTTTTGCATCGTACTGTGCTGGTGAGGGAAAACATCCCCGGAGATCATGTCTGGTGATTGAGAAACGGGAGCAGCTCTCCTCCTCCTTGCAGGTGAACTGTAGTAAACTAGGATCCAAGGAGAACCGGTCTGCACAGGTAGAGAGGAATTCCCTAGGAGAAGATGATTTCTTCTTTTCAGTGTTATGAAATGCAGTAACAGGACAGATGAGGTTTTATAGTTTACATTCGTTGTACGTACAAGACTAGTTTTTCTTATATGCTTTGGTTTTCAGTACTGTAATTTTCTTCTTATTTGTGATGGAGATGAATGATTTGAGCATGTGACTGTTCATTTCAGGAACATGTCACAGGATGGTACTCTTGCAGAGCAGCAAACAGCTGGCTGCAGCTCTGAACTTCTCGGTTCAGTCCTGAATTTTTAGCCCATCATTAGCTTGAAGATAGAGATGAGAAACAGTCCCACCAGCACACACGTAATTGAATCAGTAGAACTTAAAAATTGGGAAAGGATATTAGGGTCACTCAGTGCTGACTTCCAAAGAGACTGTGAGTTCAGAGGTTTCAGTATCTACGTGGGGTGACATTATGGCATCAGGGAATGAAGTTGCAACAAAGGCACTGAAGTAAGGAAGTTTTTTCTTACATTTAAATGGCATTTCCTGTATTTTGGTTTGTGTCCATTGCCTCTTGCCTTTGGCTGGGCACCACTGACAAGGGTCTGACCCTGACTTCTTTACTTCCCTCTCCCCTGGGCCCGATCAGCTATTTACAGACATTGGTAAGATTCCCCGTGAGCCTTCTCTGCTCTGGGCTGAAGAGTCCCAGCGCTCTCAGCTTCTCCCTATATGGCAGATGCTTCAATTCCTCCCCACATCCTCCCGCCCACTTCTCTGGGGACATTTACTATACTCACTCCAGCACACCATTAGCTCTTTTGTACTGGGGAACCCAGAAGCATGGCCTTGCCAGTGCTGAGTAGAAGAGAGGGATCACTCTCCACTGGCTGGCAACACTCCTAAGGCAGCCAGCAGGCTGTTGGCCATGCTTGCCCAAGGGCACGTTGCCGGTTTGTGTTCAGCCTGGTGTCCACCGAAACACACAGGTCCTTCTCTGCAGAGCTGCTTTCCAGCTGTTCAGCCCTTAGCCTGGCACGTGGCGTCATTCCTCCTCCCGCGCAGGGCTTTGCATTGCCCTTGCTGGATGGAATGATGCTCATGTCGGCCCAGTTCTCCAGCCTGTCTGGGTCCCTCTGAAGGGCAGCTCAGCTACCTGGTGTGCCAGCCACTCCTCCCCATTTTGTACCACCTGCAGACTTGCAGAAGGTGCGCTCTGTCCTATCGCCCGCAGTGGTCATAACCATGTTAGACAGTGTTGGCCCCAGTATCAGCCCCTGGGGTGCATCACTAGTGCCTGGCCTGCAGCTGGGCTCGGTGCTGCTCAACGTGATCCTTCGAGCCTGGCAGCTCAGCCAGCTTCTAATCCACCTCACTGTCTAGTGTAGCCTTTGTGTAGCCTGTACTTCGTTAGTTTGACAAGGAATTGTCAACAGCTAATAAGCTGTAAATATTTATGAAAGCAACATGCATATGGGGAAAAAAAATCCAAAGTAACCCGATGGAAATGTTTTGTTGAAGAAGACACCCCAGCAAATCAGTACATTCCAGATGAAACAGTAACACAAGGTGTCCATAAATGCTGCGGCTTTTCATTTGTGCTTGGCTTGGAGTTTTAGCACTGCCACCTTTCTCATTTCTATCATGAGTCTTGTTTAATACACGGTGTCGTTGAAAGCTGGAATTTAAAAATGGGTAGAGCATTTTGGTTTTCATTAAGAAGAAGAAAGGGAAAGAAAAGAACTGACTTTTGCAACTACAGTAAAAATACAGAAATATGTCCTTCCTGCACCCTACAATGGCCAGAAACCAAAAAGGAGAGAAATTAAGTCTGGGATCAGTTTAACATTTCTGAAGTACGTCCCATCTCAGCCACTCTGGTGATTCTGGGGACACTGGACTTGTATTTTTGGAGGACCTGAGATCAGCAGTGATAAGTGCGTTAATGGGAGGAGGGATGGTCTAGACAGCCAGAAGCCACGTTTGGTTCTTGGCTTTGGCACAAGATTCTTACCTGCTCTTGAGAAACTGCAGATCAGAGCCAGTGATACCGTTTATCAGGGCACAGCCCTGCAGGCTGCCGGCACCTCCAGGGCAGGCGTTTTGCCTGTCAGACAGACTGGTGACTGCAGCCCTCCAGTACGCTGCAAATTGAATATTGCACTGGTAATTGCCAAAGTCGATGTATTGTTCTGTTGCTTCAGTTATGTAAAAATCTGAGAGGCAGAAGTGTTGTTTGTGGTGGTAATTGCAAAGGCAGAAAGGCAGTGTACATCCTTGACGAGGGAAGACACCCAGCAGCGTCAAGAAATTCCTTCAGGTTCAGCATGAAGGGTTACCTGGGAATCTCCCAGCCTGACAGGCATCATCCGCCAGGGATCTCCCAGTTGCAGGGCCTCTGCATTTCAGGCAACACCTTATATTTAGGCAGAATGTCCCGAAGCAATATATCTGATATCCTGAGCAAAGACAGGAGGGCAAACTCTCTTTTAACCTGGGTGACCAGGCTCAAGGCCCGTGCTGTGCTGGCAATCGTCTGTCTCTGCAGACATGGTCGTTCTCTCTATCGACTGCCACGGGACCAGACTGCTCCCCTTCTCTCTTCTCACTGGAGCCTGTGTTGACACAGCAGGATAAATCAGCCCTTCCAGCTGCCCTGGAAGAGCTTCTGCCCAAGGTCTGAGAATCTATTTGGTGGTTGCTTTGTCCATGATCTACAGGGGACAATCCCTTACAGTGAGTGCAGGCTCGCTTCCTTCACCAGCAAGATCCAAGCCCTTTCTGCTGCTTCTATGTTGGGGAGAGATGTGGAGTAGAAAATAGCTTTCAGGTCTTTCAGGCACCAGGAAATGCCAGGAAAAGGCTCCACTTACGTACTGGCCTCCTGGAGAAGCAGCAGTACTGCTGGCAGGCTTCTCCCTTCCTACCCCACCTGAGGACAGGATGCTCTAGGTAGCCATGATATTTTTCTGTCATGAAGGGTTAATAACAACCAGGTGTGCTGTACATTTGTTATCTGAATCAAACTTGAATCTGATTCTTTCGAGATTCCTCACAAAGCTAAATTGCCACAGAGACAGTTTACGCCCCATCCCCCTCTGGTCTGAGACTCGTTCTCTGCTGTGTTGGTCACAGTTTCCCCTCCTGCCAAAACAGCGCTGGTAAGGAGCAGCACAAGATTCCTGGTATTGTTCTGTCTGCTGGCTAGGACTGTGGGGGCTTTTGAAATGTGTAGGATTGTGCATAGTTATTGGAATACACTGCTTATGAAAAGTATTGTTGTGATGAAAAACAAATTAATTTTATCCAGCTGTGTGATCCCCATCTTCCTGGTTTGCCTGATGTATATCAGAAAGAACTGGCAACCTCTCATCCATGTTCAAGCCTCAGAGCATTTCAGTGCCTTCTCTTCTCATGTCGTGCTTCCACTGCCAGATATTTTCTACCTGTGTTTCTATAGTAAGTCAGTCTGATTGCTACGTGAGCCTCTGGCTGCCGACTGCTTCAGATGAAAAATACCACACCAAAACAATCAAAAACTGCAGCAATCCCATGTGGAACGAGACATTCTACTTCCGGATACAGAGGCAAGTCAAGGTACACAAACCAAAAACTCCTTTCTGCATCTCATCCCTATGTAGATTCTTTTACTTTAGCCCCAAACATAACATCATGTCTTCAGGGGACCTTCTGAGTTTACTTAAAACTCCCCTAACAAGCTAGGGGAAAACAATTTTGGCTTTTTCTGGAATCCACTTCTCTCCTAACAGCTAGTTATTATTTATACATTGGTCCTGTGAGTCTGGCCTCATTGGAGAAGGCTGATGGGACCAATGACAGGCTGACAACACAGAGAAACTGTGAAATGAAAACACAAAGCAGCACTATAACAGAAAAACATATCTTTCCCTGAGAGGACATGAAATAATGGCATACTGGTGCCATGAAGCTGCTGAATTCTAGTATGATTAACAGCTTTACTCACTTTGCTGCTGATAATTACACTACACTTAAATACCTATGAACAGGTGGCTGAAAGTGGAAAACCCGAGGACGTAGAAAGGTGGCTATTGGTACAAAGTGATCTCTGTTGCCCCTGTTGATAAGGGGCAACATAGGACTTCTGGCTATACATAGTCCTTCCTGAAAGACTGCATTTTTGGTGAGAGCTACTTAAAAGCATAAAAGGCGACCCAAGAGAAATCGCGGTTCAGCCCTAATTGACAATACCAGAAGTTGTTTCTTAGAAAGCAGATTACACTTGTTTTCTTGCTCTTCCTTGTGACACTTCGTCATCAATACTTTTCTATTCTCTCTCTGTAAAGTAGGCGCTGAACCTGGAAGAGCTGCAGAATGTCATATGTCTGAGTACATGCTAACAGATTGAACATTTTTCATTTCTTTTCCCAGAATATTCTGGAAATTACTGTTTCTGATGACGACATCATTCGTGACGATGACCATGCAATTGTGCTTTTTGATGTAGCTAAAATCCCCCTTGGGGAAAGAGTGTTTACGGCATTCCTACTAGATCCACAGGTAAGAGCTCGTTCAGACATTTGGTACACCTTGACATCCATTCTCTCCCCTCGGATTAAAGAGGCATGCTGTCTCTTCTGTCTTTTACCACCAGGACCAGCAAATTTATTAAAACCTTGTAAATTGCACACCAGTGACAAAATAGACAGTGTTTCAAACTCCTGTTGGTGTCCTCTGGCACAGATCACAGCCAAATTCTCAAGCACCAGAGCAGATGCAATTTTAGGGGAGCTTTGCACTTTTAATAATCTGTCAGAAAATGACAGTATTTATCTAATCCTCACAAAGAATATAAAAAGAAAACCAATAGGACAGGAAAATTCTCTGTTTCCACAATATTTTTCTAAACACTAACTCTTAGCATATTGTGTTCAGCACATGGAAGCCGGCAGGGAAGAGAGTGTGAAAAATAAAGGTTTACCAGGGAGACTTGTAAGCACCAAACACCCTTTGTTCTGCTAGTATAGCTGAGATTGTCTTTTCCTTGGGAAGAAAAAGCTGCCTCTGTCTTCTAATGCTGACCATAGCAAGTATGAAACAGAATATTGTTACCTATTAAAGCATAAAGGAAACTGTAGTCGAAAAAATCAAGGTCACTTTGCAAACCTCCGCACATGCTAATTCGGGCTGCTCTTTTTTTTTTTTTTTTCTTCTTTCATTTTCAGAGGAGGGAGGAGCTGGAAGTTGAGTTTCTGTTGGAGAGCATGTGAGTAAAGGCCCATTATTATGGGAGTATCAGTGCAGGGAAACCTTCTGTACACCCTGTATCACCTTAAAAGCCAGATTCACCCCTTTTCCAAACTTTATGTGTGCACAGCAAATCATTGTAAGAAAGGAAAATGCTATGACGTGGAAGATAAGAATTTTTAATTATGTGAATTTCTCTTACAGTTTATATTTTACTTAGTTCAAGGTTGGTTTTCTGGGGCTGGTAAATCCCACCACAGTAAGTCTGTAGATTTTCTGGAGAGTGTTCTCTGGGCAGCTGATGGCTGAAGAGAATGTTGCTCCCCTATCTGCAACATACCTGTGCTATCAAGGCCATTACAGGCACTTTCTAGGTGCCTTATTGCAATTGAATCATTTCTGCTAGGTACTTATCTGGCATCTCATGAAAAGAGAGCACACTTCTACAAACAATATGAAGAAGCAAATAAAATTAAAAAAAAAAAGAGAGAGAGGGGAAAAAACGTGTCCTGTTCAGGACAGTATTGAGATTATGTTGTTTATAAAGTACATATTATTTGTTTTTGTTTTCTAGCCGGGGCCCTCCTGAAACCATCATCACAAATGGGGCAATAGTGGTAAAATATTATTTGCTTTGTTCTCTTGTGGTCTTTCCCACGTCATTTCTTACTTCAGCTGACCGTGATGGCAGTGAGGGAAACATTGCAAATCTTTGTTCTTTAGTGATACTCCTTCTCATAGGAGCTTTATCTCTGAGGAGGCTGGCATGATCTTAGGGGAGCCTTCAGACTATGAAGGTGTTTAGCACAGCACCATCTTCCCACGTGACGATGAAGTTAATTCTCATTTTCACGGGGTCTGACAGAAGGCTGCAATGCAGTTGGCCCCCATGTTCAAGCAGTGACCCTTCCTACAGTGACCCTTCCAGTATCTGCCAGCACTGGTGGTGGTGAGATGGCTGGGGGACTAATCCAATTCTCTGTCCCCATCATGTCTATTCCAGTGTCGTGAAGTAGCCTGCTTGGAAGTTCACTTGGACAGCAGGATGAAAAAGAAGCATTTTTCAGGTAAGCTTATTCATTCTTTCATAGAATATTAGTAATTTTACTCTCCCTAAGAATGCCTAGAAATTGCATCATCCAAATATTAAGGCTTTAACTGACCACATCTAAGGCAATCTGAAAAATTTGCAGTAGGGAACACCACCAGTACTGCAGCAGGTGTAGGTTCAGGGTTCTGACTTCACCAGGAGCCTCATGTTGGACTAGAAGCAACATCAGACGCTTGTGCAGAAGGTGTCTAAACCCCAGGCTGAGATCCTGAAAACCTCTGCTGTAGTTCTGCTAAAGCTCAAAGAGGCTTGCTGCCTTGGGCACAATAGCCTTAATTCTCCTCAGGATCTCTGATGGTTCAACTCCTGCACATGCTCAGAAACACCTCATTTGTTGCAGGGGTCGGCCACTCAGCAGCTGGCTCCCGTCTGTCTCGGATCAAGATCCAGAATCTAGAAGTTGCTCTGCCCACATCCCCTGAGGACTGGATGTGGTAGGCAATCTCTGAGCGTGTGTGACACGCTGGCAGGATTGGCTGATCTCTTTATATAAATAAACAGGTTCATCTGCTGCAGAGTCAGATCTTATTTCAGGGGACTGAGAACTTCTCTTGCTCATTATTTGGCCTGGGATGAGGACAATCTACAATGTAAAGTACCTGGTTATATTCATTGTGTCACGATGCAACCATGATGCAAATGTGGCCATCTGCAGTTCAGTCCCACTCACGTCACATTCCCATCCTGCTGCTTGCTCAGCCCATTACAAAGATGCAACTGCCCATAATGTTTGGGTCTTGGGTCACTTTCAGAAGATGGCTTTCCAAATACAAAGGAAGAGGAGAAGGGGTTTGCTCAAAGCTACCTTTTGCTGCTTTTGGTCCCCTCTTTCTCTCCTTTTTGCAGTGAGAAGTAACTTTTTGTGTGCATTTTATCTCATTGTTTTAGGGAATGAGCTAACATTTACAGTGAAAGGATCCTTCGAAGAAACCCAGAGAGTTTCAGTGGGCTGTGCCTCCCACTCCCCTCTCCCAGATCCCACCTTCTTCCACTACGCCAAATACAAGCAGCCCTCCCTGGATATCGCACTCACAAAGAAGAGGAGGCTTCCCACCCTTGTATGTTGTCCCAGGACACTGTAGACAACACAGGCAGTTCTATGACCTGACCTTTATGCGTGAGTAGGTAACCAGAGGAGAATATTTCTGTCTTAACCAAAAAGCACTCCATGCTCCTTTTTCAGTGTGCTTGTGTGCCATGCGGAGCGAGGAGGAGGTGCAGCATCCCCCTGACTCTCCCTCTGAAGTCACTCCCCTCTGAGGGGGAAGCGGTCGGCGAGGTGAGTGTCCGCTGGCTGTGGGAAACCCTTTGCAAGCTTTTAAAAATTGTTGCTCGTTCTCGAGAAGTGGGAAAGGAAGATCACTTCTCTTTGTACGCAGCCGCTTGTTTCCTAACTTCCCTTGCATCTAGGGCGGTGCGTAATGAAGCAAATTATTTGGAGCAAAATAAAATGGGACATCTGGGGGAGAAGGAGGAAAAAGAAAAATCTCTAAGCCATTGCTTGTGCTCCTTCTATTGCCCACGCCCTTAGCCAGGCTGGAGGCCACCAGGTGCTGCCGGGACAGAGGGATGAGGCTGCAGCCTGGCACGCTGCTGCAGGAGAAGCAGCATGGCACGCTTACGGGCCAGCCTCTCTGGCTTCCCCTGCTGCCTCGGGCCGCTGTCCAAGGAGCTGCGGTGTCAAGGCCCCTGTTTAGTGGTGGCCCCTGCCAGGGGAGTGAGGTGTGGGACTGCAGCTCTTCTGCTATTTATTTGTGTGGCTAAGTGGTGCTGGCGCAAGCTACGCAAGCCTTATGGCAGGGAGAAGGTGCAGACTCTAGGGGATAATACCAAAGCCTTAGTTCATTAAATCAGCGCACGTCTCTGAGTACTAATGAAGCACTGAGAGGAGAGTCTATGTCCCAGCCTCAGTTTCCAGATATTCAGAGCTTTGTGGATGTAATGATGACCCGAAAGAGCCGTGTCTCATTCTGAGTGGGGGGGAAAGGACTGTTTTAAACTAAGTATAAATATTCATAATTTTACCTCTTTAATTTTCAGCACAGAAAATTTGATTTGCACTTTAAGGTGAAAAAATGGTAAGATGCCTTATTTGTCTTCCTTCTGTGTTTTTCCCTCAGTTCTTCGAGTTTGGGTAGGTGTCAGTCAAGTTCCAATCCCTTTGCTGCTGCCTGCATCCTGAATGCTGGCTCATCCTCGCTTCAGACTCTAAAATAAAACAGACTTAGTACACATCACAGAGATTTTCAGCAGCTGTGAGTTTATGTAATGGGTCTACACAATGCTTTAAGCGAAACCACTTTTCTATTGATATCTCACGGCAATCAAAATTATGTACTAAGGGCCACTGTAGACACTCTTTGATACCTCTACAAATTATTGCCAAATGCAGATTTTCAATAAAAGGAGCATTTCAAAATTAATTGAAAGAAACCTTTCTGTTTCCCAAAGTGAGAGGAAAAAACCTAAAAGATCAAAGTCAGAGTGCCTGGCCACGCTAGGATATAAAAAATTGAAATAATAAATGTATTTGCATTTATTTTTTAATGTCTACTCAAAGAGATAAATGCAAGTTAACTCAATCAAGTGATTTCTTATTTTCAAACCAAGGAAATATATCGTGTATTTTGAGATATGGTTAAAGCTTTGGTAAAATTTGTAAGATTAATTTGTTATACTACGTAACATACTGTAAGAGAAGTCCTCTTCCCTTAGAAAAGCAGGTGCATCTTCTGTTGTGTATTTACTGAAAATAAACCGCACTATGAGACATGCATACAGTTTATAGCTGTCATTTAAAAACTTCTTCCTGACCTCAGCTGAGAAAGATTTCATAGCAGCTTTGAAACTGCAGCTGTAGTGCTTATAGATATCCATAAGGGACTGTGCCTACCCACGCACACAAAAAGCATCGCAAGGCGGAAGGCCACAGCTTAGGGCTGCAGCTGGCAGGTAGGGCGGCAGCTGGGCAGCCTTTCGGGGGCCGCTCACAGCCCTGCCTGCCCACTGCAGGCCCTCACCTCTGTCTGAACGGGGGAAGTTCTGTTGCTTGTAGCTGTATGTTACTGCAAGCACCTTTGGCAAGGAGAAAAAAAAAATGAATATAAAAGAAACCCTGTCAGTCCAAAGGAAGATGTTCTGTTGTTCTCCAGGAACAAACTAAAACATTTCATGTCTTCCTGCTTTGCTTTACATAGTGATGGTGAAGGCACGTCTGTTCATGAAGTAGAAGCAATTAAAATGCTGAATTAGGCTATAAGCATGATGCGAGATACCTGACCCTCTGTTCCAGCCAGGATGACCTCGATGTACGCCTGGGGTTCGACCTGTGCGCCCAGGAGCGGGACTTCATTCACAAGAGGAAGAAGGTGGTTGCGGCGGCTCTGAAGGACATTCTGCAGCTGGAGGAGGGCTTGCAGGATGACGAGGTATCCGAGGCGTAATTATTCTCTGTTTTCCCTGCAGTTGACCGTCAAAATGTGGCATTTCTGTTCAATTCCCGGTTTCCGGGAAGCAGCGTGGAGTTTCACGCGCGAGCTGCAGCTGTCTTGTCTCTGCTCTGGCGGTGGGGCTGAGGTGGGGGGCCCTCACACCCATCCCCTCGGGGGCAGCGGCACCCGTACTTCCCTGCAGAACAGTCTCCCTACAGTCTCCTGGTGATTTGCACACGAACTCACCTCGGTGCGTGGTAGCTAGCCATCTTTACAGTTAATGGAGCCAACTCACATTTAAGGATTAATCCTTCCTGCAAGACTACCAGACCCTGGATTTCTGTGTCATCACAGGAAGAAATAATTGTGCCTCACTTGCACGCCCAGTGTTGTACGTACGTGCAGGGTAGGGTGTGCGAGTGTGGCTTCTCCCTCCCTCCAGCAACTGTAAAAGGGATGGTGTCACCCGCTCTGGTCTCAGGGGATCTGAACTAGTCTGTGCTCTGAAACCCATGTCACGATACCTCTAGCATGGCCTGCGAAACAACTATGCAATAGTAGAAATTGACTTTGGCTAACTTCATTTAACAGAGGGGTTACTACTACTCAAATGGAAACTGTGAGACAGGACCTATGTTTTCTGGTCTGTTGCACCTCATAAAATTCCAGTTTGGATGGCAGGAGGTAACATTGCTGCTCTGTGTTACTGGTTTTGCAATAGAGCACTGAAAACGTGACGTGTGAGATGATGGATTTCATGTCCTAATGCTCAGCTGCTTGACAGGGGAACATGAAGCATTTCTTGCTTCTTCTACACCACAATATTAATTCAGATTTTTCTTCTCCTTGCAGACTGGTGTTATGCAGCATCTTTGTTACTTTATCAGTGCTGTAACTTTCTCTTTTCTAATCAAGCATGTGTTGACCCTTCTCAGACCATGTCACTAAACACATGTGTATTGGGTTTGAACAGGTACCTGTGGTGGCAATCATGACAACAGGTGGTGGAACCAGAGCTCTGACAGCCATGTACGCCCACCTTCTCAGTGTGCAGGAAATTAATGTCTTGGACTGTGTCTCATATATCACTGGTTTATCCGGTACAACATGGTAAGAACAAAATAAGCAAAATCTTCATAGGAATTTTCTATGTATGATGTACAAGAAGTGATCTGAAGAGTGATATCATCTTCACTATCAAGAAAGGGCTTTCTTTTTCTGCTGTAGTTTTTTTATTATTTCCTTCACTGGGTATTTGCCCACATTTAGAATTAACTCAGTTCTGATTAAATATGTGGATGGTACCACAAACACATGACTTTTCACATAAATCAAGGCATGATACGCAAACCTCTGTAACTTCCCAAAGCTCTGTCTCAGAACTCACATGTTTCTTTATGGTTTTGTTGTTGTGGTTTGTTTTGGTTTTTTAGGACCATGTCAAACTTGTATGGAGATCCTGATTGGTCCCAAAAGGATCTTAAGGAAACACTCAATGATGCCCGAAAGCATGTGCTCAAAAATAAGTTATTTACTTGTTTTGCCCCCGATTGTCTGAAATACTATTTGAAAGAGTTGTGCCAGAGGGAACGGGAAGGACATCAGATATGTTTCACGGATCTATGGGGACTCATAATTGAAACGATGTTACATGAAAAGGTATGATAGCAGCGCCTTTCTCTTCAGATTTGAATATTTAGTGAATATAGTGGTGAGGGAAAGAGTAAATCAAAAAATGCTAGAGACTGGAAAGGACCTCTGGAGGTCATCTTGACTAACAGCCCTGCTCAGGCAGGATCAGCTAGAGCTGGCTGCCCTGAGCCATGGGCTTTGAGTATCGGCACAGGTGAAGACTTCACAACTTCTGTGGGCAGCCTATGCCAGTGTTTGACCACCCTTACAGAAAAGGGTTTTTTTGCTTGTTTGCTTGTTTGTTTTTCAGGTAGATGCCTAAAGCATATGCCTCAGCAGTGTCGTTCATGGTGTTTGTTGGCTGCATTATGCTGCATTATGCATTGTCAGAGCCCAGGCTTAGATGAAGCAGGAGGCTCTCTGTGTCATCTGTCTGTCCTCAGCTACTGTCCTTCTTCAAAACAGGAGGACTGCCATAAGCTCACAGATCAGCAGCAGGCGTTAAATCAAGGTCAGAATCCCCTGCCCATCTACCTGTCTCTCAATGTGAAGGATAAAATCAGCGACCAGGATTTTAGAGGTAATAACACTCCAGAGTTGCACATAACATTTAATCCCAATAGGGCTCAATTTAGGATTAAGTAAAGAAACCAATTCAATGCACAGCTACTCTAAAAGGCTAATCCACCTCAGATTAGAAATTAAAATACTTAAATTTTTGAGGGCCTTAGTGTATTCAGCTTATTCAGGATCAGAAGCAGGATGATGGAGGATGTTACTATGAAATTCCCTGGTATGCATTTCTGTAGAAAGCTTCAGAAATCTAAAGCTTGTAGAGAAATTTAGATATAAGAGGGCAATTCACTCTTCACGTTCACCACTGTGAAAGGTACAGTGAAAAGGTACCTGCTTGCAAAGTATGTTAGTTAGAAACCAGCCAATGTCACAGGTTTCACTCAACTAATTTGTGCCTCTGCTGCCATCACCAGTCTGTCTTGTGCTTTTTCCTTCAGAATGGGTGGAATTCACCCCTTATGAGGTAGGATTCCCGAAATACGGCGCCTTCATTCGCGCAGAAGATTTTGGCAGCGAGTTCTTCATGGGTCGCCTGATGAAGAAGATCCCAGAATCCAGAATCTGCTTTTTGGAAGGTGATTTGCTCCAAGCGACTGCACTGTAATGTAATAGAATATAATCTGCTCCTGTGCAAACCCCTCTTGTGCAATGAAACTGTTCGTGTGGTTTTTATCTTAGAGCAGTACATGGTAAAATATTAGGACTGATAACAGGTCACTACCTGCAGGATTTTTAATTTTCTCTGCAATTTTATTCAGGAGAACAGATTTATTTGATTTCATATATGGTTATACTTACTGACACGAGGCCTTTGAAATACTTCTGTGTTTTTGTCAGCAACAAAAGTTGTGTAATATTGCCGCTAAGTTAAATCATCAGTCTCTTCTGCAACCTGGGTCTCTAAAATACAGCCTTTTATCTACAATGTTCCTAACCCTGACTAATCCTCCAGGATAACACTTCCATTTCGGAGTGCAAATGGGTCATGATATCTACTTTTCTCCCCTCTTGTGTATGAACAGTAAAAGCAGTAAGGAAATCTTTTTCCTGCTGTGAAAGTGATCTCTTGCCTCATTGTTCTTCCTGCTTCCCACCAACTGCATAAAGGAAGTTTCTGGGGGAGTTTGAGAAGTCAAGACTTCTTGCTTGTGTGGAGATGTCACTTCAGCTAGTGGTGAGGTGTAAAGAAGCAAATCAGAATCTTTTGTACCTGGCTGCAGTGTCAAACAAGGTACCCAGGGCTCCCCTCCTGTGGTCAGAAAGGTCACCAGCCCCCTGCCTATACCCCCTGGTACCCTCCTCCTGCCTCCTCTAGAGCAATGCTGGGACCGTTCTGCCCCATCCCTGCTGGTGACCCAGCGTCCCCTCGCTCCAGGGACACAGCTACCCGAAAGGTGTCGGCGGGTGCCTTTGCACGCCAGCCCCCGAGCAGCGCAGGGCTGACCCCAGGTCCTGCCGCTCCTTCCCACATGGCCCAGCCGTCCGGGCTGGGGGCTGCAGCCTCGTCCCTCGCTCCCTTCCTCCAGGCTGGCTGTGCAGGGGGGGCTCAGGAGGGCACAGCCGCACACCTACCATGCCAGCAGTGGTGTGCTGTCAGCCTCAGAGCCTGCGGACCTGTGATGATCTGGACAGCCATCAACTTTGCAATATCTGGTAGGGGAAGAGCTTGAAAATGCAACCCAGATATGCCCTAAACCCTAAAAAAAATCAAAAGGCAAATGAAGAGTCCTACATTTACACTTTCTGTTTTCAAAACTTTTAAGTCAGCTCCCTCATTCTAAGGGATCTTAGCATATGAATCTTGAATGTTTTGTGGTTGACAGTCCTGCATGATAACTGCATACCTGTAACAGGATTGTGTTAGAAATAAATAAGCCCTTTAGAATTGCAAAGGCCGGGGATTTGGGGAATAACAAATGCTGAGGACAAGAGGAAAATATTAAGGTGAACTTGGCAAAATGTTATTTGCCACATAAGAAAAATGAACATGTTGAGAGATATATTGAAAATACTACTGGCCCTCCTAATATATGCCAATAAATTAGATTCTTTATATACATGATGGATTCATACACTGATTTATAAAGACAGTCCCTTGTATTTGTGCACTAAGATAATGTAATGAATAAGGTTTGCTAGAGAATGCAGAAGGTGCTAAAGGTCATTGTGAATGAAAACGCTTCCATGCCTTTACCAGTTTACTTTATGTCAAATATTTCTTATGCTGCAGGGATCTGGAGCAGTGTATTTTCCTTGAATCTTATGGATGCCTGGTATATATCTGTTCATTCAGAAGACTTCTGGCACAAATGGACCCGAGACAAAATTACCGACATAGGTGGGTTATTCTTATGTCATTACATTATTTTATTTTTTTTTTATTTTCTTTGCAGCCGCTGACCCCCACCCCCTGAATTTTTCAAAGCTATTGTGGAATTTCCTCTTTAGGCTTTTCTGTAATCCACGTGGAAACCAGGAGGATGTTTTTGCTGTGTATCACCGTATAGCAGTCGTTTCAGTTGTGTGATAAAAAAATCCATGGGATCTGTCACAGGAAAAAAAAGAGAATGTCCCTCATATGAGCCATTTTCAGAGCACAAGAGTAAAACTGGAGAAAAGTATCCCTGCAGAGTGGGAGAGGCTGGAAACCTCCCCTAGCAATCCACAGTCTTCCAGTTCCTCTCTTGGAAATTGGAACATGGCATGAGGCTTCACAGAAGCAAGAGCAAACACCATCCTTGCATCTCTGGAGTTTACAAAGTGTGGATCCAAACTTCACTACTATAGGAAGCCGTTCCAAAGGAGTCATAAAGAAGAGGTCTGCAAAACATGCCAATAAATTAAGAAAGACCTGCAGGGTCGAATTTCAAGGAGAAATGCACGTGACGGACGCACTACAGAGAAAAAAGATGAGAAGGAAGAGAAATTTAGCAAAAGAGTGATTTATTTTATCTTGCGCTTGCAGGAGGTAGTTTCTGGTTGCTAAAACAAGGAGCTTGTGTTTGTTAGGGAGTGACTTTAGTTAGGTTTGTGTAGCTGAGAGATTGCGTTTGTGTGTCTTTTTATGTGTGTGGCTGAGAAACTAACACAGATAGCAAAGGAAGACTGGTTAAGTGCAGGATCTTGTAGTAGGTAAAATCATAGAAAAGCAAAGACGTTTATAGGAGGTGAGATGGACTCTTTCACAGTACAAACAAGGCCTTTACCATTGCGGAGTGAGAATAAGAAATGGATTTTTCAAAGCTTAGCTGAAAAATTGTGAGATTTGTGGAGCTCCTGGAAATAAAGAGAAAGAAATCCAAGTTTTGCCAGGTGTTAAAACAAATTATGATTGTACAGATTGACATCAACAATGAAACCACATATAAGAACAGTTTTTCTTTCTTCTGCAGATGATGAAACCCTGTTCCCTCCGAGGCCAAATGAGCTGGATACTCGAGTGGTTTGCCCCCCTGACAGCTTCTCAGACGTTTTCCGAGATGTTGCCATGTTACGTCCAGCAGCTTCAGAAATCCACAACTTTCTGAAGGGCCTCCAGATGAACAACAACTACCTAGAGAGCGAGTTTTCCAAATGGAAAGGTATGGTAATAGCACCCTGCTTTTAGTTATTTTTCAAACCATCCTTGTGAAAAAGAAACAATGCTTAGGTGATTATCGAGCTGACTGCCTTTTTGTTCTGCTCCCGTTCTCTCATAATATTTGAAACTGTTTGTCACTGAAAGCTGAAATTAGGTAGCTGAGAGGCTTCAAAAATAAGTTCTTTAAAACTTCATGAAGTCTAGCATCCAGTAGATGAGAAACCCTGACTAGCTGGCCCGGGTGTGTCTGCTGCTGTGCCAGCCAGCCAGCACACTTGTGCGTGGTGGCGTTGGTGCCACCGGCACTGTCTCTTTCCCAGCCAGTACTCAAGGATGTGGCAGGGAGCCTGGTTTCATGTTACCTCTTTACTTGTAGGTAAGATATAACCTTTGTAACAGTATTCCCTGTTACCCAGTTTGGGAACTTGTGTTCAGCCTGGTACCACCTCTTCCGGGTACCTTAGCTACGTGCTTGTTCTCGTTGCGTGCGAGGCAGAAAAGATCTTTAGTCTTTAGCATGTTGAGAGAGTGAGGTGCCATTTTAATTTTTTCTGTGTTAAAAGAAAAAAGCCAAAAAACCCAGACCTGATCAGTCACACACAAAACCAGGGAAGGGGATTAACTCTATTCTCCTGAGCCTCAAGTTAGTCCCTCTTAATTAGAGGAAAACCAAATAAATTATGGAGTAAATAACAAAAAGAGGAAGCTAGACGAGGAACGGAGAAACAGCTGAACTGCAGCCATCAGCTATATAGGTAGGCTTAAGAATCAGGAAAAGCTGAATTCTCTTTCTGTTAACAACTGACTGTGCTCAGCACCTCTCTTGCATTGAGCACTTCCTCTGAAAAAAAAATAATACTTCTTTTCTAGACTGTGAGCTTGACTCCCAGCCCAGCCGCCTGACAGTAGCAACAGACTACCTCCTCCTGATTGATACTGCATTTGCCTTTGCCACCAGTTACCCACCCCTTCTGAGACCAGAAAGGAAAGTGGATGTCATTTTGCATTTCAACTACAGTTCAGGTTCCCAGACAGGGGTGAGCCTTGTGCATGCACGCGTCTTTGCTGAGTTCTTTGTTTCATCTCTGAGTTCCCAGAGTGACTGATCCTCTACTCATAGAAACTTTTTTGCCCAGTGTCTGGGAAGTGTAAATGAACTAACAGTTTAACAGGGTCACGTATCTTTATTGAATGCTACAAGTGCTATCAGGAAGTAAGAATGTAGTAGACTGAGTCTGCTCGTTTTTATGGGTTTTGAAGGCAGGCAGATACAGAGTGAATGAAGCTAAATGCATTTAAAAATTGTCCAAGACTTCTCCGTGCAATCATAGCTATTCTTATGCATGGGAAAATGTACATTCAGGACAATATAACTGTAACAATAGGAGAGTTTTATGCAGAAGACCAGATATGCAAATTAATGCAAGAACAGTTTGTATTTAGGAATTTTAAATTCCTTAGGAATGAAAAGTTGTCTAAAGACAGCATTTTTAATATCCAAATGTGGGATGTAGATTTTCAGACAGGCATGTGGACCCAGATTCATCCCACTTAACTCTGGCCCTCCCCATCTTGGTTCTATATGCATTCTGGCCTAAGCTGGATATGTGCCATAATCTGTCAGAAGTGGGTCCTTACCCCAAAAACATTCCTTCTAAATCTGGTCAAATGAGAAGTGCTTCTGGTATTTAAGTTCTAATGTTTTCTTTTCTTTCGTTTTCTTGTTGTGGCAACCAGCCTCTGAAAGAAGCCTCTAAATACTTTGCAAAACAGGGAATCCCTTTCCCTAGGAAGGTGCCAGATGATCAGGAAACCCCACACTTGAAGGAATGCTATATTGTCGGTGACAAGGAGAGCCCAGAAACACCTATTGTGGTATTTTTCCCTCTAGTAAATGACACCTTCAGGGACTACAAAGCGCCTGGTAAGTTTACAGTTACCCATCATGTAACAGAGGCAGCAGCCACCCTCTTTCTCCTTTACACTGTGCAATATCTGTTCTTCAGATCATGCTGTAAACACATTCAGACTCTTTTTTGCTTAGATCTAAACCATATCAAGAAGCTTAGAATATGTCATTTTTCCCAGACAGCAGAGCAGCAGCTGAGTCAGCCTTTGGCATATATGCCCCTCTTCAGATTTTTTTTTTTTTATTTTATTGTCTTTTCATAGGTAGATTGTAGAGTTTACTGATGAAACATATATTCTGTTTATCTGCAGTGGCAGAAATTAGCAGGGATATTTCCTCTCATACTTGTCATTCTTTCCTGTTAGAGAATGCTCTGGGGAATCTGAGGATTTCATAGTTTAAAATAATTTCCAGGCTTACAGCTAGGCAGATAACCTTGAAAACAAAAGTGTGAACTAGCGAAGTGATGAAAATATAGCACTGAGCCATGCTGACAGTTTCTGTTCACTTCAGTGAGTCCTACTTTGAACTTTAAAAAGTGTTTCAAAAGCAACATTACCAGTCACTTCAAAACAGATAGAATTTTAAGTCCTGGTACCATATCCCACACCACAATACTACCTCTGTCGGTGTCAAAAATCTCAGTTACTTCTCCAGATGATAAAATTCCTAACTCGTGCTGTGAGAACACTTATTTTTCAATCACTTCAAAGCGCCACAGTATACTGAAAACCAAAAGTGCTAGGCTGGTATATGGTACATTAAGTTTAACAACGGAACAAATGCAGAAACTATTGTCCCAATTGCATTCTTTTCCTTTTTTTTTTTTTTTTTTTAAAGTGAGTCATAAAAAAATCTATGGTACTTTTGCTTTGTAGATGTTCTGGATTGAGTTCATTGCACATTTGAGGTATCCGACTGGGGTTTTGAACAGGATTCAAATAGTCTAAGAGTATTTACGCAGGTACACACACCAGTCTATTCCAGATCTTACCACAGATCAGATAACAGAAAGGTTGGTTTCTGCAGTTCCTTTTGTAGAAAGAATTAGAGAAATGAGAAAAGGAGAAAGAATTAGAATAGGAACTAAGAATTAGCTTTTGTACCGCTCCTCTGTACTGCTCTGTGAGGGAGTTGGCCTCCCCTCTCCCCCTCAATAATTTCCAGAATCTGGGCTGTCATGTCTAACTCAATTATCTAAGATCGGGTGTACATCAGGTGATGTGCAGATGCTACAAGTCAACATAAATTATCAGGGAGTCCAAAAATGGGTGTTACCAGATATGTAGACAATGTATATGAAGATCTGCACGATACCTACGTGTTACATACACTTGAGGCAAGCCTGTGCTGCCCAACCGGTTCAGCTGGTAGCTGCCAGCTGAGACTGAATACAGAAAGAAGGGGCCCTTGTTGGGTGCCCACAGGTGAAGTGTCGCCTGAGCTGATGTGGAAGAGCTCGGCCCATGCAGGTTTTTGGGAGGGTTGCTACCTCACTGCTGAGACCTGACCTCCACAGCAGCGGGATGGATGCTGCAGAAAGTCCTGGGAGGCTGGGAATGGGTGTCTTCCCTTTGTCAGTGACAGGCAGAGATCATCTTAATTTATAGTGCTTCAGTACCATGCCCTGGCCCAGATGTAAATTGTACAGCATGCACTTTAGTTCAATCGCATGGACGGGTGGTTTTTCCTTAGCAGCTCATCCATCAGCTTGTTCAGCAAAGGGAATTTAGAGCCTGGACAGTAAATGAGCAAAACTGACACATGCAAACTGGGTTACTTCTGCAGTGGTCAGACTATTCCATGACCAAGTAGAAGGGATTCTCTGTGTGAGGCTCAGACTGCTCTAGGAGAGCCTGCTTCAGCAGGGGTTGGACCTGATAGTCTCCAGAGACCCCTTCCCACCCCGACCAGTCTGTGATTCTCTGACTGCTTCACTTGAGTGGTACCAGTTCCTTGTCACTCTGTCTGCAAAGCCAGAGGAGTGCATCTATCAGACTTGGAGAGACCATTGGAGTAAAACCAGAATCCTTTGATCAATGTTGTTAGACCAACGTTGCTACAGAAGATTCCCCAAATGCATGTGGTCCTGTCAGTAAGAGACGGTGACTTTTCCCAGTGCCTGCTCCCCTGCTTTGGTACAGGTGGTGCAAGTGCCTGTGACTGGGGGGGGTGTGATTGCACCCTGTGGTAGCACCCTCTTGCTGATGTGATGGTCTCACTGAAGGCTGATAGAAAAACTCTCTTGTCTCTGATGCTTTCTAATCTGTGATGAGGAAGGATCAAGTGTTATATTTCCTGCCTGTGTTAACCAGTGTTTCTACCCCTGGCAGTATTATCTACCATTTCTGGCTTGTTACTGCTCTCTTTACCTCATGCCAGCTGTTAAAAAGTCAAGGGGTCTGTGGGGGGAGGATAGGGAAGGAAAAAATATGCATGAGCCATGTCAGGCTGTCCTGGTTTCAGCTGAGATAAAGTTAATTTTCTTCCTAGTAGCTGGTAAAGTCCTGTGTTTTGGGTGTAGTATGAGAATAATGTTGGTGACATATTGATGGTTTAGTTATTGCTAAGTAGCATTTATACTAAGTCAGGGGCTCTTCAGTTTCTCATGCCCTGCCAGTGAGCAGGCTGGGGGCACAGGGAGCTGGGAGGGGACACTAGCGGGACAGCCCACCCCAACTGGCCGAAGGGATATCCCATATCATATGACACCGTGCTCAGCATATGAACTGGGGGGAAAGCTGGCCAGGGGCTGCTGCTTGGGAGCTGGCTGGGCATCTGTCAGCAAGTGTGAGCAATTGCGTTGTGCATCGCTTGTTTTGTATATTCTAATTCTTCTTTTTATTGTTGTTATCACCATCGTTATTATTTTCTTCTTATTCTGTCCCATTAAACTATCTCAACCTGTGAGTTTTCCCACTTTTCTGATTCTCTTCCGCATCCCGCTGTGGGGGTGGGAAGCGGGTGAGCGGCTGCGTGGGGCAGAGTTGCTGGCTGGGTTTAAACCATGACATAGGCATATAGGCCAGCACAGAGCAGCGGATCTCATCTTCAGCTTTCTGGCCAAGGGGCGGGTTCCTCAGGTTTCTTTTAGCAGCCAAAGGCATATACTGGAGTCTAGGAATCTGCAGAATCTAACCAAATGAATTGACCTCTTCCCTTCCAAGAACCTGTTTACTCTGCATACGGACAGGTAGATGCAAGTTGAGCCTGCCTATACGCTGTGTCCTGTCAGTGCAGAGCCGAGCAAAAACCCATACGGCCAAGCGGGCGGCTTACGCTCTCCCAAGTGCAAGCAGAGTGCTTGCTTTGCAGAGTTCAGGAAGGCGAGTTTGCCTGCTGTACACTGAGTATATCACGGAAAACATAGCCTTAGCTCAGAGGGTGCGTGTCGCACCTATGGAGTTTAGCCTACAGGTGTATTTTCACCAAGCCAGGAAGTGGCAGTGTGTCTAAAACGGCAGCTGAATCGGAACCACTCACGGTGCCACTGTCCAGAGCAGATGGCCAGGCCCAAGCTGAGATCAACTATTACTTAAAATCACAGATGACTTATGAAGATCCTAGAAAAGCAAGTTAGGAGGTGTGTTTTACACCTTCTGTGTCTATAAATTTGTTGAGGTTTGTGATTCCCAGGATAAGAGTCAGATATTTTTTCACCCTGTACCAACAACCTACCATGGAGGTCCCCTGCATGTGATAGCCTGCAAATAAAGTTCTGTACTAGCTTTGGATCTGGCTTCTGCTGTGAAATGAATTAGAATAAATGAGTTTATTGAATTTGTCTTCAGATCATAAGATGGGATGGATCTAATATTTCCAGAGATGACACTTGTGGAACTATATGCCTAAGTATTTTGCCTGGATCTGTGATATAAGTGTTGATTATCCTGGGATGATGAAATGGGCATGAAAAGTTCTTCCAGTATCCCTGCCAAATCTTAGTGATTCAGGGAATATCAGGTTCACTCTCACTGTTGAGGTTACACAAAGCCCATAGTTTTTTGTAGTAGTAGGTAGCTCAAGGAAATTACCATAAATATGTGGGCCATCTGCTTCTGGGCTATGTCTAGATAATGACTCTGCGAAGTCTCTCGGTTTAGATGATAGCATCTAGTTGTTTAGGTCTGTTTTCTGTATTTTTGCATAATTCTTCCCAGTAGGAACCAAGACTTGATGTAGCAGACTGTGCTAGAGCAAGTGCCAGATGGTGCTGGGTGAAAGAATACTTCAGGCTGCTGAGAAGGCAGGTGTACTTTTGGGAAGCTGGAATCACTGAAATACATGGATTTTCAGGAGCCTGTTTTCTGAAGGCATGAAAGGACAGTAGTGAGGAAAATAACAGGATGCAGAGTTGAAGCTGGAAGGCACAGAAAGTGGCAGTGGCTTCAGGCCCCTTGCCCAGAAAGAAACCGTGCTGCCATGAGGTCCTTGCTGCTATGGGAGAAGGAGAGGAAAGAAAGAGTGACTCCTGTTCCCTTGCACCTTGGCTAGACATGCGGGGTGCTGTGATGGCTGGAGAGAGCAGCAAGGCAGAGGCTGGGGCTGGGGAAGGGTCAGCGCTGAGCGGGACCTGGAGACCAGCCATGCCGGAAGCTTGCTCCGGGGCTCTAGGAGAAGGCAGGAGTCTCACCCTGCTGTGCTCAAAAAGAGGAGCTACTCTGCTTGTGTTGGTATTTCCAGGAGTACCGGGGACCCCCTTACTCGCCCCACCACCACTAGCTGCACCCCCTGCTGCCAACCAAATACCGCAGCAGTCAGACACCTGTGGAGGGAAGATTTTGGGTTGTGATCTGCTACCTGTGTGTGCCTGAGAAACACCCAGGCCCCACTGCTTTTTGCAAGTTAACTAAGTCATTGTTTGTCCCTTAGGTGTGAAACGTAGTCCCTCGGAGATGGCAGAGGGTGACGTTGATGTTGCCAATACCTGTGGTCCATATTACATTAACAATCTGAGTTATTCAGAGGAAGACTTTGACAAACTGGTGAACCTAAGTTACTACAATGTCCAGAACAATAAAGATTTGATCCTCCAGGCCTTGTGTACTGCTGTGGAGCGGAAAAAGCGGCATAAGAAAGAGCAACCACTGCAAAAAATACCTGATGGGGATGGTGTATATGTGTCTGATAGAGAGGGAACCCAGCATTTGACTGACTGCCCAGCACCAGGGAATATGAAATAAAATATCTATGAGTCCTGTTAATGAAGAAAAAAATAAAAAGGAATTTGATTAGGAAGTGAAGAAAAGCCAAAGAATGCTAAAGGTAGCACTTCATCATAGAAAATGCTAAAGCCTGTCTGTCAGTGAAGGGAATAAACACAAAACCCCAGAGTTCTTCCTTAATGAACTAATGTGTTTCCCTCGTTGACAACCTCAGGAGCATGGCTAGGTGAGGCTGTGCTCTGCTCGTGCTTGCAGAAGTGACCTTTCAGGCCAAGGCCAAAATCTGTGGACAAGGAAGCATGAGGAAGTTTACAGAGACTGTGTTTCTGCTCTACCTGTGCTATAAAAAGAGGATTGTCAGCCCAGAAACGCAGCAGAGAACAAAATCCATTGTCTTTAAAACAACATCAAGGAGCCCATTTGTGAACTAAGAAGTCTTTATATGAATGTAAATAAATATTAAACTATATATATTAAAACATTTTTGGAGTCAGAGTTACAGCAAATAAATACTTTTCACAGAAAATACATTTTAATCCATTTCTCTTAAGTGCTTCTTCCTCTACTAGCAAGACAATTAAAGGCAGACTTATTTCATAGCTGCTGAAAAATTACTGAAGAAGGAATTACACCTGCTCCTGACCTAGATGTGAACTGCCCCAGGATCCTGGGACCCCTTGAGTTTAGGATTACATTTAAGATGCATCTCTACAAGAACTGACTCGTGCTAACTTATTCTATTAAGCCGCACTTAAATGTTGTTGGTACATACCAAAGGCTTAAAGCTTTAAAGCTGTTGAGACTGTTACATCTGAAAAGACACAAAACCCACAGACAAAGCAGTTCTAAAATTGTATTATAATATCATTCATCCAAATGCGATTTTTTTAACTTGGAGTGGAGTATTGCACCTGAAGTTAGTGGAACATTAGCTTTCAACTTTCTGGTGCTTTGGTCCTTTCGAGTAAGCCCTCTGTGTTTTTGACAGATGGGATCCCGAGTCTTTTTATTCTTTTTCTAAATTAACTTTTATTTGATGCAATTTATTTATTTATTAGACATCTTGTATCTACAAGCCCGTGCTTCCTACATGCTTCCCTGCTGCTCAGGTCTGCTGTAGTAGCTTTTGTCGAGGGATCCTGTGTGGCCAAAAATGGAAGCCTTACAAATCCCTTTGCTCTCAAGGTCGAGGGTCTCCTCCTAGGCGGTGCACAGTACCGTAATCCTTCCATTTAGCCCTTAGGTCGGTGAACACTTACCTGTGGTGCATGCTACAGGAGCCTATACAGCTCCTGTGCGGGCTGTACGCCTGGGGTTTGCCTCCCGTGGAAATGAGAGCAAAACCGGCAGTCGTGCTGATGCATGCTGGATCTCATCGCAATACGGGACGGGATGGGATGTGGCCAGAGGGCACAGCCAGACCTGGGAATTTGGAATCACTCCCAGGTTCTCGTATATAGTTAGAGCTTTATTGTCTGAAGGGCAAAAATTATCCCCCTAGACAGCAGGAAGCATCTTGGCAGGAAGTCTGCAGACAAGCAGAGCGAGGTGTGTGAGTGCAAACAGCGCCTTGCCCTTCCTGCAGCCAGGAGGGGTCATGGAGAACAAAGAACCCTTTACCCCATTTCAAAAAAGCTTATGTGAAATAATGGTTTGGTGTCCCTGAGTTCTCCATGTTCAAGAAGAACACAGCGGTGACCAGAGGCGGAACAACTTCCACACGAGGAGTGAGTAGGCACAGAATCTGCAACCTAGAAAAAGGACAGCAGGAGTGAGAGGCAGAGAAGAGCAAGACCTGGGAAATCCGGAGTGCCCTGTGGGTGCTGAACAGGGAGTGGCCGTGCACCTCTCTTTGAATACAAGAGCTGGAGGGGATCAGACAAATTTAGTTACAGACCTCTTTGACAACGGATGTTGTTGTTGATAAATGTTTATGCGGTCAAAAAATCCTGATTGATGCATTTGCTGGAAAATATTTAAGGACTAAAAAAAATACAAGGGCTCCACATCTGCCTTGGTCCTGCACTGAATCACCAGCTCCCAGAGGCTAGGAGGACAGTCTGAGGGAATGTTGTCCCTGCCCTCTTTCTGTGATGGTCTCTGGTCATTAAATACTGGATGCACCAAAGATGAGTGGGTAAGCAGTCTCACCTCAGACAGCAGTGCTTAGGTTTTCCACAGCTCAGATATTTTTGCAGCTAATAAATGATCAGGAGTAGTCATCACTACTAAAGATGTGGTGATACAAGACTCATTTAAAAGAAATTACTGAAGTAAGATGGAGAAGATGTAAGTAACTGCAAGGACAACTTAATTACCTACGGATTAACCTATAGGGATAAATCATTAAAATGAGAGGAATACAAAACTGAACTATAAAAAGGGTATTTACCAAAAAATGAGGAAGCCAGTCAGCAAGACCCTACATGAAATGGTACAAAATCTTTAGACTCAGCATGGAAATTGCAACAAAAGAGTTGCAAAACACACGCACAGCTCGAAATAAAATGTGAAGCAAGGAACCAAGAAAAGGCAGTGGTGGAACGCTCAGGACTGAGCACTGTTAAAGCCCAACATCAGTTCTCTGAGGAACAGCATCGGGAGGAGGGACGGGGAAAGGGCACATCCAAACCTGCTGATGTATTTAGAAAAGAGCCGGAGCGTACAGAGAAGCTGGAAATTAGGAGGAAGAAAGGTACATAGCTAAAAATGTGAATCAGCAGATGTGCTGGAGCAGCAAACAGGGATTTCAATCATAAGGATGTTGCAGAGGAGCCACGGACATGTGTGTAACACAAAAGGGACACTTAGAATTTTTACACACAGATTCAGCAACAAATCCCCCTCATTTTCTTTTTTTTTTTTTTTTTTTTTTTTTTTTTACCCGGGAGTCCAAACTTTTGGGTTGAAGTAGTGAGTGAGCACACAGACTTCTATGTCGGAAAAAAAGATGTTCGCGTTACTGATTTCTGCACGGTTCTGGGGGTACGGTCCCGACCCCGTTAAAATCTCATGTAATCCCAAGGAAAAGGCGGGGGCCCTCCCTCGGGGCTTAACGCAGCCTCAGGGCCCGCGGCTGCAGCTACCGGGGCTGCCGCGGGGAGCGGGGGCTCGCACGGGGGGGCCGGCCGCCTGGCAAGGGGCTGACAGCTCGGCGCTGAAGGGCAGCGGGGCCGGACCTGTGCGTGCGTGGGCAAAGAAATCAGCCCGTCCGCAAAGGCTGCAACACACCCCCCCCCCCCCGCCCCCGAAAACCCCAGCCCCCACCCGCAGAGCCCCCGCCCGCTCGGCAGCAGGGGCGCGGCCGCGCACAGACCCCGCCGCCGCCCCTCCCACGGCCGGTGCCGCCCCGCCCGGCCCGGCCCGGCTGCGTGCCCGCGGCGGCAGTGCGGCGGGCGCTGGCGGCGGCGGCGGGATGTTCAGCTGGCTGGGGCGGCAGGGCGGCGGGCGGGAGCGCGGCGGCGGCGACGTGGTGCAGACGGTGACCGGGGGGCTGCGGGACCTCTACCTCCGCAAGCTGCTGCCGCTGGAGGAGCACTACCGCTTCCATGACTTCCACTCGCCCGCCCTGGAGGAGGCCGACTTCGAGAACAAGCCCATGGTGCTGCTGGTGGGGCAGTACAGCACCGGCAAGACGACCTTCATCCGGTGAGCGACCCCGCCGCAGCCCCGCGCCCCCTCCCGCGGAACGCCCGCCGGCCCCCCCCCGGGAGCGCCGAGCGGCCGGAGCGCTGCCCGGCAGCCGCGGCGGCGGGGACGCGCCCGTGCCCCCGCGGCGAGCGGGGCCGGTGCCGGAGCCCCCGCGCTGGGCCGCGGGTGTGCGCCGCGCCCCGGGCTGCCGGCACCTTCCGGGCGAGCGGGTTCTGCCGGGCCGGCGCCCCGGCGGGAAGCGCAGCCTGGGCGGCTGCTTCCGCCCGCCTCGCTGCGTGGAAACGCCTCGGCCGCTGCCGGGGGAGCGGGCCCTCCGCCGAAACGGCGTGGCTGCCGCGGCCGCCGAACCTTCTTTCCTTCTTTCCCAAAACTAGTCCAGTGCGTCGGTTGGATGTGAAGGCAGGAGAGAAACGCGACGACAATTTTGGGCAAAAAACCACACGGTATCTGGGCGGTCCTTCTGCCCCCCCCGACGAGTGCCGCCAACCAGCAGTATCACTAATATGGCAACTTCACGCCGCTGCTGCTGTTGCAGGATTTTCTCCGTCCCGGCTTCCTTCTTGCCCAGTTTGTTAGTGACCGATTTCAGGGGGCTGAAGCGTGCCTCGGGTGTTAGGAGCTTGTGACTATTTTGCACGTATTTGAGAGTGTTTGCCTCTCATCTACCCCTTAATCATCAGCCTCAAGTTACACAAAACTCTGCAAAAGATACTGAGTGATCACTTGGACCAAATTTTGACCTACTCATATCTGAAGCTCGTTACAGTTCTTCTGTAAATTTTACAGTGTTTCTCTTTCGGTTCCAAAGGTTATGGGGAGCCTTGCCCTAACACAGCTTTCGTTTTGCAGTGCAAAAGGCTTGCCACCCTCCCCCCCCCCCCCCCCCCCCGTGTTTACCCTCACTCACCTGAGAGCTTTCAGCTGTTTGCAGAGCTAATGGTGTTTCTTTTCTGGTTTTACAACTAGCTAATTGAAAGCTTGAAGTTGAACTTGGTTCTGTACTGATTATTGCTGAATTCCTGAAGTTAAAGTGGTTTCCCTCAGAGAACTATTTTAAAAACAGAAATTGGGCTGTAACTAAAGGAAAAGAACCTCAGTTTCAGGATCCCCAGAGGTAGTCACAGGAAAGCATGTGTCAGTGGGGAGAGTGATGTGGATTTTCCTAATGTTTCTGTAGCCATGCTGATTCGTTTTCTTTTCTGAAACTACATTTGCTGTGTTCGTCCGTATACGTTTCCAGGTAAGCGTTGTTACCTGGCTTACAGAGGCAGCGAGGGCACGGGTGTTAGAGGCAGGAGGGTCCCAATTCCGTAGCTGCCTGTCCGCTGCTGTGGCATTGGCAATTCATCTGAAGGTTTTTCCCCTCCTGCGAGAGTTTGCCTTGGATGAGAATGCATGTTCTTGATACATCCAAGTTTTCTGTCCTTTACAGTTGTCCATATTTGTCCTTTTTGTCCATATTGTGCTTAGAAATGTTATTCCTTGCAGTGCCTTAGGTGTATTTTCGGTACTGTTGCTTTGTGAGTAACTTGTTATCCCCTTAACCATAAAATACTGAGCCAATCACGTTGACCGACACTAACGTACCGTCTGAATGAGAAAAGAAGTTTCGCTTATCACAGCTATTTCCAGCTTTTTTTTTTAGCACTGGTCACTGTTGGTCGAAGATGCCCAGACAAACTTGACAGAGATCAAGCTTTCAAAGACGTTTTCTCATGCATTTTATTAAAATGCCTGACTGAATGGAGGAGGTGACTTTTACCGTGATGTGCCCTTCCCTTCACACACATACCCCTTTCTCCTGTCCCCATTTTCTGTAGATTGCAGAGTGGTTTAACCCCTTGTTAGGTATCAGAGAAGACAGGAGCTGACTGTTGAGCTGCATTCAGTAGTAGAACAGTGGTTACTGCTTCTAAAGGACTGCGGTCTGACCGCACCATGATGAACATTCATTACATCAGTGTTTGCTATAGAACAGATAATAATTGGCTGAATCGGCATGAGAAAATACTCTATTCAAGACGGGCAGCAACTTAGACAATAGTGTCACAGTGACTGTTCCTCAAAATCCAGTTTAGAGGAGAAAAAGAAAAGCAAAAAAAGGGAAGTGGTTGTATGCTGAAGGCGAGACTTAGGAGGGGATATGAGGAAAAAAATTACAGGATCCAGGTCAGCAGCAAATAAATTTCCCCTCTGGTAGGCTCAATTTCCCATGGGAAAAAATGTATACACTCTCAAGATTGCTATAATTCAGGTTTATTGTAGATAGTTTTTCTTAGAATGAAGTTGGACTATAGGGATTTTTTCCCCAGTAGCCTTTTAACCAGCAGTCATTATTTTAAATCTTAAAAGTGCTTTTTGTTCCACATTTCTCCTTTTCATAGTCAGGGGGGCATACTAGATCTGCTTAAGTGTTCACTGTTGAGTTTATGTGTGAACATAACAATTCTGTTTAGTTGACAAACAACTCATTTGGGATTTACTTTGATTTAGACATTATCGTGAGAGCTTCACATTATCATACCTCTGACACATCCACATCCACATCCACCCAGTTCCTTCCACTAAGTCTTCATGGAAAACACTGATCTAGCAATGAGTGAATGTCCCTAGGGATTAAGATATGCAAACAAACGCTTCCAGGTTTCCAGCAGCTCTTCTGTTTTTTCACTTTGCGGTGTTTATCCTCTTTGCACTTGGAACAATGTAGTGAAACTGGCCGGGGTTTCACCAAGGTGGAGAGTGGTGATATGTTATTCATGCATTTGACAATGCTGACACTTCAAACAGACAAATCCAGGCCCAAATGTTAATACTTGCCTGATTGTTTTTAATGGGGTGGGAGGCCAGATACTTATTTTGCATGTGAGCTGCTCGGCCTTGCAGCTTCTGTAGTTCTTTCAGTTCTGGCTGCTTTAGGGCAAGAAGCAGGGAAAGGAGGGACACGAGAGGAGAATTCTAGCGTATGAAAAAAAGATAGGAGCTGGTCAGTACCAGTGAGTCTGTAGTTGCTGACTTTTTTCTTTCCTTTTAACACTGAATTAAACTTCTAGTCTAATGATTTTTTACTGGGTAATAACTTTTCTATTTTAAAAGTGTGAGAGACTGACTTCTTTTTAAAAAGAGCTTACCAAGATGAGAAAAAACAGACGTGAATTCCTCAGCTTGCCAGGCTGTGCTTTTACTTTGCTCACAGGTATTATTCAGAGGTTAAAATGGTAAACTTGCTGCTGTTTAACTCGGCCTGAGCTGGGTGTTGTGAAAACACCCTTTTGTATGGCTGCACCTCTTTCTTCAGGGGGGAAAATGTCCCTCGGTTTCTTTGGGTGAAGGCTGGAACTTCTTTGTTACTAGCTCTGTGTGAAAGTTTTATTTATTTGGAGCAGAATTCTTACACAAAAGCAAACATCAGCTAGTTTTGTTGCGTTTAAAAAAACAATAGTGTGGAGGATTTGTGTGCATATGTAGTAGGGAGGTGAGCAGCCCTGTGAAAGGAGACCTGGGTTTGTCTCCCAGTGCATCACGGGGTGTCCCTGTGCAATGCCGCTCTGTCTGGCTCACCTGTGTTTATGCTTTAGTATGGCTTAGCGAAAGCACTTAGACTTAAGATATGATTACTGGTATCCGCAACTGTGAGTAATCTTTGCTATTTCTGGCGCTTTGTAAACCAGTTTCCTATAGTCTGGCTATACATCTTGCAAAGGAAGATAGATGAGTGTTTATTGGCAAAGCAGAAAGGTTATAGCCCCCAGGTGAAAACAAAGGGAGACAGTCAACAGGATGTCTGCTGTTTGATCCAGACTGTCTTTGGGACGTTTGCTATTTTTAAGCATTCTTCCTGTAAACCTTTTTGAACTCTCTCCCCGCTGAAAATCCAGGTATTTTCCTATGTTAATATAGCATACTGTACAAAAATCTTTGCAGCTTTTCAGTTTACAGAAAACTGCTCATCCCTTCTGTGTGGCTAAGTGAAACTGGTATTTTCAGGCTGAGAGGAAGTACAATACAACTTGTAAAACCACTGCTCAAGAACTAGGGTTTATTTTAGTCTGTGCTGATTGTTGGTATGCAACTGTGAGGCAGTCTTAATGGAAAATACCTGCCTTGCAGAGTGGTTCCTGTGTCTGTTGAATAGCTGTACCAGGCTCAGTACTGTGACTGTTTGGGGCTGGGGGGAGCTCAGCGCTTTGAGGGAGATCTTGCCTTCCTGGGGTGTCACCGCTATGAGCGCCTGGTTTTTAAAGCTGCGTCTGTGACAATAACTTGGAAGTTCATTGCAGTTCAGTAGTGCTTTGTTCTTGTTTAGTCATTTCAATAAGGAGCAAATCTGAATTTATACTTTGGGTTCTGAGCTGAAAATACAGATGTTGGAAGTACTGAAAGGTGTTCCATACATCCAACTGTTTGTAAATTCTGCAGGTAATACATGTGCAGCAACTTCATGAGTACCCCGTGAGATTATTTTTTTTCAGCCATCTAAAAGGCCACCACCACTGAATGTCCATAGCTGTGCCTGGCAGGTTCACAAGCTTATGATGGATAGCAATTACCCTGTTACCGTGGAGGTGTCTTATCCTGCATTCAGGTCCCATCAGGTAGTTTTCTGTGACCTGAGTTCTGGCCCTTCTCTTGTGTGCATTTGATTCAGTACAGTGTTCGTTCTTGCTGCTCTGGGAACTTCTTGTCATATGGGTTGCCACCTTATGAATTGCTGCCTCTGTCAGCAGAAGTGTGGGAATGACCATTCCTGTCAAGAAAATAACTTGGTTACCAGTATCTTAGAGATACTTTCCCTTTTAAAAGATGGGCAGTGAGGAAGAGCAGAATTGAGAGACTTTGGAGTGTTTTATCTTGGCAAGTTAAAAAAAAATCTTATTTTGGAAGATAAAAGTATAACTGATCTTTCAAAAACAATGCTGTGGATAAGTCCAGTCTGCAAACAGTAGTGGCTCTTGAGAGTTAGCTTTTGGATCCTGTTAGAGAGGGCTCTAGTCTGCTGTGGTGTTCCATCAGGAGGCAGGAGCACACTTCTGAGTGTTGGGGAGTTCAGCTGTTTGCTGTAACACCTGAAAGCCCTGGGTTTCCATGTGTAAAGGGCTCAACTGCTGAGCTGTCAAAACAGTTTTGTCTTCATTTTGTTACATGATCTACTTCATAGGATGAGGTGGCCGTTGCATTGTTCAGCAGACCCATGGTGGTTTTTTTTTTTGCTTTTGGGGAGAGGCTAGTGTTATTTCCCTGTTACTGTGTACTAGGTACAGCTTATTCTGTAAGTAGAACAAATTGACTTTGACATGTTCTGGCATGACTGTTCTTACGTGCCTCCTTTCTCACAGTTTTTAGCATTGGCTTTTTTTAAAAAAAAGTTTGTTTGGAAGTAGAAAACTGCAGGAAACCTCATGTAAGTAAGTAACTGTTCTATGCTTTAAGTCTCCCAGATCATAGGTTGAGCTGATGGGAGCCAGTTTGCTAAGGCTAGTGGAAAACGATCTTTGAAATGTGTAGTGTGTATTTAGTTCCTTAAATTCAGCTTCTGTGCCCTGATCTATAAAGTCTGTGAATGTTTGGGCACTGAATTTAAAGACAATTTGCAGAATGTTTTTTGCAGCAACAGTAGTCTGCAAGTCCTCTCAAATCAATACTGGTTTACGAAATGACAGCAGAACAGGCATAGAGCTGTTGGATTAAGGGCCAGAACAAACCTATTACTCAAAGACTGATGTTAATATAGATGTGCTCAAGCTTAATTAGTGCTGTCATTGGATGCAGGACCATCACCTGTGCCTGAAGAAGAATTCTCATTTAAATCCAGCTTTGATTATGTAAAAAATTAAATTATAGTTGGTTAAAATTGTGAGGAGTTCTTAAGAACTCCAGGATGACATGGAACTCATGGAATCAGTTAAGTATGAGAGAACTTTATTCGAGAATTTTAATGCTCCATGTAATGTCACACTACAGCATACTTGAAAACAATTTGGTCTTAGTTTTGAGGTGAACATTTTCAAGATGGTGCTGTTGTGAATGAGGACAGTAGCACTCATTTTTCTTAAAAAGAGGAGAGAAAAATATTTTTTCAGGAAAAACTTGCCCCCAAACTTTCAAGTTCAGCTGGGTTGTCTGCTGCTGTTTTTGAAAAGTGGCAGTTACCATAGTGTAGGCTGCAGGAGCGTTGTAAGGTGGAGGCTTGGGGCTGCTTTTGCTTCTCACTTGCCATCCAGGAAGGGATGCAGGCAGTCTTTTTCTGTACATCCATGCTCTGGTTCCATTAAGCTTTAGCATTTAAATACATTGTCCTTCATTTGAGACCTTGTTGTCTGGAAAGTTACGGCTTGGTGTATCAGACTTGACCCTGTGAGTATGTGCTCTCTGCATCTGAGTGGACTAATCAAAGGGAGATGCAAAATGGTTTCTGTTGGTGCAGCGCTGCCTGACTCAGTGCATCTTGGAAGTACTTTACTGTTAGGTGTCAAGTTCTGCAGGTCTGACTTAAGTTAACAATTACTTTTTGATATGCAAGTCAAAAGGAAAAAATCCTTTCCTCACTCCCAAACAGATTTAACTGTATTATCTCATAACTGTCTTATCTCTGCCTGGGTAAGATGAGTTGAAACTAGTAAATAGCATACTGAGTTAATCAAAGGGTTCGATCTATCAGCAAACTGATGCTGCTCATGTGCTGTTTCAAACCGCTCCTTTTTTAGTATCAGCAGCACTTGCTAGGCTTGATAACACACACAAAAGCAGCAGTGTCTTGTAGTGTAAACTACAGCACTGGGATCAAAAACTGAAATTCAGTTCTTCTTTTGTTCTCCCACCCAGTTAATGTCATGCAGGAAAAATGTACTTTTATTATTCTAAAGTGTGTGTATCCTTGAGTATTTTCAAGCAAATTATAGGTATTTGCTTTTGCCATAGTTCCCAGTCATTCATTCTGTTACTTTACGTTTTCCCCATCTTTAGATACCTGCTTGAACAAGACTTTCCAGGAATGCGGATCGGTCCAGAGCCCACCACGGATTCTTTTATTGCTGTGATGTATGGAGATTCAGAAGGAAGCATTCCTGGAAATGCCCTAGTTGTTGATCCTAAGAAGCCATTCCGCAAACTTAGCCGCTTTGGAAATGCTTTCCTGAACAGGTGAGATCTGTTTGCTTGCTGTCATGATTTTTATGTTTAAATTTCTGCTTGATACCATCTCCAAGCATCAAGGTTTTTTACTAAGCTTTTTCTACTGTATTTCTTGTGCACAGCATAGAATAAATATTCAAACACAAGCAGGAGTGGTGGCAGTTCATGTAAATAAAAAATAAAATAAAAAAAAGGCAGTACTAGGGTGTGGTAGCACTACCACAGATATATTCAGTTATCTGAACAGAAATCATTGTTAAAAGCAGTTCACAGAGAATTGCTGAAACGCTCCACCAGCTGACTTGTTTATAAGGCATTACACTAGCTGGAACTTAGGATCAGTTTGGGCACAAATTCTCCTGCTCAATAAAACTGATAGATGAGTACTATTATTAAAAACTACTGTCCAAAATAAGGCAAAAAATATTTTCCCTTTGCTGTCTTGTTCTTTTCTGCTGGTATCACCAGAGGTCTTGGTGTAGCTCTTTAAAATTGTGAATTGCTGGGATATGTAAAAAGGTCTAGAAGAATGGAGAGTATTTGAATACGCCTTCTGCATAAATACATACTCAACTGTTAAGTGTTAAATATTGACTGGCTTGTCTTCACGCAGTCCCATAGACCAGGATGATAGTCTTAGTTTCTGAATGGCTACTGCATATTTGCAAAAAAGGGAAGAGTTGTTCAGAAGCCGTGAGTTCTGCTGTAGGTAACTTAAGCAGCAGCCTAAATATTTCCAGTTAAAAGTTATTAATAACTTTGTTCACATTGTGTGAGAAATCCGCTTGTTTTTTTCCTGTATTTGACACCGAGGCCTGTCTTTCTAAGCCAATTAATCTAAATTGGTTCTCTTTTAACAATAAACTTTCCTGTTTGGCTGATAAACACTGGCATATGTGTTAAAAGTTCATCAAGTCTTATCTCTTGCTGTGCTTATTCACAGAAGAAAGTTCGTAGCTGCTTATAGTTGGCTTGGCTATCGCTTTGCTGAGAGATAGGCGTATGTACTGTGGGAAGCTGCAGCCAAGTCCCATTTTAATTAATAATTTTGTGGTCCATGATCCCTTTCTGTGAGATTGTTGATGAAGTCCTGTCCGCCAATCATTATTCTGTTTCTCTTTTCCCACCATTGTGCTCTGTGCACAAAGTTAATGTAATTGTACTGTAAATCGTATTTTGCACAATATTCAAGTACTTACACGCAACATGTAATAATGCTGTGTTTGGATGCATGGCATGCGCATAATTTTTTTGGCTAAATCATCTGTCTAGCTATTTGTGTCAGGTCCTGAATCTTAGGCAAGCAAGATTATTTGCTAGCTAAAAAGATGTACATCCAAAATAACTGCCCAAATTATTCCAGTTCTTGTGGTGACTGTGATGCTGTTACATTGCAGTGCTGTGAGCGGCCTGATCTTCCCCAACAGTCACATTCGCTCCTTAGTTTTGCAGTGAAGATCTAGGTGCTTATATTTCCCTAGTATCACCCTCGGTCTGCCACTCTGATCATACTGCTGCTTTTTAAAAACTTGTTCGCTCCTTTCTCTATCCGACTTCACCTAGTTGAAAATATCTTGGCCTTCAGTTCAGTATCTTTGAGTTACCTTCCCCTGTTCTTACCTGCAATGGTACTACATATTTTACTTTGTCTCCTCTCATTTGGCATGCAGAAAATCCTTTATACCCAATATTACATTTTTCACTCCTGTGTTAATAGATTTTTCCCTACGCTCTTTTTCTGACGCCCCCACTTTTTTTTTTTTATTATTTCCCAATCCTAGTGTTTTGCTTTATGGAAGAATTTAAGGCTATGGATGCTTAGACTGCAAAGTTTGGTGACCTTTTCATCTAAATGTAACATGAAAGGAAATAGTGACTGAGGTAATGGAGAAACTAAAAACAAAATAGCACCCATCAAGGCTTGTACTTACTAATTAGCTGTACTAATTTATTGATGTTACCTTGCCTCTTTTTTTTTTCCCCTGACCCCTTCGTATTTTCTCCTGTATCTCACTGCTTGTGATGGATGTCTCTGTAAGGCTCCTGAGTATAGAAACTTGTCTCTTACTTCTCCTGAGTACTTTTAAGGAAAGCAGGGGGTGAAGGAGGTGGGGACAGGACCTAGTGTGCCCTTGGATGCTAGTTAAAGTGAGGAAAGAATATTGCAGCATACCAGAAGATCACAGAAATAAGTTGGTGCTGCTGAGAAGAAACTCGTGGTCCTGCTCTGTTCCAATGGGTATCTGAATGGACACAAAAAGGAGTATAAATTTTTACTAGAGTCTTTGAGTCATCTAAAGTTAATCTAAAAAAAAAAATATAAAATCAACAGATGATTACAAGGTTGTTGATTTCATTTTTGCAAACAATGTAACTAATTTTTGCAAGGATAGACTATTACTGCTCATTTTCTCTAACGATCGTTTTATCATAACATGAAAAACATGACAGGATCAAAGGTCTAATGTGTCACAAGCAGTTACAGTGATCTCATTCACACAATTATTTTTGTAATGCGTTTTCTGTTAAGGTCTGTTGTCATTTAGGTAGGCAGTATGTAGTTTATCTTTTGATGATGCAGCACTTAAAATGACACTTCATGCAGGTCATACAGGAAGTAGTGGGTCAGAGCCAAGTCTCAATGTCAAAAAGAGATATTCAAATACAGCTAGGATTACAGTTTTAAGTTGTCTGAAATATTAGTTTGATGTAAGATACTTTTTTTAACCGATGTGTTGTCTTTACATCATGGATATATTCTAAAAGCTACAGCCAGGTAATTCTGGGTTTCCTTTTCCTATATACTTTCCTCCTCCCTTTGCCACTAGCGACTGCTGCGGAGACTGCATTTTCTTTACATTCTGAGGCCTGTAGTTCTCTTTTCTTACACTGTCTTTTCCAGCTGTCCCAGTTCTGGTGATGCCTAATTGGATGCAAAGGGAAAATACTGCCGTATTGTTCAGCTGAAATAATGGTGCCCGTCTTCCTATAAGATAGGTCTAGAAGCATCTCAGTGATACTAAACAAGCACTGGGCTTTCTAGGGTTGTAATAAAGTGATAAGAAAAAAACATATGTGAAAATCCAGCCTTCACACTTCCAAATTTATGAAAGCTACTTCATGTTGTACCTACTAGTGATGTGTTATTTTGGTAATGGCTGACATCGTCAAATGTATTTTCTTTGTCCCTTATGCATATCCACTATACTTCCAGAAAATGTGTTTGCTTTAACGTAGTGTCTCCTTTAGGTTTTGGAAAGTTCAAAAAACGTTATTTTACTCAATAGTACCTCACTGCTCTTTCAGAAGCATCTCTTAAGCTAGTAAAAAATAAGCCTTAGTGGAAGAGTTTGCTTCAGATGCGTGGTATTTTCTACACCTGGTGTTCCACTAAGAAATAAAAAGCCAAACCAAAAACAACACCCCAAAAGGAGAGTGCTGTTTATGTACCCTCAGGTTTAATCAGGCTGAGATGGCTGCTGCTTCCCCACCTACTCCACCCTGGGTTTAAGGGAGAGGTGTAGCTGATGCTGCTGTTCTTTTGTACCCAAGATGGGATGCTGTGTGCTTTTGTTCAGGCTCATTGCTACAAGGTCACCTGAAAAACAAGATGAAGCGAGGTGTAAGGATTATTTTACTCTTCCTGATTTCCGTTGAATCAGCTGGGTCATTAACCGTCCCACAGCAGCTTCCGAATTTTGATGTATCTTCCTTTTCTATGCCGTATTTGACTGCCTGAACTCTTCCCAACTCAGATTATTGCTGCTCTTGAAGTTAGTTTGCTTTGGCATGGCTAGAACCTGCTGCTGTGATGCCCTCTCGCTGGAGGTAACGGGCCTTCTGCAGCGCGAGGAGGGGCGGCCATCTTGTGGCCCCCGGGAGGGCCTTCAGCTGCTGCCAGGTCAGGCGATTAAGGCTTATGCAAATCTCCTGCAGGCAGCTCATGGTGAAGGGAGGGCAAGGTCTTCAGTCGTGAGCTATGCTAGGAGCATCAGGGCTGCTCAGATTTAGTGCCTGAGGTGTTCTGCACGGCACTGTGGGCCCTTGGGAACTGTTTTTCATAACACTACCACTGAATATGCCTCCCGCCACAGAGGCAGAAGGTTATTGTTTAGGGCATGCTGTACGTAATTGGAACTGCTGGCTCTGGCGGTATGAACGCTTTTGCTAGGTTTGTGGGCGAAGCGTGGTTGTTTTCAGTCCTTTCGTGAGCTCTGCCTGGGAGGTTGGCAGGTCAGAGGCGGGGGTGGGTCGGAGGGTGACTGCCAGGGGCCGGAGTACAAACGTGCTGTCAGTGTGGCTTTCTGCCTTGCTTCCTTTGTCCTTCAAATCTCTTCGAATTTGGGCAAAAGCTGTTGTACATGAAGAGTTGTTTCTTGTGTATACTAATTTTGGTCTGAGCAAAACATTTGTTTTATGGAGTCTTTTTAATGTAGCGTATATGGCCCGTGTTGTTGGCTCTTGCAAAATTTGGACTTTTATCAGCACTTAGACATGTGGCTCTAGAGGATTTTCCTGTGATTTGTTTTTTGTGAGAAGCTGTCTGTTTACATTTTGTTTTCTTAAACAAAAACAGTTACTGGACATATGGGTTCAGTAGGAAGTCAGAATTTTATTATTTTTTCTTTAAATCTCACTCGAGTCTTTCTAAAAGCAGGTACATAAAGGGGAGCTCTCAAGGGACAGTACATGTGAGCTAGAGCTCTTGTTAATGTTTTGTTGGGTTTTTTTCTCCTTCCTTCCTGCAGGTTCATGTGTTCCCAGTTACCTAACCAGGTACTGAAGAGCATCAGTATTATTGACAGCCCTGGCATTCTTTCTGGAGAGAAGCAGCGCATCAGCAGAGGTGAGTTGCAGGGCTTGCAAATAACTGAGCTTGCTATTTTTGCTGTATGGGACAAGTCATCATCCTAATCTGTTGGGGGCCTGTTTTAGTGGTATTGAGTGGTGGTGTGCCCCAAACTTTCTTACTACAAGGCCTATTAGACCCATGTTTTAAGGCTGGATGTAGGGTTTGGAATTTTTTCTCTTGAAAACTGGGGGGTGGGATTTTTATTGTCCTGCTATGGCTGCAAATGGTTATGGTTGCATGATCTGTTGAGAAAAATCCTTATTTCCATCATTTTAATTGCTTTCCACAAAGACTCTGATGTATACTACTGAAGCTAATGAAGAAATGTTTCATGATAGCTATAGCTCTTCAAGCTGGTCAAGTTTAAAAACTGAGGGGGTTGATCTATAAGAAAGTTGCTTTCATTGTAGGCACAGCTGCTAGTGTTGCTTCTTAAGGTTGCTTGGTCATGCCATAATATAATTTTCAGTCAAAAGAGTTAAGGTAGCAGGAGGAGGAGGGAATGAGAATATTTAATAAATCAAAAATGCTACAATGAACTGAACACTGTTTTTAATGTGCTGTTTTAAGAAATTAACCTGTCTTTGAGAAACTATTGAAACAGTGTAATGTAAATAACTTCTTATTTCCTTCAGCTGCATTTAAGTGCATGTCAAGAGATTTCTGTGAAGTTGTAAATGGTAGTGATCCATTATGTGGTTTATGCTGCCCTCTGTTTTCAGACCTTTGCTTAAGAATGGAAATGTGTGTTTCACATCTGTGGGAGGGGAAATAATCAATTCTTTAACATATCACACCTGGGATTTTTTGAGTATGAGTGCCATATATGGTACCTGTGCAAGCACAGTCTTGTCTTTACATTGCACTGACAGACTAAGAGACTAACTTCTTAGGACTGTAACGTAAACTGTGCTTGATTAGTAAACTGGCCTACTAGATGTTTCTGGATTCTTTGTTTAGTGACAGAATGTGAGTCTTTTGTCCTCTTTATTGCTTTTACAGTCAGGCAAGGTGTTCATCATGGCAAGAAACCTGTGTTTTCCTGTATGTGATATATTGGTGAACTCGTAGAGATGTGCTCAACATCTGTGCAATCAAAAGCCTGAATGTTGTTCAACCAGATCAGTAAAACAAACACTGCATGTTGGCACTCTTATTTCTAGGCACTAATAAACAACTGTGTAACTGATGATCTTTAATCCTGAAAAATCTTCTCTTAAGAAATTAAAAAAATGTTTAAGATGCAGGTAACACAGAGTGTCTGCTAAAATCAGAGATGTCTTAAATCTCCTACTTCTCCATTGTGCTTAGTTTTTCTTGGTGGAGGAAAAGGGAGCTGAAATCCACATCTTTCCCCCTCTCTGCTTGTTAAATCAAGGGAAAATAATGCTGGGCAGCATTCAAGAATCTGTTACCACTTTTGGAACAGCATGGAAACAAACAGGAAATAAGCAGGAAACTAAAGCATCATATTAAATATGCTGCTGAAAAAGTGAACAATTGCGTGACAAAATTCAACACCATTAGGGATTGCTGCGGAAGTCCCAGCCTTGACGTGTGGGACAGAGTTGTGTTTCGCTCCAGACAGTGTTTCACTGGTAGCCCTGCATTCCTTAAGGGACTGTGGCTCTTCACTGCTATCTAGAATAGCTCTCATGATTTAACAAAACATATGACTGCTGTTCCTTTATTGTTCAGAAATTGTGTTTCTTGATTGTTTGTGCCTTATCAATTGTTTCTATGGCCTAGCTGGCCTGGCCTTTGATATGGTGGATTTTAACCTAAGTTGACAAGTGCTCAGTGATAACCTCAAACTCTCACCTGTTTCATGGGCTTTAAATTGACTAGATTGCATTACATGAATTTTTTCCAATGTACTAAAGGTTGTCTTGAATACTTAACTTGGTGTAGTTCTTTCATCACAGGTGTGGTTGTCCTGTATGCTGTTAGCTTTAAGCAGTGTGGTTGTACCATAAATAAGGTTTTGGGCGTCAGCTTTAGAGCACTGTTGTCTCTGTCATGGGCTTGCAGGACAACTGCTGCCAAGGTTTAAGGTTTCATATACTTGGGCATCAGCATACCTGAAGTACCTACAAGTCGCTGTATCGACCTATTACACGCTGTTATGATTAGGCAGTACTGTGCTCACCCATGTCTGAAATACTGCATAGTCAGATACATTTCCTGTACACGACTTCTGGTCTGCTTGTGTAGTTTCCATACAGGTGGTTTTGTGGAGTACAGACACGACTTGTCCTGCAGTGCTGCACACAGCGAGGCCTGTGTGACCTGCTTCCTGCAGGAGGCTGAACTGACTTTAACATATTTATGCTAGAAGTCTAGTTTAGCCTGTTTTGAAGTTTGAATTGCATTGATTACTTTTTACATCACTGCGTGCAAATGTAAGCAGGATTCTACAAGATGTTTTCTGCTGTCCCTAAATATGTCTCTGTCAGAGAAGGTTCTTTGGTCCAGCAAAGCTTCTTTTTTTTTCCTACAAATTGTGTGCTGTTACCCCTTAAATTGACTAGCAACTTCTCACTGAAAAAGGTTGCAGCTGGTGTGCTCTGCTATGGGAACTGCCATTGCCTTTCACTGTGAAGACAATTACAGACTTAAACACAGGGATGCTTTTCTGTGCTTGCTAGGAAAGCTCTAAATATACAGAATGATTCTTCAGAATTTATTTCAGACAGTTTGACAATTTTTTATTTCAAAATTTTATAGTTCAGTAGGCTTTTTAAGCTTTTGGTTTCTTTCTATTTCTTTCTTAAACTTTTTTTTTCTTACGAATCTTGCTGCTGTTTTCTAAATAGTATATACAAGGTGAGATTTTTTTCATAATCCAGTAATGGAATATGACATTGAATAACACCTGATAAGTATTCTTAGATGCTTTCTATTCTGCATATTATTGGTGTCTGGTCATATTTGAGTTTTTAAAATACCTTTCTAGAAGTTTATCTTATTTCTAACATTTGTGAGCAGCAACTTCTCACTGGTGGTGTTTTAATGTGTTTGATGGAAGAATAACATTACAGGCCCTCTGTGTAAAACCTTCACTCTTTGCTGTTTGTGGGTTTTTTCCTTCTTGCCATGAGCAACTGCTTACCTGTTCACCTATGAATGGGCATTACACCTGTATAATGACAGAATTTGACAGGTATCACTAGGAGTAAGATGAAGCCTTCTGAGATCAAGAAAGGAATCCAATGTGTTAACTTTAAGTTTTAAAATGCAGGAAAACAGTAAAGGGACTATGTAAAAAATACAGTATATCCACCACTTCCCAGTGTATTTTATTTATAACTCTGGAAAGCATCCAGGCTGTGGATGAAGGAGTTGATCGCTTTCTGAAGGGTCAAGAATATACAGAGTGCGACATTCAAAGCTGTCTCTCTTGATGCACCTTTCCTGCTCATGTTGCCGGCAGAAGGATGTGCCAGAAGCTTCCTGCCTGTCAGTCCAGGGGCTGTGTGAGTGGCCGGAGGGGAATGTGCAGACGTGTGCCAGCATTGTCCCCAGTCAGACAATGCCCGTCCCTGTGCTGCTTCTGCAGCATCACTGCTGACATTCACAAAGCCCACGTCAGACAGAAATGTGCGTGTGGTCTGCAAGATTTGGAAGGAACAATGAGCGTAAGGAGAGGAGGAAGCAGCAGCGATGTCTGGCAGGGCGCAGGGAGGAACTGCTTTTAGAAAGGAGAGGGGAGGTTGGTTCATGATTGAGTGGCATGAATGCAAGGGTTTTAAGAAATATGGAGAAAGCTCAGAAGAAAATGGAGGATATGGTTAGCTTGTATTTTTAGAAACTGGAGTTACTCAAATACAGGTAATTTTCTCAGTTCAGTCTGGCTTGTGAAAATGTCATGGTTTAAGTAAGGTGACGTATGTAGCTGCAGCACTGTATCAGGCTTTCCCCTGCAGTGGGACACCACATTCTCCTTTGGATTACTTTACCAACAGGAGTGCAGTAAGAGTATTATCCAGGAGTGCTGGACTGAGACAGGCTTTCATTAATGGAACTGGAAACTTTCACCCTGGACAGCAAAAAGTGCATCTTTCTGTGTGGGACTGAGCTCCTTTTGAAGGACTGGGAAGTTTAGACACTCACCTGTGGCAAAGCATTAGAAGAACCGCAGGTCAGGCAGGGGGGAAAGGCTGCTCTTGTGCACGTCTGAGTTGTGTGTTGTGTCCGTGGTTGGTTGGTTTGTAGACAGCAGTGGCAGGTGGGATCACCCCAGGGCTCTGCCCACCTGATACATCTGGTAAAGTGGGTACTGTTCTCTGAGCTTGGAGGCCCCTCATCGCAGCATTCACGTGAGGTGCACCTCTCTCCTGTGCCAGCCCCAGGGGTGGAAGAACTGGACATACTGTCTGAGCTCAGAGAGGATGGGTGGAGCACATCAAGTCTCCCTTACTGCTTTCTGAGTTGCAAAGGCTTTGGGAGATGGTGTTAGGGCAAGTCTGAAATTACTCACCTTGCACCCACAAGGGAAAGCCTGCTGTTTGTTTAAATCTTTATTACTAACTGGCACTTAAAATTGACCCACGCTAGTACTGCACAGCGGCAGAGCTGTAGCTTTGAGTGTGACTGGTGTCTGTCCTGTACGGGGCTGGTACTTTGCCCTGTGCTAATGACACATGTAGGCTCATCATCATTGCTTTCATCAGTGTTAAGGGCTGGTAATCACATGCAGTTTCTCTCCAACTTTTTCTCTCTCCCACATTGTTTCCTTTTGTTCTCCCCTAGTCTCTGCCCAGCCTGTTACTGATGCCTAACAGTTGCGTTTCTGTTGGAGGCACCAGCTTGTTCCCTCCGTGCAGCTTGGGACAAGCTCAAGAGCTCAGCAGTGCAGCTGGTGGATCGTAGCTTTCCCCTGTCACTTAGCTGGATACAAGGGTGATTTATGTCTTTCTAATATGCATTTGCAAATAGATGTTGTACCTGGTGAGATGCAGGTCCTCAGGCTGGATGCGCAGTTGCTGGCACCAGTCACTGGGAACAAACCCTTGAAGAAACAACAACCTTTGAAGAAGAGCAGCAAGGAACTGAGAAGTATCAACACCAAATGTTTTTGGTCAAGTTTTCTTAGGTGATCAGTGTTGACTTAGCACGGCTCAACTTTAAAAGCCCCAATCCGCATACATGTACTATTTGTGACAGGATCCTAAATAAATGCTTTGTGTCTCAGTTCTGAATTACTCAGCCATATATCGCTTCTCCGTAGTTTGGATATACTCTAATGTATAACCACTGAATCTGCTTGTAAAATAAGTTTGCTTCTAATGACCAATTTTCATTAAAATGAATAGATATTTTTTAGGTATTTTTGAGGTCTTTCTCTTACCCATTTTCAGCAAGTGGACTTCTCTTTCTCAAAGCAAATGCTTCATAAATATTTAATTTATGTTTTAAACAAATTTATTGCTAGTTAACATGCAGTTGTTGACTGTATAATTGTTTCTACAGTTCAAAATCCATCAACTGTGTGGTGGGAATTTATATATTAATTTAACCAGCCTTATAAGTCATCATCTCACATATCTGTTTGTGGAAAACTTAATAGAATTTAACTTGCCTCATTTTGCAATTTTACGTATTTATTTTCAAGCATATTTTCTTCAACATGAGTGAAATCTGAACAGGTTGCTGCATACTCGGTTGCAACAGTGCACAAATCTATGTTGTTACATGCAGGTGACATACAAGATCTCCCTTCTCCCTTTCCTGCTAAATTTTTATAAAGGTAAATTATTCATACGGGTTTTGATTAGATTGTTAGTGTAAAGTGAGAAGCATTTTCTTCCAGCTGTATTTTGTACAGCTTTCCTCCTTGCCCCCACCTTTCATCTTGCATTCAGCCTTTCAGGAACTGGTCGCAGTAAAGAACGTATGAAAGCACCAGAGCAGCGTTATCTGGAGGGGGACTGGGTTTTGCATTCTTTACAAAGTAATCCTTTTAATAGGAAAGATTGTTGGCTGCCTTTTTTTTTTTTTTTTTTTTTTTCTATGTGTGTGTGTATAGCCGGTTAAGGAGTCTGACCTGCATCCTTTTGGATCCTAGTAACACCTTTTTAATATAGCCCTCTCCTTTCAGTTTGACATGCCTGTGCAAGATATTTAGTGAAGTTTTATGATCTCTTTTTTGGGAGGGGAGATGGGACAGGGAGGACTGGTAACTGAGGGCATTTTTTTAACTATTAACTAGAATTTCTGGATTTTATTTCGTGTGCTATCTGTTGCTTTTCAGCAAAAGGTTTAAGACAGTACTTTCCTGTGTTGCTAAACATGTGTGAGTGTGCTCTATGACAAATCTGGAGCTCACCATTTCCCCCTATTCTTGTGTGTGTGTCTGCTTTTCTTAATGTTGGCCCTAGTCAGGTTCTGCTGGAAAGCAAAGAAAGCTGATTTGCTTTTGTGTTCCCTGTTAAAGACAAACAACTTGAAGGTAAAATGAATCATGACTTGATTGAACCAGCATTGTTTTAAGAAAAGCTAAGCAGCTTCACAGTGTCCCCAAACCCTTTTATTTATACTGTTTCAAAGATGCTAGGGAAGAATGAGGAGTGGTGAAGAGTTTCTCTTGTGTCTGGACCAGATGTACGAAGTGTATGGGTAACTGGATCATATATGACTAGTCTAAGTGGGTTTTCTTTGCTGGGGGATTGGAAGTTTTCTTGCACAGCTGAGAAATTACCAAAGACACCCTGGAGGGCTCCCTGATAACTGAGCTTTCTTTGCTGTTGGAATTTTAAGTATATGCTGCTAGGAGCAAACCTGTCAATTCTGTTTGGGTTAACTTTACACCAGTAAAGTTAAAAAAAAAAATTAAAATAATTTATATTTTTTTAATATATTTTAATAATTTTTAATTTAAAAAAAGCATTTTGACTGCTTCCTCTTTTAGTTCTGATTTGTTTCTAAGAGGAGGGGTGGGATGCCAGCTCCCAGCTCATACCTTGCTGTTCCTTACTCAAACAAGATGAGTCACATCCTTGCCAAGCCCAATGCCACATCACTAGCAGTGACTCTCTGTGGATTATGTGTCACCTTTAAATAAGGAGTTCCTGAATACTGTTTGCTGTGTGGATTTAGGTACCAGCTGTGCTTAAAAAGCCTTAGGACAAGTGCTATGATTAGGCCTTCCCTTAGAATGTCAAAAAGTTTGCTTCAGATGATCAGGAAGGTCACTGCTTGTGTTCTGTAGCATGTGGTGTCCCCAAAGCCATCAGCAAAGCAGGCACATCACTTCTAAGTTCTATCTCTTGAGGCTGCTGTGGTAGAAATAAAATGCAAGGAGAGATAAGTTTGGAAATGGTTTTAAAATACAAAATTCAGTTGCAGACTTACACTGGAGTGCTGCACCTGCCCTGTTTTCCTTCGTAGTACAGAGAGGCAGTGCTATGGAAGTGGCCAGTGTTAGCAGTGGTGAAGAGAGCTTGCGGTAAGAGCCCCACCAACCTGCTTGGCTTGGGCGCTCTGCTGGAGCCGGAGCTCCTGGGAGGTGGCAAGCATGTGTGTGAGACAGTAACTCACAGCAGCACAGAAGACAGCAACATAAGAGATGGATGGCAAGGTTGAGAGGAGAGCAGTGATAAAAAAACAAAGGCTTTTTAAAAATTATTTTAAAAGAAATAATAGTGAGGCTGGTCCAAGGAAATGCAGGGTACAGTTGTCCTGACCTCATTGTCCACAGGCAGTCCGCTCCAGGGGGTCCACGACCTCTTTTTCCCCAGGTAGATGCTATGACCCCTTGTTCTGTCCCTAGCCCTACCTTCTCTGAGACTTGCTTTTCTGAGTGGTAGGACTGTAACAGTGTATTCTTCCTTCAGGCTATGACTTCTGCCAAGTCCTCCAGTGGTTTGCTGAGAGGGTCGACCGCATCATCCTGCTTTTTGATGCCCATAAGCTGGATATATCAGATGAGTTTTCAGAGGCTATTAAATCATTCCGGGGCCAGGATGACAAGATTCGAGTGGTGCTTAATAAGGCTGACCAAGTGGACACACAGCAGCTGATGAGGGTCTACGGTGCACTCATGTGGTCCCTGGGAAAGGTGATCAACACTCCAGAGGTGCTGCGGGTCTACATTGGCTCATTCTGGGCCCATCCTCTCCGAAACACAGAGAATCGAAGACTCTTTGAAGCTGAAGCACAGGATCTTTTCGAGGATATCCAGAGTCTCCCGCAGAAGGCTGCTGTGCGAAAACTCAATGATCTCATTAAGAGGGCAAGACTTGCAAAGGTAAGAAAAGATTAAAAAACCTAAATTAATTAAATTAACAGTCTCTTCTGTCTCTTTCAGTGTGTCCTTTCTCACCCTTCCCAGTCTTTATCTACCTATAAACTGTGTGTTTTTCAGCAAATGGATAAAATTGTCCATTTTTCAAGAAAGAGGTACTCGGGATACAGAAGCAAGTAGGAGGAAATAGAGACTGGTACTGGGATGACTCCCTAACTTTAGAGAAGGGATTTAATGCTTTTTAGGCCATTAAAGCTATTGTTTGTTTGCTAGGGGAGGTTGGTTTTTTTTCTCTCTTTTTAATGACACTGTAGTGAGGTAATTTCAATGTGACTTTTTGGCGATAAACCACTTTTTTTTTTAACAATAGTTGTTATGTAGAGAACACTTCAAAAAAAACCCCACCAAAAACCCAAAGAGGAAAACGAAAACTATACACATGCAACCTTCCATATGCTTTTTTGCACATTAATGCCTTAATGCATACTGTCAATCAACTGCTGTGGAAAAACACTTTGACTAAATGCATTATATTATATCCTGGAATACAAGACTGATTAAAAACCTCGCTCTCAGTGAAGCACAGAGAAATGATCAAATGAAGAGGTGCTTGTGCATTAGATTGAAACTCTGGAGCCTCTCAGATTGTATCTTCTTTGTTCCCAGTCACAGAGACACTTGGGTGGTACAGACTTTTTGTTACCGTATCTGGAAAAACCTATCTCTCTTTATGCAGGAACATGAGTTATGTGTCCCGCTGTAGTGTGGGTAGCTCCTGTCACCGTTTGCTTTTGGCTCTGGAGGAGTGCATGCAGTGCGTGCAGCTTACAGTCACTAGTGTGCATGGGCAGGCTGTGTGTGACAACACTGTGACTGTCTACAGCTGACATTTGGAGACTTACTTAATTTTTTGATAGGTCTCTAGTTATCTTTGAGTGGATGTCACTTCAAAGCTTTGTGAATTGTCACCAAGTTTTAACTACCTATTTGTAAAACCTTCTGGTCATATTTTACACTAATCTTCAGACTCCTGGCTTAACAATGCTAGCTTCATCTGTCCTTTCTTCTGACAGCCTCACTAGAATAAGCATTGGTTGCAGTCTGAAACGTTTCTTTGCCTGTTTCTCTGATTCTGCAGTGAGTTTCTTCTGTAGTATTGCAGCTACTGTTAGAATAATAGTTAAAAGCACTGCTAATCTGCTTGTTTTGAAAAGCTCAAGAACAAAATGAAAATTGGTGATTCAAGAATTAGAGTTGTCATTTGGAAGTTTGGAAGAGGAGGAAAACTAACCGCAGAAGTACTTGGGGAGAAAGCTGGTGGTACAAGTAAAAAATTCTATTTCCTATGCAGTTATCAAACAGAATGTGAGTTGAGTTAATGCAGTTGTCTTGAAACACATTTTCATGTGTACCTCTAAGCAAAAAGGAAGAGGTCTTACACTTATATTGATATAAGAGTAATCATTTGGGGTTGTATATAATTTCCTATGTCAGCTTAGTTAACTCTCAGAATATAATGATATGCTTTTTTTTTTTTTTTTTTGGTGGTCTGAGCTTTAGGGCACCCTGCAGCGGTTGATTCTTTGAAAGTTCGGTTTAAAACTGAGTTTAAAACTGTTGATGTTGTATTAAAAGTTGCTATGATCACAATGTCTTGTCGGTGTTGTTGGCAGCTTTTTGCTTTGATTTGTTAGAGTAATTTTGAAAGTGGAAAAGTGTTAGGTGAATCGTCTTTAGGTATTACTATGTAATGTAAAATAAAAATGGATAAAGCTGAATACAAAATGCAATGCGCGTGGGGCATGCTAATTAGACAGCTGTGGAAGGGGAATAAACTGTTTATCTGCAGGAAAGCAGCAATGTAATTTTTCCAGTGTTGTCTTAGTATCTTCTAAAATTAAAGTACTGACACTCAAAAATAATTTTTGACAGCATTGCATGGTACTTTTTTGGGGTCCTATTTCGATGCCACTCTGTTCTTAATCTCGTGTGCAGTAACCAAAAGCAAACTGTTAACTTACTGTGAAATTTAGGCATTAGTGTGTGTTGTTTGGGTTTTTTTTTCTTTAAGTCCTGTGACTCACTATCTCATTTCAAAGACCAGAACTGTTCTTATCTACAAGAAACACATGTGCATACTGGCAGACCTTAGACCACTTAACATACATACGTGCAACTGTTAGTGCTTGTAAACATACTTTTCTGGTTTTGCTAGAAGTATTATCTTAATATCCATAAAATTACTTATAGTAATTTATAAACTCTCTTAGAATCGGTTCTGTCATTCTGGAGAAATAGTCAAATATACCCTATTAGAAAAATTAATGGGTTTATGCAGAAACCCTGCTTCTTTCTGGTGTTCGTTTTTTTTCCTCTGTAGAAATTTAAGTTTATGTACAATTAAAATGCATGCACTTTTTTTAGATATGAGGGGTTAATTCTGTGTGAAAGTTGTGATTGGAGACTTGTAAATACAAACTGTCTGCATTGTTTTTCTTTAAAAACAAAGAGGTTTTTTTCCCCTTTTCCAGTAAGCCTCCTAAATAAGTAAGGAAAGGAATGGGAGAGCACTTCCCCTGTACAGATTGTGTAAGCTTTGTACAGGATACTATAAGGCACATTCTCTATTGTGTTTTGGTAGGTATTAAGTATTATACTTACACCACGCCTGTGTAATCGCTTTTCCTACTGATGCTTTTTTGTGGTAGTCTGTCTTCCCCTAGTCTTCAAAACAGCAGCTTTTTACCACTCAGCAGTTTGGTAAAGGTTCTTATTTTTTAATGTGTTTTTGTCTGTGTGTATGTGTGTGAGAATTGTAAGTAGCTTCTGTTCTGGGAACAGGTGCATCCTTTTTTTAATGAAGAAGAATGTGAGTTCTGTAAAGATTTATTCTCTTGTGGAGGTCATTTGACTTCAGTGGTCCTGGCTGGGTCAGAGCTCAGGAAAGCAGTTTGATTATGTCAAATTGTGATAGTATGCATCGCTTCTAAAAGAAATCTGCCTTTGCACAGAACGAGTATCAGTGTCCACACAAAACGGAATACCTGAACTCACCTCAGTTAAGAAGTGCAACTGCTGTTTCTGTCCTGGGCCAGATCACCCACCGTGGCCAAGCAGATCCTTTTGGTGGTGACAGTTGGTGGGAGGGTGCCAAGGGGAAGACATGAATGGTTCAGGGGAAGGGTGGAAGGAGGGTGCATGGGCAGGATGGGCGTTTTGATGGCGGTGCTGGATTATCCTGGTGGCAGGTGGGAAACTCGAAGACCTCTGCAAGTACTGATGTGTTTTAGTACTTGTCCTAAATTAATGCCTGTCTTTATACACTGGAAAGACTCTACTTCTCCCTAAGGCTTCGCAAGGCAGCCATGGCATGCTGTTCTTACAGTACACTGACTGCTTTCATCCTCTGGTGGCTGCATAAATGCAGACTACAGGTACTCGCTTTTCTGGGAGTAAATAGGTAGGAATGCAGTGTCACTTCCAATTAGATAGCCCTGCCACTTAGTATGCTTGGATTACTTGAGGCGTTTTCCCATTGCTTCCCACAATAACTGGCAAGGCAAATGGAATTACAAATCTCTACCACCAAGGCAGATGGACCAGTATGTGCCCTGTGTGTGATCTGTGCACATAGTATCAGGATACGGTTTTGGGGCGTTGCTTTTTCTCTCACTGTTGGTGCTGATAGAATGCTGTACTGTGCTTCTCCTTAAACAGCAAGTGTGCGTATGTATTTCTTTTAAATGTTTGCTTTCTTTCTGCCCCTGAAAGGAGCGCTGAAAGCAGCAAAGGCTGGTTGATAACTGTTCATATAAACATGAAGCTCCAGAAACAATTGTTGCTATCTTCTCCTTGAGCTTACGGAAACATTCGTTTATTTTATGACTTGGGTGAAGAACACTAATGTTAAGTGTAGATAAACGGTAGCCTTGATTTCAGTTTTGCTGCTCCTTAGGTTCACGCTTACATCATCAGCCATCTGAAAAAAGAAATGCCCTCTGTATTTGGAAAAGAGAACAAGAAGAAGGAGCTGATCGGCAGATTACCAGAGATCTATATCCAGCTGCAAAGGGAATACCATATCTCAGCAGGGGACTTCCCTGAAGTCAAGAAAATGCAGGTAAGATGGTAGATTACAGTTCACTGAAACAATACTGTGTTTCCAACATGGTTGCCACATCGGAAAAGATAGGACAGATATCAGGAACCCACAGTTTGGGGTGACCATGGGCTAGTCATGAGTGTGATGGAGGATGATTTCCAGACTGCCACTTGCGTATCGTTCTGACAATTTGTGGTACACTTAGACTGCTAATCGTAGAGTGATCAGTGGCTGATTAGCTTATCTATGGGGTACACAAGTTTCTTTTATGAACTAAAATACTTAACTTGGAAATCAATTATTGATATGAGATAGTAAAGTATAGGTGAAGTGCAAGATCTATTTGAGCTAGGTTTTCACAGGCAGGATTGTTGGAAGGGTTTAATGAGTTAGGCTTTAAAAGGGGCTGACTCTTCCCTTGCCATTTCTGCTGGTGATGTGAAATGAGAGAATGAGAGATGATCACTTGTCAGTTTGAATACTGAAATAAAATTTGAATGAAACTTAATCAAATAGTGCATGTCGCTAAGCCTCAGCAGCAGATGGCAGCAAATATATATATATATACATGAGAGATCAGTCATTTCTGTAATGAGGAGCAAAATTGTGAGAAAACAATTATGCCGACAGATAGCAGGTTTGACCTTTACTTTCTAAGATTTATTGCATATCGTAAATTTGAGCTGATCAGTTGCTGTAAATCAGATGATTGCGTATAAATGTCACCTGAGCAGAGTCATTGGTAACGATTGGCAGTTTTCCTCGTAAGAAATCCAGTTCTGTGTGCATGGGCAGAGCCACTTGCCTATACTTCAGGGTTCTTGGGTTCGTACCGTAATAGTTCTGATGTGTATGGGAGCAGCTCCCTGAGGTTAGGGATGTGATTTCTTAACAATATCATTTCACGAGGGTGGCTTGGTTTTTTAAGTTTCCACTGTAACATTCTTCCCAGCTAGTATTTTGCATGTGTAAATCATTTAGTAATTGCCTAAAGCATTTTTAATTTTCCTATGCTGTGGTGTAAAATGTGCTTAGGCTTGTGTTGTAATAGCATGTATCACCCGGTTAAACATCTCACTGAGGTTAGTAGGAGTTTATGTACAATGAAAACTCAGCAGGGACCGTATGACTTCATGAGTTATGGCAGCACATCTATAAAAAAACCTGCTGCTGTTATCCCAGATCAATTTTTCTTCACTGGTAAAGGGCACTTCTTCACAACCTAATAACAAACAAGAAGTTTAATCTATAAAATCACATCAGTCTTGCAAACTTTTGTATTTACTTTTAAACACTTGAGGGCTAGCAGGACTGAGGACCTACTTGCATGCTTTCTTTGATGTTTGGAAGATCACCAAGTGGAAAGATGTTGGTTAACATTCATCAGCTGCCATGTTTTTGTGCATTGCCTTTTTGAAAATCATATTGTAAATGTAATTTGATAGATGAACTCAGACACTGTTGCAAAATTGTCTTTGTGTGTTTGTTCAATGTATTGGGTGTATGGTACCTATGTGTCAGCTTTGCTTCTCCTTCAAGAGTAGTTTCAGTTACGGAAGCAGCTTCAGAAGGTAACATTATTTTAATTTGAAGCCCATTCTTTAAGTTCTTCAGTGTATATGAAATGTTTCTAACTACTGTCACTGAAACCTTTGTCACTGACAGGAGCTGTTGGAGACTTGCGACTTTACCAAATTTCATTCTTTGAAACCAAAGCTAATTGAGGCTGTGGATAACATGCTGGCCAACAAAATTGCTTCTCTGATGAGCCTGATCAGACAGGAAGAGAGCAATATGCCCACAGAGATCGTACATGGTGGAGCATTTGATGGCACCATGGCAGGACCGTTTGGCCACGGATATGGAGAAGGTGCTAAGGAAGGAGCTGATGAAGATGAATGGGTTGTTGCCAAAGATAAACCTGCTTATGATGAGATTTTCTACACTCTCTCGCCAATCAATGGCAAAATATCTGGGATTAGTGCAAAGAAGGAGATGGTGACTTCTAAACTACCCAACAGTGTCTTGGGGAAGATCTGGAAACTTGCAGACTGTGATGGTGATGGGATGCTGGATGATGAGGAGTTTGCATTAGCAAAACATCTCATCAAGATTAAACTGGATGGATATGAACTGCCAGGCACGCTACCTTCCCACCTGGTGCCGCCATCTCACAGGAAACCTTTCCAGACAGCAGAGTGAGGAATACAAGGAGAAGAATGAGGATTTTGGAAATCTTTCAGTAAACGTGTTGAAACCACCAAAATATGAAATTAGGCTTAGATCCTTCAATCTCACAGTGCATTTCATGCAAGCTACTGAAATTAGAAGCATGGTAGCAGGGAAACATTTGTGTAGCTGTCCCTGCTGACCTTCACTCAGACATGCTTATCACAAGTGCCTTGTATAGATCTGTCATACGGTGAAAATGTTTTTGTAGTCCTGCTTCTGTGTCTTGCTGGCTTTACAACCATAAAGCAGAAAAGGCCATGTATAAAAATCGCTGACCTTCATCAAACCTAAATACTTACCAACCATAAGTTTCTCAAAACTATTTTAAATAGTACAAGGGAGCTTTAAATGTTAAATTCACCTGCCTATGCAAGGAACATCTTCTATGCTGAAAACCATACTTTGGGCATTGAGTGAACGTCAGCATGTCTGTAGTTTAAGAAAAGGCTGATATAAAAGGAAACTTTATTTTTGTTCTTTTTATTATTTAATAGGGGGTTAGAAAAAGAGAAAAGAGTAACAGGGAGAGTCTGAGTGCTCAGAATATGAGCAGACTTGTGTTAAAACTTTACTGATTATAGTTAGAACTACAAAATAATAAAATGATTCTTTTAATGCCATCATTGTGTCTTATCTGAAGAACTGCTTCTTCAGTTTTATACAGCATAATATACTGCATTATCGTTAGAAGAACTGAATCTCCTTTGTTCCTTGAATTGGGAGTTTCTTTTGAGGTTTCAGTTTAGCTGCTCTGCAGACAATAAATTTCTGGATTGGTCAAAGTGACAGAGCAGAATGTTTTCATAAGCTAAAAAAACACACCAAAGCCCCCATGTTTCCATTGAAATAAAGCTTCACTTTCTGTTCAGAAAAGGTTCATTGTGCAAAGTCATCCTCTTGAAAGCACATCAAATTGTCAAGGGAAATTTTTATTGGTATTTAATTTATATTTACAGGTAATTACACAGTTACCTCTGTATATTTTTAAATACGTAATATTTTTAAGAGAAGTTTTTAATTTCTTTTGCCAACATGTAGCTGACAACCACAAAAGAGATGTGTGATTCCTGTGGTGGCAGATTTGAAAGATGGGAATGCTAATGGGAATCTTTACATTGACTGTAATAAATGATAGACTTGTCCCTCCAGATATTATTCCTTTATTGAAAACAATCTGTGAAAAGAATGGATGCTTAATAAACCTGCATTTTTCTGACAACACAATCAAAGGTGAACATATTGGCTGCTAACAACCAATAGTTATCAGTATCCTAAAAGAATTCAAATTTCTGGCCCTGTGAACTCAAGTCTTTCAGGGAGGGACAGTTCTTTTCTAAAATGAAACTTGGCAGTCAGTTTTCCTCTCTGCGTGTGAGCAGGAGTTGACTTGTGTTGCATTTATAGTATGAAATACCCTACGCGTCAAAGGTACTACAGTTTTGAGCACTCTTTGAGTCTCAGTAAGTGGTAGCAGTGGTGCCTTCTGAGACAGAGTAAGCCAAAAAGTGTTTTGGCATCCTTGCAGTGTAGGGGTGGGGAGAAAACTTCTGGCACTGTCTCCCGGGTAAGACTTGAGTCACACTTGCATGTTCAGATTTGTAGGTGACCTAAGAAGAGCTTCAGCTTCTTTCTTCAAATTGTACATTTGTAGGTTGTCAGTCAGATTTAATAGTTCAGATCTTTCTGGATGTCTTAGCTTTCTGCATCTGTTCTATTCTAATTGTCGTGAACTTTGCCAGGGCTCTGCTATGGGAAAACAATGAAGGTATTGTAAGTAATGACAGAAGAACACGTTTACCTTGCTAGGCTTCTGGGCCTGTGTCAAGGATATCCTGGCACAGTTAAATTGCTCTTGAGGACTTGGTAGCTTTTTTGAATTCTTGGGTTTCTCTTATTGTTCAAGCATACCAAGTTTATTTCTGTTAGATCTAAATTAGGAGCCAAATTAGCCTTACTGCATCTCTGTGCACTTCAGTAGAGCTACGAAACTTGACTATGAGTCTACCTGTGTGAGTGTACATCTGCAGCGTAACTGATTTTCTATGTCATTTATTTTTGACTGAACAAAAGGTAGTCTATAGACACTGCAGGAGTTGTTAAAAACAGGCTGCAGCATTAGTTATGTATGCTTGTTTGTGTGTAGTGTCTGCAGTCAGTAACAAATCAGTACACTAATGACCAACCTGACTAGCTTAGTAAGGAGAGCCGTCAGGAGAGAGCAAGCAATCTTGGGTGTTGTGACTACTGTAGTGCGGGCAAAGCTTGAGAGGATCTGGGAAGTTGCTGATGTTCTGACTGTCTGCCTTAACTTGCTCTTCAGTGTTGAGAGGGTTCCAGGGTTGGACCCATGTTTGAGTTCCCACTGCGTGCAGCTTCCAGAGGTGATGCTCCAAGTGCCTTGGAGCCATATGATCCCATGCCATTAGAAATACCCTTCTGTGAGAGAAGCAGCATAGTGATTTTGTTTTTTCTAGCTTTACTGGTAATAAAATGGAGATTGCAGCCTTTTCTTCAGTCTCTGTGACTGAAGGGGCTTAGGGGAAAAACACTGAAATGCATCGGTTTGGTAAGTGAAAATATTTTGACTAGATGAGGTTGAGATGTTTTGCTTTGTTTCGTGTAGAATTTGGAAGGGGAATGCATGGAGCATGCATAGGAGTAGAGGTGGATTTTTCTCTGCTTATCTGGAGGAATAGAACTGTTTCAGGATTGGCATGCAGAGCTGCATGCATTAAAGTATTTCTAGATCCGTGGTGCAGTGCACTAGCATCGTACTTGGTTGATAGGCATAAAGTACATTTCATGTGGACTTTAAACAGCACTTTCTTGCACAGCTAAACTGATACAGTATGCTGCTGTTGCTTAGGGGAAGGGATCCCTTCTCACAGATGTGTGGGCCTGCTCCGTTTGCCTTGCTGGCTCTCTGGCTTGTCAGATCTGGCGAGCCATTCGGTTGGTTAAACCAGCTGCATGCAGCACTCGGGATAATGTTCTGTGGCCCGTGCTTGAGTCCATAGTGCGTCCATACGTGAGGAGCGTGAGAGGTGAGCAGGATTACCTTCTCTCATGAAATTGTGCTCTACGTAGTTATTGGGAATAGCAGTATGAGGTGAGCTTTGGTGTTCAGTTTGATGTTACCAATATCGGCTGAAGAAAGACTAAGATGTTAGATTTTCTGGCCATTTTATGCCTAGGATTTCAATTACATTTGCTACAAGACTATTCAAAACTGCCAGTAATTCATCCTGTGAAATCGATGCCCACTGATGTAGTAGTCTTCTGCCATAAACCAAAGTAGAGACTGCTGCTTTTACCTCTGCTCCAACTAAACACAGTTTTAATTCCCAACCCTAGTTCTGTTCCCACAAATGAATTATAATTTTGTTGTAGATTGGAACAGAAAATGTGGGGCTAGCACTCATCACCACGCCATACAACACAGTCTTTTAAAGCTATGGCAGCTCGAAAATGGTTAGCTTAGAAAGATTTTTAGGTCAGGGTGAGCTCCCAGTTGGTCAGGGTTGGCATGGATTTGTGTGGAACCTAGTATCAAAGCCACAGCACCAGGTCCCCGACTTTCAGCAATGTCGTTTATCCCCAGTACTTGAAACGTGCCCTCCTCTTCTTCTCACTTTCTTCCCGTCACAACACTCACTCACTTTGGTGGCTCTTCACATTGTTGGAATTCAAGCACAGTTTGAAGTGTATAGTTTGATGGGTATGTGTAACTGAGAGAATTAACATGAACTTTGTTTTCTACTTCACATGCTCACCTTTTCTAATAATTTTGTTAAACACTGTGTTTTCACTTCAAAGGCACTCTTAATTTTTGAGGGAAGGCTTGTTGTGTGTAGTGTGCTTCAGTTTGTCCAACTAGGCGAACAAAGTTGTAAGTTCATTATTGTTGCACTTTTATTACACAATAAATTCCTTGCAGATACTGTAATATATTTTAATATGCTTTGTAATCATCTTTAGAAAGCGGTGATAAAAATTGCTGATTTAATAAACTAATATTGAACTACCCGAGGTTTTCTTTTGTAGGCTTCTTGCTGGAAGGTAATCTTTCAATGACTATAATTTTGTACTTCTGCTACTTAAGGCTCATAGGCATAGTAGCTATTTGGCAAGCTGCTTATTGTCCCACCTCAGTGTATATATCCATAATAAGTTATGGCTGTTTCTCTTCTGTGGCTTTGAACATGTTGCTGAAATTACTGCCCACACCAAGGTTTGACTCCAGAATTCAATTTATATTTGAAAAGGAAAAAAAAACCAACAAACCCAAACCCAAAAAACCCACCAAACCTCCAGCACCTCTCTGTAATTAGCTTTTTATAGCAAAATGTAATTTTGAACTTTCTTAATGTCTAAGGATGGAAATTTGTTAAAGTGTGGAAGATAAATTAAAAACTTACTGTGTAGACTGGAAGCTAGAAACTTGAGCTGAGAGGCACTACTTTTAACTTCAGTGGGGGTACTAACTTTGAAAAATTAGAGTAGATTAAAGAGCAGTTTAGCAAAAGGACTTCGATATGTTTGTCCCAAAAAAATCAAAGGGCATCTTCCACACTGCGCTACCTGCTACTTAGAAATAACCGATTATATCAATAGAATATTCGTTTTAATGTTGTGCTTAAATTAATTCCTGTTCTCCTTCTCCCATATACACACAACTTGAAGCATCTCTGAAGAGGCATCTGTGCCAGCGGGGTGGTTTAGCTGTTGCTTCTGCTACTGTCAAGCCTGAGTGCCACAGAGTTACAAGGGTTTGTATGTGGCAGTGTTAGCAAGCTGGGCCATTCTGCCCATGGTGGCCGTGCCGCATGTCACACGAGAGCAATGTTTCACGGGCAAACAATGTGCTGCTGTGGGTTCCTGGAGGCCACATTGCTGTTGAATTGCAGTGGTTGGTTTGAACTGTTTGTTACAGAAGTCAGAAGCAGTGCGGAGAAAATGAAGTTTTAATGGGGTTTGGGTTTTTTTAGTAGAATGGTGTTTTACATACCCTGTGTACAAGCCATTTCAGACTGAAAATTTACAGCACACTTGATGATTAAGTGTTCTGCTCTAAGCCACAGCTTATATTTGAACAATAGGAGAAGCGGATGAATGTCGACACTACCAGTTTGATGCTTTAAGTTTTACAATCATTGTCACTTCTAATATTTGGCACCCTTAAAACCGTGAAACATTTCTCTCTATGCCTACTGTACCATTTGGTTTCTCCAAACCTTGTTATTGGCTTCTGTGTTTGGCGTATTTGTAAGTGCGCTGGAGGCTCTGTGGCGGTGCAGGTAGTGGTTGTGAGTGCAGAGGACCTTTTGCAAAGCTTGGCCCTCGGGCTAGCCTGCCTGACCTGAGTAGGCACCCCCGGGAGAAAGAGCTGGCTGCGTTGCCCTGCTTAGGCACGCACAGGCCATCTGCGGAAGGTGCCTCCCTGCACTGGGGGCTCATGGCAACGAGCTGTGAACATGGAAATAACCACTTCTGGTTACGGAAATAATCTTCTGGAAATAACCACTCAAACCCAGCAAGCACCTGTTGTGATCAAAACAGTCAGGAGGAGGTGCACATGTTTTTCTTGGTTACATTCCGAAGTCCTGTATTTATACAGGTTTTCTGACCCCTGAGGGAAAAATACCTTCTCTTGTGGGAACCACGGTACTGAGCTGGGTCCCTCTCTCTTTCCCCGTGGGACCTGATGCTGGCACAGGTTTGTGCCTGGTGACAGACTGGACTCACATTCTGGTCCAGTGAACGTGGGAAGAGCATTAATGCCGGGTCTGACTTGTTCTCCTGCCTGTTCTCCGAGATGGAGATTGTCCATGTTCTTTCCAAGGTGTTGCTAGCTCGGCAACTCATGCTCCCCTTCAGCCTGGAGCTCTGAGGGTTTCACTGTAGCTCATTTTACATGGATGGTACCTATCTCTCGCCATATGCTGTGTTTCAGAGGCACTGTAAGATTTCTATGTGTGTTTATCATTTTTAAAAAACATTTTAAACAAGGAACTGTTGAAAGATGCTACTTATGCTTAGTGATTTCCTTTTCAGATTACTCTGTGGGTTTTTTCTCAAAATGCGTTCCATGCATTTCATGTCTAGTCTGAAAATAAGAAATTAACCAGCAATGTAACTATATAGCCAGGAGGGTCTGGGCTTGGCAATTTTAGCCTACAAAGAAGAATAATTGCGGTTTTTCCTCATTTTGCACTACCTTATCTCTCATCTGCTAAAATTTGCACTCCTAACATTACTGTTCATGCAATGTTACATCTTTTGCCGACTACCTTCAATCATTCTGCATGACTGGGTGGCGGCCTTCACGATGGAACTGGGACAGCTGGGCTGGGAGGGAGCAGTGTCTGTAATCGGTGATCCACGCCTGGGGCAGCGGGGACCAAGCCCCGCGAGCACCGCGCGTGGGGTGCGCTGCGCGGGCACCACGGCTGCCGGGCTGCTGTCTGCATACAGGTCTCGTAGTTTTGTTTGGTCGACAGAGAGCTAAATGATTCGTTGCTCCGATATACAAACAATCCCCTAAAATACAGCTGGGAGGGAGAAGTTTTGCCCTCATGCAGTGGTCTTCCTAAGTAGCAATGAATGAAAATAAAAACACCTGAACCAGGTAATAAAAATACACTAGTTAGATCTGGCATTGGCGATGCTGTGATTCTAAGTTTCAGTTTTGTCCAAAATATTAAGGCAGTTCTGTCACCTGAAACCCTTTATCTATGTTGGTATGAATGGAAAGAGACTTAAAAGTCCTCTGTCCCATGTGTTCCTCCCGCAAAGCCTTTGAAGCTCTTACGTTGTTTGAGGTTCAGAAACAGAAGGAAAATTTCAAGATAATATACACAGCTCCTAGGAGAAAATGCCTCTAATTCATGACTAAACAAGCAAATGTGTATTTTCTGTTTCAGAAAGATGACTGAACTTCTTTGTGCCAGGAAAAATAAATCCATCTGATTTTGCTTTAAGCTGTCCTCTGTCAATGTAGCGAGGGGCTGCAGTTCTTTGGGTGATGTCATTTGACTGTTCTGCTTGAATTACGCTCCCTGCTGACGTCATGTCACTGCTAGCCAACTATTCAAAGAGAAAAGCAACTTCTTGTTTCGACTAGAGCATGGGCAGCTGAGGTTTGTAATAGCCCAGCATTGGACCCTCCCAGGCAGCTTTAAGAGGAGCTGGGGCCCCATCTGCGGGGCCCCCCCTGCCCACGGGTGGGCTGCCCCCCAGGGCGGCTGGTGACAGTGTGATGGGAAGGCAGGCAGGTAGGTGGGGGGTGGGGCTGGAAGCCCCTTGGGAAGAGAAGCTGAAAGGTGCGTTTGGCTCTTCAGGGAGCAGGTTCAGCAAGGTGTGTGCGGGCAGGGGTCTGCAGGCTGACCCTGGAGGTCTCCGTGCCCCTCCTAAGCTGCCCGTGACTGACGCCCCAGCTTCGCTGCAGCCTTGGTATCCCATGATACTGGGAGTTGCTGGGAGTGGGAGCAGCAAACTCCACATCCCCAGCCCTCTGATGGGCCTGTGACGCCACTTGTGTGCTTTTTGCCACAGGGGGGTGAAACGTTTCTTCACGTCTCGGAGAGGAGCTGGGAATTCACATACGTGCCGTGGGAGGAGGATGAGGATGGCTGCTGTATTTAAAAAAAAAATAATAAAATCAATTTCAACCAGATAGAAGGGAAGCATCTTTCTTTGTTTTACATGATGTTGCCAGGAGTGGAAAGGCTGGGGGAAGAGGCGCTTTGGGCTGCTTGAGTGTGAGATCTGTTTGATCTCCATGGTCTGTTTTCCTCTTGAGTGGAACAAGATTGTGGGCAGATAATAAAGGGTGCTAAACAAACCTAACGCTTCTTAGGTGGCTGCCCTGTTTGCAGAAGGGAATCCCGCACCAGGGTACCTCCTGTTGAGAAACAAGAAGACGCTGCTGCCATCACGGGAAACCACTTCAGACTGAGAACAGGGCGAGGGGAGGGTGCTCTTTCGGCCCTTCTCCATCCTGAGGGCAGTGGCAAGGCTCCCCTTCTCTGTGAAGGCAGCAAGAAAGGCTCATAATTAGCCTGGAGGGGTGATTATTTTTTTCCTGCTCCCTCCAGGAAATGTACACAAATACGGTTGTGCCCTTCCTCTTACCTTCTTAAATAACCGAAGAAACAGCTTTATTTGTCTGTATCATACAAACGTCCCCCGTTTTATCTTTGAACTGTAGACAGATATACTACAAATAGAGATAGATAATCAAGAGTTCGCAAAATTTTATGCCAGACCTTTGATTCCCTTGTGGCATCATAAAAAGCAAAGCCAGTGTTTTGCATGATTAATTGTTTAGATAATAATTAACTTGCAATAGGGAGAAACGCCTGCATCCAGGGCCAATTCACCTACTGGTCCTCTGCCTTCCACCTCAGAGGAGCAAGGCGTTTGCTCGGCGCGCACAGCCTGGCCAACCTGTATCACATTTCAGCGAACAGCCTATAATCCTGCCTTTAGAAGAATGTAGGTATAAAAGCAAGACAGAACAGAGTGAAGTTACGTATAACTAGGCAGTGAGCTTACAGAAGAGATGTAAACCGTTGCTGAATTTATATCCCTTTCGTCCTGTCATCCTATTCCCATTTAATAACCATTAAGAATTACATTGTATTAGTTGGCTGATGAACACAAGGCCAGGAATTTGGAGGGAATATTTTGAGTAACATACCTGTAACATGTATTCAGTTTTTTATTTTTAGCAGTCTTATGTGACACTATGCATGACATTTCTCTAGGGGATGTGTGAAGATACAGATTCTTGCTGATCAGTTTTTATCTGTACTGGATTTTGGGGGGTGGTTCATTTCCGTGTCTCCTCCTGTCACTTTTAGATGCTGACTGAACTACACTTGCCAGAAGTGGAAAAGGCTGCTCTTCCCTTACCTCATCTCTGAGCTGGGCATATTCGCAGACAGCTGCTGGCCTCAGGTGCCTGCCTGTTTTCTAGCAGTGGTGCCCAGCAGCAACCCTCTGGTTCCTGGCAGTGATGCCACATCAGTGGGTTCTGTGCTTGTGTGACCTCGTAAGTGGTGACAGAAAGAACTTGCTGCTATACAAGTTACTGGAATTATTTTCCCTTTTGTTATTAATGAGAAGTTCACCAATAGTAAACTCTGGAAGCAGCTGGCACTGCCAGCTTGATCACATTTTGCCCTGGCAGTGGCAGGTATCTATACACATGAGCTTCCTCAAAGCAGTGCAAATTCCTAATACTTCATGATTTCACCTTCTCGTTTGCTGTATCCTAATTTAACCACTTGGTAATTGCTCTGATCTTTGCACCCTCTGCTGTGCTTTCATTTTCAGACTCCATTGTCGGGTCCGATTTCCCAAGTAAGAATTCCTTTAGGAAAGCAGCTGTGATCAGTGCAATCACGAAGGGTGCTCTTTACCAAAGCATCAGCATGGTGGGTGACCATTTTCACTGGTTTATAGCAATTTTGGTGGTGTTCATACATACTGTTGAGCGTAAGAATTCTGCGAAGCCTATGTCAACCTTTACTCATTGTGTTCTGATGGGTTATTTCCTTCAGATCAGATGAAGGGTTCATAGGTAGATCATAAATACTTGGCCTCCGTTCCTGAATTCAAAGGTCGCTTTGCGTGAAGACAGTGAGCTGAACACAGGAATAGGAGTGGATCTGCAACTCGGTCATTCTTCAGAGTGACCAACTGCTGAATGTCAGAACAGAGTTCCTCCAAACCTGAGTAAGTCCAGGGTGTTTTTTTTAATGTTCTTTGATTCTTTTTCTGTAATGTATCATTATAGTCAGATTTGGCTCTTAGCACTGCCTTCGCATCCTGAAAATGCAGATAATCTATTATAGATCTGTCTTCAGGTAATCATCTACCAGTGCAGGGAGCATTTCTAACTTAATCTGATAAAACAGGTGAGCTGTTGTGTGAGGCAGTACTCAACAAATAAGCTTCCTTTGCACCTAGATGAAATCAGTTTGGTTATTGTTCAGGGTGGCTGCAATGCTTGAATAACTGCTCTTTTAAAAAAGAGCCCTGAGGCATTCTGAGGACTGTCTGGCAAACTCAGAAATGGCGTTATAATATGGGTTAACGATACGGATTTTTTACATGGGAGCGGGTTAATATCACCCCTCTGGCAGGGAAAGGCAGCTCTTTGCATATCTGCTCTCCAGATGGAGAAAGTAGGCAATGCTGAACTAACCCAAAATATAATAAAATTCATGAGGATTTTCTTTATAGCTCCGTTTCAAACTTTGCTAAATTCATTCCTTCATAAGGCTTTCATCTATCGTCGCGGTCCTTCCCTGTGTGGCTGCTAAACTGTCAGGCTTCAATGCTGTCCCTGTTTTGCAGAAGTCAGGCACTGGGGATTAAGAAACATCTGCCAGGAAAAGAAAATAAATCAGAAAATTCAATAAGAAGTCATTGCTTCTGCACTTCCCATACCTTTCCAGCTTGTAAAATGACAAAATTCTTCATATTTTTTAGAGCATGGAAAACTATCAGGCAAGCAACTTTGTGTTTGCAGTGGCTGTTGCTGCCAGTTCCCTGTTGTTGTCTTCTCAACACTAGCACAGATAATTTTTTATTCAGTATTTTATGCTTTTTAAATTAAAAGGGCACAGAGCCCACAATAGGTCCAGGCCTTCGCAAAACAGACACAGAGTATTTGGGAAGCAGGTCAGCCTGCTCACACCTCTGCAGTTTGTCAGAGGTTTTAATTTTTCATTCCCTTCTCCCTTTGCAGTGGGTTGACAGCAGCAGACACCTCTCTCCTCTTCTGCCGTTACAAGAGGATTCTTGGTTTTGCAGCTAGGCTGATATCCAGGTAATACCGCTATAATTATAAATAAGTCCAAGCAGATGATGTTTGGTCACCTAAAGCATCTATCTATAGATCTTACACTGATTTTTATTTTTTTTAGGTGATTCTCTTACCTTCATAACAGCAATGTCACTGCTGTCGCAGATTTACGCCATAAGCCAAATGACTCCAAAAGAGTCGTTCAGCTGAGCTGAAATCCAGTTTGTGGTGTCACAGACTCTAAAAGGGAAGGGGACGCCTTTCTAATCTTCCTCAGTGGTTGGCTCGGGTGCTGTGATGAATTACAAGCCTGATTTTTCACTAATGCGGATGAGGCAGACAAGTCTGTGACAGCCTGAGGAAGAGGAATGATGCCTCTGGCCCCCAGCCTAGGACCTGGTCCACGTGATTATGGACCTGTGTCACCATCCTTACGGTAACAGGCATGCAAAATCTGAACTGGTGAGAGGGAAGAACCAAGCTGGTTCCATTTCCTTTCTAAGCAGCTGTTTGATTTCTGTTGGTCTGAGAGTAGTGCAACAGCAGCATCTCAGCCAGTCCTCGGAGAACATAACAGGCTTTCAAGCACCGCACTGGAAGTGATTTGCAGCTCCCTCTTTCTGACAGGGTCTAAGATCAGTTCTCTGCCAGGTGCTTCCAGCACACCCAAGGGAGCTACCGGCAGCTTTCAGCTCATGGTGCTCCTCATGGGATCAAGTGGCTGGGGGGAGGCTGAAAGAAAGATAGAAAGAAAGAAAGTACAGCTGCGTAGGTACGTGCCACACTTTCAACCTGAAACTAGAGATGCATTTTAAAAGGGAGAAGTCAAGTAAGTTAAAAATAAAGTTGAGTGAAATTAAAGTGCAAAGTACAAGGAAAAGGACATTAAGGTGTTGTGCTGGGTGTGGTATTGGATCTCGTACCCATTGGGGCTGGGTTCCCTGCAGGTACTGGGGAAACAAATGTTATTGTCTCCTCAGCCTTGAGCACCTCACTGGAGTTTCTGACTTCCTAAGCGACCATGGGTACCGAATATGAAAAAGATCATATCAAAAAGCTGCAGGAGCAGCGTATGTCCATGCAAAAGAAGACCTTCACCAACTGGATGAACAACATCTTCTTCAGGAATAATGTGGGTAGCTCCTTCAATATGGGGATTTTTTTTTTCTGCTTTTTGTTTTATTGATTTCACCTACTGTATTTTTTTATTTTATTTTTTACGTATTTTTCCTGCATATATGCAAGCGAGGAAAGCTTTGATTAACCAGAGTGCTCCAGCTGTATCTTTTACCTCACATCCGTCTCCATGTCTTCCCTGAGATCGGGATTCACCTTGTTAGACTGTATGACCCTGTCATATTGTGATCTATATCTTGGTGATCATCTCAGAGGAAGGTCTTTATTTGCCCTTCTTTTTCCTGTAAGTAAGGTGTCTGCAAATGTCTCCAAACCATGCTCAGTTCCTAATTGCCTGGCCAAAAGGTAAGACTTTCTGCTTTGCCTGATCAGTCCAGCTTGAGCTGCTGCTCAGTGGCTTTGAAAAGGTTGCCTGAAGTCTAACAGTTTCAGACATACTCCCATGCAAGTACTGACCAGTTCGTTTCCAGTCTCAGTAGTTCATGGTGATGGAAATGGACCTTGGTGACGCCAGGCAGGACCAGGCCTCCTGGTTCTGCTCCAGCTCCCCGCTCTTCAGTGATGTTTCGGTGCTAGGCGCCGTGTTTCCAATGTTTTGAGTTGGTGATTGGCACAAAGGCAGCCTCAGAGCACAACAAACTTCTGAACTTATTTTTCTTACCATGAGAGAGCTGCAAATTCTCGTTGTGCCGCCTGCAGAAAGTTTGGGGTTTATGGTGTAGAACGCTCTTTCTGTTTAGCTACAGGTAAATATATCTACTTTCTCATCTTAAAAACGCCTTCAAGTTCAAAGAGTAATGTGTCAGTCTTGGCTTCCTGCCCACTTCTTGTTCATGTATCATAAAAGCGCGGGGGAAGAGCCCACCAGAGCATCCCAGCCGCAGGCGGTGAGGCGCGGCGCAGCCGGACAGCCTGCTGGGGCTCCCACCGCGTCCTCCAGCGGTCCAGCCCGCATAACGTGACCGATCACCCTACAGGGCCCTGTGGCGGTCGCTGGCGCTCTGCTGACTGCTTCACGTCTAGCGTGAAGGACACTATTGGTTCGAACTTACTAAGCACCCTGTGACTGGTATCTTTACGAGAAGGGTGGCGCAGCAAAGCTATTAAAACTGCTGCTGGGTTTGGTATAAAGCAGGTATAGGAAGACTGTTTCTTTACAAATTTAAATGGAATTATTCTTCATTTATATAAGTGTCACAGAATATAACAGCTTAAACCATCTTTTTTCTTTTTTCTTTTTTTTTTTGGTAATAAACATAAAATTCTGCCTATAGTGTATTTAATATGCAAAAAGAAATTAAGTTGGCAACTAAACAGGGAGTTTTTCGTGGACATAATTGGTCAGGGAAAGCTGTAAATTCTTGTTCCACACACTGTACAGACTTAAAGTCTCTCTGAGTTGCTTTTACACTTTCAGTGTTTTCTTCTTTCTCTGGAGAAAAGATCTGTTAAACTGATTAATAATTGGTCAAAAATTAAAAAGCACATGTCTGCTACTTGTCCATTTGTCCCCCTACATGTAACTATTCTCTGAACTGGAAAAGTTAATACTTCAGGGGGGGTTTGTTTGTTTGTTTTTTTTTTTTCTGAAGACAAAAAGATTATTTGCCGTGATTTCAGAATCACAGTAAATTATTGTTGGATGTGTGGCGTGGTTTTATCGTCACTTCTTGATGGCTAGTGGCTTAAGGCCAAAAGGAAACACCCAAGTCGAGTTCTTGTTAGCTCCATACACACCGCGTCATGTTCTACCACCTAAGCACGAGTGACCTCACTACTGCAGCAACGAAGTACGTTTTTGTAAGAGATCTTAATCTTTTGCTTTGTTGGAGACTACCTAAAAAATACGGAGACGGGCGGTAGCGCAGGTCTCAGCTGGGTGTAACAGGCTTCATTGAGACTGTGGAGTAAAAACCGAGTTACTAAATGGGATTACCAGCTCAATTTTTATATGAAATGCATTGCTCAGAATAAAATGTTGGAAATATTAATTTGAATTGAAATAAAAAATGTCAGCACTTCTAAAATGTTTGATTTTGAAAATGCGGAATTATTTTTTATTTTTCAAAATCTCCTACTTTTTATTTGCTCAGTTCTGAGGCTGTTTTTTTTTTCACTTCAGCCTGCTTTCATAAATAATGTCAGTCCTCCTGTAAATCCATTTTCTGTGAATTAAGATTCACCACTTTTCACGTATGTGCACTGACATACAGAAGACTCGGTGAAACAGCAGGAAGGCGTTTGTTTGGTACTAGCAGTAGAAGGTTCTGTGGGCCAGATGTTCAGTCCGTATTGTCTGACTGGTCTTTGCAGGTAAATGTTGAGATAGTAGATATTTACACAGACTTGAAGGATGGCATCTCTCTCATGCAACTCCTGGAGCTGCTCTCTGGAGAAGCTTTGCCCAGACCAAACCGGGGAAAGATGAGAGTGCATTTTCTGGAGAACAACAGCAAAGCCATCACATTTCTGAAATCCAAGGTAAGTTAATATTGATATTAGACATCACAACAGCTTATGTATGTTACCAATTATAGCATTACGTCCATTATAATTCCCTGCTCTATTGCGCAAGAAGATATTCTTTGAAGACAGGCCAAGGTTTTTATTGAAAGAAGAGAAAAAGTAATCAGATTTGAATTTCTTTGATATTTGAGTAACAACTTAGAAATAGATAATGTTCCCTCCAAAAAAGTCATACCTAAATGAAGATGTACGGCATTTCTGTGTCTTTCTAGATGTTGTTTTCCCAGAATTTGGGGGACGGCAAATTTCATTAAGCAAAGGTGAAACTACCTGGTATACAAATGGAGATCTATTTAGAGCTCTGATTCTAACAGTTTCAGGAAGTCATTGCAGTGATTTTATTTATTCCAGTTTTGCATCCCTATTTCAGCCACATGTTAGTATATTTTTGGTTTTTTCTTTTCTGAGCAATTTATTGTAGACCTTTCTGGAAAATCATCACACAACTCTGTGGTATGAATTCCAAAGAAGCAGTGTGGTTTCATAGCAGAGATATAGGAAAGTATATAATGCCTGGATTTTTGCTAATTACGAAACAGATGCAATGGAGCAGGGGACTGCAGCTAACACCTGCCTGCTAAGGGTACGCACTGTGTAAGGCCCAGTGGCATGCGCACATCCAGGCTCTGCCAGCTGGACCAGCCAAGCATCACTCGTCCCGCGAGTCCAGGTCCAGCCTGCAGAAAGGGATCGTGCAGACAGCAGGAGCCATATAGCATGCTTGGACTTCTTGAAGAAGTAACGCCTTGTTGGCATAAACTACAACCCTGCTTGCTGCTCAAGTAATAGTGGAGAGGGCAGCCGTGGCTTCTTTAGTGAGATGCTTGTACTGTTTGGTGAGCCCAGGAGCTACGTACTGACCAGCTGACTGGAGACCAGACAGAGGAGATGGTCTCTGGGTTTGCCCTGCCATCACTCCTGAAATTGCATTTCTTTCCTCTCCTTAGCCACCAGTTTTCAAAACCCTTATAGGAACGTTCAGTCTTTGATACCATCACCTGTTTGTCAGGCTTTTGCTGAAACTCACCCTGGGTGCACGTGAGAGCTAAGGTGTGAACATGGGCGCTCGCAGGTATATAGACAAATGAAAAGGTCACGTAAAACCTGTTTCCTTAAGAAAACAGCCTGAACACACTCTTCAATGACAGCTTGTTACGTAGATGTCTCATTCAGCTAGCTGGACACGAGTACTTCTGTGCTGAACAGATACTGCTTTATTAGCAGGTGCAAGTAAAAGTTATTGGTCCTGAGAACATTGTAGATGGCGACAGAACCTTAATCCTGGGACTCATCTGGATCATTATACTTCGATTTCAGATTTCGTCTATCAAACTTGATAAGGTAAAACAGTATCTTTGTCTTTTTGCCTGATCAGAGTATTTCAGAGACTTCGTAGAGTTTCAGGCCAGCAAGGGCCATTTTGATGACGTTTCCCAACCGTTTTGACCATGCAGATCTTACAACATTACCTGGTTATTCAACCAGCAATTTCTAAAAGCAATTGAATTTGTTTTATGCTTTCTCGGAGACAGAAAACCGTAGATTTGAGATAGATAGGATAGTCATATTCCTCACTCTCTTCCACAAACTTTTTACCGGCTTTTGAATCCGGAAAAAATTCCCTGACAACAATTCTCTCTAGATTTGAACTGCATGCTGCTCCTTTGCTCTGTCTCTGAAGAAAAGTATTCTTTTTAAAATCATTTAACAGGTACTCTAAGTACAGCAAAAATAAGGTCCTATGAAGGTATTATGAAATCAGAGTTGTTAATTTCTAACATTAGACCTGGATACATTATATTTTGTTTCTGAGTTCTAGTTCCTGGCTAAAGGAAGCAAATAAACTGAGCTTTGCTTTCCATGTGATTTCTACAAACCTTACAGAAGAGAAACATTTTCAAACTTTTTAACACCTTCAACTCACTTTTACTTTAGTAGAAAACTTCTACTTGTATGTTAAATCATTCTACCTCAATGGCAGATACAGTCTGCAAGTCATGACTTTGAGGGGATTTGTGACTAGGACGGGAGTAATACAAAGTGATCTTTGGGAACATAAGCTTAAACCTGCTGATGCTACTTCTGTGTATAGTTCACACTGATTTTTCTTTTTCCTGCTTTTTTCACAGGAAGAATTTGGAGGCAGAGCTGACGTTCTGTTTGCCAATGAAGCCTTACTACTCTGGTGTCAGCATAAAACTGCCAGCTATTCCAATGTGAATGTGAAGGACTTCTCCAAAAGCTGGAGTGATGGACTGGCCTTCAATGCACTCATACATGCTCACAGGTAAGATCTGATGGATCAGTTCAGGAGGTGCCCATTGCTGTTTCTAGCTCCGGCACAAGTTGTTCCCGGGTCTGAGTTACAAGTACTTGTCAAGAAACTGTCAAATTGTCTCTTTTCCCTTTTTCACTGAAGACTCTCCTTTCTTAAATGAATATTTTCTGTCTGAGGAAGGAAGGGCCAAAAGCTCCTGCTTGGTAGTTCCTTTAGTTGGGTGTCAAATCAAATTTCACACATCTGAACAACACTGCCCATTATTTGGTTGTAGCCCCTCAGTCGTGTTCCTGTTGCCCTTTTGAAAGAGGTATTTTGGAGACTGGTTTTATTGTGTGGCCTTTGTGGGCACAGATACCTTCTGGTTCAGTTGTTACAGAGTAAACAACCTCTCGGTCTCTTTTCTTTCTCCCTTCTCCGGCCCTTTGAAAAAGTGTGAAGAAAACAGCCCAAGGCAGGAAAGAGAAACCTCCTGGGAGAACCTCGAACATTTCTTCTCCAGTGAACAGTTCTGCTACATCTTCTGGCAGGACACCACAGGGGAATCCTGCAGCTTCCCCAGCTGGGAGTCCCTTTCCAGAACTGCCTGTCTCGTGGGCTTTGGTCTTCACCCACCAGTGAAGAGGAGACATAAGTGAAGGGCAGAGATTTGCTGGGAGTGGTACATCCAGTTTTATAAGGGACAATTTTCTTCCTGTTACGGAGGCAAGGAGCAATGCTCTTGAATGAAGCTCAGGGTCAGGCAGAGTAATTTCAGCATTGCTGTCACATTCCTTAGTCTGATAAACAGTTTATGATCTGGAAGAATTTATGGCAAACATAAATCTTTCTTCCCCTCCATGCCCTGTTCCAATCCTTGCCCAGGCCTGATCTCATTCACTATAGCTCACTGCGGCAGGACCAGCCCATCAAAAACCTGAACAATGCCTTCAGTGTTGCTGAGAAAGAACTAGGAATCAGCAAACTGCTGGATGCTGAGGATGTGGCAGTACCCTACCCGGATGAGAGATCCATCATGACTTATGTGTCACTCTATTACCACTACTTCTCCAGACTGAAACAAGGCCAGACAATACAAAAGCGACTTACCAAAGTAAGTGCGTTGCTGTGTTCAGAACTTAAAAGCTAAATATGTACAGCTAAATTTATGTTGGAAATGGGTTTTTTTTGTGCCAACTCAACTTCACTGTCATTTGAAAATGGACATCAAGCGAATGAAATGGCACAGCCATTTGAAAGACCTTTTATCATCTCTTGAATCTTGAGAAGTGTCTGTAGACTCTCTGATCTCTAAAGGGGATTGCATTTGTCTCACTGAAAATGAATCCTTTTTTGACCTCAGTTTCTGTTTGAGAACTGATATGGCTTCAAGGCAGCTTAGGTATACAGAGCTCAGTAATCTTGGGAGGATTACTGCCAGGCAAAAGTAGACCTAGTCAACAATTTTCTGATTTAATAGGAAAGATGATCCCTTATTCTATGGGACTATTTTGGATTTTTATTTCCTGTGAAAGTTGTCCTCCTTTCCTTCTAACTCCTTAGTCAGGTACAAAATGGGGGGGTGGGGGGTGGGGAAAGACACGAAAAATGAGGGAGTGTAAAAGAAGGGGAAACACTCCTAGGGGGAAAAAAAACCCAAAGGTAAAAAAAATATCTACATACATTTTGTCTCATATATAATCATGAGTTATACAAAAAACTACTTGCATCCTGTTGATGGAAAACTATAGGAATTTTGTAGCTGTTCCAAAGAAGGCCACTTTCCTTAGAGATAATTTCTTTTCTGCCTTCAGAACCTTCAGAATAATCTGTCAAAATTATTCTCAAATTAATCGTCAAAAATACAAAAAAAAAATAGCCTGCAGAAAACCTACACACTCAGGATGGGTCCTACCTGAGCATCTGGAGTCAGGGAACTGCCTGTGCCGTTGAGAGGGGGAACGTATTGCTTAATGGGAGGCACAAAAATTCAAACTAAGACTTCTCTGGTGGTGATAAGGTGAAAAGCTTTTGCAAAGCAGGGTTTGCTCAGCTAGCAAAGTGGTCTGGGACAACAACAAGATGATCCCGAAACCTGTATCGGTTAACAGTGATGTTCTCTGAAGAGAAGCATTAGATCAGAGCAGGACTTGGGATTCAGCCAAAGACTGGGCATCAGTGAGGAGAGTGGGCAGCAGCATTTCAGCGGTCTACACGTCAGTCTCTGGATTTTGGCCAGGAGACATTATTTTTCTTCTGATAAACCTGAAAAAGTCCTTGAGTAACCAAGTATGAGTTAAAGGAACTATGAAGATCAAACAGGCCATAACTTTAGTATTATGGGAAAAAACAGAAAAAGCATGTCTTAGTCTGTCCTTTTTCAGTTCTTGCTGTGCTCCACTGACTTTTCCATTTTGTATTTATTCCTTCTTGTCTCTCTCTCTTTCCACTTACCGGCTTCTTTTTCTCTGTGCATCCTTCCCTATTTTTAGCCTGTCTCTAATACTACGTTCCTGTCTTCCTGCCCTTCTGACACATGCAAACATTCAGAGGGAGAACGAAACAGGTGTTAATCTCTTCATATCCTTAGTCCCCTCAAATAGACAGCTCTGAATTTAGTAATAGGATTGGGCAGGGAAGCCTGAATCTGTCAGGGAAGCCTCTGAGTTCAGACTAAGTCTGTGAGCAGGATGGCAGAGAGAATCAGCTCGTAGAGGTAAATCTCCTGTCCCCCCCCCGTCTGAGGTGACCATGCATTTGCTAGGATCTTTCAGCAAGAACTGGGTACGATGGCAGAAAATACAGAAGGGAGCCCTGGTGTCATGGGCTGCTTTTCCTGCACTAAAGGTTGGTGCTGGTTTACTCCTCTTCCCACACTGTGACCCTTACGGATTGCCCAGTGCGCTTTCTGTAGGTAAGAGCAGACCACCGCCCGCGGCGCGGGCCGCTGCTGGGTGCCCCCTCCCTTGCTAATGCGCCGGGAGCAGGCAGCCTGGCTCAGCCTTACACCTGCGGGCTGCGGGAGGGCTGCTACCTTAAGGGCGAGGAAAAAATGCAACACAAAGTAAGAAGACAAAGATGGGGAAAAGCGTGAAACGGGGAGGAAGGATGATTTCATTCTAACACTTTTTATTTCATTATGGATTTCATTCTACATGTTTGTTCCAGCGTTTACCTGAACTTGAAATAAAGGCAGGCCAGACCGCAAATGAAACAGATAAATGTCTTGGACTTGGAAAATTAGTATTGAGAGTTAACATCCTTACAACCCCCCTGTCTGGCTACAAGACGTGCTCTAATAACATATATAAAGAGAAACAATTCCAGCAGAAGAGACTGGTCAAACAGCCCCTTCTCACAGTCTGCTCTGGGCATGTGAGAGAACCAGGATCTTGTCAGATGGTCTCCTAACAGCCTAAGGTGGTGAAGCTAAGAGGGTGTCATTGCACATTGGATGGGATAGAGTTGTTTTGGGTTCAAGAATGAGTGGAAAAAAAATATCTGTTTTTTCCATTGTGAATTAAAAAGTCTAAACCCTCAATTTGGGATTCTTGCTTTCTAGTCAGCCCACATAGGAACTGCTGACGGTCTTCATATGCATGCTGTTTGTTCCAAAATTAACCTTTTCTTAAATAAAAACTGAAAAGAGACATTAAATAATATTTATCTGTGGTTTATGGAAGGTCATTCTAGGATTCCACCTGGCCTCAGATGTGACCGCTGTCATCACACTGGTATAAAAATGTGATAACTGTGGCAACCTGCTTGTCATATACTGTTTTCTGGACACATGTTCAACTATTTGAATCCTAAGCTTGGTTTATTAAGATGTTGTTTTCTGTTCACCCACCTTCTTCATTCTGCTTCTTATGTGGCTTGTAACTTCATATTCCCATCACAGGTCATATTCTTCCTGAAGGAGATAGATGACTTGAAGCTTCTATATGAGCAGATGGTCTCTGACCTTCTGAAATGGATTAAACAGAAGGTGACAGAACTGGATGGCCGTCACTTCCCCAACTCTCTTCAGGGAATGTGGCTGCTCATGGCCAACTTCAAGACCTTCCGCACTGTGGAGAAACCCCCCAAATATCAAGAGAAGGGCATGATTGAAGCTCATCTCTTCAACATCAGGACCAAGCAGAGAGCCAACAACCAACGGCCATACTTGCCCCCAGAGGGGAGGATGCTGCAGGATGTGGAAAAACACTGGATTATGCTGGAAAAGGCAGAGCACAACCGGGGAAAAGCACTACAGGAGGAGATGCTGAGGCTAGAAAGGCTGGAGCAGCTAGCCCAGAGGTTTTTGAAGAAGGCAGCCCTGCGTGAGTCCTACCTGGAAGACATGAGGAAAGTGATAGGGAAGCAGGACTTCTGGCCAGACAGTGCGGACAGGATGGAGGCTGCTAGTAAGAAGCTGGAAGCCATTGTGGCAGATGTGCTCCCCAGGAGGGAGCGCTTCACAGCTCTGGATGAAATGGCCGCAGTCATCAGCCAGGAGAACTATCATGGCAAAGATCAAATCGTGGAGAAGTGAGTGACACTTATGAGACTGTTGTAGTGGAGGCTGAGTTCGAAGTCTGTGCTGTGGTGGAAGAAAATGAATTGTAGCTAGGAATTGTAGCTCTGCTCCTTGCGAGTAGAACTGGCAGAAATATCTTCTACCTGTGAGCAGTTTCAGCAGATAAGACAAATGCTTCATCTTCTTTAAATCTATAATTTTTTTTTTCTTGACTGATCAAACCCTCAGGCTGATTTCTGGTGAAAAGTAATTTTAAGGTATTTTCATTATATATGAAAATGCTTGTTCTGCCAAAAATTCTATCTTCCATAAAAAAATGCTTAGAGGGATACATACTTTTTTTTTTTCAAATCAACACTTCCCCCCCCCCCCCCAGTGTGTAGTTTGGGGAGCTACAGAAGGCACAACGTGGATTGGCTCCAGTTTGGAGCAAATCTTGAGAAATTATAACTTCTGTGATTATGGATATAGCCTGATTTGGGAATGGCTAAGAATGCCACACAAATAACTACTCTTGGGGTATTTCAGTGCTTTTCCAATTTCAGACAAAATCAGAAACTTGTTGGAAAACTAAGAAAATTAGTCTATAAAAGAGTAAACCAGACTCTTTATGAGATCGGATTGTGACTCATGATATGGTTTAGATTAATTTTTTACTTTCAGCAGCCATTTGAAGTCTACTTCTTTTTTTCTAAGCCTTTCCATTGTGTCAAATGAAAGCAATGTAGGTTCTCAGGTATGAGGATCCATTAAAAAAAAAAAAAAAAAGTCTAAATCAAAAAAAGGCAATGACAGTTGATGTGCTAATCAAAATTCCTCTCCGTGGTCACACTAATTAGATAACAACATTGCTTTGATCTGTTTTGTGATCATGGCCTGTCCTCTTGCACTAGTGGCAAGAGTTGTGTGTGTTCATTTAGATCCCCTAAAGCTACAAGCACTGAGAACCTACCAGTGCCACCCAAGTTCTTTGGTCCAAGTTGGTCATCTCTCTCCCTTCCTTTGTAGGCAAAACAGCATTTCAAAACAGTGGCAGGATCTTCTGCATCAGCTGCAGAGACGACAACACTCCCTGGGTGCAATGCAGGAAATTCTGGGTCTCCTGAGGGACATCGATGCCATTATGGAGGAGCTGAAAGAGCTGCAGGTACTGAGCCCTCTCCACCAGCACACAGCTTGCACTGCTGTCTGCGTCCCTAAAAAAGCCCCCATGTTCCAGGGACTGCCTGGTGCTAACAAAAGATAAGTCTATCAGCTATAGAAAAAATACACCATTTTAACCTGAACGCTTAACTGTGCGTTTCAGTTCGTCATTGCAGGTAACCACATGAGAAAATCCAGGCTTTGCTGCGGGGGCTTTCCCTACTCAGAAAGCCAGATATGGTATTACAGGGAGTGCACTACAGGTTAGAGTTATGTAGTAAAACGAAGATGGGAAGAAATCTCACCTAAATTTAGAAGTGTAAAAGCAAAAAACGGAATAAAACAGCCTCCTGTTCCCATTCCACATAATTCTTCTGAAAGACCTTCTGGAAGTACTTCCAGTGGTTATACAGGTGGGGACCAGCTCAGGCATATGTCTGGCCTTCAGGTATCTAAACTTGTGAGAGTGAAAAATTCCACTGTAAATGCACAGTGATTGCTTTTAGTAAGAATTTCCAGGTGTTACCAGAGCATCAGAGTGCAAAGTCTTCTCTTTAGCATAGGAAATAACTGGTTTCGTATTGATTTTGTAATGGCAGGAGATATATATATATCCTTTTGTCTTGCCGTATCTTATTTAAGGACAGAAAAATCCTTATGACTCTGTGTTGCCTTGTGTTTAAGTTGAAATATATATGTTGTAGGAAGTTGGAATTTCAAATTAAAGAGCTATCCATAAGTTACAAATCTTTCTGTCCTAGTGTTAGTAAGCAAAGAACACCTAATGGTGGTAATGTTGGAACCAAGATAGCCTGAGGATATGGCAGAAGATTGGTAAGGAAAGATAGTGTCCTACAATAGGATTGATAGTTGTATCCATTGATACAGTTAGAAAGAGGACAGACTTTTAAGCAGTTGGTAACCTCATCAGCCATTAAATACTATGAAGTACTTATTTTCACTGCTTAGATAGCAAAGGCAAGTAAGTTCCTCAAACAACATTGCAGTCAAAACATACCGTAACATGGAATATTCTAGAATTCTCCAAACACACTGAAACAATCTGCCTACAGGTGGGTGTATAGCAAAGGGCTATTCCTTGTGCCCGTGAATTCTGGGACCTTGAGTGCTTAATCAATAGCAATAACTTCAGTGTGAAAACAGATGCTGATTTGGAGAGGCCATTACTTGCACTGCAGTAGATAGAAACTGCATTATTGCCATTAGCTAGTGAAACTGAAAGAAAAATATGATTCCTCTAACTAGGCAGTTTTTCAGCTTTACCTAGCTGACATCATTCTTTCACATTTAGAAGCTATGAGAGTCAACAGGAACCTTTCAGCTGATTTCTTTGTACTGAGCCCCTGGATGCACTCTCTGCCAATGCCTTTTGTTTCACGCCTTGTTTGCAGGTGTTAGTGAATTCCCAGGACTGTGGGAAGCAGCTCCTGGAAGCAGTAGATTTGCTGCAGAAGCACAACTTGGTTGACTCACAGATCTCTTCCTATGATGATCGACTGACACACATCACCCAGAGGACAGCAGAAATCAGCAAGGACAACACAGTTAAACCAGAAGTGCTTTATGCAAAAGTTCAGATGCTTCGCCAGCTGTATCAGAACCTTACAGCTCTGAGCAAGTCACGGTAGGGCTTTGCTTCTGGCTCCGTTCTTCCTGATTAGGACGACCAATCACTCCCTTAACGAGAAGATACAGCTTCCCAGCATTTGAAATTTTTCATTTCTCCATTTATAAAGACATAACACCACTTGAGTGTCTTGATTGTGGTTAACTGAAAGAGGTCACTTGCTTTCATAGCTGAAGAATAGCATCGTTCTCAGCACTTACCATGACTTGCTTTATGTGAAGTCTGAATAGCATGCGGTTCTCTCCTCCGCTCCTAGAGGAAGAGGGAATTGTAATTTTGTTTTCTTTGTTGTCTTGCATTAATATATTAATCTATGACAAAGAGGAATTAAAGGCATTCAAATTTTGGATTTTCTAGATTCTTCCGTGGTTATACTACCATTGTCTCCATGGGATCCTAATTCTGACTGTATATATATACTGTTTCTTTGTTTCAGAAAATCTCAGCTAGAAGAGGCTTTGAAGCTTTTTGAATTCTTCCGTGACTGCAAAGAGGAAGAATTGTGGATCTCTGAGAAATGTAAGCTAGCAAGAATGACAACACTGGGGAAAGATGTCAGCCAGATTACAGCCTCTATTCAGAAGCACAAGGTATCTTTCTTTGCTTTTCATTACAGAAAGACTTTAGAACATCTATGCCCTTCAGTTCAGTCAGTGCAGCCCTCAAAGTAAGCTGTCAAACCACTCGCTATCTCCAGTGTCATGACCAGGGTTTGGAATTTTTAACAAATGTATCAGGTAGAGATTCTTTCCCGAGAGGGGAAGGAAAAGGTAGAGAAGGAATACGCTTCCTAGAGGACTAGAAGTGTGGCTTCTAGTGAAGACACTGGGCTCCGTATTAGCTCACTTTGGATGGGAGGGGAAAAAAAGGTTGCTTGTTTTTGTTTTTCCACCCACATTTCCTGGCCAAGAGAGATGAGGAGAAAGAAAGAGATGGTGGAAAGACAGATACCAGTAGGCAGGATGGATAACATTGTGTGAGCTTGCAAATCCCTTACCATTTTCCCTAAGAGCTTGCTGTGGGCTAACACCAAAAGTTTAGCTATATGAGCTACTGCCTTCTTACAGCAAAGAATCACTGTGAACAAGTGAAGAGACCTGTGGACTTGAGAACTTGCGTGACAAAACTGAAACAGGAGACTATTCTGTAATTTTTAGTCTACATTTGTGTGCATATGTTTGTGTATTTGTTGCTTCTGGAAGGCGTAAGCCAGCTGAATTGGTGGATGACAAACAAGTATCTCCTTCAGAGAAGACTTCCTAACAAGCTTCAGATCAAAGGCAAAAAGGAGGGCAGTAACTTCTCTGTGGGGAGCCAAGGGGCAATCATCTCAGGGCTCAGGGAAGAGTTGGAGGCATGGATAAGACACAAGGCTCTCGGAGGCGTCTGTATTACAGTAGCAGAGAATAGGCCCAGAATCGGCCCCCCTCTTTGCTCTCAGCTGGGGGGGAGTGAGTTATGCTGACACATCTCCCGTCCTTCTGCTAGGCTCTGGAAGCGGAGTGCAATTCCCACAGGGCCGTGTGTACGGATGTGATGAGGAGGGGCTGGGAGCTGAGCCAGAAGAACCCTGCACGCCAGGAGGACATTCTGAGGCAGACAGACAACCTCCAGAAATTGTGGCAGAAGCTCCAAGATGAGGTGGCTGATCGCAAAAGCCGCCTGCAAGCAGCTGCTCTCATCAAACAGGTAAGCAGGGCTGTGCTGCAGTGCACGGTATGGGGGGCATGGATGTGGCTCAGATCTGCCCCATGCCCCCACAGTGCAGGGCAACAGTGGCAGGAAGCCCTCAGGTGTCAACCTTCAGAGAGATCTCCAGCAGCAGAGTCTCAATCCTCCTGCAAACCAGCCAGGCAGAAGATTGGAGCAGCTGGGAGTTGCACTAAGTTAAAAACGTTAATGGAAATAGCTCATGTAGCAGTGCTAATACAGAGTCTTTTCTGTGGGTGGGATCTGGGTAGCTGTGTGACGTTTTTCTAACATGAAAAAAAACTCGACCAAAAAGCAACAATGAAAAAAACGTCCGTAAGACTTGGGTCAACCATGAACTTCTCAAAGCCCGGGAAATGTTTGCCACTGCTATTCTGATTTACACTTTTGCACCTACAAACATTCACACATCTGCAAATAAAAAGCTCTTACAATAGCAGCCTTCACAAATCACATAACGTTATCTCAGGTATACTTACCCTCCTTCTCCTAAAGTTCTTTGCTCTGTCTGTTGTTCCCATGAGATGCCTGACCAAACTTAACAGCTTTGTTCTTGACAAAGTCTAAATTCTCTCTTAAGTTTAACATCATTATGGTGTTTTAGTTCTTCTTTTTCTTTCACTATAATAGGTTTTCTTTTTTTTTCTGTTGTACCTTTATTCTAGATCTCAATCGTGTTTTGCTTTTTTACAACCATAGCCAGGCAGTCTGCAAATTCTGGGGAAAAAAAAGAAACATTTTTTTTGTAGATTGAGTTCATTGTTCATTCTCGGACTATTCCTTAGAACTTTTAGAAAATATCTGTTGGAATTACGTGGTGCCTACCAACATCATACTTAGTAGGTTCTTTTTACCACTGCTATTAAGCACCGTAAAGTTTTAGTTAGTTTTTAAAGAGTTTGATAGGCAATTATTGAATCTGTTTACTCACTGTGATTCTGTGAATTACCTGTGCTTGATGTGATCATGAAATACATCATGAATTTAAAGCTACCTTATTCATAGCTTTCACAATACCTGGAAATAACCTTATAGCTATAGACCTAATAGTGTTTCTTCTTATTAATAATGTTCAAAAGAGGAAGGAGCTGAATATGATACTTTCAGGATGAATCCAAGTGTTTTCTTCCCTGTGTTCCTTCAGTACTTTGCTGACATCAATGAAGCAAACTCATGGCTGCGAGAAAGGCAGCCCCTTCTGGCCAGCAAGGACTACGGAAAAGATGAGTCGAGTGCCGAAGCGCTGTTGCATCGTCACTTGCACCTGGAGAAGGAGATCGCAGCCTACGCCTCTGAGATGAGACGCCTGAAAGAGCAGGCTGACATTGCAGCAGGGCAAGCTCCAGCTGCGGTAAGTGGATGAGGGATTTAGTCACATTTTGCTAAAGCATGTAAATGAAATGTGTAAAATGTTTTGATTTTTCCAGACTAGGATATTCCAAATGACCTAAACAGGAGCAGGGGTTTTTAATCCAGAAGAAATTTTAAGTGAGAATTGAGGCAGATTTTTAGATGACAAAGAAATTCATTGGCCACTTGTAGCTCACCTAGTGAGTGTTCTGTGAAATGCTAGAAATGTATTTGTCTACATTAGTTCCCTCTACCAGTCCTCACAAATACCTTCTCACTCTATTTGCATAACAGTATTAATTTAAATCAGCTTTGAAAGGCAGACATTTAATCTAAACATCTTTACAAATTCTTTCTGCATCCCAACGTAGCGATGAACCATCCCACAGCTCCAGGAGCAATTCGTGCCATCCCAGGATGGGTGTTTAAGACACATGAGGTGAAGTCAACGTCTGCAGATGCCCCTCTGTTCCGCTGACTGGAAGGGGAACTTTTGACTTGAATCAGCTCATTTGACAACAGAATTCAGGGGAGATGAGTGACACATTGCATAGCTTGTTTCTTTCAGAGTTCTATGGTCACTCAACGTTTAGCTAAACCTGTCTGAGAGCTATGGGCACCATTTTGGGTCTTTCCTTTACCTTGATCATTCCAACATTGATTTTTATTGGAACAGAAGTTTTATTGCTTTGTTATTAACATGAAAAAGAATCTGACAAGAAAGTATTGATGTGCAAATAAAAGCATTTATTCACTAGGGCACTCACAGGCTTTGAAATTGGAAATGTTCAGGTACTAAATCATCACTACAAACAGAACTGTGGGCATAGTTGACGCCCTGTTTTGTTGGCAATTTTAAGAATTTAAAAAAACAAACCCCAAACAACCTTGATGTGGGCAGAAAATGAAAATTTTTACTGAATCAATATATTTTAATGTGAGCTAAATGAAACTTCAAACAAAACTAAAATGTTTTTCAGTTATTTAGTTCATTCTTTCAGAATAAAACAAAGGAAACTGACTCAAACAAATACTGGAAATGTTTTGTTTGAAGGGTCAGAATGCTGTGGTTTGAACTAGCAAGGCCAAATTTTCCTTACATGTGAAATTTTTATCCGGATCAGGAGTATTCACCCACTGATTCTGTTAAATTTTACTTAACAGATAGTGAAGACGGAAGCCCCAAGTAACTTAAATCAAAAGACAGCAAAGCTGCTGTTCAGTCGAACCTGCGCAACATCTGAAACTGCATTCCCCGGAACTGCCAGTCCAGATGTTCATTTTCTTCCAGAGAATATCAGGAAGACCCAAGACGAAATAGATTCACTTTATGAAAATCTGCAGAGCATGGCTGAGGTATAGTATCTCCTCGTGTGCTTTGCAGTTCACAAAAACAGTCAAGTCCAAAGCAAAGCTAAGTGAGGTTAAAGTGCGGTGCTGGCTCCTGCTTTTCAGTTTAATAACGTGCCTCAATCCTGTAGGACTGCAAGGTTTGAGAATATCATTGCAGTTTGGTATCAAAATGTATTTTATGTTGGCAAACTTCCCATTTACCTTCTAGTCTTTTTAAGTGATGAAGACTGGATTCTTCTGTGTAATCTTTTCTTTCCCTAATGTTTGTTTGCTGCAGCTCCTAAATCTTTGGGCTGTTTTACCCGATACCAGAGAATAATAATAATAACAACAGAACAAACAAAACCAACATCAAGCCAAAAAAACGAAGCATAATCTGCAGTCTCCATTTATTACTTTTCACTCCCACCTGCCACAGTCTTGCCCCAAGGACCAACAAAACCATGTTGTGTGGGACTTGCATGCTGCTGAGGGGACTGAGGTGACTGCTCCGCCAGCAGCTGGCGGCCTGCCGGGGCTGAGCGCTCTCCAGCCGCTTCTCTTACGCCTTTAAACCGCTGTTGCTCTGGGAAGAAGAACTGTGATCTTAAGTTAACACGTTTGTTCTCTTTCAGCCGTCTGGCAAAAACGCTAAGCTGCTAAGCTACCAACTGGGTAGTGTAGTTTAAATGCAAGGATTCCCCCCCCCCTTCAAACAGCAAGGAGTTATTACAACAATACGTAAGTCTTCATCTGTCTTACAGGACAGAAAAAAGGCTCTGGAGGAGATGATTGGATATTACCGCTTCTGTAGCTCCTGTGAAGAATTTCAGTCATGGATGAAGGACAAAGAGAACATCTTCCGGACTCTCCAGCCTCAAGCAGACAACGTAGAGGTCATGCAGCAGAAATACCAGGTACCCCTTTTCCCTGCTCACAGATCACAGGATGAATTGGATTGCCCTTGGGACACTAGATAAAAGTTGGGAAATGCAGTTGTGAGAGTCTTTTCATTCGTTTCATCATATGGAATCATGTATAGATCAGGTATTTCTTTCATATAAACTAGGCCAGGCTTATTGAAGCCGATGTAATTATGTCCCTTCAACCTCTCCTTTTGTATCACAGTACAAAAGGACTTTTGTTATGGTTTATCTCATACCACGTGAAGAAAAATGCCAGATGATGGAAAGAACCCTGTGGCATGCTGTGTGCCAGTGGAGGGGATGGCGTGGTGTGGTGCACGGTGTAGTGCACGGTGTGGTGCACGGTGTGGTTCACAGTGCATGCTGTGGTGTGGTGCATGGTGTGGTGCACAGTGCATGGTGTGTGGTGCACGGTGTGGTGCACAGTATAGTGTGGTGTGGTGCACAGTGTGGTGCATGGTGTGGTGCACAGTATAGTGTGGTGTGGTGCATGGTGAGGTATGGTGCATGGTGTGGTGCATGGTGTGGTGCACAGTGTGGTCCACGGTGTGGTGCACGGTGCACAGTGTGGTGTGGTGCACGGTGCGGTGCATGCTGTGGTGTGGTCCACAATGTGGTGCACGGTGCACAGTGTGGTGTGGTGCATGGTGCGGTACATGCTGTGGTGTGGTGCACAGTGTGGTGCATGGTGCACAGTGTGGTGTGGTGCATGATGTGATGAGGTGCATGGTGCGGTGTGGTGCGTGGTGCGGTGCACAGTGTGGTGTGGTACACAGTGTGGTGCACAGTGCACATGTGGTGTGGTGCATGGTGTAATGCATGTTGTGGTGTGGTGCACAGTGGTGTGCACGGTGTAATGCACATAGTGATGTGTACGGTACACAGTGTGGTGTGGCGCATGGTGCATGTATGGTGTGGTGCATGGTGTGGTGTGTGGTGCATGGTGTGGTACATGGTGTGGTGCACAGTACATGGTGTGTTGTGGTGCATGGTATGGTGCACGGTGTGGTGCGGTGCACAGTGCACATGTGGTGTGGTGCACAGTCTGGTGCACAATGTAGTGCATGGTGCACGGTGTGGTGCGGTGCACAGTGTGGTGCACAATGTGGTGTGGTGCATGATGTGGTGCACAGTGTGGTGCAGTGCATGGTGTGGTGCACAGTGTGGTTCACAGTGTGGTCTGGTGCATGATGTGGTGCACGGGGTGTAGTGCGCAGTGTGGTGCAAGGTGGTTGGTGCAGGGTGCATGGTGCGGTGGTGCAGGGTGCAGGGCACAGGGTGCGGTGGTTGGTGCAGGGTGCACTGTTGGGTGGTTGGTGCAGGGCACAGGGTGCGGTGGTTGGTGCAGGGTGCAGGGTGCGGCAGTTGGCGCGGGGTGCAGGGTGTGGCAAGCCGCCGGCTGCAGGAGGCCGCGGGCGGGCCGGGGGGCGGCTGTGAGCGCGGGAGCCGGGCGATGCTGCGCGTTATTAACAGCTGCGTGCACAGAAAGCACCCCCAGGCTCTGCGTTCCTGTATCTTTTCTATTTTAGAATTTTCTAACGGAACTGGCTGCGGGCAAAGGCCGGCTGGGAGAGATCGAGGACTTGGCTGTGAAGTACGGGCAGGCCAGTCCCAGCAAATATCCCCAGATCCGGATCTGGCTGGAAACGATCGCCCGCAGGTAACGGCTCTGCCGGTCACCAGGGCGCTGCGGGCGGGTGCGGAGCGGCCCGGTCTGGCCCGGTCTGGCCACGCGGAGCCACCGTCCCACGGGGCGCCCGGGGCGGCTGGCGCCCACAAAGGGGCCCGGGGCCGGGGGCAGCCCGGGGCAGCGCGTCCCCGCCGAGCCGCGGCCTGAGCGGGAGGGCCGGTGGCGGCGCGGGCCGGGCCGGGCCGGGCCGCCGGGGGTGAGGCTGCGGGAGCGAGCGGGGCCGGTGGCCGGGGCCCGAGGTGAGTGCCCGGCCGCAGGCTGCCCCGCCGCCCGGCTGCGTCCAGGAGCGGGGGCTGCTTCTGGGCCCGCACAGGTATTTAAACTGCAGCAGTTCGCGTGGGTGTGTGCTGAAGTGGGGTGTGAATCTGCCCCCGGGCAGCAGTGATGGATTCAGAGCAGCTCCATCTGTGTTGCACCGTAGCATCTGATTTTGTTCCTTAAACACCAGGGTGAGGGTGCCTTTCACAGCTGTTGAGCGGGACTCAAACCCTGTTTGACTTCACCAAGTGTATTTAGTACCTTATTGTGTGCATGCTCCCGGCACCGTGCCACCCAGCTGGGGCCAAGAGGCACAGCCAGGTCCTCATTTTGACCACTATTGTTTATTTGCATCATGTCCGGCGTGTTCTGGTCACCTGAACGGGATCCCCTTGCTTGAGATGGCACTGAGATGAACTTTGAGGCTGTGGAGCAGCGCTAGTGTTCACCCCCTCAGCCCACTGGAGTCCTGCTGTAATCTTTATACGAGAGTTTTTCTGAATGGAAAAAGGATATAGCTCATGTATGACAAAGGCTATACATTGAATCTGCTCTTCTAAGTGAAGGCAAGTTTTGGGGTAGTGGCAGAGGCTAGATGCAAGTAATCAGGTTATTCCTCTCCCAGGTGGGAACGCATGGAAACTCTCAAGGAGGAGAAGGGCTCCGAGCTGATTGGAGTAGCTGATGTGAGGACATTTCTTCAGGACTGTCAGAGCGTAGGAGTACTTCTGCAAGACAAGATGGTCCAACTCGGGGGTCTGGAACTAGGGAACTCACCTGCTGGGCTGGAATCAGACAAGCGTAAACTGTCTACAGTTCGAAGAGAGGTCCTGGTGATTGAGAGGAAAATTGAATACTTGAGGAGTGTTGCAAAATCGTAAGGAAACCTGCTCTTTGTCTCCATATTCTTTGCTATTTCTCTAAGATCATGTTGTAAATTATGGCTATAAAGAGAATGAGCAGCTTGTGAAGTTTCTTTTTCTAGCAACATGAAGAACTGACTTGCCTTAAGTTTTCTGTGCATTCACAATGGGAATGAATCATTGAATCACAACAGTGTTAGAGGCTTTCACAGGGATGCACTTTCTGCATTACACCATATTCTCACTGGTATTTCTTGCTTTTGTGGAACATTTGTTGCCTTCACAGACTTTCTTGTTGATGGAAATGTAAATACCCATATCCATTCCTTTTAAAGAGTATTGGTTCAGTCTAAATGCCTGAAGGGTTCATCCAGTTGAGTGTATTTTATTTCCTCTTGTAGGATTAAGGACACTAACCCTGCGGAGAGCAGGGCCATCACTGAGCAGGTGGAGAACATGGAGAGGCTCCTGGCAAAGCTCAGGCTGGAGATCCAGAAGAACTGGAACATTCTGCAGCAGGCCCAGGATCAACAGTCCTTCCTGCAAGAAAGCTGCAGGCTCTTGCTGTGGGCAGAAGGCATTCGGGAGAAACTGAGCAGTGAAGAAATGGGTGTGGATCTGGTTTCTGCAGAGCAATTGCTGAAGGAACATCAGGACCTGCTGAAAGAAATTAGGTCTCAGAAAGAAAGGTAGACAGATTCTGTCAGGGTGGGCAGAGTGGGGTGATAACAACAGTACTGTGAAAACAAAACCTGTCTATCATGTACATCAATTGTATATGAAAGTGACAGTGAGAGTTTATTCAGGTGCTTTTGTAACAGTGTCAAAAAGAAACTCTGAAACACAAAATCCAGTCAGCTTTTGCATACTTACCCTGATGGCTGATGGAGGGAGAAGGAGGAGCTGTATGTTTGGAGTAGTACTCCACAAGCTCTCCTGACACGCTTGGATAGTACCATCTGCACTTTTAGTTGCCCCAGTCCTTCTCCTCTCAGGCCTTATGCTTCCAGTTGCCATCATCTTCCGATCTCCTTCTGTACTGTTACGAAGCTCCAGATACTGTTGGTCCTCCTCCCCATGGGAAAGCCTGCTTATATGGACCTTTGGTCCAAATGGGGAAACCTCGCTGCTGCCTCCAGCATGTATCCCTGAGCAAACAGCCAGCTGCACTTTGTAGTGCACATCAATGGCTAGCAGGAAAGGAGGGAAAGAGAGGGGGGGAAGCTAATGTCTAGGCACTGCCAAGGGAGCAAAGAGCTGTGATGAAAGAGAATTCATAATTCCTTCATGCAGTGAGGTCTCACTTTTTTTTTTTTTTTGGCTCTGGGAAGATTTGTGCAGCTGGAAGAGCTAGGGGGCAAAGTAATCCACCAAAAACCCAGTAACGGGAGGACCGTAGATGTCTACCAGTCCATGGAGAGGCTTGCCAAGGAGTACAAAGAGCTGGAGAAAATGTGGGAACAGCAACGGAAAAAGCTGCAGGACAGCCTGGAATTGCAGAAGTTCAATAGGGAGGGAGACCGTATCAATGCAGCCCTCTCTGGCCATGAGGCCTTTCTCAGGGGGGATGGCCTTGGGGTATGTACAGCAGCTCATTTTATTTTCTCCTACTTCATCTTCCCATCCAGGGAGTAGCAGCAAATTTCTTAATTAGATCTGTTTCCTCATTCTTATGGTCATGGAATTTTAATACTTGGAAGCTAGACTTTCAGGTTCTTATGTTCTTACTTATCTTAATGAGAGCAAAGCTCATTGTCTCTCAGAAAAAAAATGTAAAACCAGCTAGAGTTGTGATTTGTCGATGTGTTTGTACGTGTCAGATGGTTTATATACAATTGCCTCGTTCGTTTGGTGGCTAACCATTAAAAAAAAGGTTCAGCTTGAACATAATTTTTTTTGTGTGTGAAGTAAAAACATGACTTTTAAAAAACAAAGCTTTTTCTCTTTATTGAGTATTTTAAGAATGTTAAAGCAAATGAAGGAAAAAACAAATGCAGGCAATATTCACAAGATCAGCGAAGGAGGAGGTTGTGTCATCTTTTCTGTTTTCAGCTGAAACTTCAGTGCTTTTGGGTCAACTGGATGGAATAATGCATAGTTATGGCTTTTTGTATTGCATGTCCTTAGATGCGCCAGAGTGCTGACATAAATTCAGAATGCAGATTTTCTTAAAAGGTGAAAATGGAATCATAATGGAAACAAAACAGAGGAACCAGATATGATACAAACACCAACTGCTTGTTTGTGGCCCTGAACATCCTTAGGGACATGCAAAATGTACTGTGTATCTCCTGCCTGAAAGAGATGGGGGAAAATAAGGTCCAGGATTACTTTTCATTGCTACAGAAACAACACAACTAAGAAAAGACTTGATCAAAATTTCTTTCTTAAAATGCAGGATCATGTAGATGCTGCTCGAAGCCTACTGAAGCAACATTGGGAATTTGAACAACTGCTAATGGCACTGAAGAGACGAGTTGAAGCACTTAATGAAAATGGGATGAACCTAATAGAGAGCAGGCACTTTGCTTCTCACATGTGAGTCCAAACTCTTTTATTTAGCTTTAGTTGATCCAGTGTGATTAGGGTGAGATGAAAAACTTTCTCAGAGCCAGGATTTAGTTGACCTACAAGCTGTGATCTGCTGGGTGAAGGAGGAAAAGGGATTTTTTTTTTTTTCAGAAAGATACAGACTTCCTATGCTCTCAGGAAAAATAAGCTAAATGCTTTAGGTTAGAAGTGGCATTAGACAGAATGCTAGAATAATTCACCTTGTATCATAAATTACATATAGTGTTAAAATTTCTTTAATGCAAACTCATTAAATGCCGACATGAAACAGATTTTCCTTCATTTATCGGTATCACATATTAGAATTAATGTTTTCTGTTAAAAAATTACAGAAACTTCACGAGAAAATAAGTCATCAGGAGTAGCTCCTTCTTGTTTTTGTTGAAGCTGAACTGTCATCTAATTCCTTTACTCCGCTAGAGCCACTAGCATCTAGTAAGGGGGCCTCTGTATAAAGAAGAATTAGAAAGATAGGTTCAGAGTTGAGCCTCTTGGGTCAAAAAGACCATGTTCTTGTGATCACTGGTGATGTCTTCAAAATTCCTCCACAAACCTGCAAAACTGCTCTTAAAATCTGATTTCTTGCCACCACTATCACCGTTAGAAGGCCATTTCAGAGCCTCATTGCACTTACATCACAGAGAAAATTATTAATCAGAGTGGAGTATTTGGGAAAGAGAAAGGTCTGGGTGTTACAGTCACGCATACATGACTGCAGTTCACTAACGTAACTCAGCCGTACAAAAGGAAAATCCAGCGCAGCTGGCAAGTGCTCACTGCTTTCCAGATGAGCCCAGCATGGTCATGGGACAGGGCCATCGATCCCTTCCTCCTGTCAACAGAGGTGTTGAACTAGACACCCTTTATATCATAGTCATGACTACAGTACAACCAAGGGGAAGCAGTATGACTAGTACTGCATTGGATTTCCTGTTTTTCTTGGTAGTATTGAAGAGAGAATGGTCACTCTCCAGCAAAGGTGGGAGCGGCTGATACAAAGCAATGACAAGAGAAAACAGAGGTTGTTGGATTCCCTACAGCTGCAGGTAAAAGAACTAATACTGCAAATTTGCTCAGGTGTGTGCGAAGTATTTTTACCCTTTGCCTTAACATGGGACAAATCTCAAAATGCTCAACATTCCTACTGCAGCTCACTTTCTCTTTGGCTATGAGACAGGATTTCAATCTCCAGGGAGCCAGTGATACACTGATGATGAATCTTCAAAGCCGTGACCATAGCAAAATTCCAAAACAAAACGGGAGATACCGAATGAAAAATATGAACAGAATGTTTCATCTGCTGGATAAGTTTATTCTGTTCATTACGTATTATTGTTAATAATTTGGCACAGTTACTTCCTCTAACTGTACTTTTGACACCAAATTTAGCTTCCAGTGCTGGGATACAAAGTTATACTGGAGGATTGGACAATTACGGATGATAGTCTATCAAAAATGAAAACCTTCACTGACAATTAGAGGCAACAGATCAGTAAATGTGGTAAAAAAGAGACAAAGAGGTACTACTCCAAGGGCTTAAAAACTAGTCAGTGGTTCAAGATCATACGTCTTCAATTAAGAATTTTGATAATGTAGAACAACTTTTACAGGAAAACATGAAATACATGTTACACATTTTCTATATATATTCACACATACATAAATATTTTTCTATAAATCTATAAATGTACAGGGTTTTTTAGGGGAAAAAAATCAGGCTTGATCCTAACAGCAAGGATTGCACTGTACACCCACACAGAATCATAAGTTAAATTGATACAAATCCTGTTTCTTTCTCTAAGGAGTTTAATCGTGACGCTGCAGAGCTTTTGATATGGATGGAAGAGAAGTATAAGATTGCATCAGATGAATCCTATCGTGATCCAACAAATGTTCTACGCAAACTGAAGTGGCATGAGGCTGCTGAGAAGGAAATGATGGCTAATGAGGAGCACTTCACCACACTGATAAAGGTGAAGGCAGTTTTGGAGCCAAATTTTCCATCTTGTCACAAATTTCATAGATGATGATTTGCTCAACAAAATGATGTGCCATGTTTCTTCAGAAAGGAAGTCAACTGATTCAAGGCAACCATTATGCTGCAACTTCTATCCAGGAGAAGATGTCAGAGCTTCAAAAGAAGTGGAAGGAGTTGTATGGCAAGATGATAGAGAGAGGCGACAAGCTGAGACAAGCTGGGCAGCAAGAACAGCTCATGGAACTGCTCCAGGTGAGGAGGTGATGGGGAACAGAGGGGAGGAATGGCCTAGGAGCCTGGTTCCTCTGTTGTGTGGTCCTTACAAAAAAGTGCAGAATACCATTGAGAAAAATGTGTATTTTAAGGTGTCCATTTTCTCTGCAGACTCAGCAGAGAAAACCCAATGTAACGCTGACCAAGTTCACTCCAAAGCTATGAGCAGGGTAGCAGTGCCAGCACCGCACCAGGCCACAAAGCTGTTGAACTCTCTGGCCACCCTGTACTGGGAAAACAAACAGAACTCTCTGCATGGGTCAGTGCTGTGCAAACATAAATGCTTGCTTGGAGTCAGTTCAGAGGCTGGCAGCATGGCACTGTGTTCAGTCCATTGTCATCCAGGCGAATTGTATAAGAGGAACAATGTGCTGTGAAGCTGTTTAGGTACCAGTGTATCATAGGACTGCTGTTGTGTTGTAGCTACCGTCTGAAGCCTTTGGATATTGTTTGATTGTTTGGTATTAGGTCACTGAAGATAGTTCAAAGAGACTGTTTTTAGCAATGTGCATTAGTGTCTCGGAGAGAAGAGTGCTCCAAAATAGCGAGCAAAACAAAATACTCCCATGAGATGCCTCTTAGAGGTACCTGGCCATCATGTTACCGAGAAACGACATATGGATTTAAAAATTGTGTCCAGGAAGCTGTCATGGGAGGTGCCGAGTGAAAGAAAATGATGTTGAAAGGTCAGTATGAGTGTGCTGTAATTTTTCCTGGCAGGATGCCAAAAAGAAGATAGAGAAAATCGAGAAAGTTCTTCAGGAATCTGAGACAGGCCATGATTTACGCTCCAGCCGTGATCTGCTCAAGCAGCACAGACAGCTGGAAAATGAGACACGTGAACTGGCAGAGAAAATGAACTCTGTTGTATCTCATGCGAGGAATATGGCCACCAATCACTTTGACTCCCAGAGGATTCTGGATGAAACACAGAAATATCTGAAAAGGTGAGTTGCCACTCTCTTTTTGTCTCCATCCCTTGTGACAAATAGAATTTTTTGTTCTACCTTCTAGAAAATGCCTTTCAGTTGATTAGGTTTAACCCATACTGAGGAATGATTTTTCTCCCCGGTTGTACCACAACTGTGTTTTGATCTGCACCTACACAGCTGCCTGTTGACCTGCCTAAACCTTTATTACTGGACCTTGCTTCTTGCCTGCTGCACTCCTCCTCTAGTCCTCTGCTTATCCATAGGTCACCCAGAGCTTTCTAGGAGGTGCAGTGATCCAGCATTCAGTAGTGACTAGTTCTTTAAAACATCACAGGACAAGCCTAGGACTTCAAAAGTGTAAATGACTTTTCCTCAGCTTATGTCTAGTGTTACTGTATAAGTCTCCTTGCTAAAAGTAGCCTTCTGGAGAACGGATTCTTGTATGGGCATCCAGCACTAACCATTGAAATTTAATTGCAAAGAGTTGTCCAGTGTTTTCTAATCTTTACAGTGGTATCAAGGCCTAATTCCCTTGGCTGAATCAGGATAAAACTTCGTTTTAATATACATTTAATTGGTGGCCCCTAGGTTTGAGTCTTTGCAAGCACCTCTTGATAAGAGGCAGAAGTCGCTGGAAGCTGCAGTGGATCTCTACGAGTTCTACCATTATCATGACATGGAACTGAACTGGATTAATGAGCGATTGCCTATTGCCCATTCCACCAACTGTGGGAGGTCCTTGGATGCGGCGCAAAGCCTGTTGCAAAAACACAAGGTAACTCCTTTAATGAAGTGTATTACAGCATGTTGGCATGTTGCCTTTCACCTCAGCCTGCAAACCAGCACCTACGCAATTCTCTTTTACCTTCAGGAAGGTCATTGCAAGCAAAGCGGATTGCCACACTTCCAATGAGTACATTCACTGATTGTGGCGCTTGCCCAGCTAAAATGGTTCCAGTTGATTGAGACAAGTCAGAAGTGTGATGATTTGCAGAGCAAACATGAAATTCCTGTGGTAACTGCAAAGTTTGTCGTATTTTGCAGTAGTAGTCTGGGAAATTTTGTAGCTTTTCCCATTAGAAGTGGATGAAAAGCTGGTATACCTGACACTAAATAGAAAAACCCGATTGTTTTGCTTTGTGAGTTGATCTAGGTTGGATACTTTGACTGTTATACATCCTATTTTGGTTCTCTGCTTACTGCTTCATTATACATGCAGTCTTGAGGTTTGTGCATGCTAGACTCTAGGAGAGCATATAACAGCCATTTAATATTTATTTTAGTTCTGTACTGCTTGTAAAATGCTTTGAACAAGCTGCAGTCAACATACTTATAAAGACAGGTTAACACTGATTTCTAGAGAGTCTGATTCTTTGTAGCAGTTCCTACCACCCGAGGGGCACCTCAGAGCTGCCCTGCGCCACAGACAACACTGGATTTTGCAGCACTTTGATTGCAAGTTCCATGAGAAAGTTTGTAAGAGCAGCTGGGAGGCTTTATGGAGCAGGAATCTAATGATTTTCATGGTACTGTTGACAAATGTCTCTCTTCCCATCTTCCTCCAGCCCATTTGTCTTCTGGGATATTTTATTTTCCCATCAGCAGCTCAACACTCTTCTGAAACCCTCAGCTTTGTGTCTCATCCCTTGTCCTGCTCCATCTCCCAAACCTCCCCGGCTGCTGGGCAGGGGAAGGGGTAAGGAGAAGGGGTAGGACCAGGCCAGAGCACCAGGCTGAGGACTTCAGTAATGCTGAGGGTGTAGGGAAGTTAAGGGATGTCTGCTGCCACAGAATTTCAAACAGACTCTTAGCTCCTCCCTCAATGGCAGCACAAGAGCAGAGCATTTTACAAGCAGGGCTGGGACTGGTGGCTGAGGCTGCAGCTGTTGTAGAAACAGACAGTCCTTGTGTCCACTAGCTATATACTCTGCCCACTGTCACAAGCTGCCAGCTTTGCTTAGGACGAGGACCACACAGAATTTCTTTGTCCTCGCATACCCTTCCTATATTCCTATTTTTTTCTTTTATGTCATTCCCAGGAACTGCAGGCAGAAGTGAACGCCCACAAACAGCAAGTCCAGCGGGTCCTGAATAAAGGAAGAACAATGGTTGTAGGCCAGCATCCATCAGCTCAGAAAATAAGTGAGAAATGCCAGGAGCTTGTGACTGCCTGGCAGGGCTTGGAGGAGTCCTGTGAGAAAAGGATGAAGCAGCTGCAGCACTCAGTTGGCTTCCAGGAGGTACAGATTACAGCAGTGCTTACACAGTAGCTTCTTCAGACAAAAAAGAGGACCAAAGTTTTAACGCGACTAACAAAACGGCTTTGCTGGGACTTGTATCCACTTCAGTTGCTTGAGGCCAGACTGATGAGAGTGGAGGGTTGGGTTGCATAGCTGAATGCAGCCCCCATCTAGACCTGCTGCCCCAGAGGTCTGCCTTGGACTCTGTACCCATCCCTCGTGGCTGTGTATAAAACACATTTCTCCTGCTTGTAGCTCCTTTCTTAAAATCTTTATACAGCCTGAGGCTTTGACTTAAGTAATGCAATGGATCCTGAAGTGGCCCTTCAGACTGGAGAATTATGACAAGGAAATTGGAAAAGAAGGGATCTCTTGTGCCATCCAACCTTTACCTGTTGCAGACAACAAAATGATAATGAGAAATTGATAACACTCTTTCACTGTCAGAGCGAGTTAGGACTTTTGGCACTATTATTTTCAACAGGATACTGGACATTTATGTTTAGCTTGTTTAAAAAAAAAAGGAATGAAGTATTTATCTCAATGATCCAAGTTTTCTGCCATCAGTGAGTCATGTGCAGTTATTCAGATAACACATGCATTGTTGCAGACATAAACAGCATTTGCGCAGAGTTCATAGGCCCACCTAAAGTATGTTCTTTGGGGAAGCTGATCATCTCTCTGTTACTTCCTCCGTCTATCAACAGCTGTACATACTACAAGCTTTATGAAGCCTGATTCTTATAGGTGATTCAAACTTATCAGGAAGGGGAATGAGAAATATCACACTGGTATTATACAGTTAGCCCCTACCCTTAGTGAATAAGGTAAAGGAAGTCTCAAGTAAGGATAGTCGTGTGAAGAAAGTGAGACAGCTTGAAACTTACTGCCAGAGCGTTGAGGCCTGGAGAACACCTTAATTATCCTGCCACAGTCTTCCATCTGTGGCCTCTTTCATCTTAATATGATTTGACAGAACAGCGTGGAATAGTAGTTCTTGGGATTAAATAGTCTTTATTTGTTATTCAGTAAAAGATCACAGTAAATCCTGCAGTGCACCCTCCATTTAGAATTTATTAGGTCCAAAAAATTACTTATTTTGAAAGTTAAGGTCAAAACTAATTTACCTTCTCTTTAACTGATAGTTTCTAATGAATACTGCAGACCTGGAGGCTTGGATAGCAGAAAAACATCCACTGGCAACAAGTAAGGACTATGGTAAGGATGAAGATGGAACACTGAAACTGCTCAAGAAACATAAGGTATTTCTCTGCTTAAATTCTGTACACAGGCTAGATCTTCTGGTCTGTCTGTGGTTGTAAAGTTTTTTGGTACTTAAGTGTCCAGCCATCTACAAGATATTTTGCATTGATGTATGTCTACATGTGAATAGACAGAAGAGATCAATGCAGTTTACTAATCTGGTTGGAAAAGATATAGTTTGAGGAAAAAGGAGAATGGTGAATATTCTCATCTTGTTTTCCTGAGGCCAAAACTGACTATGATTTGATACCTGCTTTCTAGTCTCAACAGATGCATGCAGAAGCCTTTTTTTCCCCCCTATAATCAAAGATGAAAATAGACTATAATTTCAGGAATACTTTGCCTAATAATGCATCACAAAATTCCAGTTGTCTTCGTTCACCTAATTTGTTTGAATTTAGGTACACTTTTTTTTTTTCAAAAAAAGTTTGCTGGAGAGTTATCTAAAGTTGATCAAGTTTTGGAAACATCACATGCTTCCAGAAAAATTTTCTCTTCTTTAATGTCTCAATGATTACACCATAGGCGGGTGCAGAATTTCAAACAGTGGGTGTCTTGAACAACTGACTTTCCATCCACTCTTTTCTCTGCCAGGCACTGGAGCATGAGATTGCCATTTACCAAAATATGATGAAAGAACTGAGTGAAAGTGCCCAAACTCTTTCTCTTGTGGGCTCCATCCAGTATGTTGAGGTTGATGCACCAAAGGAGCAAGTTCATTCAAGACTCCAGGAGCTGCAGGAACTAGCAGCAGTGAGGTATAAACTAGAACTGCCTCTTGGATCCTAGGTTTGATGCAGAGCCCACTGAAGTCAATGAAGGATTATCTCCAGTTACCTCACTGGAATTTAGATCATATCCATTATGTCCTCTTTTTTTCAAGTATTTAGGGAATTGCTTGTTTCTATATTAGAGTTCTGTGCACCTGTGAGCTTTTCATTATTGCTAAGCAAGAACTCTACATTTTATTCTGGAGTTTTGCTACATATTAAGGATTTCAGGGCCCCAGATTTCCTCTTTGCCCTTCATCATCTTTGTGTAAATTGACTTGAGATGCCAGATTCTTACTTGCCTTTGTGGTATTTGGAATCTGCTGTCAAAATGAAAAAAATATTTTTAAAAGGTTTCCTTAATATTGCTTGAAAATTTCTTATTTCATTACATAGCAGAAGGAAGACAATCACAGTTACACTTATCTTTATGCCTGGTGGCTGCACTAATGTAAGAAGGGTTTTACTCTTGAATGAGTTGTTTACTTTTCATTTCACTTCCTTTCTATTATTGTTACATTAAGATGTTTACAACAGGACAGTTTGCTTGTGCATGGGGTTTTTAAACACTTCGGGTTTGTTCTCAGGAAGGAAAAAGTGCCTGAACAGTTTAGGTTTTTCCTCCACAAATATTTCACTCAGAAAAGGAATGGGGCTGTGCAACCAGAATAACGTATAGATGAGTCTGAATACTAGAATAATTAAGCCTAGAGGAAATGCCAAGCATCAATAGAAAAACCTGTGAATGAAAAATCAGAAAAAGAAACACTTAATTGAGAAATATCAAAATGTTTCTGTGTGTTGAACACAGAGATGTTTAGCTTTCATTCATGCTTAATGCTAACTTGGGTCTCATGGTGCCTTATTGGTGCTTTGGTTTGTACCTCTGATCTGCATTCTGCTTGGCAGGGTGGACTTTTTCATCAGGCTACATCTCTTGTGATATCAGAGCATTTGTGAAGCAAACAGGGAAGCCACGTTCATCTTTTCTGGAACATTTGCATAATGGCCAGGCAGTGTTAGCAGATGGAATATTGATATTTTATTTACTGTGGAAGGCCTGTAACATGTCAGGCTGTATTGTAAGAAACTCCAGATTATCAGAAATATGCAGCAGGTTGCAGTAATTTTGCTGAACAAGAAATATGAGCAGAATTGCAAAAAATGGATTTCATAACATTTGCCTTCCAGGCACACCATCCTCCATTAGAAAGATTGCCTTCTCATTTTCATGAGTACTGCAGTTACTTTTTGAAAGACAGATCAGGACAGATTTGGGGGGTGGGGGGGAAAGAAGGGCATTCTCATGGGAAGAAAAAAACCCAAACAAAAAAACAAAACCAAAACCAAACATCCCCCCCCAAAAAAAAAAACCCAAAACCCCAAACCAGGGAGAGAGCTCATGTAGGCACAGTGCTCTTCTGGGAAACTCAGCCGATGAGTCTGATTGAGTTCCAATCTTGAGGACATAAGTCAGCTCTTACATTAATGAGAGTGAGTCTTGATGGTGAGAGGTTTTGGGGATTAGTAGGAATAAAGTTACTGATTGCCCTCCTTTTATATTCCCTTGGTCTAATTGTGTTGTCTTGTCTCCTTCCCCCAACAGAAGGAAGAAGCTGGATGACACTCTTACCTTGCATGAGTTTCTACGAGAATATGAAGATCTGCAAGACTGGATCACTCAGCAGAAACAAGTAGCCGGCTCTGAAGACTACGGAAATGATTATGAACATGTCTTGGTGAGTTTTTTGAGTCACAGATCAAAAATCAACCAAACTCTATATAATGAGACTGTAAAAGGATTCTAAGATTGTCCTTGAAAACTTGTATGTGTAAATAACTGGGAGACAGGAAGAGAAAAGGGTGGAGAGTGGGTGGGGAGGATTGACTCAACAGGCAGGCAGCATTGCCTAACACATCCTGTTACTGTGGGGGCTGAGCTGCGTGGAACAACTGCATGGTAAAATGTCTGCACCTCCAGAGAGCAGCTCCTTTCTATTTTTAATAACCAGATATTTCAGTGTTGTGTCCGTTAAGGATTTTTTTCATCATAAATTCTAATATACAGACATCTGCAGCTACATGTCTTCACATGGCACAGAGACTAATCTAATGTCAGCCTGTTAGAAATCAGTAGCCATTCAGCATCCTCATTTTTATAATTAATTTCAAAATATCTTGTGTCCTAGATCTTAAAACCAGACTACATTCTCCAGTTATAGTACTGAATACACATTTGCCTTGATGAAGTGAAAACAAGTGATAGAATAATTGAATTCTGCATTGAATGTTTGTTTTTATCCTTAGTAATTGTTTCTTCCTCCTATCCACATCACAAACCTCATGTTTTGCGAATAGCTTGTAGCTCCTCATGGTCTTTGGTGGTAAAATCCAGTCATTCTCTGCAGTTTCTCAGTCTCCAAATACAGTCAGCTTATTATATGTCTTTTGGCTATGCTCTGATAACTGGGCAGGTATGTTTGGGAAAAGAGACCACTCAAAATGCCTTTTTTGTTACTGCTGTTTTTCCTTCAAAAGCAACTTTGTGCCAAATATGACACGTTCCGACACCAGCTGGAAGCAGCTGGGAAAAGAGTTGTGGCTTGCCAGCAGCTGGCAGACAATTTGCTGAACTGTGGGCATTTTGAGTCCAGGGAAATTCGGCAGAAGCAGAAAGAGCTAAGGTAAGAGACTTGTGTTAGCTCTGTAATATGTTATCCTTTCAATTCACTTTTAAGGAGGATGAGGAAGTGACAAGGAATTAGAAAAGGATAAGGCATGTCCTCCCAGTTTTCTAACTGCAAGACGTGGTTTGCTCGCTGATACAGAGCTGCTGCCATGCCTCATTTAAAAATAGACTACTATAAATGCAGACATTATCTGCTTGCTGATTTGCCTTCTTGTAAATTGCATCAGAGGTGCTTTATAAGTAAGGGGTGAGTGAACTTCCTTTGTCCTTTGAAACAGGATCACCTAACTGAAAGGCTAGGAATTTAGCTGCTTCTTTATTGCTTCTCATTTTTGAGTTTGAATCCCCTGACTGCTCTGCAGAACAACATTAAGATGTTCTGAGCTTCTTAGGTCTGACGTCAGCCCAAGATGACCCAGAAGAGAAGCATAAAGAAACAGTACGATCTGAATAAGTTCTTTTAAGTCCTGCATATAAAACCTGAAAAGTAAATTAGAGAGGGGCACCCTTATATAGGACCATCTGCTTAAGTGCCTGGAGCAGACAGGAGGACATGGACAGAGTAACGTATGAGACATGCTGCCTGGCAGGGAATTGCTCCAAGAGAATTTAATGGCAGGAATGAAAAAGTCAGAGGAGGTCTTGTTTTTAGTCTTTCTTCAGACTGTCAATCTCCTTTACTCCTAGTTTAAGTGTTTTATGTGGTTCTTTTCCCCATCCTCCCTTGTAGGAACTCCTGGGAGGAGCTGTTGGAGACCACCAGATTACGAGGCGAGCATCTGAGAGATGCTGAGGCAATTCACAAGTGTTACCAAGATCTAACAGATGCTCTGTCCCATATTGAGGTAAAAAATAATTGGAAAGTCTCATATAATGCAAACTTCATTTCAGCTTAATTTGTGGAGTATTATGATTCTCAGTGTGCTTACTGCTGACTTAAAAATGTCAGCAAGAAGCCTATACGTTAGGAAAAATGTTTAAAAAAAATCCTAGGAAATCCTTAGATGCCTGACTGGTTACCTTATGAGAACCACTGGTGAAACCAAGTGCAGCTGGAGTTGCTGATCTGTGGGGTGAGCTGAGAAAACCGGGGCTTGAGCTAAGTTGGCCACAGTGCAATGCATATAGTAATGTTTGCAGTCATCAGGCCTAAGAAACTGTTTACTGCCTCACTGTGGTGGTTCTTTGTAAACCATCAGCTTTATGTACTGAAGAAAGAACTGTCTTGTGAGAAAGGTGTCTGCGTTACAGTGATAGTTATAGTTAGCCTTGGAAGGTTGTCAGACAATCATGTGACCCGATGTGAAAAGACGGGCCAAAAATATTTTCCTCTCATTTCAATTCCCAGTACTGGCCATAATTTCAAACAGTCCCAGTGTGAAAACTGAGGGGAGAACTCCCAATGCAAACCTTCAGCCCTCAGTTTTATCTGAGCATCCTGAAGAATTTCCCAGAGAAACCACATCCTTGCTGTAAAGAGCGGTGTGGTTTCCCTAATGCAGATATGTACAGGAGGTGGTGACCCAGCAGAGCTTCCAGTGTTTGCAAGGCAGCAGAGCTTTGTTAGGTTACATGCAGTAGATTTTCTGTTTGCTTGTGCTGGCAGAGGCTGCCCTGCTCAGCTATGGTGTTCCTGTTTTCTTTCCCTGTTATGAATGGAAAATCAGGTGTCATAATATTCCACTGTACACCGGCTGGGGTTTTCAGAACCTGGGGCATATTTAACTTCAGTGGTGAAGTAGTTAATTCTGTGGCAGTGACAAGTGATAGTTCAGAAACACAGACTGACTGTGTCTATCCCCTTTCTGAGCCCGGTCCTGGCAACCAATACGCCTTCTTGGGTCACATCTTGTTAATAAGCTTCACTACTGTGTGGGAGAGCTATCCAGTTATCTTGCCCATCCTTTCCTGTGTACCCTGGTCAGATGTCTACCAGGGAAAGCCATTTCTCATAGGAACGTAGCACTACAAGATTTTGCTTAAGTCACCAACTCCAGTACCATCATAGCATAGGCAACTACAGCATGCATCTCCTCCTACAGGAGTTGTTGGCACCCCAAGACCAGCCTGTCAATCTGTTACAGAAAGGTACTTGTCCAGTGGTTAGAAATGTTCTTCTAATTTTCACCTCAGTTGACCTGGAGCTAGTTTCTGATAATTTTATTGTAGCAACAGTGTTGTCCTCCAGCTGAAGTGCCTTTTCTTTTTGCTTGCTGTGTTCCCAGTGCATGTCTCTGTAACAACTAAGTCCCCCTGAACCTTTGCTGAGCTAAGTAAATGTTTAAGTCTCCTTTTATGTGACGGTCTCTCTATTTCTCTCGTCTTTACAGTAATCTTTCCCGAGCATGTATAACTAAATCTTTATCTAAAGATGTTCACAAGACAGACCACCTGTATCCCAAAGAATGCCCTGAAACTGTTGGTTGATAATGCTACTGTAAGAATTCACTATATGTCACTGCAGCAGCTGTTCAAGATTGATTCCCAGCACAGAGTCTGTAAGAGATTCTTCTGTATTGTCTGATCAAGGAAAGACTTGAACCTTCATCTCTCACACTCCGGTTGGCTAGCTTAATCACTAAGATACTTACAGCTGAATTACTAGGAAGATGCACTAGGACAGATTTTTCCAGCTTCCTTTTCCCTGTCATAGTTGAGTAACCCAGGATGTCCTTAACTGCAGTAAGAGTTGCACTACACAAGCAGGCTTGTAGTGTGTTTTGCTTGGAAGTAGAAAGTAACAAAGCTTTCTCTGATTTCTGCCTTCTAGGAGAAGTCCAAAAGTATTCCAGATGTTGTTGCTAAGGACATGAGAGGTGTGCAAACCCAGCTCCGAAACCATGTGGCCCTGGAGCATGAGCTCTCTGGGAATGATCAGCAGGTAATGGAAGTAATGTGTAGTCTTTAATGTGTAGCCAAAACTCAGGTTCCCAAGACAATCATAATAGTAATTTGGTATCGTGAACCAAATTATTACAGGTTCTCTGTGAGAGACTGGAAATCTCTAAGGATCTTCCTTAGCCTTCTGATTTTTTAATATGTTCAAGGTCTGATGACAGTGATAAAGTAGGCCATTTAAAACCTTACAAATAAGGCACATAGTATAATGAACGCTGCTGAAGTGATTAACAGGGATATTTTTGATCACTGTTTAAAATGTATGATTATGCCAGGCTTTGTGATATGTTTACCTCCGCCTTCAAAGCATTCCAGGCGATTACAAGAAAAATCTACAATCTGGTGTATGTGCAGAGAAACTGAATATTCATTGAACACAGATTGCATTGCTTGACTATGGAGGATTGCAGAAGGAAAGATGGGGTGGCAGTCTGGAATCTTCAACAAGTTTAGAGGGATAGGTATTGGACTGGGAGAAAGAAGTATAGGGCTCATTTTACAAACTTGTCAAAAGTGTCAGCTCATGAGAGCAGTTTCCTTGTGTGTAGATTTGCTTAGCTTCAAGTAGACCAATAATGCTAGTATGAGTTTTCATCCTTTTTAGTAAATGTAATGGTATAGTTAACACTGTGTGTGTTATATTGACATTACTTAAGTAGTTATCCCAGTAATATCAGTGGCCTCATGCCTTGGCCTTGTGGCGAATAATGCTAGAGTTAATCCCACCAGCTGCTTGTTACTTTCAAAGGTAAAAAATCATGAGATATGCATGAAGAGAATGTAGTCACAGTTAATCTGTGTGGTCATTGGGGAAAACACAGTATGGTTAGATATTATTTACATTACAGATGTAATAAATGATGTGGTAAAAAGGAGAAGCAAAATCTGTCTGCCTATTTGAAAAATTACTGTTGTGATGAGCCTTAGGAAACACTGGATGTCACTGTTATTCCATAGAACTGAAATTAGGGAAGCTTTTGTTTAGCATGAGAAAAATGAGATCAGAAAATGTTACTTGAATTGTAGCTTCATGTACAATTAACATAACCCTTATAACTTTCCTGATACTACCTGGATCTCTATGGTTCTCTTTCTTACTGTCTTCCTTTGTCCCTGTGTGTAGCTGCAGGAGCTGATCCACTCCGCAGATCACGTTCTAACCCATTGCTCAAAGAAGCAGGTGGAAGACCTGAAAGCAAAGCAGCAGGCGATAGTGACCAACTGGAAGGCCCTAAAGTTTAAAGTGGCACTGCGCAAGAAACTTCTGGAACAAGCATACAAGCTTTACCAGTTTCAGGCACATGTAAGCACTTCTGCCTTCTGTCCACCGGTACACAGAGGAAAGCTGCTTTCAATGTGTGTGAATCATAGGTGTATAGTTCCAAGCTGCAAAGTTGATTTAAAAGGCTGCAGGTGGTATCTGTGTTATTAATCAAGTATTTCAGTGCTTGCAGCTATTTAGAAGGGTGTTAGAGGGTATGGATCTTTTACCTTCTGTGTGGAAGAAGGCTTGTATCTGGCAGTGTATGGGATACCTGATAGTTGTCAGAAACTGTCATCGCTTTGCAGGAGTAGCGGTAGTCTTTTCAAAGCTCTGCAATTCCCACTGAGTAAGAGTGATAAAAACAGATGTTAGACTCCCTTTTATAATGGCTAGAAGTTTGTTCTCTCTCTCAGGGCATGCAGCAACCCTCAGTTAACTTACTTCATGGAATGTATCAACTACAACTCGCTGGTCTTTGCAGTAACCTCTCCAGTTGCTAAACCACAGTGATACGCATATATCAGTGTACCATCTGCAATGCACAGTAGCTTTGTCTCCAAAGGACTCAGTAGGTTGCTGAGCTATGATTTGCCACAGAATACTTGGCAAACGTTGCTCTCAGTGAAGTCACTTGAGCTACACTACTGCAAAACAGTAGATTATTGCTGGATGTTCTGCAAGAGCAGTTACTAAAACAGCAAGGGTGCCCCCTTTTATCATGAAGTTGCTAATGTAGATTTCTAGAATACTTGTATGTCTTTTTTATTCTTGAACTATTCCAGGTGTAACTTCAATTAAAGATACCTGTGGTAGTTCACATTCTGTTTCCATGTTTGCTGGGAAGCAGAGAATATCCAGGGTATGCTCACCTGGAAAAAAGCTTTCCATGTGTTTGTCTTAAGGTTGTGAGCTGGTATCAAGACCACAATAGAGTGTACGTGATGCTTTTGTGTTAGCATAAGAGGCTTCTGCAAATTAGGCTAATCCACTTTAAGTCTCTTAAAAGTGTTCAAACCAGCATTTGGCACAAACCAGTTTCTGGCACTTTGGGTTTTTGAGAGTTTGGTTGCGTGCTTTTTTTAACTGTTAAGAATCCACTATTTTGTGCAGAATTGTTGATGGGGAAATAAAATTAATTTAGAATATGACCTAAGGAAAATTAGAGTGGCTTTACTGATGTAGGTGAAGGGTTCATTTGTCTACTGCCTTTCTGACAGTACCTAGCAATGATAGTAAGAACAAGGCAAACTTCTTCTAGTATGTATTCTTCTAACATATATTAGATTCTTGAAGTCTTCAGCCTGGGGGCAGCTTCATCAGGAGATGGATCTTTGTGGATTTATCTGTTATAGCATAGTCACTCAGTTTGCTTTGTTATTGATTGATTTCAGAACTTATGTCATAAATTTATCTATTGACTTCAGATAGAAAATGTCCTGGTTGGTGAGGGTGCTTTTTTCTTTTTATTGCTGGAACGATACAAAATACCTTTGGTTTGAATTTTGGCTGAAGTCTGTGATGCATCTTGTGATCTGAACGGCAAATCTGTAGCCCGTTTCTTGGTCTGGCAGTGTGTCCTTTCATCTTCATTGTTAAATTTGCAAGCAATGAACACCTTAGAAATGTATAAATCTGTCAGTGCTTAATAGAGGGCTACACAGTCATTAAGGCACTTTCTTAACATCATAAAACAAAATGACCGAGCCAGGTGGCTGTATTCTCAGGGACATGCCTAGATGGGATTATGCCTCAGGTACCTCTCTGTCTCTTTGATGTCAGTCTGCTGGCAAGACTCTGATTTCCTGATCCTCTCAATTTTCACCTCCTTTCCTGACAATAATTCCTGAAGAAATGAAGAGCTGGTTCCACAAATTCGGTAAGCTCATCTTTCTGCCCAGATGGGACAAGGCAGGATTATACAGCCGTGTCTAATGACTGTAAGAATCTCAGTAGATCTAGGGTAGGTAAGAGCAGCTTTGCTGCAGAACATTCCCCAAACTGCTGAGCACGAGGCAATTTTGCTCCCTTTCCTCTTTCAGCTGTGCCAATAGGTCCACAAAATTTTGATGTTAGTCACAGCTGGTTGGTGTACATTTTTCATTAGTGTTGTTCATATGCAATCCATGGGGCTTTTTTGTTATGAAATTGTGCACAGATTAAGAAGTGAAACAAAACCAAATAAGCGTTCCCATGAAATGAGAATTCCGCACAGTCATCAAGTGTATCTCCTTTCATTCCATCAAGTACGATTCTAGTCTGATTAAACAGCAGAGTGGCCCTACCTGACAATACACGGTAACAGCAGAGGGCTCCAAACCTTCCAGAACACTCTGTCAAAGCAGAGGAATTTAGACATAGGCTCAAAGTACTTCTGAATGATCTGAGGTTCTTGTTCTGAAGGTTGTGCTAGGATCAGCATGGTCTCAGTTGAGCTCTGCTTATGCGTTTCCTGCAGGCTGACGCCTAGTCTGTCATTAAATGTTGCTGGCAGTGGCAGTCCAATAACCTCTTACTGGCTCTTGACTCATTTCATTGCATTAAATATCCTGAGATTAATAGAGATGTTTTTTTTCCCTAATTCTTAGTTTACAATCTCAAGGATTCTTAGACGTTTGCCATGCCAAGTGCAATGTCAGTTTCTACAGTGACATCCAGCTGTTGTAATTAGTTCTACAAATCAAAATGATGCCAATATGTGTGCACTATGTGGACCCCTCTAGAAGGACCACAGTCCTTTTAAAGAGTAATTTTGTAGCTATGTTCACTGGCCTTAAGAAAAGAGTATCTTGGCTTTAAAGCCTAAACTCTTAGGACCCCAGATTGGCCAATCTCAGTTTTGTGGTGCTTTTCTGAAAATGTTTTTTCCTGGCCAGCTTTGAGCTGTACAAAATTTTGATGATACGGATAAAAATCCTTGAGTAAAATGGAACAGGCACAAAGCAGTTTCCATTACATAGTTTCCTTCAGCAGAAAAGCCAGCAATCCTTCACAACAGGAAAATTTTTAGTTTTCTGCAGTAAAAGAGCATTTTTCTTCAGCAGTTACTATATATAACAGGTTTTTTCAAATACAATTAAAAACTTAAAGATTGTTAACTAACTCAGAATCAAATAAACTAATCCAAATATAATCACATTATAACAAAACTTAATTTATCATCCATATAATCACCAGTTCAGTCCTTTGCAGCCCTGTTTTTTTACCAGTGGACACATAAGAGCAAAACACCTATTACAGATTGAAGTGAGGTGCCTAAAGTAAGTGGACTGGTAAAGGTGCAGAATCAAATTCAGAAAAAGACATACAGGAAATGTCACAGAAAATGTCAAATTATTTTTACTTGCACAAATTTCGCCAGTCACAGTCAGAAAATAATTCTCGGAGATTTGGTTTAGGATGTACTTGCTCATAATTGCCTCAGCTGAATGCTTTAGGCGTTTTAAGGTACTGTAAATATGTTTATTGGTTCATCAGATTTTGAAAGTGAATAGCATTACATCCTTGTTCCTTCTAGAACTGTGTTTCTGTGCCATTCTCAGTTGTATAGTCACACAATTCAAGAGCTGAATCTGCATCCTTGATAATGCTTAAGCATTTTTTTCTGTCTTGCCTTTTTTCCACCTTTATTAGAGTGAGTGGATTTGTTTTTCACCTGCAAATTCTCAGTCTCGTTTTAGAGTATGTGTGCACCTTAAGTTTCAAATAGACATGTATTAGCCAAAGCTAAGTCACAGAAAAGTAGGGTGATATTATTCTATCCTCTGTGAAGGAATAACACCAGATAATAACACTTAAGAAATGACAGACTAAAGGGCAATAAAAGATATCATGTTGTCATTGATGTCATATAACACAGTTTGATATGATATTACATTATGATCTATCACAGTATGTAGGAATTCTTGCAGTCATGTTATCCTCCCTTGTTAAAATTCATAGAAGTACTCTAAACCCTAATGAATTTTTTTCTTTCTTATCTGTGATTTTATTACCTATTATTCACTTAAAGTTGAACAGCTAGTTTATGGGTTTCCTGCCTGATAGCCCAAGCTTGAGCTCTAACCTCAGCTTTCACATTTTCTTGCGTTCCAGGTGTGGGACTATATCTTATGGACAGCAGAAATAATAAGGGAAATGAGAGCCAAGGAGACTATTCGGGACATTTCTACTAGCAGCCTGAGACTTACCCAGCATCAACAGCTACTGGCAGAGATTGAAGCCCGAGAAGAGAAGTACAGTCATGTTGTACAACTAGGACATTCACTCTTGCAAGATGAGGAAACAGCTTCAAAAGAGGTAACTGAAGCTCATTTGAGTTTGGGCACACACATTCAGCTGCTCAACACCGGTGTAACTATCATTCTACACTGTACTGTGCTGTAAGCATACAAAAGCATGTGTACACTCACACAATTTCCATATACATGACTTACATTTGCCTTAATGTGTTACCTAGTTTGAGCAGAAAAACATCTGTTCCATATCCTACCTGAGCAGTAGACGAGTGCTGGCATCTCCTGAGGGCCCACTGCAGCAAAGCTGGCTTATTCAAGAAGTTTGCTGTGTTCTGAGCAGTGGAGATAATTCTGCCAACTTCCCAAACTGGGTTTTCACATGAATACTATGCTTCGTATTACAGTGCTATATCCATACCAGATCAGGCTGGACAAAAACCTGTCAACCAAAGAATGAGAACACTCAAAACATATGAGAGAGTTTAGAGATGAATTGAAACATTTTCTGTAGTAATTATTTCCGCTGGTATATTTAACTCCCTGCAAATGAGAGATGGAAATCAAAATGTCAGTTTACTCAAGACAGACAGCTTCTAAGATTCTTACAGTATTATCTCTTTTCTAGTATGTACTGGTTTATTTCTCCGCTGACAATTCATTAACTTGTCTCTTGATTATCTTCAGAAAACGGCTGAGTTTGTGCAAAGTACTCTCCCATCTGACCAAGCTAATTCCTGAAAATTTTGCAATTGAATATTGCAATGTATTACCACAGTAACTAGAAATCTTCCTGTCTGTAAAGTCCCTTGCCTGTAGAAAACTGTAGGAGAAAAATATTTATAGAAGGCCTGTGGATATACAAAGTTTGGAAGGTGAAATTACATGGTCTAACATTGAGGCATGTATTCACTGATTAGGAGGATGTGGTATGCTGGTAACTTCTTTAAGTATCTGTCCTATCCCAATTTGAAGTGCTATAATTGCACTGTTATGACTAAAAGTAATGAAGAATTAGGATTTAATTCTGGTAGGTACACTTGTGAAACAGTTATCTTTCTTTGCTCTTGGCTTGGGGTGCTGTATATGCTGTAAGAAGCACTTCTCCATTCCCGAAATGAGATACCTCTGATCCTCTTTCTCACCAGATGTAAGTGCTAGAACTTGTTCTGCTTTTTTCTGTTTTATAATTCTGTTGCAATTCAAAGGGCTTATCCACCACTCCACTTAATCCTTTCTCCTCGCACCTTACCCTGGTCCATGTGGTATAAAGACCAACATGAGTTTTCCATTGGAAATGGTGTTCAGGTTCAGCAGAAGCTACAGGCTCTGTTGGAAGAGAAGGAAAATGTATACAATGAATGGAAACAGAAAAAGGAGTGGCTGGGGAAAATACACCAAGAACAAATGTTCTACAAGGATTGGGATCACCTGGACATGCTCCTAAACTCACAGGAGGTGAGTGAATTATAAACTTGAGGTAAGTACTTAAACCCTTCAAGCATTTGAACTCTTCCAAACTAAAAGGGGCACTGCTGTTCGCCTACAACTTAAAATCCTGTGTATTGACAAGACACACTTTTTTGTTGCTATAATATGCATTGTGATATCACTTGGAGACCGTAGCAATGTACAAGCACCTGCATTTCTTATGGGGCTTAGGTGTGGAACCAGAAGCAAAAAGATGATCCTTAGCTGAAAGATAATTCATTGCAAATAAACACAAGAGCTAACAGATCAGTCACAACAGAAGAGGGAGTCAACAGTCCAGTATTAGTCAACTTGCATGCAAACTGCTTAGCCACTGGCAAGTTGTTCTGTGTGCTTCAGAGAGAAGGGAAATTGTAAACAGTATTTGAAGGAGGACAGGGAGGTTACTTTGCTGGAAACTTCACCCCAGGCTGAGGGTTAGTGCTGGGGAAATGCAGCTGGTAGAATATGGATGTTGGCAGTGTGAGTTAATCCAGGAAAAGGAATTGACTTCTCGGTTCTGCAAGGGGGTTGATAGCAGTGTGGAGAACAACTGAAAGAATTTGATTGTAAGGAATATTCGTTTCTGTTGGATGCAGTAGAGAAAGATGAGCTAGTGAAACAAGCCCTCTCATGAGAAGAACGAGCTGATATAGTTAATGCAAAGACAGAAGGAAGTTCTTATAATCATTTTGCAGCTCTTGAAATAGATTTTTTTTCCACCAATATTAGATTATCTTTTGTTGTTCTTGCACTTTCCTGAATTCATTCAGCCTTCTAAAAGGCTCCAGCTTGAGGTCTGACATATGCTGTGACAAAACTGAGTGCAGAATTCAGACATCTTTTCCAGTCGCACTCTGCAAATTCATGGATTGATAGATTGCTGTAACTGTGCTGAGACTTGGCATGCAAACCACATCAGAGGATTGAAGATTGCCCAGCTGAAGGGTTGAAGCAAAGCTGAAGGAGTGTTGTATCTCTGGGTCATTTTTTGTTAAGGAAATGTAATGCTTAATTCTCCAAGACCACTGGCAGCATAATGTAGTGAATGGCTCTCAGTTTGTGCTGAGCTCTGTTTTCCACCAGTGCTTTGTCACTGGCACTAAACCTTTTGGAAAACCGACCCTGAACTGTGCCATGTGGTGGTACTTAACCCATTGGGACACATGGGCTTGGAGCCTTCTGCTGCTCATTCCTTGAAGGAAATGCGTATCTCCATAATTCCCTACAATTGGCACCCTTGGCAAGCATGGCCTGCGTTCTGAGTTGGTGCTGAAACATGAAACTAAGAGTGTTTCACCTAGGTTCAGTTTCTGCAATAAAATATTACATAGTTCTGCCCATAATTTTTTTTATTTGTTGCTTAGTTAACAAATGGCACAATTTGCATTATATCAGTCTCAATTTCCTACCAAGCAGTGATACGTTATTGCTAAGCTCCTGCATGAGTAGCATTGTCAGGGAAAATGTAAACTCTACATAATTTTTTCAGCTGTATTCTTTCTCTTTTCATGAAATGGAGATCAGCCAACATGCAGAGACTCTGTGGCTGTGGCATCTGCTTTGCTGTATATACCTCAGAGGTAAATAAATGCATAGGAAGCTACTATGGGGTAGCGTTTCTTCTTGCCCCTCAGTCATGAGTCCTGGTGGCAAAAGACTATGTTACCCTTACATGAAAGAGGCTGCATCTGGCATTTCTGGTATGCCCTCAGCACATTCTGTACAGGTAAACTGCACTTCATATTACTTCTTTATTCAGGTGAATTTACCATTGCCATACGCTCTGAGGTAGACTGCTACAGAAGGGGTGGGTGTTCATTATAGACTGGGGAAATGCTCTTGGTAGGATCAGTTACAGTGCCTGCCTCCTACCACAAGTTTCTTCAACCAAAGCAAAGCCTAGATTGAAGACTGTGACCCTGAGGATCATGAAGGGCAGTTCTGTTATCAAGAGTCTTTCTTTCATGGGATTTTCTCTGTGGACTTCCAAGGAGCCTGGTAGTCACAGTGAGAACTGAGTTCAGGAGGTGGAACAGTAAAGCATGGATACTTGGCTGTCCCTCCCAGCACCCCTTCACAGAGATATTTTACCGTCAGGGAGAATGACAAGAAAATGAGGAGAGGGGAATGATGACAAATTGGTCTCATCCGTGCAGGTATAGAGAATGAGGGAGGCATGCATACGCTCTCATGTTCCCTCCACCACCCTCTGCCTCTGAAATTATTTTTTTTTAAAAGAACACTTACGTTGAAAGGAATCCTCTGGCTATGGAAGGAAGGTTCATAAACTTTTTGTTTCTCTTTTTGCTTATATTTAATCCTCAGAAGATTACAACTGATTGAAGAACTGTTCCTTTTGTGAGAGGTCTGTACATGTAAAGAATTGCAGTTGCATGCTCTCAGAGTTACTGTTATAAAAAAGTAGGTCTTAGTGGTGTTGCCATATAGACAAATGTCCCTGATACTGCAGTTGGTGGCCATGTATCTACCTACAATACATGAAGGAATTACAGAATGCCATGGATTTCTAAATTATCAGAGTCAGCCATATGTTTCCTTCTTCACTGACAATAGTCCCTACCGTCACCAAGGTACCACAGTGCCTAGAAGAGACTGTTATGGATTAGTGCTGAAATTTAATCCAGGAAATATGCAGGTGCTGTTAGATGGGAAGAAAAGATGCTGAATTTGTTCATATCCAAGGATGCAAGCAAACAGATCCTCAGTGAGCTGTGAGCATTCAGGATGAGTTTCAACTTCCGCTACTCTGGATGCACCAGTTAGGCCGATACTGTGAACAGCTTTCCTTTCATGAGCTACTAGCTTTCTTCCATCATAGTGACTCATTCCTGTGTTGTCCTTTCTTGTCATCTTGCTTTTAACCCACAGCTGACACTTCAGCAAAAGTGCTTTCACCAATACTCTTTAGCTCTAAGGCAAGCCAGTGTTCCTAGGTAGCTGCCTTTTCTTCATGGTATGTCTCAGCTATACTTCATATTCCATTGCTACCTGCGCATTTTAAATCATATTTTGCTGTCTTTAAGTTAGTTTTACTGATTTGAGACCTGGCAATGCTGATGAGCACCTCAGTGTCGAGAGCAATGTCAGTCCACAGTGAGTATAAATACAGTGATGCAGGTTTAGGCTGTTATGCTGCTGAGAAGACAGAGGTATATGTGTTTACATACAAAATAAGCTGTGTTTGAAGAATTTATGGGATGAAATCAACAAAGGCAAATCATTGCAAGAGGTGGCTCATTTGCTGCTGTTCGCAGAAGAACAGGAAGGAATTTACCTTCTGCCTTAATACGTAGTGCGTCAGCCTGGCCCTGAATAGAAACGGTACCACTATTCTGATTCCTCTATGGCTGGAATTCCTGTATTCCCAGACTATTCCCCCCCTGCTTTTCTTCTCTCATCTCTAAGTGTGGTCATTCTTCAAGTGAGTTACTCCTGTGCTGCTAGACTCCCATCCGAAAGAGAGAAATAGCAAGAACTGCAGAGCTGTTTTTTGCAGCTGCCACCATCTGCCTTGTGGATCGCTATATACAGTTTGGCAATGAACTTAGTTCATTGCTTCACTTAGTTCCTTAGCCACTATTTGTATTTTACTTCTCTGCATTTGAAAAAAAATTGGAAGAGGAATGTATTCCTTTTGGATGGAGCTTTACTACTACTATATGGAATTAAAATGTGGCTGCATAGTGATGCAGACTCTGGTCCCTAGGGAGACAGGCAGGGTGGTAGGAAAGCAGTCCTTTCAAATGCGTTTTCAAAAAGTATTCAGCCAAGGCATCACTTGAAGACTATCGGACTACTTTCCCAATGGGAATTTTGTCATTTAGTGCTTTCAGAAAGGACAAAAGCAAGCACACATGCAAAAAGGATTCCTGTCAGGAAACAAGTATAAATCTCTCCACCCCTTATGTTTCATCTGACTTTTGTGTTTGAGGTAAAGCTCAGTCATGTGCATTTTACTTTGCACATCTGCAAAGTAAGTGTGTAAGAAGGCAGCTTCTGCCATCCCATAATTTTTTGATCCTGTTTTCCCAGTACTTCATATGCTTTAGAACAAGTCTTTCCCCCAGTGGCAAGGAAGAGGGGAAGGAAGAAGGCCATAGAGGAATGTTTTAGAGCTAAGAACTACTACTGAGAACTGCTTTCTCATTCGCTGTCGATGCCAGTGTTACAGGTTTGACTTTATGCCAGCATCTTATATTACATCCAGGTTACTTAAACCTTCGAAGGTTTTCTGCAATATTTAGTCTAGGATTGTTCTATGCTAAAGAAAATAGAGCACATGTGGACAAAATTAGGCAAACATCTATCTCTTTATTTTTTTTTATTATTACAAATTCGGTTGTGCCAGTGCATGGAACTCTTATAGGAAACTCTCCTAAGACCTGGAAACTCAGATCTTGCCATTTGGAGTGCAGACAAGCAACAGCTGAAAAAGAGAAAGAAGCAAAAAAATAATTTTTGCTTTGAGCAGAAGCAGTGTCCAGTACACTCTGCTCTGTTCTAATCTTCTTACAGCAGCAGATGCATTGCTCAGGTTAGCTGCTTTCCTTTTTTTCGCAGATGAAATAACAGTGAGTTCGCAGGCTGTCTCTGGCAGGCATTTTTGGCTCCCTCCTACTCTGTCTGCAGTCTCACTGTCAGAACGCTCAGGGAGCAGAGCCTTATGCTCTGTAATTTATCTTTCTGCTTATCCCACACTCATATCACTTTGCAGACCTGACAGGCAATGGTAGCAGTATTGGAAGAGCTGTGCATTTTTATTTTGAATGTGGATTTTCTTAGTTTGTAATTTTTTTTTCTGGTGAAGGTGTATTCATCTCTCATTCCTTTGCTTCAGAGGAAGAATGGAAATTTCCAGTGCCAAAGGAAAAAGGATTAGGAGTTGGTTTTAAAAACAGGGGGAAAGGCAAGTTTCTGTGGCTTTGATTTTTGCATCGTTTAGGACTGAGCTTCAGAATGTCATGCAGGGACCATCGCTGCAATCTTTCATCTGCAACCTATATCTCCACTGTGGAAGTGATGCTGTCTTCCAGCAGAACAACCCCACCTCCTCCTTTTGAATCTGTTGTGCGGGACAGGCCTTTTCAAAAGGTGCCAGCATCAGCATGGCATCCTCCCACCGGTCAGGCAGTTGCTGCAGGAAATGCCAGCTCACCACCAAGCAGTGTGTCTTCTGAAGCTTACTGTTCAAGGTTAGATGTCATCCTGGCACACACAGACCGGAGGAAAGGTTTTGGGATCACTAGTCGCTGTGTCAGTCCTTCTGATGAGGCATCCAGGTCTTCCAGCCCTCCCAGGGACCCCCGGGGACATGGATATGAGGTTTCTGGCATTCGGTCAACATCTGCATCTTACAAGCAATATTCAAAAAGAGAAAAAAGTGTTCATCATATTTCTCCCGAAAAAACCAGTCCCTTGAAGCTTGCTGTATCTTTGCCCTCTGATGTCCTTTCCTGCAAAGCTCCACCAAGCTGGACATCACAGCTGGACGTTGATCTGTCTGCTGTTCCAGCTGTTTCTACACTTGGCAGCAAAAATCTGCATGCATCCCTGGAACCGTGCAATTCTCTCCCACCCCAACAAGGCTGTAGCCAGTGCAGTGTCCAAATGCCAGACCTCCATGCTTCAATGAAGCTTTACATTTCAACTTGCAGCTTGACGATAAAGCCTTTTCAAACAGATTCCCCTGGAGGCAGTCATGCTCATTCAGGCCTGCTCATGCCACAGTTAGAGAAGGTGCCTGAAACTCCAGCCGGTCTTCCAACAGGATCCCAGAAACCAAAACAAGACTTCCCTTCAGGTGGGTCTCCAGCCCTTCAAATCACCAGATTTCATGTGACTTCCTCTAAGTATCCTGGCCTTCCCCAGCAGACTGTCTCCAGAGATGTATGTTTGTCCCCAGCTGTGCTGACTGGAAGAGAAGATGCAGCTAGTGCGAATGAGGTCACGAGCAAGGATTTAAATCCAGAGCTGATTGTCTTTCAGAACCACCCTTCATCTAGGCCAGAGTTCAGGAGGACTCCATGTGATGGTCTAACACCTGCTCACCATAAGGTTTCCAAAATCACCCTGATACTTGCCACCCCTTGGACTGCTATGCCTATCCATGTGGTAAGAGAATTTAGAAGAAGCCCAAGTCCAACAACCTTTATCAAAACGCATGGTTCAGATATAGCTGGTCCACCTTTTCACCCTGTGGAGATGGGGGCCGGCCTCTCTCTATCAATGAATCCAGTTTGCTGCTCAGGATTACTTTCTAGCCATTGGGCAAGATCTGGTTTGAGACCTTCCCAGGAAACATGCACTCTGGAGAGCGTATGCCCTGAGAACCTTTTGACAAACATACCAGCTCACACCACGTCTTCAGCTTCCAAACACACAGAGAGCACATGGTGTCCATCTATCGCTGTCAATATTGCATCCTTTGGATCTGGGAGGAAAGCGGTGAAGATTTCCATTCCATTCTAGGAACATTTGCAAACAGAAGTATTAAGTTGTGTTAATGAAGCCATGTGGATTTCTTTTTGTATGCTTCCTGCCATGTTCCCACTCCTGAGAGATGATGTTTTGAGACAATCAGAAAGCTGCTTGCATTCTGCTGTCACCGAGACTGGAGCTACAGCTTAATGCGTTCGAAATGAAGCTGAGCACTCTGATCTGCTCAAGCACTTAACAAATGTTTCATTTTAACCATTAGAGTACTATTGTCAACATGACATGTTCAGTGCTATGCATGTGCTTACAGAGCTTGCATAATTGGGTCATAGTGTTCAGCACTGTGAAGGTTCAAGATTTCAGAGCCAGGAACTGGTTTTCTTCTCTGCTAGTCAGTCTGGGACCTGGGACAAATCCTCAGTGTAGTTTTTCTTTGTTTTTTCTGTTTCACTGTTTTCATTTTCTTACTTGCAGATTATGCTGTATTTCTTTCTAGACAGTTAATTCCTGGTTTTGTAACTTTTAAAAGTAATACTTCTTTTCAAAACCCAAAATATTTAAGTGTGTAAGAAGACGTCACTTCACACACACATACCCCACCCCCCTTAAAAAAAGAGAGCTACCACCCTTTCCTGAGGGAAATGAAAGGAATTTAGTCTCCACAGCATCTCAAGTTTGGATACTGCAGCTAAGTTTCTAGCAGTGAAGCTATGGGGAGTTTAAGAGGAAGTTAGTCTGCCTTAAGACAAATGTTTCATAAGTAATTATTTCACTGATGATGTTTTGTGGGCATAGGATTCTAGTCTGACACCTACTACTTAGAGGATAGGGGTTGAGGTTGTGAATTTTGAAGGAGGAGGAGATAGGTGGGAGTAAGGGATTGGAGCAGTTATGAGAAAACAAGTGCTGACTTCTGTCTGTATTTTTCCCATGTACATTTCCAATATCGGATAATTATGCCAATGAGAGAGTATGCAGTGGGAGGGGGGAAGGAAATTTTAAATACTTTTAACATTAGAACTTTGCATCTAGATTGTGAGGCCAGAGGCCAATAATACAGTGATGTCACTATGATAGAAGAGGTGTATGTATTTGTTAGCATGATAGCTTGTTATAACTTTTATTCAAATGAAGCATAGTACAACATATTTGTGAACCATATATAATCATGGTATGAAATGCGTTTATTTACTTTGCTAAAATATTTTTTTTCATTAATTCTTTTTTGTATTTTCATTCATCAGAAGTAAATCAAATCAAACCTTGTTGTTATCTACCTGGCAGAGAGTTTGGACGTGATTACATGCTTTAATTGAAGTCATTTAAAACGGGGGGTAAATCTGGCTTTTAGTACATGCTTAGAGCTGAAAGATTTTCAGTGGAGTCCAGCAATCTCAGCAGCAAGCCAAGGGCAGGCAGTGAGGGGCAAAACCTGTGGAGCTTGTTATACTGTGAGGAACAGAAGCAGGAGAAGGGAGTGAATTTGCACAAATACTTAAAATAGTTTTTCTTCTAGAGAAATAAAAATGACACTTCTTGGAAGGCAAGTTTCCCTTAGGGCTGTGTCAGCTCCTAGTGTATATAAATGTGAAGTTGCGGCATCCAGAGAGCATAGTTACCCTAATGACTAAAATGTTTTATTCAGTTTTTCTCCAACAGTTAGAGCTGGCCTGTTCTGTCACATGAAGTGTGTATGTAGTACTGTTTTATTTAAAGTGAGCTTTTTAGTTCTGCATTAGCTTGTATGTAAGAAGTCTTATGATGGCGTGGCTAAATTTATGCAATGAGCTCAGAAATGGTGAAGAACTGCAGTTAAGTAGGGTTAAAACCTCTGCTTCTGTGCTTTGCACTGTTAACAACTTTGCTATTTGTTTCATGCTTCGTTTCAAATCTCAGAAAGGGCCAAGTTCATTTTGTGGTTTTAACCATCTTTGCAAGTCTTCACTTAAAAATGAGCCCATTATGTAGTCAGTGGTGAAGTCTTTGGTGTTTTTTGTGGCTGAACATCACATTCCTGATGATGGGCCATGATTTATAACAGAAACAAACTTGAAAGAAAGTTTATACCTGCTGTGTGCCTGGTATGTTACCTGAGGAGAGCTATGCAGTGTTTTGTATGTGAAATCAACACATCTCATTCAAAGCAGGAGTTTGGGGACCTGTCTAAAAATATGCCAAAAAGTGATGTAGTTGACCACAGGCCAGCGTTGCGGCATGGGAGCCAGTTTCCATTCTGCTTTCAGATTGGTATAACAAATGCTTAAATGAAAAAAATGTTGCAGTTCTGATTCTAGCAATTGCTCTCGTAAGATTTGTATTCAAAAGACGAATGGAAAGTTTTCACCTCACCAGCTCTCCAAGAAGCACTGTTAGTACTGCTGGGGCTGCTCTCTTCTAAGCGCACTGCTGTCGCCTCTCCTGTAACTTACGCAGCCGGTTTTCTTGTGCACCAGTTTTCTTTCTCAGTATTAAAACCTGGGTACCCAAGAGCATTTGCCCAGGCTTCTACTTGGAGAACCTGGTCCAAGTCTTTTGGAACTCAGGAGGACTTTTTCCCACTGCTGTAACAGCTAAAGGAATGGGGCTTTGAACGCTCGGTGTTACTTGTGTGTAGTGATTTTCAGTGGGAACAAGGCACTGAGAACTCCAGTGGCAGCTGCTTATGACTCACCGTCCCACACGCCCGCTCTCAGATGTCTCTCTTCTCTTTTCCAAAGAAAGTAACCTTCTTTACCAGTAGATATCCATTGCCTTTTTCTTCCACCACAGATATATGAGCAGAGAAACTAATGGCTGAGCATTTCAGGTATCAGAGTTTGCAGTTTCACTGCTAACAGTTGCTAAATAAAGGTTGAGGAGTAACGTGGAAAATTACAGGAATTTTCTGCTTCCTCAGGTGAATCTTTTTTGACCAAAATTGGCAGATAATCCACAAAATATCACAGAGAAGCCACGGTGCTTTTAAAGCAGTGTTTAAAACACCAGAATAGACAAGCAGTATGTGACTGTACATTTGTGTACCCCAAACAGGAGTGAGTTAAATCTAGCCAATAACGTTTTATTTCAGTGATAGTAACAGCAGTGTAAGTATGGATGGTAATTATAGGTGGTTTAACAGAGCATCACAGTAGGCAGATCTGGAATACACACGTGTAGAGATCTTCCTCCACAAGAGCAAACTAAAACCAAACAAACTGTCATAATTTCACACACTTGATGAATAGGACAGATCAAGGGATTAAAGTTTGAATGACACAATATTTGTCTTCGGGTGGGGGTCGTATTTAACATGCATAACAGAGGCATTAATGTTAATGTATTTCTTTAGGCATCCTGGTGATTAATGTAATGGGCCAGACTTATTAAAACTTAGGTCTGTTGTACAGTGGCCTTCCCCTCTTCTTGACAGCGATTACCGTGTTGGGATTTATTCACCTTTCTTCTGATAATCGGCATAGGTTATTAAAAAGCAGTTTGAACATCTGGCGTGGGCATGATATTCTTCTGTGCATTTTTCTGTATATGCAAAATATTCCTCTCATTAAGTCCCCAAAATGAACGAGAAAGGCAGGCCAGGTCTGCCTGTCAGTCCCCTTAGCCACAGCTGCCAAGGAGGACCGAGTGGCAGCAGCAGTAACAAGGTCCATCAGCAGCTGGAGATCAAGGTGGTGGAGCGAGGTAATGACTGAAATCTGGCTTCTGTCCAGGAGGACCAGGGCAGGCTCAGACCTCCCCGCAGCGCAGCTCAGGAAGGCTGGCCAGGGCTGAGCCTTGGGGGACCCCTGGGGGGGGCATCTGGGGGATGCTCAGGGCCACCACAGCCTTTTGGTGCACTCAGGCCCCAACCCGTAGGTGTGGATTCCCCTGCACACAACATGCGCCTAGGAAACTTCTTCAGAAGATACCCTGTGGGGTTAGACAGTCATCAGCGCTTCTGTGCAGACAGCGAGCACCCTTACTGGTTTTCTAAAGCAGCTGCCACAGAGTATCTTTTCTGTCCTAAAAAACCAGCCTGTAAGATTGCTGTGGAACAGCAATGTTTTGCAAAGCAAGAGAGATCTCTTTAGATGTTATTTTTCCTGTGCATGTCTGTGGTTTTAAGGCACAAATTAACTTAGGTTCTTCACCAGCCATCTTCTGAAACTATTAGCGGTTGTGTTGGTTCACTGATTCTACTCGGTTTCTTTCTTGCCTCTTAATTCTTTAGCACTGTATTACTGGTCTCAAATTCTTCTTCCATCTCTGCTAATTGTACTTTACCCAGGTAGAGTTGCTGGCTAGAATTTCTCAATCTTATCCAAATACTTAGGATTCCGTGAGCTTACAGAATGGATTACGCAGTGCTATATCCCAGCTGATAAACACAGTCCCTCATAGCAGCCTGAGCGTCAAAAGTCTTTCCAGTCATACTTACTCCCCTGTGAACCTTGTCCACAGGTAATTTTTGCTCATGTCCCATCACAGCCTCTGATTAGTTTTTTTTGTCCTGCTGTCATCTTGTCATTCAATAAAGGAAGAACCTGCAGGCAACTAAATCCACTGGAAAAGAATAAATTCCTACTGGCTTGCAGAAAAGCTTATTTTTTTGTTAATAGGTAACTACATTGTTCGTTCTTTTGGATTTGACAAAACTGAAGGTGGGAGAACGCATGGCAGAAATAATTGGGAGGTCAGTTTTCTTAACAGTAGAAAAGAGTCAAGAAACACAGGTGTGCCCCAGAAGTGTGTGAATCAATTAGAAAAGGTTCTCACAGTGTCAAAAGTGAATAGTGCAGAGGTCAGTTTCCTTAAAATTGCATTTGTTATTTTAAAGTAAGGTCTCTCTGTGTCAGAAACTGACAGGACAGGCAGTAAATAAAATGAATGCAGGCAAGTTGGAAAGATGGCCTGGAAAAATAACAGTTGTAGTGCACTTGGTGCAGGTGCAAGCTGTGACGTTTTTCAGAAATAACCAGCTGCATAAAGATATAATGGGGACCAGTTGGTCTGATAGCAGTTCTTCTGAGAAGTTTATGGAAGCTTACAGTAGATTGCAAGGTGAACTTGGTTCGTGGTATTGTGTACAAGTTAAAACACCATGCACAGATACACACAGAAGATTACAGCTGGAAAGGCCCACGTAAGCTCTCTGCTGCCTTCACTACCTTCACTCAGACAGCCTTGTTGCTGATTGCCACTTGTGGCATCAAGTATTAGGAAACTCATTTCAAAATAAGTGGAAATGAAGAGAATCTGGAGGAGAGCAGTAAAAATAATCCAGAGTCAAGAAGACACAGCCCTTGTGGAATGTTTGATCAGATCGTGGTAGTTTTAGCCTAGATTTAGTAATTATCTCCGTAGTGTGAAAAGGGCGGTATATGATGAGGTGAAGTGGTAGCAATGCATTTTCAGGCTAGGTATTTGTATTTCAGGCTAACAGTAAAAGTACAGGAATAAATTGCCCATGGAGGCTGCAAAGTCTCTGTTCTTGGAAGCCTTCTAAGAAGGAATCATACAGACATCTGTCAGACATGACAGTGTTAATCTAACTTTGGATTACAAGGATGGCTTAGACCTCTGGAATTCACTGCCAGCCTTGTGACTCAGCGATTGTGACAAGCAGCGATCGGTCACTTTCCTTAGCTGGAACTGTTAGTGCTTCTCTTTCTTGCTCAAGACCATGGAACTCTACTATTTGATCTTCAGTTTCACTTGCCTCCTGTTCCTTTTTTTTTCCCTCTCAAGTGTACCCTCAGCTGTGGAGTTAATACCTCTTCTCACATTTATGCATCAGGTTTATATGATAATTAATCCACCTTAAAAATATCACACTTTTTTTTTATAGATTTATTTGAAAAGCAGTGACCTCGGAAGCTCTGTAGATGAAATAGAACAGCTGATAAGGAAACATGAGGCTTTTGAGAAGCTTCTGGCATCACAGGATGAGAAGGTATGAAAATCAACAGCAAATATTCTACCAACCCATGAGCTAGAATTATTTTAATTTTTTTAAACATGGCAACACAATAAATTGCTGACAGGTGCAATATGCATGATATGCTTGAACCAAAGAGAAAATGGGGAGGCTCAGGGAAATAAGAGGCAGAGCAGTGGAGAACAACTGTTAAACAATCCATGCCCAAGTCCTGCTTGTATTGCCTTGCAGTAGACAGGAAAACTGTTTAGCAACTTGAATAATGGCACTTACCAGAATAAATGTTTGAAACAGGCCATATTGTGTGTTACGAATGTCAGAAGTTTCTGCTTTTTTCGTTAAAAAAAAAAAAAAGAAATCAGTGGCTTTTAAAGCCAGTAAAATACAATAGGTCAGAGAGGAATACTTGTCTAATTATTTAAATGTACGTTTGGTATACCACGTCTGTACCAAATTGGCTAGCTTCTTTGCACCTTTGGAATAGATGTTGAATTGCTCACCCACATGTAAAGGAATCTGCCTGGCTGGTGGCCACTGCTGTAATTCATCCAGGTTATGGCTAAACTCAGGCCTGGGGCTGTGCCTGGGTTCCCCAGAAGTAATGAGCTCCCAGAACCTCTGCCAGCTCCCTGCCAGGATGATTGCTCATGTTGAGAGCTACCTTCCAACACCTGGTTTCCACAAAGCAATAAAACCTGAGCACTCATGGGTGTCAGGCTTGCTCCATGATGCCTTGCGCTGGATGAATGGTGGCATAGGGACTCCTGGAGCTGCAGTTTTAATTCGTTTAAGTAGCCAGGGTTCACTGCAGAGACCAATGACAAGGATGTCGTAGGTGTAACATAGTACATGGTGAGGATGGGGGAATGCTGGTTAACTTGTCCCTGCTATTCTCGGTTCATTCAAAAAAAAAAAAAAGACTTTTTATGTATGGAAAGGAGCCTGCTTTTTGTTTCTTTCATGCCGCTTGGAACCATAGAAGTAATTTCAGATTTGTTGCCTCCTCAGATGATGTCTCTTCAAGAACAGGCAAGCAGGCTAGAAAAGGCTGGTGAGCTGGAAGGGCTAAAATTCCAGCACAAACTGAATGCCATTCATGAGAGAAAGCGTCAGATCAAGGATCTATCCCAGAGTAGGAGAGAGAAGCTGCAGACTGCCCTTCTTCTGGCACTTTTCTACCAGAACTTGGAAGAGGTAAGAGGGTTTTAGACTGGGATGGGGATGAAAGGCAGAGGAGCTGCCTGCCTCTGTTGGATGAATAGCTTACCCTTGCCAGAGATTTGAAGGATTGATAATCTACTCTGGTATGGCCACTCCTGCCACGCTCACACAAAGGGTGCTCCAATGCCGTTGCTGTTACTATACCGTAGTTGCGGCATTGTGCCTATTACAGCTGCTTTACATGTCAGGAGCTCTGCTAAAATTAAGCTACTGAAAGCAAAACTGCCATGTTTCCTTTGGTGGGAAAGAAAAGATACTTCAAATCAGGGTGAGTGCATGGGTCTCTGCAGAATATGTTTGTCTCTGTCTCCTGTTCTGGCTTCAGTCCTGTAACTGAACAGCTCTGCTCCTGGCACTGCTGTTGGAAGGACATACTAGGTCAGTCTTTCAAAGGGCAGGACAATGTGTGTGACTGAAAAATGTACTAGCGTCCAGTGTGCTGGCATAAATAAGAGCACACAGGCCCAGAGGGGACATTTGTAAACACTCTTGCTGGTCTAGTATGCACCCCTTCTGCTGTTGCATCCCATGGCACATCATCCATGGTTTAAAGAAAAATTACAAGTGCTTGTCACCTCCTACCCTGTGAAAAAAGATGTGTCCTGACACAGATCAGATTATGATTGTCACCAAAGGAGAATGAATGTTTGTAACACAGCTGCTGCTGACAACCAATTCTTTAAATATATTTTTTAAGAAGAATAATAATCTAAGGTATAAATGGCTGCTAAAATTCCATTTACAGCACAATATATTTGGAATTTCCTCCCTCCCAAAAATAGTCAGACATTTACCCTCTCCTTTGGTTACACTAAAGGGCCAGAGCTGCACACTGTTGTTTTTATTTTTAAACAAACTTGATCAAGAATTATTTACAGTGCCAAATACTAGCTTGTAGCATTTGGCTATACTTTTCCTATCACATGAACCAATTTGCCAGTAATGGCTAGTTCCACCTTGTGGACTAGCAGAGGGGAATGGATGGTGCATTGCCCACTGCTAATATTTTCAAAAGCACAATGTGCTTCTGATGGAAAAGTCACAGAACTGCCAACATCCTCTCTGGAGAAACTGCCAATGCCCTCCTAGAGGTAGAATCAACCCATTAAGTAGCAATACTTCTGCATTTCTTCCCATTGCTCTGGAATTGTCAAATCAGTGCTTAGGCTGTGGTCCCCCTTCATTCTTGAATCACACACTTATAGCAGAGGATCTGGCCCTGTATAGTGAGGAACATTTCCCTTTTCTCATCCACTTTCTCCACATAAATTCAGCCAAGAGTTCGATAGGATGTCTTTGCTCTCGAAGTACCTGTTCATTTACCTCGCTAATCTAAATTTATTGCCTGCTGCTGTAGAATGTGAATGCCACCAAGGAATTAAAAAAAATTAAATCTTTCAGCAATATCGTTCCTTCTCTTTGTTGGGTAGAATGGAATGTTTAATTTGATTTTTATCATGTTCTGGGTGTGTACAAGTTCATATATGAGAATAGTTCTCAAAGGGGGCTTAAATTGCAGAGTTGAGTTTTGAGTTTAGCTGTGAACTCAATGAGGTCATTGCTTATGCTTATTAGGAGAGCATAGCTCAGGTCCTATTCCCCTAAAAACCCTCTCTCCTGCAATCGTCTCGAGTAATTTCTATTGATCAAACAGAATTTTCTGTATCGGCAGAAAAGAGTGATTGGTGTCATCATTAAGTCTTCTAGTTACTCTCTAGAAGCAATTGCATAGTGCTACATGCTTTAGTACAAAGACAACACAGTCTGTGACCACTGATGGGAGGATGAAGAGCTCAACACCGTGTGGTCTGCTTAGAAGGCTAGCTGCTGCAGTTTGTACCCTTTTCAGGACACAGGACTTGTTTTTTTCTGCACAAAACCTGCAATGACTTAATTCAAGAGATAACATGCAGCTCTCAAAGTGAGACACACTCTCCTACAGTTGAAATACGGCACTTTTCTAGTTCCAAAGAGGTGAGAGACACTTATAGACTGTCCTGTTGTTACAGTATCAGTACCCCGGTGTTAACATGGAAGGCAAATGAGCCGGTCGCTAACTAGAAATATGTGTATTTGAGTTACTGCAGAAGAAAAGTCATAAAGTTGAAAGTTTTGACTTCTAAAGCTGGCTCTGAGTTTTAACACTGACTGAAACTTGCTCATCATATTAGTGGCACCTAACTTCCCCTTCACCTGCTGTACAAGAGAATAGAACATTTACTACTTCATCTTGGAGGAGTGAGAGAATTAAGTGTTATTTCTAGATGTCTGGAACAGGTACATCCTTTATATGCTCTAGTTATTTCAGTTAATAAGAATCAATGTAATTTACAAAATGTTTGTGCTCTTGAGGTTACAGTAACTGAAATTTTGAAAATGTAGGTTTTGAAATTGATAGTGCTGCCATTTTTTGAGTCCTGTAGAAATAAGGCTGGTCCCATGTGCCTACACTGAGCATAACACTAGTCTCACTGTTGTCCTCAATAAAGTGACAATGCCTGTCAGAACAACCCTAAGCCTTTCCATAGAAAGATCTTGAGATAACAGATGTCGTGAAGAAAATTAACGCTATCCCAGCTGAAACCCGGACACAGATCAGCCATGCTTCACATCAGGATGTGGACATGGGGCCAGGAGAACATCTCTCACTCTCTAGAGCCATCCTAAATAAGCCTTAAAATAAACCAAGCCACTAAGAGTGCAGATGTGTTTTTTTATTATTTTTAAATGGCTTTGTTTGGTCTGTCATTAAGCCATTATTATTCAAAAGTAGGAGAGGAATCGCCCTTTAAGTGGCTATATACAGGGGATTCATTTGTTTCTCATCCTCATTGTATGGATGAGCTTCTCCCATTCAAATGAGAGGTCAGTTAAGTGAAATTAAAGCGTTAATGTGTGACTGGGTAATGGGAGAAGGCCCTAGCTTGTGAGAAAGGTGTTAGAAATGAAAACAGCAAATGACAGTGTGCTGTCCTGGGCAACCTTGACATAAGGCTCCTGTTTAAGTCTAACTGTGCTTTTTTTGTTTCTGGACAGCTAGTGAAAGCTATTTCTGTTATTGTTTATAGAATTTCAGCGGCTGAAACAACACTTCAGATCGTTAATTAACTGAGAAAATCCCCCAGCTGTCAAGGCTTGTGTGCATGTAGCACAGTTGCAGAAGGACAGCTAAGATGCTTTGAAACTGGTAAAGCTGTCTTCAGTTTGCTGTTCTTGTGTTGTCAAAACATTAGGTTTCTTCAGGTCTGAGGACAACAGGATCAGTTAACAACATATGTCAGGCGTTTGGTTCTCATATTTTGATGGATATAAAATATTCCCTAGATAAGGGCTTATGTTTAGCAGACTTCAAAGAAATTTGTGAAGACTCACTATCCTATTGTTTATTTTATTCTGCATACATTCAAGTCCCCTGCAAAAAGCATTTTCTAAGAGAAACACATAACCCTTCCTTTGCTAGTCCTTGTGGTTCACCTGCTTGTCTGAGTCTGATGTTCCCGACCAGACAATTTTGAATTTTGTGAAGTATAAATGAACAGAGTTGTATTTGGTCTCCAATAATCTGACTAGTGCTTGGCCCCATCACAAAGGCTTTATTTGCTTTGCATTTTCCATTTAGGTCTCAAAACATCATTGAGATCAGGAAACGTTAGTGCTGTTTTATAGATGAGGCACAGAATTCTTAAGAATCTTAATCCAGTTTACAGATAGGTCAGTGACAGAAGTAGGGGATGAAACTCAAGAGCCCTAATCCAAGGCTCAGGTGTCATAATCTCATTTTAAATGTGTCTGCCATGTCAGGCTGCGTATCTGCTCAATGATTCTCTATCTAATCTAGAAGATTATACAATTTGTTTGTGGCTTGTGGTAAAATTTGGGGTGTTCAAAGAATTTTTCATTATTCTTGTGGTCAGCTAAAAATTATTTTCATTCCTACCTGTCTTTATTTGCTGTCAAGCAGAATGGTTCAGAAACTGGAGAGCCACCTTGGCTGTCAGCTCCCAGCTCAACCTACCTAGCCCAGGCACACGTGCTTGCATAGAACAATGATGTGTCTTGGGAGGAGTCCCCAGGACAGCATGTAGTTGTTGTGTTAACTCTGGTATCTCACACTGCTGCAGGCAGAAGACTGGATCAGTGAGCGCATGCAGAAACTAGAGGATCCTTCCATACAAGACCCTAGCAGTCTGCAGGACAAAATGAAGCTGCTGCAGAAACATCAGGTCTTTGAGGCAGAGATTCTAGCAAATGAAGAAATCATCACAGCTGTTAATAAGGTAACACTCTTTCACCCTGCTAGTGTTTTCACAGATTATTGCTGGTTATCCGGAGAAGGACAGATAGTTGAAATGAAAAGGAAGGGAAAGCTTGTTCACCACTTCTGTCTCGGTTATCTCTCTTGTGTGACAAGAACCCAGTTGCTATGCCATGGAAACGTAATACTGTTAACTTACAATAGAGAGATTTGTTAATTGCTCTATCCAGGGAATTACTATCTTTCGTTATTGCCCAAATAGGGAGATATCACTGACTTCTTCCTTGCCTGGGGTGATTACTCCTACAAAAGTTAAATAGGATTTCATGCCTAGTTTGTGAACAATCTTGTTGAAACTGGATGAATCACATAGCTGAAGGGCACAATCATCTTTAATACCTGTCTTGGTGCTTCCTCTCCATGAAGGTAATTCCTGGAAGGGAAATACTCAAATCCTAGTGTTCTTGATTCCTTCCAGATGTAAAAGCTTTCCAGCTGAGCAGTATCATTTGGGCAGTGGGAATTTACATTAGTAATCTATTGTGCAGGCCAGGTTAGGAAAGTAAGAGAGTCCTTCTAGAAAGCTCATGTAACATGGTAATCACATTAAAAATTAGTAGCAACCTTAATTTCTAATTTCTTTTTCTGAATGTGAAGAAAGGAGAAGCCCTGGTATCAAAAGGCCACCCAAAATCAGCAGAGATCCGTCGCCGGGTCCGCATGCTTCAGGAGTGTTGGGAGAAGTTGAAGAGAGCTGTTGCTGCTCGTGGAAAGATGCTGGAGGATAGCCGGGACTTCCTGGAGTTTCTGCAGAAGGTGGACCAGGTGGAAGCCTGGATCAGGGAGAAGGTAAATGAATTCTAGTATTTAGCCCAAGCAGCACACTAGAGACTTGCTATTTAGCAGTGAACATCTGATAAATGTGTTATCTTCCAGCATATTTTCTTAGTGGCTTTTGCCTGGAGAATCATTACATGTTCTACAAACAATATGAAAAGAACAATTCAACAAATTCTAGAAATTTTCTGGAGTGTTACCATGCCAGAGTCAGTTGGACAGTATTAGCGCATGTTCCCATGTAAAATGTGCACATAGAGATTGTGATTATCATGGTCATCCCGTGTGTCACTATCGAGATAGAGAAATGAAAGCAGGCTAGGATGGAAGAGACTTGAAGCTTTTGCCAAGCAGGCACTCTCATTGTGTATCGAATGTGAAAGTTTCACTTTGCAAGAATGAAGGGAGTTTCACTTGATCCACTTGATACAAAGATCAGCAGCATCCACACTCGTTGCTTTCTGACCTCGCCGAAGTGGGAAGCTAGGTGTGGCTGGGTAAGGAGTCCGATACAATTAAACCCAGTAACAGCAGACTGTTATTAAGTAAGGGATTCTGTATTGTAGCGCTGGGGTAGCACTGGGGATAGCTCCACCATAAGTGCTGCAACCATCTGGCAGACTTTTAGAGACTATAAACCATAAAGTTATACATATTCGTAAGATTTCTGAGAAATCATTTACATATACATGAGACTTCCTGGAACTCGTTGATATATGCAAATGTCTGGTCTACATGTGCAGTTGTCTTCCCTGGTGGTCTTTGGATGGTCGTAGGGGTCTTCAGATGAAGGCTTGTAGTCTTCTTCACTGCGCCCACTGATTGAGCTTTACTACTGCGCAAACTCAGTTCTGGGATCAATAGACAATATCCTTTGAGGCTATTGTTACCATCCTCTTGTAACTTTCTTATCTCTATGGTCAAGTGCATCCGTTCTCAAGATTGAGTTGTCTACCATGAGGTTATCCTGATCCCCCTTATCTTACACCCATCCCTTACCTTACAACCATCTGGATCCACTTCTGTTCAACTAAGTATCTAAGGTACACACAACATCTTCCTTGGTTTTGGGGCCTTAACCCTTCCACACTAAGTCTTCACTCAGAGATGACTTCCATAATCAGTAATAGATCGGAGAGGGTGTTGTGACTAAGTCTCATAATTATCTAAAGATCAGATCAGAAGAGACCACTTCAGAAGCTGTAGGTTGGTGATTGACAGATGCATCACAGAACTTACTCCATCAACATAAGCATTGGGTTGTGCTGTGTTCTTATACTCTTAACCTGAATGTTTGCCTGTCTGCTGCTTATTTCCTCAGGAAGTCATGATTAATGTAGGCGATGTGGGAAATGACTATGAACACTGCCTGCAGCTCATGAAAAAGCTGAATGAGTTTCGTGGAGCATCATCAGGGGTAAGAGGTGTTTTCCATGCACATTTCTCACATGGCTGGAAGAAGCAATTAACTTTTCAGCCTAACAGTATATCCAGGTAGCAAATACAGTTACAGTACCCTGAGGAGGGGAAAGATGAGGAGGGTAGGAAGCATTGCCACTTTATAAGCCATTAACAAAGACAGAATTTTCCCTCATTGTGCCTTCTGCTTTGATGATGTCGTGGCAGAGCTGTCAGGCGCCCATGACACAACCTAGAATTTTTGATTGCATTACGTGACTGGAAAGCTGTCTGTGTGAGCCTGAATTTGAGCACATTTGCAGTTTGGTTCATGCAGTCTGCAGAGTCACAGTGAGTTCCATCCAAAAGTGCATTAAAATTATTATTTCAGCCACGTTTGTTTGAATCAGAAAGTTGATACAGACCTTCCATGAAGAAGCCTGTAAAATAATTGACCGCTTTCTCCATTTCTCTCCTTTATTTCTGCCTTCCTGTTGTCCTGAGAAACAGTCAACTTTCTCATATTCCTCCATTCAAATGAAACATGTTTATTTGGGGGCCTTTGTTTATACCGCACGTGTGTTTAGTCATGAATCGTAATGTTAATAAGTGGACATTTAGTAAAATAGAGCAATGGATAACACTTTGGGTAGCAGCCACGTGACAAGATAGCTGCACAGTTCACCCCTCTGTGCTAAGATCTCTGACCCTGTTTTGTGGTGCTGAGTCATACCAGCTGCCTCTCTGGCCCCAGCGAGATGTGCTAACCTGGGCACCAAACCTGGAACCTTGAGAACGCTGGGGAACAGGTCCTGCCACAACCAGGGCCCTCTATGATACGCTTCAGCTCCCACCATGAGAGCTGTGAGGCCGTGCATCGAGGGGATGCGTTTGCCGCAGCCTCTGGTTCTCTCTGTGTGCACGGCTACAGATGTGGACTGACAGGTGTGAGAGTCACGCAAGAAAGATTGCTGTGCTGATTTGCTAGTCTGGAAGCTGTGAGGAAGGTCTGGAAAGAGGTATATTAGGACTTTGTGTCTACTCTATGTTCTTTTCTAATATTTATTATCCTTTGCCTGTTAGCTTATTGCCGATTCCTGTTATGGTAGCTCCCATCTTCTATTTTTGTTGCCTAAAAGCAGAAGGAGACAATCCTGTTCTGTGGAAAGTAACAGTACAGATATGCCTCACACCTGGAAGAAAAGCCTTGTCTCCCCTTTCCAGAGCCTGGCAGAATTTCCTGTGACAGTGCATTAGTAGTTGATTTAGGTAGAGAGTCAAAATACTCAGCTTCAGCACGAGGGCATTAGTGAAGAGACCTTCGCTGGCCCTTCAGTCCTCACCAGCTGAACTGTGAGCTAAGGGATGGAGCAAGGGCTCTGCTACAGGTTGTACCATCCAAAAGAAGGATGCTGAAAGATGCAGGAACACCCCAGTTCTCTAGTCAGATAACACTCTAAATAGGAAGGTCTCCTTAAACCAAGGCAGATTTTATGTCCGCAGGAAACTCTTAGCCTTAGATGCTGTCAGCGTGTAGCCACTGCTCCTCTGCCACTGTGAACACGACTCCTGCAGAAAAAGGCTGGGACAGTGACACCCTCATGGCTAATGCTTAGTTATACACTGCTTCACAGGTGATACACACAGAAGCAGGCAGGTCCTGGCACAGCATGTCCAGCCAGCCAGTCTCGGTTTCCACAGTAGGCAGATCTGAGATCAGGGTAGGGAGCAATCATCCTGCGTTGATGGCAGCCAGATTTTCTGCTCATATTCTGTCACATTGTGCTGCTGTTACTTCCCAGGAGAGGCGACTACAGGGTTTCTGAAGAATATCTGGCTGGTCTGCTGGTTTCTCTTGTTTACTTTATGGCTCTGTATAATTGTAAAGCACATATGGAAGCATGCACATTGGTTTGGACATAGCATAAATAAAACACAAATGGAGTCAGTACTTCTATTAACAGTGTGCTGGCATCCTGCAGCTGTGTTTCTACTACACCAGTGATTAATGTCTCCCTGCCAAGCTTGTGATTTACTGGTCTTAGAAAAACAGAGAATGTTTTTGAATCTTAGAGTAGTGTTCAGTGTTGGCTGTCCATCATGCGCCAAAAAAACAATTATTCCACTATAGTCCAGATGATACGTGCAATGTGCAAATATTATCCTTTCTTTGGTACATACCCAGGAAGCAAATTGCCTTGAAGACTCTGTATACCTTTTAAAATGCAGTGGTGTTGCTTTAGAAGAAAGCGCAATGGCATGGGCTGTCTGGGTTTCTTAGGTCTGTAGATTTTAAGCCTGTTGTCCACAGTACAGAAGGCACTTCTGGACAGAAGCCTGTCTAGAAAAAAAGCGAGTACTGGCACACATCAGCAGTTCCTCAACAGCCACCTATGTAACCAGCAACTTGCACCTATGTTTCTTCAGCAAATGAGCCCCTGCTGGGATTCCTGGCTTAGAAATGAAGCTCCAAGGGTCCTCATTTAGACCTAGATCATTGTTGTATTTGTAGTCATTGATGTTCTTCCTTGCCTTTACTGTCTTCTCATCAGGGACTGGTAACACCAGCAGTTGTAGCAGAGCAAAGCCCATGTGTCTGAAATGTTTGGTAGTGAGGTAAATCTCTTGCTTGTTGCTGTGACTGCTGGTTTTCACGTTGCAGTGGAAAACTCAGTAACAAGCATTTCAAACATACACCTTTGTTCCTTTTCTGACTTTACAGGAGATGACAGTGGATGATGCTCACATCAAGGCTATCAATACGCTGGCCATGAAATTGGAGAGACAGAACAAGGAAGAAACAAAGACGATATATGAGCGCCGGAAGCAGCTCAGCGAGAAGTGAGTATGCTTTTAAAGCTTCTGTGTAAAGCAAAAACAAGAAGGGAAGATGAGGTGTCTTGGGCTGGGGTAAATCGGGGATTTGCAACGTGTATTTCCTTCTTTAATATCATGACTACTAGCCATCAGACACTGGAGTTGCCTTTTGAGACTGTCAGAGCAGTTAGCCAGAAGGATTTCTAATCCAGCAGGGGCAAAGTCGTGTTTCTAGCCTTGGAGGCAAACATGCCACTTTACAGCACTTCACACACTAGATCCATGAAGCTTCCATCTGTGCACATAGTTGTCCTGGTGAAACGCATATTGCTTTTGCTACTTCACAGCCCACTAGCTAAGAACCAAAAGCATGAACATAGGGATTGTGAGGTTATTGAGAGTTTAGGGAAACCGAATTGGTACTTTTTAGCTTTTAACCCCCAAACCATCCTGAAAACTTGGAATAAATATAGCCAGCTAGTCTTGTCAGGCTGATGCTTTATCTCTGTGATGTGTCCCCTGTTGTGGGGAATTGGAGATCAATACATAAGGTAGTTCAGAAATCCTGTCTTTTACTTAGATCTGAGCATTATGAAACTCAGCTGTAGAAATCCTTACCTCTGTAATGCACCTCTAAAGTATTCTTTTCAATAAAAGGTGGAACAGTTTCCATGGTAACCTGAATGCATACAGGAAGAAGTTAGAGGGAGCTCTAGAGATTCATGCCTTAATCAGAGAAATTGACGACATCACAGAGAGAATTACTGAGAAGGTAAGTTCTCAGATTTTGACTAATTGAAATGGGAAAATGTTATATTTGGCCAACAGTGATAAACCTAGGCATGCCCATTGCTAGAGGGATACTGAGTATCCAGCAGGACCTTTGATAGTTGTCTGTGTATCAGGTTTGTAGGAAGGCTGAAATGTCATTAAACACTGCAGATCACCAACTTTAAGGCATTCACAGCTAAAAAGGTACATTTGAACTGTATTGTGAGAAATGACACAGTAGAGTGCAATAAAAAGGGATCTCTCTTTACGTAATGAGAGGTTACAAAGGAGATGAAGCCGGACTCTTCTTGGAGGTTCATAGTGAAACAGGCAGAGTCAGTGTGTACAAATGGCAACAAGAAAAGTTCCAAATAGATGTAAAGTGGAAAAAAAAACCCACAACGAGAGTGATCAAACACTGGAACAAGTTACCTGGAGAGACTGTGGGTTCTCTATCCTTGGAAACATCCAAATCTCATCTAGCAATCTCATCTAAGGTGGCCCTGCTTTGGGCAGGAGTTGGACTAGATGATGTTCAGAGGACCCTTCCAAACTAAATTATTTTGTGATTCTAATTAATGGTCTCTTGTCAAAAGGTATTGCCTAAAATACTTTTAGTATTAGGTGAGTAGTTGCTATATCCAAAGTAGTCATCCATGGTTTCTTCCACAGTCAATAGAAAGAAGCAGGTACTTCTAGAGCTCAGTGCATCTGACCTATTTCAGATGTCCTCTTGAGGATGGGATAAAACATGTTCCAGCAGTCTGTCTTTCCACTAACTGTAAGGAGAATTACACAAGTAATTAAGTTGCAGCTTCTTTGCATTTGTGAACTTCTCCATGTGGTCTGGTGAATCCTTCCACAGGGAACGAACACAGGCAGATGCAGTAAGTAGGATAGAAATCGGAGAAGCTAAGGGACTGGTGTCTGGTTTTTGCTGTGTTACTGACGCAGGTGTGCACCTCCTTCAGACGGTGCTGAGCCAAGATGGTTCTGAATACCATAGCCAGTTAGATGAGCCACCATAGAGTTTTTTCTGAATTATCTCCTTAGCTTGAATATAGCGATTTCTATTGATCCAGATTCAAAGCTAGCTCATTCAACGGTAGCTTGCATAGCTCTCCCTGCTGTGCAATGCAGACATGTTAAATGTGCATTTGAGGAGTTGTATAAAAATCGTATTCCTTCAGATAATCGAGGTAAAAATGCATATCTTGGATCATAATTTTGAGATTAATAGAAGAAAAAGGCTCTATAAAGCCCAATTATTTCATCCACATAACTCATGATACTAATTTAATTGTAAGTCAGTAGGCAGATACTTAAGGTTACAAGGTTGTTGGTTTGAAGTTTTTATAACTTCTACAAATGCGTTCTTCATTGTATGGGATTTCATTTCTCTTAGGATTCTGAGTGTGAATTTTATTTTCCATATTTTCATAAAACATGCTTGAAAATTTATGTGCCACATTTCAATGGGAAATATTTGGCTGTTTTGGTGTAAGGGGAAAAAAGGGAAAAGAAAGACTGAGAAATGCAGGGAAGCATTCCTGTCTTTGTTTTACATGTGAATGGCCAAAGGCACCTTACATAGAATTGCCACTGTTCAAAGAGTTGTAAATTCTCGTTCAGTCTGTGTAAGGAGTGCAGACAAGGTGCCCTGTTGATAAGAACATTCAGGAGGCAATACAAAAAAGTGAGGGAGGAGACTATTTGAAAGAATTATGATATGATCCTTTTGCTTTTTGTCATCTTCACCATTTGCATCTGCCCCCTCCAGAGTGTACTGATACAAGCCCTGGATTATGGGAAAGATGTGGAAAGTGTGGAAAACCTGATTCGAAGGCATGAAGAAATGGAGAGAGAAATTAGCGTTATTAAGTCCAAAATGGAGGTAAGAAATTAGGAAGTGTAGAGGATACTGTAAAAAAGTTTATATTTGCTTCTTGGGAACAGTACAACAATCAGCATGATTTACTAGTGTGAATTGCACTGCAATGCAAATGCAGCACAAATTTTTTCCCGGTAAGATACTGTGCTGCTTAATCCTACTTTATTATATCAAATGATATTCTTTTAACGCAACAAATCTAAGAAAAGTCCATTTTTAACATGTTAGCTGATTCTCTGGTCCTCACCTACAAGCCAGACTGGACTTTTTGACACTTTTCAGAAGTGTGGAATCCAAATTAAACTCTACATCTTTCCCTCAGTTTCTGTACTGATTTGAACCAAAATCACGACTCTAGTTCTGTTTAGAACTAAAATGCAAATCCCACAGTGTATGTAGTTTTCTTACACACACATCAAAACCAGAACTCTTCAGTTCTAATTACCTGCCTGCTCAGCTCTGGCTTTTTTGAAATGACCAGTTTGCATCGTTTAGGACTAATGTTGAGTGTTAAATATGGGTCTGACTTCCTATGTAATGGCATATTTTTTAATAAAAAGAGATGTTTTCAGCTAAACCACAGAAGCAGAAATCTTATGTCAACTTCTCATGGTTTTCACTGTTGGTTACAGCTTTAAGCCTCTTCATATAGAACTTATTTTTGCAAACTTTCCCTAAACTTTTTTCTTCACTGTAGTATGCAAATGGTGACTATGTGTGTGATACCTTAACACATTGTGACTTTGTTAGCCAATTTTCATGTGAAAAGTGGATGATGACTGACATTCCACAGATAGCATTAGCAAGGCTGTGCAGGGGCGTGCTGCATGGAAACAAAGATGAGCAAGGTTTGGGTTTGGTGTGGGGGTGTTTTGTGGGTTTTTTTTCCATGCTATCACAAATACCATGTACAAAGTATAATATTTGTACTTTTCCTATGGATTAAAACCAGTCTGGCATATTCTCCTTTCTGCATGATTAAAATTCTTCATTTTCATCAATTTGATGGAGTTTTACAAGAAAGATAACAACTTTAAACCCGGGTTGGTGAGTGTTCATTACTGTTTATCAGGCTGTGTTAAGGAAAACAGCATCAACTAGAAGTCTACACTGAAAATTGCGTTTTGATGCTGCTGTTAGCTGAGATAGATACAAAAGATTTCTGAGTCTTCTGCTGAAAGGCAAATCTGGTTGCTTCTGTGTACTACCACATATTCATGGGTTTTTTTACCCTTAGATTAAGCTAATAGAGGTTACAATTAGCACTTCATTGTCCTCTATGTTTGTCTCTATTCTGCAAAACTACTTACTTAATTGTAAATTTAACATTTGTGCATGTAAAGGAACACACACCTCTCTTTCTTCACCTGAGTGATTGCACAATGCATATAGTAAGTCCCTTTGTGTATTTTGTTATTTTAAGTATCTGGTTTTGAAAACTGGGATCTTAAAACGAACTACTCCTGAAAGGCAAACTCAGAACAAACACAAGCTCTTGGCATAAATTCACCCCACTGTAAATCTCTTCCCAGCCATTGGAATTGGAATCTTTCCGCCTTTCCACAAGAAATCCATCCATAAATGTCAAACTGACTATGAAGCAACAGGAGATGAAAAACAACTGGCTACGACTCCAGGGACAGGCCAAACAAAGGTAAGACTTCTGATGATCTGTGTATCTCTTGGGAGGAGCACAGTTGCTCCCTGGGGTCTCAAATCGACTTGCTGGAGGCCTTATAAAAGTTTTTGAGGATCCTTTACAAAGTTTATACAGGCAGCTAAGGCACCTGCACTGGAATAAGTGTGACTTAGTACAAGAAAAGTTCCACTGATGTGACTCTGGGAAAACTAATACAGTGAGTTTGTGGTTTATCCCACTAAATAATGTTACTAAAATTCCTCCGGATGATCCAGTTGAATCTATCATGAAGCCTTTGTGAAAGACTTACTTTTGAATGGTTCTAGAAGATTTCTTTTCTCTTGAAGCTTTCCCGAACAAGAAAGACTTAGGCCTGAGCTGTAATCATTGCTGAAAGCAACAGCTAGGAAGGCTTTTTAACCCTTCTTGTCCTAATGAACTGGCATAGAAAATGAGGTGTGCTTGTTATCTCCAATGCAGCATGCATCACCTGTGATTTTGGTTTGACCATTAGGAGCTGTAACAGAAAGCTAGGAGGCTTGAATTCACTTCATACGGCTTCTCCTTGGATACCTTCCTCTGCAAATGGGGAGGGAGAGGCAGCTAGATAATTCTGTGTTGGATAATAGTGAACTGTACATTGTGTGGCAGGAAGGAGAAGCTGGCAGCCTCGTATCGGTTGCAGAAGTTTAACTTGGAGATGAAGGAGATGCTAGATTGGACCCAAAACATCAGAGGTTTGATGGAAGCGAGGGGGCTTCCTAAAAGCGCAAATGAAGCAGAAAGCATGATTGAGGAGCATCAGGAGAGAAAGGCAAGTATCATTTTTGCTTCCAGTTATACTGGGAATATTTCCAATGGGAATTAATTGCTGCAGACATAGCAGAATTTTGCTGCATGCACCTGTCAATAACATGGTGAAAAGACTGTTTTCAGTAACGGGGTAGAAGCAGAAGTCACCTACGTATTGACAGAACATTTACCACATGGGCTGTTTGGCAGCTCATGTCTCTGCAAAGGGCGTCAGAAAGCCCCATTAGCTCTTGTCTGTACTGCTGTCCAACCCTATAGGTAAAAAGCTGGGTCAGTATCAAAACACACTCACTGCTGATCTCTTTATCGAGATTACCAAAAAATTAATGCCAGTTAATTCTAGCTTTGAGTTAGATTTTGTCATGCAAACTCCATTTGCCTGGGAGGAAAACAGCAGTTTGTCTAACACTGGGCAGTAAGTTACCATTGGATGGTACTACACATTCAGTTCTGAAACACTTCATATCCCAGTACTGATTACCACATGATCTTTTGGTGGCTTATTTGGCTAATATTTTTGGTGAATTTTCTAAAAGGAGTTATATTGTTAATTAACCCTAGAAAACAATTAATATTTTGCTTTTTCCCAAGCATCATAGCTATTTTTCAGCTGTTGGCTTTTCTTTGCAGTTATGTGGGTTTTTTTCTAAAAATCATGTTCCCAGAATCATGACTAATATCCAGTGCTTTGTGGGTCCCATTATTAGCACGAATGGTTTGTAAATTCTGATCAGTTTTCTAGACTTGAATTTAGTATGAAGTACCTGAAGTCATCTTCTTTTTCAGAGTCTTCCACTTTAACAATGCTCTCTCATGTCACAGATGTAACCATGTTTTTGCTAATAATTCTTTGTCCCAATAGGAATACCCAAACACACTGATGCAGTGTACTCCAAATTTAGATGGTAGCAAGATCTAAGGCTTTAGTATCTGTTAGTAAACAGAAAAGCAGGAATCCAGGCAATATGTTCTTTTGTATTGGGGTGACTAAAATAATAGGCAAGTGGAGGGTGGTTTTTTTTCATTCAGGTTAGTGGCTCAAACCAAACTTTTTAGGAGAGAATAGAGTTGAACACAAGTTGCTGATGCGAATTAAACAAATAGGATGGCTATCTTACAGTTTTGTTACTTATGATTGAACAGCATTACCCCCCAGAAACGCCCTAAACCCAGCAGTTAAATTTCAGACATTTAACAGTACATGTCATGGGTTTTATGGTGGTTTATGAGTTAATACATGGTATTATTTCACAGCGTGGTTATTTTTATTTTCAAATCAGTTACATTAGGAATTCCACATTCAGTTTGCAGGGGTCATGGTTGTTTGCAATGCTTTCACCTTCAGGATTCAGTATGTAGGCATAACTTAATTCATCAGGGTAAGGGCAAAAGTTAAATATATTTCATTTTAACACCACAGAATAAAGTAAAACAGTGTCTTTAATGTAATAATCTGATGCCATCTTATTTGGCAGGAGAGGAAAGTTTCTTATAAGAACCACCTTTATGTAGGAAGACTGGTAGGGTATGGTATTATGGGTGCTCAAAACGGTGTTCATTTATATCTAAGCATTTTCTAATCTGTTTCAAATTTAATCCCAATTTTGATTTGTATGAGACCAGTTGTTCCTAGAGCAGTATAGTCATTTATTGTCCATAATTGTTTTCTCTTAGGCAGTTCTGTGCTCTTTCAGTAACATAGCTCAAAGGTGAATGATTTTCCATACAAATATTAGTGTTGGAAAGTTACAGCCCATATTCTTCCCCTGAAGGCTTGTATTCTGAATAACTGGCGTTCTGTAAACCCTTGACATCAACCTTAGTAATATATTTTAGGAGGAGATTGAAGCACGAGTGGAAAGATTCAACTCTCTCAGTAACTGTGGTCAAGAACTTGCCAATTCTGGTCACTACGCAACCCCTGAGATTCACCAGTCCCTCTCCAGACTACAGCAAGCCTGGTCTCAATTGATCCAAGCATGGCAGGAGCAATATAGAAAATTGTTTCAGGCACAAGTTTTACAGGTGAGTAGAAAAACAGTCAGCAGAGAATGCACATGCCACTGACAGCTTTCCTCTGTATAAACAGCAAATTTCTAAGATGGTACAATGAAAGTTATACATTAAACACTGGGTATTATTAGTGTGTTTCACCGATTTCTGGGAGGCGTGCTGAGAGCCCAGCACCTTCAGTGATGGCAGGTCTTTAGAAATTGTGCCTTTACAAATCAAAGAAATTTCTGTGGCATATGTGCTCATATGTTTTTCAAAGGCTATAAAACTTAGTGAAATGCGATCAGACTGTCATGCAGCTGGCAAAAGGCATATACTTAAAATGGAACATCACTACCCTACCGAAGTCTATAACCTCACAGAAAAAACATGGAGACAAGCAAGTATTTTTTTAAAAAAAAAAAAAAAAATCTGAAGAAAAATTTAGCATGGACAGAAATACTGTATTTCTTTCCCTGGCTTTTTTCTAAGAAAAGAACTGGTTTGGCTGCAGTTTTCCAGAAATACTTCCCTGTAACAGTCATCTCACTTTCAAAATTTCTGCTCAGATGGCTTGTTGGCAAAAGTTAGAAATAGCTGAAATGGAGATTTTACAGTGGGGAATGTCAAGTACCTTAAATAACAACTGGTGCTACTAGTCCCATCTAAACTGCTTCATATATATATATATATATATATATATATATATATATGCGAACTTAAGTCATGTGGACAGGGCTGATTTCACGCTTCTTTATGCATTACATTCTACTTATTTCAGACCATGTTAACCATCCTTTCTACTGGCCAGTTACCTCACACACAGCACTCTTCTACACTATCAGTAAGCAAGCTACCAGTACTTGTATTGTGTCCTATGTCTTAGACCCCCAAAAATGTTACTATAAAGGAGAAAGTTACAATAATAATTGTTATGCATGTGGGTTTTGTAGCATCTAATGCTTATTGCCATGTAGTGCTATGCAGTTTGGGGTTTTTCAGCATACTCTGCCAAAGTCAGGTTTGCCTCTGCTTTACACCATGTTTATGACTGCTTTTTTTCCCCTATACAGAAATTCTATGGCTATGTGGAACAGACTGAGAGCTGGCTCAGCAGCAAAGAGGCCTTCCTAGCTAATGAGGACTTAGGGGTAGGTGCTCTGAGAAATTACAGTTTTCTCTGCAATCAGTCTGGAGGAAAGGGAGCTGTGAAGTATGATGATGTGCTCTGAACCTCCCTGTGATCTTTCTCCTTCTGAAGTTGCTGCTCTGTCTTGTTGACAGTTTAGGATCAGATTTCTTTCTTTGATAGTTTACAGAGGATAGGATTCTCAGCCTCAGGAGTAATGAAACAGTCCAACTACTCCAATTATAGCAGGAAAATGAGCCTGCATCTCTCTAGCTGGTCATATCTGACACAAATACACTTGCCAGCAGTGTGCAAATCATCACTGCTGTCACTGCTGATGCATCCGGCGTAGCTTTAAATTTACCTATCTCAAGTACCAGTAACACTGCAATAACTGAAACCGCAGACTGCATGGGTTGCAAAAGCTGTGCAGGACGCTGGATATATATCCTGAGACTTAGCTTACCCTGCACCTTGTACAGGTAGTGCTACCAAATTAGTTGTGTCTGCAGGAACTACAATTACATTTCAGAGTTCGGTGTAGATATAATTGGTGCAAATAGTATGAAAAACATATAGCACTAGTGGCTGGTGTCTGTCTCTAATTTTCAGCCTGGAGGCATGTATTTATAGTCTCTCCATTGAAATATATGAGTCTTAGAAGAAGCCACCGGTTTTCCAGTCATATTAAGCTCAGTAATGTACAGAAAATGCTCTGTGAGTACTTTTCCTTCCAATGACTCATGTAAGCACCCAGAAGTTTGGATAGTATTTTTTTTTTCTGTGCCATTTGATGTGAGCTTTATTGCTTCCTTTAGAATAGTGGGAGATCAGAGTTTATTGTGGCAACAACATTTTGACACCACTGATTCTAAAATTAAAAGTGCAGAGGGGTGCTGAAAAGAGAACTCTGACTCATTAAGCTTGAGATTCACAAATGTTAAAGTAGTCAAATTCTGTGTTTCTCTCCAGATTAACTGTAATGTCAGACTCCAGTCCTCACATTCAGATCTGGATCTGAGCTCTTCCAAATTCCATGGGTTGAAACCGAGGCTCTAATTTTAATCTCATTCTATGATATATTTGTTCACTCTAACTGATCTCAGTCTGATGTCAGTTTGATCTCAGATAACATGCAGAAGAAGCTAAGCATCAGCCATTAATTCAGTTTTGACACTGAAGGAATGGCCTCAGACCATGCATAGAACATTATTTAGGTCCCAAGTTTTGGATTCAGTGCCAGTAAATTTCAAAGACCCATACATTTTCTTGACAGCTTGCAAATGTGGGGTAAATGCCATTTAGTTTCTGGATTATGGGTGTTGCAGGTGAAAAAACTCTGACTGAAAACAGCTTCCCTTTGTTGAACTCTATCCAGGACTCAGTGTCTAGTGTGGAGAGCCTACAGCGGAAACACACGCAGTTTGAAAAAACTCTGGAAGCTCAGATGGAGAAAATTGATGAGATGGCTTCATTTGCTCAGCAGCTAATGCAGAACAAGCATTATGACTCGGACAACATCACCAACAGATGCCGGGCTGTTCTGAGGAGGTGAAGTCAAACCCTTCCCGTGTCAACCACCCATCTATTTTGCAGTGAGACTCTCCCCATGTAACTAATATCTTTAAATGATTTGAGAACCATAAACTGGTTTGCATTTACTCAGCTTTGCGCTTTGCCCTGTGGTCTTGCCAAATTGGCCAGAGTCTAGTCAGTATTTCGTTAGGAGGTTTCTGAAATACAGTTGAGGGGGGAGTGCGATTCAGAAAAAGGTGTTGTAGTTCTGTATCCTGGCCTGGCCTTAGGGACAGTGTTGCAAAGAAAAGACAGAGGCCTGCTGTGCCATTAATACTTTATTATCCTTAAATACCATCAGGAAAGGTCATTTGCTACACGAGTGCTTTTTCACTGCTCTGATGGGGTTGATCTTAAAGCCCTGCTCAAACTGTCTGTTAGGGAATTTGCAGTTTTTCTGATCAGATCTTGCTCTTTCATGTGAATTACTTTTTCTCCTGGCACATTGCATATTTCTGATCTTAAGCAAATGCTGACAGTAGAAGCAGTTATATTCAGCGCTATGGCATATGAAAAGATATATGTAAAATTTATGAAGAGGGATTGAAGATCCATTATGATTCAAGTGAACATGAATTTATTCATATGATCATACTATGTCATGCCTGCATTAACATGAATGAAGTGCTGCTTTGGAAAAACACTTGGAAAAAAGATGAAAGGATGTTGTAGTTTTGGTTTATCAGTGACAAATACCATCATACGCATAGGCTTTCTATATAAGAAAGATACTGAATTTATGTTCTGTTGTACCCTGAAAGGCAATAATGGTGATTCCTAGAGGCAGATATCGTATATACAGAATCTGTGTGTACTTTAAACATACCTATCTGCTAGTAATCCTTCCTATAGTGTCCCGAGCATCTTCTCTGGTGGTCTAAATAATTGGAGGCTGCGTATTACGGACATTTCTCTCCTAGAGAATGGAGGGTTAGAGCATGTGTGGTTTAGAAATGAAAACTGAAAACTCTTATTCTGTCTAATTCATTCTGTGGCTTTTACACATCTGTCTTCATCTCAGAAAAGAGAAACTGCTGGAGAATGCTGCTGCTCGCAGACATCTGCTGGAGGAATCAAGGCTTCTGCAGAAGTTGCTGAGGAATTCCTTTGAGGTACAGTTACACAGGATTCATGGTATTCTGTTTTCTTAAAACATACTGCACTGCATAGATCTGAATCCCTGAAGGGATATACTGTGAGAAAAATCAAGGAAGTGAGTCTGGAATGGGATGGTATTGGGAAAGATGAGGATAAGAGTGAAGGGATATTTGTCTGCTTTCAAAGTCACAGCTTCCCTTCAGTCACCAGATGAAAAGATCTACTGTGAACTGGATGCCAGCAAAATGCAGAAGAAATAAATGCATTAAAAAGGAATATGCTACCATTTTAAAATTCATGGGAAGAGACAAATCAGTTCTTTTCCTGTGAGATACTGATAGTGGGTTAGAAATAGGGAGATAATTGCCCTTTCTTTCCCATGCACACATGTGCCCATGCACTTTTTCACTGCTTGGGGACTGTCTCATGGAGACAGCCCCCTTTCCAGGTAACAGTGCTGGTGAACAGATACAGGGGTCACTTCATTATGAAAGATGGGAGGAGCTTTGGGAAGTAGAACCTCAGAAAGACAGCTCATTTGTGTCCCTGCTCACTGGTCCTGTGTTTTATACATATTAGAGGAGAGCCTTGACAGGTCGGAGCTGAAGAAACACTGGAGGTTTTTTCTACTTCTGTTCTTTCCTCTCCGAAGGTAGCTGCCTGGATCAATGAGAAGAATAGCATCGCCAAGGATGATAGCTGGAAGGATCCGAGCAACCTGCAGACCAAACTGCAGAAGCACCAGACTTTCCAGGCAGAGATCATGGCCAATAGAAATCGCCTGGACTCCATCAGATCTGTGAGAGAAACGGGGCTGACGGCAGGGGTGGGCACTTGGCCTGAAAGGCTCTGCGGGCAGGCTGAGTTACACTGATCTCAAGCAAGCGAGGGGTGATCACTGTCCCCTCGCTGACTTTGTTGACATTCTCTCTGAGGAGACTGGGAAGCTTATGCTTTTAGTCTGTCAGTTTCTTTCAGCTTCCCTCTTACTGTCTAGTGTGAGCTTGCTGTCTGTATTCGCTCTGCATGCAGTGGGAAGAGATGGGTGCCTTCAATGAAAAGGTCAATCCACTGACGTTAGGGACTTCTGTCTGGCATGAATGCCACTTTAGAGGTACACCTGTTTCTTTCCAGCAGGGAATCTGGCTGATTGGGAGCAGAACTTCAACAAGTCATGTAAAATGTATCCAACAAAAAGGATCAAGAAGAGTTTAGAAGTGTTGCCTTCCCAGAGACGTGCTTGTAAGAGAGACAGGAGGGAAGTCTGACAAGCTTTGTCAGATGCTTGGCAAAAGCTGGGATCAGATGATGAGTTTGGAAGGACAGACTGTTACGTGTTTATTAACCTTATTTTCAGCACAGTGCTTCCTAGCTGTAGTTTGCAATAGATAACTAAGCAGTAGGGATAGATTCCCTCCTCAGACTCATCTGCATCCAGTATTGTAGAAACACACTCTCCCTTTCTTTTTTTTTTAAAAAAAAACTTTTTAACCCCTCTGTGTGCAGACACAACAGGGGAGTTTAGTAGTGTAGTTAACAATTCTTTTTAATCTGTTTTTAAGGAGTTGTTTGCACAATCTCTTTCTCATTATTTCCTGATGTCCTGTCTCTTTTGCTTTTTAGAGGAAAATTAACATCTGCTGTCCTGGTATAGCATCTTTCTCTTGCTGTGCCTCCTCTTCCCCATGGCAATATGTAGAAATAGCTCAGTTTAGCTTTCGAAACCAAACTTGGTCTCAGCTTAGGATGTACCTACAGTCTCTTCTACCTGATGGAGGTCTTGCTGTGCCCCCTCTACCTCCTCCTCTGCCAATCTGTTTGGCAACTGCAGCTCAGGGATGAGAAATGCAGACAGACTTTTGTAACATAATACAGTAGTGTAAAACTGTACATGGTTAAAAGAGGTTTTATTATCTCATACAGGTGGTGCACTTGTATGAGATAGTGCTTTCTTAACATGCAGGGAAGGGAGTAGAAAAGGGCAGGTGTCTGGGCAATCTCAAACAGTGATCATATAATGTGGGACGTGACAGAAAATACTGACTGCTTGCAAACTAGGCTCCCTGCCAACTTTTAGGCAACATAGCTGTTGCATAATGAAGATTCTCTCCACTCTTTGTCTTCTAGTATTGTTCTCTACCATATCAGATCATTTTAGATGCCAGGAAAATCAGTCTCTGCCCTAGTTTCAATAAGCATTTTGCCTTTACCTGTTTTTTCTTTGTCTCTGCAGCCTCTGTCTGTTATGTCAGGAAGCGATGGCTTCAGCCAGCCCTTTACATAGCAGTGCCAGTAGACTTTGTTTAAGGAGGCAAAAGTGACACATTCTGGTGCATTCAGCAAAGGAAGAAAACTGACTATTCTCTCTGCTGTAGGAGGGGGAGAAGATGCTCCGTGAGAGGCACTATGCCCCTGAAGCCATTCAGTCCAGACTAGAAGAAATGGAAGAGCTGTGGGAGGAACTGCTAGCAAGTTGCCAGGATAAACAGGCCAAGCTGCAGGATGCTTACAAGGTATATGCAGTGATGCCAGTGGTTGGGTCTTGGTGTCGTTTCCAGAGATGGCACAGCTGCCTTCTCTGTTACACATCTCATCTACGAGTGTGTCACTTTATACAATCAGACCTGATTCCTCAAGACCATTAGAGCAAAGAAACTAAGTATGGACTCATTGAATGGAATTGGCAGGAGAACTGGAGATCCCTATGGAGGGAAAAGGATTTGTAGGCTGTGGTGTGTTCTGCTTTCTGCTGCTGGTTTAGATCAGGATTCCAGAGAGGGATACTGAGGGAAAATGTATTCATTGAAATATGTCAACTCTCTGCATCTATCCCAATGGCATCTTTTCTCCAACACACTGAGAAGGAAGCCCACAGCTGCTTTTCATTCTTCTGGCTCCAGGCACATGACTACTCATGCCTACAAGTTTTGCATGGGCTGTCAGACTCTCTTTGGGTGTAAAATAGAGCTCTCCCTTTTAAATGGCTTCCTTTTAAGGTACTGTGCCCATCATTTTTATTTGTGCAACAGAAGATTAGCTCTTGATGTTCTTTACATCTGTTCTAGCATTCACTGACTGAATTCCCTTCTTCATTTGAACCACCGTCATATCTGGGAAGGGTTCACTGAGCACTGGGAAGCTTCTCTGTGTTTGTGTGTAATTCTTACTGGAACTGGCCAAGACTTTTATATCATATTGTTTGTCCTAAAGGTTTAAACGATGTTTTCTTCTTGCTTGTCCTCAGGGCCTTCATTTTCAGCGAAGTTTAGAGGATATGGAGAAATGGTTGGAAGATGTGGAAAATGAGTTGAAAGCACCATACAGTAGCAGTGATCTGGTGGTTTTGAACAGTCATTTGAAGAAACAAGAGGAACTGGAGGAAGATATTGCTGGACATAGGGACCGGCTGCAAGAGCTTGTGGTCACAGCTCAGCAGTTCCAGAAGGAGAAACATTTCCTTGCTGATGAACTAGAAGAGAAAGTGGATCAGCTGGTGCAGAGGTGTGTGTCTGGCCTGTCTCCTGCCATCTTCTTCCTACTTCTGTCAGCCTTTTTCTTCCCTGCATATTTTTTTCTTTCCTTCTCTACATCGTACTGAAAAGAACATTTTGCATTCATTCCTTATTAATTTGTGGTCCTCATTGGGTTCCCTTTAAAACCTGCAGATACAAAAGTCTACGTGATCCCCTGCAGGAGAGGCGTGGGAGTCTGGAGGCAAGCAGGCTTCAGTACCAGCTCTTCCGAGATGTTGATGAGGAGTTGGCCTGGGTTCATGAGAAGCTCCCCATGGCTTCCTCGAGGGATTATGGACAATCCCTGGCAACTGTTCAGAGTCTACAAGAAAAGCACCAGGTAATTTCCTGTGAGAACCATTATCAGTCTTTAGAATTAAAGCCAGAACACGGTATTCAGTTTGCCTCTGGCGAACTTCATCTGCTGTGCTTCGGCTAACAGGAGGCATGGTGCCGGGGGCTCTTACCCATGTCTAACAGTAACGACGTATTTTGAAGGATATGTCCATGACTTGGCAACGTGAGGGATTCTGTGCTGCTTATCATTGCAGTGGTGTAGGTACCACACCATATGCTTTTCAGTGGACACATGGGCTCTTTCTGTGAACTGAGCTCAGAACCTGGCCTTTGCAACACAAAATAGATTTTACAAACCATTGTGCATGCTGTCCTAGCTTCTTTGAGCAAGAGACGTCCTAAAAAATATTCTTTGAAACTCACTAAGTACATCCAAGCAAGATCATTGCTTAGATGTCTCAGGATGAGCTCCCATGAAAACATCTTTCCCCCAAACCCTTTCTGCTCTGAAGGGAGGGAGTTAACAGGACCTTCATTCCAGTGGTAGCTTTCAAGATAGCTAGCTGCTGGATTATTTCACAATATTCAGATGGGCCACCAGAGGAAGGAGTGCCCGGAACACTGTCATCTCAAATACCAGTTGAAAGGTAGGAAAAAAAGAAAAAAATTCCTGCTAAAAGTTTGCCGTAGCTATTGGTATTTAATGTTAGCAAATGACAGCCCATTTAAGTGCCAGGTCAGGTTCCTCTGGGGAAAATCTGTGCCATCTGCAATAGAGCTGGGAAAGACAGGAGATCTTACAAAGTGGGAGTATGTATGAGGTATATATGCATATATATATATATACAGAGAGAGAGAGAGAGAGTGTAAGCCCAAGTATATTCATTTATCCCAGGTGTACTCACAATTTAATGAAGAATTATAGAATGTTTTTAAATGCATCTTTCAGAATATTCCTAAGTGAGACCCATAGGTATATTCTGAATAGTTTGCACTTTCTTAGATATAATTCTCATACTTGTAAAAATTCTGTATTTAAGAAAGATGCAGTTGATGACTTTGACATTAGTAAGAGAAAAAAGCTTGCTTTATCATGATAAAAGGTATAAATTATGAGTTGATTGTCATGGTAGGGAAGTAATGAGGTTCACAGAAGAAAGGAATGTTTGAGCTGAATTAATCTGAGAAAATATTTGGGATAACTGAAAAAACAGTGGAGGTACTGCTTTAGGCTGCAATTATCTTTGGGTTAATTGGCAAGGTCTCAAAATATTTCAATGAACTGTGAGAATGGGAGGTATAGACCGTAATACCAGTGCATGATAAAATGCCAATTCTTCCTGCCATTTTGCTTATTTTCCCAGAAGCAGGATTAAAATATAAGCTTTGAATTCTCAACCTCTTAGTAGCTAGAGTCTCTACATCTTTTTTTTTCTTTTTTTTTTTTTCTTCCTAAATGTTGGCTTACAGGCAAACAAATGTCAGAGGTAACACAACAGTCAAGAATTGAATATACTGTTAGTTCCACCTTCAATTGTTTGTCTTAATGAGCCAGATTTGCAAAATTCAGTCCTTTGTTACCACAAAAGAGATTGTGTATGAAATGTATCATACTAAAAAAAAAAAAAAACAACAAAGCAAACCCCCAAAACTTTCTTGCAAAATTGCATTTACATACAAATACAATATGCATATGCACAGCTGCTTGGCTTGGAACAGTTTTGCCCTCATTCCCCTCTCCCCTGTTGTTCTTTTTTTAAAAATCTCTGTTGTTAGAAATGAAGTACTGTGAATGCATGTTCCTAAATGTTCAACTGCAAAGTTGTTCTTCCTGCTGCTAGTTTATTATTAATACACAGTACAAGATGTTTTATAGTCTTTGCCACTGGGTTCCATTCTGCTGGGGTCAGATACAGTGTCACTTTTCAACAACATAGTGCCTGTCTTGAAATTAATAGGGGGAAGTTAAAGGCAAGATTAGAATCGGAGCTCTTTTCCCGCCAAGTCTGATACTTAAGTTGAAAAAGCAGCTCCTCTCCTGAGAGAGGGTGTCTCTTCTACATTAACACAGCACTGCAGTCTAACTGCCTGTTTCATAGCTATGAAAATAAACAGAACAATTAAAAAAAAATGGTGGGGTTTGTGCTCAAGGTGCTCAGGCATAGTTAGCCATGGAATGCACGTCCATCCACAGAGAATTTGATGTCACAGTCCTTGCCCACCAGGCAAACACCATATGGTTTTAAAATCTACCAATCTTCAGAAATTAATTTCAACTAAAATCTGTGAGAACTGGCTCAGGCAGTTTTATTCTCTCCGTGTCCTCTTGGCTGCCTGGTGGTATGTGTACCCACCGTGTTCGCAATGGCTGTTGTGCAAAGCTGCATCTTCTACGAAGGCACTGGGAAGTGATAAATACCGATGAGCAAGTGAATTGATTGTTCTTCCCTAGACACATTTTAATTCAAGAAACATTGTGTAATGGGGTGCAGTGGGTATATTCTGGAATCCACAGATAAGAAGTTTGTGGTTAGAACCTCTTCCTTCCACACTCTGAGGTGGGTGCACACCAAGGTCCAGACTTCAAGGCTTTACTTGATCTCTAATCACGCCTTCACCCCCAAAACCTCCTCCAGTCTGTGTTGAACATTGACTCAGACTTTGCACCACTGACCCATCTTTGTGTATGGAAAACAAATTAATAACGGAATTACATGACCACATTATCTGGTATAAAAATCTTTATAGCTTTTTTTTTTTTTTTTTTTTGTCTTGTCATTTTACTCTTTACTCTTTCCAGAATTTGGAGAATGAGATAAGTAGCCGGGATGCTTTGACCAAAGCAGTGCTCAGTACAGGACAGAAACTGGTAAGGGGAGGCCACTCAGCCTCTCGCAAGATTATGGAGCGTCTGAAGGAGCTCGAGACTTCGGTAGAAACCTTGAAGGCAGAGGCTCAAGAGAGGAGACTGCGACTCATGCAGTCATATGAGGCCCACCTCTTCCTGAATGAGGTAAAGATGGTTTCTGAGACTTATTTTGGTCTTTCTTTGCTTAAAAGAATCAACATCCTTATTGTTCAGTGGATGCAAGTGCTGAGATCAGAGCAGAATTCATACTGTTCATATCTGGTAAATATGAATACAGTGGAGGGGTAACATTTATGTTTCCAACTAACTGCAGTGAGGGATAATTTCTGCGTTCTGGGTAGAGATTTTTTCAGATAGCGTCTGCTAGGTTGCCCTGCAGGAAGGCACCTAAGCTGCTGTCCGTTTTCACTGACGTGTCTATTTGGGCACCACTGCTTTCCAGTTGTCTTTGTCTTGAGCTAAAGCACAGCTATGATGTACAGGCTCATCCCGGTGTTTTATGCAGCTTCTGGAGGTGGAGGCATGGTTGGCAGAGAGGAGCTTCATTCTGGAGATCTCCGATCATGGGAAGAATGAAGAATCCACACAAGCTTTACTTCGTAAACTTGAAGCTACCAAGTTGGACATGGATGGTTTCAGGCCCCGGATTGAGAAAGTACAGGAGACAGGTGCCAGCTTAATAAACAAAGACAGCCCAGAGAGGTAGGAAAGTGAAAACAGACTTCTGCTCCAGGTCTAATGGAAATGCCCAGAGAAGGCATGTACGGAAAAGTTCAACCGTCAGTCGCTGTTTGACGGCTCATTCACAAATATGACTTCAGGGGACATCAGCCCCTCCTTCACCACCTTCACACACACTCAGGCCCTCAAAAGCTTGATGATTGTTTTCATGACTGTTGTTTTTTAACAAAACACCAATTAGTGCAGATCATCATCTTTGTCCATTGTCTATTCCCAGGAGCTGTCATCTAGTTCTCATTTACCATAAAGGTTCAAAAACACCTGGGCTTGGGAAATGAAATGGTTTTTTTTTTTTAATGACGTTTTTGACAGTTTGCTGGTTTTCATTGCCAGTTTGCTTTTAGACCTGGGGAGAAGGAAGTGAAAAAAGCAGCCGTTCTTACGACATACTTTAATTTCCTAAACTAGCTGATTTTAACAGCTTGGCATAACTCACTCCATGATGTTATATAGTTACTTCTGTATTTTGAAGGTGTTGCAAATTCAACCTGTCAGAAAAGACAGTGTTCAAAAAAGCCAGTAAAACAAAGACATATTCTGATTCTTGTTCTCTGCAGTCCAGCCATACTTTCAAAGCTCCAGAGGATCCTAGCAGACTATCAGTCTCTCCTACAGAAGGCTGAGACCCAGAGAAAACGCCTGCAAGAAGAATTCCAGCTCTATCAGTTTGAAAGAGAATTCCAGCTGGTGGATGCATGGCTTTCCAGTAAACAGTCTGTAGCAGAGTCTGATAACTATGGGCAGGACTTAGATGATGTTGAGGTAAAAGAAAATAAAAGGTATTGTATGTATTGTGTGGCAAAGTAGGAATATATTTGCTGCGATTTTTGTGTAGCTGCTGACAGCGACTCATGTTACAGTGACAAAAGCTAAGCTAACCAGTTATCTCTGCAGCAAGAACACAGACTTTTTTCTGTCTGCTTATACAGGACTCTGAGGTAGCATCCTCCAACAGAAGAAGTAGGTGCATCAGAAGGTTAGCTTTTTCTTAGGATAAGGTGAGGTCACCACACTGCTGGCCCTGATTATAAATTTGACAGGGCCTAAAAAATTTGACAAGACCAAAGCCATGGTCTTGTAACAGTTTCAGTGGAAAAACACTGGGATGCAGCATTCACACTTTGAGCTGCTGATTTAAAGGACAATTTCTCCTCAGGGGGCACAGATAGGTATAATTCATTGTGTCCACTCCTCAACTGCTGCCGCATATGTGGACAGCCAAACAGGTTGTGTTTCTTAGCTTTTGATCTGGGTGGCATCTGCTTGTCAGGATGTGATTTTTCTTTGAGACATAAATTGTTAAATGATCAAGACAACAGATGCTTTCTTCTGACTCCACATCATCTGAGTTGATCAAGTTACTTGCACTTGTAGACTGCAATACACAGCTTTTGTGTACAGAGAAAGTAATTCCTTTTGCCTCTCTCATAGATGTAAGCAGAAATTCCTGTGTCTAAGTCTGTGTCCCCATCTATCCTGCAGGTGCTGGAGAAAAAGTTTAAAGATTTTGTAAATGAGGTGAAGCCTCTGGGTCACCCCAAAGTTGTCTCCTTAAATGAATTAGCATCTAAACTAGAGAAGGAGGGCCACAGCAAGGTGGACATTATCCAGAAGAGAACAAAGCAAATCAATGAGATGTGGGAGAAACTGTGCCATGACATCCAGACAAGGACAGAGGTAGGAAATACATGAAAAACTGGGCCATTGAATTCCCTACAGTTTCCCATGTCCTTTTTCCTTTCGCAGAACAGTGTACAGCTCATGTTGAAACACAGGGTTTATAAGAGCAGCAGGTGTATTCTATTCTGTTCTTTCTTGATCCATTTGCCTTTATAGCCACTGCTTACATTGGCTGCTTTACTGAACTTCTTCAGCTTATTAAACAAGATGAAAGCTCTCCAGATTTTTTTGCTGAGTTATTTTAAGTCAAAGAAGGGGTGTGGGAGAGAAGGTGATAGAGGACACAAAGCCAAAACCTCTACCTTTTGGCAGCAGTTAGCTGTTAAATCAGTTCACCCCCTCTTGTGAAACTGCAGTCACAAATGTGTTTGGAAAAGCAGAGAGAACACATAGAACTCAGCATTTTTACTTGCTTTAAAGAGAACTCAAAATGTCAGATGCCCTCAACTCTTTTCTTCATTCTTCACTACTGTTACATACACATTTTGCTTATGAAGTAACTCAAGCCCACTATTGTCTGTTAGCAGCAGTAAAGGCATTGCAATTGTTAATATATACTTTGAATGTAAAATAGCATTGGAACATTTTTCAATCCTCTCATTTCAGAACACCTAATTTCCACTTAACTCCTCCTACTTTCACTGTTTGTAGTGTAGGCCTCTATTCCAAGCAAGGTTTTTGGACACTTTCTATAGCTGAGAGCTTTACCTTTAGAGGGTAATGCATGCTCTCCATCTTGATCATTCATTTATGTAGGGATAAATTGTTCTTTGGAGACAACTGTATCTTTCCATTGTCGAACAGAACTTGGAGAAATCAGGCTAACTTGAGTGCCTCACTTTCAGATGACAATTGGGAAGGGGTTTTTCTCCTGCTTTTGTTCAGCCTGTACTGCATTAGGACATACTAGGGTTGCCCTTTTTTATGCTGCAGACATGATATATAGTATTACAATTACATTGTTTCTTTGTTCCAGAATCTAAGAGCAGCCCAGCAAGTTCACCGGTATGATCGCGATGTGGATGAAGTAAAGGGCTGGATGCAGGAGAAAGAGGCAGTGGTGGATATAGAAGATTATGGATACGATCTTCCAGGTGTACAGACACTTCTCAGCCAGCTTGAGGGTGTAGAGGTAAGGGGATCTGTCATGAAGCAGTGGCAGAAAAGCATAAATGACAAAAAAAAGGAGACTGACGCTTGATCTTAAATACCCTCAAGTCTTGCTTGCAGGCCAACAGAAGATAGATTTATTGCATCCTGAAATATTCTTTGTGCTTCACAGAAACGTTTTTCCCCCCCCTATTTATAATAATGTGGTTTTATATAATTAATACTTTTGCTTCCAAGGATGAGCTCTTCTAAAATTTATTCCAAATTGTTATTGTAATTGCAAAGATGTCATCTGAACTACAAGAGACTTCAGTTCCACACTTTTCAAAATATTCAGTCGTATTTCCAGCCTCTGTGCAGCCAGTGACTAGAAAACATGGACCATCTTTAAAATCTGCTTTTGGTAGACATAAGTAGTGACTTGCACTTACAATCCATTCTGTCTGTTCCAGAGAGATCTAGGAGCCATCATGAAAGAGCTGGAACGGATTCGGGGAGAGGCTTGGCACCTCAGCCGCACATACCCTCAAGTCAAGGAAAACATCATGGAGAGACTCACGGATGCAGAGGAGTGCTGGGAAAACCTGGACAAGAAGTTTCTGCAGAGGAAGGCAAGACTGAGCCAGGCAGAACAAGTCCAGCTCTACTTCAATGACTGCAGGGAGCTGACGTACGTGTTGGCTCCTCGAGTTTGGCAGTGGGCCGTATTTCTTGTCTTTCCCATATAGGATTCTCTAAATTACACCTGCCAGTTATTTGACTCCTGTCCCAGGTGCTCTGCAACTTGTAAATCCCTTTGGATACATGGCATCTTCTCAACAGCACACTTTCACAACACATCAGAGGTGACCATGCCACTCGCACTTCAGCACAGCGTGCATGACAAACCCACATTTTTAGACTATTTCCTAGACAGTCTTGGAGAGTTCAGTCGCTCTGGATAGCTTGGGTAGTCTCACAGTTCCAATTGGAAACATGTTGATTCTGTAGGAAGATGGGGGAGTCTCGGCTAGGTAGTCGGGTAATTTGTACACCTGCACAGACGCCAGTGCCTGTTTTTCTCAGATTCAAAGCAACTACATTAAAGATAACCTTCTAGAATAGGTTAGCACTTGCTCAAGTGCTGAAAGTGTTTTGCCACATGTATTTAGTGCCATTGCCTATATGCATACGCTCTTCTGTCCATTCTTACTAGGGGTTAGGTTTCTGCAAGAATTGAGTTGCTGGGAAATTCCATGGCATGTTTTTTTTTCCTTTTTTGGTCCGAATTAGAACAAAATGCTGAATGTTTAAAGCATCTACAAAACACAGTTTTTAAAAAAAGATACGTTGAGCTAAACATCTCATTTTGTTTAAATCAATCATGCCAGAGTATCTATAAAGAGAGATCTAATGTAAAAATTGAAATAACTAATGGAAATATGCTATACTCAGTGGCAGACCAACATTAAAACATTATATTTTATCATTTTAATGTCCTTTTCTTCAAAAATGTATCATTTTTGATGGAAATTGTGTTTTTAAATAGGATTACTCACAGAAGAAATACGGACGTTTTTCATTCACTGTAGTTAATGAAAGAGTTAAGCCATGACACAAATAGAAATACAAAGACAGTGAAGTGGTTACCTCTGACTATTGGACGTTTACCATGTGAGGGGATAGATCCTCAGCTCAGGTAAATCACGGTGCATTGGTTTATGCCAGCTGAGGCTCATGGAGTAGAAAATTTTCCTTAAAAAGTATCTACCACTATGCTTCTTTGCATGAGTGCGCTGTATGCATATGAGGTACTTTCACGCACGGTGATAAAGTCAGGTGGGCATCTGAAAGTCTCCGTGTCCCCGTACTATGTATAAAAGTACTGCGAGTGCGTACAGCCTAGGCACCTGCTGTTAAGGTTCTTGCTGAGGATCTGAATGTACAATGTATGTAGAGATGCTGCAGCTGCCTTTCTAACAGGCTATGTGTTGAAACAGCACTGGGAATATTGTATCGGGTCATCGAAGTCCATAGATGCGTGAGTGAACCTTGATCAATTTATTTGAATGTTTGTCTTTCATGTGCAAATAAAAGACTGTACAAATGTATCCACAGCCGTGGGAGGTGGGCGTTCCTGAGTACACAGCAGATTCGTTTTTTACCCTTTTTGTCTCTATTCTGTAGGGCCTGGGCCAACGAGATGCACGCAGTAGTGATGTCTGAGGAACTGGCAAATGATGTCCTGGGAGCTGAACTGCTTATCAAGCGTCATGAGGAATACAAGCGTGAGATAGAGAAACAGTGGCTAAAATACGAAGAAATGCAGCGGGCAGGAGGTGACCTGATGAAGAATGGACATTTCATGTCTGTGGAGGTGTGTTGATGAGTTAAATATTTTACAAACGAGTGAACACAGACGACATTAAACAGGCAGGAGTTGCAGCTGTGTCTGTCTTTCAAAATAAAACAACTGAACAGGTCAGATTCTCTGTTGTTAAAAGCTGTGGACTTCATTTGACATGTAGAAAAATAATACACCTTTTAAAGTTCTTAGTGCTCTAAAAACTGATTTTGAAGCTGACCATAGAAGAACAGTCGCTGCTCGGCGAGGTGGGTAGGTATCGCTATTCCACAGAAAAGATGTGCCTCATAAATGAGATTTTAGCATTTAGTTAACCAAGACTTAAGATAAAATGCATCACAATGCAATCAGCTAGAGGATGCAGTGATGTCCCCGAGTACACCAGAAGATATGTAATTCTTCAGAAATGTTATAGAGCCAAAAGAGCAGGATTGTTAAGGTTTCTGTGATCCCAGTTGTCTGTGTGCTTTTAGACTTTGACCTTTGCAGTGGTCCCAAGCTTGTCTCAGTATTGTGTGTAGATTCAGAGATAACACCATCAAAAACATCTCCAGAATTTATGCAAAATTACTGTGTTGTAGAAAGAATTAGAGAACTGTACACAGTTTAAGACTCTCCATTGTTATAAATGGATGTATTTGTTGAATCTGCTGGTTCTCACTAGTTCCATGATACAAATTGCCTGGGTATAAAGCTTCATCATGGGAAAGCATATCGCAGGATATTGGTCATACAGTATGTGGAATATGCATACAATTATAATATATGGCTATACAACATACAGGCTAAATGAATGCAAGTAAGAAAAATGAGAACTCAGACATCCTTCCTAAACTACGTTAACACCACAAAGTTATCTAGAGGTGATTTTCTGGATCATGAGGGCAGATTACACACTAGTTGGCTGCCACCTGAAAATCTGGTTGGGTTTTTCACCTCCCGGCACTGCAAATGTTATTTTTCTAGATTGAAGAAAAACTGTTAGAGCTGTTAGAGCTGATGAAGAAGGTAAAGGACAGCTGGGACATGAGGAAAGAGTTATATGAAGAAAACTGGGAGGTTCAATTGCTCCGCAGAGAGCTAGAACAAGCAGAAGCATGGCTGGCTGCCAAGGAGGGCTTTCTTTCAGATCCTAGCTGTGGGGTGAGTAACAACAGTGCAATGCTATTGAATTGCCTCTTCGCATACACAGTCCGCTTGGAGCATGTGTCGGCTTAGGCCTGAAGTTAATCACAATCTAAACAGCAATGCACCCTTGAGACGCCAAGGGGCAGGAGCTCTGTCCTCTTACAGAATGAGCCCAGGACAGTTGTTGCGGTTTACATGGTGATGGGCTGTAGGAGGCGGTGGCTTCCAGGGTGTGGTAGAAGGCTGGGGGAGAATTCCAGACCATTTTTTCATGTAATAACTGGCAGAAGGTTCGGTTTTCCCTGCCCTGTCATGCTGAGAGCCTGTTTTGAAAAGAAAAAGGGTTTTTCCCTGTCTCGTGTCGGGCAGTAGAATGTTTTGCACAGATGGCTTGATAGCTAGCTTGTAAATTCCTATTTAAACACCAGCATCCATAGTTTTGGTTTTTTCTCATTGTTGACTGTTTTCTGATGGCTTGTAAGATGGTGGTGTGGTTTAACCCCACAGGCAGCTAAACACCACACAGCTGCTCGCTCGCTTCCCCCCTGGTGGGATGGGGGAGAGAATCAGAAAGGTGAGAAAATGCATGGGTTGAGGTAAAGACAATTTAATAAGTAAAGCAAAAGCCACCCCTGCAAGCGAAGCAAAACAAGGAATTTGCTCACTACTTCCCACTGGCAGGCAGGTGTTCAGCCATCCCCAGGAAAGCAGGGCTCCATCATGTGTAGTGGTTACTTGGGGAGACAAACATCACCACTTTGAACATTTCCCCCCTTCCTTCCTCTTCCCCAGCTTTATACGCTGGGCACGATATCGTATGGTATGTAACATCCTTTGGGTCTGTTCGGGTCAGCTGTCCCGGCTGTGTCCCCCCTCCCCCCCAACTCCTTGTGCCCCACAGCCTGCTCGCTGTGGGGTGGGGGGACAGGCAGAAAAGGCCTTGACTCTGTGTAAGCGCCGCTCAGCGCTGCACAGCAATAACAAAACCACCTCTGTGTTATCAACAGTTTTCAGCACAAATCCAAACCATAGACCCATACTAGCTACTACAAAGAAAATTAACTCTATCCCAGGCAAAACCAGGACAGATGGGAAAACAATGTCATAAATTCAAATATTGAAAACTATCAATTTCAGCAAAGAACAAGACAGAGGTTTAACGCATGTGTTGTAGGGCAGGAATAAACCCTATGTCTAGCACAAGCTGGAATCCAAGTACTTAATCTGTATGTAAACAGTTATAGTTGGAAGCAGGGGTATCAATGGCTTCACACAAAAATAAGGTTGTTATTTGAGCTCTTTTTTTCATGTATAGGAGACACTGCTGACCTTTTCTTTTTTTTTAAGTGTAAATTAAGATTTTTCACATACTACCAGGGGTTTAGACATCAAATTACAAAAGTTTCAGCATCATCATTTGGCTAAATAGAATGGGCAAATCTGAAAATCTTAGACATAATCTCTTCTGATGGATTTCCGTATCTGATCGTTTTTCCATTCAGGATTCAGTGTCTGAAGTAGAGGAATTACTGATGAAACACCATGATTTTGAGAAGATGCTTGCAGCTCAGCAGGAGAAATTTGCTCAGCTCAGCAGGAAAACTAAGGTGAGAAGTAGAAAGTTGATGTAGAAGGTATGAGACAGGATGATGTGGGTCCCTGAATGTTTGGGGCTCAGTCACACCATGTGAGAATGAACTCCTGTGCTGAGGTGGAGTAAATGAGTAACCGGAGCTGAGATATTGCAGATACGGCTCTCTTTCTCAGCTGTTCGACATGGATCGAAAGTGTCCAACTAGCTTGAAAAAGCTCTAGTGGAGAAGTGGAAGCTTTCTTCTTTCAGGAGCAGCAAAAAGGATGCGTAGTGCACATTGCTGTGTGAGAAACAGGGTGATCCCTTGCTACGTGGATGGAGAGTTGTGATTCATTCAGGGTTTCAGTAGGGAGAGCTGCAGCCTCCTGACAGTGCTGGAGGATAGCAAAGGGCCGAAAACAAAGGGAGGCCAAGGCAGAAATAAGCCTTTTTCCTCCTGGCATCAGAGTTCCGCAGTAGACTGTATTAAGTACCAGAAATATCTAGTCAGCCTCGCAGATGCTGTTTCAATACGTTTTTAATTTTCCTGAAATACCCAGCAAAACATAGCTTATGTGTTTGGCCTTAGGTTAAAAATTAGTTTAGTTGAGCTGCCTTTTGTTCAGTGATTTGCAGATTGGCTGAATGAAGGGACAGAGGTCCTGCGCTCTAAAATCTTCCATGAGAACACCCCTGGATACTCGCTGTTCCTACAGCAAACTTAAAAGAAGCAGTGCCAGAGAAGAGTAGCATAGATTCTCTAGAGCTTATTAAAGACTGCCTCTAGAAAGCTTGGCAAGGGCAGGATTCACTGTATTTGTGATTAATTGCCATCAGTATTCATGGTTTGGGCAACAAAATAATGCTTAGCACATAGCAATTAAGATCAGTTCTAACTCTAAGGATGCCATCGGAGGTACAGGCCTTAAAATTCAATGCCAGGAGACAGTGTATTTGAAAAACTATCCCTGCTTAAAATAAAAATATCTTAGGTAAGTACCCATGAATGCAGTGCAGGTCATTTAAAAAAATGTAATACTTGTGTCCTGCAGAGGGAGATCAATCTTCTGAGACAAGTGGACACAGAAGAGAGTGAGCAGAAGGATAAAGGCAAAGTTGTACGGGTTCCCTCTCTGAAAAGAAAAACATCTGACAGAAGGAAAACACTGCCAAAACCGATAGAGATAGAGAGCACACCACCACTGCCGTCTGTGCCCTTACCCAGCCTGTCCCAGAGGGCCCCACTTGAAACTGTTTTCTCCCCTGTTGAAAAGTCTCCGTCAGCATTCCAACAGGTCACTGCGGGGGGAGTCCCAGAAGCGCTGAGCCGCAGCAAAACAGGAATGAAAACTGAGAAGAGACCCAGTGAGATTATCGCTTTACCTACACCAAAGATGGTGAGCCCACAAGCTACATCTTCGGAAAGTCACAGTTCTTTAAGCTCTCCTTTATCTCCTGCTCCCATAAACCAGCAGTGCAGCAGCAGTTTGTCAGATTCATATGCCACAGGCCTTTTATCACCGCAGGAAAAAAGTGCTAAAGGCTCCTCTTTTTCCAGCCTGCAGTCAAAACTAATGGCAACTCCACCGGAGCCTGGCCAAAGGTCACTAGATAAATCACCAAACATACTACTGTCTAACTCCTCTCGGGAGAGATTAGAGAACACATCTTCGGTAAGTCCCAGGGATTCCTGGCTCCCTCCTCATGGACCCGCTAGCCTGTACTAGTTAAAGCAAGGAAATACAGGAGGTTCCATGTGAAAGTCATAGATAGCATTATAACAGCGGGCATTGCAGTGGGTGCAGTCATGGATCCAAACAGCAAGAGGCATTTTATATGCCTTTGTAGTTAATATGCTTTCCAAAAAGATGGTTGACTGAAGCAGCTAGGTATAGCTTAAAAGCATTTTAAATTGGCTCAGTTTTATAGCCTAGGTCCTGGCAACCGTATTGGTTTCTGTTTTTTCTTTCCCAAACTGGGGGATATTCATGCTGCTGAATACTCAGCAGAGCACTTCAACAAGAGCCAGGAGATGCTGTCTTGCAGAGGCCAAGCTGCTGCCTCACCCATCCCCTCTGCGTGAGGCGGTGGTGCTTACTGTCCACTGAGCGTAGACGACAGAGAGAGGCAGGGCTTAGTGGCACCCTTGCCAAAGAGCTGACCTGGGGCAGGACTAGAACCAGCAACTCCTGTTTGCTCACCCTGGTGGGAAATGCACTGCCTGCTCATGGACAGGTAAAAATTGTTCCCTTCCTCTCTTGCACTTTGCAGCATGTGTTTGTTACGTACCCAAGCGTAGCAGTACAACACTATACATTGGTGTAACTCAGTATTATTGCAGGGCCGGTATGAATAACTTCAGCAATTTAAGTTGTAACTTGTATTTAATAATATAATAGAGCATAATTCCATAAAATAATAATCACAGAGCAAATTCCATGAGCATTCTCTTCATTTAGGTAGTATATCAGAGATGTGACTGCAACCTAGAGAGGATTTGTAGCCGTGCTGTGAATGTAAAGGCTAGAAGTAGTAGAGGTCAGTTTCTCTGGGTGGAATTTGTCTAGAAAGGCCTTCAGGAATTGTAACGCTTGTTTAAGGACCATTTTAAAGTTAAAACAACAATGGTTTTGTGTGTGTCAGGTTTCTGCAAGTCTTCAGCACATGGAGGGTTTCCTAGAAAAGAGAGACCAGCTCCTTCCAGGAAGACAACAGGTAGAAACAAATGCCATCACTCTGGGTTAATTCATCTTTCCTTGAGTTATGGGAGTTACATGAGTTGTTCCCTGACATGGGAATCATGCAGAAGACGATCTTTCTACATTTAATGGATTTATGAACCAGAGCCTAGGCTGTATGAACATGTTAATTATGTCCCCCTGATTATAAATACAGATGTCAATATATCAACTGAGTTGGAGGTGGGGGGGAAATCAGTGTTTTAAAAGACAAAAATGCAAGCTTCAAGACTCTGTATCAGCATGTGATGGTTTGTTGGCAGAGGAAGCCCTCTCTCCCATGTTCCCAATACTTGTGATTTCTAACTGTGCTAGAAAAAAAACTAAGGTTTTGGTTTATCTTTGAAGAAGTGGTTTGCTTAATTGAGGGCTGAATGAAAATCTAAATTGTTACCCTAGGAAAGAATGTCACTTCAGGTCAGTGGGCTAATGATCATAACAGGGCAGGAAATTTTCTAATACTCACCACCAATACGTAGACATCTGAGTGTTTGCTGAGGTATCGCATGTGAACAAGTTGTCTTGGATTGTTTCTCCCATAGAATATTTCCTCTGAAACTTCTAACTTGAAAGACCTTTTTAAAAAATTGAATCCGGTATTGATTCCAGAGACTTCTGGAAGAGAAATTTAGTTTTTCCTCTCTTGTGGATAAGCTGAACATAGTCTGCTGTGATACTGAACTTCCATCTTACCAAAAAAGGGAAGTTATGACTTATCTTCCTCAGGACTGTTTCCTTCCTTTTCTCTGAATGACCAAATTGTCAACTTGATTCACTGGCCTAACAAAATAAGAATATGCTCAAGTAATAGGATCCTTCATCCAGAAGGGCCGGATGGCACAAGGCTAACCTTTCAGTGGCATGTAGGTGGGGTAGGAAATAGCAGCTACTTTGCAGTGTCCAGGAGCATTCCACTGGGGTTAGTTCAGGCAATGAAGAGGAATTCAGCAGCCACAGTAGATTGAAGTCGCATGCTTAACAAAACTAGACTGTGACCAGCAGGCCAGGGCCAGTGTTCCAGCTGGGAAAGAAATGGTGCTTTTAGTGGCCAAGAATAGACATAACATTGATTACCTACATTCTCTCAAAGATGTTGCTGACCACAGCATGGCGTAGAGCTTGCTTGCACCAAGTTATGTCATTTGTTCAGTCCTGACTCACAGAGAGACCCCTCCTGAATCACCTATGCCGGAAACTACAGCAGGTTCTGTTTTTGTAGGGGATGACCATGGCTAAGAGAGCTCTTGTGATCGTAATTCGGACAGCTCCAGGCTTCCTGTGAAAGTTGCGCGTGAAAGATTTCACTACTCCAATAGGATATGTAGCTAACAGTGGAATTTTGTTACCGTTTTTATTCATGTAGCCAAGCTCAAGGTCTTGGAAATGCTTCTACGTGAAACTTGACGGATTGAAGCTTCATGTGTATAATGATGAAAAAGAAGCATCTAAGGTAATTTAGTTTTTGAATCTTTCTAGTAATCTCTGTGTTTAGCTGTGTAAAAATGCATTTCAAAGAAAAGATTTGGCTTGAGGCTGGGGTAATCGGTTCTATGTCAAACGTCAGCTGAGTGAAAATTCAACAGTTACTGAACTGATACGACCTGTAAGAATAATAAGCTTTCAGAAATCTTCAAACATACTCCTTAAAAGTAGTATCTTATTTGAGAATTGCATTTAAGGTATAACACAATAGTCCATTGTTCCTCTGTGTTCCTATTCAGCGATCCTAGTTGTAGAGTTAGAAGCAGAAAATGATAGTATGGGTGTGTAGTCAGCACGTAGGTTGGTATACAATTGAATCCTAGCAGAAATGACACAGAAGACATTTTGTTTTAATTTCATCCTCCTTCAGAACGTATCCGCAGTCCTGTCCCTCAGCATTCCTGGTGCCAAATGTGAGAGGCTGGTAAATTACATCAGGAAAGAGAACGCCTTCATGTTGCAGTAAGTCTTGCAGAGAAGTGCACTAATAAAAGCCTACGCAGCTAGCCATATGGCTTACTTGCTTGCAGACTCACAAGACTATATGTTGTTAGGAGATGTAACTAGAGGTCTTACAGTGCTTGCCCCACCCCCAAGGACAGAAGGTATAAGGTAAGACTAGCTAGAATTCACCTCCTGCTGTCCTTCTTTACAGGCTGAGAGATGGGGCAGAGTATTTCTTCGCAGCACCTTCTCGGGCACTGATGGAGGACTGGCTGCAATTACTACAGAATAATATAGGTACGTTCCCACTTCCTTCAGGAATGAGCTGTGCTTTTAGCAGGCGGTGGTGAGAGAAAGGGAAGAGAATAAGAAGGGGTCGTTAGCCTGGGGCAGTTTGAGCTGTCCTCCTTGCTTCTGTCAGCCAGCAGTATCCAAGTCACCTGCCACCTTGCAGTGTAAGGACCTGGCAGGAGGGCGCCCAGGGTGACTTGCAGAGCAACCCTCCGGTTGTACTGCGGCTGGCGTCGGGCTATTGCCCGGGAGGGGCCTTGCCCAAGGGCTGCATTCATCTTTTTACTAACGAGTTGCTTTGGAGCGTGATGAACAGCTTTTCTTCTGAATCTAGATCTCTTTCTGGACACCTCACTAGGCAGCAGCTTCCTGGAAAGGAAGCCAGAGCACAGTTATAACAACGGTGTTCAGAGAGAATTGTTACGGACCCAGAAACAGCAAACTCTGCCTCTAACACTACTTCAGGAGAGTTTTATTTGTGTTCTTTGACTTTACAGGGCACGGTAACAGATCACACCCCACAGTGGTGGTGCAGCCTTTTACTTCAAGCACAGAGGCCGCCAAGAAAGGACTGTGGGAGTTCCCGGGCAGAGAGACTGCTGAAAGAGTAACCAGCAAAAGCTCACTCCTGAGGTAGGGGCTCTGTGCCGCAAGGCTGAGCGGTTGTCGGTGCTGTTTGTGTTTGGGTAGCGGTCACCTACAAAGGGAGACTGTCCTGAGGTCAAAAAGTCCCAGTCTTCTGTCATGGATGTCACAGAAACGGCGGGGCCGGGGCAGTGCCCGTCCCCCTGCGCTCGGCACGGGTGAGGCCGCCCCTCGAGCCCTGGGCTCAGCTCTGGGCCCCTCACGGCCAGAGGGACACTGAGGGGCTGGAGCGTGTCCAGAGCCGGGCGGGGGCTGGGGGGGCTCAGCCTGGAGAGGAGGGGGCTGGGGGGGCCTGGCCGCTCCCTGCAGCTGCCTGAGAGGGGCTGTGGGCAGGGGGGTCGGTCTCTGCTCCCACGGAACGAGCGACAGGACAAGGGGAGGTTCAGGTTGGATATTAGGAAAAAATTCTTCACAGAGAGGATCGTCAAGCACTGGAACAGTCCACCATCCCTGGAGGTATTTAAAAGATGTGCAGACATGGCGCTTAGGGACATGGCTTAGCGGTGGGCTTGGCAATGCTGGATTAAAAGTTAGACTTCACGGTCTTAATGGTCTTTTCCAACCTAACGATCCTACCATTCTGTGATTCTAATCCAGTAAAATATATTAGTCTTGAGTATGGTCCATCCTTAATTAATTTGTGCCATTTCTGATGTGCTACAGCCCGTTTTTCAAATTGGGCCTCTACCATAGTCAGCCCTATCTTGCCTGTGGTTGATGACTTAAAATTGGGACACACAGAGGAACTCTCACGTCATCTGTTGTGGGCACCAAAGTTACTGAAATGAAGTATCTGATCTGAAGACAGGGTTACCTGTGTGCTCAACGGGGTAAGACTTGTTCCAGCAGAGGAGGGTATCAGAGCAGGAGTCTGCAATAGGTGCTTTGGATTTTCCTCTGAACATTCTCTCCAGCAGGGTCTGAAAGGAACCCCGCCTCCAGTTTAGGGAGGGTTTGACAAACCAGTTGTCAAAAGTTGCATTGATGGAATACTTCCCTCAAAGGCTGTTTTGGGAATCCAGACACAGGCATGGAAAAACACAGCTGCAGCCAAATTCAGGAATTCAGCCTGTAGTGTAAATCAATTTCTTTTGCATTTGGAACCTGTAAAAATCTTACAGGCCGTGATGTGAAATCCTTAGTCCCTCTGCCTGGTAGAATTTTGCTGCTGAGCTAGATGCCCAACAAGTTCTTACATGTACAGCGTGACTGAGTTGCAGCTGATCTTCTGGTGATGCATGTTGTTGATAGGAGAACGCCTTCCTTCAAAATCAAATTGGAGAGAGAGTCTGCAGAAATTTCCAGAGATTTTAAGAAAGATGGGACTGCAGTGACACAAGCCTCCATCACCACTCTAAGCCTAGAACCAAGTGGCAAGTAGTAGAAGCAAGAAGAGAAAAATGACATTTGCCTCAGTGAATACCAGACCTCTTCACCACTGTATCTTAACCCAGCCCTCTGGAAATGTATTGATATGTTTTAAGTTAATCGCACCACTTGTTTTAATTATGTATTAAATCTAGTAAAGCCATTAAATATAATTAAACAGGACTGCATCTGGTATAATTCTGTGTATGCAGTGGCTCTGTCACCCACGCGTTACCTACTCCAAGTTACCTAATGGAAGAGCGGAGACCTTTAAGCCAGACAGCTCAAGTGAAGTGACTGCAAGACAGAAATGGGGAGCACTGAGCAGAGCAGGAGGCATAAGCGGCGAGTGAAAGCTGCCTCCTGCAAGTAGCTTTGCAGATACTGATGCACGGGATTTGAGAGGGTTGGACACCACAGAGGCAGAAGTCTCAAAGGGAACGTTTGTTATGTAATTCCCGCAGTGTTTTGTAGTCTCCACAGTCTTTCATTTTTTACAACACATTAACCAACAGTTCCCTGAGTATTTGCCAGTTCTTTCTGGAGGAGGTTACCAGGAAAAAAATCCCTGCAGTATTACTCATTTTTAATGGAACCTCAAACTAAAATTATGCCTGAACAATCAGTCTTTTGGTGTAAAAGGAGAGGAAAAGCAGAACAGCAAGGAGGAAGTCTAGTTCCTAGACCACTGCTGTCAGAAAGACCAAACCCTAGGTTAACGGGAGCCTACTGGGAAATTGGATTGAGTAGGATTTATATAATAGTGTTTTGGGGGAAGGAAAGAAGCGTGTCCTGTAGCATGCTATCTGTACGAAGTCTCAACTTACTCTCCTTACACTGTTGGCCTTTTGGACTGTCCTCCATCTTACGGGCATGTCCTCGTCACTCCTGACCGGGGGTTGCTCTGCTGGCACCGCCGCTGGCGCAGTTTGCTTTGTTTGCACGGCTTCCTCGTACTGATGTGGCGTCCGCTCTGACCGCCGGGTGTTTCAGCACAGCTGCTGCTCACAGTCTGTGTTGACAAAGGGGCATGTTCTGCACCTGGTGCTGAGTTTTGCACTTTTCCTTGTTCAGCTTCATGAGGTTTCTGTTGGTGCAGTCCTCAAGTTTTCTTGATGTCCTTCTGGCTGGGAGGGGGGTGGCTTGAAAAAAAGGCAGCTCGTGAGATGGAAGCCTGTCGTGATTGTATGTATTGCAAATGTTAATCAAAGAATGAGTTTGGGTTTCCAAGCATCCATACCCACAGCTAAGCTGGGGCTCACCAGTCATTACAGGGGCAATGCCTTAAAGCATTTTATGTTGTTGTGTGGTTGTCTCAGTATTTTCCCTAACAGGGTGATGTAGTGGCCCGTGTTGATCTCAGCAGCTGGACTGCCCAGGCCTCGTGCTGTTACCACATCTGGCTTCCTGAAGCAGAAGCCTCATGCGCTGTGTGCTCCCAGCTGCGGGCTCCATCCACCTCCGCACGGTTCTGCTTGCCTCACCCCCTACACCTCATTTCGCTTCGGTCCTGGCTCCGTGCAGGGCACTGAGGACGCAGCTTGGGTGGCTCAGGCTGTTGCTTCCCACAAGGCATCAGCTGCCATTGCTCAACAAGAGTCTAGTTGCTGCCAGCAGTGACTGCTGGCTGTGTGGCATCCACGCTGGGTGCACTGAGGTGTTTCAACATTGTTTATCCCAGAGAGGCTGAGGGGAGATGCAGGCCGTGCTGTGCAGCAGCACTGGCCTTGAGACGCAGCTGCAAGAAGGCATTCCCAAAGACAAAACTACCAGCCCTATTCTGACCATGTGTCTTCTGACAGCGCTGGCTGCCAGGAGGTGGCCAGGCACAAACTGAAGCAATGTCGTGTCGTTTCACCTCGGGCACTGAGATCAGTTTGGCTTCCCAGCCTTAACCCGATCGTGCTCTGCGCTCCTTCGCTTCATTCTCGCCTTCCTGCTGCAAATAACTCTTTTACCTCCAGGAACTGGTTTATATCCCTTGAAAGTGGATTTCATGGGATATATTTCCTGTCAGCAATGTCATTACCATTATTAAAACTGCTGCTTCCATCTACCCACGGGTCCTTTAAGGCTCTGCGTAGACTTCCCATGCTGCTACACTGCTCGGCAGTTTTATCATTTCATGCAGTTTTATGCTACTCAGTGCTTGTATCAGTTATGAATGCTTGAAGCAGAAAGCTAAAATCCTTGCACAAGCTATCTTGCTGCCTGAATAGAATATATTGGCATTAGGATTAAAAGAGGTGGTCACAAAGGATGATACCTAAACGCTTCCTCAGCAGCGCTCTGATATGAAGCTGTGTGCCGTTTCTGGGCCAGAGGGCTCTTGCCTGCTTCCTCTCTCCTCTAGTACTGAACGGTAAGTTGTTTGAAGGCTTTAGGAAATCCCATGCATCCTTAAATACGGGGCATCACAGAGGTGCAACGGCCTAAATGTTTGTCACACATTTCCCAGCCAGATATATGTGACGGGAACCAGTCCTGGGTGCCCACAAAAAGAAAATCTGAAAACCAGTGACCACCCTAGAGCAGGCGTCTAGCACAAGCACTGCTAATACAACTGGGAAAAACGTAGTCTTGTGTTTAAATATGTAAAGACTTCCATGGGTCTGTTGCTTCTTTGCAATAGTTTATTTTTCATTAATATATTATTAAACAGTTAAAAGACACAAGCAAGCAATTTCTATAAAGAGTAGCTAACAACTATAAGAACAAATTTTTTTTCCTTTGTGTTTGGCAGCAGATAGCAAGCTCTAGATTTGTGGGGATTTTCCAGCAAAATGTTCATATGAGCGCAGTGATCGGGGGTGCAATTTGGATGAGGTTTTTCATGCATGCATTCACCGTCAGTGGTTAAGCAAACATAACACCAGAACAGCAAGACCGTTTATAGACATGTCATCTGCCTTTTCGCTCACGCTTTTCTATGGTGAGAAGTGGAGACGGCTTTCTCCTTGCAGCGCCCACTTTGGTTTTCACGTGCTCCCCTCAAGCGGCCGTTCGGCAGCGCGTGGCACGAGGCGGGACCGAGGCAAGCAGCAAGCGCACGGCCTTTGGGACAAACGCACGGTGCTTCTGCGACCCATTTCCTCAGCCCCTGCGGACATCCCCTGGGAAACAAGGCCCCAGGAGCGGAGCTGCGCGCAGGTCACTGGTCAGCATGCGCCGCTGCAAGCTGCGTGCCGTGGGTCGGTGGGGTCCAGGCTCTGCAAAGCAGCATGCTCCGAACCGGGGCCCAGGTGCGCCTCGAGGGACAGCACGTGCCAGCCTCCGCTTCCCAACAAGCTCCGTGGATAAGACTGTGCCCGCTGTGGGTCTGTCCACCCTGCAGCATCCCCCAGCAGCCTTCGCTGTCACAGATGCCCTCCAGGTCCTCCTGCCACACCGTCAGGTCAGCAACGTTTTCCCTCAGTCTCATGCTACAAAAACAAACAAAAAAAAACCCCACAACCAAAACAAATAAAAAACCCACCCTACTCTGATGGGCAATGATACAGCCCTCACATAATTTAAGGGTCTGAAATATAAAAACATACTTAAAAAAATCCTGTTATTGTTCAAGACTATATGGGCCCTCAAGGGGCACATGCTGGCCTGTGCCTCAGGGCTGCAAGGTTGAACAGGCAGACCCCTGTTTCCCTTCCTTTGTCTAATTTTGGATTTCAAGTAAAACTAAGTTTAGATATCAAGTAAATTTCCAACACAGAAGAAATGTGTAAGATTTTCCTTGGAGGTTCTGATGAACATGCTGAGTTTGGATTAAATAAGCCAGAAGCAGGTCCAAATCCTTCAGTGCCAGGAAGTCTGGAAACTTCTCTGACTTCTGTGGAGCTCTCTCACTGCTCAGCGTCCTTCCCTACCATCTTTTTAACATAGTGGAGGGCTATAAAGATGTTCCAAGCTCCTAATTCAAGGCAAAGTCTCTCACCGCACGCCAAAGCAAATGAAAACCAGGTGTCATTACTGGAGGAAAACCTTCGGAAAAAAGAGGTGTGATAAAGAATTTCCTTTTTTTTTTTAATTTGTGCTCTATTTTAGTGCATCACCTATTAAAAATACCTTGTCTATGATATTAGGGGTAGAAGACTGTAAAGGGAAAAAGAACCTCTATATGTGAAAAATGCAGTGGCTATGCATTCTGTTAGCGAGTTATGTTATGCTACATTCAGTCTGCATACGTAAGAAGCACCAGCTTATGTCTCAGTCACAATTATTAAATTAAATGTACTTGAGTCTATGGTAATTAGTCACCTCAAGTTTCTGGTATCAAAAGCTTGTTTCAGGCTCTTGACATTCTAATGCACAAAGACACTACCCATATAAATTAATACAATCACTCATGCCTTATGCAGAATTTTTCCTCCAGCCAACACTCAAAAGAACCGTACTCACTCTTTGTAGCTAATGTTCTCTCTCCTTGAAATGTAACTGCCCCCCTCGTGGCAGTCTGGAGCAGCATTTCTGTGCCAAACTCTTGCACGGGAATGGAAAAAAGGAATAATTTCTAAATCAGCAAGGGGAAGGGGCCAGACAGAACGCAGTTGTCAACATTGCGGTCTGGCTGTTGTTCACAGATATATGACTCTTTGGCCTGACTTCAAAGCTGAGCCCACCAATTCAGTGCAAATTCTAGTTGCTCAGCCTGTCTGAAAATCTGGACATTACTGAATGCAAATGGCCAGGACTTGGTTTGTAACAAAGCATTAAAAAGACACCGACAATGGGCTCAGGATTGAGGGACAGGCACAGATGAAGAGCTATCACTATCACCACCACCATACGCTGTAACATCAGGGAGATCCTCAAGGTCTCTGCTAGCCAGGACCCTAATTTCTTAACAAGACCACAGTGTGAGGCTCTCATGGTCTGAAAACTTGAGGGAAGGAGATTAAATAAACCCTTTTGAAAGCTAGGATCTTGAATAAGGCAAAGATGAGAAATGTTATGGTTTTCTCAGTTCCCTGCAAACAGTGAATGCTGTGGTTGCAGTGCGACTGTGACATGTTATAAAGTGACTGTGATGTGTTGTAATGTGACTGTCGTAGCCTTCAGTGGGGAACAGTGCGAAAACCCAGCCTAGGGGTATCCAGCTCCAGAATGGCCAGGGAGATTCCCAGTCCTGCTGCTTCTCCTCCGTTCTACGGCACTCCGGAGCGCCTGGAGGAGCAGGTCTTTGTTATTGAGGATGTTGTATTTGCTCAGGTTCACGAGTTTGTCAAAATTTTCAGAGGAGTAGATTAGCCTAATGAGGTAGTAGGGTGAGCAGTTGTTCTCCAGATTCACTTTGCCTTCTTCAATCTCTGAGTGACAGCGCTTTACCCCTGCAGAAAAGACAAAACCCACCATGACGAGTTGAATCTGGAGCACAAGACACATGGTGTTGGAGCGGACCAATCTACCTGCTGTGAAAAATGTCCTCCAAGAAAGATTGCACCCCGCTTCCCCCCAACAGCTTGGAAAAGCCATTCCTGGTCAGCTTCCCCAGCTGCTCCTCCTTCCCCCTCCTGCTAAAGAGCAGCCCTGGGGACGCCGCAGCAGGGGGGCACCTTCCCCTCATCCTGCCCCTGCAGACAGCCATTCCTGAGCAGCGTGCCCCTGGGTCCACAGCCTTTGCCGGTCCCTGTAATTCTGGCTCTCAGACATGCCACACACCTGCAACACCTTCCAAATTCTGTGATCAGGCCTTGATTAGCCTGGTGCAGCATGGGGAGCGCTGAGGAAACACAGCACGCCACATCAGCCTCTCAGCCTTCAACTCCTTGGAGTTAATTGTCCCTGTTAGTTAAATCTTTTGGTTGGACATCCTAATTACCTTCACCAGGCACTTCAGCAGCTTCATACTTTTTGTTCTACGAAATGTTAAGAGCTAAATTTTTGCCTCTGTTTTTCACTTATCTCCTTGCAGCCTGAACCAAATATGCCCAAACCACGAATGTATTGTGAGATGACTGTCAGCGGGGCTACAAACGAATGGCGGAGATCCTCCTTATAGCATCTGCCAGAACTGCATGAAAATGACACATTAATTTTGCTTGAGACATTACGGGGTTTAGTCTAACCTAGTGGTTTCTGGGCAGTGTGATCTCAGGGTGCTGGGCACAGGCTATGACTAGAAGTATTAGAAATGTCCAAGTTTTGCTCCACTCAGCTTCCTGATATTGCAACCCACCTTATCTGTGCTGCCTACGTCCAGATACAGCTGGCATCTCCCTCAAGCACAGTCTTGGCCTCACACACACGTATATGATGCACAGTTGCGTAATATATGGGCACTTCACAAGCTGATTCTCTTTTCCAGAATTTAAATTCAAAAGCTAGAAAAATCAGTACCTACATTCCACAAGGTGTCTCTCAGCCCTCTAGAAACGAAAAGCTCCACTGCTGAAATCCACGCAAGCAGGTTGCCAAGGACCCCAACCGCCCACGTCAGTTGCTGGCTGACAACGCGATGGATGCATCGCCAGCTGCTCGGAGAGACGCAGGTGAGCATCACAGCTCATGAGTTTGGGTCCAGAGCACAGAGAAGCTGCAGAAGCTGCTTTGCGCTGCATAATCTCACCCCCCTTTCATTCAGAGAGACTAACACTCTCACCTGTTTTACCTGCTAGCCACTGCTCAATGCCCGTATCCCACCACACATCGCCATTTGGACCATCTCCAGCCTCCACTGAACGAGCTTAGTCCCCTCTACTAGGTGTATCTCCTCCGTTCATTCATAGAGTTTCTACATGTGACTTCATTGGTGTAGTCCCTACCGCACATATTCTCTGAGCACTGGTGAACATCGCAGCAGAAAAGGGGCTTTACTTAACCCGTTCTGCTGCTGTTCATAACCTGCCGCAAACATTCCCTCAGAAGCGTCCGCTCTGCTGGGGTCCCACTATCACAATGTAATTTGGGGTAAAGCTGGGAGGAGAGTGGATGCCCCGTCTGCCGTGTCGAGCAGCTGCGAGGGCGAGCGGAAGTTCCGTGGCCTGACAACCCAAACGGTGGCACGTGAGAGCGGCGCGAGCTCCAGCACAGAGGAAGGTCTCAGGTGAAGGCAGACAGCAGAGGCACCTGCCTGTCTGGTTTTTTGCAGAGTATCCCACAGACTGTTGGAAAAACCTGGTCTGTGCTGAGGCTCTCTTGTCCTAACACGGCCTTTGCTGCTTCACATCTGCGTTCACAGACAAGACCTGAGAGCAGACCCCACTGCCCAGGGCCACCCGATGGGCCTCCATGTGGAACTGACCCAGCTGCGTGTGCCCCCATAGCAAAGCCACATCTGTTGTTGAATTCCCTGGAGAAAGGAAGAAAGGAAGAAAGGATAGGAGCTGTCTTACCTGGGAAACTCAGGGTCTTGCTGTCTGCTAATCACAGACACAGAGCTGCCAAACTTACATGCAAAGCTCTTTAACAAGTGCAGGACAAGAGGCTTTCCCTGGAGTACACCACAGGATAATGGAGTTTTTCTGGCAGCTGTTTCTATTCACAGTCTTTTAGCAAAGGAGGTAACCTTGTTCTCCCACAGTGCTTGTACCAACACCACATAATGGCTAGGCCAAGGTAGGGCAGTCAGTGACTTTTATGGTTCTTACCCCTATGCCAACTATACATTTCATCCCCCAAACACCCCCTCCTGCCATTTAGTTTTCTGAACAAGCTCACAGTAGAATTATTTAACCCAGCTGTTGGCAGCCACGCACCAGTTCTTTCTGCTTGGACTCTTGGGCCACGAACATCATCCCCACTCTTGCTGGAGAGGCTTGCTAATCCTCTCCACCTGGACGGTGGCTGGCACCAAAACGCGAGGGTATGGGAGAAGCTGCTGGCGCCCAGCCTGCTTGCTTACTGCTAGGCCTTAAATCGAGAGGGGGAGGGGGAGGGAAGAAGCAGGTGGAAGATGTTCTCAGTCTCTTCCGGATGGAGAAAGAATTCTGGCCCTACCTTTTCCCCAGCATCTTACCATTGCAAGTGCTGCCTTCTCCAGTATGCCCTGCAGTGGGAGTTGTGTTTTAAAGCCTTGATCTGACCCGTGTCTTACTCGACATCACTGCGTCTGCGGTGGTTTGCTACCCTGCCTCTTGAGCAGCACATGGAGGCTAATCAGCGGGAGATACGAACCCATCTCAGCCACCTCTGTCACATCATGGTTTACTGGACGGGACACACAATTTCACTCTGTGTATGGGGAACATAGTCCCAGTTTTGGCGAGCAGGTTAACATGACTGGGTTAACAGGAAAAGAGTCAACACCTCCTTCTCCCCTGCCATAGTCGAAACTCATGTACTTTGAGCTGAATGTGGTAAACTAAACCCAGCCCGACAGATGAGTGAGCATGCTCATTGGTAGCCCAGTGGTAGAGGCAAATATATGTGTATGACCGCGATGGGTGGGGGACGGGATGGCCTCCCTCACACAAAGGCTGTGCCCTCGTTTAGAATTATTGCTACAAAGGACAAAAGGCCCAAGGTGTGGAAAGAGAAATGGCCCAAACTTAACTAGAAAGTATAGTTTTGTCGACTGAACTTACCGGGCTCCTTGAATTCCTTAAAGGTGTCATTCACCAGGGGAAAATGGATTACTATGGGTGCTCTGGGGTCCTCTGCATCTGAAAACACGTAACATTCCTTTGGGTTCTCCTCCTCTTCTTTACTTAGCTCCACTTTGGGGAATGGGATATTTTGTATCTTGCAATATTTGTACGTCATCTCCAATTGCTGTGAACGCAGAATGTCATTGTCTTAAAGCTAACACTAAGACAAGAGTCAGGCTTACTGAGGTACCACAGAAATACTACGGCAACTTAATTCAGTCCCTCGCACCACTCTGCAATGAATGTGTAGTCCAAAGCAACCACAGTATAACCCTACTTTCTGCCACCACTCACCACATGTCAGAAGATGCTTCTTAGCATGAAAGCCATGCTTAGAACTTGTCATGAGGCCAGACCAAGAGAGATCAAGGTCATTTTTCCAGCAAACTATTGTTACTGCATTCCCTGAGGATCCTTGGGAGTGTACGCTGCAATCCGCCGCAGAGAAAAGAGCCTAACAGTTTCTATAGTTCTGGCCTTGAAGAAAGTTTCTTTCCTCCTCCAAGATATGAAGACTGCTTTGCCCTTCAGTATATGATCAAGACTTAGACAACCACTTACTTAACAGTTTTAATCACACAAGAAGAGTTTTACCAGGGCGCAAGGAGCAGAGCCTGTTAATCTTCTCACCTTGAACACATTCCCCAGACCATAATCAAGTGAGATAATGACGTCTACATTCCTCTCTGGCTTGAAAAGTGCTGCACCACTGGTGTTGATGAAATAGCCAACATCTATCAGGCAAAGATATTTCTGCAGTGGTGTCAGATTGTTAGGGAAAGCATCCAGCACAGTGTCTGAAAAACATTTTGAATACAGTTAGTGGTGCATTGGTAGGAAAGGAGGACTCGGTAATTCTGTCTGTGCTACGTGTTAAGTCCAGCCCCTTGGTTTCCCTCAAGAGCAGGCTCACCTCCCTCCATAACGCGAGCACACAAACGCGGCCGCAGGAGCACACCCGCCAAACTGCAGGTCTGAGCACCCCTGGCCTGCTACCAGCTCCCCCGGCACACTCACAAAGGCAGGCTGTGAGGCAGCTAGGCAGAGGACAGGTGAGACACAGACTCCACTGGCCTCACAGCTGCTCTGGGGAGTGATTTTTTTCACAGAATGCAGACTTTAGCCGATTTTTTTTTCCCCCCTAAGAACTGGGAAAAACACAAACAACAAAACCAATTTCACAGTGTAGCAACAAATCCAACAAATGCAGTATGTCGCTGCACTTTTGCATTGCTCTTTTTTTGCTTTTGCATTCTCCTCTCTGGATTAAACTCCTCTCCCAGGGTGAAAAATGTGACTTCAACCTGCTTTCAGTGATCTCTCATACAAATCATCTTAGCCACGCCGCAAAAAAAATACCGTATCACGCACACAGCATCCCCTATCAACAGCTTAAAATACTGCTTGAATTAATTAAACCTCACATTAACACCAAAGGAGTTGAAAGGGGATTATACCAACTGGCAAGTTGAGATCTAAAGCCAGTTTCTGTTAGCTGGACTCTTCTTTGCTAGCAACCCCACCGGTCTGCCCTGCAGACAGCAAGGCCACTGCTGTTCCCTTGGTACCATTTCTAGTCCCATGGAATTAAAAAAAAAAGTTTGCCCTGGTTTTAAATACCAAAAATAGTGGTTTAAGAGTGTTCTTCAAGTTTACAAAACAAGGTAGCAAAGCCAAGAGCAGGCCCCTTGAGCCTTAAATTATTTGTGCTTGTGTTGTAAGAAACTGCTGATCGCAGAAACACTACAGGTAAGTTCCAGCACTTCTTTCCATCTCTTTGCCTCCCTGGCCTCATTCTGTAGCGTTGATTTGAACCATGCGGAGTAACTCTACCTTGTTCCAAAGCCTGGAACGTTTGACAGCAGCCTGAAGTAATAAGTCATACTTTTTTTTCCATTCCCTCACTGTCAGGTCTTTATAAAATTATTTGCTTATTTTAGCATTCATGGCTGCTGAGAATTCACAGATTCTGCTGCAATGGGAGACATTTGCTTGCAGTCCCTCACAGAAGAAACTGAGCATAGTTTTTAGTTTTATTTGTCCTGGTGAGTATTTTCAGTTGATGTTCCATTACCCCCATTTTCTTACCATGGAGATGGAACCATGCAGCATTTATGCACGGCAGGGTATGTGAAGCAGAGCTAGGCGTTTCCTTGGGAGAGTCTTTTTCCATCCTACACCCAAAAAGGGACTTTAAAGAAGTCCTGCCTCAGGAATTCCCTTGAAAGCACGAACCCTACTGCAGACGTGTTGCACTAATTCCAGCCTATGAGTTCTCAGATTTCTCGCCATGAAAATCAGGCTTTTTACATGGCATTTAAAGTCTTGTTTTAATGTGTCAGCTAGCCTGAGCTGCAGGGAAGCCTTCAAAATGCAGCTGTATTTTGGAGACTTCACCTACCGTAAGCCTATCATTTCTGCTCACAGAGCTGGCACCTCCTCTTGCTCCTAGTGATGGATCCATACCTGGCTTTAGCTTGGTCACATGCAGGCAGCCAAACGAGGATAGAAAATCTGCTCGTTTTTCCCACTCCAGGCTTCATGTTTTCCACTTATTTTATTTGTAGATTACCTAGCCTGAGGTAGTCTTTAGTGTCCCTATGGTCTCTTCCTCCAAATCCTCCTTGAAATCTGCTTCTACCCATTTGCCTTCATGAAATTGCTAGCTAGCAAATGTAAGAATTTATTTTTTTTTTTAACGTTTACTGACTGACAATTTTATCCTTCATCCACCTTCTTCAGCTATGTGCTTGCTCCTTCTCTCACCCACCCTTCTTATGCTACTTGTTTTCTCCTTCTCTCACTTGTTTCTTCTAAAGCAGACTCTTTTAGGACATAGACTTTCTGCTTACTGAACATTTCAAAGGCACTTAGCACACTGTGAGCTCTGCCTTAATCCACAAAAAAACTCCACCATCTCTTGCTACTGTCAGCAAACCATGTAGCAATGGCAGCCAGCAACAAAAGAGTGTTGTTAGTTGCATGAAACAGCGGAGAGAAAACTTAAGTTACCAAAGACAAGGACTCAGAGCAGGCAGAGAACATGTGTTTTCTTGCTGAAGTCAGATTAACCTTAATAACGCGGGGTCCTCCCCACACTGCCGCCTGCTCATCAAATAAATGAGGATGCTGCGATTGCAGGAAGGTTTGTGATGCACAAAACCTCAGCTCCATCACCTTGCTATCGTTTCACAGATTGTTTCATAGATTTAGAGGCAAAACTACTATGACTTTGCTTGACTGCACAGCACAGGCCACAGAAAACTGCAGTTCAACTTAGAATGTGTAAGCTCGATGCACAATATATACAGTCTAAACCTATGTGACGTTAACCTTCTACTCTTGGATCTTGGCATTTCTGTTTCTGAAGGGTTAAAGAGAGGTCTCTGGATGGATAAATCATCCGGCAGTAATACCACACGTGGGCAACCACGTGCTTGCAGCCAGTCCTTTCCTTCATCCGATCGACACAATAACATGCTATTTTATGCTTCCAGTGTTAGCTTTGTTTCTTGACCTCAAGAGATTCTACCCCTTCTGGATCTTTTGACTAATGTACCTATACAGAGTGACAAACTTCCTGTAGAAGAGCATGCTTTGATACAAGTTACAGATATTTTCAGGAGGTGAAGAGTGGCCTACGGACTAGTTCATTTTAACCTGTTACCCTAAAGAAACAGACACGATGAACATAGTTCCTTCTCAGCAGATTTCCAGACCCTGAGAAAATATCTCTAAATATGAGATCTCCAAAGAAAAAAAAAAAAAATATCTGAGATGTTACCTGCACACTGCAGCTAACTCTTTGTTGCAGTTACCTTTCCATTCAATAAATTTTTTCTGATGGATATAATCCTTATGAAATTCTAAGCCTCTCAGGAAGTTATGAGATTTTCCCAGTAGTGGACGCTTAGTCATAATGTCCTGAAACATTTCATACAACTTCCCTGACAAACAAGACGGAGGCTCGATGACAGTGACATCATCCTCAGGGGAATGCTTTTCTGAAATATAAAAGGAACCGTGAGAAAAACCATCAGCAATCTGTCCTGCCAGGCACCCTTACTGGCTAGACGCCCTTGCTGTCTTCCCGTGGGTCCTTCCCCTCCCTGTTTCTTGCAGTCTGCTTGAGACATACGCACATGACCAACCCCATTTAAACAAAGAAATACTTTGTTTTGTTCAAAGCAAGTGCAGCTTTTGTCTTTTACTCTCTCAAATGACACACTCGCTTTGTACTTTTGCGTACAGTAAAAGCCACCCTTCTCATCTGCAGTCATGGGAGGAGTAATTAGAAGACCATAGGCAAATTTTAAATTAAAACTGTGTGTAAATAACATGAAGCGTGCCTCTGAGTTAAAAATAAAATAATGAAATAAAATAAAATTAAATTAAAACATCACATAGTGATCATTTTGATATATGGGAAGGCAACCAACATGCAGTAATTTAGGGAGATGTTAGAGATTATTCATAAACAGTAGCAATAGTGGATCTTCCTTAATCCTCTCCTGGATAGAAAGCACTGTCCGGTCAAAAACAAATACTGATTTTGAAACTCTTACCTATATCTACCATATCTTTGGCCCATCGTTCCCAGAATTCATTTGAATTTGAGGACCAGTACAAGCCATCGAGCAAGTTCCTAGTAAAGATGTTTGTCCAAAGACCTGCAAGTCAAACCACATGAGAAAAATCCTGCATCACCACGTTAACCAGTGACTCTTACAAGTATCCATGCCACCTATTACTGGCCCACGTGAAATGACCCTGCCATGACACAGCTTAAGCAGCAGGGCTCACGGAGCTCGCAGGCAATGGGGTCAGCCCTTCAGTGCTCTTTCTCAGGAGGTAACAGCACACAAACCATTCGCTGTATAGTACAGGGTAACAAAATAAGAGTTGTCACTCACCCAAACAATGTTTTAGAGTGTTTACTGTATAATTGTGAAAGAAAGCAGGCTTTGAAAGCACAGCGAAGCCATATAAGCATAAGGCCTTTCTATAAACTGATTTATTCTTTCAATTGATCTAAGACCTTTTTTTTCCTTTCAGGCACGTTTTATTTCCGTGAAGTTCAGCTGGTCCAGGATCAGAATAGAATTGGCTCCATATGTGAGTCTGCTTTTGGAAAAGAAAGAACTACCCTTTGTCATTAAGCCCTGTGCCAGGTACTCACATGAGGAACAAATTCAATCTCTAGCAGACTTCACAGTGAAAGAAATACGATTTTTGTCTCCACTGAACTCTTGTTTCCAGTACCAAAAGCTAAAAGTCTGACAAGGATTTAAAAATCTCCCTGGGGCAGATGGATTCCTCTGATTAGCTGCTTTTCCTCTTTCCTTCACCTTCAGAGGCAGAATAGTCAAAGCAGTTGATGGAGTTTAAAAGCGCTTCCTTCATCCTTATGGGCAGGGAAAATCAGTGGCACCATTCTCAACCCACAAAGCTCAGATGGTTCTCACCTTTGTGGGTTGTTCTAGATGAGTTCTATTTTATTTTCGGCTCCTTCCCGTTCTACCCCAGCAATGCCTTGGCTAGAAATACAGATAATGTAGTTGAAGACCTGATGACTGGCCAGGGAAGAAAAGCTTATTATTTCCTTAACTTGCCTTCTTCACCTTCTTGTTTGGTTCAGGAAATGGGAAGGGGAACCGTGCTTCAACATTCCCAAATCTGGCCAGGTTAAAAGGGAGGACAGGAGGAAAGAAGCTTTTCAAAGAGCAGAAGCGTACAAAAGGAGCAAAAAGCCCATGGAATCAAGACCTAGAGCAGACCTACTGGCAAGGAATGTTGTACACAGACCAGTGGCTAGCCAGTACCGTGCTTTCTACCATGTTGTGATTAACTATATTGCACATGTAGGTCACCTTCCAGATAGCAGATCCGAGATTCTGGCAGCTTCTTCACTCGCCTTCCCATGAAGAACTCACTGTCAAAATATTCGGAACGAATGGAGGCTCCGTATTTTGGTATGGCTACCTCATAAGGAGAGAACTCTGCCCACTCTACAAAAGAATTGACACGTAGCATGTTTACTGTAATGAAAATAAGGGAAAAAACCCACCCTTCCCCTGCGGACAAAGCTGCCCACGAGCTCCATGGATCCTGCCAGTCTTAGCAGCTCTGTACTATCCGTGGCTTTGTATTGCAAACTACACTGTCCAGTTCCAGACAAGCTGAGAGATGATTTGCATACAAAAGGAACTCAGTTTTTCACCTCAGAAACAGGCTGCAACATTAGCTTCAAAAGCTTAGCTATGTATTTCTGTGTAAAGATTCTGGGATCCCACTCGCCTCTCTAAATCGAAGGCATCAAATGTATGACATGCAAATGTGATCCAGCCTGTGAGGAATGAGTGGCATGAGACCTCTGCTAACCCAAACCTGCCAGTCTGCGTGATACAACATCACAGCCTGAAGACACATCAGCTGCAGACTAGAAAATGCGGTGTGGGCATGGCCACGTGGTTCCCTGCCTCAAGCTGTGCCGTACAGGTGTTGCAGTAGTACAGTAGCTATAAACCTCACCACATATAAGTATTAACTGGGCTTTTCTTCCAGTATCTGCTCATTTTAATACCTTTTTTTTAATGTAGCCTGTGCCCATTTAAAGGGTGTCATATCACACCCATCACAGCTATCATTCGTACTTCACTCCATTTTCATACCCCTATCACTGTAGTATTTAGGGGAGGGACAATTACATTTCACAGCACCTCTACAAACTAAGGAATCAAAGTGATTTTATAGGTGTGGAACTGAGGCAGAAAGAGATCACACGCTGTGCTCACACTCACAATGTCTGTGGCAAAACTAGAACTTCGGCCCAGATCTTCAGAAATGCCCTTTCGTGCCCAAGGATGTTACCCAGCTGATCTGCTCTTTCTAATCAACACCCAACAGTTCACAAAAAAGACATTTTATTAAAAGACGAATACTGAGTCAGGGCAAGCAGCAGATATACTCTCCTTTTATTCCCACACACATGCACCCTCCCTCCCTCCGAACTCTCTTTAGTCCCTATTCAGTCAGAAGAAACTCTAGGAATACTTACCTCTAAATTTGAAAGTACTGAACTTTTCCTCTTTCACATTGAGGACTGCATAGAAAGGCAATGGGTTCTGTCCATGCTCCAATGCCTTGCGCTGGTCTGTGAGTTTGTACTTTCTTGGCTAATCAAAGAGATAAAAAAAAAATAAAAATAATATCACAGTAAACCTCTGGAAGAGCATAAGGCAAAAACAGTGACACAATCTACCTGAGTATGAATAGATAGCAGATGTTTTATAACCAAGATGAATCTGTAAGTTCCATTTTAATGGAAGACCTCTTCCTTCATGTTCCTGCACTTTCCTTCCTGGTTGCCTTTTTGATACCTAGTAACGTCTTCATTAAAATCAAAGGGCTTTGATTGCATCCCACAGATCTTTACTAAGGTTGGAGCTAATGTTCACATGAAGACAGATTACTCTAGTTCTTAAGTGTTCAACCAGAAACAGACTTTATAAAAAGACCTGACTTTTCAGGGGAAGTTGCTCAGTTCTTTCTGAAAGTTTACCTAATGAAGTTGCTACCTTTTGGGCACCCTGGCACAGAGGTACCTTCAAACCATTAGCTACCCTGGAAAATCCTGGCTACAAGATCCTCTGTCATTGTTTACAAATCACACCAGGATGCCTCCATCACTTCTGATTTGTTCCACACACTATGTCATGCCTTCAAAGGTTAAAGTTCTATAAAGAAAATGAGTGGATGGTTCCCAAATGTGTGGCAGGACCACGTACATACCCGTTCATGTAAGAACATTTCCTGAACAAGTGACCACAGAGTTGTAAAAGATGACACGTGTCCTGCTTTTGCCCTTTCAGCGAGTTCCTTGTGATAGTACTTCAGATGCTCTACAGACATAAGGTTGCGCTTGCATTTTGTCACTTGTTCTTTTACTGCCTTAAGTGGCCCCTCCAGAGTCCTCTGTGACCAGTCAGCATGCTCATACAGATCTGCTAGGGTCCTGAAGAACAGAAATGTGAGAAAATCATCCGTGTGCTTGAATCTCTTTGGAAAATTACTATGTTGGCCCAACCATTTTCATCAAAGAAGAGAATCAGCAAGCCTAAACTGATGCTATTGAGAGCCAACAGTAATAGATTTACCAGGGAATTCTGTTCACTTATTAACGATGTAAGGCTTCAAAAGAGATGCACCTCCCTCACTGCGTGGGCATGTGGTGTCACAGTCATTCAAAATACAAATCTCATTTTCTATACGCACCATGTTGAGCCAGAAGCCCCGGTGAGATAGGTAACACAGTCCAACAGATTCAGCTTCTGAAGAGCTAAGAGGTGGCCAAACATAGCTGACATTGCTCTGAGGCCTCCGCCTGTTGCCATAACAGCTATTACTGGGACCTGTTCAAAACATAAGTATTATCTTCAAAAAGTTACTCACTTGCTGACTTGGAAAAGTCTAATTACACCTCTTATAATTTCCTCAGCAGACTTCATTGGAGGACAATTAAATTAAATAAACGTTCAGCCAGTCTTTACCAGTACCTTCTTTAAATTAACCTCCAGATATTCAGTACGTTCCCTTAACCCCAAAGCTTGGCAGACTTTGAATATGCAGTGATTTTAAGTTTCTCTCCTCCCCTTGTTCTTTAGTAACAAATAATGAAATTATTTTATTATAAATAACAACAAGTGCAATAAATGTAATTAAGAATTGATTCAAGGAAGTCCTGAGCAGAGTTTAGAAAAAAAAAAAAAATATTAAGCAAAAAAATTATTCTTTGAACAACATCCATTCAAGAAATATAATTCCAGCAAGAAAATAAATGTTCACTTAAAAATTCACCCTGGATCTTTGCAACAAAACATACTTCAGCTGGAGCTTGTTATAAAATGTTCTTTCTCCACCTTAAAGAATTTTGAGGTTTTGTGTAAAGTGCTCTGATAATTAAAAAAAAAAAAAAAAAAAAAGGTAAGTGCAAAGAAGGGACTTTACAATGTTTTCATAAATATTTCTGATGCAAGGTGAATTTCAAATACTCCTGTTTTCCTAACTGGTTTGGGTTGTCTGGGTAGGCTGTGTCTATCACAACATACCAGTGCCTCATATCTTGCTGACCCACTGCATCACACTGCTGGAAACTCTGGCTTAGAAAAGTGGTACGTTAAGCCCTGAGGAGTTTGACCCATTGAAACCAGTGGGGGCACGACCAGCTGAGCTGAAATTTTAGAGGAGTATGGGGTATGCCACATGGAGAACTGCCATTCCACTGCCATTCAGATCAGCGGGTTTGTCATCAACATACAAAAATTACTCGAAATTTTGTGGAGAATTGTGGCAATTCTAATTCAATAGACCCACACCCCAGGCTTGGATTCCAACTCACAGACCTCGTGTCCATGCAGATCTCTTTCCAGATGAAGAACCCTTTTCAGGGCACTGGCAACCACTCTCTTCCTTTTTTGCAGGAATTCTTGCTCTTCTTGGCACAGATTGTACCCGAAGCGCACATCTAGATTTTCTGTGCTGAAACATAAGTAAATCCAGAGGCATAGGACTGATGTTTAAAATGTATATGGATCTATTTTTAGCAACTACAGTCACTAAATGTCATAAAAAAATTACGATTCACTGTTCAGATTTAGAGACAGAAATGCAGCTTCCAGTTTCAAAGAAATCAACTGCTTTGCTTCTGCATGGTCTCTACTTTCTGATGTTTCAGTGTAAGTTTTCCTGCCAGAAAAGGATGGCACTTATGAAGAAATAAAGGCTTCTATGTGTCTTTCAGTAGCTTTGTAAGCTGAATTCTTTTAATTTCTGTGTCATATAATTTCTGAGCAAAGGGTGACTTGAATCGACCAAGGTCTTTCATGGGGATTTGTACCACAGATTTATACAGAAACAGTACAATGATAATTTGGGTTTATATGTTGTCTTTCTCATTATTTTACAGTGCAACATTTCATCTTCCCTAGCTTGTGCTTCTTTCTACTGATATCACCAGAGCCACAGATTTATTTTCTTAAGAACACCTGTGTGGTTTGAGTAATGTCTGGACTCTGGATGTTTTGCTTATTTCAAATTCCCTTTTCACTCTGCCTTCTTGCCTTTTCTGTGTCTCTTTTGAAGAAGCCTCCGACTGCAGTCTTTGATTCTTTGACACAAAGGACACCCAGTGACTAAGTTCCTCACTGTTTGAAACTATCTTCTTTTTTTCCTTCTCTCTTCTTTTTTTTTTTTTTTTTTTTTCCTGCATGTTGGCATGACTCTTTTGCCCTAAGGACATTTAACTTTGATCTGCTGTGGTGAGTCTTTGATGTTGACTGAGCTATTGTTATATTTTGCCCCTAGTCTTGTGCGTTCCTTGTATCTAAATAAAGGCTATTCTGTTCTAGAATTCATAGTTCAAAGAGCAATAAAACCTTCAGAGAAAAAAATAGTCCTCTTACCAATCGTTTAGCTGGAGGTACAACTGCAGTGGCACATTCTGTAAACAAAGAAATAAGAGCAGGAATGTGAAGTGGGGAAAAGAGTAGTTTTGAAATCCAGGTTTTCAGTGCCTCCTGGAATGCCCCAACACTACCACCCTGCACACAGTTTTTTGGAAAACTGTAGTGGGAAACAGAAGGAAAGCAACTAAACACCAAACATTCTACAGAGAAGTGAAAGAGGCAGGAGTGGAAGTGGTCAGATCAGTGGGTTGTGAAACAGGATTTCTTCCTCACTGTGAATATACCTCCAAGAACCATCCTAACCCAGCAGCAGCACGTTGCCACCCTCTTATTCTTGAGGATTAAGAACAGCAGGCCAGATAAAAGACAGTGATGGAAAATACAAGTCACCACACCCTTACGAAAAACTACTGGAGGTAAAAGAGCACCCAAAGAGACAGGTGGGGAACCACTAGTGGCAAACCAGACATTTGTGCTCCCTTCTCCGTACGAGAAAGGCTGCTGAGAAATTCTCCTCCTATTTTTGCCTCATTTGCTGCAAGGTCTGAGGAAGGATGTCTTACTGTTGTTAACATTCATCTGGCCACACAGCACCATTACTGCTGCATTAAAGCAATTCAGAGCTGTATCTCTCCACCAGTTAACATCACGACTGTATGCAGAGAAGAACGGGATAGAATTGTTCTCTGAGGGTAAGATTCAACTCATCTAACTTTAGCCATCTAAAATTCAGGCATATAGACTGAGCTAGCCACCCGGGCTTGATAAAGAGCAGCAGGCCATCCCAAAGCCTTGCTAGGGGTATTCAGTATTCACCTTTAACTGTGCATGGACAGCAGAGGTTGGTCTGAAGCGGATCTAAAACTGGCCTGGATAAATTCCCAGTTATTGATTTTATGGACAGAATATTGATATTTCTCTGAGAAAACTAACCTTTTTCACAGAAAACTTGTATTTGCACAAAATTCTCAGACTTACTAATTGATATATGTATCTATATATAAATATATAGATATATAAAAAACGTTATGGTATTAAACACTGAGAGTTACTCTTCTCTCCAAAAGATCATATAAATGTTGAAGCACTTACATGTCTTACAGGGAGAGTTACTTTCACTCTGTGTCCAACAGGGAGAAATTTCAGTGGTACTGTTAAGGTGTCACTTAAATTGCTATTTTCATCTTCCTTATCAGAAACATTCTACAGAGGAAAAAAACCATAGTTTTCATTCACAGAATAGAAACAACCCAGTTCTTTACTGTTTTGGTGACCCTGGAAACAAGCACACTGTATTGTGTAGTGCCCATTACCTGCAGCCTGACTTTGAGAACCGGCTCCCAAGCCTTCACGCAATGGAAGTAGAAAGTATCCGTGTCCTCTGTACTTTTCTGTGTCCCCTCATGAGATGCAGGCACCGTAAGCACGAGGTTTTTGCCCTCTGGAGAAAACAGATTTGTGCAGAGAATAATACGGCTGTTCAGGCAAAATAGCAAACAAAGGCGGCAAACTTTCTGCAGGAACTCCTCTGTTAAGCTGCCACAGTGGCAAGGTTCCTACAGCCCAGGAGCCAGTACTCCTGCCTTTACCTCACAACTGGGAGTGCTCCCAGGGGCAGCACTCCCTCATACTTCCACCAGCAAAGTGGCGGAAAAGACAAGGAAAAGACACAGGGATCAGCATTACAGCCGGAGGCAGTTTAGGGACTTTCGTCCCCCTACATTTTACTGTCTGTAGATGTCTCTGTATTCTAAAATGCCTCTATCTGGGTCTGAATTACTGTGACAGGCTGATTTGGTCATGTCTTCGCTTCGCAGAGAAAAATCAGCATACCTTGCAAATATTTCCTGCTTTCATTAATGTCCACTCGCACATCCAAGCAACAAACCTCACGGGACTGTAAAAGACAGGAGTGGAAAAATGTGAAGGTACAAAACGCCACATCTGCAGCAAATAATGAAACATCACGCCAGCAAACGCTACCTATAATACAGAGCCAACTGAACTGGTCTCAGTGCTGGAAACAATCCAGCTGCACAAGCGTAAATCAGAGCTCATTATCCCAGGACAGTAACCCAGTTACACGGCTTCAGAGCTAACTTGTCCGTACAGTGGTGCATTGCCAGAGGTTGCTGTACCCATCCAAGTTATCCCAAAATCCAGAAACTCTGTACAACGCACTGTTGCCCAAATAGCTACACATATATCTGATAATTATTTAGGAAGGGTGGGGGAAAACACCTGATGATGAGTTTCTCTGTATTGTGGCAGTGATTAGTCTACAAAGCATCTTCTTGCTGGTCCTGATGTAGGGAGATCATGGATTTATTCCACCCTACCCTCCACCTGAGTCATTCCAGTTCACCTTTAATAATTCATGCCAGGACGGTTTTCCAAGCCATTTCAGGAACAATGCATGCCAATCATTACAGCTCTTATGCCTCACACAGAAAATGAGGGGGAAAGAACAGAATATGTGTTACTTTGCCTCAGGGCTATTAAAGGCTAGCGTGTGCGAATCACGCGCAGGCTTGGAGTGGATGGCACGAAGTACTTTGTACTCCTTAGCTGCTGGGCCAGCCCAAGGAGATAGGTAATGTGCCACACACTGACTAACACCAAAAGAGGACTCTATGTTTCAACAAGTAAAATAACTCTTTATTAAAAAACTCATTTCCCAGAAAGCTGTTACATTAGATAACCTTCCGGTCATAAGCACACTGAGTACTTACTATTGCCTTCTACAGACTCAGCCCTTTTTGTTTCTCCTGCCAAGTGCCATGCTGTATTACATGAAACACAAGCAGTTTTCACTTTAAACACCAAGGAATATGGGGTTCTGCAACATTAACAAGCCACAGCTGGGCAAAAATACTGATGTCTGTAATACCTGAGGACTTCAAGAAACACAGCTTCTATTTCTGCATGGAGAGGGCAACAGTTAAGTCGTAACAAATGGGAATCATCCCACATGTTTCACTTTATAATGCACACCATGCTCTAATCTGTCATGATAGCTTGTATTTTCTCTATAAAATGTCAGATGGCTGGGGGAAGAGAAGAGAATAGAAAATGAAGGAAAAGTCACTCCAAGATAAATTCATATGTGAACCTTACCACTAGGACATCATTGGTAACGAGACGCTCTGGAGGGCCAGGGCTGAAAAGACAGAATCAAAAGGCAAACAAACAAAAGCTGTGTAAGTATCTGGTTGGTTTTTTTTTTTTTTTTAAATAGTAGTTTTATGAATTTTCCTGCTTAAAATCCAATATAGTTATGTTAGTATCAAAATTTGTTTTCTAAAAGGCATAATACATGATCACCTGCTGAGCTCGTGAGCCAAAATGTAGTAGCCAAACAAGAAGAAAGGCAGGAACGCCCACAAAAATACCCATGCTTAAAACTATATGCTAAGATACAGCAGAACAAAAGCATACTGGCCTATGTGGAATCATGTGCTGCTATTAACAAACAACCTTATGACTTGGGGAAAGCAAAGACTACTATTAATGTGCTCTGCAAATACTTATTAGGAAAGACGTTTCTGACTCTTCCAGATTATAATTTACAACCGATCATAAATGAACAGCAAATAAGAATTAACTCCCGCTGTGCTACATGTATGACTGAAAAACACAGAGGTAAGTAATAGAAAGCCTTTGTCCAAGACATTTTGAATCGTAAGACGTACACTGAATGTAGTTATTTAATACTATGAGTAAACTATAAAGTCTTCTAACAGCATTGCTCATTAAGGCCAATACTCCAACATCATGATGTTACATTCATTCATAAGTGCTTTCATATGTCTGAAAGGACCATTAAAAGTTATGTAGTTACACAACATTTGACTTTCTGTAAAGTCCACAGTTGTAGAGGAATGAAGCTGGGTTAATTAATATTGATAACATACAGCTGTGGGCTGGCTGCAGGGGGGGTGGGTTGGCTGATGTAGATAAGGTGCAGCTGTGGCTGGTTCTGTTAAGAGGTTGGGTAGCCAATGAAGAGAGAGCAGCCAAGGGAGAGAGGGAGAAGAAGCAGAGAGCGTGCGCACATCCTGGATGAAAAGAAACAAGGAGAAGGCAGCAGAGGGACTGGCCTGAAGAGTATGTTGGTATGAGATGGTAAACGACTTGTTGCAGCTTGATAGTTTTGAGAGTGCTGCAACACAGAGTATTTCACCAAGCACCACTTCCAGCCTTAAAACTTCCAATTCAGCTGTAGAATTTATTGAAATGGAAATAACTAGGTTTGACTTCTGAGGATAGAGGATCTCCCATATGCCTTATAACTTAAATGGTGAAAGGTACTCCTCTTATTTCTAGTCTGAATCTACTCAGTCCAGTTTGTAAGCACTGCATCTCATTCTGTCCTTTTTATATATCTGGCTGTGACTGCTTCCACATTTGCATGAGGTGCTTATACCATCTCTTAAGGTATCTATCATAGATAAATAGATTTTCTTTACTTTCACTGTGGGATAAATTAACCAAGAACAACAGTGATTTTCTTTTGCAGAATGAGTAGCTTTATTTACACTTCCTTCTTCTAATCATGAAGTTAGCTCTGAGTGAACTATATATATTTTTTTTTTTTTTGGTAATGCTAAGATCAAATATGCCAGAACATGTAGCTTAGGGGTTGGTGGTTGTTGTGGTGGTGGTTTTTTTTGGTTTTGTTTTGTTGGGTTTTTTTTCCAATCAAACTGGTGATAGCATTTAAAGGAGAGATAAAATTTATCTTACGGGGTTTTTTTCTCCTCCAGACAACATTGATTACCACTTTGAGGGGGATGGTCTTAATTTTATTATTTGTTGATTGTATATTTTTTTCAGCTTAACTAAGCTATCACCTAATGGGTGACTTTTCTAATACTGTCTACTCAACTATGTACATATTGTGATAATAATCCAAGTTTTCTGGTCTTTTAGAAACCACAGCATTCTCGGCATTGTTCAATTAATATTAACAACTTGAAGAGCACCTCTTAAATTTTACACACCTCTTGTGTGCAACTTACCACATCATACCAATGTTACTACATATACATGTTGAACAGAAGGTAAGATCTGTATGAAGTACGCTGACAGGCAGAATTAGCTGGGGAAGTTAAGGTAAAAAAAGTTTGAAACTGTAATTTCAGTTCACTGCTGGGAGGAAAAGCTGGAAGAGTTCCTTTTTCTCTGAGATCTATACCTTTCAGCTTTGGAATTTTACTCACATTCTTTCTATCCAGAATTCCACTTCCAAACTCTCCCATTTCTTAGTGCACCTCTCTTTCTAAAAAGAAAAGGGTAAAATAAATACAGATTACTGGAGGCTGCATGAATTTGGCAGTGCAGACACACCTGAAAAGCGCTTCCATGGCTAACATCTCCTCTGCTAATGCCACCAAAACAGCTGTGTGTTGCCTCTTTCCAAAGCTGAGCTTGCAATGGAAACCACAGGCTTGCAAAAGGCACGTAAGAGTGCCTTTCCCCCATTATGGGATATGTAGAATTGTACATATTTCTGAAGATACAATCAGAGGGCAAAAGCTTGACTGAAACAGAAATGCAATGGCTTTCTGCAAAGATGGTGTGCACTGGGGGGGAAAAACATTGAAGCCCAGCAACAAACGTGACTAATGCCAGTGTCATTTCCATGTACAACCCATTTAAATCACACTCACACTGAATGCAGCAGAGAGGAAGCAGGCAAGAGCACTCCGGACTGCAGTGGTTACTGAATCACTGTTTCCCAGTGACTCACCCACTGGCTGAGAAGTGCGTGGCACCAGCCTGCAGTGTCACAAGGGAGATCCACCTTAACAGCTTTCAGCATTTGGAAAGTAGCTGTTCCTTTGGGTATGGACTGTCTCCTTCCTGCAGCGAGCATGTAGCCATCCCTCAGCCACAGCTCAGACAAACCTGGGAGTTGTCACGGGCCTTTCCCAGCTCTGTTCTCTGGGCAACTCTCTCTCACAGGCTCCTTAACAGTATACCAAAAATGTTAGCAGAACAGGTGTCCTTTTATTACAGGCTAGAGAAATCTGAATCACCTAGGAAACCCAGCATGAACACCAATGGGAGAAGCCTGAAAGAACCATTTCATTCAAGTGGTGAGTGGATTCTCTTCGTGTTTTTAATAAAAAGTTGCCATTTAAGAGGAAATGGCCTCTAAGTGTGACAAAAGTGGAACGAAGCTGAAAGGATAGGAAGTTACTTATGTAGATTATAAAAGATAAAAACGACTGTTTAAAGATGCTCCCTGTTAACATTTCCCACCCACCCCCCATAGACGGTGGGCATGAGAGAGCAGCTGCTTCACTTTCTCAATCTGTGAAAAGAGATTAACGAAGGCCAAAAATCCAGCATAGCAACACCTGTTTTGATGAGATATTGATAATAATATGAGATCTGTTTGTGCAGACCCAAACCCCACCTAACGTGGAAGCCAATGTGGACAATGGGGTCTTGCCAATCGCTTCCTGTATTTTCAGTTCTTACCTCTGATTTCAAAGCAAATGTCTCACGGAGCGTCTCCCCAGGTCTGATTCTAGCAACATTAAAAAGAACTGTGAACTGTGTGTCATCTTTGGTGAGTGGATCTTCATCACACACTGCCAACTCTAAAATGTTCTGGTAGTAGAAGAAAATAAATAAGAACTCTTATTGAGCTGCTATTACACAGAAACAAAAAATTGCTTGTAGGCTTTTGCAGCTGCTTGACTAGCACAGTGCTAAGAATAAAGCAATACGTGCTTTCCTTCAGGCATTTGCTAATGTGGAACACTTATTCAACCCACTCTTGGGAAACTTATCATGAAATAGGAGGCAACTACCTATAACACAGAGCTCCCACTATCCTGAGACAGAAGAGATGTCAGTGCTCTGCACTACAGATAGCCTGCCCAAAGAGCATACTTACTCAGTTTCTTCATCCCCAGAGTTCTCTTAACTACACAGCTTAGGGTAGGATTAAATTTGTTGTCCACACCACAGCAACTCCTCTACCCTTCCCTTAAAACCACCAGTAGAGGGAAAGCTCTTTTCAAATTAGCCATCCAAAATAGCCCAGATTAAGCATGCTACAGCAGCACTTATTTCTCCCAGATGACAACAAAAGGAACCTGGACTAGCTCAGATGGAGGCAATGCTATCACTGATGTTGGTAACTGGCTGAGCGGAACACTACTGCACACGTGTACTGTTTTGTGCTCACCAGTCAGTTGCAAATACTGTTACACAAGCAGTTACTTAAGTTATTTAGCACAGTTGATCAACAAGGTGTCAACTGATGATTCCCAGCTATTCAAAATGGTGAAATTTCTATTTTTTTTTTACTACCTCAACTTCTCTCTGGATCCTAAAGTAGAAAGTCTCATTCCAGACAGGGTTGTCAGAATTCTTGATGGTTTTGGTCTGAAGCTTTCCATTTGAAGCAGACGGCAGCCACAAGCGCACGTAGCAGTCTGATGCAGTCACTGCAGCAGAAAAAAATTAAAAATTAAAAAACTGATGCCAATGTTATAGATGAAAAGCAAGGCAAGGCCATGATTCTGGGGACTAACAAATATTACTACTTTTTTTAAGAATAAGTGAAGAAACCGTTGTTTGCAAGCAACCACGGAAAACCATCTAATTCCTGGGTAACTACAAGTTGCAAATGCACACACGAAGTACGCCAAGAGCCGTGTTTCCCACATGAAGAGAAAGAGGTATAAAAGTCCCCACTGACCATTCCTCTGGCATATTCCTTACAATTCCGGTCAACAACGTTAAAAAAGTTTAACTGAAACTACAGGTAGTTCCAAAAAGAGCTGTTAGGATGATTACAGGAAAGGAGAACACACATTACAGAGAAGATCAGAGGAGACTGCTGGCTCAGTGCGGCAGCACAAACATGCGGAGGGGACACGATGGCTGTCTAGAAGGGTTAGGTATGAGGAAAGAAGACCTGTTGTAGCTACAGGCCAGCGCAGGCCCAGGCACACAGGGGCCTGAGTGAGTCAGGACTCTTCATCTTGCTTCCAGCCTACATCTACTCCTTATGGTTAGTGCAGTCAGTGCCTCGAGCGGCCATCCTTTGGGAAAAGCCACGGCGGGAAAGCACATTTACTTTGTGACGCTTGGCAACGGTGTGAAAGGAAATCTCCAAGGTGGTGTCTTTCAGAGCTGGAGTCTGGAGTTGACTGAAGATGTCTACTGCAGCCCGAGATGCCTAAATACTTCAGACTGGTATCAAGCAGTGAATAACATTGCCCCGCAAGGTTTTGGCAGGAAAGTGGAACTGTCCCTTCAATAGAGTAGATAGAAGAGATCATTGAAACTCAGAAACACAGGCCTTGTCACACTACCCTCTCTCGTGACCACCTCTGGACTTTGCCAGGTGGCACGTGCCACAGGAAGCCCTTCAGCAGGCAGCTAACCAGCCAACAGGAGATTCGCCAGCTCCGGTCTCCCCCCACAGCTGGTCTTGGCCAAGGTTGGCCAAGTCTCCTTCTGCGGGGGCATTCAAACCCGCCCGGATGAGCTCTGTGCAGCCTGCTCCGGGAGAGCCTGCTTTGGCAGGGGTTGGGCTGGGTGGTCTCCGAGGGCCCCTTCCCACCCTGGCAGCTCTGGGATCCTGTTGTGCTCGGCCCTGCATGGAAAGATGCGAATGCTCTTGGCTGCAGCTTGCTGCAAAGTGATGCTTTTTTGGCTGAACATGTCGATTTTCACTGGAAGAATACACAGGCCAGAGGTTTCAAGAGCATGAAAAAAGGCAGCTCAAGGTCTCTGTCCTGACTGAGGAACCCACAGGAGGCCTCTGCAAAAATGGAAGCTGAATGGCTGGTCCCTAGTACATCTTGAGAAGGAGCCACAGGAGACTGTGAGGGGGAGATAATGAGGCAAAGAAAGTTCAATACAGAAGTACCCAGAAAAGTCTGTTTTGCCTGCACATTCAGCACGTGCTTAGGGCTGGATCTGCAGAGGCCCTCCTCACCCAGAAACCATCCATATAATTTAATGTGACCGGTCATCTGAGAACAGCAAATACCCCAGATGATACTGTATTTTAGAAGGCTTGAAATTCTCTAATTTACCTTCAATTATTGTGTATAATTGATATGTTTCAATAAAAGGTCCCTAAATACGTGGCCTGTGTTTCAAAATTCCAGTCCATTGTATGATTTACACCAATTCTGAACATCAAAACCAAACAAGCAGCTTTACAAATTGCAGCCTCCTCACAAGGTCTACCTTCCCTTGTTGTTGGCCCAGAAAATTCACCTGGGAGTCTTGGGTTTCACCAGTTCCCTGGAATGCCACTAGATATGTCCTTCAATCTAATGATACCTCAGGCATTTGATCTAATTACAGCCCTGGCATTAGTACTTCTATGGCTGCGCTTTATGTACATTGCTTGTATACCTTCACAACTTAGGAACGTTGCTTACTGTAAACTCTGACTAAAAACACAATCAAACCACAACTCACACAGGTCTCTTGACTTGATGTTCTTAGCTTGTATGATTCTTACAGAAAGCATGTGGATGGGGCAAAACTTCATCTGCAGAGAAAACAAATGCGATTAATTTTATCAGCTCAGAATACAAAAACAATATGCATTCTCAACAGTACAGGGGACAGCCTGTCCTTCTGTTTGAAGCAAGGGGATCACCCTCCAGTGGAAGTGCACCATGCTGAGACGATAACACGACTGCATGCTGGGCTGTTCACTAAGTAGCTTGAGTAACAGAACACGGAGAAAGAAAACTCTGGCTCAGACAATGGTGTCGAAAGCTTTCATAGTCACCCCAGAGGTGCCTGTTTTCGTACAACGTGATGCATGCACAGCTGTGGCGACAGCTGTATTGCCGGTCTGCCAAGGGTCTGGTACCACATGTAGGTCAAAACCAGGTCTTTGAAAGGCAACACTAGGAACCTGCAGCTGCCTGCCTGGCTCCTGGCACAGCACTGACACTCGGCCAGAACATGGTAGTTACTGATGCGAGCTAGAAACTTCTGGCTCTATGTCCCAACTAGGACTATGGTTTTATGATGCTTGTAAGTAGGTCTAGCTCATCAGAAGGCATCTAGAGAAATGCACTACAGACTTTGCATGAAAGGACCCAGCAGAGACCCTTCAGATGAAGAAAGTAGTGCCCTGCTTTGGGGCATAACGTCACAGAATCCCACATCATTAGGTATCTTGAAAATAAACTAAAGGCAATGGAGTCACTTCCCTTACAGACATGAGATTTATTTCTATCATAGGCAAGCTATTGTCATAATGCTTATTTCAAGCTACTTATTCCTAGCTCTAACAAAGAATCAAGCTTCCAGCCTAAGCTGGTCAGAACATAATTAGCTATTTTCAAAAGATGCTCTGATAAGCCCAATGAACACACATATACAGACACATGACAACCTTAACACTAAAAGTGGGAAAATATTTCCTTCTTTTTTCAAACTGGAAGATTGAAATTTCTTTTCTATTTTGTCTTGAGTGTTTTCTCTATTTCTCTGCATACTAGCACGGCTTGTCAGCAATAATAAGCAATAATAACATACAGTCCTGCTACCACTAATAAAACAGGGCCACATCATGTTGTCTTTAATTAGCGTAAAAGGCAGCTTAAACTACACACTAACTGAAACACCCTATCTCTTTGTCTAAATGAGAGTATCTCATTACACTAACTAAACAATTTGAGAATTTTATTTTGAAAGTTAGCACTCTAATTTTCCTGATACTGAAATTATTAAATTTGGAGAAACAAAGTGCTGGGGAAGGAGAAACTTCTTTATAGAAGGAGTCACTCACTACAATTAATCTGAAATCCTTTTTAAATGGGTTAGAGATTATTAAGCATGTTTATTAGTTTCATCCAGTTTCACTCAGTTCTATTTAGAGGTAAATTTTAAATCAAACTGATACCATTTGAACTGTGTATTTGGGTTTGGTGGCAAGGTGTTGGTAGCAGGGGGCTGCAGGGGTGGTTTCTGTGCGGAGCTGCCCAAGGCCCAGTGCAGCAGCAGTGGGGGCAGCCTTGGGGGTCATGGGTTTAAGACACATTTGTTCTTGTGTGACAAGAACCATTTCTACTATGCATTAAACCCAGAATGTTCTAAATATGTAAGTTTCAAATTGGAGGAAAACATTCTGGACATTACAAGTTCCAGCTGGGACGCTTCCATATGATTCCAGTTGTGCACTGAAAGAATTTGACCAACTTTGCTGTGTAAATAGTTATTTAACATTAGAGGTGCCCACTGGAACACTCAGTCAGCATTCCTAGTGGGTTTCATTAACATGAAATATTGAATTATGTAGACAATTACAGAGCTGTTTTGAATTAACACATTAATTCTGTGTTCTTTTGTAATCAACCTGCCCCTTGCTCAACAGAAGCCCAAACCATTCCCAGAGCCTGTCTTCAGTGGAGAAACAGATATTGGTATACAATTTGCTTTGAAGCTTTTTTGATGAAAATTTCTTAATTGCTTATAAAAATGGTGCACCTGCAGTTCACCATCAGAGCACTCTCAGTTGTGATAGGGGTCATGTTTTCCTCCTCTCCCACAGAGACAGAGAGCCTCACTACTCCTCCCTTCCCCCTTCAACAGCAATCACTTCCCTTAAACATGTCAACACCTGCACACCAATGGAAACACCAAAGATGACTGTTCATTACTTCTGACTTGGTGCAGCTTAGTCCTTGTGTTGTTGCAAAGTAAAAGATCAACAGGTTCAGATGGGTAAACGTGGCCATAACAAATCCTATGGGCTGTGCAAATCCCCAGCAGAAGCCAGAAGCCATCCTACTCCCAAGACGTCAGCTAGACGTCAGCTACTCCAGCCTGCAATAACCATTCCGAATAGAGCTAATTCTTTTTTCATCAGAAAAAGGCAGGGCTAATTTTCTAGAGTCTGATTTGAGTGGTCTAAAATAAAACCCTTGTTCCAAAGCGCTGGCACTCCAGAATACCCTTCTAGAAAAAATAATGATGGTTAGAGACCATTTGCTGTTTTCACAACATGAAAAGCAACATGTAATTCCATGATTAACACAAATTGGTAAGTACAGACACTAAATCCCGACAGCTCTTGACAGTCCTGCAGCTGTACTGGTCTTGGTCTTTTTAGTTCACTTCCTTGGGAGAAACGTTGTTCCCTGCATAGGCACACAGAGTAACAAAACCCCTCAGTAAATATCCAGGACGAAAGGCGGCTTTCCCAGAAAAGCATCATTCTATTTTTGCTGGAAAATTAGCAGTGCCATGCTGAGGCCAATGACAGAGTGCAGACAATCTACATGTCTACATTTGCATACTAGACAATAACACTCCAGACCAATAAATAGTAGCATGTCCAGAGACCCAAAGAGTAGGCTAGAAAGCAAGGGGTGGGGGGGAACCAAAAAAACCCCAACAGACCCCAAACCACGAAAACAGAACCAAGTTTCTTTTCCCTTGGTAGCTTTTAGTACTAAATTACATTTCTGTACTCTCAAAGAGAGTTTTGAGGGGGAATCATTTCAGATTTAATATGCAGAAAAGTCAGTAAACAGGAGATAAAACTAGCATAGCAGGATTGCCACAGCTGTGGCAAACCTTAAACTGCAAATCCACATGTGTTGCCAACATCTCATTGATTGTAATAACACACATTTGCTGGCCAGCTGTCTGACTTCCAGGGAATAGTCATATGCCAGTCAGCTTCAGTAAGGTACGTAATTCTGTTTACAGGCAGTTAGTCACTTCAAGGTTTCATCTCAAAAAGGCAACTCTGAGAGTATAAAAACTTCTCAAAGCTCATAAATAATGAGGAGCCTACCAAAGACTGTCTTTGTGTGGCAGCAAAATAAGGAAAACCTACCAACAGCTCATATGTTCGATTTCGCTCCTTATTGCCCCTCCATGCTGCTCCAAGAACAAACCCTTATGGCCACCTTCACTAGAAGGTTAGTCTTCTATGGGGATAGCTGCTGCAGAGCCTGGCAATCTGGGAACCTTCTCCCATCACCAGCTCTTTTTTTCTAATCTTCAGCCCCACTCCCCTCCCCACCCCCACCAAGAGTCCTCAATTTGTGCATGTTGGAAGGCCGATCGGAACATCTGCATTTCACTCCCCCTGCACCAAACCTAAGCAGTTCCCTGAGTGAAGTTATCATCATGGGATAACACCAAGTTTATGAAGTTTTACTTGGGGAGTTTGCTCTGTCTTTTGACTCTCTAAATAGCTGTAGGAATTACCACTCAGCTTTACCAATATCTTTCAGACATGAATAATTACTCCTTTCACAGATCACTTTCTTTCTCCAGTGGTGCACTAGAAGCTATATTATGTACAAGATCTTTCAGCAAATGTAATCATTTGGTGTATTCTTACCATTTATTTTATCTTAGATCCTGAGGATTTGGTTCAACTACAGCTTAGCAATTTATCAAATTAAGGCTAAGGCTATAAACTTCTAAATTATAAAAAAGCTTCATGACCTTCCTGGTTCCAGAGCACTCTCTTCCACACAGATACTTTAACATCTCATACAGGCTGAGTTCATTAGCCCCTCTATCAGTGAGAACACTGCCGTGAATACTGCTAGCAATTTGTCCTTCCAACCAGCTACCTATTTTCATTAAAATTAGTGGAATGCAAAGTCCTGGTGGGAAAAGCAACTGACTGTAGAAATATGCAAAACCAGGAGAGGAGATAGAAGGAGTGAGCATGACCATGAAAGCCTCATTTTCCCTGGGAATCACAGTTATCCCAAATCTTATCATTGGAAGTTGAACAGTTAGTGAGGAAATCTCATTTGCCTTACCAGTATTTTTTGTAATTTCATATTATGGATGGGTTGTTTCAAGAGCCATTGCGGATTTGGGGTGCACCCCCACTCCTATTCTCTTGGTCACCTCCTTACACGTATGAATGGCTCCCTCAGGGCTTTATATTGACAGAATTTCTGAGTATTTTACCACATAAAAATTATTCTGTAGTTCACAAAACAAAACTGCTAAAGAGTGATCACTCTTGTGCGAGCAGAAGAAAAGATCATGTCCTGAATATCAAAAGCATTCCTAGGAAGTTGTAAATTAATATTGTCCATCACTCCTGTGCCAACTTGGTAGCTTTTTTTAAACAGCAAAAAATTAACTGGGAGACTTTTAGTAGGTCTTCCTAGATAGTTCAAAGTATCCACACTTTTCTAAACAGCTTGCTTTTTCCAAAATAAAGAAAACAAACGCAAACCCACTCTGTTCTGATTTCCATATCAATTTACCAATTTACACATACTGAAAAATGCATTTTCCTGACAGAATGGCAGAGCTATCTGCCAATACCAGTATCAAGTGAATCTCCTTCCTTGGGGAGAGGAGCTTTCTGACCTGGAGCTATGCTTGTACTTGAACCTCTTGGCAGTGTTGCCTGTTAACCAGGAGCATGTCTCCATGCATGGAATAGCAGCTGCAGCATTAGGATGAAATGCAAGAGCTTTTGCTGTAACTGAGACTTCTGGATAAAATTACATCTCATCTATCTACTCGTTTATCAGATCCAGAATTACCTTAGTAGATAGAAAATTGATATTTAAAATTGATGGTTGATATTTAAAATTGATGGATAATATTTATAACTAAATAGATGGCTCTGGATCTAACAGGTAGATAGACCAGAAAAATTTTATCCAGAAAGTACATTACGTTAATAATTTATATTCTTTGCCCTGAGCATCCAATGTTTGAATTTTTACTTATCATTTGAGCTACCTGTTCAAGCTACTGATACTTTCCTGAATCTTTAACTTCACCTGCAAATATTACCACAGCACAAGTATAGTAAGTATTCCTTATTCTTAAGGATTCTCTATAGGCCCTAGCATGTAATACTGGGTCTCACTATATTTAAAATGCATGAATGCCCACATTTATTTGCTGCAAAATCCAACGTAGGGTTTGATACATAAAGAACAGTCAAGTTGTAAATAATTCACATCTTGCATTTTGGACACTATGTCCATTATTTTTGAAGATATACATGAGAAAATAATCGTCAGCTAATAAATCTGTTGATTTATACGAAAAACTGTCAGTTAAAAATCTGTGAATGGAACTTACTATTAGAAAAGTTGAGCCCAGACACAAAAAACTTCTACTAGAAACGCACATACTGGAAGCATTACATAAGATAGCTAAACCAGCCAAACAGATCATTGGAACTCTCCCCTGCAGCTAAAGCAATATAAACTGTGCTTTGATGCTAGCAAAAGCTGTTGGGTTTTTTTTGGCAGGGGAAAGCAACAAACCTGTGCTGCCCTGAGCAAAGCGCGCCGTGGGGCGAGCATGTTTGCTTGACGCTGAGGTACCGGCCATGGCCGCCCCTCATCCGCCGCAGCGCTCGGCCAGCGGCATGCCTCCCGGAGCAGGGGAGCGCTGCGTTCTTGCCCAAGCTCGCGTACCTGGCAGCAGAAAGTGTGCGAGGCCGGGGATGAGGTGCCACATGGCCCGCAGCACTCACCTCTGCGCCGCGGCCGGTGGGGGCTGGGAGCACTGGACCTGGCGTGGGGGGCCATGGCGGGGCCACCACGCGCTTACCTGGGCTGGTGGGCTCCCCATGGCGGGCCGGATGGCGACAGCACACAGAACCCAGTTTGGGTGGCAGACCCGTCAGCTGACAAACACGCTCACAGCTTGTTGTTGCTGCTGAAATAACCTGAAGGACACATATAATTTATAGAGGTGCTGAGCTCCACCCTCTGCCTCCTCTGCGTGGAGGAGCGCCTACCTACATCTGAGAGGGAGAGCTGCGGCGGCAGAGGTGAGGGAAAGCTGCCGGTAACACACCTTCACGTGCTTCCTCGTTGTTCGTTACTGGCCAGACACTGTCCAGCCAGGTTCTCGGGTGGACTCAGAAAGTCCCTTCATTCCCCATCTCTTCCATCTAGCTAGAATTTTCAGTATCTTTTAAGGTCTTCCACAAAATACTCCAGAAACAAACAAAGGGAGGGGATAAACAATTCTCATCAATTAACATTTCTGGTGGAAGACCAAATGCTCTTTTCAACTCTTGTTTTAAAATATTATTGGGAATCTTTCTGCCAGCTAGTAAATCAAGCCTCCTTACTTTGAAGTACCTACTGGACAATTACCTGCCCAATGCAGAGGTGCGGGTGAAATGGAGATAAATATTGGTAGGGAGAGAGAAAGCCACACACCTTCTGGGCTTTCCCCCTCTACACACTTCTCATAAGATGACGACCACGGGATTCCCATCCTATGCGCCCATCAGCTTGCTGGCGACGGTGGTGGGTCCCAAGGCATCCTCTGGAGATGACACAGGTATGGCTCCCTCCACCTCTGTGCCTACTCTGAGGTGCCAACAGACAACCCACAGGGTGCCTGTCAGGACATCGCTCCAGGCAATCTGTTCCGGCTGTACCTTCCTCCACACTTACCATTTCCCATTGGATGTCATGCAGACCCAGGCTTGGAAAAGCCCTGGAGGCCACCATCAGTTTGCAGTAAGAAATATCCTCACTGGGAGACAGTAATAATCAGATAGGACCAAGCCTCACCAAACAAGCAGTAGATGCTTCACACTGATGGAAAGGGAGAGCTTCAAGAGTTGTTTTTCATTTAATAGTAGTTAGGAGTCTGGCTTTTGGCAAAAGAAGAAAAAGAATGAGATGTAACCACAACAACTGTTTAGGAAAAAAGGTTTACCCGAGAACTTTGGCGTTATACTTTTCCTGAAAGTCAAGATGCACACTGTGGATCACCTTTAAAACACTTTTTAAAGCATTCTGCACAAAAAACTGTTACCAGTTGAAAGTCAGTTCTAGTCAGATGTTCCTGGGCTTATGCAAGTGACAACCAACTGCTCAAACTGACATTTCACAGAGACTCTGTTGTGGCTGGCAACGCAGCCACCATGCTGGTGGTGAGAGCTGGAGGCAGGCTCACCCAGCAGGGTGACAACTTGAGGTTAGGTTGCCATCTTTGAAATACTAAAAAAAGATCTCTCAAATAAAGGTCTGCCGTGTATGTGCAGCAAACCAAAGGACAGCAACAGAACTCCCAGAAAAAATAAGGCAAACTCATCAGAAAGCTCTGAACCCCAGAGTGCTATTAACCGTGCAGAACTTGTGCTCCTGCAGCGACATTGTTTTGACTGCCTCACTTGAGCATTTCTGCAGAGGCAGTTGAGACTGCAGTGCGAGCATTCCTCTCCATGCTTCCTTGGTCGGAGGAGTCCACAGCATCCCAGTTCCAGAGATAAGGAAAAAAGTGGCAGAGAAAGCCAGGGGGAAAGCTCTTTATTCAGAGTTGAATTTGGGTTTTCCTCCTTTATGTCGCTGTTGCAGCTTCGATCACAGGTTCTGTTGCTGCAGTGAACTGAGAGATCAAGATAGTAGGCTGACAAATCCACCTCCTAAAGAGAAGGCAAATGGAAAGAAAGCCAGAGAAAAATAAACTCCACTCAAAAAGAGGTATATCTGCCTGAAAACGGGGCAACACATTAAATACAGAACAGCTGCATCAGGGAGACCCAGTTCTTAATGGAACAGGAAAGAAGGAAAAAAGCTCCCAGAATGTCTTCAAATCAAGGTGCAAAAGTTATTTTGGAGAGCTATGGAACAAATTTTTCCAATAGCCCTTCCAAGAAGTTCATGTTTCCAACAAATCAGCGCAGCCAAAATACATAAAACATTTTGTGCTGCTTGTCAACAAGCAGCACATGCTGACACGTACCACATCTATTTCCTCGTGGACGTGAGGGAGGTGGGCTACGTGATATCAGGCCTTACTACAGACACAAGACACGTACAGCATGGGGACAGCAAGACGAAGGAAGTCAACTCATAAGGAAGGATGGACAAGCTAAAGGGTTAAATCTAAAGCAAAGAGGGCACAGTACAATGCACTAGTGAGTATTTTCAAGAAGGTACAGAAAGTCCTCCACCCCACTCCCCTTTTTAGAAGGGGGACATAGTCATGCCAGGCTCTTACCAGTGGAGTTACATTCAGAAAAATGCAATACTGTACCTGCAGTTTCAGTTTGTAAAAGGCTGTTCAGGAGACAAAAAGGGATTCTAGAAAGATTTTGTGGGTTAATTAAGTTAGTTTGCTCCACTTTTATGACTGAGTCTTATTTGTTTTTTGAATTAACATAAAGAAAGTACTTGGAGATAAGCTATGCGGGGAGAAAATCAATTAAAAGACATATCAAATTACACTACCTGTTGGCACTTGGATAATGCACATGTGAAACAGGATCAGAATGGAAGGAATGTAAGCCCATGCTGCTACCAGTACACAAGAAACAAGTTAATTAATACAGTGTTCAGCTTCATGCAACATACCCGGTGGGCTGCTCGCTAACAGCCCCTTGCAAGAAGATACTCAGAGTCACAGCTGAGCTGCCAGATCATAGAATCATATCACAGAATCATTTCAGTGGCAAAAGACCTTTAAGATCATCAAGTCCAAGGTACCAAGCAGGAGAATGCTAGTAGCTCTAAATGGCTGCGATTTGGATGATCCTGCTGCTGGCATAAGCTTAAAAGCTAGCTGGGACAGAATTTATAAAAAGTACTGAAGACTCATTTAGTGGATGGAGTTCATTATTTACCCCTGCAACAGCACAGCAAAATTTCATACACACATCTCAACTCTGGTGTACAAAAACCTGACCTCAGTGAAGCACTTCAAATCTTCATCGTCCTTCCTTGCTTGATCCTAATGGCTTCATGTGCAAAGACAGCAATTACTGAGACACTCTCGTCTACATATAAATCTCCTGTGATTTTGTTTGAGAACATTAGTTTGTTCATCCCATGAAAGCCGTTAAGTAGAGGTAAGTGATGGATCTCCCTAGGGCTAGATGCAGTCACACTGTTGAGGAGGTTGAGGTGGAAGACAGTGCAGTTTTGCAGAGAATTCTAGTTATGCCAGACAGTGACAATGGGAGATGACGCTTGCTTTCTCTTTGCCTCATAAATCAGTTTGTACTTTGTTCAGCTCAGTGTCTAGGTCAGAAAAGTTATCTGAGAAAAAAAAGTTAATCTGAGAAAATAATTGTCTCTAGTAAAATTCAAACAAAAATTTTCCAAAACGTTCCCAGATATTGGGCAAAAAAGTAATTTTTTCCCCTAGCTCATCCCCCAATTTTTTCTCCTCTTGAGTTATTTAACCACTGTAAAAAATAACCCAAACAAAAAAATTAAAACATCTCTTTTTCAATTCAACATTGCCACGTGAAACTAGAAGCTATAAAGCAAAGTTTCAGCAAACCCAGATTTAGAGACCTTTCAAAACTGAAACATTTAGTTTTGAAATAAAAGCTTTCTACTTTTCCACTGCCTGCCCCCTCCCCCTTCTTTTTGAGCAAAACAACACAGCTAATTATTTGAGATCCCTGAAAGTTTTCCAACCATTTTCAGCACACCTGATGTTAATCAGAACAAAATACCAAGTTGTCTCTCTGAGGAGCAGTCAGGCAATAGCAGCGTTTGTAAATGAACCCTCCTGCTGGCTATCGAGATCTAAACCTGTTTCAGAAAAGTAAAAGGTGCTATATCCTCTTACCTATCTCCCGAACCACTGCATTCTTAAACAAAGATTATTGCACAGTAAAGCCAGTATCACTGCCTCTTTTTCCTGGCCAGAATAAGAGAGCTGCTAATTTCCTTAGGTACTCTGCAGGTGTGGTTGCAAATACGGCAAGATAGCGATCTCTGCAGCTTCAATGTGGGAGGAAGCTGCTTATTACTTACATACCTGGGGTATCTGAGGACAGGAGTGTTATCTTTCCAAGACACGTCAATGTAAAGCCACAAGTTAGAACCCACTGTGTTTATGTTTAGAAATTGTTCTTTTATTTTAAACCAAGTGATTGCAGAGTATCTAATTGAGATAATTGAGCAAGACATTTCAATGTCATTCCACTCAAGCCAGTTTGAGACCTTTATCTTCAGATCTTACTCAAATATTCTGACACTGATGTCAGTGTGAAATTGCTTGAGTAAAGACCTCGGAAGAGTTGGGTAAGCATTACACTTCACCACTTGTCTGACAGGAAGACTTGACTTATGGTTATGGTATTTAGCTTCACATTATCAAGAGAAGGATTTCTTAGTTGCCACCAACCTCTTGTATTTTTTAAACAGTCACTTTTTTAGAATTTAGAGAGTAACTTTTTTTTTCCTATTGTTTTTCCACTCTCTACAACTCTAAGTTCTTTGGGGCAAGATCTACCAAGGAAATGTTTGTAACTGAATGTTATTATACTAGGTGAGAGTAATTAAAAAACAAATGTTACTGTGACTCTAAGACACTCATAGCAGAATTTCCTTTAAACCCTGTTGCTGTATCAAATCCTCTTTCAGCCCTTTATGTGATGTTATTCAAGGTTCTACCTTTACCTAAACACAGCCCTTACATTGGCTTAGAAAGGGATAAAAGATGTAATAAGGATTTATTTCAGATACTATGCAAGTCATTAAGGGTTCAATTCATTCATTCCTGGCAATAACTTCTCCTCTACATAGCCCTCCAAAACTAACAGGACTAAAGACAGTAGCAGATATCCTCACTATGTTATTCTGTAGGTTAGTATAGTTAACCAGTAGGCTTTTTATTTAAAAACTAGGACATAGGTTGGCTGATGCTAGCTAAGTCATCTAGAAGACTTCAGTGAAATGTGAACGTAAGAAAAGCACTCATCTGAGCATAGAGACAAGGCAAAGAAATACAGAAACAGCCAATTCAGGGTGATCTGAGTACCATGTGTATCATCAGTAGCTTTGGAAATACCTGCAAAGTATGCCTTTGTAGCAGCCGTGCTGATCACAAAGTGAATACTGGCACAGAATCCTTGGTAAACATCTGAAAATGCTCAAGGCTTCAAAACATCTGAGGGTGAAGTTTCATATTGCAGCAAAATTCATCTAAGAGCTAGTTGCCACTAAAATAGGAGGTCTTGCTCCTACCCTGGTCCCAAGCTTAGGGTGTTCTGCCCAACCCAGCAGTATTGGCTCTGGCACTCTGCTGGCCAAACGCTAAATTCATTTGAGGAGATAAAGCAACAGAAAATTACTCTTTTCCTTTTTCTGACAGATTTCCAGGACTGCTCTCCTCTAGTGGCATGTAGCCATTACCTCAGCTTACTACAACAGACAAACTCACCTCAAGTTCAGGAGTGGGAACGTGAGCATGGGCAAATGGCACTGTCCATAAGACTTGCCTAAAGCATCAAGACTAACAGGGAAATAAGTATCAGAGGTGGAAAAGACATTAGATGATTCAGTGCACATCCCTGCAAGTGGATCATTGCAGTTCATTGCACCCAGTACCAGAAAGCCGTGGGGCTTTTCACTACCTCTTCATATGGTTCTTCTAAGGTTATTGCAAGGTTTTCAAGACAGAAAATATATCAATTTTCATTTTTTAAAAAACAGAAAATAGATTAAAAAATCTCTAGACATCAACCAAATTATAGGAATAATTTAAAACAGAATAACCAGAGTCTTAACTTATCCTTATTGACAAGTTATGAGCCTTGCAAGCTTACTTACAGCAATTAAGAACCCCATGACTCACTCCTGGTGGATTATAACTTCTGACAGTAGAAGACTACTTCATTAGGGCTTCATGAGCTCTACAGAGTCATGAGGATTTTAACAGAAAAGCTCCTTCTGCATTGATACATATTCCTGTAGAAAAATTTTCTGACAAAAAAATTTCTTGATTAGGTAAGTGTCTGTTCTTCTAGTCCATTTGCATCACTCTTGTGACAAAGTCAGAAAACTCTCCTCATAGTGCAATCAGGAATTCACCTTGCTGACAGCACTCTCTGCTTTCTTCTGGCCACATGAAAGCAGTTTTCTGTCACCTGCTTCCCTTAACACAGCGTAGAAGGCAGACAAGTGTGAGCAGACAGCCTGGCACATGAAACACACCAAGCGTCTCAGCTGGTCTCAGGAAAGCTACTCTGACCTGCGCCAAGGCAGAGTCAGCCCTGGAGCCTGATGCTATCTCTGAGTGTCTCTATACATGCATATTAGGTCAGTTTTAATTTTTCTGTTTCAGCAGCACATATAACACTTGATCACAATTTTAAATGCTTGCATTCTATTAGAAAACTGATTTTTCACAGGCACAGATCTTTAACCTCTTAATTCATATAATACTTCTGAAGGTCCTAAGATTTTTGCACAACGCTTCTTGAAACACATGAACACACCATAGAAACTTATACCAAAGCCAACAGAAATTTATGGCTGTGAGCATCTCAGTGAACTAGGGCGCTTTTAACCTTGGGCCTCCAACATTCATGGTTTATGTGGCAGGTGAGACATGGTATGGCCAACAAGCCAGAAAATTTTTGTGTAGGTCATGAGAGGCATTGAGTCTGTTCAGAGAGAAACATTAAAATAAGTGACCTACACTGTCTCCTCTACCAGGGGATCCAGATGTATGTGCCAGGGGTCCCAAATTAAGTCTCCTGCACCTAGCCAGGGAGGGTCCAGGCTGGAGGAGATGCTATTACTCAGAGACTCTGACTTCTAGGGGTAGTGATCTAATGGAAGACTAGATATCTGATGGTGACCTCTCCCACAAATACCTCCAGGAATTAAACCTCAGCCTGCCAATGCAGCAGAACTCCAACCTGTAATGGTGCCATCTCTGCAACACACACAATTTCTACTCCGCAATCTCTCCCCTTGCAATAGATATGTTGCAAAGTGGCAGAGACCCTTGCCTTGCATGATTCAAATCCACTAATTGCTGGTCTTCCCTGCTGTGTACTCACACACATACCACATGCATTTGTCAGCCAAGTACTAGCAAGCCAGCCATGAACTGCATAAAGGCAAAATGTCCCGTGACTTGCCTGCACCAGTGTTGGGAACCGGAACATTCATCTCAGAGGAAATCATGCTGGCACACCTCCCCTCACCCTTCCCAGAAAGGTTTCACTCATATCTATAAGAAAGATTTTTAAACATTTCTGGGCTGATGCCTGGGTGCACAGGCCAGGACCTTGCCTGCGTAGCTGTTGTGCTGCCACAGGGGTGCTAGGCAGTCACCTGAGCAGGCGAGGAGCTTCAAAGCTAAGAGATCTAGGAAGCTGTGAGCAAAGGAATTGGCCAGCAGCTGAAGGACATCTAAGGGCAGCTCATTCAACTGCTGACCAGCCTAAGGGGTAGCCCCTGGTGACTGGGAGAAGCCGGCAGTTCATGGCATCACAGGATGGTGGGTAGCCAGTGGAACAGGCCAGGTGGGTCCACAAGGTTTACGACAGCATGACAACTTTCCAAGCAGGTTTTCATGAAGCTGGAGAACCAGCCAACCCAGCAATACAGAACCCAATCAACATTTTCAAAAGGAGAAGTATTGCATCAGAAAGCCTATGATCAACTCTGTTCATCAGACATCACTTCCTCATGTACGCTAAAACTGGGAATGGGAAGTGCCTGACTTGTTAACACACCTGATGTTTCTTCCTTCTCCTCAGACCTGATACACAGATGGCTGACAACACGGACAGATATGTGGAGCACAGAACACCTTGTGCAACAACTGCATGGTCCTGCTTACAGAAAAAAAGGGGAGAGAGGAAATGAGAAGTAAACTAGTAACATATCCCCTGCTCCACTTGAATAACTCCTTGGCTCTGTCATAAATTCTCTGCACGTCTTAGGCAAGTTAGCAAACAGTTTTTAGTGTGAAATGAAAGTAACAACAGCCAGTTCACCTGAGATCAGGGAAACTGAGGCATCTCAGAGGAAAGAAACTAGAAATGCAAACAAAAATTATCATGATTCTATTGTTCTAGATCATGACTGGCCCTTCCTCCAAGTAGTTATCATTTGAAAACATCTCTTTTAGACACCTTCCATTTATGAACCCAAACATTGTTTACTGGCACTGTCAACGTTTGGAGAAATTTAGTGTGTTCTTCCCTGTATCCCTGTCATGGGAGACATCATTTTACACATGGTGCAAGGAGCACCAAAACATCCAGTAGCCATAGCATGGCTCAGAAATGTGTCCCACCCTCTGAATTCATACTTGAGGACACATCTTGTTCCACATAAGACATCGTCTAGCCTTATGTGGCTCTGAATCAAATTAAATGAATGGGTTTATTACATTATTACAGATGCAGCTAAACACTGCTCACTTGTCCCCAGCAAAAAATTCTTCATTAATTAACTTACTGACTCCCAGGTTATTCCCTACAGAGTTGGTTTCACTCGGCACCAGGAACAGTCTGTAAGAAGTACTGAGCAGGGCAGCTCAATTTTCATTGAACATACTAATATACTAGGAAGTCTATATTAATAACTTCAACAATATATTACAGTATCCATTGCAAAACAAAGAAACACGGAATCAAAGATACTGTAAAGCTATTTGATGCTCTCCTAAATGGGAGCAGATCTTAATAGCTGTCTATTAAGAACTCCTTTTATACCTAACATTTTGAAAGAATTGTACGGAGGAACCCAAGCCAATCCGTTTCAGCTTCTAGAGACAGGAACACCTGTTTGATTTCTTAATTCTATTTCTGGCTGCGACCATCCAAGCTTCACTTTCTTCTTTCTGAATACATAGTCACAGCTACTATGCGTTCTGTCTGTGTCAGGACAGCATCTAACACAAAACATAACAGAGCATCTCTGAGTCTTTACTGCTACCTGCATGGTGCCAAGCATGAGTAAATTCCCCATCTCTTGCACTATGCCTCCTGTCCCTCACCATGCCAGATTACAGAGGGAACTAGCCAAAATTCAGCCAGTCAAAAAACAATCTACAGTAAAACTCTGGAAGTTCATAGCTGTCTGTTTGCTGTTGGAAAAACATGTGCTGAAAAGATTCAGACACATCTTCCTAATCTGCAGCTACTGGAAATCCATTAGTAGGTTTTGTGGTGAGGCAATACCAGCTTTTCTGCTACTCATTTAGCAGTTACCTCAGGCATTTAAAACACAAAAAGTTTTGATCCTCTCAGACACTTGCACGTGTTCCTCTCAGGAACAGTCTAACTGATACTAATAGAATAGTCCACAGTTAAAACACCACCTCAGGTGCACAAGAATATGCACAAAACATTAGCCCAGCGTCCCCTCTCTGTTCCCCATGAAAACACAACATATCACATTTTATTACCAGCTTAATTATTGTTTAACTCCTGCCCTTCTACTTTCTTGTTTGTGTTGGTGTTCACATGGGTGTTCATGCGATCTATTTAGACGGCAGGGTTTTTTCTGAGCAAGCTTACCTGGGAACTTTTATCACTTTTAGCAAAATGGAGCTCACTGTCGACTTTTTGCAGTGCCACAGTACCACAAACGACAAATCCTATTTCTGATCCTTGAAACCTGTGTTATAGCTGAGCTATGTATTTTCCCTCCCACACCTTCCTTTTGTGCTGTAACCCCTGACTTTTCTCAGCCTCCACACCACATTTCCCTCCCACATGATAGCTAAATTTAAATCATGGCTGGATGAGACTGTAGCTCAATCAGACATTACAAACTTTATTCAGGAATTACTGAGAAAGAGGCATGCATTGTGGAAGTCAGACTAAATAACCATAGCTGGACTTAGCTTTAAAAATCTCTTTTTCTTCCATGCATCAAGCTTTTCTTTACGTCTCAAACATATATTAGAAGCCTGTAGTTGACAAATATCCATAGGCAGTGGTGGTCTATTGTGCTTTAAAAAAAGGTTCACAGGAAGGCACCAGCTGCTCCCATTATTTCAAGGAGACTCACTCTGTAGTCCAACAGCACTAGAAACTAAACGCCTTTGGCACTGATGCGGAGCGTACCTCTTCCAACAAATATGGAGTAACAAAGTTACCCAGAAATACACTGCACAGGACAACACATAAAAGCTGTCTCAGAAGGAGCCTTGATTCCAGAGCCTGAGGGTCATAAAACCACAAGGGGAGGAAACACATCCTTCTCCTCCTTCACACCTTTGGTTCCTGGGCAAACATTTTGAAGGCAGTTCCTAGAGACAAATCGAGAGGGATTTCCTCAGCCATTTCTTATTCATTTTCCTATATTAGAGGCACCAGCCCTTCATTTGCATCTCATCTGTGTCAGTGGGTTTCAGCCTTTCCTGTTTATAGTTTATACACCGTCATGGCAGCAGTGCCATCAGGATAATTATAGTTGTGCGAGAACTTCCTTGAACACTACCAAGAGACATTTAGTGTCTCGATAATGAGGTCAGCCATTACCAAGATTTGCAGAACAAGGACAAATTGTTTTGGCAAGGTGCCTGGTTCACTCCCAAGTCTGGCTGTACCACCTTCTCCTGCGGTAGACCCCACCTGCTTTTCTGCATTACTGTTCAGTGCTACTTTCTGCTTCAGGCTCTTCCTGCCCCAGCATGAACCATGGCATGGTCTTCCCTCTGCAGAAGCTCCGTGCTAAGGGCCACCACCAGCACAGAGGCCAACGGAGAATCCTTCCAGACAAGATAACTACAGAACCGACAGTGAGGGGGAAAGGGGAGGAATCATAGGCCAAAATCACATTCAAGTTAAGTGTTCCTAAATAAACATCGCTGAAAATACTTCTAAGCTGTTGTTACATTGCAAGTGGCAAGGGGAAACACAACTTAACCTGCTATTCACAAACGTGTTCCAGTCTTCCCAGCAGACCCCGTGTGCTGCTGCTGCCTCTTCAAGGCAGGCACACGCTCCAGGGCATCTCTGCTCTACTCCAGCCTGTGAGATCTGACAGTCCAAGTTTTATTTAGCACTTAATCTCATGTCCCGTTCGAGGCCAGACTAACACAGCCATTTCCTCATTCATACCACCGCACCAAAATTCATACTTAGGCACCGGAATTTTCAGAGCTGTGTTTTGTAGACCTAATAACTCTAAATATGGCTTGAACCGTGCACTTCAGTGGAAGATACAGCCATCAAAACAGGTATATTCCAAGTGAATTCCTGGTCCGAAAAAAAAAAAAATCAGCAGCAAAACTATCACAAAGAAACACACATCTTAGAACAGCGCTCTTGTTCTCAGCAGCTATGCAGAGAGCAACCTTCATACAAAGCAGGAGGCTGACTTAGGAAAAGCATTGTAACTACCTAAGGTCCTAGCAATCAAAACAAAGCACCTTGCACTCTACGTGGGTGGTAAGTCATTGCCAGACATTTACTCCTCCTATAAAATCCTCATCTAACCTACACAGGCTATCAGGGTGTCAGCATAAGGCCTGCTCCTCTAGGCTCACTTACCATTTTACAGAAGAAACAGCACACACCAACACTTATTACTGCACACAGACTTTGCAGCCGTTCAATGCGCCCTGAACCAGATATCATCTTCTTGGCTAAGGCTCATACTGTATCTGTACACAACTGTTTCTCCTAGTGTTGCTACAGCTGTACATTATGAAACTCCTTAAACACCCCATACATCAGCTTTTGGCACAGCTCTCTTGAGCAGGTGTGTTGCGCAAAGCATTCCTCGGGACTAGCAGGGATTAAATGGCATTGTATGGGTCCCAGGAGCTGCAGTTTATATTGCTCTGAGCTCCATAAGGCCAAGTTTCCCCTGCGTAGCAGAGCCAAAGGATATTGTGCATTCAGATAGACAAAGACAGAAGGAGAAGAAGGGCTGTGACTAGTGTAGCATGAGGCCAGCACCACTGACTTGCAAGGATTTCAGATAAAGCTCTCCATATAAGGATGCTCCAAAATGCAGACATCTGGACAACAAGCGCTTCTGGGCTAAAAACATTTGTCTGATATATTCAGGAAACGTACAAAAAGCTGGGAAAGAGATGATTTGCATAAAATAGCTTCCTAAAACATTCCTACAGCAAAGCTTCCATGACCTTGCCATTTTTGCTCAAGCATGTCCTTCGGTATCACATGGTTGGGATACTTTGAAAACTTGGAATTGCTAAAGGCTTTTACTGCTAGAGGTTTTGCTGCCTTAAGACACAGTGACACCATGTGGCCAATTGCTCAGCCCGGAGGTGACATGCTGATGGCAAGGGGGGTGCACAATTCCCACCCCCCAATAACTTTAGCCTAAGGATGCTCCAACGCAACTATATTGACTAGTGAGAGTCAACGTGGATAGAGAAATTGTCATCTGAACAGGTATACAAACCAAAGCAAACGACCACTTGGGATTTCAGTTTGCAGGCATCAGACTTTTGAACATAAAAAGTGTCCTCCGAAAACATACCTGTAAGTTCAGCAAGTAGATACCCATCAGCACAGTTTGCACACGTGCCAAAACACCATGCCCACTTGGTAGATGCAAACAGCTAGTAGAACTATGATTGTATGTTTTTTTCAAAGAAGCGCACCTGAAAGATGCGCCTAACCATCTGGGGTTTAACTCTGCAGTAATACCACAAAAATTTGTAATTAATTTTGAAAACTTATAGATTTTTGTCTTGTTCTCATGGCTTGCTTTCCTTCCAAGTATATGCAGATATCTGTAAAAATAAACAGAGGTATTTCTAAGGAAAGTATTCAAATTCACAAGTGGGGATACCGCTGCCAGAAATGTTCTTGGTAGCTGTTATCACTCCGCATTATATAACATGGTGACTGCTGTGATGAATCATCTCTTCCATACACAGGGGTTTTTTCCAAATCAAGTACTGCACATTCAAAGGGTACAGCTCATGGCAAATGGCAGGAATGGCAGATTTCTTTGAAAGAGAGACACAAAGACAGGCAGGCAAACAGGCAGATGACAACTGAATACAGATTACTTATCCCTCAGAGAGAAATACATTAAATAAGCTCTTCACAGAGAATATATATTTTTTTTTATAGTGGGACTGAGTCAATAATGTTCAGTAAGGAATGAGTATTTTGAGGCAGGGTGCATAATATCTTGCTCTCGAGCAGAAAGTAAGGGAAAACAACAAATGACTCTCAGTTGCATAGGCTTTGCAGTCAGTCTTCCAAAATTATTGCTTTTTTTTATTAATTAGTTAGATAAGTTACCTACCTGGAGCTCAACACTGAGCAAAAAAGTCACACCAGCATGTTATTTCGACACTATACAGTGCATCTGAATTTAAATTAAATAGGTTAGTTTGAAGAGTGATGTAACAGGATTTTCACCCACATGCGTAACAGTTTCACTTAGATACATAGTAGTTTAGTGCCCGGGAAGCACCAGCCAGTTAGATACAGAACCTTGTGATTGTGCAAAACGGGAGTTTGAGGTGAGGAAAATTAACGACCTGATCCCTCAGCTTTTGTCACCCTGACTAGTGAGATTGTGCTGCCATCTTATGACCTGCAAATTTTACTTGGCTACAGCAATAGCAATCTTTCTGCTAGGCTGGGAGGGGAGTGCACATGTCCCCGTGGTATACAGGCAATTGCAACGACCATGCTTTGAGCAGCTGAGCCTTCTATTATATTAACACTTATTTTCTCTCCTCAGCTTTGTTACCTGTGACTCACAAGGTGCACCCTTCAATATCATTGCCATTGCCAATGGAAGTGCTGTCCACAGACAGGCTTGCGTAGGGACTGGGGGCAGCCCTGCAGAGGGGCGAAACCTATAGTTTAAAGGAGGAGGGTTTTGTAATAAAGGCTACAGAACGTCCCCCTGCTGCTCACAGAACCATCCATGCTGGAAATCAAAACACATACCAAGGCAGCATCCGCTACAAAAGGCATACTCTTTACAGCAAGGACTGAGAATGATTATAAGTGATTATACAGTTTTGCACATCGATGCTAAAATTTTCCTCTCCATCTTCCTGAGTGTAAAGCTTGTATATTTATGGTAGAATTTTTCTTGCTTAAAAAAAACCAAAACACAACTGTGTTATGGTTGGCTGTATTCTGAATCTAAATGGGGTTGTTCCATCTCGTCAAATGAAATAAAACAGCTGTATGTCAAAGTGGTTATGCTGTTCCCCTGAAACAATACAGGCTTCAGTTGCAGTGACTGCATTTTGGAATACCTGGAAAAAGCTTAGTATGACTGCAATCACCTGGGAAGCAAGCTGGGAACCCCCACACTAGTAACCCTGCGTTCCTGCCTTATACCTCATCTATATGTGCTTCTGTCAGTGCTCACTCCCAAGATACTTCAGAAGTGAAGAACATAGGATCAAACCTCGAAACCCTGACAGTGTGAAACACATGTGCAAGGAAGGGATGGGGACACGCCAGGTAAGCAGGCTGCAGAGCTCTGAGCAAACAAGGTCGCTGTTCTGGGCTCAGATGACTTTGGGAGAGCCTACAGAAGGTGTGCACAGACTCAACACCTCGGACCGGAGACAAATCAGCAGTCCTTCACAGCCAAAGCCTCAACCACCATTATAGACCCAAATCCAAGTATTTTCTCTCTAATCCTTGTATGTCAAAGTAAACCAAAGCATCCTGCATTTAGACTCCTGATTAGAGTTTCCAGAACATACTGGATTTTCACCTGGATATGGCACGAGGGTTCCCAGCTAGCAGCTGAAGGTTATGTTTGCCTGTTCCCTGTTTTTGAGGAGGCTAATTGAATTGCACTGACTGTATAAATGGAACCTCAAAGCCTGCGACAGTGGGGACTTTATATTTCCATGTAACACTAAATTATTCAGGGCAATACACAGCCAGCTGAATCAACTGTGAGACTTCGCAGTATATTTCAACAATCATAATAATAACAACTATTACCACTGCGGCAGTGCAAAGCTCTGGGCAGATTTACAGCTAACCCATTCAAAAAGTCAAGAAAAGAGGAACAGTCTGGAGTCACTGGTTACAGTCCCTCAGTGAGTCTGCGATGACAGGCACAGACTCCTCAACACCAGTATTTGTTCCTTCAGAGGACAAGGGAAGTGTTTGAGGTTTCTTTCTTTCCAACATTCCTGACAGCAAAGCAGTTTGTCAGGGGAGACATTTGGTAGAGTCACATCAGGAGGAGCATCCCTGACAGTGCTGCAAGCCAGCAGTGACCCAGCTGACACGGCACAGCACGGTGCTGGCGAGACACTGCAGCCATGTGGCTCATGTGCCCGAGCGCCAGGAGAGCGTAAGGGCAAGGGCCAACCACAAATTCTAAACCTACTGTGCGAGACCCAGCCAGGGCAGCTGAGCCTTTGGAAAAGGCTCAGAAAGGATGTGCATACTGTTGTTTCTGCAACTGTAAAGGCTTTTTACTCTGGAGACCCACCTTCTGATCCCCTTTTCAGAGCTAGAAGTGAATTCCAGTTCTCATTACCAACTGCTACAGCTCCTTTGCTTAAACAGTATATTTTTTTTTGCAAGCAGTAGAATTAAACCATCTCCTGTCAAATCTTACCTTTTTTAATACGCTGTATCCAAGTGAGAGAACAGAGTTCATTGTTTTCCCTTCCTTTCAAGCAAGCTTCCAGCAAGCAATATAATGAAGTAAGCAGCATCAGCTGGACATCATTTCAAGTCTCCTGCCATGAAAAGCAGATCTTGATAACTATCTGGGGAACAAACATTCCTTTCAGCAACACATAGCTGGAGCTGATATACTGCTATATATATATATAAATATGCTTCTGCTGACCTTTACCTATCCCCATTACCATCTTTTACAGCTACCTTCTTCCACAGCCAAGAAAATATTTACTCTTTCTGCTGGGTTTGGATGAAGCGTGCTTTTGCACAAAAGGTCAGCTGAAGGCAACATACCAGTGAAACTCCAAAACAGCCAGCCTTCAGACTACACCCAGAATGGAGTTTCAATGGCCAACAGTCATTACGGCTAATCTCTGCACAGAAAAATGCTCTAGCCTCAATCCCCAAGCCCCCACTGCTCCACTACTGACTTCATAACTTTCCAGTAAATCATGATTCTAGAATACATAAAGAGGAAAAAAAAAGAATCAGTCTCTATACTCACTTGTCATTTCTGTAAGATGCTGCTCACTCTAGCACCAATCTAAATTTGTAAATGCGTAAAATCCCATTGATTTCAGCTAGAAGCTTTTCAGGATGTTTGACATCTGGTCTCATAGTAGTCTCATGGTCAAAAATCCTGGAGACTGTTCAGGACTCCACCAGGTGAGCTGAAACAAGAAGTCTTTAGAGTAGACAGATACTGCTAAAGAGACCCTTCCTTTCTTCCAAAAAGGGTAGAAGACCTACTTATGACAGTAGAAGGTATTCTGCTGTCAGAAAACCTCTATGAATCCAGACTAATGTTCAAGGATTGCTGGTGTTTTTTGTGGGATGGTGGTAAGCCAAGGATGCCTTGGACATCCACAGCTAGCAAGGACACATCCTCTCTCTCACAGGCAAACTTAAACCAGATATGGAAACAAACGGTCACATGCTAATGATAAAGGTAAGAAAGGGTCCTGCTTCCCTTCAGGAATCCTTGCCATAGCAGTGTTTGCATCTCCATATTGTTAAAGCCCAGCTTCATGCATACAGATTTGTTTTACATGTATGAAATCCACCTCTGCAATAAGAGTTTGTGCTGGGCCTGATATTTCTTCCTCATCTCACAGTGAGGGCTTAAGAGATACCATAAGCACTGACTGAGCCCCTCTACCCTGAAGCAAATAATGTCTTTAAATCTTTCTAATATATAGTTGTCACAGCACTATCCAAACCAGCCAGCCACAGCAAGGCTTTTACCATCCCATACCAGGTTAACATCCATAAGTAGTTCCCACACCCTGCCCTGGCACAGCCACCAATCCCCAACAGGGTTTCAACAGTTCATCTACTGCCCAGGCTGTTTCTTCATCCTTTGCAGGCCAGCCCACCCTGCCGCCTGCCTGTGCTGCATCTGGACTCTCTCATCATCCAGGCTCCTCTTCCAGGCAGCCTCTCCTCGATCTGGGGTGCTCTCTCTCCTCCCTCTGCTTCTTCCAGGTCTCTCTTCACCCAGCACCCCACTTCCATACCCCTCAGAGCCATTTAACTACTCACCAGAACCAGCCACAGCTGCACCTTATCCACGTCAGCCAACCCACCGCCCCTGCAGCCAGCCCACAGCTGTATGTTATCAACGTTAATTAACCAGCTTCAATCCTCTGCATACACTCTCCTCTCTATTACAGTAATACACCAGGCTCTTCCTTCCCTGATGCAGTCTGGTCCCAGAATGGACTCAGCTGCGGTACCAGCCCAAACTGCCGGTGAGAGTGGCACAGAGACCTGAGCCCGCGCCACCATTAACTGAAGTATGTGGCAGTTTGAGAGCCTGCTAACTGGGCTGGAGCCCGAGACCTGATAATACCTCTCCTTTCAACCTACTTCATCATCATAAACCGATCATCTGTATTATAATAAGAGATACAGAACTTGGTTTATGAACTTTGTCAACAATAAGAGCTCAAAATAAAGCTGGCATTTTTCTTACCGGAGACTCGAGGAAAGACAAGCAGAATTCAGAAACCCCTAACAGACTGAAACAGGCTAAAATAGGAGTAGAACAAAACAAAGGAGCAAGGACAAAGGAGAGGTCAACAGCAGAAGCTGAGGCCTCTAGCTGCCTTGGAGGCAACCCCAGCAGAACATGGTCATTTGGTGTGTGGCTCTTCCCTGGAAGCGGCGGTAGATACCTGCTGTGCCCATAGAGGTCAGAGCTGAGGGTGCTGCAGAACTGCCAACCAAGCAGACAATGTGATGTGATCCAAGCTCATCAAGAGCATCTCTTGTTTCAATTAAACGTTTTTCAGATGATAATGGCTTTTGAGAAAGCAGAGTTTTTCTTTTTTTCTGCTGAACTCTGTTTGGAGGTGCGTGACCTGATGCTATCCCTTTCAGAGGCAGGAAAAGATTGAAAACATGCTTTCAGTTTTTACATTTTTTTCAACGAAAACCTAAAACACATGAAGAAAAAACTTACAGAGATAAAAGCATTCCTGATTGTCTCCACACAGAACGTTGCACTGCAGAACTGGGGACCTCAGCAAAGAAGAACCACCCTTACAGGCCACAGACACTCACCTGCTCCCAGAACATTTGTTATTCCAAGTCACCTTCCAGCCAGGCTCTCCTTGACTCTGTCAGCTCTGCATGCGGTGACCCACATAAAAATCACTCCCTATTTTTTGTGTGCAGCAGGAGGCTCTGTCTTCCAGGAACACCACCACATAAGGAGAATTTGCATCATTCTATGGACAGAATAACAGGAAAGCAGCTGAGACATGCACAGGCATTTGTCAAGGCGAGACAATGATTTGGCCTGAGCAGCTGGCTCGGAGGTCATAAATGTGCTTTACTACATGAGTGCTAGATGAAATGACCCTGTTGCCAAACTTGGCTAAGAGCTGGAACAGCCACAGAGCTTGCACAGGATTTATGAGACTAACCTCTGGATTCTTTCCTGAGCCCAGGAAATTGCATTCCTTTGAGGTCTGGACTTAAGTCCATTGATAACGCAAAATTATGCTCTTCTGCAGGGCGAAGAAAAGCAAAGTAGATGCACTGGAAAGACAAATAGCCTTATGTGGAGAACTGAAAGGAATGGAGAAGGATAATAAATATTCTCTTAAAAAATTCTACTCTCCTTTCAACCCAGAGGAAGGGAGAGCTCGTACACGCAAAGGAGAGGAAGCAAATGACTCCTCTATGTTCTTAAAAATTCAAGCTATTATTGCTAAATTTGTGAATTGAAAGATAGAGTAGTACTACCTGTCAGCTGGTGTGTGGTGTCTGTTACGTGGCTCATCAGGCAGACACAAATGATGAACGTGCCCAGAAAGCAACCAGAACCACCAGAAAATGAAGCGGCGAGAGAAGATCAGATCGCTCTGGCCTGGGGATGACTGAACTCTCTGCTGAGGCACTACGAGGCACTTGCACCTCCCAGGACCAAAGCTTGCTTTCAGGCCTCAGAAGAAATAAGGCCATGTAAGGAGATGCATGGGGTTGGCTTTGCCCCAGCAGTTCTTATGCTGGTGGACAGTGGTTCTTAGGCTATGCAAAATGCATTCAGTAGCCAGAGACAACTGAAAAAAAAAAGTTAACGCTTATCTCTGGTCTTCCTTCCCTCTCTTAGGGCATAATATTCCATATGAACCAGGGGGAACACAGAGAGGGCGCAGCATGAGCCATGGACCCTAAGGAAGCTGAAATACCAAAAGACTAACTTCACATTATACGATGCGTAACGTAACGGTTGATAAAAGAAAGCTTTCACCTTGTGAAAAAATACGGAGATTTCAAAACTGGTTGTTCTAATATGGAATCAAACCCAAGACTTTCTTCTGAGCCCACCACAACCACCCATGTACCAATAACCAACACCCTGCTGGTTGGAACCCTAGTCTGGGAAGTGGGAGAACCTAAACAAGCACAGCCGAGGCACAAGTCCCAGCCTCGTAATCCCCACGGGGAGCCCCAACTTGTAGTTAAACGGCTATTTCAAGGAGAGTTTTACCACCTTTCTTTAAGAGGATAAAACAGATTTATGCAACTAAGTGCCAGTCTTTTCCCCAGTAGGAGAAAAAGATTATTTTAAAAAATATCTTTCTCACCTCGTGACTCTCTGGCAGTTAGAGAACAAAGGACCATGTTATTTTCAATTCTGATTAGTGACTGAAAAATCGGTGTGGAATCAACAAGCAATGAAGTAAGCAGAATTTGTTCCTTGGCTTCTACATCAACCTCAAAGTGAGAGATCTTGAGAAAATTTCTATAACCTGTCACTAGAGCTTCAGTGATGGAAAGCGGTTATTACCTCTTGATAAAAGCATTAGTTGTCAGCGTCCCAAGACAAGAACTGTACTAACAATAACCGATTGCAGAGCCACTCAGTTATGAAAGTATACAAATAAATTACAGATGTCAGTGACTTGTTTCCAAGAAGGTATTGTGTCCTGTGGCAGTTGCTGATGCTGTCATTCATTGCCTTGCAGAGGAAAATCGACTCACCTTGCGACTGAACAATTAGCATCTCCTAACCGTGCTTATGCTGCTAATCCCGGAGCAGGCAGCGCACACTGTACGCTCGCCTCTGGCCCTGCACGGGGAAGCCGGCCATCTGGTCAGGACCTGAGCCGTCTTGCTTTCTCTTGCAGATGTAAGTCTTCTGGCAGAAGGACACTTCTGCTGGGGACCCTACTTTCTACAAAGAACATACAAGTAATTACAAACCAGACTTTTTTAGTCTTCTGTTTTTCCTTTTCTTTCCACTCTCCATTCCTCCACTCCTTTCCAACACGCATTTATATACACCCATCCCCAAACACATACACACTCACATACTTCCTTTTATGAAGGGGGGAAATTTAAGAATTGGTACTCCTTGAATGCACTTTCTGTCTTTTTTTTTCCTTTAGAAATGTGCAATTTATACCTCTGGTTTAGTTGATTTTTTATTTTACCTAGCTGAGTTATGATTCTGATTCAGCACATACTGAAATTCCACTGCATGTACTGGAGTGAAACATTTCTACATATTCTACATATTTTCCCATTGAAAAGTAGAAACTAGTAAAAAAACCCCACTTGTGAGACAGTAACAGGCAACACGGCTTGTAAGAGATCACTTCTAAAAAGCCACCATGTTTCAGCAGCACAATATTTTCTTCCACAGAGCCGAAGGATGATGATAAAATATTGATGATAAGAAGTATTGGAAATCAAGTGCGTAGGACGCAATGTATCAGTGACTACAGGCTGAAGGCATTGGCCTTCCACTGATCACAAGAACTATGAACAAACCTCTGAAGCAACAGACTGAGAAGGATAAGGAGTTGTACGGGAGCTGTGGCAGGAATATTGCCATGGCAATCATAATCACTTTTTCTTTTTGGTCACATTTTGTGTGTATACTTAGATGGTAAGGGTGACCTGGAACTGGAATGGCCTGGGTCACAGCCAGCGAGACAGAAGCAGACTGCGCAAGAGGTAGAGAAAAAAGAGAAAGCAGACATCGTGCCCTTAGGTGACAGACAGCCATAGAAAGAACAAGACTCCTGGCAGGCAGGAAAGTGCCTGTTGCTGATCCAAATGGAGCCCAGGAGGGCTCAGCTTTACGGGGAGTGCTGTGCAGACTGCCAGGGAAGCAGTAAGTGCTGGGGGCTGTTCCAGCAATTGGATGTGATGCTTCTACCAAAAAGTACAGACCACTGACCTCTTCCCCTTCCGCCACAGCAGCAGCGATGCCGTTAGGTGTCAAGGTAGTCTTCCTGCATCAAGAAGATGGGTGCCTCCGATCCAAAATGGTCCAAAGATGGGAGGGTGGCTGGAGCCAAGGCTCTGTGCAGCCAACACCTAGGCTAGAAAAATTAATCCACTTTGAGTTAGTGCTTGATGTCTGAGGACGTCAGACTGACACTATCCAGGCACGGATCCTGCAGATGGCACAGGCTTGTTGATTCAAAACTGTCTCCACTGAATTCATAGCATATTAGAATGACAGTGGCGCGTTTGAACTTTCTTTTCTAATTGAAGGCAGAAAAATGCACAGTCTGTTTCTACGCAGGACATCTCCCTTCAACCGTCTGGCCACCTTGTCTCCTATCTGATACTCACATTTCACTATTTTCCCTCCAGTACCAAATACTTTACTGTTTCGGGACCAGATCCCTTGTAAACAGTGGCAGCCCACAATGAGCCACCAAGCTGTCACCTCCCTGTATATGGAAATGGGCCATAATTTAGAATCAGCCAGACTAGTTATGACAAACATAACTAGTAACTCTGCTAGAGTTACTCGGTTATCTTGGTTTGGCATGTGGCCACACTGACCCTGAAAGGCACGGTATCGCCTGCCCCTGCTTCTCCTGATAACCCAGTGCACACTCCTGCTACTTCCTTCTCTGATCCAGCTGAACATTTTAATCTTGTTTGGTGCTGGGTTTTTTGGTTTGGTTTGGTTTTTTCCCCCTATAGGACTACCTCTCTGTTAGGTCAGCAAGCAGGAAAAAAGGCATGACTGTCCCTTTGGGCAGCAAGGTATTCTTAGAACAGTTAAACTGAAGCATAAAACTGCACCTTTCACTAAAGTGACTTTAATGCAGGCATAAATTTAAAGTCTGAACGCAAGATGTTAAATGCTCAGTGGCTTAAGTAACTGAAAAGATACAAGCCTAAATGAATAGAACATAACTCTTTTTTTTTTCTTTTTTTTTCTCTAAGTGCTATCCAGAGTCAGAGCCCAAGCACTTTTAGGTTTAATGCAAATTTTGCATGGACAATGTTTTGAGACTCTGAAAAACAGCGAGGTTTAGCTTTTCTGGTTTTTGTCCCAGACAATGACAAATGGCAGCAGTGAATGCTGCAAGGAGCTTTAGTTCACCAGAAATGTTAATTTTCCTTATAGCCAAACTTCAAACAAAGTATCACTTTCTCTGTACCTAATACTACATTTGGCTCAGATTCCAGTTCTGAATGACACGTATGGAGCACTAAAAAGTGCAGAACAGCAATTTTTCCTGAAATGGCAGAATTACATATTTCTTAGCAAAATACAGCAAAAAATTTTACTATTTTTATTTTGTCATCAAGTGTTGGTCTTATCCCACAGCTTGATAACAAATGATCTGATAACGTATTAGAGAACTGAGTAAGTTCTGATTTATTTTTTTTAAAAAAACCCACAACCAAAAAACCCAGTCCCCAACCATCTCTACACTTTCACGTCCACACAGGGAACAAAAACGGGGGATGTAGAAAGGTCACTTCTAAATTACACTGCGCAACATATACTCTCATCTGTCATTTCACTCCTGCCCTGTGGCCACGAAGCACCCTTGCCTGCAGAAGGTGTCCAGGGACAGATGCTGCTTCTCCTGGGTAAGAAGCTACTAGTGTTACCGGAGCACATTTGCACTGAGACCTCCTTGTTCAGCACAGCGCCCAGCAGAATTCCACTGAAGCCTCATTCTGCAGAGCCACAGTGCTCAATGCGCAGCTACGGTCTCAAAGAAGTTTCACCTCTCCTGTCCTGTGGTTCACTTTTCTCTAATAAAGGCGTTTTGGCTACTTTCATTTCACAGTTTCCTCCAGGTGATACTGTATGTGTATCAAAGCACTTCAGGATCAGCTTTAGCTGATGTTCATCTAAATACCTAACTGGACCTGGTACTTGCAGGTCCTCCAGTGAAGAACATCAAGAACTCCTTTCTTCCTCAGCTGTACACAGCCTAACAACACAAGGTCAAAGTATGGGCAAAGAACCCCATTAGCTTTTTCAAGAACCCTCAAGAAGTACAGAGGACACTGCCCCCCGCAGTGCCCAAACGTCTCCAAACTGTTGGGAGTCCCTGGAGCTTTTCAGGGGGGCTTACTGAGCAGATAGGACAGCAGGATGGAACCTAGTAAAGAAAGTCACCTGCGCTGTGATCCAAAAGCCCACACTGAAACGGGTAAGCTGTGTCCAAAGGTCTCACAGCGTGCAAACAGCCTGTGGCCTGCTTCAGGGACACCTAATTTAAAAAAAATAAGCCATATATGCTTCACATAACTTCGATTGCATTCCCCCCAATTATCTTAAATTCACAGGGTCTGGGCAATAAGGCTAAGGCAGAACTTAGAGACATTCCACCCAAAGGCATGCCTTTTCACGCTGCTTCTCTTCTTTTTTGGGTAGTCTCCTTGCTACATAGAGAGACCACAAGATGAACCCGAGCAAAAAAGGAAAATTTTAAGAATCCACTGGCAAATCAGCAACCCTTATTGTTGCCTGATTCCAACACAGCTAGGGAAATCATCCTGCCCCAAAAGCACACCACAGGATGGACTGTTCCCTTATAATGAATGTGTTTACAGAGGCCTACATGTGGGGGAATTGTTTCACAGTTTCTTAAGAGACTTGTCACAAACTTTTTCCGTTCTCATTCTCGTAACAGAAATGTAGTACAAAGTGCTAACCAAAGGCACGACTGATGTAAGCGTCAAGCCGAGATCTTTCTGCTCAAGCTAATCCTTCTGCACTCTATTTTATCTGAAGCATTTTCCAATTACAAGCAGATTACAAGAATAGCTTTCCCCATCCAATTTGTATTAGTTTTATCAGCTGAGCTTGGCGTAGGCTCTCTTTTGCAGCTAAAGGTCAATTATCTTTCATTAAGTAACAACTTTCACATTGTTCTTGATGTTGTCCGTACTCCATAGGCTTGGAGAAAATGTATGAAGCACCCTGACTCTACAGGCTGCAATTAGCAGAATTTTTGCTACTAACTTGGAAAAAATTGTGATCTTGGCTCCATTTGTCTAAATCATCTCTTCAGCAGAAGAAATGTTTAGTAGTCAAAGTCTTCAGCAAAATGCTGCAGAACATGCTCACGAACAGGCACAAGCATTTTACTGAAGCTAGGCCATTTCTAATTATTTTAAATGAGTCTCCCTCCAGTTCCCAGTTTCTATTTCCTGGAGGTAAGTTTCAAACCTGAGTTTAATTAAAAAAGGCCAGCTGACTTAAAAAGCATTCCCAGTGCAACTGAGTTTGCTGACATGTTTTCCTGTTCGCACGTGGCACAGAGCTGCTCAGCTGAACCAGTTTTTTCAGTCTTTCTTGGCAGCTACCACCCAAGTGATAAACAAAGGGCTTTTAATTGAGTAGCAAAGCTTTCACTCCAGGGCAGAGGAAACAAAGAGGTCCTGTCCTGTGTGGTGTTGTCACCAGGCAGCCCCCTCGACCCTCCGGTTTCAAGGCCGCTTATCCTTAACCCCGACTGCTGCATGTGACAACAGCACAGACCGTACGGAAGCACCCCTGGCCACACTGTGATGTACTGATGGAAAGGATTTTTCCTTTCAGTGGTAGTTTCCTACAGATACTGTATTTTCTCAGAAGCTCACAATTTTGTAATTTGAAACATAGATCTGTAATCTGCCCATTGGAGGTTGAGACAGTTTGCCTTCCCCCCAGGGGGGATTAAAATAGATGTGAGCTACCCCGCAGGCTGGAGAACAACCTGTTCTGCATAAGCCACACTACGCTCAGTAAAACAAAAGTACCTGTAGCACTAGTGCCCCAAGTCTCAGAAGAACATGGATCGATAAGCCAGGGGGTTTTGACTGCTTTAATAAAATAAAAAATAAATAAAAAAAAGAGGGAAAAGAAAACATCTCTTACTCAGATTGGACTGCTTAAATGTGTTTGACTTGCCCTGTTGCTGCCCCTTGCTCTTCCGCCACGTCCTACCGGCTCACTGCTCATCTGGAACAACCACAGCCCGCGAGGGGCACCCTGGACACAGAGGGGGCGAACAGAAACGAAGAGGTGACAGCACAGAACCTGGCGGACGAGCAGTGTGGGCGAGCAGGAGCCGGGGTACCCCCCACGGCTGGGAGGGCCGCGCTGAGCCCTGCGAGGCCCCGCGGGCTCCTTCTGGGCCGCCGCCGCTCCCCGCAGCCGAGAGCCCAGGGCAGGGCTCTGCCCTCAGCAGCATCCCGGCTCCGCAGGGCTCCTGGCCCGGGGGATCCGAATCCAGGGACCGCTGCTCCAGGGCACGTCCTGCTGCCTCAGCAAAAGGCAGAGACCTCCAGCTCCTGCTGGCTTCTGCGGTCAGAACGGGAGCCCCGACGGCTCCAGCCAGCAAAATTCACTCTGTTGATGCCACCCGACACCTAGAAAACGCCAGCAAGCTGCCGTGTGCCACTATCCCACAAAAGCATGAGGTCGATCGGAGCTGTTGCTGGCAGGTTTGGCCGTCAGTAACGGCTGGGATCACGCACACTGTCCCCAGAAGGCAAGGTCTGTCCTCTCTGAAGAGTGGCATTTCCCAGCTGTCACTGACCTGTCCACTACAGCAGCAAGACCACGGAAAGCCCGCTCCGCAGGGCTCCCGGGAGCTCAGCAGCAGCGGCGGCTTTATTCTTCCTCCCTAACGCAGGGGAGAGCTGACTTGTGGCATTCAAAAGCAGGTACGGAGCTGTACGGGTCCGGCTGGGCCCCAGAGCCGCCCTCACGGCGCTGCGCTCGCCCGGGGAGCAGGAGCGGCGGTGGCAGCAGGGCAGTCACAGTCGGTGCTTTGGCTACGGCCCAGCAGCGCTCCCGCAGCATCAAGGCTGTCTCTCCAGCATCCCCCCAGCAAGGGGCTGCGGGTGGGCAAGGTCCTGGCAGGGGACACGGCCGGGACAGCTGACCCAAAGTGACCAGCGGGATATTCCCTACCGTGTGGCCTCTGCTCAGATATAAAAGCTAAGAGGGAGGAGGAGGAAGAGGGGCATTTGTTATTATGACGTTTGCCTTCTGAGGCAACCACCACAGGCACTGAAGCCCTGCTTCCCAGGGTGCCGCCAGCCACCACCCGCTGATGGGAAGTAGGGAATAACATCTTTTGTTTTCCTTCGCCTCCACGTGCACGGCTTTTGCTATTGCTTCATTAAACTGCCTTTATCTTGACCCACAAGGGCTTTTTCCATCTTACCATGTCCCCCCCATTCTGCTGAGAAGAGGCACGATAGCGCAGCTTGGTGGGCACCAGGCACCCAGCCGAGGTCAACCCACCACACCTGTATCCCCCCATCTCGAGCACTGTGAGACCCCTGCTGCAAACCCCACCTCCCCTCCCTGGCAGGAGGCAAGGTCTGCACTTGAACTCTTCAGCCAGGCGCAGCAGCAGCTTGTGACCACACCAGGATTGCTGCCTGTGTATTTATAGGCATAAAGACGGTCGAAGGCTTCGTTCAGATACTTCCAAGCAAACGGTGCGTACACCCATACACACTGCATTTATTGAGTAGTGCAGCAGACACTTTACCCTGATGTGTAACTTATCTGGAGTCAGCAGGAGATACAACCAGCGTGACCTCAGTAAGATTCACTTCTGGGTTTTGAGGGACCAGCAATAAAATGTTATCACGGCACTTCAAAACAAGTCAGAAGAGTACCTCTTTGCTTAGCTGAGACCGGAACTGTCACAACCTTTTTACTAAGAAATGTGAGAAAATGACATACCAAGAAGAAAGGTGAGTGTACTAATGTGTTGCCCCAAGAAAGTGCCGTTTACATCTAGGTTCGTTAAAACTGGAAAACTAAACTATTCAAGGGAAAACTCCTCCTATGAGAGCATCCCCTGCTACAAAAGGAGACAGTCGGAGATTGAGGGCAACAATAGCCTCAGTACAAATGCAACGCACGTGATGGGATGACGGGTTTTCCTCAGGTGACTACAGCACATGGGCATATAAAATGGTGCCAATCTGCAGCGCAGCTGGGGCCAAAGACAACTAAAATTCAACTGGAAAATGGAAGGGGAATGAAAATAAACAGCTATGCAACAGTGGGGTTTAGAGGAGGGCAGGCCAGGAAACTTTTGATAAGTCTCCACGATTCAGTGAGAGCTGAAATACCAGCCCTGGTTCCCCATCTTTGACAGCTGCCTCTACATCTTACTCCTAGGGATGTCCGAGTCCACCAAGTGTTGCCAGAAGAAGGCCTGTATCCTGCGCCACGCGTCCTCTTGGGCTTTGGCATGCTCCCTCCACTGCCCTCCCCAGTGCACAAACACCCCAAGCACTTTGTGGATCGAAGCCTGGCACAGAGGCAAGTATGGTGGCTCCAAGAGGTGCCCCGCTCCAGAGTAGGAGCAGAACTCTACTTCCCGTCCATACTGCCGAAGGCGCTGGACAGCATCCCGGCAATAGAGGTCACTTTTCCAGTTCATGTCATCCAGTCCGGACAGGAAGAGGAACTTAGCCGAGGACCTCTCCATGGGAATGTGGCAATCCCAAGTCGCGGGGTCCCTGTGATCATGTAGGACATCTGAAAAATCTACTAGGCCAGATTCGTCCCTGGTCTTCATCCTCCCCAAATCATACGGGTGGGCAGGAAGAGTGAAACCATCCCCCTGCAGGGGAATTAAGCTATTAAACCCGCTTCCAGATATGCTGACAGCTGCCTTGATGCCAGGTAGAAACGTGGCCATGGAAAGGGCTAGATCAGCTCCTTTAGACAAGCCCAAAACACCGATCCCTGTGGCTTTCACCTGAAACACAGTTATGAAAACAACCGTTATCAGCTACTCCTCATTTCCTGGGCTGACATAACATCTGCCGTCCTGCCTCCTCACTCCTCACCCAACTAAGACCACCCAACATTTTACCCCTCCCCTCCCTCTGTTCAGGTTATACCGCTCCTGTATCCATCCCTTTGCTGAGCCTCCACAAGAGTGACCAGGAATTCTAAAGCTCCTCAACATTTTCCCTCCTGTAACACTTTTTCTTCCTTGTGACCTCTATAGACAAAGCCTCTCTGCTCCCTTCCCATCCCAGCTAGACCCCTGCTCTCAGTATTGTTATTTTACTGCTCCTGTCTCCAAACCTCCTCAGTCTTCTCTCTTCAGGTCTCCTTTGGAAAACCACTTTTTCATGGGTTTACCGGCACCGATTTTCTTTCACGCTACTGTTTTTTTGACACTCTCCTACAGCTGACCTGTTCTATCTTCTGCTCTGTCTTTGAACACAAGGTTCATTACACCAAAGGCCGAGTAAGCCCAATAACTGTTTAAAGTGACTTATTTATAGTGAAGGCTCTTTGCACCAAATTGGTTCTGTAATACGTGTCTTGTAAGGAGTTTCAGAGCTCTGTGAGAAAAAAAGACAGACAAGCAAGGCTGAATTCTGCTCTCACACTGGCTACGTTCCTGTTGTCCACATGCTAGAACATAAGTAACTTTGTGAAATGAATATCACATTAAGTAGCACTCCATTCAAAGTTTAAATGCCACTTGATTTCTCTTGGTCTCTTTCGATTTAAGTATGATGATATATTGCTATAAAGTGTCTTTCCCATCCTACATACTTGTTCAAATACAGCTGCAGCTTCTTAAGACATGGCGCACTCTCCAGTGCCACAACTGTGAGGGATTCTGTTACAGCGTTTTACTACTGTCTTGTGAAACTTACTTGGAATCAAAGCCTGTAACATCGCAGAAAGAGTAGAAAAGGTCAATGGGCCTTTTTTCCTTCTAAAATCTTGACAGATGCAAAAGTGGGGAAAAAACCTAAGATTTCCTGCTTAAGCAGTTTTGTGCTTCTCATTCAGGACGTGCTTCGATTTGATCTTACAAAAACCACTGGGTTTAGCACAACAGCCCCCTATGGACTGTTGCAAGACACTGTGCAAAACCAGCTACCCAGCTACTTGCAAAACTAGAGTTGAGGCCCGTGCTTTTCCCTCTCTCACATCACGCTGTATTTCCCGCAACCCTGTCTCCTTCTAACATCTCCGAAACTTAGATTCATTCAGTGGCGTACAGCATTGCAACTAGAAAACCAGAAAATAGTTTCCAACAGGAAAAGCACCGTTAATTTGTCTCTCACCTGTGGCTGCTTCCGCAAAAAGTTCACAGCTTCCTCAAAATAACTCAGTTCAAGAACGTCTGGCATAGCTGGGAGATCTTCAAAGGCCATGTAGGCAAGAGCCAGCGTCACGAAGCCTCTGCTAGCCAGGAGACTCGCTCTGTACTCAACAAGACCTCCTCCCGATCCATACAAATCAATAAGTCCAGGGAATGGACCACGTCCTGCAACGAAAGGTGTGCGTGTGTATATATGTAATGAAAGAGAAAAGCGTCTGTGGTTGTCCTTTCAGTAGTGCCCCCTCGGCGTGCACCAGGACAGCAGGTATCGGAAGGAAATCATGCTCCGAAGCTTTCCATGGAGGTTGCCATTCTCGGGCACACACATAGAGTCACTGTAAGAACAAGAATGTGGATACTCTCTCTCTCTTAGCAACTCCTTACAGCAGGTTCCCACGCTGGGCATCCTTCTCCCACCATGAATTTCAGCTGACGTTGCCCGGATGTGCCCAGGCCAGTGGGTTCCCGTGAGCAAACAGTATCGCTGCATCAGCCGCGCCTCATTAGGAGCTGTGCTAGCAGGTTTTCCAGGGAGGGAATTCTCGGGATATGAAATGCACCCACAAGTGCCAGCACTGACCTGCGCCAATCCAGTCGTCAGCGTGATCTGGGTAACTACCCCTGGGTTTCTCAGTTCTCCTCCTGCAGCCACAGGACCTTCTCGCTCCGCTGCTGCTCTGCCCATCCTTACAGCCAGGCTGCCCTTACGGGATGCAGTGCCACAGCAGCTGCAAGGGACTTTGTACTCACATGGAGCAAGACACCTAAGCACTGCCCAAGGAATGCAAACTGCAATTCACCCAAGGAAAACCAGAACCGAGTGAAAACTCACCAGGAGGGAGGAAGAGGGTTGCTTTCAGACGACCTTCTCTGACTGAAATCCTCTTCACCCCCTCTCCCAAAACCCATCGCTCGTTGGTGCATTTTCCCAGCAAGCAGCTCGTGTCCCCGTGGCCCTCGTACACCTCCAGGTCCACGCGGAAAGGGGTCAGGACGTTCCTCTTTGCCAGGCGCTTGTAGGGAGCTTCAGCCCGCAGAGACCAGAGCAGCCCCATGGGCTCCACGCCCCGGTAGCTGCCCCCCAGCGCCGGGGAGCGGCCGAGGTCCAGCTCGCCGCTGCTGCCCGCTCTGTAGCGGGCGCGGGCTTCGAAGAGCTCCCCGCTCTCGTCCCGCAGGCTGGCGCGGAGGGTGACGGGCTGCCACGGCGCGAGACCCGCCACGCGGACCCGCACGGGGTCATCCAGCAGGCAGCGGGGGGCAGGCGGCCCCGCCACCGCCACCGCCACCGCCGCCGCCTCCGCCATCCCAGCGCCCGCGGGGCCGCCCGCCCGCTCCAGCGGCTGCGGGAGGCACCGGGCTGCCGGGGCCGGCGCCCAGCGATCTCCGGCCGAAGTCCAGCGGCCCCGCCGTGACAGCTTCCTCCGCCCGCCCGGCCGCGCTGCTGGGAGCCGTAGTTCCGCGCTGCAGCGAGCCGCCGCTGGCTCCGGCCTGCGGGGACGGGGCTAAAGGCCAAGGACACGAACTGATCCTCCCGTCGCCTTCCCCGAGCGGGCAGCCCAGCGTCAGCTGCAGAACTGGCTCGGGCGCCTCGGCCAAGGCGCAGCGCACGCAAACAAGCCAGGGGGCCTGCAGCAACCCAGCCGCCAAACCAGGCCTGCCCTTCATCGCTCTCCAGCTTCCAGTCACTGCTGGACAAGCACCAGAAGGGAAAATGATGCTTTATGCCCTAACTGTGTTTCTTTGAAAACCAGAAGAAACAAAGATTAAATTTTTCTTCCTAATAACCCATCTTGTCTAAAGGGTATCTGCATTTTCCTAATTAACATGTGGAAAATACAACACACACACACCCTTGCTAATGTTTCAACGGAACTGCTTGAAGATTTGACCATAAATACCCACTTTCTGTTTTCACAGACAACAACCCCACCTTTCTGCAAAGTTTGTGTATTTAACAGCCTTCTAGTCCTACCCAGAGGGGCTGGGCCAGCCAAACAGTCTCATCCAGTTCCATGCCAATGCACCAGGAAGGTAATTGGTATTTTTTTCAATTCACTTTACAATTGTAATTTTGTAAAAAAAAAAACCCAAACCAAACAACAAAAACATTTTGTAATATTTATTTTATTGTAACATTTTTTTATTTTTGTAATATTTTTGTAATTTTCTTTCTAAGATCTCAGAAACTTAGATGCATTCAGTGGCATACAGCATTGCAACTAGAATAAAAAAAAAAAAAAGCCACAAAAAATTTGTAATATTTTAATAATAACATGGAAAACAGCCAGCACTGACATCCTCCTAGATATCCTCCAGCCACCACACCACTTGAAAAAAAAAGAAAGAAATTAGTACAGAAATAAGTTTTTAAACTGGCCTTTTATTGCAGAAGTAGTAATTTCTCCCCATCAAAACACCACCGCTGCTGAATGCAGTGAATTACAACTGGACAGGACTTTTGCCCCAGGCAGAGTGCGTATGTTGGACTGATGCAGCCTGATGCGCAGGTGGGTGGCAGAGCGGATTCCTCGTCGTCTGCTTGGTTTGTTATGAAAACAATCTGTAGATCCGAACAAACCGTCATGGCTTCTGTTTTCAGATTTCCAAAACCTGGATTGCCTCTCGCTTCAAATTTCATTTTGCTCACCATCACTGAGGCAACATGTCAAGACCTAAAAATATTATTATCAAACCTTCCACTTACAAGCCCAAAACCCTCGCCAACTGATCTGGGCTCTGAAAGCGAGCAGAACAGCCATGACCTGCTTGACAGATGGTGTTGAGGATAATTTACTGTTCAGTTCCTTCCACTTGAATCATGCTTGTACTCCAGCCACAGATGCCAATAACTGTACCACATCAGAGAGATCATAGCTCGAGTCTCCCGCCTCTGCTACAACACTTCCACGGCCTTTGTGAGGCAATCTAGTAGTTGATAGTAGCTGTACTTAAGGTCATATTCCATGTCATACCAATAATTCACTGAGGGGACAAGAAAAAGGAAAAACATTTCTAAGGCTGGAGTGTAATGATTTACAAATGTATTTACAGACTGTTCTACACGGTTCGGCTAGTACAGGCTTCTCCTTATTACTGACTGGACTTTGAAATGAGAAGATCTTTGACTACAGCCAAAAATAACACAAGCAAACATTAAAGCTCTTTACTAGTGCTGCCAATGCAACTCTGTCATAACCCAAACCAACTCCTCTTCAGACTGTACTGGGGGCTCCTTGGAGCAGAAGCTGGAAAGTGTTTAGGAACAGAAAACGCATGCTTCTATTTAGGCCAAAAATACCCAATATGCTGCGAAGTTTAATATCTGGATAGGAACCCCTCTTCCTCTGAGTGTGTAAAGGATGGCAAATTCACCACTACTTCACAGTGGGCACCAATCAGACAAGGCTTTAATTCTGCTTCTAATTTTAATTTTGGTGTATGTGTCCTAGAAAAAATAAGCCAAGCAGTATAATATCGCACCAACGGTTCTTGGAGGAGGATATGCTCTAACTTCAGATGTTCACTGGACCAACAGACTAAAGGCCAAATAAACTCATCAACTATTTAGCATTTCTGGCAGACAGAGAAAAGGAGAGTGGCTGGGGGCTTGCAACTGGAAACAACTCTTTTAAGGACCGATGCAGCACTACTGGGGAAAAAGAATCAGAAATAGTGCTTTACCGCTAGCTTGCCTTTTTATCACAGTGTTGCAAATACTGGGGGAAAAAAAAGGGCTTGCAATATTTGCAGTGTTACACAAATGTTCTAAATACTCTATTTACTCTTCCAGGGCAGATGGGATTACTCCAGGTAAAGGACAGCAAACACTTCCTCAAACCTTGCAAAACTTGCAAATCACACTTTGCACCATCCCTGCCCCTCCACCAGATGAGCACTGCTTGAAATTCTGAAACTCCCTTGGGGAAGGGAAAAAAAGAAAAAAGACAGAGATGATGATAAACGCTACAAAGAAAGAGATGACAAGACTTTTGATAAGTGCAGGAGAGCAGTAACACAAGTGTAGGCTCATTAGCAAGGCAAGAGACTGGGTCAGAGCAGATTCCAGCTCACATGACAAGAGACTACCTTCTGTGTTGTGTCTACATCCATGCCTAGAACTCATACACTTTCTGGTTTCCTTTTCTTCTCCAGATCCTTTTTTGCTGGTGTGATCAAAGCACACAAAACACACAGTTTCCATAACCAGTTTGCAGTTAGCGGGCTAGGCAGGCAAACTGTTTAGCTCCACGTCATAAACAGGAACTGCATCGTGATCACTGAATCAGCTATCCTTCGACAACTAGAAAGGCCCTTCCTTCTGCTACATCCCTAGCACTTGCCAACAATGCTATGAATTTACAAGCAAAACGGACTGCAAGGCGTTAGCCCCATGTGCCAAGATCATTGTTTCCTCCCGAGGAGAAGCAGACGATCTTAAAGGGATCTTTGGTCCCAGTTATGCTTTGCTGTGGGACATCTAGCTGCACGGTCACCACCGTTCAAACACGCATCTGGAACTGCTGTGTATTTTACCTGCTATACAGCCATGTGATTGCTGCACGTGATGGAACCAGAGAGAAGGCAGGTATAACATCTCACCAGCGTTCACTGTACACTGCAAAGGCTTTGCCTTAGCATACTCTGGATACTGTTCCAGATTCGGGTTCAAGGGGTCCAGGGGGATCCAGGGCACCTAAAAGCAACGAAGTATGCATATGGTATGGACCCTGGCAAAAAATTCCAGCAAGATGCCAGAAAAACAACTGCCAACCAAACCTATTAAGTTACAAAACATTTATTTTTGCCTCACAAAACATGTACAGCCACACAGCTTTCTACATTCCACTGGGAATAGGTCAAGGATGCAAAAATTTGCCTCCTTCAGTGAAGCATTTCTAATCAGGGAAAAGGTGCCAAATGTCAGCCATGAAATTTCAGCCTCGTGACACACTTTCAAAAACACTTCCAGCCCCTTAAGTCACTTATTCCTCCTACATTCAGTACACGAGTATTTTATCTGCACCGCTCTTTTTAGAAATTCTTCTTCTAAAGCTCTCTGGTCTAATTTTATTCCCAGCAGCTAAACCCCCCTTTCTGCTGGGAAATCCCTCTTGCCTGCCTTCATTTCTTCTACACCCTGCAGTGTCACAACCCTCAGCACTCCACCGTACTCCATTACAGGCATGTTCCCATCAGATTCCATGAGCACCACTCTGGAAACTCAGAAAAAGCCCCAGCTGAAGTTCAGCTGTAGCATTGGTCACACACTGCAGAGGCAAAAGGGGAGAGAAGAAACAAAAAGCTACCAAGCTTTTGTAAAGTGCCTCCAGATGTATACATTTTAATCAAATAAATACTGCTACTACTAAGAAAACACAATTTACTCACTGAGACAGATATTTTCTTGCACTGGGTGATACTGCTGTAGAGCAAAATCTAGCCCCGAGTAGAGGGCCAAAAGAAAGCAAATGCAGGAGTCTCTTTCAGTCTTAATGAAAATAAATTCCTCATTGTTGACTTATTTAAAAGTCCTTTACTGGATCTATTTAAGTTTGGTGCAAGGAAGATAGTTTATGGTATCAATGGTTTCAGATGTGCAGTAAAAAGTCTTTTCTGGAGGCTGGGTATCCTTTGCAAACAGTAAAACACCAGTGAAATACCTGGGCACTCTCTTTGCAGCAATGAAGGATTCCTAAATATCAATCAATATGCTCAGTTTAAGGGTTCAGCAGTGCCCAAAACAGTCTTTACTGTATCAACTGTGTTCTCCATATGCTTTTTACCTTATCTGCGTTCTTCTCATCCACAATTTCAAATGACCCATCTTCTGATACCTGGTAGGTTGCTGGCTGATAGAGCTCTGAAACCACAGAAGGAATTAAATGACACAACTCAGCGTGGTACTCAAGAGAAACTAATGGCAGGGCATCTCACACTTTCACCAACTGCAAGAAAAATTAAGACAAAACCATTTTCAACTTACTGTCCTCACTGTCCTTCCCTTTATCCATTTCAAATTGTAACCAGTTTCTTAATTTTTATTTTTAAGTCAGTCTGAATACTGAACTGCCTTCCTGTTTGGAATTCCAACCTTCTTTCTTCACAGGAATTATTCTCCTCAAAATCCATTTTAATCCTGGTCTTATTTTGTTCCAGTAACTGTCTTGTTTCCCTTTTGCAAGTCACAAATGCATCCCTGACCTGCACATTGTTCTATATCCTGGCGTTCCTTCTTCGGTCAGTCTAGCAAGACAGCACCCGCAGGAGTTATTAGTGACTTATGGCCAGCCTTTCACTCCTAATTCCATCCAACAGGGCTCATCAGCTGCTTCAGATACTGTAGGCAAGCTGCCCTTCTTGCATTGATTCAGCATGTGTGGTTTTCTAAGCCCTGCCTTGAGAGAGTTTCTCTCCTAGCCTGATGTTCAAAAAATGGAGTCATCTTTTTACTACACACTATCAAACATAGGCGTTATCTCTGTTTTACCAAGTACTACTCATATAACATACATGTTTCATCCATTCACATACATGTGTTTCATCCATTCACATACATGTGACACCATCTCTCCTGTAAGGACAGGCTGAGAGCGCTGGGGCTGTTCAGCCTGGAGAGGAGAAGGCTCTGGGGTAACCTTCTTGTGGCCTTTCAGTATATAAAGGGGGCTTATAAGAAAGACAAAGACTTTTTTTACCAAGGCCTGTAGTGACACGGCAAAGGGCAATGGTTCCAAACTGTGAAAGGGTACATTTAGACTGGATGGAAGGAAGAATTTTTTTTATGATGAGGGTGACGAGGCGCTGGCAGAGGCTGCCCAGGGAAGCTGCGGGTGCCCCCTCCCTATAAGTGTTCCAAGTTCAGGCTGGACGGGGCTTTGAGCAGCCTGGTCTAGTGAATGGCAGGGGGCATGGACTAGATGATCTTCCAGGTCCCTCCCAACCCAAACTGTTCTACCAGTCTATGATTTCAAGGTGTGTAAACAAAATAAAACAAAACAAACAAAAAAATACTGTAGCCGCATGCATATCTAGGCAAAATTATATTAGTGTCATATAGCACTCTGCATTTGCTTAATTTGATGGTTTGAAAGTCAAGGAATGGGAAAGTAAAGTCTTCTTTTATGACGTATAAAGTTAAGCTGTCCACCTTCCAGACACTGCAACATAGCATACTGCTGCACACATAGGAAAGCAACCCAAAGAAACAGAGCAAACTGAAGAAACAGAAAACAGGCAATGCGAAGTAATGCTGCCGTAAGAATCTCTTCTTTAATTTCTTCAGTTTTCAGAGATTCAGTTAGTAACTTTGGTATTTCATTAAATTACAGCTTACTTTTCAGCTTCTTGGCTTTCTTCCTAAAGAATTAGCAGGAAGAATCCAAACCTGCAAAACGTCAAAGCTGACATGCTACAATACTGACAAGATACTTAAATAATTTAAATATTCTAAAGCTGAAGAGACTGCCGTATCAATGAACCTATTACTGTATAGGACTGGAAAACTTGACCTCAGAGTCATGTTTATGTTGCAAACTACCTGCAGCACAGAACAGAAGAGATTTCTGTTCACACTGGAAAGCGTAACACTGCATAAGCATCAGAACGTTATCTCTGCTTCCCTTTTCGTATCCTTCAATATTTTAGTCTCTCCTCTTTCCAGCCTCCAGACATATGGCACAGTAAATCATGTACCATAGGGGATGAAGGGACGGTCACTCGGTGGATGCAGTAGGAAATGCTTCTTTCCAGATATCACACAGTACAAGTTCTCATAATGATCCTTATGTACTAGGATTGAGAAAAAAAGACAGGCGGAGAAAGAGAGAAAATCAGTGTTATTTCCTGCTTTACACCAGAAACTACAGCAAACTGAAAGCATCAGCTTGTCCTCTTACTACCAGGCTGCTCCTTCCTGTTGCGGCCAGCAGCAGTGGAAAGGAACAACACATGTTGTAGCAAATGTATTCAACAAAGCCAATTAGGGCCTCGCCTGACACAACGCCAGGCAGACGCACCCAGTGACACGGCAGCGAGAGGCCGCAGCAGTGCAGGAGAGCAAACGCAAAGAAGCACATTAAAGTAGAACTGCCTTGTCAGAAAAAACACACAGCCCTACTGCGCCACCAACCCAAGACAAGCCCGCTTAAACGTATGCTGAAGGCACACAGCAGACCTACAGCACCGTGCAATACGTACAAGATGTCACAGCAGCCGATTCCCCAAGCCAGAAATTCACAGCATCAGGCTTCCTCCCTGTATGGTTAGGGAACAGAGAAATGTTGTCAACTAAAAAAGAATTTTAAGCATCACACTCAAAAGAGTTTGAGATAATTTTCTGCCAGATTCTGCCCTTTACCTTCCTCCGTAACTATGACAGGTTTCATTGCAAATAGCACCACGATCAACAGCAACCTCCTCCTGCGCTGGAAGCCACTTTAGTGCCCATCAGACTTCACAACATCATGTTACCCAACCCCAAACTGACAGTTACGATCCTGTTTCTGTGTTTTGAATCCTTAAGGCTTAGCTCACAGAGAAAGTGAAGCACCTCTACACACAGTTGCAAAAGGAGATTGAGCTCACAGTAAGTAGTTTTCATCGACATTTTAAGGAAAGGCATGCTGCAAAATAGAAGGCAACTGAAACAGAACAGCATAATACTGTAATTTTACCAAAGGAGGTGGGGGCTGCGTGTTGTTCCATTTGTTATGCTGCTCTTGGTAGCAACAGCATGAACTTGAGTCAAAAGATGACTCTAGATCAGTGAAAAGCCACTATACCAAGAGAAGCGCTATATGGCACTACCAAACTGAACTGTGGCGTCCAGAAATAGAACAAACGCTCACCACATACCTAGCAAGACTGTTTCAAAGCTCCATACAAAACATTTATGGACTGCAGAAGGAATAGTAGGTTTACCAAGTGCCTCGCTCATCCACGGTATGTCAGGCTGCACATCACAAACAAGTTCAGGAAACTCCTCAGTGAGGTTTGAACACTGCTTCTGCACATAGAATACGTTGGGAGAGGTCACTTTCTTCTCGACAATGTCCAAAAAGTCCGTGAACGGCATTCGGCGCTCCTCTGGCATGACAAACCTGTCCTGAAACACTGCATCTGCATAACCGTTTGGTGTTACTGCCACAGACACCACCTTGGGACCTACTACCTCCCTGCAAAACAAATCAAAGGTTTACAGCCAGACCTGCAACTGGCCTGTACACTGGGCACCAGTTATTTTGAAAACATTTCTCAGGCAGCAAACATAAGCAGCCTAGCGTCCCACAGCCGAGTGTCGCTCAGCTAGACTCTCTACTGTCTGGGGAGGACTCTGGTGTTCTGCTCCGACTGCTCCCTGGTAAGGCCGCTGCTGTATCTTTTGCCTCCGTGAACCCTCTCCCGCCCGACAAGCGAGTTTGCCAAGGAGCTCCCTCTTCCTCTGTGCAGGCAGAGGGGCCCTTCAGCTGCTTCTCCTCATGTATGGTGGTGGAGCTTGATATTCACAGGACCACTCAACCCAGCCAAATCTGCGTGGCCACATGTTCAACAGCAACTGAGGAGAGGGAGGGGGGCAGGCAGGGACGGACAGACACACCACATGGCCGACAGCCCTTAGTTCTGCAGGAGATTTAGCTTTAAACCCACAGATCCGGGTCTTACCCACAGGGTTTAGGTCTAACCATAAATCCCCTCTTAAATAAGTTTTCTTTGAAAAGTCTCATCATTAAAAAGCCTTTTTTTTTTTTTTTTAAGCAAGGTGCGCTCCATCGCAAACAAGCCAGCACTCCAGCCGGGCTGCCGAAGGCCCGGGCGGCGCGCGGCAGGGGATGGGTGCTGCCAGCCAAAATGCTCGCCCGTACCGCACCCCAGCCGGCCGGGCTGGGCCTTTGCGGGAGCAAATTTCTGCCGCTTTGGCCAGGCCGACCACCTTCACCCCGAACCCCAGAGGAGCCTGGGCGAATCCTGGGGACGAGAGCGAGGCCCAGCCGCCCGGACCGCCGCGGCCGGTGCATACCTGAGGTAGGCCGGCGCCCACCGCTCCAGCGCCGGCCAGTGCCCGAGGGCGTTGCGGATCACGCAGGGCTTGTTCGGGGCCACCCACCCGCGGTAGAACTCCAGCGGGGACGGGGCCCCGTCAAGGCAGGGCACGGACTGCGGCCACCCCAGCTCTGCGCGGCAAACGGCTCCGCTCAGCCACGGCCAGCGCCCTCCGCGCACCGCACCGCGGGCCCGCGCCCCCCCCCGGCCCCACCCCCCGGCCCCCCGGAGCCAGCGCGGCCCCGGGCCCAGGCGCTCCCTCACCCCGGGGCTGCGCGGGAGGGGCCGGGGCCGCCCCACGGGCCCCTCCGGGCCGCGGGAGCCTCGCGCAGGCGCTACGTGAGCGGCAGAGGCGACAGCGCCGCGGCGGCTGCGGGACCCTGCCCAGGGCCCCGGTCTCACGGGACGAGCAGCTGCAGGCGCCACTTGCGGCCCGCAGCAGCCCCGCCGCCGCCCCCGGGCCCTGCCTCCCGCGGGGGTCCCCCGGGCCCTGCCCGCCCCGCTCACCGCGGGCCTCCCCCGGGAAGGCGGCCAGGCACTCCCGAACGGCCCGCAGCGCCGCGCCCGCCGCCATGACCGCCCGGCCCCGCCCCCGGCCCCGCCCCCCGGCAACGACTGGCGCGGCTCGGTACCGAACGGTCACATGTTTATTGAAACGGTTTAAGACACGGGAGTACAAATGGATACAGAGTTAAAAACAGCTCCGGGGGAGCCTCACAGTGCAAAAAAACCCCAACGAACGATCTTAATTATTTCTTTCCAAATAATAAGAATAAAAAGAGAGAGACATTTTAAAGGATTATTAACCTAAAGCCAAAAGTATAAACCCGCACATTTATAAATAAAGCAGAAGAGGATTTTTTTTTTAATTTTTTGTTGTTTTACATGGAAGCGCGGCAGGGGGGCTCCATCCGCACGCACGAGTTTACCGAGGGTGCTTAAATACCTGTATTTCTGCGTTTGTTTTTTTCCCTTATATATAATTATATACATATTCTTTCTTCTACAAAGCCCCAAGTTTGTACGTTTCTGCTCCCGGAAAGAAGCATCCCCGACTCCTCGGCGCGGCCTGCCAGCCCGGGGGCTGGGGGGGCTCCCTCGGGAAGGGGAGGACAACCTGAGAGGGGACGAGAGAGCCCCCACGGGCAGAGCCGCCAGCCGTCCGGGGGCAAGGGGTGCGCTGGCCGCCCTGCCCGCTGCACCGCCCCGGGGGGCACAAGAACGTGGGGGTAGGGGGGGGTGGGGGGGTCGGCGGACCCGGGGGTCCCCACTTGGAAAGCAACGCTATTTACAGGACAGTAACAAACCAACAGCAGCAACAAATCAAAGCCAACAGCTACTCTCATTTCCACCAGGAAGGCCAGGGTGGCGGGAGCGGTACGTATGTAGGCCCACATGATGCTTCCAGGCATTCTGCGAAGCACAGAGCCTGGCCTCATGCCAGCGGCCCCGCAAGGGGCTCAGGCCCCTTCACCCACCAGCTGCTGCCCAGGGACCCCCGGCACCCAGGGCCACCCAGGGACCCTCACACCCCTGTGGCACCGGGTGCAACGGAACCCACGCAGCTACATCCCCCATCCTCTGCAAACGGGGATTTCTAGGAACACTTCCTACTGCCAGCAATAGGAAGTTAGCAGGGAATCGAGCTGGAACAGTCTCAACCAACAAAGAGCAACACTGCTTCCTCAGCAGCAAACCTGTGGCACCAGCACCCCTTCCCCTGGGCCTCTGCTACTCACCCCCCCACAGCCAGGCCTCGGCCAAACGGCACACAACTTCGCCATTTCAGAAAAAAACACCCTCTCAGAGGACAACAAGCGAAGAAACAAGAGGCCCAACAGACCCTGTTTAAACACAAATACGTTCCAATTCCTTCCACAATTAGAGATCACCATCTCGGGCCTAACGCTACTTTCCCCAAGCCTTTCTGCACTGTATTTTTCACAGGCATTGGCCAAACGGCGTTTCTCAGGCCAAGGCCATCTCTACCGCTACTCTGGTTTCACACATGTCCTACACATACTAGTCTATTTTAAACTACGCAACCATCTTCCAGCTGATCTACTTGCCCAACACTTCTCTCACCATCATTCTGATCAGATTTAACCTCTGGTTTCCCACACACAGCTGTGACCCCACACAAAATCCATTCCAGGAAGCAAAGCCCGCTTGGATCAGTCTAAAAATCAGATTTTGCTTCATGCGACTCATTTCCAAAGAGCTTTGTTTCATACCACCACACCAGCAGTTGTTGCTCTTTACCTTAACGGGAATTCCATTCTCGCCACTGGCTCTTCTGTATGGCCTCTGACCCTTTTTGTCACTATCTCAGTTTAAATAACAAAATGGAGTAAGATTGCACAGGGAAGTAGTGTAAAGGACCCTCAACCCGTTATCACCGGTACCAAAAGATACCTGGGTTGAAGGGACTGCTATTTTACCTGAGTGTCTTGTGGCCCCAGTACAGCAAGAAATCTCCCACGCACTAGGACGTATGTTCACAGTCTGAAAGTGGAGGAACTAATCGCCTCAAAAGCTAGCTTGACCCACGCTAGCTCCGTCACAGACCCAACATGACTGCCATCACACATTCCACTCGCAGCACCTCCAGCACACCTTTTCACTCAAGGAGCCTGCCAGAAATTTGCCCTCCAGTTTTCAACGCGCCTGCCCTTGCAAAACCTCTCCGTGCAAGAGAAGCTGCCCACGGGACCTCGCACACCGGCTGACTCTGCACCGTGCAACGCTGAGACAGGACCAGGAAATAATGGTTTTGAAGTTTCAGTACAAGCCCACGGAAGGAAGGGTTAGCAAGGACACCTGAAACGTGATTAGGCAAATTTAAATTACAGGCAGAAGCAGCCGGAAAGCTCTCAAAGTGCTCCCCATGCTGCCAGCTCTCCAGAAGCACTCGGCGGCAGCAGCGATCACCCAGCAAACCTGCCGGGGGAGAGCGAGAACTGTAGATTATTCAACCCTGGAGTTACTCAGAAGAAACAGGTCATCCTACACCAGTCTGGCCAGCCCTGTAGAAAAAAAGGCTGCACTGCAGCTCTCCCGTCACAGAAAGACAGAGACGCCAGTGGACCGCATTTCCAAGTGCCACAGGGTTTCAGAGAGATGACAGCCTGGACAGCAAAATGAAAGAAGACTGCTTCATGCCTGTAACCTGTGGTGCCAAGTGATGCAGCCGGGCTGCCTTCTCCCACCAAAAGCTTGTTGCTTGCATTAGTTTTATAAACTGGGATTACATTGCTCTGCCTTAAATTAAATACAAGACTGACTGGCGATGGAGGAAGAAATAAAGCATTTTTGTGGGATCTGTCCCTGTTGTGGAAGGGAGGGGGAGTAAAGGGGAAGGTGCTGAAGAATTTAATTGGTTTGAAATTTTTTTCCTTTAGCTTATCATTAACCAAAAAAACCATCGCTGGACAGCGTTAACCCACGACAAACACAAGTTAGCAGGGGCTTAAAGAAGCTCCGTGGGGTGAGGAGAGTATTGGAAAACACAAATGCAAGAAGGGAAGATCTCCTGTTTCTCAGACCAGAAATTCATGAAAAGCCAAGAGGCTGGGGGCAGGGGAAATGGTGGTAACCACATCCCAAAGTATCTTGTTCAAAGTTCTTGGGAAACCATTTTCTGCGGGCAGCTGAAATAGCTTTACATAAGGTAGGAGGATCCCAGCTTTCTTGGGATGTAAATATTCTGATTTCCTGGAAAAGGAGGAAGACGACATTTTCCTATCACAGCGAAATGAGCAAATGACAGGGATGAGCTATTGCACTGAAGAACTCTCCAATCCAGAGTTATGCTGTACGAGCTGGAAACCAGCTTTTCCATGTCGCTTCTCAACAAATAAATCATCACCCTGAATTTCCCAGTCACGATAACATCGAAGTCAAAATCCAATTCCTAATCATGAAAGGTGGCGGAAACAAACTTTGATGTTTTGCATCTAAACCCCATTTTTAAAATGTCTGCAGAAACCCCAGTCTAAAGTATCAATATAACATCAAATTCCAGATAAAAATACCACTATTGAATTCATTAAGTAATTTCCAAAGCGTGGTCCAAGGGTCGCAGAGCCTTCCCTGGCAGCAAATGCAGATAGACTGGTGTGGGGACTGTCTTGAGACAAGAGAAAAGCAGACAGGGTTGTCATGACAACAGCAGGATTACTCCAGGTGACAAAACTAAGGCAGGAAAAGAAAGAACAGCAAGACAAGATTTAAGCAGAAAACAGTTCATTAATTGCACAGACACTCCAGCCTGTCTCCCTGTTGGGGGTTTATAATACAAAGATTGTTTCTCGCTGGGATATGGCAAAGGGATTGACAGTTTTCGTTAAAGGACAAAGATAACAGTCACAAACGTGACATAGAGCAACAGTCAGAAAAATAAATTAATAAATAAACCCATTAAAAGTCTGCTTCTTGATTCTCATGAAGCCTTGGAGAGAAGGGATTGGCTTCACTTGGACTCTGTTTTTAGTCAGCAGTTCAGAATTTCTTGAATAAACCAGATTTTAGGTACCAAACATCCTGACCTCCTGGCTACGAAGAAATTTCAAGGCAATTTCTCCAAACTCCTCTTTTCAAGGCTTTGTTTAGAGACAGGAAGTTGAAGATCATCGGGGAAAAAATGCTAAAACTGTGGCCAGCACACTGCTAAGAATTCGAGCAAGTCAGTTGAAATCAATTTGTAAAGGTCTCCCCACCAGCCCCAGAGCACTGTGATGACAGCATCAGCTTGAAGCTCTCTCTGTGGTCCTCCTGGGATTATCTCTGTGTATTCACAAACACCGGAAAGCCACCCCCCTTAGAGTTTTTTGTCCATGCGTCGCTCCACGGCTTGCAGCAATAGCTTTGAGTACTGTTCCAGCAAAGCTAGTGTCTGCTCATCTCCCAGACTCTTGGGGCTCGGTAGCTTGGCACCACATCCCTCATTCAGTGGGCTGGCGGCATCTTGTGGCTTTGCCAGTGCCTCCTTAAGCTTTGGAAGCTCTTCCTCATCCTTCAGAGAGTCCAATTCTTTCTTCATTGAGGAGAAGGTTTCTGTCAGGAGGCCTGCTATTTTGTCTTTGTCAGCAGAAGACTCTGTATCATTTAGTACCTGAAAATACAGGGAAAAAAAAAAAAAAAGAATGCACTGGGGTTTAGGTGGAGCACCAAGTAAGCAGTTTCAGCCCTTTAGGGAAGTGAAGCCACAAAGATCTGCAGACCACTCAAATGTCCTTCTCTTCAACATTCGAGACTGCAATTCAGTCATACAGCAGGGCATCCCTCCAACACTGCTAGTCACGCAAAATCCAGCAGCATTGCTCCAAGAGGACAGAGATGGGAAGCACATTTTTGGGCAGCGCTCCCCTTGTAAGGGGGCCTAAGGAGGTGTGATGTCTCCCAGCTGCAGCACAAGGCCACAGTCTCCTTTTCGTCCTGCCTGCCAGCTGCAGGTCACAGGAACCCAGCAAGGTCAGAGCGCTAATGCCAAGCGCTAGGGCCAGAGGTGCAGAGGACCACATGGCAGAAGCTCCCTGCGGAAGGTTCTGGCTCGTTATGGGAGACTCGACAGACCGAGGCTAAGCAAAGAGATGAAGAGCTGTTACATTGCTCTGCACGTAACTCTGCTCTGGCAGCGAGAGGGACAGGCGAGTGGTTGCACGTTCCCTCACAGCTGGATTCCCATGGTATCTCACATTTGTTAATCCTTTTCTCAGGCATCAAAGACAGAGAACAGACGGGGATAATAAAACTTAAAGCTCCTCTAATATTTCCTATCTCTGAAGCACTGTATAAATAACAACTAATTCCCTAATACCCCTTTGAAAAAGAAAGTACTGTTGTCTTCAGTTTACACATAGGCTAAACAGACTGAGAAGTTAAATTGATATGTTCAGAGTACCAAAGTAAGCCACTGGGAAAATCTAAAAGCTGGAAATCAGGAGTTCCTGCCTCCCCGGTACGAGCTTAGGGTGCAGCTGAGTGGACAACCAGGCAGCTCGTGTCACTGAACAGCCCACCAAGAGAAGGCCTCGAGGCAGCAGGCACACACATTCGATGCTCGCGGGCTGTAAAGCCAACCTGCTGTAAGAGAGCCCGTGTCTGAGGTCACTCACCATGCGGTAAAGGTGAATGGCTTTGCGCATGCTGTCCTGGAGCTCGGACACCACGTGCTCACACTGCTCTACGCTGATGCACGATTCTGAAGGGGAGAAAAAACAAAAACCCAGACTAAGGCACAGACACACTCCAACATGCACGACCTCACAGTTGAGTAAGAAAACAGTTTTTAAAATACGTATTTCAAACACCACACGTACACTCTTCTTATTCCTTATTCAATTTTTAAGACTGGTTTGAGCCAATCATTAAAGAGGCAAGTCCTACATAAGCTTTCTTTCTTACTACCCAGAGATGCTGCTTGTTTCGAACATTCCTGTTTTCCCAGTCTTTAGCCTCTCCAAAGTCAGCAATGTTTTTTCTCAGATCGCAGATTTTTGTTACGGTCAGATTACCCATGCCATTCTCAATTACAATTAGAAGTCAAGTTTGAATGAAGCGGTAAAAGGGACTAATCCGAACAGCCTCTAATTTAGCCTCCACCTTGCCAGAAATCTACACACTCCTCCTCCTGTATCCTTCTGCACAGCGTGCAACCAGGCACCGAGGATGAAGGATTATACTGAATTATTACAGTGTTCTCTAGTGAGGACTGAGGTCCAGAAGAGCGTTGACAAACCACCTCAATCACAACAGAATCGCATTTTTGAGTTCCCCAGGATATGCACTGCTGACACACCATAACTTGACAATGAAAAACAAAAGGAAGCACACCATCTCCTGCCTGCCCCCACCAGGTATTATCTCCAAAGCATCAGAGTTGAAGCCCTGCAATGTTTTAATAAAATCCACGCTTTCATGAGTTAAACATAGACCATGAACAAAGACACAGACACACACAAAATCTGCAGTTATCTTCAATTTGCAAAGGCCATTGGACTTCCTTTTGTTACCTAAAACCAAAACTTGGTCATATTAGCACTATTATTTCTGCAATTCTAAGAACATCATCTTTGACAGGCTGGAGGGGACCTTAACTGATTTCATGAATACATCTAGATGATGTGTAAACAAATACAGCTAGAAAAACATTTATACATAAACAAACACATCTAGAAGAACAAAGGGGCACGAACAAATCCTTCCATCTGCATTTTTTGTTCCCAAATCACCCAGCCTTGTAGAGTTTGAGCACAGTAGGCTTCACTGCAGCCCAAGATTCTTGGTTGGGTTTTTTTTTTCCACCCATCCCCTTCTTTTTTCTTGCTGCCCCCTGCCCTCTCCCCCCCCCCCCCTTTTTTTTTTTTTTTTGTTTTAAACCCAGCTGTTTCTTCTCATGATTGTTTCTGGATTTCTCCTCTGATCATGCTTTTTATGCTGGTCTCCAGCTCTGTGAGCTGCCAGTCTGGAGAAAGGTCATGAACATAACATAAATGCTTGAGTAACAGGCATTTTCCACCTCTCAGGTGTGCAGAGCAGAGCTCTTCAGAAACCAGCAGAGAACATTAAACACAGCAACAGTATGAAGCACATCTACAGCATTTTAACTGTAGATGTCAAAATGCTTTAACAAAGACAATTCTCTTTGTCCAGCAGCTACTCATAGCAGCTGTTATGCAGGCAGGAAAATGGAAGGACAGAAAAATTAATTGGAAACCCAGTCACAGAGCGAGGCAGAAGCAGAACAGGTCTCTGTCAACCCTAGAGTTCTAATCAACTGCCACACCGTGATCCACAGAAGCCATAGTAAATTGGTCACAGCTATAGCCAGCTTGGATCTAAACAGCTTTTCCAGCATGTACCACTAAAAATTTGGGAAACGTGGTCTGAAAGAAGCTGAAGGCTGACAGCTGTCTGCTGAGAACAAAAAATTAAAATCGGGGATCCACTGTGCTAAATCATTCTAACTCACTACAGGATGCTGCTAAATATTCTGTCAGGGTATGCTATGTATTGGAAGCTGCTTAGAAAAAAATAAAATTAAAAAAAAAATCACCGCTGCGAAAAAACCTGTTTTCTCTGCACTGTCTGTGCTAATTCTGCAAACATAAACTCCTAGCAACTGACCAAAACCCGTGTGATACATAGCTTGATTCCCAAGCGTAGAAGAGAAAACTCAGCCTAACCAGTACAGACAACTGGGCTGTTACTCCTCTGCTGTAGAGTGTGATTCCACAGCTCCCGGCTGCATCTGCTGCTGGAGGAAACCTCACTCCGGAGGGGAGGCTCTGAAAGTTTTAGAAATGCTCACTGTTCTACCCTATGGTGTAAGAACAGCAGGTCCCTCAGACAAACCACCACGTTTCCTGTTTTACATAAGAGTGCTTCATTAGGACATTTCATCCTTCTAGAAATGCAAAAAGAAAAATAACAGCGCATCAAAACCGGATTATCCTTCTGCAATGGTGCAGAAATATTGCACTTAACCACTGCAATGCATGGTGGAGCAGCCTGCCACCACAGAAAGTAGTCAATCAGAGGATTGCAGAGGCACTCTTTCTCAGATACAACAACAGAGTAAAAGGGATAAACACCGCGCACTGCATAGGCCCCTGAAGGTACGAGGTATCGGTGTGGTGGTGAACATCCAGCTTCCTACTGCACGTCTTGGCCGGCTGTTTCAGGAAGGCGTATTTCCTTTCAGCTTGTGACGCAAAAGAAAAACCTCTCTGGAGGTTTTAGTCCTACAGCACATGCTGTGGAAATAAACACTATCTTCCCTGCCACTGGAGGTCTTCCTGCCTTGGAGAGCAGGATTTTTGCTTCAGTTTGAAGTTACCCAGTAGTTTCCATCCAGGGGAACTACCCTAAACCAGGGCCTGTAAAAGACCCAAGAGCTGTTTTCAGCAGGTAGAACAGTTTCCCACCTCATACCTTTTTCTACAAACTAGAGATAATTCAAATATTAGTCCATGTTCTTTATGCTTCAACCCAAAGGCCTGCACATACACTGCACAGCAGTTTGCAAATGTGCTCAAAGCAGAGCGACAGCAGCACAGAGACTTTCTCGCTCTCATGGGTGGCTACAGCAAAGAACTCACCTTGGAACTCACAAGACAGAAGCCTGTACTCCCATTACAAAGTCATGTGAGCTAAGTTGCAACCTACCAACGAGGATCTCGAAGCTGATGGCAGTCAGTGTGACCATGACAGTATGTTATAGCCATCACCTTTAATACTATGCAATGTGCTCTAATTGAGCACTAATGCAAATGTGCTCAAAGCAGAGCGACAGCAGCACAGAGACTTTCTCGCTCTCATGGGTGGCTACGGCAAGGAACTCACCTTGGCCAAGCCTTATCTCACATGGGAAAATTGTATGCAAACCCTCTGGACCCTGCACGCTTGCACATTCACAAAATAAAGCCGGAGCTGCCTGGCGTAACTTCACTATCATCTGTGCTCGCTAGGTTCAGTGAGCACGTGTTGGCCTGCACCTTCCTCTGCTGGTCAGACACGCTCCGAGGCGGGCACAGGGGACGTGACCGACATGCTCGCCGGGATCCCAGCGCATCAGCTTTAGCGTTGGCCAGAAAGGGGGTTGAGCCCATATGGGTAACGTGCGACTGCGCACATGAGACTGCTGAAGTCTACAAAACACTCAGCTAAAAAGGACCTTCAGACACGAGACCCAGAGAACATGGAAATTAAAGACTGAGAAAAAGATGTCAGGTTGAAAAAGTGTCTCACCATTGAGGGGATGGCTTATGGAACGAGACAGGTGCAGACAGGACGAGACAGGCCAGAAGCTGGACGTAAAGAAATGTGATGGGATCGTGAGGCGGTTCACAAAGACAGGAGACAGAAGGGGGAAGAGAAGAGATGGGTATCCATGCACACCTGAGACCTGTGCCGAGGCAGCTATAGATGAAGGAGACCTCGGCCTGACGGGGTCTAGTGGGCACAGTCCGGGCTGGCTGTCTAGCACACAGGCGATGCCGGCGGTCCTCTCCCTGCACCTGGGCAGCGTGCCCTCGGGAGACCTTAGGTGCTGGCCCTCTGGCAGCTCCCTCAGCTTTGCATTAGTGACCCCCTGCTCATCCTGGCAACCTGTCCTTGAGACTGAACTCTCCGCTGGGCTCTCCTTAGCAAGTCCTGTTGGGATCTCTCTACCAGGAACCAGAGACCCAGCAGTTTGATTTTCCTGCTTGGAGGCTCGGACCTCAGGAAAAGAGGGTTTCTTTCTACAGGCCCCAGCAGGTGACTGCGGAGACTGTGGCTCAAGCAGGGCTTTTGTTTTGGTAGTGGGTGAGAAGGAGGCCAGCGTGGGTCTATCAGGCAATGGCTTGGGAATGTCAAGAATCAGATGTGCTCGGTTTGATGATGCCAACTTGCTGTGGAAGGACTTGGGAGATGAGCAGTTTACGACTGGCTGAAGCGCTGGCTTCACTGGAACATTTTCTTTCACTGGTAGCTTAATCTTCTCAGCATCTGCTGTGGAACTAAACTGTGTCTTCTCTGCCACTGGAGGGCTAGTCCTCCCGTCAGTCAGCATTTCGGTGGAGTAACCAAGGTACAGATTTTCCCCTACAGATATGCTCCTTGACATCTTAGCCCGGAAGCTGGTTGTGGGGTTCATGTAGGACTTTGGTTTTGCAGCCCTGACATCTTTGGCCAGCAGAGCACCAGATCCATCCATCTTCAACATACTGGCTGATAACACCCTGCAATTGTTAGGTCTGGGATCCTTCTCAACCACCAAAAGAGTCTGAGGACGCTGCTTGGCAGAGGGTATCACTCCAGGACCCTTATCTGTGAAAATTAAACAGACAAACATACCAAAAATAGACAAGAGCCTGCAGTGAATTCCAAAACCGGCAAGTAACAGAGCTGCTCTGGCCTGTTGTGCCTCAGCTCAGCCCCTGGGAGAGCTGCACAGAACCACTACTTCAGGTGAGTGTCACCAAGCCTCACAGGCTTCGTTTTTCACCCATCCCTCGCCCTGCTCACACGCTGCTGCTTACCTGACAAGAGAGACTTGCTCTTAAAGTGTATGGCCAGAGGACCTCGGACCACCGTGACTGTTAACTGAGAGGCCGGAGGAAGAGGAAGCAGGCAAAAACTTACATATGATGTTGCAGTGATTAGGTTTATTTTTTTAAGAAACAAACTGAGTGCTTATTGATCATTCATGAGTTGATTGCTGCAAAAATGGAGTTCTTTCACACAGAGGGCATGGATACAGTCAGCTCCCTGTTGCATCCTCCATCCCTCTTTCCTCCCCACCCTGGGGAGCTTCTGTCTTGGCCTGGAGCAACCACCCACAGCAAAAGAGAATTTCTTTGCAAATAGTTCGCGTCACCCTAGGCATTGCTCCTCCCACAGCTGCCAGACAAATATCAGAGACTGATAATTAGGAGATCAACATTTGCATTACAAATTAAAAATGTCTTCCCTTGACAGGCTAAGAGTTAGAAGATATGCAAAGCACGTAGCTCAGAACACAGAGAGACATAAGCTTAATTTAAAGTCTATTCAAGCTCAAATCTCCCCATTTCATTCTCAGGTTTACACTATTCTTTCCAACCTGTGTCCTTACCCTCATGAACGAGGTCATGAACTGACTGGGCCTTTCTCATCACGGCATTCACGGGGCCTTCTGCAAAGGATGCGGTAACCCGTCCAGGAGCCATACCAGTTCTGCTGGCCTCCAGAGCTGATCTGCGCCTTTTCTGGATACAGACAGCCCGATTTGAATTTACACTCTCCAGGAGCTGGCTGCTCTCCGATGCATCACCAGGATGGTTGCTGCCATTTTTCAACAGGTCTGGTGTAAACTGATTGGTCTGGGTCGGTGGCTCAATGGGCTTTGAATCCAGTATTAGATTTGATGAAGAGAGTGACAATCGTCTAGACAACACAATAAAGAAATCCCAGTTAAAAAAAGTATGTTGCCCTGCAAAAACAGGCATAGGCATTGAGCCAGTTTCTCTGGGATAGAGAGCCCTTCCCTATCTGGATTCTTCTAACATCAAAAATGCCCTAGACTGTTACCGCTTCATTCTATGCATCCCTGGAAGCACTGGTCTTCAGGCATTTAACCTTAGGCTGCACGACCACAAATAGCATTGGGTCACTGTTTCCAGGGAGCACGCTGCAAAAGGTGAAGGCAAAAGAGAAGGAAAAATTCCAGGCAGAGGGAAGACTGGGCAAAGTCAGGTCGGGTCTCTTCTCTCAGCTCATCTGACTAACAATGAAATCTTTTCAATTCTAAGACACCCTAAGAGAAAGTGATTATACTTTCCTAACATTACGAACTAGGAAAGGGGATCAGTACCTTCAAGAGGAAAGCCTAATTGCCTCTTTCTCTCTACTTCAGACAAGCACAGTGGGCTTCCTTCGGAAAGCAGGCAACTTTCAGTCTGGCATACTTGAAAAGCTGAACACGTTAAAAGCCCAGAGGTTTTCATGACCTAACACTACCTTTCTTGTTACATATCTTTAGATCACCAGTGAATTCCTTCCCTCACCACTGCAGCTCTCTCTCTAGAAGCTTACACAATAGCTAACCACTGGCTTTCCTCCCAAACATACAGTCCCAATGAGAAACAGACCAAGAGGCACTCCTGACAGCAGCTGAATACAGCGATGACAAAAAAATTTCCCTAACATGGTATTTAGACGCAGCTGGTGAACCATAGAAGATGCACTCAAATCTGCTCAGTCCTGTACAATGAAAATTAATTTGAGCTGAGATTTCAGGTTGTCATTTTAGAGAAATACAGGAGTCTCTCCGTTTTAAAAATTTATGAACCTAAATTGATGCAAGTATTTACCCCATTTTTTCTTCCTTTTTTTATTTTGTTTGGGTTTTTTGGATTTTTTTTAAACAAGGGAAACAGCTTGGAGAGGCCTTTTCATCAGGTGCTTTAGGGTTAAAGGTTTTCTGGAAGAATAGTATCTCCATGGGGCTTTGCATGAGCACCCTGTGAAGGTATGGGACTCAGAAAAAAAGCTGAGTAAGAAAGGGCTGTAAAACAAAGGGAAAGTTGGCAAGCCTACTTTCATTGTCCAAGCTGAATGAAATGCAAAAGAATAGACAGAGCATAAACAGTGAAAAGTAAATTAGGTGATTCGCGATTCCTCCAACTTAATCAATCAAAGCATTAATCATTAAACAATTAAGCACATTGTTGGGAGAGAAAAAAGAACAAAACAACAGTGTTGCTTTAGGAAGAAACAGAACAGCTGAAGTGACATGGGGTGGCATACGCAAATCACGAGGGTCTGCAGCCAGCCTGCCAGGCGCTCTGCTAACATTTCGCTGTGCCTAGGCACACCAAGGGCAGAAGTCTGCTCAACTGTTTTGATCCAGGGCCTAGCACGACACCTACTCACGCCAGTAAAAAGAGACAAGACAGAAACAGTGAAAATAAGCAGAGTCATACCTGAGAGCCGGGGACTGGGAAAGAAAGCGAGAGGAAATGCTGAGGTTTTCAGTTCTTTCCAGATTCCTACATGAGCCACCTAAAATTTTGGTCAAAGGGAAGAGAAAAAGGGAGTTACAGAACAAACATTCTGACACGTGCATTTACTTATCACAGACTATCAAATGTTCCCCCATATCCACGGGGATTTTTCTGAGTTCAAACCACAGAGAATCAAAAAATTTCATTGCCTTTGCCTTTTCTGTCCTACTTAGGTTACTCTGCCTTAAACTGCTACTCTCCCTAAGGGTACGCCTCCTCCTTTTTTGCATCCCTTTGTGTCCTATCCTGCCTGTAGGACTGTGAGGCACAGGCATCAAGCAGAAAACAAACCAAACAAAGGCGGGGAGGGGGAAAGGAAACCAGACAACTCACATAGATAATGCTGCCTGCAACCACTATCAATTCTAAAAAGATACGCTTTGTTCTGGAGTTGGTCGATAAAAGACTAACCAGCTCCTTTGCCACTCTGATGTCTCCTCTCATTCTCTCCCTCCACCCAGCATTTCAGCCTTTTCTTTTGTGGCACTTGCTATGCCTTAATACACCACTAGAGGCCACTACATGTCACCTACGGGGGTGGGGGTGGGGGATGAACACAGCTAAAACCTTCACGTGCAACAGGAAAAACTAGTCCCCGCACAAGAGAAGAGGATTCCAGGGCCAACACTTAACCCGGGCTGACCCAGACCCCAGCCTCACCTGCACAAACTTACACAGACCGATGGAGATGAACAGACGTCGCTCTTCAGGCCTCTCTACGTTGGGTCCCCGTTTTTGCCCCCTTGTACACCCCCCTCCACAAAAGCCTAGCAGAACTTGTAGCCTGGTTTGATTTATACATGGGGCAAACCTGGAGTGACCTCCCAGCGTCCCCCCCACCAAGCAGAACGCCATACCTCTCCCATCCGTGCTGCCCAGGGTCCCAAAATGCTGCTTGAGGAAGTTTTCCTGATCGGGTATCTGGGGGATTTCTCCCTCTGGCATGCTAGTGCCCACGTCCTCCTCTCCTTCCTCTCCCTCCAGGTCCGAGATGCCATCCGCACTTAGGGGCTCAGTGCTTTCAGAATCTGGGGGGGGGGCGGGGGGGTAAAAAAAAAATGCTGTAATAGCATAATCATGGTAACATTAGCCAGGTTACAAAAAATATTCAGCAAAGATGCTAAGCGGACTCAGAAAGTTAAAGCGAAAGTCAGCATTCACTGTAATTCTCTGATCTACCATATCCCCCAAACAGCATAGCCCATGGGATTATCAATACTAACTCTGCCTCCTTACCTAGCAAGGGAAAAGAAAGCCAAAGGTGCACAAGGAAAGCACACATTAACCAATTCCTGCCTTGACAGTGGCTTCTCTGAAGCGCCTGTTAAAACGTGCCCAAATCTTTACAGCAATACCAGCAAAACTAACAGGAGAGTGACCTCATTTCAGCTCATGAAAAGCATCAGGTCCTAGAGATCAGGAGAGCAACTCATCAACATGGCACACAACCAGCCCAGCTGGTTTCTGCACTGTTCCACATCACACAAATACATTTATAGCGTCTTTGCATCTTACCTTCGTTCGGATGGTCTGGGCTGGACAGACGACTGCTGCTGTAATCTACAGAGCAGGCGCTGTCAGGACTGTGTTTGTCTGGGCATCCGTTACTGTGATAACCTCTACTTAGCTTCCCGTGGGGCAATGCTTTTACCTGGAACTCACTACGAGAGAGACAGGAAAGATACAGCACTAGAAGTGATACTTGTTTTACATGTAAAGCAGCACAGCCTTTACCTGTGTTAGCAACACCTTTGATTACAAAAGTAAGGCTTTAAAAAGAAAAAGAAGTTCATTTCTCTCATCATTATGCAGTATATTTTTTGCATTTCATTAAGCTTGGACAGTGAAGTCTCAAGGGGACTGTCAGACTTCCAGGGCACTGCCAGTTTCCCATGATTTTCAGGCACTAGCACAGCACCGCCCTGGCCTGATTTCCAGCACAGGTGAGGAACACATGTAAAGGTCTACACCATGAAAAAGGGACTAAAACCAGGCTTGTACCTGCATGATAGAAACTCCAGTTTGCCATAGATTTGAGCCCTAATATACTATTTTTTCCATGTTTATGCCCGGCTGCTTTGGGCAACTTCTGTGTTGCAAAACAGAGAAGATTCTGGATTTGAACAAGACTAATTTACTGAAGAATGTCATACAAAATTTCAATATCGTAGGACAGGGCTCCTGATTACTGTTGTGATTTCACGAGTTTTATTTTGCCAAATGACACCAGCACCGTTCTTTTGCCTGATGCCTGAGGACTTCAGTTTTCCACTTTAAGAAATACTTTGCTTTCAGATGTGCTCCAATGCAAGGTGGGGTGCAGAAGTCACTCAAGAGAACTGAATGCCCATTACCCCTGGCAGCATGTAAACTCTGTATACATTGAGATGCCTCCAGTCTGTATCCACCATCACCAGGGGGGCTCCCTTTCTTACATCATGGAGCAGCACGTGGGTCTGCTCTGTCCAAATGTATCACAATAAAATTAAAATTGTCAATAAAAAGAAACTGGGAGAAACCTAGTAGCTTCAACTGCAAAATCTTGGCATGCACTCTTACATAACAGCCTGTCTAAAGCTATCAGCCCACTCTTTGTGACAGAGCAGGAGACAGAGGAAATTAAACAGCTCTTAGTTAAGAAGGGAAGGGAAGAAAAAAAAATTCAGGGAAGGAAAAGAACTGGAGCACAGAATGAAATGGGAAAATTAAGTGAGGGTAAAACTAAACCAGAAGAAACAGCACAGGAAGAAAAAAAGGTCTCCGCTGTCTCCAGTGTTCTTTTCAATTTCATCTACCTCATGGCAAGCCATTCTATTTCCCACAGAAGGGTCATCACATATTACATTTGTTAAATTCTTGCCCAATTACGTTTGAAAGTGTCATAAATAATAGCATCCTGTCATTTCTCCTGGGCAGACATTTCACTGCCACATACACATCACTGTTGGGTGGGTTTCCAGCTTCCAATTTTTCCCTTGCTTATTTCAACCCAGACAAGGGAGAAAGCAAAAAGGCTGCTCCGAAGTTGTTTATTCCACAAAAATCAAAGCTCGGAGGAGGCCGCTAATGTGCAGTTTCCTCAGAGGAAAGGTTATTTTAATGGTGCCTTCAGATTCCTTTAGCATCAGGCTGGCACAAAACTCTCAACTAAGCATGCCTGCCATCAATCAGGCAGTACATCAACTCATTCAAGTTACCACACAAGCTCCAAGCAAACTAAACCAGAAACATCTAAGCCATGCACAGCAGAGAGCTTATTTTTAACCTGCTAGGGTCTGTGGGATGGATTTCATCTTGCTCAGCGTAGATTACACATTCCTCACTCTCAGAAGGTTCCAGTTCCTGAGAGAAAATCCCGTCTTCACAAGAGACAAGCCGAATGACTTGGGGTCGCACACAAGACCGGTTATCTTGGGGAGGTATTGAGCTGCTAACCTGGTTTAAAAAGAGAGAAAACCAGATATTACCGGCACTTTTCCTGAAGTCAGCAAGTGCTGTGCAGAGCTAGAAAGCATGCATTACAACACAGAGTAGGAATAGATATCTGAGATCAGAGCACACAGCACTCCTATGTCTTTCCTGTTCCTTATTCACTAAATTTGACAGACTACTGCTGTAGTTTCCCGTTTGCAGTCCCTGAAAATTCTCCAGTAAAGTACTGGGCTCCCTATCCCTGTCTGGCCAGACATCAGTAGTATAATCCACGTGGCAGCAGGTTCTTCCATTACCTTTTAAACTGGTCAAACATTATTCAGAGAAGTCTGCAAGCCACAGCTGAGAAACACTGAATTTACTGCACACAACAAGCCCAATCTTCTTTTCAGTCATGCAGTTATTTTACATACATACACACACACACACACACTTATATATATATATATATAAAGGAAGGAAAAATTCTAATGCAGTCAGGCACCAGGACAGACTACTACCAGAATGAGCTTTCTGTGGGATGAGTGCACATTACTTGCTGTGACTCATCAATACAAAGATTAAAGAGAACTTAATCATCTAACACAGCCCACAACTAAGGGCATCATGTGAGCCACATTTCAGTTGCTACTGGAGTCAAGAAACTGCACCCCAGTGGAGTGAGCTAACAGGTAATCATGTACACATCTGAGCTCAGCTTCGTTTTGCCATAAATAATCAGTGAGCTAAAAGAAAACACAAGGTCTTGCCTGTCATTAGAGAGAAACCTTGATTCCACCTGGGCTCTACTATAAGACGGCAGCGTCACACATTGCAGGAGGACTAACTGCAGAAGAGTTATCTAAAGAAGTTTCTCAGAAGGCAATTAGAGCCATCTTTAATGATATTAAGAATGGCATCAGGTAGTCATAAATGGAGGTAATCATAAATAGAGGCGGGACAGATGCACTCAAGAGCAGATTCACCTCCTCAGAACAGTACTGCCCTTACTTTGTTGACGTGCACAGGAAGATCTGCCTGCTCTTCTCTGTCATCCCCATTGCTGTTCTGAGACAGGGAGTCTCGACTCGGGGAACGGGAAACAGAGAAAGACTCCAGCTGACGCAAGTCGAGCATGGACTTCACAGTCATCTCTATGTTGCTGGTTGGCTGGGACCAGCGCCCACGCTGCCGGGGCATCTTGCTCGCTGGTGCCTCTGAGTGCTGCATTGCTGCTATCTCTTTAGCCTGAGGGAAATTGAAAGAAAGAAGGTCTTAGGGACTGAGTTCTGCTGATGGAAAAACAGGAGAGAAAACACAAGACCCACAGAAAAACGCAATTATGTTCATCTCTATAAAAGCCTGTGAGACAGCTTAAAATTCTTCCCTTAACCATAAAGCATCGAGAAAATGTGATACTTTTGTTGCTGCTTCTTGCATAACTGAACATTTAAATGCCTCACTCGGATCCAAGTATACGATCAGCTTCAGAACCACAGAAATGAAGGGGCCAAAGCACAACAACTAATAGAAAGATACCAATGTAAAAATCCCAAGTGAAACTGCCTCTTAAACTAGGTTCCGTTTTACCATCCTCAAGTTGCTCTTCACAGAGAAGCTTCGCAGTTTCCCACCGCACCCTTCATTCACACCAGCGCAAATTAAGTTTTTAACCTCCACAGAAATTTCTTTTCCAGTTTCCCTATGACAAGAAATACAATTTAAAGGTTTAGCAACTCACCCTCCTCATTTCCCAATGGGAAAGGCTTCTTGAGAGGGTAAGGTCTGGGTCTGGAAATGTAAAAAGATATGTACCTAGTTGACATCCTTGGCCAGCAGTCCAGCTTTTTAAAGACCCCTTACCTCATCTTTCCTCAAAGGCAGCATTCCTACACCTTTTGAACCAGCAGACCACCATCAACACATGCTTTCCCATAGACTACCTAATGCTCGTATCAAAATTTTAATGGAGACATACTGTTTTATGTAAGATTTTCCCTAACTCAGCTGACCCACTGCAGGACATTCGCTGCAGCGCAGTCGCCCACCGAAGGCTTGAGAAAAAACCCTGCTCTAATACACTGCAGCATCTGTGGTAAAAGTACCTCAAATTAGTAATGGTAATCTCTACCATACCTTCTGTCAGACATCTCTAGAATCCCCTGTGAGATCTCTTTTGGCTTCTGTGGATTCCTAATAGCTTGTAGACCCAAGCCCCAGGACACTAATTCAAAATTTGTTTGGCCAGCTGGAACCAGCAAGAAACTTGGTAATTTAACAATAATTTCTGATCAGAGAACTCTGAAACGCTCCCCTCTTCAGGCTCAGGAATGGGCAACTCCACATTACCCACTGGTGCCGATCCATCAGTCTCTGTTGCGGTCCTTCTCTTTCTGCCCATATCTTGCTATCCCTAAGCCAGTGTCTCTCGTCTTCTTCCCACTTTTCATGCCATTTTTCTCCACCTCTGCCCATACCGCTCTCCCATTTGTACCTGAGTCTCTCTCAGTGTTGCAGTCGGACTGAATATGGAAAGACTGCAGCCCACGTAACTCATCTTCATCATTCCCTTCATCTTCACCATCCTTGTCACTGTCCGATGAGAGTGCAGGCACGGAGGACAGGGCAGAGATGGACTCGTGCCTGGGAGGTAGGAATCAGAAGGAGTATTACGGTCTGTCTCAAGAACGGCACACCATTTTGATCCTTACGCCAGACAGTTCTCCACCTTATCCCCACCCACACTCAGCAGGCTGCCTCCGCTCCCCCCCGCAGCCCTCCCCCCAGCATGAACCCACCGCGGAAACAGGGCAAGCCAAGCCCCGCGCCCAGGCGTGCGGAGCCTGCCGCAGCGACGGCCTCGCACAGGTGCAGGGACGACAGAAACCAGGACAAAAGTGAACGGGTCTGAGAAACTCAAGTGGAGTGAAACTTGGCCTTGCATTTCAGTCCCCGCCAACTGATAAGGTCAAGATGGTAGAGTGTATTTGAGAGGCAAATATTTTCCCCACCCTTAAGCATTTCCTCTCTGGAAAAGTTTTACACATCAAAACCACCACAGAGATACTCCCCGTTTGACAGCAATCGGGTATATGGCAAATTACCACATAAGAGGCAGGTTTGTACCACAGGCTGCACCGGGCAGAACCGGCAGCTGCAGCCCACGCGCTCTAGGAGCATCGTGCTGCCCTTTTTAGCCTTCAGGCACCAGAAATAATGTAAACCACGCTTGGGGCAGGTCTTTAATCAAAGCCTACCACACAAGTGTTCCCACACAGAGCTCAGAGGCACTCCCAGCATAGAATTCCCCAGCACCAATCGAGGAGCTTACCAACACCAAGCTCTGTCTGTCTTCCCTCCTCTTCCTCTTCCCCACCCTCCCCTCACCCCTTCAGCCAACAGAACCAAATCAACTGACCCACTCTGGACGGTAAGTGAACAAATAAAGAATCCCTAGCAAGTAAATCCGAGCAGCGCCCACTCCATGGCCTTGAGCTAGAGTGCCAAACTCATCATTAGTGACATTTATAGGTGTCACTGGTGGGTGTTGAGTGCCAAGCATTATTCATGAATTGAAAATAGCTCATCCACCAAGTACAGAGCGGCCTGGCGACAGAGCAGCTTCTGCTGCAGCTGACAGACAGCAGGCAGCACGCAGACACGGTGAGCAGCAGTTACAGTGGTTTCCCACGTAGTGGCAGAACATTAACTTCCATTTTATCAGGAGTGGCTGAGCCACAACTACCCAACCCTTTCAGACGAGCTTTGAGGTGTTCTGGAAAAAAGAAGGGTGGAACTGACTATAGCCTGCAGAGCCCTCCGGTGAAACGGCTCCATGCTGGCTGTCCTCATCTACTTTTGACATTTGAGTTTGTCAGTCTCTTCAGCTTCTCTGCTGTCTCTTTGGGTGTCCATACTGCCGTTCTCAGGTTCTTGTGTCTAAGCAGGGGAATCCCAACAAAGTTCAAGCACCAGAGCACGTTTGAGGTGATGCCTGTTCCGTGCTATGAGGTATACCACATTTATATACAGCAGGCAGTGTTAACTTCGTATCAGTAACTTCGACAGCATACTTCTGCTTGTAGCCATCACGGTGGCTGCAGGAGCTTATTGAGGAAGAAGGGCTGGATTGTTATAGACATTTCAACGTCTAACTGGTTGAACACCTCACTATGATGAGGTGATACAGCAAGGCAAGGCTATGTGTTTGCTGAACGCTGCACGTACTGTCTTCGGTGTAAGTGGAGAGAGGGGGGCTGCTACCAACGTGTTTGTGCTACAAATAGAAAGATGGCCCCTGTCCATCAGACGGTGACTGACAAAATTAGTAAGCGGAGAAAAAGTATGCTCTGACATCCTCAAAGGAGCTGAGTAAGAGAATGCAAAACATGTTTCGGAATTTGGATGGGCTTCCTTCATACCTCACAGGAAGTGCCAAACAAATTATGAAGTCACATGTGCTTGAATCAAACATAAGGTTGTCTTGCATTACTGCAGCAAAAAATCACACCCCCTTTCCACATCCTCCTCTTCACAACTCGAATATCCTTTTCCAACTCAGTCCTGTGACTTGAAGGGAGATACTCGAATGGGGTTTTCAAAAGAATCTTAGGCCCACTGACTTGAAACCGAGATACTCCTGAAAACAAAACCTAGGTTCACAAGGTCTTGTGAGTTTTGCTTGCCCAAGCCAGCCCCTCAGCTTGGACCTAGCTACTTTCTCCTTTCGTTCCCTGCCTTCCCCTGTGTGCTCTGGATTTTCTTCTAAGCCCCTCTGTTGCACGCATCTCCTCAACACTCTTCCTTAGTTCTTGTTCATGCTTAGATGGCAGTCAGAGTAAGGTAGGGTGAGGTTGCAACCCCAGCAGCTGCTTCCAAAGAAGCACCACATGAGAGCATTTTGAAAGTGAAGGAGTAAGACTTCTGGGTTTTGCCAATTTCAGGCTGAGAGCAGGTTCAGCCAAACCCCAGCAAAGCATCATTATACCCGAACAAGCGTTTCTGAGCAGTTATTCCAGAGTAGCATGTACAGACATGTCCAATTCTCATGATACGTGTGACTCAGAGCAAGGATTTTAACTGTCCTCACTCTTGTCTTCTTCCTTTGCTGAGGGACTATCCCATCCTAGTACTACGTCTGGATCTTTTTCTGTACAGACGGGCAGAGTCAGTTGCAGCTCCCGGTTTCTGAAGGGTCTGCCAGGACACAGTCAACAGCAGGGAAGGACCTTCAGTTAGAAAGTCTCCAGGACACATATGTAGACTTAAAAGTGCCACGTCTTTATGGAGTTCTAGTATTAAGACATCTGATATTAGGCACTCTATATTCTTTTGCATGCCCTCAATTCAACTCTTCTTTCTTTTCTTAAAACAAAACAACACAAACAAGAATGGCAACTATCCATTTAAAGAGGTATTCATTTAAAGAGCATTCCCACTCTGATCTTGTGCTACTTAAACCCTCAGCTCTAGGGCTGTATTTGTCAAACTGCAACATCCTGCGTGGTAGGGATCACTAGCAAATTGCCCCCCTCGCCCTGCCCAAATGACTAAGGGTTTTAAAAAGAAAGTTACCCTGCTTTTCCCCACAGAAAGATCACAGTGTTGCTGACTTCAGAGTTTTCCAGGTGTTACAATTGCAGCAGTTCAGCACAGACTCAGACACCACTTCTCATCTGGCATCAAAAGCCTAGCCCATTCTGAGCCCTGGAAGCCACACAGCTTTCCTGGACTGGACCAAAGCCTGACTGAGAATTTGATAAGCAGTATTTCTTTCCAAATATATCTGACAGCACACAGTACTTCTTCAGCATACATATATAAGTTTTAGCCAATTTAATTTGGATAACATTTCTATCTCCTGCTATTTACACTAGAGTTTCAATGAAAGTCACAGAAAGGGTGATTTTTAAAATTAAAACACAAAAATGTAAATGCTCAGCCAGAACACAAGTATAAGCCCTGCAAACATTCCACAGCAAAATCAGTTTAAAACTTCCCTTCCAAAAATTTGAGACAAGCTTTTCCAAACCACAAATGCATACTTGGATCAAAATCAAAACCCCATTAGAAGGCCTTTACATGGTTCTTTCTCTGAAAATATAAATGCCTCAAAATCAAAACGTACCAGCAGTATCAGCTGGGTACAAGTTCTATCCCCCCGAACAGTCAAGGCTCCTTATGTTCAGCAGACAGGAGAAAAGCACACATCTGCAGTTACCACAACCAGAGGCAGAACTGAAAGGCTCTCAGGGGCACTATGGAGAAACTTTAGACTCCCTGGAAGTTTTTGGTGGGACGAGGACAGAGCTAGGACTCTTCAGTTGGGGGAAAAGGTTATGATAAAGGTTTACAAAACCGTGGGGACTACAGCCAGCTGCATGCAGAACAATAGTTCACCAAAGCTCACAATACTCAGAAGCAAGGAGCTTTCAAACCACACTCCTGCTAGTTTTGTTAACAGAGACAAAAAAAAAGTCCTTCTTTCCATAGCAGTGAACTCCAGGAACCTGCCACCAAAGGAGGTTGCAGAGGCAGGGAATATTATGAAGTTCAAAAAGAATTTATACAAATTCACTGGAGAATGGGTCCACAACCAAATACTAAAAGGCAGAGGTAGAGATGTACCTCTTAACATCCATGATGTAACAACGTGCACGAGACAAACGGACCCCAAAGGCTCATATAGCAAGGCTCACAGTTGCCTCACTAAACAGCATCTTCCACTGCCACTGTCACAGGCAGAATATTGGGCTTCATGGAGCACTGGTACGACCCAGCAAGGCATCTCCTGTGTGCTCCAGATGTTATTCACCCAGGCCAATCCCTGCCCTGCCAGACACAGCCGGATAGGGACAGCACCGTTGTGAACTGGAAATCTTAAGCTCCCCACTGCCACCTCTGCTCAGTTTTGCTCCCCCAATATTACTGTGATTATTCATCCTGTCAGTTCATAACATGGAACTGGCAGAATGCGTTACTTTCTGCACCAAACCCTAGCAATACTCTTTCAGAGAAAATCTAGCAGAACAAATGACATATCACCAGGCAGGGAGCTTTCTTATACTACTGTGAGTCCTGAAACAAGGTGCAACCCAACTCTCCGCCGCAGCCTACACAGACAGACTTTGAAAACACAACCAGAACAGGTACAGGGCATCTAGAAAACCCATCTTAATCAAGTTCATTAGTTTTCCTTCTCCCACCTCAGTAATACTGGTCCAAAAGGCTCTTCCTCCATCTTCAGTCCCAATCCAAAATGCTCAGGAGTTATGTCTTTGCTGATCTCCAGTGACCACAGTGGCCGATCAAAACTGAAAACAAGCTTTCAAAGCTAACCAAACAAGTAGATTCCAGGCTTGCAAAGAGGTTACCAAACAAGTTTAATAAAGTTCTGGGCTTGGCGTGGCACTAACACCGCCCTTCAGCAAGCGTCTGTGACGGAAACAAGGATCACCTAACGTGGAAGAGGACTGGGGTTATCTGTCACAGGCTGCGCCTCGGTAGGGTAAGGCTGCAGCTGCTGGAATAATGGAGAGTCTGCTATAAAAAGCACATTGCTTGACAGCTCCAGAACTTTAGCTAGAAAAAAGGCTTCCTGGGTTCTCCCAGCATCGTTGCCGAAAGCACTTATTAGACAATACTTGTCAGAAGAACGAGCAGATCGAGACGTTCTCAAGTGGAGCTATGCAGACAGGCTTGTTTCAACATCACTTGCTACCAAGCGAGTGGGAAGGTCCTTGCAATACCACAACAACCAACGTGGTAAATCCTCCAACACTTTAGCACTTTTATATCCAGAACTCAAATCTGTAAACATTTTGGAGGAAACTTGCGGGACCACAGTACCAAAACCCCGTGTTTATCCTTTCCTCCTTACTTTTATCCCGTATCAGCTCGGTCAGGACTCCCTCCTGCATTGCTTATGGTTGATTTAGTCTTAGCTGTTTACTAACTACGGAGAAACCAAATACATTACACTAATAATCCATAACCCCCTATCAGTCTCGTTCTGTTTAAAGCCATGGTCTGTGTTTAAGCACCACTTTTAAAGAAAGGTCAGCAGATAAATTTAGATCTATTCAGCTTGCAGGCTGCGGTAGTTTGTTTTTAGATACGTTGTGTACCCAGCAAAAAATGATGATATGATTAGCTGCCACAAACTTTTCCCATGAAAATTCTTTTTATATTTATTATTTATATTGTTTTTAGGTGACCTTTATCAAAGCCTCTGGAAAACAGTTAATAAAGAAACAGCACAACTGTAAGGACTCTTTCAGAATGACAATCAACATCGCAAACTCGTACAGCTCACAGGTATACTTCAGTACCGACACTGCAGAAAACAGCCTCTAAATTGCATTCAGCCAAGATCCAGAGAACTTGTATTCATGAAGGAGCAAGGCTTCTCTTCTGGGATGCTGTGCACCAGTCTCAGTACTGCTAGGTAAACTGCTTATTGAATTTTCTGACCACATCATTAAAATAAATTAAGACACAAGGGGCATTGCAGACACATTGCCCTCAGTGAAGCAACACTAAGTCAGTCTGTCTGGAAGATCACAGTCAGGTTTCCACATCCAAAGAAGGCGGGGGAGGGCACAAAACCCCAAAACCCACAGCAAATCCAACAGAAGAGCGAGAGAGCTTTTGGAAAATGCTATCAGTGAAGACAGTGAAACCTTTGTCGAAAATCCCAGTGCCAAGCTTGCCATATTAAACCCTAAAAAGCGAGCCACTTCTTTTCAGTCTACTCTGCTTACCTCATGAGTCCAGCCGTCTTGTGCGGGGAAGACTTCTCTGCCTGCTTCCCTCTCTGCTTCATGTCAGACAGTCGCTGCCGCATGTTGATGGTCATCTCCGAGCTGAGACGCCAGATGAAGATACAGCTGGAAGAGGGAAAGGTGAGGCTAGGGTCAAGTCTCAGTTCGGGTTATTGACATTATCAATTCCCGCTGCAGAGGCAAACAAGAGCCCTTCTGTCTGTTGGTGGGGAGAGACACACACAGGAACAGCTTCACAGAAACTCAATCCCATCACAAGCCTCATGGCAAAAGGGTAAAACCTACTGTGGGCGAGAGCAACGGCAGAGAGATTTGCACAGACTCCTCTGTGATCCTACACCTTTATCTGACCAGCTGCTGCGGGAAGTGCCGTAACAGCCCCTCGGCGGTCCGCAGGGTACGCGGCGCCCACAGATGCCCTCTGCATCCTCGAGCGGTGGCCAAGCTGCAGCCTCTGACTGCAACCGCCCCCAGGGGCAAGGCCCTCCTAACGCCCACCATGGAGCCTCTCCGGTGCTCCCGGTATTTTACTTGGACTCTCTCTGGGAAGCTTTTAAGGAATTCGATTGAGTTTGGTCAATGGATTCAAAAGCATTTGACAGAGGGAAACATACCGTGTGATCTCATTGCTCTCATTTTCTTCAGAAATCTGGCTAAAAATTTTTTTTTAAAAATCCTTATCATGTTAGAGAATACTGTATCTCACCTTCAGCTACTAGAAAATAAAGTGACCGGTATTTTCTCTGAATTTTAACCTCAGTGCTAATTCTCATGCATCTTTCCTGTCTAGCTGGGTATATTTACGCCAATGTTGACACAGAGGTGGTGCTTTTGTTATCGCTCATAAAATCCTACACCCTACCTAGGAACCCAAAGAGGATTTAATCCGGTTCTTCAAGACCCATCAGTGCCACCATACTCATGGGTACTCCAACTCACAGCGGAGTTTTCAGTGAGGGGCTTTCCCCTCTTCCTTGCTAGCCTGTGAAAGTTAACATGCTCTGCCAGTTTGAACAAGGGCTATGAATTCTGGTCTCCCTGACCTGGAGCAAATGCCAAAAGCACGAGGATCCTGAATGCCTGATCTTCTCAGTTTTCTTCCCTCTCATGAGAGGACACTTCAAAAGATTTTTATTTCCATATCACACAAAAAGAAAACCGAAATCCCGCTTATGCAGTCTGCGGAGATTTTAATGAAAATCTAAAAATTCCCTTCTTGCCCCCAGCACCACTGCCTTTGTGACACAGCTCTGGAGTGTCACTCCAGCTCCTGAAGTCACACACAGATGCTGCCCATCAGCAGCGATCATGCTGTCATCCTCCTGCCTCAGCTTCCCAGCCAGCTGCCTCCCCTCAAGCAGCAGCTCTCTCCAGCTTAACTGCAACTGAGAAAATACTGAAAAGCAGGAAACAAAGTTCAGAAAGCAAATCTGGCTTGTTCACTTATCCTGCCCTCACAGCTACGAAGCCTAGAGATAAGCAGCAAACAGCCCGAACTTGTCAATACACCAGCATCCAACGCAGAGCTCTACAGAAGCACTCTCCCACCTACCCCTTTTGCTGCCTTTTTTTTTCTCCCCTTGCAGTACTTTTCTCTCATGGGTCTCCCATTCCTTGTGCCCTTCCTCACTCCCGTTTTTCTTTCTATTCTCAGTTTAATTCTTTGCACATGCTGCTGTGTGTGAACAGACTATTTCCCCCGTTCCCCTTTGAAAAACACGCTTTCTCATCTCCTTATGGCAAAGTTCTTCACGAATCCTTTCCTCATTTCTCACCCATCTCCTCCACACCCTCAGTGAAGAAAATGACCCTTTTGCGCCCGCCAACAAGTGAACATTGTACCAAGTTACAAGCTTCACCGGGGACCTCATATCTTCCATGTTTCTGGAATTTATGAGGAATCCACAACAAAAGAACTCTCTCTTCAGAAGCTTCTCCCCTAATCTATTTACACACATGAAAGGTAAAGAAAAACTAGATTATTTATTTTTTACTGAAAGACATAAAAAACCCAACTGATATGATTTAAGGTGACATATTGTATTTTCTGTAACAACTCACCCTCTAAAAGTCTTTTGCCAGTTCACTTGTGCTTTATTAATAGAAAAGAGAAAGAAAGAGAATCTGGGTTGCTCTGGCCTTCAAATCGCACTCCAGGAACCATCTTTCTCAAAGGGAAAATTTTATTCAGTTCAGCTGACTTAGAGCATTCACTGATCCCAGAAGCAGTGGGTCCATTCACCTCTGCAGTCATCATATTAGGCATATAGTCTCTTTTTCCCCTTGGGCTCAGTCTGGTGATTACTTGAGCCTTTGGCCAGCTGATTTGGCTCACCGAACCAGCACAAAACTCAGCTGGGAAGGGGTGCTGAGGTAGGGACCTGAATCAGCTTATGAGGGTCAGCCCTGCAGCACAGCTGACGGCGGGGAATGGGGAAGAGGACCACAGGGACAGGAGCAAAGAGCTGGGACAGGCCAGTCCTGCTGCTGCTAGACAGACTCACTTGCCTGGTAAAACCTCACCAACAGGAGTGCTGCAAGACAACGTTCTGGCACCACTGGCCAGAATGTCTCAAGCCGCCTTACATCACAGCCCTGAAGGCTAGAGAGGAAACAGGCCACCTCCCTGTCTCCTTTCCAGCAGGGAATAGCACCCATGCTCAGCAAACCACAAGGGAAGTACTTCACCCAGGCGTCTCCTTCCAGGGAAGGATAATATAAGCTTTGTGAGCTTTGCCAACAGCACGCATTTAGGATGCGGAAAGCTCTGAGGCTGATTTGAAATTCATAAAACATTCCTCATTAAAAAAAGAAAATAATTCTGCCTTCCTTCAGGACACACATTAAATCCAGTGTGAAATGGCATGAGTTGATATCACAAACAAGCAAACCGCTCTTACCTGTCACCAGAAACAGAGATCAGGTGTTTGCAGTCATTACTGAATTTCATCCCAGTTACAATCTCTGTGTGGAATAAAGCACAAGAAAGGAAAAAAAAAAAAAAAAAAAAAAGGAAAACCTTCCCTGAATTATTCCAACCGACAGAAGAGATCATTAGCCAAATAGCCTATCTGTGCTCAGTAATTTGAATCCTGATTAAAGCCAACACCATTTAACAACGAATATAGGCTTGACGTGGAAAGGGTATACCACAGCAAAATAAGCAGGAAGACTGAAGTCTCTTTTTGCCTATAATAGAATAGCCCGTGCACGGTAGGAGCTGGGGGTGTATCTAATGAAACTTAATATATGCTGAAAGAACACAGACCACCTTTTAGGCTATTGGAGAAACTGCATAAATACATGGCCTGACAGGCATGTGTGTGCTTGTATTTTACAATGCAAAATGCAGTCTGAAAAAAGTTGAAATTGCAATGAAATAAGCTATTACAACTTCACCCAACTATAACCTACTGCAAAATACCCACTGGGTAAACTCTGGTGGGGAGGAACCTTCAGAAAGCTTTGACTAGTATCAGACCGTACTATATAGTCATAGCAGAAAAAAAATGCATTTCCAGAAGTTTACGTGCCTTACCTGAATGTCCATACATAGTTGCAACACACTCGCCAGAATAGAAATCAAAGATGGAGAGATTCTTGTCAGAACAACTGGTTGCAATATAAAGACCAGAGGGATCTGTTTGCACCTGGTTTAGGAGGCAAGAGAAGTGCAAAGATCTGGTAAGAAAGTGCCTTCAGACTGCAAGAAAGTGGTCCAGGATACCCAAGACAGTCATAGTAGTTAACAGAATAAAAAGCAAGTAGCTCCCACAGGACTCAAACTGAGTACCAGGTTATCCAGCATGCCTCGACAAATCTCCAACGTGACTAAACTACTAAAATTATCTGCAACCCAATCAAAGACTAAAGGCACTTAGATCAAATGCCTTCATGACTCTGAAGGCACCATCACCAAAGGACAGGCTTATACCTCTCTCTCCTACCTCCTTTTTAACCACTGGGGTCTTCCTTTCGTCTATCTTAGGATCAAAATAAAATAACACACACACACCAAAACACACCCTCCAAAAAAAAAAAAGAGAGCTGACAAAGGGAGATATTAAAAGACTCAAATCTCGAAGAGAGAAACTGAAAAAGAACTCAACACTGCTGAGAAATTGTCTTTGATAACAATGCTGTCAAATCTTCAGCATTTGCAACTCCCATTTTTGGGTGGGTTGTTTTTTTGTTGTTTTTTTCATATGTGCCCATTTATGGCTTTATCTTGGATCAAACATAAACCCCCCTCTGATTCCCTTGCTAGGTCTATAGCAGCACTACACAGCAAATACAGCTGCTGTCACTAAATGTCCTGCTTTGTCCTTTGCAGAACTTCAAGGAACTGAGAGTGAAAGTGTCTGGGTTTTGAGGGAGATATGTTATTTAAATAATGATAAATTTATTTGGCTATGTTTATTTTGTTGAAGTGTCTTTTGCTTCCAATGTCACTGAGTTCTACTTGTTAAATTGCAATGTATATTATGATCTCAGAAATCAGAAGATTTAAATCCCAGAGACAACCATAATCCCTTGGTTACATAATTGTCCTAAAAATGAGCAAAGCAACATTAAAAATAATTGAGACTCCCCACTTGAACCACACATGAAAAAAAACCAAAACCATAAAACATATTAAAAACGAAAAATCCAGCTCACAGCAACATTTCATGGTTTGTGGTCTGGGAAAGATATAATCAAGCACCCAAGCTTACCAGTAATAAAGTGTACCATTTTCATTATTTTGACTTATAAAAAACTTTGTAGGAATTATGATGGCCAAAGAGAAAGAGAACTTACCTTTCTCTGTAAAACAGAAGAGGTGACACTGAACAAAGCTGTCTGCTTTCCTCTCTCTTTTTGCCCAGTTATTTACACCCATCAGTAACAGACTAGATTAAACTATTTCAGTTGGAAGGGACCTAAAACGATCATCTAGCCCAAGGGCCTGACCGGTTCAGGGCTGACCAGGTTGAAGCACGTTATTAAGGGCATTGTCCAAATGCCTCCTAAACGCTGACAGGCTTGGGGCATCGTCCGCCTCTCCAGGAGGCCCGTTCCAGGGCCTGACCACCCTCTCGGTAAAGAAGTGCTTCCTCATGGCCAGTCTAAACCTCCCCTGGCGCAGCTTTGATCCCTCCCCAGGCATCCTGTCCCTGGGTACCAGGGAGAGGAGCTCAGCACCTCCCTCTCCACGTCCCCTCCCCAGGAAGCTGCAGAGAGCAGTGGGGTCGTCCCTCAGCCTCCTTCTCTCCAAACCAGACAAGCCCAGAGTGCGCAGCCGCTCCTCACAGGACGTGCCTTCCAGCCCTTAATAATAATACTGCCAGCCTGTGCAGCTGAACAGAAATATTTGGTTTAAAAAGTAGAAAAATTATCAGTGAAAACAAATACAATGAAGAAGCTTGTCTGGCAACTTGAGAGATATTTTGGTTGTGTCAATTGGTCTTCCCCCTTTAAAGACAAGAATGCATTTCTTCCACATCCCAACGTGCTGGCATCACTCTTAATGCTGAATCTTAAAGACACCTGGTTCACCAGGGCGAGCCCGGACCGCGGCAGAAGCAGGCATGCTCCCCTCCCCCAGGGCCAGGATGCCCTCAGCAGGTGTGAAACATGAACAGAACCTCCCTGAGCAGTACCAGGCTTGGCCAGCACTCCAACACCCAAAGAGTACAGGCTCTTCAGGGCAGAAGCTACTTAATTTCATCAACTCAAACAGTTTCACATGTATTTGCCCCCTGAAAATCACAGATTTCTCAAACACTGATCAACAGGCAACTCCACCTTAAAGACTGTAACAAAAACAGTCAAAAAAGCCACAATGAGCTCTCTGGAGCAGAAAGGAAAGTGAATGGACTACATCCTCTCCTGACTGATACTGTTTCAGTTCTACTAGCTTTTATAGCATGGGCCTGTGCCTCACTTCAGAAACAGGACAGGGAGGGAAGTTATGTGTCAGCTTCAGCATTGACTTTTTTCCTGTTTTAGCATGACGGAACCAAATACCTTATCAGCCCTGAAGGATGGAGGGAGGAGGAAGCAGCAGCAGGATAAGGGACAAGTACCGAGAGCAAGAGGGGAAAAAAATAAAATAATAAAAAAAAGTTATATATTCAGATTTGTATTTCATTTTCTTAGCCCTGAGCTGCATTCAGAAGAGCTGGGGAAACAGGGAAACACAGGGAAACACAGGGAAACACAGGGAAACACAGGGAAACACAGGGAAACACAGGGAAACACAGGGAAACACAGGGAAACACAGGGAAACACAGGGAAACACAGGGAAACACAGGGAAACACAGGGAAACACAGGGAAACACAGGGAAACACAGGGAAACACGCTACCTTGATGAGAGTGCCATCTTCACCTTGGGATCCCTTGTAAAGCTTCTTCTGCTTCCCACTGCTGATGTTGAAAACCCTGAGGGGTACAACATAGGACAACATTGTTCATTTTGCCCAGGTACTGCTCTGTGTCTCATCACCAGGATCCCTTCCTCTTTCTGTCCCTCATTCCACGTGAGACACGGGGACGTGGCCAAGCCACAGGAAGTGGAGAAACGATCTCTATGAACTATAACCACCGACCATTTGCATGGTTCAAGAAACAACCCTGACAGTAACGTAGAAGCCCAAGACTGGATGACATGGTATCAAGCAGATTAACTGAATTACAATTGAGGCTTAATTCTCAAGCTGATAATTGAAAACAAGTATAGCATCACGGCACCAAAGGAGAGATCAAATGGGAAGGAGAAAATCTTGCCATGCCTTGTAATGCCTAACAGTTATGTAGTGGGCACGGCTCTTAATATGCTTCAGTCAAGTCCTCCCTGCTACAAAAATACCTGTGACTCCTTCATACTGAAGGAAAGGGTTAAGAGAGCGAAACCTTTTATTTACAGTAAAATACAAAACCAAATCACATTCAGCAGTGGTATTTACGTAGGACCAAAACTCTCACCCAGATATAACAGGAGACGACACACAACTACAGAGAGTCTCCTTTGCTCTGAAGGTAGAAGTAGACAGATTCAAGAAATGGATAGAAAGGAAGCAGAGAATGGATTCCACTTGTCCAAAGACAGTCACAACTAGCTCCATTTTAAGCTCCTACAGGACCTCACAGCTTCTCACTGGACGTATCTTTGAAAGCAAAAATTACCACAGCACAGCAGTTCTTGCCCCACACATCAATGAGGTGCCAAGGCAGGCACACTTGCTCTCCCAACAGAAAGGCTGAGCTCTGCAGAGCCACCCAGAGAGAAGCCCAGAGTCCCATGGGCACTTGAATGCATCCACAGCCTTTTATCAGCGAAGGGAAAGGCAGAGTTCAACCTCACAGCGTGAGGTGTGGCCTCAGATCTGTCTGAAAATGCTGTGTCAAAGAACTTAGAGGAACAATGATGGGGATGGGGCTGCCTTAGCCAACTCATTTATAACTGTAAAAATAATTTTAAGGCAAGAAGTAAACTAACCTGATGTTACGATCCTGGCATCCAATGGCTGCGTACTTCCAGCTGGGGTCTACATCCATGTCATACAGAGTGGTCTTCCTAACGATGTGATGTGTTCGGGTAAACTGAACCCCTTCTCCTGTCTAAGCATGTGGGTAAAGACTGTGTCAAAATCAAGTAGTTGACCCATTATCAAACACTTCTAAACACGGACGAGTCTTCTCACACAGGCAGCACAAACCAGCCCTTCCCACTAACCAGGTCTGCTGGGAGCCCCTGGGACTGGAGGCACAATGAATTCCTCCCTCCAGCCCACAGTCTTACACGACTCCTCACAACAGCCCCGGCAGCAAAAGCAAAGCAGATATCTTAACGGTTCTCTGCTTTGCATCTAGCTGCAAGAGGTCAGGATGGGAGCAACTGGTTCTCTGAATGTAATCTCTTGCATTGAGTCAGTGGGAGACACTGAGGCTGAAACAGCAACAAGCTCAGACAAAACTGCTATCACTCTTTAAAGTGCTTCCTTTGTGGAGAGATTATTTTTTAAAAAGCACACAAAAAAGCTTTAATAAGGTTACCTTCTGCGCAGTACGGAAGTAGATGCTCTTGTCTGCCCCACAGCTTATCATTCGCACTTTCCCATCATTGGCTGGAACAAAAAAAAAGCAGGAGCCGATCAGAAGATAAACACAGACGCAAGGTGCAGGAAAAGTTTCATTTATACCACTGCTCATTTATTCCAGTCCTGATTAGCTAAGACTGACTCTTGCCTAAGCAGCAGGGTGCTGCAGTGAAACACCAGCCCCTTCTCTGGGACAGCATTTGTTCATGCTCCGAGTGCACAAGGCATTAGTGGAGAGGCTTTACAACAACAGATTAGGATGTAACTCTGTCTTCTCCCTCAACAGCATGCTCATGTGCTTATTCCCTACGTGCCACAGCACTCTGCAGCAGTGTGACAAGTTCACACTCTGTATGAGCTGTAAACGGGCAATAGGCACTTTCCAGTCCTCAGTCACATGTTTCTCGCTGCCCTTCCTTACTGCAGGGTCGAGCTTCCCCTCTCTCTCCCCTTAGCGTTCTTTTGTACCCAACACGCTCCTTCAGCAAAGCAACACCTGATACAGCCCCACATAATGAAAAGGGATCCAGCACCCCCTGAGCCCAGTTGAACAGCACCCACTTCGAGCACAACCACGCTTCGCTCCCAGAGCGGCGCGAAGGCTTTGCTGGCGGGCCCCGAGTGCAGCTCCCTCCTAGGAGCTGGGCTGGCGGCGTTCCAGGCCAGGTCACCAACAGAGACACCTGCCAAGAGGAACTTTTGCTGGCCTTGGAGCTCCTTGAGAAGATAACTTGAAAAAGCCTCACAGTGGCTTCATGAAGCTGCAGCCAGGTCTTGTCACTTGGGAGCTACTTTCAAGCTGAGGTTCTCACCCTTGAAGACCAACTTGAGCTACAGCACAGCAGCGCTGCAGCCACACCTGTGCCTGGCCACGTATCCCGCTGATCCAAATCCTGACCTTGACCCATGGACTCAGGTTCCCAACTTGAACTTGAACCTGCCTCGCTGCCACGGGCTTGCCTGGCAGGCACCAAACTGTGGCTGACGCTGCTCGCTGTCTCCAGACTGATCCTGACCTTGACTTGCTGACCTGCCTTAGCGCTGTGGGTTTGGCTGGTGATCAGGACTACCGGCTGGGTCTAGTTACTGTCACCGGCCTTGATCTGTTCCACCGCATTCACACACTGCGGGACTTCCCCATCACCAGTGATGCCACTACCTCTTTCTGCCCTCCTGCCACCCGCAGCTACTGGCTCCCCCTGCAGAGCGGCCAACTCCTGTTGCTCTCCAACAACAGCGCAACACACTGCGCTGACGTCTGACCACCAGCAGTGACCGAGGGCCGGGGATGCAATGTGCTCCGTTACGTGAATGCAAAGTCTTACGCCAGTTTGCAATGACAAATTTATTTGTGACTAGTTAATCCCAAAACATTTTTTATGGGTTTGGGGACTTGTTTTGGAGGATGACTGTTCCACAGTTCTCCCCACCAAGAACAGCGTATAGCCATCTGACATCAGCTAAAGGGACTAAATCATTACAGAAAACAGCTTCCCAAAGACATGTTGAGGGCTTCAATCAGGAGAGGTTTTCTGAGTGGGGAAGAAGGAAAGGAGAAAAAAGCAAAAGGGAAAAGGTGGTGAGTATCGCCAAATACCACCTTCTGTTAAGACTGCAGCTACAGAAGATGACAAAAAAGCAGCTGCAGCTTCAGCCTGGCGTATCCCGGCATTTAAGCAGTTAAAATTACTTGACAGGCACAGTGGGGAAAGAGCAGTGCTCAAATCCAGCTTTGGAGGGAGGCCATGATTCTCTACCTGCAAACTTCACAGCAGTGATAGAAGAAGAATGTTCATCCAGGGTCTGCTGCAGGCTGTAGTCCTTTCCAGCATCCAGGACATGAATCAATCTATCCCGACTGGCTGAGGCTAAGAGCTTTAAGCCTGGCAGGAAGTTAAAAAGAGTGCAAGACCATTACTAAAAAGTCATCTGCTCTTCAGTCACTATTTTAAAACAGATTCTCAAGTCATCCCAGGGACAAAAACATTATACTGCAGCTGACTACATGAATGGACACAAAGGAACACCCCTGGATTTCGCACTATAATAACAGAAGTAGTTTCAATCTCAACCTATAATATTCCAAGGAAAAGTATGAGAAAGACGCCTTTTTTGAAGGCTGGCTCTACTGGTCCAATGCTACAAGCCTGCTCTGAAATGCCGGAGCAGCTCACCACAAAGTATTGACATACAAAGGCTGGACATTCCGACTTGTTCAACACTACATTCATACGCAAAAGGGAAGAAGCTCCACTGCATTCACCTGTGTCAGGTTTGGAGTACTCCAGACATAGGATCTCAGAGTCATGGGCTTCCACCTTCAGCATTTCCCTCAGAGACTGCAATTCATATATCCTAAGACACAACACTGATTTCAGTACGTTTATTAAAATTAGCAAGACCTGGTTTTGATTCTCACGCCTGCCCAGCCCGCAGTCTGCACCAGAAGCTCTATGGGATTACCTGAGAGTGCCTATCCTGTCCCCTGAGGCCAGGTGCTCCCCGCTGGGACTGACACAGACAGTGCGTATTCCCACCTTTGTATCCATCACTTGTGCATCAGCTTTGTCTGCGCTTCCTGCTGAGTTGTAATCAGTGTCCAGAAGTACCTGAGTGTTGTCATCTACATAGATGATTTTCATCAAGTCCTGGGAATACAATACACGCACAAATACTAACCAGCTACAAAATATTGAAGTGAGCATCTGCCTTAGAAACTGGGCTCCTGGCCAACACATACACTTCACTGGCAGTAATGCTGTAATTGATGGGATCTTTTAGCTAGGATCAAGCACTCAGCCCCTTCATACTGTAGGATGAAAGTTTCACAACTGTGTCTCATGATCATCCTTTGCAAAAGATTTCCCTTCAAGCTAGACACTAACAGCATCTCCCGCACAACAGACAAGCTCTGGTACTAGCGATTACAAAGTAGTAGGGGACACAGCAGGGATCAGATACACTTCGAGGGATCATCCAAGTCAGCCCATGCCTCTCAAGCAGGGGCAGAAAAAGCAGGAGGCTTTTTTCCACGTAGCAGATTGCTGAGAAGGGGCAGGTCAGGGCTGCTGTGCCCATGGATCTTCCAACGCAACTGAGAATGGAAGAAAACTTCTCTAAGGAATCACCGTTCAGTGTACACTCTTACATACATGAAGAGAGTGTAAGAAGTTCTCATTCAGTTCTCCCAAACCTCTGCCTCATTTAATACACTTTTTCCAAACAAAACTTAAAGTGCTTACACATTACAGAGATGGAGAAAGAGCAACAGCTTTCCTGGACAGTATGAACCATTTTGGAAGACACTAAGCTTGGCAAATCCTTGGGCCGTTTATGGAAAAAGCAGTAGTTCCCAGGACCATTTCAGACAAACTGTCTTTCCACCTGATACTCCTTTCATATTTCTTCAGGTTCATACCAGACTTGTGCTCTGTTTACAGAGAAGCTTGTGTTGACTTAAGGGATCCAAAGAAGTTTGGGCCTTAACTTGGGAATACCTGTGCATGAGGAAGAGCAGGGGCAAGGAGGTGATCAAAACCGAGGATCTTACATTGCTGAGGATGTTGCGGTGCAGGGCTGTGCCATGAATGTTGGAGCTTTCAGTGTTCCACAGACGAATGGTGTTGTCAGAGGAGCAGGTGATGAAGGAACCAGGGGGAAGGCATGACTGATTGTTGTCCTTCACCTCCGGATACATCTAAGGGCAGGTAAAATCAACCCCTGAGTAAGGCTGCCTGGCACCTGGCTTCCTAGACACTGCTAGCAAGTTTCAAAACAGAATGAGATAAAAGGACTGTCCTCTCTGTTGTGTAAAGGCAGGAGCCAGCCCATTCTCCTAATGAAAACCTGTTTGCAGACCAGAGCTTCATATCCACTTCAAACAAATGCTCACTGTGCTTCCCTGAATGCATAACATCCCCTTAAGTAGTGCGCAACAAGTCAGCACCCTTTGTTTCTAATAGTTCAAAGAGCACCTCAAAGACCACGCAACAACGTTGCACTGTTTTCAACTTTCATCTCTACTGTTGATATATAATCCAGAAGAAAAGGGTGATGTGTAATTAACAAATAATTACAAGAAGAGTCCTCAACCTCTTCCCACTTTCTTTCCACTTCCCCCTTTCCTGACCACTGTTGGACATATTTCAACTTATTAACAATTACACTGTTTCCTATACAACCTTTGCATCCCTCTGAGGGAAAGTCAACTAGTCAGACTGGAAGACGACAGCCATTTGAGAGGCTAACTCCAGATGTCCTAGTAAACAGGTTAAGAAGGATCCAAGTTGAAATCTTACCACTTGTTTTATTCATCTGACTGTGGAGCACTTGCTCACCACAGACCTAAAGCAATCTTTTTGGAGCCCCTACATTCAGCTTTGCCCAGTTCTGCTCCTCTTCCCACCTCTCACCCTTTAATGGTGAGACATTTTGATCCCAGTAACACACTGCATCTAACACATTTGGTCAGCCACTCCAAGTGCAGCCAGAGAACTGTTCCCAGCTCCAACCCAAGCCCCGCAGCAACCACACTAACCACAGGAGGAAGCCTGAGTCAATTCTTTCTCTCTGCAGTAAGTGTTTGCATTCAAGTTTGGCAGCTCTTCGGATGACTTCCTCAGCTGCAACTCACAATCCAACGCTTGTCTGCAGACAACATACCTCAATGTTCCACACGCAGGAAGAGTGGTACAAAGCGGAGTACACCTTGCCTACTTTCTTCGGGTCTTTGACATCCCACACATACAGGCTGTGGTCATTGTATACACAGGAAAGCCACTGGTTGGTGGCATCAAACGTCAAGGCAATCGTGTCTGGATACTTTGCATCAGCCACACCAGAGAAAAGACGACTGCACAAAGAGAGAACAACAGCCCAGTTAACTTGTGCTCTCCCGGGGTCAGAGCAAGGAGGTAAAGCATGAGAGCTCAGATTCCCTACAGGGCACTAGCACTGTGGCATGTATCAGTAGAGAGAGTCACTGGCTGGGAAGACTCATCTCTTGAACAACCAGAGTCCCAAAAGAAGCCTGAAAGTCCCGTGGCAAACATCATTCTCTTTGCTATCCAGCTCAAGGGTTCACCACAGGCAGGTGGCAGGCTTTCCCTGAAGAACAACCAGATGGGACACTTGATCATCCCTGGAGATCATCACCATTTACCCCTGCATAACCAGGTGGCAAAACCCAAGTCAATCTCAAAACAAAGGGGAGCGGGAGGACCATCTTTTGGTGGGTACTGTATTTCGTTTACCGATTGCAGGAAGGGCAGTCCTGCAGCACCAGCACAAGGGACAAAGGAACAATCCATTTCAGCGGCCACTTCTCTGGCATGACCCCCTTCCACCCCTGCCCCACACAGGCCAGCTTGATGCTGCTCCCAAGATGGGCAACTGCGGATGGGCACAGTCCTTGCTAGACAGGCAAGCTCTCCGATGCAAACTTAAAAGCAGAGGAATTCTGCAGAACAAGGAAACACCTCTTTCCCCAGGTCAGACCATGATCACGCCATGCAAACCCTGTATCTCCTCTCCAGGGAAGAAGTAAGTCTCTGTTAAGTCCTCCTGCCATGCATGTAAAGGAGCTGCTCTCTTGACCTGAGGCGAACACAGTTATGCCACAATGTTGTAATGATATCGAGTAAGGTAATTATAGCTAGAACACCAGGGTGCTGAAAGCAGGTAATTTAGAAGGACTGATGGAGGTGCAGGGGTAAGGGCCAAAGCGGACATAGCACACCAGACAGTGGGAGCCCTGCTTCTGCAAGTGCAAAGCTTTGAGGGCTAGAAGAATGCAGGCCAGGTCCTATCAAAAAATCAAGTCGTCATTGATATAGTTGTAGGCAGTTCACTGCAGGCAAGTGGCATCCCACAGAGAGCTTCTGGCATGCATGGGAGTATGAGTCGCCCTGTATTCTCAAGCTTCTTTGGAAGCAATTGAAAAAAAAAAATTGTTAAGATTGTAATCAGCACTAGAAATGCATGTTTAAGAATCACATGAATATTTCTGCTTGACTGATGCGTGACAGCAGCAGGGAGTATTTTTAAGGGGTCCATACACAAAACTGCTTGACTTCAGCACTACCAGAAACCAGTAATGTTTTAAATCAAGAGAGTTCCTCTTCCAGCTCCCCTCTTCTGGAGAAGAACTACACAGTGCACTGTTTGAACCTTTACCTCAAATTCCCAAGAAAAGTTTAGAGAAAACCTGTTGAGATACAAGGGGAAAAGAAAGACAAACAACCAAACCCCCAAAGGAGTATGTATCTGTAGATGTGGGCGCTCCATATATGCAGTGGAATGATGGCTGATGGATTCACACACCTTTGGATTTCTTTCCCCACTAGTGACAGAAGTGAAAGAGAGCAACGGAAGACGACTGGGAAAGGCTCCAATCAGGACTGGCAAACAGCCACACAGGAAGGGCTCTCGCTAGCATAAGCCTCCACAAGCTGGCAGATAGGACTGTACAGAAATCACATCACCCACCTCAGGTGGTGAGAAATAGAGGGCCAAGGCAGAAGATACTGAAACAAGGTAGGAAAACAAGACAAGAAGGCACAAGATTGAGGGAGAGGAAAAACTACAGACAATAGCAGATTTAGGTCTGTAAAAGATGGCAAGGGAGACTTTGAAGAAATGCCCTGTGGGAGCCTGGGCATCTCTTAGCAACGTCATTATAGTGGTACGGAGAAGAGTCTTCAACCCTTACCAGTGATAAGCAAAGGATGTGCCAGGGTACAGGGATGACTGAAGTGTGCCACAGCATCCTGTGCCCTCTGCCCGTTTGCTCGTAGCAACTAATGACAAAAGCCCCCAGACCTGAGCAAGCCCAGGGAGACGAGGGGCGAGACGTGCTGTGCAGCGCAGCCACCAGCTCTGGGCTGTAGCCCAGCTGCGCAAGGCAAGGCTGCGGCCACGCAGCTCTGCAACAGGCTGCCAGTGTAAATCCATGGGAAGAGCACACTCCAGATGACAAAGGTCCAAGGATGAGTTCTAAACCCCACAAGCCTGCCTTGCTCCCTTCCACCCTCTCCACGGTACCTGGCCTCGGTGACACTCGCGATGTCTGTCCCCAGGAAGTGCGGCTTTGGCAGCGTGGTGACAAAGTGAAGGTTCAGAGGGTTAAAAATCCGCACGGTGCCGTCAGCACAGCCACAGAAGACGTAGTCCTGATTCACAGAGATGCAGTTTGCCACAGTGGTCTGAGGAGGACACAGCAGACAAGGCAGCAAATAAGCAATGCGCTCTCGCTTCAAAGGTCACCGGACACACAACAGGGAGAACAGCAAACTGACAGACAAAGGAGTCATGATCAGAAGAGCTGAAGTGAAGTCGAGCCCTGGGAGTAAGAAAAAGCTTAAAAATCCATTTTTCCTTTCCGAGGAACTTCCCAGCCAAGGTCCACTGCAGATTCCAAGTGGTTAAGGAAAAAGCCCACCTCCTCTGCCACCCACTGTGGTAGGACGTCAGCAGAGCTACATATTTGCTCCAGCTGAGCCTTACTCAAAGATGCAAAAATGGTTTTTTGTTCCTCTGTGACATTCAACACCACTGGCAGGCAAGCAGCACCTCACCCTCCACTAGCATGCCAATACATTACCTCTCACAAGGCGATAAGGAAAAAAAATAAATGGATTTTCTTCCCCTCCCATTGGGATCTGTACAAATGGCAGAAAATGGTACAAAATGGAGTGTGGTGATAAGGAGACGAGTTCAATGCAAAACTTTTTTCCAACTTACTGTGAAGCTGTCTGTATTCTGAGCGAGAGTAAAAGGCAGATATTAGGGATGAAAGGAAAGGAAAGAAAAGAAGAGGCATTTCACTTGAGTGAAAGCATGGAAAGATTTTTTTACCTTGATTTTAATACGCTGAATCCTTTCAAGTGGGCACCTTACATTCAATTGAAAGGAAAATAAGCATGATCAAATTCCAACTATGGGCCAAGCTGGTGGTTTAGAATAGCCAAAGCAGCCTTGGGAACCTGTGTTTGAGATGCATAAGCCAAATACGACACTGCAGAGTGGGCAGAAATCAGAATCCTTCTAAAACCCCTATTTGTCCAGGCTAATCCAGGAGGGACAACGCGGGGGTGGCCAAAGCTGCATGAGGACATTGCTTTGCCAGAAGAGCAGTAGCTGTAACAGTGAGGCTTGAGAATCAAAGAGCCTCAGCGATTAATACAACCCCTCTGCCAAGAAGCAATGCTATTTTTACCTGTCCTTCCAGGTTAAATCACAGAGTGGCAGAGGCCCAATGATTTTCACTGCTGGCGTCCAGCTTGCGCTCCAAAACCCTTATTATTTGTTGCTCCTGCTCTGCTTCAACAGGCACAAATACTGCAGGACAGGAGAACGTAACACTCACCCTCAGCTCCACCCACTTGTCTAGCAGCCTTTTTTCGTTGAATTCACAGAGCAGGCCTGAGGATGTGATACAGAAGGTGCTGTCAGCTTTTTTGCCCCTTCCACAAGCCACGTCCGCAAAGAAGTTGTTCCTCAGTTCTCCAAGCAATCCCGAGCGACCTAGCAAGGGGACTGTGGCATTGACCTACCAACAAAAAACAGTTTGTTAGAGCAAGGCACTCCAGGCAGACAGACATTTTTTAGGACATCAAGCCTTGAGTGCTGAAGCACCTCAAAGAAAGAGAACTGCAAACAGCCTACAAGGAGAGGCAGGGACATGTTTTACTTGCTGCAGACCCACTGGCTGCATGGTGTACTGGGACCATCAGTATTAGCACGTGAGTAGAACAGAACACTATCAGTGCCACCGAAACTGTGCATCCAAACGTATGACCCAGAGAGAGCAGATCGATCACTGGAAGAACAACCTTTCCATGACCAATCTGTGACTTATACCAAGCGCCAAAGCAGGGTCCAAGCACGAAGTAGGAACACCTGCTCACAAGCCCACATTAAAATTATCATATGTGGATCCTGTCCCCTGGAGAAGAACAGAACAGCTGAAAAGTTTAAAAATGTCAGTTGACACTTCAAAGTAACACTGACGACCTTTTGAGATGCTCATACCAGCATCAAACAGCTCTCCCACCTCTGCGCTCCAAGGAGTTCAGCGACTGCAGCTCTTTTCTAGCTTTTTTTGATCCTTCAGTACATGTGACTACTAAAGAAGCAGCATGCTGCTATACAGCCCCAGGAGCCATGCCCCTACCTTAGTGCAGGGTAAGACAAGCTTTTGGTGCCGTTTGGTGCTACCAGCCCCTGAGACTGAGACCCAAGAGCCTGGGGTGGAGGGCTAAACTTGGACCCCAGCAAAATCAAAGTGTTCCCACTTCCCACAGCTCACTGGGGCAAAATCCACCCTGCTGCAAGATGGAAATATCTGCCCACAGCTTGGCCTTGATGCACCTTCTCTCACCTTGGAGGTTTTGCTGTCATCCAGGTACCAGAACTTGACGTGTCGATTTCCAGCAGTGACAAAGTAACTGCAGTCCTCCGAGAATGACACAGCTGTCACTTTACTTGAGACTTTGTTGGCTGCCACTACAATGTTTTTCTGGAAACATAATTGTTTAGATAGCTTAATTTCTTTGTTCAGAAGCAAAGGAAACTTATTTCAATTGCAGGCATATATCCAGTACAAGCACCGCAGCAGGGAAAAGACGAGGCTCAAACTATTTTTCGTTCACCCCTGAATGCAACCTCCCCAGCATCAGCTGGGAGCACTGATCTGGCAGACAGTACAAGTCACATTTACATTCAACTCCACTTCCACATTGACTGGGATCGAGAGCAAACCAGCAGGCACTAGCGCCTGCAGGAACTTGCTGTCTGAGCCATGACAAACACATTGGTTTCACAGTCACCAGGAGCTCAGAGCAAAGCCATTTCCATTTCTAAACAGCAAAAGCAGATGTAAGCCAGCATGAGGAAGAGCTCTCCCAGCCTCCCTGCAGCAGTAAGGGCAAGGCACTCAAGATAGGGAACAGGTATTTTCCACAGGGAAAACGGTACCAGTTCCTCCATAAATTCTCTCTTCTTTTTAAAGACATGGGGCTTTACTGAAAGACTCAAAACAGAAAAAGACCATGCCTGTATTGGAAGGGACAAAGCCAAATCTGCTACGCCTCAAATGTACAACTCAAAACATCAAAGAGTTTGGGAAAGGAAGAAGAACACGGGAGGGACCAAAATCAAGAACAGATGCTGCCGAGGTAGAACAGTCAGATGGCAGGAGCTCCCTGTCCACAACACCAACGCTCAGTTTTCCTCCCCCTGCCTTTCCCCAGGGATCGGTAGAAGTGAGAGTAAGTTTTCCCCTCAGCCTGCTGGGGGGTTTCAACCACGTAGCACACAATCGACAGCAGTGTGCCGCTTTTTATTCTCGCTCTTTTCTTTTACCCTTCCTTCTAGGGACTCGGCTGCTCCCGGTCTTCCCAATGCAATGCCCTCAGCACACAAACCAAGGGCCCACCGGGCTGTGTGCTGACAGAACTGAAGAAACCAGCAACAGAGGAGTCTAGGCTGCTGCACCATGACCATGGAGCACCCCCAATCCAGACTGGGGGAAAAGCAAGGGGGCCAGACATTAACATAACTTCTTTCAAGACAGCACACACAGAAAGGCTTAGGACCCTTGCAGACCTCCACATCTGGATCATTGCTGTGGCCTTTCTTTAGGGAAGCAAGGAGACCCTACAGACAACAGGGGTTTTCTTTTCCATCACAACCAAATGACTGCGTAAGTCTCCCAGCCAGGAAAAACAGGGAAATCAAAGCAGCGGACAGAAGAAGGGTTGTGGTTAGAAGTACAGGAAAGTCCTTCAGGAGGTCTGTGTTCACATCTTGGTCTCTTATTCTTCTTTGGCTTTGGTCAGGTAAAGCCCCTCTAGTTTTGGTGCCCAGCCTGCAAAATAAAGTCTAGCTGGACCCCCTGATAGTCACAGCCTGGAGCGTATGCTTAAAGTGCGTGTTCTTCAGCGCAGAAGGGTGCGATAGCCCTCACCTCACAAGCTCTCATGGACGTAACTATAAACAGGATCACAGTGAACAGAAAAACCTGCATAAGCAAGGGAAAACAAAGCTACTAGTACTGTCCCACAGACGCCATGCATTACGACCACCTCCAAGTTACTACTTTCGTTTGCATCACTAGAAAGAACCACAGGCTGAGCACTCAGTTTCCAACATGGACATACACACGTATTATGACTACACAGTTCAGCTAGATGAAAAAATAGCAAGGTCAAGCTTCAGCTCATGCAGGAGAGAACCAACAGTGAGATCTTAACTTACAGCACCGGAAACATGATGAAGAGAGTAACATACTAAATGAGCACAGACTTAGAAGCTGCAAGAAAAGAGAAGGCGCCGGGGAGACCTTACAGCAGCCTTCCAGTACTTAAAGCGGGTCTACAGGAAGGATGGGGAGGGACTCTTATCAGGGAGTGTAGTGACAGGACAAGTGACAATGGTTTTAAACTGAAAGAGAGCAGATTTAGATCAGATAGGAGGAAGAAACTCTTCCCTGTGAGGGCGGCGAGGCACTGGCACGGCTGCCCAGAGCAGCTGTGGGTGCCCCGTCCCTGGCAGTGTCCCAGGCCGGGCTGGATGGGGCTGGGGACAACCCGGGCTGGTGGCAGGTGACCCTGCCTGTGGCAGGGGGTGGCAGCTAGGTGATTTTTAAGGTCCCTTCCAACTCAAACCACTCTATGATCCCATGAGATTTCACAGATGGACTTAAGGTTTTTTTAAGCCGCATCTCTTTTAGAGAGGGTTACAGCACCTGAAGAGGTAGCAGGGGCTGAATAAGTGCTTAGTATTTATTGATGCGGAAGACTCCAAGCCTGCTGACAATGAATTTTTCCTTTCTTATATACAAAGAGCACACACTTAAATGTTTTCTAGAGGATATGACACGGGCTTTGTTTCCACAGAGTGCTGCCCCAACACAGTGGCAGACAGTGTGACCTCCACTGGTTTTCACACACTGTGATTTCTCAATGTTCCCCTTCTCAGTCATCACGGATGGGATCCAAGTACCACAACCCCTGGCACAACAAAAACAAAACAAGCCAAGAGCATCCACTAAACCACAAAAGAAATCCCTGGCTGATGAGAGCTTCCTTCCTCAACCACCTCATAAATTAGTTTTTAATAAGCTTCTGAAGGAGCATAAGGCTTTGACAAGGTTTCATGGTCCAGGCTTCTCTGGCTGGACAGCAAGATGTCACATGTCCCCAAGTATAAAGAACATCCCTTCACTGAAGTGACTCAGATCTTCCCTAAGGGACCATAGCTCCCTCCATGTCCAAACTTGTCTGTGTCTATGAATGTCAAAAAACAAACAACAGAATTTTTAAAAAAGCAGAAAGCAAGATGAAGTAGTTTGCAGTCAGACTATCTGCTTTTTTAAATTTAGTAGCACCTCAGGGTTCACCCTACCTCCAGGAGCACTTACCTTCCATGCCCACACATTGACAATCATGTCGTGCTGGTAGCCCACCGAAACAATGTACTTGGAGCTGGGGGAGAAGGCCACGCAGGCCACGCCGTACTTGTGCTCCTGCAGCTCAGCCACCTGGGTTCGCTCAGCCACATCCCAGACACGAACTGCTGGCATGTGCCCGCTCTGGGGGGGGAGAGGAGACAGAGAACAGGAAATGTAACCCCCGAGGTCAGTTCTGACACAGCCGAGCACGTAAAGGGGCGGGGGGCCTTGGAAAAAGATGTCCAGGTGGCGCATTTGCAGTGGGTTTAGAGGTTCCTTCGATTCTTTGAAGCTCAGGTTGAGACTGACAACCTAAGGAGCATATGCATTTCAGCAGGTGCCTGGAAGAATTAATACCATCTCTCCTGCTTTAATCCTTTTCTTACACTACTCACAAAACAGCCAGAGACTACAACAATACTTTTGATGCACATCCCTGATCTTTGCAATAGAAACTCTCAGCTCACAAAGGACTATGATAAGACAATACAGATAATAGATCACATCTTGGCGAACTAGAAGGCCCTCACATCCTCTGCTCCTAACACAACGTGGACATCCGAGATCTCAGGCCAGGTCATGCCACGCAAAAACATGACCTGACTGTTGCCATAACTATCACACACCAGTGGAGGGAGGCCTCTGGGAGGCTAGCAGCATCACTTCTGTCACAAAGGGAACACACCGATGCTGCCTGAAAGACTATGGGCAGCATCAGAGAAGATGGTGCCGAGGGAACAGAGCCTCTGGTTTTATGCTTGTTCTCCAGAGAAACAGAAGGCCACAGACCTCAGAAATGCCAATTCAGCAGCGCCTTTTGCCAGACGATTCTATTCTTTTGTTTTATTGGTTTTTATTAAACCAAAATAAAACCAGGTGCACAAGATGAGCTGAAATGCTGGCCAAAAATGTGCCTGATGGGCAAATCCTACTCAAGAGCCTGCTCATGATTTCTCATTGAAGTCTGTCAAAACAGTAGCTTGCAAGATAACATATCCATGGCAACATGGCAAAACGGTACCCTTTCTGATCAGCTTTAAGCATGTCATTTGATTGTGTGGGAGACACAAGTCTGATCACGAGGAGAAGTTCAAAGCTTTAAAAATTCAGAACTGTAACAGTTTTAATTGCCTTGCTCAAAAGCTTTGCCAGGTAACTGCTTGTGGCCTGGAAAAATGCCGTGGTCAGATTTTACCGCAGTTGGTGCAGTCCTCCCTCCTGCAAGGCAGAGCTCAGGTCTCAAGGTGGCTGGCAAGATGTTACAATGAGCTATATCAGCTGCTCTTCAAAGCAATTGCTGTACTTAAACACATACATACATATGTGTGTATATACATATATATAGGTATTTCCCAGCATCCTAGCATACACCCCAAGACTGTAACAAACTGAATTTTTATTTCCTCATTTAAGAAATGCTTACCAGAAGTGAGCTCTGCGCAATCCCCATGGATGAGGAATCTATGCCTCCATGGGGATAAAGAACAGGAGAAAAAAAAATATATTCTTCTGGATTTGAAATGCATAAGAGACATTTATTATGTATAGCGTCCAAGGACTAACCTCCATGCTCTCCTTCCGGAAAAGCCAGCCATGCAGAAAACTCAGGTGTAACTACACAGAATTAGCAGAAGACTGCTAAAAGTGAGCTTGACAAAAACTAACAGAGCATTTCCCTATGGGACAGAGGTTGCACTAAAATAAGACTGTTGACACCAGCAGGGGACACTACTACACTATGTAATAACTCAAATCTCAGACACGTGGGAGGATACCCAAAAAAGAAATGGTTTTACAACAGGGCAAGAGGAGACACGTTTTGCAACAAGGCAAAAAAAAGCCCCTTTCAAGTATAACTGGAAAGGCTTTTTTAAAAAAAAAAAAAAAAACAAACACACACCCGAATTTGCCATTTATCCCAATTAAGTTTCAAACAGAAAAATCTGAGTTGTTAGTACGAAAAATACCCACCTCATTTTTTGCCACATTTCCTACCTCACATGAAAAGAATAGAGTACTAGAGATTTTAAAAAACATAAATTAATAAAAGAAGGCATCAGAACTGAACAACAGGAAAAAATAATAATAATTATATATTATGATTTTAATATAAAAGGGAATTTATTACATTAAGGCTTCCAGAGTGTAAAGAGGCATTAAAACAAATTACAGCTAAAACCCCTCATGGTTTCCCTAGAAAGTTAATAACAACAACAATCCTGACGCTCTAATGGAAAATTTGAGCTGATTTTTCCCATGTCAAGGTAGCCTCCACCCCAGAACACTGTTGTTTCTGTCCTTGGCCAGATCCATGCAGCAGTCAGGCCCAGCTTGGGAGCCACCCGGTGACATGCCAGCTGCCATCCTGCCATCACGGGGCGAACAGCCTCCGCCTTGACAGCTCTGACACAGGGCTGCGACACGCTTCTCTGTGGCTGAGGCTCAGGAGGGGACCTGTTCCACACGCGGACCCTCCCCACATCCGAGAGGCACAGAGCCTAGTGGTACATTACCACTGATCACACACAAGAGCAAACTGAGCTAGCTCAGCCATATCGGGGACAGTCAGCATTTCTGTGATTTCTAACATCCAGCAATTCCAGCCTCAGGACACAGCCCCCGTCTTGAACTTCTAATGCAGAACAGACTCGCAGTGCGCTTATCCTCACGCTCCCCCTCGGGCACCCTTGGAAAGAGCAATTGTTGCCCCCAGCCAAACAACAATGCCAAACCACAGGCACCAGTGTCATCTGTCACTATTCCTAAGGCTCCATTCCACATGCACTTTTCACTTTTTCCACGACATTCTTACTGGCTTCAGTTACTTCCTGAAATCCTAAAGGGATGTTAAACTCAGACCAAGAATAAGGTCCATTCACTGACGCTAGAGCAGAGCCACGCTGTGTAGCACTCCACTTATTTCCACTCTACCTTCAGCCCGCAGATGCCACCCCAGAAGACCCATCCCCCAAGCTGATGAGTGACACCACACTGAAAAACTGCCAGCAGGAGCACTCAGAGCCACCCATAACCCAGCAGGTCCACTCAGAGATGCAAAACTGAAATAGATTTGCCTGTGCCAAGGCAGCTAACTGGCTCGTTTCTTCAAACACCCTCTGTCTTGCTTCAAAATACAACAGACAACAGGTATGCCCTCTCTCCTCTCCCACTTACCTCTCCTGTAACCAAATATTTTCCATCCGGAGAGAAAGAAAGTGCTGTAATTGTTTTCCTAAAACAGAGAAAATGACACTGAGAAACATTTCCAACACGTGATTTCATTTCACTATGTCATGACTGGGGAGTAGGTTGGGACAAACTGGAAAGAGGCTAAAATCACACAAAGCCTGACACAATGGTTTGGCTTTGCTGGAGGTCTAACACGGGCCATGGGGATTCCCTGCTCCCCAAGTCCCAAGCAGCATGCCTACAGCACCAGAAAAGCTCCAAAAGTCAAGACTCATCCTCTTTGTGCCTTTATTCCAGATGCAGGAGCACATCCCAGTCCTGGCTTCAATAATGAGATCATAAGTTTTCAGTGGAGGGAAGAAAAAAAAAAATCAGATATCACAGAGTTCTCATAAGATCTCCTCCATGTCATGCTTGTCAGCAGCTCCTCACGGGACCACAATGTTTATGAGGTGGCACCTCGTCAGCAATTTCAGCTGAAGTTAGAAGGAGCTGCAGTCAAACAGCAGGCAGCCTCTCCCCAGGGCAGCTCTCACTGAGGGGGTTTAGCCTGGAGCAGTGACACCTCCAGCATTTCACTCAAGCCGAAAAAACCTTGAATTCACCTCCCACAGAAAGCAAGCCCAGCTTAAAGCTTCACTCACCTGGAACTGTTTAGAATGTGGTGTTGCTTATTTTTTCTAGGGTTGAACAGCACAACAACACACCTAGATGGGGGAAACAGAAGAACAAAAAGAGTTGACACAATGATGTGTATAAAGAAAACCAAAGAGCTACCCTTGCTAGCAGAGCAGAGCAAAAGCAGTCCCAAAAAGCTGTTTCATCCCCCACATCTCAAAGACTGAGCCAAGGTTAACCAGAAATCACAAAGAAAAAGAGCAGCCCAGAGGGGAATCACAAGTCTCTCCTGTGTTCAGGAGTGCCATATGCTAGTATCATAAATAATTACCTTTCCAGCATCTGGGAGGCCTGACTCTTCGATTGCTCAAGCCAGACTAAAAGGTTAACCATGAAAGTTTGTGCAACAGCCCCAGTGGATTACATTCCCTGCCATAAAAGTGGCCCTATGTACTGGGCACCAAACCAGCATGTCTAGAACAGAATAAGAAGGTCAGGAAGAAGAAAAGAGGGGATCATTTCAGAAAATCCCCTTCAGAAAGGGGGGGGGGGGGGGGGGGGCGCGCAGGCAAGAAGAGGAGGTAGAGGGGCTAAATTCCTGTGCCTGGCCATAACACTAGACAGGACAGAAACTGTTGAGTGTAGCACAAGAAGTGGCTAGACTTGAGAAAAGAGACATAGGATGCCAAAAACCACCGACCCAAGGGATGTATCTGAATAAACAACTTGCTCAGGGGCCTCTCAGAAATCTTTCAGCAAGATGAACTGCAAAAGCAAGTAGTAGTAAACTGCTGGTAAGCAACATAATCACCTCCATTGAGAGCAAAACAGTTGCTGACTGGGAGATGAGGGAAGGAGCAGAGGCCCCACTTCCCCACGAACCTTGCCCATAGCACACTGCCGGGGTCTCAGCCCATCACAACCAGGCTGCGGCAGTCCCAGGTACGGAGCCCTCTCCACTCCCCACACAATTTTTCATTTCTCACATTACAGCATTTGTCTCATAGCAGAGAGCAGTAGCGGCCAGTAAAAGAAAACACATGGTGCTTACCACCCCATCCCTAAACTGTTGAGAGAATAAGGAGAGACAGAACAGCAATTGCTCTGATGACCTTGGGCCCTATCTCCCACTTCACCTCTAAAACAGAAACTGTGGGTTTCGCTCGTCCCTCTGCTAGCACTGGCTGCCAGAGTGCGCAGGGTCCCAGCTCCTCTCCGCTGCAGGTGCCCCTGCTCCGGTGCCAGCCGCCCTCGCCACGCTGGGGCCGCACTGGCGGCACCGTCGCACTGGGGCTCACCTGCAATGTGTGCCAGGCTGCGGTCAGGCAGGGCGAGAAACACACGGGACTGAGAAGTGGAGGAGCTGGCCTGAAGCAGCCAACCAGAAAGGCAAAAGCTTTTTGGCATCACCCAAACCTACTGCTGCACCTCACCTACAGATACAGACCTCCCCAACACTGCAAGCTGCACACTCATGCACAGGACTAAGCACACCTTGGCACCGTGCTGCCGAGGGCAAGAGCCACGTCATTCTAGGCCCCTCTCCACGTCCCCAGCAGCTGGCAGGGCTAGCGGTGCTGCAGGCACAGCTCAGGGCTGACCAGCACCTGCGATGCGTCCAGCATCTCTTCACCTAGTCCAGGCAGCTGACCCTTCCCTTGGTCTGAGCGGGCTACCCTGCCAGAAGCGGTGTTAAATCTGAAAAGCACAAGGGAGCAGAAAGGAGGACCCACGCACCGAGACCTTGAGCTCAGAGTCCTTGGCCAAAGCTGTCACGCTCCATTAACATCGCTAGCTCAAAGCAGACGCCCTCAGAGGGTACCGAAGCTTTAACCTCCAAAGCACCAACCCTTCCCAAGATATGCCCCCACGCACACCCTTACACTGCTCCACTCCTCTCCACCCGTGCCGTCCCACCTGCCCTTCTCCACTCGTGCCCTACCCTGAAAGCCACGGCAACAAAGGCACCAACTGATAGATAAAGCAGACAGCTGTGGTTAGAGAGCAGGGAAAGTGTAAATAAGCAGTTTCTTCAGACCAGGACCGATCCTTCTGTGCTTTTTACCCTGGGGAACCAATCTGGAAAGTTTCAAGTCAAAGCTATGCTATATATTTCTGAGGGATTAATGTAAAGAAGCAGGTGGTTTGTGATCCATTAACAAGTCAGGGGAGGTTAAGCCTCGCAAATCACAAGATATGAAATAGGAAGTTAGCAGATGTGAAAATCTAACTAATCCCAAGCCCCCAGCTAATCAGAAAAGCAAAGCAAAGCCCCATTATATGGAGTTGGATAGGGGTAACGGACCAAAATCCTGCTGAGTTATGACAGGGATGAATTGTGCTCAAAATAAGCTTCAAAAAACCCTGAAAGAATAAAGGAAAGACATGAAATCTTGGCAAAGACTTCCCTATACAGCTCTTACATTTAAGTTTTTGTTTTATTGTGAGGAACTCTGCAGCAAAACAGGACTTCAGAGAACTGAACAGAGTCTAAAAAACACAGGAAAGATGCAAAATACAAACCACGGTCTTAAAACCAGGCAAGCAAACATACCACTTCCTAGAATAGTAGTATAGCAAACCGCAAAGGTCCAGGGCTCTGCCGTTATTAACCTGCACAGCAGAGCCCTTGGCTACTTACGAGCATGAATTTCAGCTCAGTGGCACTCCAGCACAGGCTGTCTGCCCGTGGGCTTCCCCCCTGCTTCACAGCCCTCGGCCAAGGGCAGAGCCCACGGTGAAGGCAAGAGCCACCCCACTCACACAGCAAGGCAAATCGGCAAACCGCTCCATGAGCCACACGGCTTCTAGTGCCAGAGCAGCCAGGTATTTTAACTTTGTCTTAAGACAACCCTGTGCTCAATTCACTGAGCTTGACCCATAATAAACGCTATCTGGAGGCAGGGAGAAATAAGTCCCAGTATCTCCTTACCGGTCAGCAAGCACTGATTTATGCCACGAAAAGGTAAACTTAACTCAGACTCGGTGAAACAAGACTGCACATTGTTGAGTTCTAGGCTAATAAGCAACGTAACTTGCTAATTGGTTATGAACTTCTCTGCCAATAAAGTCATTTAGCCAGGATAAACTAGTCTTCTAAACTTGCCTTCTTAAATTAGCTGCTACTCAACAAAAGCCACCCTGCTGCTATGTTGTCCCATGCCAATTGTCCACCATCGCTCTCCTGTCTGCCATACACAAGGGCAACAAAGGCTCCAGCCAACTCCAGGGACACTTTATTCAGCAAGCTGGCAGGCCACAAACCACCAAACTCACAGCGGGACACACATACTGCTCCGCGAGTCAGGAGCACTCAACTCTGAAAATCGGCTCCCTCTCAAAATGCAGCCCACTCCGTCCTAGAGAGCGCATCTCCTCAACGAGCAGAAAGGAACCACTTTGAGCACTTCAGTCTCTTCTCAGCGTTCAGAAAACAGCCTCAAGTTGCACCCGGGGAGGTTTAGGTTAGGTATCAGGGAAAAAAGTCTTCACCGAAAGGGTTGTCAAGCATTGGAACAGGCTGCCCAGGGAAGTGGTGGAGTCCCCATCCCTGGAGGCATTTAGAAGACGTGTAGACGTGGCACTTTGGGACATGGTTTAGTGGTGGGTGTGGCAATCCTGGGTTAATGGTGGGACTCGATGGTCCTAAAGGTGTTTTCTAACCTAAACAATTCTATGATTCAGGGCAGCCTCAGCTGCCTGCTCAGACACTCACAGCTCAGCCCCAGAGGAGCTCCTCCCCGCCACGCAGCTGGCAAGTCGTTCTCCGGCAGAACCTGCAGCAGTTCCCAAACAAGGTGGCTCAGAGCCCACGAGTACTCTGGGCGAGCTCCGTTTCAGCCAAGGAAATCAGGCTAGCAAAATACAGGGAATGGAGACACTGAACGGTCAGATCACTGACCCACCTGCTCCACACTGCCTCCAAGTGCAGTAAGGCTACCAAGCCCTCAGGAGACTCAGAGTACCTACTCCTTTCCGTTTATGCTGGCTTTAATCTTACAGCAGTTAAAATAATAAAAATAATTACCATGGAAAATTAATTGCATACACCCATCTCTCCATCCTCCACCTTTGTCTGCTCCTTTATAAGGCTGCGTTCCGTATTTTACAGCCAGCGGGATGGAAAGAACGCAAGAAAAGAAAGCACTCATCTGCTTGCTCCTAGCTTCCAACTGTGGATGTACAAAGCAAGGTACTTCAAACCTTCACCTCTTCCACCTGCTCCACCCCTTTCCCAAACTGAAGCTTTCCAAACAAATTCAAGGTCTCAGTCCATCTTTGTCCGAAGACATCTTTTTAAATGTTAGTGCCAACATACAAACTAAGACTAGCTCCAACAGCACCTCAGATGGGACCTACAGAGAGAAACACTGACCCTGGCATACACTAGCTGTTTAGAAGGTCAACATTTTTAGCACGCTTGTTTCAGCACAAACCTTACCCCTCCTCTGCAGCTGTGGGCAAGGCTTGATGACCTCAGCACCTTTTTAATCCACAAGTATGTTCTGATTTCCAAGATGTTTATAGAAACTATTCACTGCTGTATGGATTACTGCTGTACAAACCATCTATCAGCCAGCTGAGATCAAGTGTCCTGTTTGTTTGCACGCCGATTCCTGCAGAGGCTGTTGGCAACAGCGTACGTATTTAAAGGTATTATTTCTAGGTCTGTGATGCCACCCCACAACTTTAAGTACACCTTCCTCATACAGGCAGCTTTTAAAAACAACTTGGCTGTGGAATCTTTTCCAGTTCTCCTCTTTCTTGCAGGACACTCAAGTAATCTCAAACACAAGGGAAGGACAGAATCAACTCTCACAACTATGTCACAAGATTTTTGCAGACAACCCTAACCCTCCCCATCAGGGAGCCCATTTGGTTCAGCCAACAAGAAAGTGGAGGAAGGTTCCTTGCAGAGCTTTCCAAACCTCCATGAAGACAGCCCTATCTTACATGTGCACAACTGTGCACCATATATGCAGATAAAAAGCTAGTGGTGTTTCAAAGGCCGGGGGGGGGGGGCGGGGGGGCGGAGGAAAGCAGCGTCATAGCATTTTCCATTGGCTCCAGCAAGAAGAAAAAAAAATACGAAAAAGAAGCAATTTCCCTAAGCTAAATATAGGAGTAGAAATGGAGAGGAATTGGACGTCAGTATCACACTTACATGAAGTATCTGACTCACAAAGTCAGCAGCAGTGGGTCACTCCATGCAGCTCCCCCCACCCTTCCTTTTGCCTCTTCTCCTACTGGCTTCACTCCTGCTCTTACAAAAATTCTAGTTCCTGGGCATTTTACTCTTCCCGTCGTCCTCCTGTTTCCCCATGCATCCCTCTAGTCTTAGCTGTCTTCCCCCAGCCACCTCCTTCCTCATCCTCCTTTAACAAACTAATAAAAACCAGATTTCTGCAGAAGTCAGTTTTCCTCTTTCCTTCCTCCCCAGGCCACACTCCCCTCCAGGGGGCTTGGGAAAATTAAAAGCCTGCGATAGCATTCCTTTCCAAGTGTCCATCAGCTCAGCGTTGCCCTATCTTGTGGGACACGTGACTGGAGGCAGAGTTCATGGGTCGAGTCCTCCTTGGGTCAAGTCCTGCTCTCCTAAACGCATGCAGCCTATGTATGTTATAAAGAGGATGCTGTATGAAGGAAAGAAAACTCCATTAAGATGTAAAAAACAAACGTTGGCTTTTTTTTTTCCCCCACAATATAATCCTTTCATACTGCTGCATGAATAAATGAAAAGAGCAAATAGTCCCATCCCTTCAAAAACAGTACATTTCTCAATTTCTGGCTTACACTCTCCTCTCCTCCCCCCACCCAAAGCTATTCAAATGAGAGCGCAATAGCTTCCTACGCACTAAATGCATGAAAAAGAAAAAAAGACATTGATAAGAACAAAATCTTTTTTACACTGCACCGGTTGCCAAGAGAAGCTTGATCAGAGTGAAGCAGTGTCTACAAAAGCTGGTGTTAATTTTCTATGTGGCAACTCTTCCTGCCAAAAAGCTTCTTTAATTCACAGCCAGTACTGGGAGCGGGCTAACAGTGATGAGAGAGGATGTGCACGCTGACTATGTAACTGAATAGGTATTTTCATGCAAGCTATATTAATTAAATGCATGTTGAGAGGTTAAGAGTCGGGTGTTGCTGCCTGAGCAGAAAAGCCTTCAGAGCTCCCTGCACCAACCCATGGCCAAGAAGATTGGGAAGGTGGGAGCCTGACACATGCAGCTAAATCACGCTTCAGAAACCAATGCAGGCTAATGAAAAGCCATGAATACCGAACAGAAAACCCACTGTGAAGAAAGTGAATGATATATTTATGACGCTAGGCTAATAGTGTAGGAATTGCTGATTGCCCACCAGGGACATGTCTTCTCTGTTTAAAAGGCTGTGTGGCACCCCAAATCTGCAGGACAGGGAGCTCAAACACACCACAGAACAGGGTCTGCTCCAAAAACCACAAGAAGAACCAGGCCAAAATGAAGCCGAAGATCTTGCCCCCAGAAGCCCAGGCCCAGGGAAGAACAGGGTAGATTTTAAGACACTTGTCCAGACTATTTTCCCAGCCTCCAGAAATGTGACATTCAGAGATATCTTAGGCCAGTGGGCACCCGCACACGAGAGGAGGGAGAGCAGCACAGGAAACCGAGTCGACACGAAAGCAGGGCAGAACTGCCAAGAAGGATTTGTAGGGAAAACCCCCAAAGGGACAAGGACAGCCAGCCTCTGTTCCCCCCGCCACTTCAACCTCCTGAATACACATCACCCACTGCATTGGCTGATAGGGCAGATGTATCCAGTACACGGGAACGCAAGATGAAGCAGCACAGCAGCCTCTCTCTCTCTCTGCCCAGTGTCACAGGCTTTGCACAACCACAGGCCAGCATTCCAATCGCTCTCCTCAGCTGAGGTGCTGAGCACCAGTGACAGCTCACTTCCCATTCAACCTTCAATGGACTGAGACAGAAAAGCAAGCCTTGCAAGAGAACAAATACTACATCCCCAAATACGGCAGCCTCAAAATGCCCACCACTCCTGCAAAAAAACCCACCAGTGCCCATGTGATCCGTCAACATCCAGAAGAACAGGCAACTTGCTCCCTGCACCACCTGGCGAGATGCTGCCATCCCCATGATCCGCTACAGTGTGGTTTGTGCCTGTCCACCGGCACAGGCTCTGCTGCAGGTGAGGGGACAGGAGCGGTGCCCACGAAGCTCCTCCTCAGCCCCTGCCCTGCACAGGGTCAATGCGCTCCTGCCACGGGTGGCCGACAGCTCCCGGCGGCGGCTCTGGCTCTCGGCAGCCCCTTCACACCTGCCAGACTGCATCTTTACAACAACCTGCTGCATCTCTGAGCTCAAGCTGCAGGTGGCAGAGGACAGATGCACAGATCTGAAAAGACACCCAAAATACTTCAAAAAACCCAACACAAAGATCACATTTAACTTCTAAGTAGGAAAAGGCCTTGAAGATCAAGTCCAACCGAGACCATCAAGTCCAACTGTAGAACGATGACAAGAGCCAACAAGGACAGAGATCGTGCCCGCACACTGACCGGTCCAGGCCTCTCCTTGCTTATGCAGAGACACCACTGAAGTGCCAGCTTTACCAGGAACAGCGAGGAGAAACGCTGCGGTCCCCCCGCCTGCCTCCTACCAGAGCCAAGGTGCTGCCTGCCCACGAGGACTGGCTGCCGCGATTTCTAGCAGGTCCAGCCGATCTGCCACACCACCTCGGCTCCCTGGCACTACCACACGCAGGAAACTCCATTTTAGCCTGGGAACAAACACCAGGTTATTTCAAGGTCTCTTTTTAAGGGGGCAGAGCAGAAGAGGAGGTGGGGGGGGGGGGATTTTTCAAAGCGGCAACCCTTCTACACCGGGCAAACATAAGACAGGGTGATGACTCTGGAAAACAAACCCAGACCCCACACTTCACACAAAATGGATGCAGGCACAAAAGACAGCCTGGTTCCTGTCTCTCACCACGTAAGTTGCACACAACCCCACAGCAGCCACGCTGGAGCCAGAGACGCAGCGGCACTGCCCTCAGGAGAGCGGTGGCTTTTCACAGGGCTGCGCAATAAGGAGGCACCTTTTCCAGGGGGCAAAAACCTAAGCCAGACTGAGATTGTGAAAGACTTGGACAAGAAATGCATGTGGGGAAAGCAGAGGGGAGAAAAGGGCTCAGAGGAAAACCACAAAATTTAAACCAGTTTACCAAGTGGGAATCATTACAGTTGCAAGGAAGATGAAAATTATTCCAGTTAATTGTTATGGCTCACGGCTGCCTAGTCACCAGTGATTCAGCAGGAAGTTCACCTTCAAAACATCCCCATTCCCTTGAACACTCCAAAGCCGGGAGAGGAAAAAAAACCCAAGAACTCAGGGATGAGAAACCAGGGCTAACACCCTGCCCCAGCAGAGCAGGGCACAGGCCACCTCACCTGCCCTGCAGAGCACCCCGCAGTAAAGGCAGGTGCCACAGGGAAGCCATGCAAAGCAGCAGCTGCGCGCACACGCTGAATGCCTGCCAGCCTGCACGTCTGAGGAGCTCCAAAGGACACAGGCCACTGATGAAAAACACATGTGCACAGACACACACGTATATACGTGTGTATGTAGGTATATACAGACACGTGCATACATATGGCTCGTGGCTGACTACAACACACACGCACACAGAGTCCAGGTTTCTCCCTCCCTCTCTCCAAAAGCACTCACTTCCCTAGGGGCAGGGAAGCAATGCCAGCAATACACCTACATGAAGCATTAAATCAACTAGGCTGGGAGTAGGAGTTGCAGAGCTGCATTTTATTTCAGCACTCTTGGCAAACACCCACTGAACACTGCAAATGAGCAGCAGCCTCGGGGGCTAGAGCAATGGGCAACTGATGATAGGAAGGCTGGAGGAATAAAAGGATCACTGAGACAGTTCGTGACAAGAGAATGTGCCGATCAGTCAGACTGGAGAAGCAGTAGAAAAAAAGAGCCTTGAGCAGAACCTGGCTGCTCCCAGATGCAACCAACAGGGATGAAACAAACAGCCAGAACACAGCTGAAAACCTGAAGAACTTTGCATCAGGACAGGGAATGCAACTTTTTCCAGGATGGATGCTACAGGATCACAGCCTACTGTGTTAATTCTTGACAAAGGACTCATCTCCATATGCTGAGGTCTCCTCCCAAAGTTACAGCTGTCACCGGCACATCAGCACGTAGAAGAGAACAACTCTGTCCTGACAGACCAGCCAGGACACCTGCTTCGGGGACCTCTTGCTCCCCAGTTGTTCCCCACCCCTCGCCGGCTCCCAAAAGCCAGTCCCTCTTCAATCAGCATCTGGCTGACAGCCCCAGGTCTGCCATTCTCAGCAACAGCCCCTAAGCTTTGTCCGGAATCCGAAAGGCCTCGGGCTCCCTGTGCTTCCTTGCTCTGAACTTAGCCTGACCTGCCTGTAGCTCTATTTCACTTGGTTGAGCTGTGACAGCAATTTCTCTAACTGACCAGGTGTCTAGGGCTAATCTGTTTTACTTCTGTTTATCTTAGTGTGATACACCCATAGTTTTATATAAATAACAGTAACAAGCAGTTATTTTATGTAGACCAAGATATTTGCAACTAACACCAAAATGTACCAGAGAGAAATGGCATGAGAGCAGAAGCCTTGAGAAGTGGAGATGCGGGATGCAGTGCAGAGGAACACAGGCATGGGATGATAAGAGACGACGTACGTGCTTGGCAGCAGAGACCCCATGGCTGTGAACAATTCAGCGATGGTCCCTTAAAGAAATACAGACCTGGAGCTGAACAAAACAGGTTTTAGGGGTAACAAATTAAAAAATACCCAATGTGCATGAAAGATACCATACATAGAAGCACCATGGAGCTGCAGACCAACTAAGAAAGAGAAAGGTGTGAAAGTGTGTTAGCAAACATATAGAAAACAACCCAGGTCGACCCTGGATTGAGGAGAAATCCAGCAACATCCACATCATGCTCCTCCCGGTGAAGGGCTACAAAGGCTGAGAATTTATGGTGTTACCCTACAATGACTGCCTTTAAGATCCAGAGGAGAGAGACAAGGGTGAGGGTAACACCAGGAAAAGGAATAGAAACAATGAAATGTGTTACAGTTTTAGTTGCATTATCACAATTATTGAGACCTTTTTCAATATAGAAGTATTCTAATGCATTATCCTTCTTTTTTTCCCCTGTAATAATTACTGGTAGAGTAAAATGACTCTCTAATTAGTGTTAAGAATTCAGTTATACTACCAATAAATTCTTGCCTTCTTTTATGTACATAGCCCACATGGGTAAGAGGTGCTTCCTCTTTGCCCATAAACAACATTGAGTCTATCAATGCCCAAGGGGAGTGCCTCAGAAAAAAGAAAATGCACAGATCTAGGGGAAAAAGAAGCAATGAAAACAGCAAGTTGAAGGAAAAAAAGAAAAAAAATCTTTTACAATCCCAGGAGAATAGCAGTTCAGAAGGAAAGGCCAGAAAGAGATAAAGAGAAGCAAAGTTTACAATAAAATTCCTGTAGAATAATCAAATCTGCCGTCAAGCCCCAAGCAAATTCAGCTCTCTAGCCCAACAGTATACTGAGAGAAGACAGAAGACGGGAGCTCTCCCTGAAGGCACCCTCCTGGGAGCAAGCGGCTCCCTGCAGAGACGCAGGGGAATATCTTGCTCTGCATTTCACGTCTGCACCAAATTCTCTGCAAGAGCAGTTGCCACCACGCCACAAATCCACAAAAGCTCAGTGTCTTCTTTTAAAAGTCAAGACCCAGAGGAAAAACATATCACGTTTGCGAGCACCTGGCCAGCACCTCGGTTTCCAGCAGCAAGCGCAGCCAGAGTATTCCCGCATCATGCCTGAGCCACTCAGGAGCCGGGAGAAAGATCTATACATCAAACCAATCATCTGGGGCAGGCGAACATGACGGCTGATGGCAGATGCCTCAGGGCTTTAATTGTTTTACCATGAGCAAGCAGTGTAGCCAATATTAAAGAGGCATCAGTCAAAGGAGCAAGACAAAGAGTAATACAGTTCAACTCTCCATTCTCGTCTGATTAACCTTCAGAAGGAAGCAGGCTGAGGCAGGTCTGCCTCCCAGCCCGCTCCCCACCACCATCTCCCTGGGGAGGATGGCCATGCGGGGGGTAAGGTGCTGGGCAGGACCCTCTGCTGCCCACTGACCCATCGCTGATCTTTCCTGCGTTCCAGAGCAGACAGCAAAAGCCCCCACTGCGGCAGAGAAACTGGAGCAGCTTTTCCCCTTGAATGCTTCAGTAAGCATAATCCTTGCTGTATCTCTGTAACTGTCAGAGACAAAGAAAGAAAAAAAAACACCAAACAAACAAAACCCAAACCTGCTTCTTCAAAAGCATGGAGTTAAAGAATCACCCGCTCAAGACAGTCAGTCGGTTGTTTTCATCTCCTCTAGGCACAGGCAAGACTCACAGCTGCCTCGGACAGCATGCTGCCAGGGCCGGCAAAAGGCAAGGCAGCCTCCTGCCAACCCTGCCTGCTGACAGCCCTGCGAGGTCGGGCTGCTGGCTGCTGGCAAAAGGGGCAGGGGGGCGCCTGCTTCGCCCCACAGCTGCTGGTGGTGCCACAGCCCAGGTGAAGCCTGTTGCAGCTCCTGGGCCCAAACCAGGACTCTTACCAGCACCCTGCCCCAGCACTGCTGCTTCGCAGAGTGGGAACAGCTCGGGCCTTGCCAGAGTGGCAAAATTCAATTCTGCCTACGTTACCTTTTTAGGAGCCCTGTGACAGCTCCGGCTTTAATGGAAGATGAACATTTACCTCTGCTTTGCCTGTATTTCAGCATAATATAGAGCATTTTAAATGCACTAAAATTCTTCTTCAGAGTAGCTAATGAGGATCAGTTGTCAGATCTGAAAAGACAGCTTTTCTGGAAGGGGAAGCAATCACAGTAAAATCCAGTTTTGCTTTTTCATACATCTGTATCTCTTGTCACAGAGGAACGTGGTTAGGTTAGAGTCCAAGACAAAGAAGCATTGGGTTAGGACTGCAAAAGCATAGCATCTGACACTGAAGGCAGGGACTTGGCTGGTGTCAGCTCTGTTGGTCCTTGACTGCCAGCCAAAAGAACCGGGTGCAGGTGCACAAGAGGCCAGTGCACACGTGCGTGTGTTGCAGGGCACGGCTGCCAGCACGAGCCTAGCAGGGAGGGCCAAGTCCTGCATCTGCTTCCCAAGCAACAGTCAGGGCATTTCTGGGCATGCTTACAGGAAACAAAATACACGGCTTCTTGGCACTTCTTAGCTCTCCTAACACGATGCTCTTTCACCTTTAACTTGTTGCCTTCCTGACACTGAGTGGAACCTGAGACCATCTACAGTGCCAGATCCTCCAGGAAGAGGAGAAGGACAGACTCCCCGTTGTTCACACCTGGTGATGGGATATGTCCTTTGGACTGTATGTACTTTTTTGAAGTTAAACTCTTATGATTTGTGTCTAGGTTGCCAGGAGACACAGTGCCTGTTTTGAGATTCTTAGAAAGGGTGGAGCTCAGCTGAGGCAGCTGGTATCTCATTTTCATCCCAGACTTTGCTATTCGGTCTCCATTCCCCCCTGCCTCGCACTTATGCAAGCTCAGGACTTGGCTCACAAGCAAGCCGTGTTGCTGCACCAAGGCACTGGTTGCTAGGAGGTGTAACTGCTGGAGAGACACAAAGCAGGTAGCGAGGAGAGCAGGTTGCTACCTGCAGGTACACAGGCTTTTGGGCACTCCTGCCCTGTGCCATCCCCCTCCTTTCTCAGGCAATGGGCAAACCCCGGGGGGCTGCAGAGCTTCCAGCTGAGAAAAGGCCTTGGTGTTCCATAACAGCCAAGGCAGCGTGAGCTTTGCAACCGCTCCTCTTCCCTATTTCACTAGTATGCAATAGCTTTCCAAACCTGTCAAAGCTTCCCACTGGCAGAGCTCTACCAGAGCATTTAGCTCTGTTATTAAATAAAGCAGACATGCTTATTCTCTTGCTTTAGTTTCTTTGCTCATAAAGAGCAAGTGACCCTCACCACAGGACTGCTTTTTTTTTTTTTTTTTTGGCCTATATCCCTCCTAAACAGCAACTTCCCGCTAGTTCACATGCTGATTAATGAGATCAAAGCACAAAGTAACAAACTAACCATCTACACGGGATTACTTCTAGCTCGCCTCCCATTTTAAAAATCAAATTGGTACAATCGGTACAGTGAAAGACTGAGGATAGTCAGTCTCTCAATAAGGCAGGTTAAAGTCAGATGTGACCAATATAATCATTAAAACAGCAACTATTGTAGCTGTTCTGACAGGCACAATAGCACTCTCCCCTTGAGCGAACTGGAATATTTGCCTTGGAACTAGGACGGAAGCAGTAACAAGCACATACTATATAGTTCTCCTCAATACGGTTTGTCAGGCAACTCAAACAGCAGCAAACTCACAGGACTCCTCCAAGAAGCCCTATCCTTCCCTGCTCACAGCCTCAGGAATCCAGCACAGGGAAGCTTCAAGGGCAGTTAAGTGCTTTGTCGCAAGAATTTTCACTGCAGCCTTGCAAAGATAAGGGCATTCCCATCTCCCTGCTCTCACTTTCTTCATCACTAACGTTTTTAGCAGCAGCCAGAATCCACGCTCTTAACATAAACTTTCTGGAGGGCACAGCTAATACTTGTGGCTGCCCAGCAAACACTGGACTGAAGCTACCTGGCCAGACTTGCCCTACCCACACTAGCAAACTTTACGGCTTGCTCACACCACCGCAGCACCGCACACGGGAAGAAACCGCCTCTCCAGCATTTCCATCACTGGAGGTGAGAGCACATTCACACTGCCTGCATGCACACTGCAGGCAAGGAGCCTTCTCGGGCCCAGAATAAGGGTCCTGCAATTCATTCTTACACTAAAAACCATCCCCAACTTCATTGGCAGTTAAGTACAAAAGTTGCTTATAGTTAACACAGTAGTGTGCCATGCTGCCGTACTGACAGGTCAGAGTTCAAAGGTACATAGTAGGGAACAGAAGAGGGGTGGAATAACAAAAGTTTTTACTTATTTTGTTGAATTAAAGAAATCGCATGTAAAAATGCTTTGATGTTCAAAAAAAAAAATGCAAAAGGCACCACTGAAGAGATGCCTGTGCAACCTCCATCCAATTTCCTTCTACAAAACCATTCTGAGAGCATTTCCTTCCATCACTGCCTCATTCTGCTCTCCTCTCTGCCAAGTACTGAGCTTGCTCTGAACTGGGAACAGGTACAAAGGAGGACACAGGGGCAGCGGCGTCAGCAGCATCTGGTGCTCTTTGCCTTAATCACATCCTTAACTTTCTGTGCATATACTAGCACAATGTCACCTGAGCTCACTTCCCATGCATGGAACCAGCTGTGGGACACTCAGCAAGAGCAGCACGCTGCAGAGGCTCGTAAGATGGAGCACAACATGTCTTTGTGGACTCTTACCACCGCCTTCAGGGCTGGCTAGTGTGTCGTGTTGGGAGAAGAGCACCCAAACCAGCAAAGGTAAGGACAGCTGTATGAGACAGCACTTTTAAGTCCTCTGGGGGGGGGGGGTGTTGGTATTTTTGGTTTTAAGTAATCCGTTTAATACCCAGCTCCTGTTATCTACAGCTCTACAAGGGAGAAAATAGAAAACTGTTACTCTTATTTTTAGAAAAAGGTGCAAGCTGGGAGAAACAAGTGATTTTTCTCTACCATCCAGTCCCGTGGCAGACTAAAAATAGAGAAAAAAAGAGCCTCAGTTTTCCATGCCCTACAATACATTGCCCCTTCCCCATTGCTGGCTTTTCTCAGAAAAGTCTTCCTGTCCTTCAAACTCTACCATCCCAAACACAGAACAACATTTTTCTGGTGAGACCCCACCTGGAGTACTGCATCCAGCTCTGGAGCCCTCAGCACTGGAAAGACATGGACCTGTTGGAGCGGGTCCAGAGGAGGCCACAAAGATGATCCAAGGGCTGGAGCAGCTCTCCTGTGCGGACAGGCTGAGAAGGTTGGGGCTGTTCAGCCCAGGGAAGGCTCCGGGGTGACCTTATTGTGGCCTTTCAGTACCTAATGGGTGCTAGTAAGGAAGATGGGGACAAAGTTTTTAGCAGGGCCTGTAGCAATAGGCCACAGGGTAATGATTCTAAACTAAATGAGTGTTGATTCGGACTAGCTATAAGGAAGACATTTTTTACACTGAGGGTGGTGAGACACTGGCACAGGTTGCCCAGAGGAGTGGTGGATGCCCCATCCCTGGAAGCGTTCAAGGTCAAGTTGGACGGGGCTCTGAGCAACGCGATCTAGTTCATGTCCTCTGCATTGCAGGGGGGCTGGACTAGATGTCCTTTAAAAGTCCCTTCCAACCCAAACTGTTCTATGATTCCATGATTTTCCTGCCCCCAACCCTGTAATTTTGGAGGTGAGGAGGGGAAGGAGGAAGAGTTACCAGCTCAACTCTGAAAGGAAACCAGTTTTCTGCTCAACTCAAAGGAGGGTTTCCCACACGCCAAGATGTTCTCAGACAATTTGTTCTGGGAAAAGGCTCCCACTCATACACCTCCTCTCTCCACAGAATTCCTGGTGAAAAAAATTGTGAAGCGTATCCCAAAATATTTCATTGCAATTGGACTGTTCCCTTGAAAAATTCTCAATTCAATCTAAATGTCAAAAAACATCTGGCAATCTAAACAGGTCAAGGCTTCCTGTCGTGGGGTTTTTTGTTTTTTTTTTTTAAACAGCAGAGTTTGTTGCTACCAAGGGTCTCCAGACTTCACCTGTGATTCATCCCTGATCCTGGAGAGCAGGTACTGCCTGTCAACAGGGTGGGTCAACCCACTGGAAGGGCTGCAAGAGGAAGCAGAGATTGCTGCTCCTCGCTCAGGGAGGCTCCGCCGGGATGCAGCAGCATGCTCCTACATCCAGCACAGCCCCGGAGCCCAGCCCTTGCTGGGTGCCTGACAGAAAGGAGGAAGCACAGATGCTCGAATGAGCACAGGCTCACCCCAGACAGGATGGGGTGTACGCAAAGGAAGGGGTTTGGGAGAAAGGACTCCTATCACATGGCTTCTGTGGAAAGACAGGGGATAAATGGGCACATCAGTACCTGGCGGCTTGAGGGAGGATGCCCCTTCAGACCTATCGCTGCTGCCAGCTCCTCAAATAGTAACTGTGGGACAAAGCATCACATCTCATCTCTGCTTATCCCAGGGCTGCAGCAGCTGGCTACATACAGAACAGCGACCAACCCCCTTCTAACTTGACAGCTGGATTAGCATATGGCACTCTGGAGAAGTAACCAGAAGCTCCATGTACAGCACAACAGCAGCTCTATGTACAGCAAAACAGCAGCTTGTCTCAAAGGGAGCTGGCAACCCCAAACATCAGCACTGCCCTGACTAGTTTTTCAACCAAGTGTGACACAAGGTACAAAGTCACACAGGGACTGAAACCAAAAATCCCACAACATTCTCACTGTCCACCAGAAGAGCTTCCACCTACGCCACTGCTGGCAAAGATGACATTAACCACCGCCCCAGCCAGCAGCTGAGCTCTTGGAGTCAAGGGCTCACGCTCCCCATACCTTCCCCCCAGCAGTCTGGCGGCACCCCAGTGCTGCAATCTTCACCATGTGCAGCACAGACAGCAGCACTTTTGACGGAGAATTGACACAGTCTCCCTCTGGTTTAGCAAGAAGCTTTTCTGCCAGCTATTTTGAGGGTTTGTCCTATTTTTCTCTTTTTTCTGCTGTGCGGCAGGTTAGCTGCAGGTCTGGAGATTCGCGGCTATCTCATTATTTAACATTCTACCAAGTGTTACATCCTCAGTTGTTTTGTCGTAGGTAAAGACTTTAATTAGACATGACATCAAAAGCCCCCACGCATGCACACATGCCTGGAGGCTGGCTGATGGAAACTGCCTGGAAGTCAGTTTGACAGCCTTGATTCCATTCTGCTAAGTACTTAAACCTGGGGAGTCTGCCCGCAGCTCTAGATGATGGCTGCGGTACTGCTCTGTTTGCTGCTTCGTCTCCGCTTCTGCCAAACCAAGTGAGATTACAGCTGAGCTGGATCAACACACAACCGTTCAGCAAACAACTCTACGTTTTAGGTGCAGTTTTATTACAGAGACATAGATTCGATGTGGAAGGGTCTCCAGCACTCACAAAAAGGGAGACCAAGCAAAAATCAGTGTAGAAATTGCTGCCTAGCTGTACAGGCACGTGGAAACAGCTCATACAGGTAAGACTGCACCTGCTCCATTAGGCAGGGTCTTTTCTGTCTGAAGTGCAATGATGGGGACTCAGAGCAGACCCAGCTGCCACCTAGATGGGAAGAGGGCAATTGCTCCAGGACTGCATGGTTGTTATCTGTGAATCTCACAGGCCAACAGCAAGACAGCAGGGGAAAGGCCATAGCCACTTTAAATTCATCAATGCAAAATAAAATATCAAAATTATGATTCTTTGGACTGAGAATAAAGCACTGTTGCAAAGGGGATCTCCATTTTCTTGTCCCAAGTGCAGAGTTTGCTCACTTGCCAAATAACAACAGCATTAGCCTTCCACAGCCCACCATTTCTGTCAAATCTACATCAATAAAAGCAAGGAGTGAAAAGAAGTATTTTACGTTTCAGGTCTTGATGCCTCAGTGCAGATACACTCCTTTCCCTCCAGTGGGTTTTTAAGACAGGGAGATTTAAGAGTTAAAGTATCTCTGCTTTTTTCTGAGAAATCTGCTTTTGCTGGGGAAGGAAATGGAGGGAAGGATTTGGTTACTTTTCATCTTTTTGGACACTTCCAGGACACTGTAACCTGATGTTGCTGCCTCTCGACACAGAAAAACTTTTTTGGTTTGGTTGTAGTGGCCCAACTCAAACCCAGATACAGTCACAGCTCTTCAAGTTGTGTCTAACAATCTCAATGAAGAGAATTTTCTTATCTCCGTCTCCAGGTCCACCACCACAATTTTACCAGCTGGCAAATCTTCCCAGATGGCAGGTACAAGCGCAATACCCTCACAGAAGAAATACGTAAACAGTCCAGATTCTTGGGAGATGGGCCAGGAAAGAGGTTTAACTCCTGAAAGGCAACTGTCCCATTTTAAAGAGGGCAAAGCAAGCTGCCTCTGGTGTGGCCACTTTGAACCACAGATGAGAACTTGTCCTCGTTTTAGAGTAGGTTTCTACAGTCTTTACAACACCACAGGATTCTCCTTCAGAAAAGAACATACAAAGAAGGCCCAGAAATTTGCCTTCAGAGGTCTGGAAGCTCCTTGAAGGAGCCTGCATCACCAGAACTGGATTTATCTACTGACAACCCAGCAGTCTGAATATTTCAGTGTCCTTGAACTCATCCAAGCTGCATTTGGGATACAGCCTGATGGCATTAGCATTCATGCTAGGGAAGGATTAGTGAAGAACTGCACCTGCACAGAGCTGCAGAGCTTTGCACAAACTGCACATGTACCAAAAGCTACACTGGGTCTATCAAGATGTGGATTCCTTTTGTGTACCGACAGCCTTCTAAAGACAACTACCATTGCAGCATCCAAGCAAAGTGATCAATTAGGTAAGAAAAATATGCTCTGAAATAAGGCAGGAATACTTGTCATCTTACAAATTAGGATTTCATTGTCCATCTAGCCACCAATGCTAACCTGGGCACAATGGTCCTAAGTCTTGAAAAGAACTCAGAACAGCATTTTGCCTCATTCACTGGCAGTCAACTACTAGACCTGCCTCTCACAGTCCATTCCTGTACCCCACGGACCAAAACCTTTCACTTTAAAGAGGAAAGGAAGAGCAAGGCATCATGCCTCATAAAATTATGCAAGGTTTATCCTAAATGTTACTTCATTATGGGTTATACGCAGCTCCAGGTAAAGGGAAATTGTTCTAAGCTGATAACTTACTATGTTGTGCAGTAATCTATCTATATAATGATGGAAAAATGATTAAAACTTTCCAAGAGACTCCACATGTGGATGAGCTGGAAATCACTTAGCCTTACAGCCTGTCTATCGGAAATGGAAAGAGGTATTTGGGAGCAAACCAGCAACCACTTCTGGAAAAGAAAAATCCTCACTCTTTCAGCTTCCAGTGGAATTTACCACTCAATTACGCGAGACTGCTCCACACATGCTGAGCAGACTCCTAGCTAGATTAAAACAAATTCACTCAATTCCCACTGTGCTCATCCCCTTCCTCCCTTCACTATGACACAGGCTGTGGTCACTGCCTTGTCAGTGCAGGACCTGACACCTACCTGGACCAGCAGACAGGGACCAGGAGGGGTATGACTCAGAAGGGGTGACAGAGTTAAGAGGCTTCCACTCAGTACTGCAAATCAGCCGGGGATGCGGAGTGGGTGGAACAGGGGGAGAGACTGTGAAACAAGAAGAGGAGGCTGTGGCTTGATTCTGCTGCAGTGCAGGTTGGCACACAAGAGGCTGCTGCGCTGACATCCAGCAGGCATGCCACAGTAGCAGTAAAATAAAATGTGACCCAGACAGCTGTGCAATCTTCTGATTTTGAACGCATCATGCCACTCTTCAGTTTTAAATATTAGCTGTTGTATCTCAAAAAAAAAGCCTCAAGGTGATAAAGCTGAAGCGAGAACAAGCCTAGCTCTTCAACAAGATCTTGCAGCAAAAAGCAGCAGGGGAAAAGATTTAATATCTTCACCTTAACTTTGATTGTACAGCTCCTTTGATTATTGTTCCTCCCTATCTACAAATAAGGGTGACTAGTCATTCTGAAATGGTACTGAATATGGGGGCATCCAAATCATTTCTTCAGCAAACGTGCTGCGCGCACACAGAGCTAGCAGGGGCTGTGTCTGTTCTGGCCACAGTAATTTCTGAGAGAAACCCAAGGAAACTCATTTCACTATGGCTCAGAGAGGATTGACTATATTAAACCCCTGTCCGTCTTTATGTAATTTGCTTTACATAAAGAGCTACGCTAGAGAGCTGAACCTTTATTAGAGTGCCTGGGAATTGAGAAGCAGAGCTAGAGAGAGGCTTAAGCTGGCCAAAACATAACAGAACAGTGTTTAAGAGCCACTGCACACCAACCAGTATGAAACACTACTTTCCTGCTCCCACTCAAGAAAAAGCACAGGCTGCTCCCTCAAGCAGGCAGGTGCCTCACACAAAGACAAGGTTCACAACCAGCTACCATGACCAGTTGGGAGCCCAGGAAAAAATAATAGAGAGAAGCAAAATAAATCACTCACACCCAACTAAAGGCCTAAAAAACAACAGCAAACACAATCCCAAAACCAAAAACAGGTTAAGTGGACTCAAGTTATCTGAGCAGCTGGTCTAGAATTTAAACAGATAGACATTTTACACACACACACACTTCCCCCCCCCCCCCCCCCCCCTTTTAATACTAGTCATCCTCAGAGGATTTTCTTAGCTTTGTTTCCCTTCTTGTTTCTAGGAAACACGACCTCAACTAGCTACTGGGAAAAAAAAAAAAAAAAAAGAAAAGGTAATAAACCAAAATGAGAGAAGGGCAGGGAAAAAAGAAAGGGGGGAAAAAACTGAAAGAAAAGGACAGAGCATCAATCCTGCCACAAGAAATAAAAAATTCAGTACATTTCTGTCCCACTCACTCCTCCCACAAGAACAACTTTGTTACTCACTGCATAACCCTAACAGAGATCAAATTAAGCAACTTTGGGTTTATTTCACTTGCCAGCATAAGAATATGCAAGTGCAGGCAGCAGATATAAGATCTCTGGAAAGGATGTAATTTTCTCCTACACTGACTTATCTCCCAAGACAAACAACAGCTTTATATGAAAGTGGTGGCCTAGAATATCTGCAGTACTCAGTGCCTTTAGCCTTCATGGCAGATGTGAAGAAAAGGCCTCCTATACAATACAAACATCCTACCAAAACAGTACCAGGGTCAGCAAAGCTGCTGTCACACACTGCCAGAGAGAAAGCCTTGTTAGGGTCAACGAAGAGAAAGGATAAAAGGTTCAAAAGCCAGTGAGCAGGAAAAGAAAGAGTAATGTAACACTCAGCTCTTTGGCACCACTGTGGAGTTGGAATGAGCTTGCGTTGTGCTGGGAACTGCTTCTTTCACAAGATTCAAAAACTTCTCAGATTTCAGAAAGTCCAGCAAAGAGAAAACTCAGAAAAGCAACTATTTTTTTATTTTTTTAATCATTTTAGGCAAACCAGAGACCAGAGTTAAGATCCCGCTCAAAGAATGCCAAAGCTTGTCACGCACAAGTCCTCGTTCACATAGTTATTTGTATGCCTGATGTGGATGAAGTCAGGATGCCTGGGGCAACTGTTTTGATCTGAACCAAATGAATTCAGGTATGTTGAAAGTGTTCTTAGGAAAATATAGAGTCGTTACATAAATTCAGGTTTTAGGTGTAGGACAAACTGGAGGAGCAGAGAATCTGCATGTCAGGATTGCAAAACCTCAGTACATGAGCAAAGGCTGAAGAAATCACTGGAATACCTGAAGCACAGCTGAAGATGACCAAGTTGCCTGGACAGGTCATGAACCAACTATGCCTGGGCCATACCCAGTCTGCTACATCAGCCTCCTGTAAGAAGCTTTGGTGTACAGTAAATTCAAACAAACAGAAACAAAATAAAGCCAATGCACCAGAAATGCCAGGATTCTTGCAATTCAAGAGAAATTCACCAGAAATGTGAAAGGGGGGGGGGGGGGGCGGACACAACCCCAGATAAAACCCAACAAACTGAACTTGCATCAACTTAGTAAGGTCTGCACCAGTACCCCTCTTGTGTTCTGACTCAGCTAATGCTAGTTTTGTTAGAGACTATCTTGACTGCAGCAAATCATAACAGCATCACAAAACAGACCAGCCACGGCACAATAGCAGCAAGTCATATACGCCATTACACTGTTACAACACACATCTGGTATATTCCATAGGTTTCGTGTCCAGGCCATGAGATGCTACCACCAACAAGTAAGAACAGGAATTTCCCTGTAAAGCCCTAAGGAACCACATAACCTTTTAATTACCCAAAAGAATCCCCAGGTGTCCTCATGCTTGATTAAATCAATGCACAAGCTCATCAGAGGACACTGCTATTAACAAAACGCATCTATCTTTAGCTATGCAAGAGCTCAAAACATCTGTTTACTTGTTTTCTTCTCTCGCTCCTTGCCCTCTTCAAGCGTGAGCATATTCAGCATCAGAAAAGATGCAGAGGAAGAGACAACACATGCTGGAATATATCTGCCTGGCTCCGAAGAGTTCAAGCATAATAGATATGGTCAAGTGCAGACATGGATCTCAAACTGTTTGCAGTTTAACAGACTGCCCACTGGCAGAAAAAGAGGCAATGGGCAGACATTAAGACACATGAAATTCCATCTGAACACAAAGGAAAAGAAAACAAACACTCCACACTTCCCCCCCCCCCTTTTTTTTTTTTGTTTTTTGTTTGTTCGTTACTGTGAGAGTACTCAAACACCAGAACATGCTGCCCAAAGAGGTTGTGGGCAACCTGCTCTAAGTGACCCTGCTTCAGCATGGCGGTTGGTCTAGATCTCAAGGGCTTCCCACCAGCTACAACGATTCTGTGAACTAGGATATCACCAGAATGGGCAAAAATTTTTAGCCACTTTTACTGACCCCATCTCTTATTTTGGCCACAAACACAGAATCCTTAAGTGTTGCTAGCCTGTTTCTTGTACACTTGAAAACATCATCTATAACCGTTGTGGAAGTTCCTATCCTGTAATTCCAGCTTCCATGTCTTAAGAGTATCTCTGCGCGATGCCACTTGGAGATACTGCCCTTCCTCTTCTCCTTTAGCTTGCTGACCAGCAGAAGAAACAAGCTCAGAGGAAGAGCCATGCTCGTACAGACTTCTGCAACCCAGCCAGCTGGAGTATCCCCACACAGTGCTGCATTAAGCACTGCAGGCTTTTCCTGAAGAGTCGCTCTTCTGTCCTCCCAATCTATTCCCACTACAGTATCATATCCTTTCATCCAAGTCATATGATATATGTCATATACCCCATCTCAACAGCCACACTTCCACTGGTAGGATAAAATGTGTTTCCTTCCTCCCCAGCTTTTTCAAAATGCCATCCCTTATGAGACTTCTACCTGCACCTCTCACAGTTCCTTTAAAATTTTTCAGGGGCTACCTTCTTCCAGACAAGTCCCATCCCACAGACCAGCAACTCTGACATGCTCTGCTCCTCCAGGGACACATGCCCTTTGGGTGAGCTGTGCCTTCAGCAAGATCAGGATCTGGCCCCAGATGTCTACGATTTTGCTAAATATGCAATGCACAAAGCCACTCTCCAGCCCTCAGCTATCTCCAGAAGGTAGCACTTTCACTGTCCATCAAATATGGATGTCCATCAAATACTTGTGGGTATCTCTATTTGGACTTCAGACTGGTTGACAATGTGTTGCACTCCAGAGAACCAACATACAAGGGGCTGTCAGCCTGAAATCTTTCTCTGCACTTGGATGAGGAATGTGGAGATTCATAAATTGCAGGGCATATACAAAAAGGCTTTTGTCAATTCATTGAAAGCATCACCTGCTTCATTAGGTACTCACTGGCTTGAGAATTGCTTCCAGTTATGTCTAAGTTCACCACATTATAAAGCATACTTAAAAAGTCCACAATGTATTTAATTCCCAGCTTAGAGCAAGAGGAAGGAGAGGGGTTTTATTAAAAGGGATCCCATTAAAACTTGACAGGTAAAATGCAATCCCTCTCCCTTGCCAATTACACCAGCAATTCTGAGTCTCATCATTCTCTGGTGTTAAAAGACTGAAGAACAGTAAATAGCCTCCCTACAGAAAGCCACAGTGGAAACACCCTGAATATATTTATGTTGATGCATCAGTCCTGGTTTATCTTAGCTTTGAAGAATGTGGTTAGCAACTCACCCTGCCGGATAAGCAACGAGGCCGGTTCTGGGGTCACAGGCTAGTCCTCTGCCTCCTGACACAGTTATCCCCAACACCTTCTCCAAAGTCACCTAATGAACACGAAAAAGAAAACAAGAAGAATCATGAAATACAAGCGCAGTTCACATGGACCCGTACACAGATGCTGATGGTCTGGTTCGCACTGGTGATGAGAAGAATCACAGCTCCTAGAAATTCACTGACAGGCACCCAGGTATAGAAGCGACTCTACTCAGTTTTCAACACAGGCACAGTAGAATACTGCTGGGGTATACAGGAGTTGTCAATTCACTGATTACTTTGTCTACGCCAGAGCATACTGCAGAGAGGACTGCAAGCAGCAGACAGGACTGGTGCGAAACTGGGACTCACATTCACTGCCCGCCAATTCCCATTCTCCCAGCAAGAGCAGCAAACCACCTTCTCCAGAGCTCTTTCCTGAAAATCATTTCCAAGTTGACCTGTTCTCCTCATCTCCTCCATCCAGCCAGAGATGGTTCAGCCTGGTCCCAGCCCCGTGTATTCCTAGGAACTGAACAGTCAGTTTTCCCACAGTGCTCGATCTGGAAACCATGTCCAGTGGCCCAGGGCATCCCTCCCCAGGAATCTCAAGAGACAGCAGCTTACATGACTGGTTTCACAAGCCCACATGCCAATGACCCGTGCAAGAGACAGTAATGCAAAATGCCTGCTTTCCCCCTGAGCAAAGATGTCAACTATTTTTAGGAAAAGAAAAGAAATGCAACTGAGAAGAGCTACTTGGAAGATACAAAGATTCATAGCCAGGCCTCTGTGGCAAGAAGCCAGGAAAAGCAAAAACAAAAGGGGAAAGGAGGGCACCAGACAGACACGATGTAGTATTTTGGGGAGCACTCCCTGGCAGAGAAAACATCAGAATTTAGCAATTACCCCAAAGCAAAAGGTTGCAGTGGGATTACACCACACAAAAATTGTGGTTTGTGGCATGAAAGGACTCAGTCTCTGAGCACAGACCAGTTCTCAGCCCTGAGGTTGTTTTGACCAACAGAAGATTATTCTCTTTCCTTTACATTTGCACAGCCTGATTTTATATATTATGTATTTGACGCATACACTCCTCCTCAGCACTGCTGTCCGTGCCAAACTCAAGGATTTTACTGGGTCACAGTTTTCTGTTTTTAATTATCATCTAAGTTACATTTGGTTAAGGCCTTAAGGGCACGGACGCGGCATAAGAAGTTACTATTGTAATAATTACTGCTATCTTTAATAGCTGCCCTGAAGACTAGCATCTTGTATTTATACCAACACAGTGCACAAAAGGCAGGGGCAGGGCAGGTTTCTCAGGCCACCCTCACCTCACAGCTTACCAGACCTGAGGAGTTCAGCTGCAGGGTGAAGAAACAAGGTCTCACTGAGCTCAGGGCCCAGGTTACTAAAGAAGTGACAGAAGTAACCCCACGCGGAGAACCACCTTGCTGCAGCAGGTAAAGCAGGGCTGAGGTGCCACCATTCGAAGTGAGCCATCCATGCTTCAGCTAGTTCAAACGTGGCCTGCCTTCAAACCAGTGGCATGGCAAGTAGAAGATTTCATGCCCCAGTCTCTGGAACAACTTGGTCTTTTTTTCCCTTTTAGTAATAACATACCCCAGATACTTTGAGACAGTATGCAAGAACACCAAATTGTCCCCTTCCCTTGCAAAATTAGTATCTCTGAAAAAATAGCTTTTACAAAACTGAACCAGATTTTTGTTAAGTATAAAAACATACAATTAAAAATACATTTACAAATCCACTGGTAAAGAAAGGAAATGCTTTTGTTCCAACTTAATGCTGGAACAAAAAGGGGGGGGGGGGGGGGCGGGGGGAGCGCAGAGATGGGAAGGAATGAGGGAGGCTAGGGTATCTGCTCCTCCAGTCTCACTCACAATACTTCAAAACACATTTATTTTTAAAGCAGCCTCAACAAATGCAAAAAAAGAACTCAATGCTTCTACTGCTGAGATTCCAGATCGTATCAGCAGTTCCCAACTCATCAAACCAAGAGAGGTTTGCATTCCTACAGAAACTGCATTCTTGACAGTGGAGGAGGAGGTGGAAGAGACATGTGCCATTCAAGTGCTCCAGCCTAGATAAGGCACCAATTTCTTGGTGCTGTCAGCAAACATCGATTTAGCAACGCTGTGCTTACGCTGCTCAGCACGGGCTTTAGCTCAGGCTGGCTGTAATTGCAGCTATCCTAAGAGGTACTACTTGACCTTGGCTATGCAGCTATTCAACAGCAATGCAGCGACCTGCTTTCACCCACAGGTATATTTTTGCTCGGCAAGGATGTACATCAGCCTCTCAGAGCGCAGTCTTGTGCCACAGCCGGGCTCATCTTACAGCTGCCTGCTCTGCAGGGGACGGGTCCTTCCTCCCTCATCCCACTCAGCCCAGTTCCCCTGCCATTTCCCTCGTGCCAGCACTGGCATAGCAAGCGTCTACCCAGCAGGCCAAGCCAGCAGAAAACCATGTTGTAGTTTTTGTTTTCTGTTTGCCAGCCTGGGGAAGCCATGGGGACCTCAAAGCCAGGGAAAAGAAAAACTGTCCCCTTTCACTGGCAACTAGATCAACCCAGCTGCACCTCCAAAACCCACCTTGTACTTGGTGGTGTAGAAAAACCTGCCCCTTCTGAGTCTTTAAGACAAACTGAAGAGCAGTAACTGGTTTCCCCTGGCACTCCCACCCCACCGACTGCACAAAGTCACGTGTGCTCCAGCGTCCCCTCTCCAGGGTCTGTGGGGGCCTCGTGCTGCTCTGCCAAGGGACCATCTGTGGCAACACTAGCAGGCAGTAAGCCTACCTTTCTCCCATGGCCAGCATGCAGCTTGACACAAAAGAAGTATCTTGGTCTTTGGGTCCAATTATTCCACTGCCAGTGAGCATTTGCTGGCCTCCAACATATTACCCATTCAATTAGAAACAGTTTCTAATGGAACATTAGAAAGACAACGACTATCAAGGCCGTACCACTGGTACTGACAGGCCTACTGCCACAGGAACAGATACCTGTGTCCAGAGATTCATTACTAGCTTCCTGAAAAGGAATATCCCTCTTTTACTCCCCAGTCTTAGCTTTAAAACCTTCCTAATGTAAAGAATCTGAAAGGTCACCTTGAGCCTATCCAACAGATGCTCTTAGAACACCTCCGCATGATAACTCCTGAATATTAAAAACAACTGGCTTTGAAAAGGAGTAAGGCACATTCAAATTTGGTTTTACGACACTTGTGAGCTCCACTCCCACCACCCTGCCCACAACACAGCTTTATCCCCGTGAACAACCTCCAGACTAGTAACGTAAGGGCAAGAGATAGTCAGTCACTTGTCACAAAACCAGACAGAAGAACGGAAAATGTTTCAGAGAGAATAAACAACAGGTAACAATGCAGTACAAACAGGACTCCTCTCAGCTCGCCCGCTAAAAGAAAGAAATTATTAATATAGTTAATTAGGGCAGAAGTACACCAACTTTAGCTTCCTAATCGAGAATTAACATTTGCCAGCAAGGGGCAAATTTGTTGACACAGGACTGCCATTATCCCACTTTGGAAGTTATGACGTACAAGGTAGGAACCCGCTTCCTCAGCGTGGCCAGCACAGGCTCCCAGTCCTACGCAGCCACAACCACTGCTGACCATACCAGTCTCCCAGGTGATGCTTCAGCACAGCCCAGTTGGAAATAAACTCCCTGACACACCTTTCCAAGTTTGATCTGAGCTACCCACAGGGGCTGGAGAGTTCCCCTGCAGAACTGAGACACTGTGTTTCCAACAGCTTCCACCTCAGCCCAATTTGCTTCCCACCGTCACCGGACACATCCTTCCCAGGCAACCCGTGGGCCACCTCACCACCCACATTCAAGCCTGGAAACAACTGCAAGATTAAACCTGTCATTTTGTGCGCCTAAATTAGAGGCACAGAGAGGAGGCTGGCTATCCGCATTTGTTACTGCATCTCAAGGTTTCTATTAATAGCATTTGGCACTATCAGTCAAGGTTCCCTAAGCAATTTGCAAGCATTATCAAATCCATCCACACGCAACGTGTTTCTGCAGTTCACTTTGCATTGCTGCTATGCTACCTGTAATCACCCCGTCTCCATTCATTTAAGGTCAATTTTTTTCCAAATTTGGAGGCTCAACACACACTCTTAGGCACCAAAACCAGAATCAGCTGTGCAGCTATCACCCATCTTGCACAATCTGATATTCAACCATTTTACAGGCTTACATCTAAATTTGGCTGCTCGGAGCTGCACAAACACGTAAAGACATTTTAGTGCCCAAGCAGTTCACTTACCCTGCTCCTTCCACACCAGATCCCAAGAGAGCTCCCACAGCTGGCAGGACCAGACCAGCAGAGCCCTGAACTGCAGGACTGAAGGTACCGACAGGTATTCAGGGCAGCCAGCCTCCCCAGGGAGGGGGCCCTGCTGCAGCCCAGTCCCACCTGCCGGTCAAGGAGCAGGTGTGAGAGCAGCCCTTGCCCCCCTCAGGCACGGTCCCATGCAGCCCACGCCTGCCTGACAAAACCATGCCACTGCCTTACTGCTGAGGCGCAGACAATCCTCTTGGAAGGGCTGGCCTCAACAGTCCCTGCCAGCCTCGTTTGTCTTTTCACAAAACAAGATGCATGATAAGCTGCTCCCCATTCCCAGAGAGCAAGTTTCATACTTGCATGAGCTGCTTCTGCTATTTTGAGGAAGTTGCCACCACAGGCAATTGTTTCCACGTGCCGGAAGGGTAACACAGAAATGCCTGAAGGATCAACCCAACTTCATCCCCCTGCAAGCAACTCTCCTTCTTCCAACCTTTGCAACCCTTCGGGACCACCTACACTGCAAAGCCACGCAGCAGATGCAGAAGGCAAACACTGGCCTGCACATCCAAGCAGCATGCTGTGAGAAAGCAGCAGTAAGCCCACCCAGCACAGTAGTAATTTCCACCAAAACAGGTGCCAAAGGGGACAACATAGTCACAGTGGCAGTCCTGCCTGACCTGGGCTCACAGGAACCCTCCCTACAGCCACACTGCTTTACTACTGAGCCGCTGCTGCTGGGTACGAGCTCCTGTGTCCCTGCTGGCCCACCAGCAGGCTTCTGCAGTCTGGCTTCAGCTTGAAAGACAGAAAAGGAAAATTTCAGAAGAAAGGCATTTTTACCATCAGGCATCCCTCAAAGTTTCAGCTGTAAGCTGAATGATGCTGCTACTCACCCCATCATCCACCCCAGGCCAGCAAAAGACTAAGCAGGAGTTTGGTAGTATTTCAGCCCCTCTTCCCCAAAGAAAAAATGCTAAAGAAACCGAAGAGTTTTCTGACTCTATCATCTCACCTCCTGCCTTCTAATACTATCCACATTCTCTTCTGAGCCCAAAAACTTGTCATTCTCTACAAAGACAATTTATTTAAGCATAGAAAGAAAGCAGCAAAGCATTTGAGAGAATACATGCATCACTCTAGTGCTCAGAAAGACCACCAAGGGGAGAAAACTGGTGTTGCTGTACAGGGCAGCCCATGTGTCCCAGTACCTACAGCATGAGGCAAGAGGCTACAGCCTGGGAAAACCATGTCCAGAAGCAGATGTGTCTGTTCCAGACTTCATGAGATTGGCCAGCTTGGATCAGACACCAATATCCAGCCCCAGTTCCTGTTCCCATTTGTGGCCATAAGTGAAGGAGAAGTGTCAGCAAAAACTTTATCCATACACTTGTGTATGATACTGTTAAAGAGCAGGGAAAGCAAATCTGATTCTCTCACCTCCTGTCAATCTCCCAATAACAAAAATAGATATTCTCAGTTTTTAACCTATTTCAGTAGAATTCTCTATGGTGAACTTACTCACTATGTCTATAAAAGCTTAGCCTTCTTGTCCTGGTTTTGGCGAAGAGTGACATTGATAGCACACTGATGTTTCAGTTGTTGCTAAGTCATGCTTACCCCAAGTCAAGGACTTTTCTATTCCCCAGGCTCTGCCACTGAGGAGGTGCACAAGAAGCCGGGAGGGAGCACAGCCAGGACAGCTGACCCCAACTGTCCAAAGGGAAATTCCATAGCACAGAACATCATGCCCAGTATATAAACCACAGGGAATTGGCTGGGAGGGCCGATCGCTGCTCAAGGAGTTGGGCATTGGTCAGTGGGTGGTGAGCAATTGTACTGTGCATCACTTGCCTTTCTTGGGCTTTATTTCTCTCTCTCTTGTCTCCCTTTTCATTACTATTACTTTTATTAATATCATACTTTATTTCAACTATAAAAAAACCCTGTTCTTATCTCAAACCCTGGGTTTTACCTTTTTTCTGATTCTCTTCTCCATCCCACTGGGGGGGAGCAACTGGCTGCATGGTACTTAGTTGCTGGCTGGAGTTAAACCACAACATGTTCACATCTTTTGGCAAGGAACTCCAACAGTCTGGTACATGTTGCAAGAAGAACAACTTTTCATTGCTTGTTTTAAACCTCACTTCTATTAGTTTCATTTAATATGCCCTAGTTCTTGTACAGGAAGAGAGCGTGGATAGTTAATCCCCACCTACCTATCACCTTTAGGTGGCTCATGATTTTGTGGGGAGCTATGCTATCAACCCAAGTCATTTGGGTTCCAAGTACAAGAGTCTTCTCTTAGTTCATGGCTCTCCTGAAAGCCAATTCACATCTTTGATCAGGTCTGGTGTTCTTCTGCGATGACCTTCCAGGTCCACTATATCCTTCCTGAGATGAAGAGGAAACACCAAAACGACACACAGCTTTCAAGGTGTAGTCACAGCAAGTGCTTACAGAGCAGAATAATATAGTCTTCTGTTTTGTTCTCCATTATTTTTTCCCCATTAATACCTTACACTCAATCTGCCTTTTTGATATCTAGGATCATTTACAGACAGCAGCAAAGAGGTCACCTGCTCAACAAAGTCACGGCTAAGAACTGCTGCTTTGCACTTGGAAACTTCTCCCCCATTCTCTCCTCTGCTGCCCTATGGAAAGGGAAATCCTATTCTGGAAGCAACAGTTTGATTTCAACTTCCCCCTTCTTCTCCATGCCTTTGTGAGCACCTATTCATGAACAGCAGCATCCTCAGAGGGATTGCTTGCAGCACAATAGTTCCACTCCACTCCAGAATGGCTACTTCAATAAATGTCCACATGCAGACAAGTTATATTTTAAAAGCCTTCCCATGGGCCTGTGCATAACACAGTTAACGTTTGAATCCATTTAATTAAGTAGTGGCATCAAGTCAGCATGAAAAGACAACATCCATCAGAGTTCATCTATCACCCACTGCACAATCTGCCTGCCCTCATCCCTCTCCTGCCTGAATGTGGGTATATTAATAATGTATATTGCAAAGACACGTACTCCTGAGAAAGCAGTGGACGCAGAAATCCCAGAGATACATAACCCAGGAGGGTTACTTTGGAAAGCCTTCCCTAGCACATCCCTATCCTTGTCTGAGGAGTGGATACATAATCATCTGTTCTTTTGCCTTAAAAATAAAATGCTTTTATGGCTCAGCTTGAGACCCCAGTACTGTTTGGTCCAACACACTGACACATGGAGCTCCAATGTCAGGCCAGTTTCACAAAGCACCGTGGTTTTCACATCCATCTCCCTATATTCTGCTCCCGGTTTTCAGCGCCGCTGCACATACTCCAGCGTGTTTTCTGTACTGCAACACAGCAGTGTCGCATCAATACGCTCCGGCACCCAACACATGAAAATGCACCATAGCTGTACGTTGTCAGTGTCAGCATTTAAGAAATTGCTGTCTACTTCTTACAGAAGTGACATTTGATGTGGGGCACCAACCCTCACAGCTGGCTCCTGCCACCCCTAAGCCCCACCACAAAAAAGCACGTTTAAACCCCAGGGACCAACGCACATGTCGTAGGCTCTAATCCACCATCTGAACACGCTGTCTGATCTCCTGTTACCGCTGCAGAAAAACAAAGGCTTGAAGTTTTACATTTAGCCCTACTGCGCTTTGTTTGGCACATTAAACACAGAACACTAATTACGGTATACTATTCTACTTAAGGGGCTGTCAGCATTTCCACTGCAAAGCCTTCATTTCAGGACTTTGTAACACAGTTGTGAGATATTCATTTTGCACTTGAGCTTGACATGCAATGATCTGGCTTTGGCCCAGGTTCCTCTGCCTGTTTGTTTTTTCAGGAGTTGGGGGTTTTGTTGTTGGTCTGGCAGGGGGAGGGCTGAAGACGGGTGGAAAGAATTAACTGCAGGGCATGTCAGACTTACCAAAAGCACAAAAAACCAAAACCACTAGCTGCACAGTTGGTTTCTGTCCCACAGCTACCCAGTGCCTCCCCCTGTTTTCATATGTGCACACAGAACATGCCTTTTTTTTTTTTTTTTTTTTAAACAAGCTTTTCTATCCTCTCCCTCCTTTCCAGCCTCAGCCTTCTGTCCCTCAGCACCCAGTGCTAGCAGAGTACCGTCTTGACAAGCCTGGGGACTGAAAATATTCCACCTGCAGAAACAACAGTAGTAAGCCAAGCTCCAACACACGACCAGTTCAGAACATCTCTCACAGTAAGTCTTACAAGCCTTGCTGGCTGCCACTGTTGCAGACTCATACCAATTGCCTAACTGACCACAGGAACCACTCCAGGACCATCAAAGTGGTTTCATGCAATCTACCAAACAGAGCTGTTGCAACATTTCAAGGTGTTTCCAGCCAAAGCTCAATGTGAAGCAGCACTCATGGGGTGAAAGGATTCAGAGCTATGTCTGATTGCTGAACAAGCCCTCCCAATTTAGCCAATTTAAATTAAAAAAAAAAACCAAAAACAACCAAACCAAAAAAAACCCCAAAAAAACCCCACACACACCTGACCAGAACGTTGTCACATGCAACAAGCAGCTGCCAATTCTAGGCAGCTTGATTTCATGATAACCACTTCAAGAACATCAGGGAACAATCTCCCACAACACAAATTATGAATGATGCACCTTGGCACAAGAGCGGTAAGGCTAGAAACCGACTCGCCCAAAGGTTTTGAATTGCTGAGTTATGGGCAGTATTACATTACATTTGTAAACCTGCATAAAAGCAGAGGTGGGACGGGGGGTGCTTCAATGGAAATGCTGAGCCTCAGCTCTAATGGCTCTGCCAGGTGTCACTACAACGGTTGCACAGGGGCGTGCATGCATTTCTTAAAAATGATCCAGGCAGTTGAGAGAACTGGGAACAAAACAGGGAGGGAGGCAGAAGAAAGGGGGAACGTGAGCAACCCAGGGTCCCTACAAGCCGTCTCTCCACATGCGCCTGCACACAGCACGCGTGCGTTTGTCCATCTCTCCACACAGCCTCTCTTGCCTGCTCTCCCCACCGTGCTGGCTGCTCTCAGTCCAATTCCAGCTGTCAGGACTGCATTCCTGGCCAGTCAGCCCCAGCTGTCAGGGGGTACGTGCTGAATCTGCACTCTGCTGCCTTCTTCATGCCTGGAGTAAGGCAGTCCCAGGGAGGCCATAAATACCGCTGCACAGCCCCAGGGATGCGGGTGGGAGGCTGCTGAAAGCACCTCTGCTAGGAACTCGGAACTGTCAGCAGCACACATCTGCAAGCGTGTATGCGGCCCGCAAAAGACACATAGATGGTTAATTTCCTACCAGCTTCTGCAGCATGACCTAGCCATCATTACATAATTACCTTCTGTTTCTTCACTTAACACCAGCGCAATCCCCCATTTTTCTCTTCCCCACCCCCACACCAAGGTCCAATTTCTTCTAAAATACTGCAGGGATGAGGAGAGGCACATGTAACCTTATCAACCCTGGCTAAAGACATCAGAAGCAGCGACTTCTCCTCCTCCCATTCAGCCATCATTCTCACCGGAAAAGTGGCAATGACTCAGATTTCATGAAAATTTCACAAAATCTTCAGAATACCTGAGCTTCAGAGATACAAGCGTGGTGAAGGGACAAAGGGTGGAGTGTGTGTAAATTGTCCACTTCTGTCAGCGTTGCAATGATGTTGTTCTGACTTTGGTGTGGGGAATTCTTTCTGTCAATATAAGTTTGTGTACACTTTAAAAAAGAAAGTGACATCAAATAGGCCACGTGTTTGCTGGCACATGAAGAGTCAATCCTGATTGATTCCAAACTAAGCATCTGCACATGGAATCAATCAGACCAGCTCCACGGGCAGGCAAGCCCTATGGGACACAACAGAGAGTTGCATCCTGTGTGGGCAGGCTTCAAAGAAGCCATTCCTTAAGCTCTCAGGACCTGGAATTGTGCAGGACCACTTCTTCACAAGGAACAGATTTTTCCAATTTGCAAACATGCATTACTTTTTCATAAGGAAAGAGAGCAGGCAAGATACCAGACTTTACGTAGGGGGTGGGTTTGCCCTCCCACATAGGCAATTTGTCCAGTGATTTTTTTCTTCATAACGGAAAATCAACCAATTCACCTTCCCCTGCACAGAGTAATCTGTAAAAGGATTAGGTACAAGCAAGGAGTTGCAACATCCTCCTAGTCTGTCCTAACAGAGATCAAAGGAAACAACTTCTAACTTTCTGGCAGCGTTGCATATTGGTCTCCTCCAAATCCATACGCAGAGCCTGAATATAGGCAAAGAAAGTCCTTCAGTGAGAAGAAATAATAATAGGCGGGGGAAAAAAAAAAAAAAAAGTCAATACAGCTCCCTGGGGCAGCATTCAGTTACTCATATAAGGGTTTGAAATCAAGCAGGCACAAACGGTTCTCTCAGCATAAGGGTCACCGTTTATCATCATTAATCATCACTTCCCAGATAGAAAAGGCTCTTCGCCCTCTTTCACTCAGGCTTTAGCACTCATAAGAAGGAAGAGACAAGAATAAGGAAAAGAGCCAAAAAGGGATGTGGGCACGGACTGGCAAGGCTGCTGCCTGTGCAGCTCTGCCAAAGTCGGTCCCCACAGCCCCGGCCAAAGCTGGGCCAGCTCCTAAATACAAACAGCTGACAGTTAAAAGTCCACAGCTTCGTGTCAGAGATAGGCATCCACTCCAAGGAAACCGTGGCAGCTCCACATAACTCCTGACTCCAGAGAATTCAAACACATGGGCCATAACACAGCGTTTTTAATACCGATAGCGCCATGGTGAGGAGCTGCATCCTAAATCACCTCCTGCTGAACCCTATAAACAACGCCTGGGTTCAAACTAAACTTGGGCACGGGGAAGACAGGCTGAAAGAGGGCACAGAAAGCCTTCCTCGCAGTGAACCTTGCCGAGGACAGCCACAGAAAGCAAGCCACATCTCAACACTTCAAGAAAAGCACCATGTTACAAACCTCTTCCCCTTCATTTCTCCTCACTGGGCCTTTTTTTTTTTTTGGTATAAACAGATCACTGTGCTGTTTGACAAGGCTTGGAGGGGAAACCTGGTGGTTGACCCTGAGCCCAAGAGTAGAATCACACAAGCTAGAGCTATGCAGGAAGCAGAAGCGCCTTTTCATCAGACTGCCTGAGGTGACACTCATAATTCATCTGTTATTTCTTTATTCATGCATAAAGTCCCACTCCAAATGAATCTATTTTTATCCTTCACTGCTGATTTGCACAGCAGTTCTGTCCTAAAAGTCATCAACTGCCAATTTCAAATCTCTAGATTTCATCCCTACCTACCCAGCTTGCACTGCCACGAAGGCAACCACACTGGTCTTCTGGAGAAGGGGACAGCTGTAAATCCTATACTTAAGTCCCTAAGAAAGACTTAAAGAGACTCTCTGTATGCAAAACCGTCGCCTTTTTATGCCCAGATTCCTCCCCAAGAGCAGGTATCCATCCCCTCCACCGGAGGTTGGAGAGCTCATCCCTCCTGGTGCCCAAAGGCTCCTGCCTGTAACACCTGAACCATGCCAGGACTAGAGACCTTGTCCTCCCACACGCGCGTCTCCCTAAGACTGCAGTGATGCTATGGGGAAAAGTACACACTCACATCCTCAGGACATTAGAAAATAGTTTTGTTGTAAACTGATTTAAAATATATTTTAAAAAAAACACTTAGCAGCAATTTTGCTAAGATTGGAATAAATACAACAGGAGGGACAGAGCGAGTACACGCCACTTAGCACATAGACAACATCCCCTACAGAGGAGGCAGGTGGTAAAGAGATTAGCGTTCAGTCTTTCCCTAAACGCTGACTGGACTATGTAGTATTTGTTTCATGGTCCTTGCAAGAAGCCCCAACAAACATGAAGGCCTCTTGTGCTTACAGCAGGCAGCAACATGTCCTCTCACACAGCTTGCAGTCTATAAAGAGATGTAAGAGGACTAGGTGGCAAAAAAGCCCAGAAGCACTGAGGCAAAATGTCTTGGTCATGGTCATGCAACAAATTAGCAGCAGAGCTGGGAATAACCTCACCTCCCTCCCAAATTCCGGCAGCTATCTACTGCACCGACCACGCTGCACCATTGCAGTATCTCGCTCCTGCTCAAGGCTAGGGACAGTATTTTTAAAGAATGCTTAAAAATGAATCAAAGGAAAACATGAGAGAGTTCTTTATTTATTTTTTTCCCAACCCAATCAGGATATATAGAAGGAGCCACCCAAGCTTCCCACCCACCCCCAGCTGCCGCTCACTGCCTAGCTCTTGGCAATCCCTTCCTTTACTCCTCCCTGCCCTCTGCCCTGAAGAATAAGCTTCTTACAGAAGAGCCTTTATCATCATCTGTACTCCAGGCATCCCAGAATTAAGAAGCTCTTTGCATCTGTCAGTCAACGTGCATATTGAGCACCCAAGAGATTTCTCCTGTCAGCCAGAAAGGAGACCATGTCCTCCAGGAGAAGTGATAAATAGGAATGCAGGCCAAAGATCGAGAAAACAAAACTTAAAGAGAACAGCACAAGCACTGATTTCCATTGCCGCCTCAACAACCCTGCCACCACCTCCTGTTCCAGGACAGCTGGAAAGTCTTTCACCAGTAACACAGTGTCCCCATCACTGCACTTGCTGCTTGGCCACTGGCACGGCCAGCGCCAGCAAACCCACACATGCTCACTGAGGCAAACACCACCGGGCCATCCTTCTGCTTCAAAGAGGCACGCTGGTACTACAGGAAAGGCAATCACCACTCACAGTCACAGCTACCCGAGACAGGACTCGGTTTAGTCTTTTCCAAATACTTAACATTTCCTGCAAGTTTTATGGCCTAGACCCAGCACTCCGAAGACCTGAATAACTCCCGCTATGAGCCAGCAGCAAGAAACACGATGGATCCTCTCTCCCTTACACACACACAGAGGAAACTACCACCAGACAATAAACCACACAGAGACAAGTGGTTATAAAGATAACTACAAAGCAATCCTAAACAAACTCATTAAATCACTCATTCAGCCCACTCTCCTTCACACACTTTGCCCTTAAATCACTCCTTTCTGTGGTTTTTTTCCCCAAGCACCTTTTCAGTTCCTTTTCCTGAAGGAAACAAAGTCTGTAAACAAGAGGTACAATACTCCAAGAGAAGCTGACTTATTTGAGCAGCTCATTAAAGGCGACAAAAAAAAAAAAAAAGAAAAAGGGAGCAGGCAGCCATCTAAGTGACTTAAAATCCTGAGACAGGGGGAGGTAACACTGGAAAGGCAGTCTCCTCTAGCTTACGTTTAGGCTCAGCAGCAGGGGTAACTGGTAGAATTACCAAATGTGAGAACTGAGGAAGTAAACCCACCCTCAGAGGAAGCAATTTTTATCCACAGGCTTAAAACCCCCTTTGTTTTTGTTACCAACTAGCTCCTGCCACACTTCCAAAAAGCAAACCACAACCACCATGTCTTTACTGCCCTTGTTTAGAAATCCAGAAAGCCCTAGGTCCAGGCACAGAACCAGCTCCTGTTCCTTCAGCACTTCACAAAGTACGTCTGTTCTTACATGGTTAGTTGTTAGCAAAAACTGCTGCTGTAAAATATAGAACATAAAAAAAGAGAGTATAGAACTCCAGTCTTCAGCAAAGAGTCAATGCTCCCAGCGCATGACTTTCTGGTCATTCATTTTAGATGCATTCACATACTCTGAAGCATTTAGCAGAATCTGTCTTGGTAAGAAATAACTTCGAGTGACACACGTAGTTCAGAAATACCTGAACTACTAGTCCCAAGTACATTTCTACAGTTTAAACAAAGGATGTAAGAGGCAGACAAACACCTGAAAGGCAAGCAGTGAGACTGCACAGCAAAGCAACGCTTACGAGTCAGAACATCGCTGTTGACTCTCACCTGTACTGAGCCACTATGCTAACCCTGTTCAAATTGCATTTTATGCCCTCCACCAAAAAGACAGCTGTAAAGCTTCTACACAGTTTGTGTCCACTCCTTGCTGTGGTGCACTGGCAGCTAGGTAGTAGGCAACCACTGGACACAAGCTTTACTGTCACCCCCGCACAGGCACTGGCCCCTGTGTGAAGTCAGGCTGCAATTCCCATCGCCGACCAGGGAAGAGGTGTCAGATGAAATGGAGCTCATTGCCTGTCTGAGTTGTAAGAATGCAATTGATGATCTGGAGTGAAAAAAAAAAAATGCAGAAAGAAATGACTGTAGAGAATTGTTCATGGAGCACTGAACCCTGAAAATCTTCCCACCTGTCCCCAATCTTGACACTCTTCTAATCGTGTCGGTCTGTTTAAGAAAAGACTTCTATCTGCAGACCTTGCCTCTCTTACGTCCTTAGAACATCACATGTTGATACCTGCAATGAAGCACTCAGGAGACAAGATTGTGGAAGGACCTGTTTACAAATTAGCCAAAGACAAACAAGCACTTAAGAGTTTAAAGATGGAATTAACATCAGCCACAAGCAAAGACTAACACTTATCAGCACTTTCTGTTATTTCTGTAGAGGTCACTTCCTACATTTCTTTTGGAAAAAAAAAAAAAATCTATTAGTGACAGAAAGGCCTGCAGGACTTGGCACAATCTGCTACAGCAGCCAAGCTGACCAAGCAAAGACTTGCACTGAACAATCTTACACAAAGAACCAGAAAGGTACTCAGAAATTGCAGTTGTTTCGCTTCCAAGCACTGCCTGGGAGAAGTCCTATAGACACTTCACATGGTTCAAAAGATGACAGCAGCATCCCAATGCACCTTTGAAGCCACACAATGATGTCACTTCAAAATACTGCTCCCTATAAGATGTCACAACACGAGGACCAAGGCAACTAGAAGTACCTGGACTACTTGTCTAATAGCTTGAGCACCGAAATGCCTGCCAGAAAGAGTTCAAGAAAACTCAGCAACGGTTTCGGAGTCACAAAAACCCAAGACACTGTCACAGACAGAACTCCATGGCTTTGGGGGACCAGGTTGCTACAAACTGAACCCTGTGGGATCTCTGACAGATGTTCCATTGAAAAGAAACGAGCTGAGCAACAATCAAGCAGGAAGCCAATGCTCCAGACCCAAGCACATTGCACTTTATGCTCCTCCCTGAAGCATATGGAGTTTTGCTGTTGCTTTCAGCCACCTTCCCCAGCCTTTTCCACTGAAAGTGGAGCACTGGGAAGTCTTCTTGAATCAGCTCTAAGGAAGGGAAGCCCTGGTGCTACCCCTTCCTCCTATTTATACCAACAACATTAGTGCAACAGTTCAAACATATTTTATATATAGCTCTGTGGCTTATTTCCAGGCAGAAGTAACTCAATGCTGGTGTACATATGTTTAGACCACAGCAATTGGAAAGAATGTCCCATAAATGCTGTTAACTGCTGCTCCACTGTGACCAGAACAGGCTCTACCACTGCAGAAATACAAGCCGCGTTAGGAAAAAAAAAGAAAGAGTCATCCACCCAGAAGCTAAGCAAGCCACTTGCCACCTGCACAGCACTGACAGACTTCCACTATAGCCCCAACAGATTTATAGCTTTAAATTAACAGCCAGCTCTTGTCACATCAAGATATAGTGCCTGACTGCTAAGAGACCACATAGAGGTGACCAGGGTGTGGGCCAGCATAAGGGCTGGCATGCAATACATAAAGCATCTGCCAGTATCCACTTGCATTTTAAAATAATATTATAAACATAAAGGCTGGACAAACAGAAGAGTCAGATTTGCATAGTTCTATTTGCAAACCCTGCTTGTACTGAAAACATCAGTAGTGCCACCATGTTTTAACAAGTCTGACTTTAGTCCAATACCCATAAGCTCACATACTGAAAAGAAACAAGAAGGGCAAGGTGCAGGAGCCACGGATCGACATCCAAAATGTACTTCCCTTGGTACTGGCTGCAGGGACTTCAGTGGCACATAGAGGAGAGAGGCACCTGCTCTAAACCCACAGGACACTGATCCCACTGCTAGACTTAGGTTTTAACATGACCCCAGGCGAGCCAGACCCCAGGCAGCAGCCCACAGGGAGACAGGTGTCTGAAATATTCCCTCTCCTAAAGGAGGATGCTTCTGCTACCACATGTAGACAACCACCAGCTGATAATTACCATGCCTTTCACCAGACTGTCCCTCTCATGGGCTGCAAAGACAGCTCCACCAGTCTTCCCAGACTACATTAAAACAACCTTGCATCACATTTTTCTTTGGAACAGCTAAATATTAACATGTTCTAAGAAAAAATACATATATATCTTGCCTTTTCTTATGTCTGAATCCAATGGGACTGGACTTTAAAGAGGAGCAAAGCATAATCAACACTTCAGAACTATCTATAAAGGCACCAGCATCTTTGGTTATGTGATGTGGAAAAGTTAATGACCACCATCTCAGGCCTCCGCAGAGACAGGCGTCTCTTGTCCTGGAGGTTAAATAACCTAGCTTTATCCTTGCGTAAACCTGTTTGTAACTTCAGGGATAAAACTGCCCTTCCTGAACATGTCAGGTCAGCATCTTGCTTGGATCAGAAGAGGCTCTGCCAAGGAGCCTCTAACTGGGGAGAAAAGGGGAAACCAAGTACATATCTTGGGATAGATGATGGGGGTACAAAAGAAGAATGGAATTTTTCTGGTTAATTGTTTATTTGGTGGATGGGAAGCAGGGAAAGAGAAACAGTCTCTGTTCTGGGCTTCTCAGGACTAGTAACCCACATGGCCAGGGAATATGGATTAATGGACAAAGTGCAGCTGGTCAAAACAACATGATGAAGACACCTGCATGATATAGATATCAGGGATGCACACACATACAGTTATGTGTATGAAATGAATCATACATAGAGTCTGATCTTGCAATCAGCCACAGAGGCACTTATCTTTACGCCCACTGGGTGAAATGGAACTACTCACACTCATACTACCTCACACAAAATTAAGCACATGCTTGTATCCACAGGAATGTCACCAGTGTTTGCATTGTTTTCTTTCAAACCCTTCAAGGTCATCATGACTGTAAAAATGTTACACGAAGCCTTGTGCAAGACTTTGTGTACGTAACAGCTGTAACACAATACCAGTGGGACCTTATAGGCAGGGGAAAAGGGTGGGCTGTACGTTACTGTATTAGCAGGCACACTAAGAAAAGTAACATACGCTCCACCAGAATTGAATATGTTCTTCCTATTAAACACACTCAAGCAGAAAAATAGAAACATACTCACAACATCATGCAACCAGGCCCCAGCATTTAAGTATGCTCTACAATGCAAAATCCTGCTTGGCAGCTGTTTACAGCACTTTCCTTTCTGAGGATCTGAGAAAAGCATCCACATTAAATCACAGTGGAGAGTGGGAGGGCAGGACATGGGACAGAAACCAGGTGGCAGACCTGGAAGTAAATCCCTCTTCCAGAGGGATGGCCACAACAGGTAGGCAGCGTTCCCTCTGCTGCCCAGAGACAAGACCCCCCTCCCCAGCACAGGAAATCACCCACTTTGGCATTTTATAATGGATGTTGCTTCTAAGCCCTTCCTTATGCCCTAACTGCTTCCGCAGCTTACACAGATCGCTGATGATTTACAGTTCTGCCACGTCCTCAGCACGAGAGCTCCCCAACTCAAGTAATCCCAAATGCTACACAAAAGTGCTCCAGGCCCACAGCTCCCTGCCCCGCAGCCCAGGGCAGGAACGCCAGCTCCGCTCTGCCTGCAGTTAGTGTTCCTTACACCGCCACCTCCCCAGCCGGGGCTGCTGGCTAAGGGGAGCCGGGCTGCTCCTCCCAGTGACACAGGCCCTAAGTGCCAGAAAAAGCTACCCGCAGAAAGCGTTTCTGTTGCTTGCCAACGAACCTTTAAGCAATAGGTGATGACTGTTCCCAATTGTTTTTAAACTTCTGGAAAGCACTGACAGCAAAACTAAACGCCTTATCGCAGCAAGCACTCTCCTCTTCCTGCTGGAACATCACAGGGCTCTCCACAGCGAGCAGTACTTCACCCGTGGTGACCCGAGTTCCCCAGGTGCCCTGTAAAGCACTTTTCTTTAAAAAAAAAGAGACAGATTTCCACAAACTGAAGTGGAACTAACGGGGCAATTCAGTTCCCTTGGCAGAGACAAAGCGCTGGAAGCTGCCCCCTGCATCCGTGCGACCGCATCCTCTGCCGCAGGGGCCTGGGGCACGGCAGCCCCGCCGAGGGGCCGGGCGCTGCCTGGAGACAACGCACACTCAGCATATTATATAGGGTTTGTCTAGACTAGAAGCTTGGTTTGTCTGTTTTTTTCCAAAACCTGTTTAAATTAGAATCACTGAGGTTGGAAAGCCCTTTAAAATCATCAAGTCCAACCATTACCGCAGCCGTGCCAAGCCCGCCGCTAAACCGGGTCCCTAAGCACCGCCTCTGCGTGTTGTTAAAACTCTTCTGGGATGGTGATTCGAACACTTCCCTGGGCAGCCTGTCCCATGCCTGAGCACCCCCTCAGTGGGGAAATTGTTCCAAACACCCGATATACATCCAACCCGAACCTCCCCTGGGGCAGCTGGAGGCCGTGTCCCCTTGTCCTGTCGCTTGTTCCCTGGGAGCAGAGACCGACCCCCCCTGCCCACAGCCCCTGTCAGGCAGCTGCAGGGAGCGAGCAGCCCCCCCCAGCCCCCTCCTCTCCAGGCTGAGCCCCCCCAGCCCCCGCCCGGCTCTGGACACGCTCCAGCCCCTCAGTGTCCCGCTGGCCGTGAGGGGCCCAGAGCTGAGCCCAGGGCTCGCGGGGCGGCCTCACCCGTGCCGAGCGCAGGGGAACGGGCACTGCCCCGGCCCCGCTGGCCACGCCGTGTGGGACACCAGCCAGGGCGCTGCTGGCCTCCTGGGCACGCCGCAGGGCCCGGGCCGCGCTGGGGGCGCGGAGCCGCAGCCCACCCCGCCGCGGGCACTGGCAGAGGCAGCGCCGCGCGCTCGGCGCGCCCAGACGCCCGGGGGCGGAGCCAGAGCGCCCCCCGCCTCCCACTGGCTGGCGGCCTGTCCACGGCGGTGGGGGGCGCAGGCCCCGCCCCCCCCGCGGCGCGGCGCAGGGAGCCCGCCCGGCCGAAGCCCGCCCGCCGCGGGGCACGGAGCAGCCGGGAGGCGCCCGGCCACCGCCAGGCTGGCAGCGCGCAGGCAGGCCGGTCCGCGCAACGGCAGCCCCGGTGCTGCGCCGCTCGCCGGCTGCGCCCCAGCCTACCGCCCGGCAGAAGGCCGAGGCAGCCCGCTGGCTTCGCGGAAGGTGGTGCTGGCTCTCGGGCCCTCCTTGGCCGTTCGAGGGCCCGGAGCAGCTGCCATGCACCACAGAGACAGCCCAGGCACTGCATCTTCTGCCCTGCCTCCCACCGATGGCTCCGTTCACAAAGTATGGATCACAGGTCTCAGAAAGCAAAAAGCTTATCTGCATCCCCGCTACAGAAAGCTGGCCAAGAGCTTCGCGAAGCAAGCCTCTGTCAGCCCCCCGCCACAGCGGCGATGCAGGAGACCCGCTCTTCCAGACGTTATGGCCATCACCACAGCCAAAGCAGGTGGCGGCGAGGAAGCTGAGGCAAGCTGCCTCTAGCCCAGAGCACCCTGCCCACCCTCCTCCCCCAGCGCCAGTTATTCACGCCGCTGATTGCGTGTCAAAGACATCTCAACAGCTTAGCTCGGGAAGCCTGCAGAGACATGCAACACAAGCCGTGGATTATCAGGACGATTATCCTCCCAGTGCACGAGAGAATCCCAATTCCAGCCTCAAAAGCAGCTCAGGCTTTTCGAAACAACTACTTCCACTGAGGCCCACTGCATGCTCATCAGAAATACTTGTTAATGCATTTCATTAAAAGCGGTTTATGTCATCCCGTCCCCATTCCCCTCCGCAACCACTCCCTACAGCAGGGTTCAGGGCACAGGCTGGACAAACACCCTCCAGCTAGCCCCCACGGTTGGGCAAGGGACACAGAACCCTTTCTGAAGCCTGTCTGGCCGTGATTCAAGGCAAGAAAACCAGGTGAGCTGGGACAAGAAGGGACTGAACGAATGAAGCAGATCCCAGATCTATCCATTCCAGTTTACAGTCAGCAATGCTTTTGGACTCAGCTGCTCAAGAAGGATGACACCCCAAAGCAGGTTTGAAACAACTGCGCTTGGGACCACTATATCTAGCTCAAAACTGGGAAGTAAGCCAAATGCAAGGAGTTGTGCAGCTGTTCTAAAACCCTGGATGCTGGGACACCTCACAATAAGTGGTTAACTATCCTGTCTGGTTTACATTGAGGGGGAAAAGGCTCAGAGACAGTCTGCAGCACACAGCACAGAACCCAAAACGATTAATAGCATTTAAAAAAAAAATACACAGCTCTGTCTCAAGGTTCACTCTACCATTACACATTTCAGCAGCACAGAAGCGTTGGTGAGGAGTGTGAAAAACATCACTCTTAGCCCAGACAAAGCTCTTGCAGAAAAGATGCTAATATTGATGCAATGTAATTGGCAAAAAGAAGTCCTTTTACTGGTATAGCCTGTTTCTTTGAGGGACAGGATCATTCAATAGACTCTTTTGACGCTGTGTCACCACGAAGACAGCTTGTCATGGAAGCTCAGCTTGCAAATTGTTTCTAAACACAGGCAAGTGCTTAGCCAAGTACACCCCTACACTCATGCCCACTCTGGATACCTCCAACACCATCCCCATCCTCTTACAGTCCAGGTCACAGCCCCACAGTACAGCCATGGCTGAAACACTGAGCACCGAGGGTTGCCACCAACAAAGGAGGCAGGTCTTGCACACACTCCTTGCACCCTCAGTCCTGTTCAATGTTTCAGCAACTCCAGCATCTAGACTGCATCAGGGACTGTGCAATGAACTCAAGTTCCTTTGGTGCAAAGTCCTGGCCTGAGCAATGGCTCTTCCCCCCCTTCAAATGAAAGCATCCCTAATACAAACAAGACTTCAAAGGCAAGCAGCCCCTTATGTGCTACTCAGAGGTGAGCAACTGATTTCAAAGCCCTTGGGAGAGCTCAGAGGCTACCACTGTCGAGCACAGGAGACGCAGATAACACTTCAGGACTGGCACTTCAAACAACAACTGCCCTGTGCCGGGCCTGCCTGCCGATAAGGAAGGATTTCTGAATGGGCAACACTTTTTCACAGTGCCTACTTGGAAGAAAAACAGGAGCAAAGAGCTTTACAAGTCTGTATCCCTCAATCCACTGACACTGCCATAAAGTTGCCTTCTCCTTTCAGAAACTCCTCCGTCTGCCTGCTCTCAAGCCATTTGTTAGTGTTATGACTCTCTACCACTATGCAACCTCCAATAACCTTCTTTCTTCCAGAGAAAGGAGTCTCTCTGGATCCATGAGGGGGAAATTTCAGCCTAACTATGCGAAGTGTTTAGGAGATGCAGAAATTAAAAAAACATCACTGTAAGGAAAGAATGCCATTGTTCAAATTCCACCAGGTATGAGATCTCCTATTAGTTGTTAAATCACATCAGCCTTCTTGACCAGCCGTGAGTTTTAATACTGTATTTGGGAGAACAAGCAGGACTGGGTTTTATTGCTATTGACTTGGAAACACTGAATACACCAGCAGTTCATAGGCTGTTCTATAGTACTATTTTCAATCAGTTTCCCCACAGTAACTAACAACAGTACTGGTCTCCTGGGACACTAGCAAAATTACAAGGCTTACTGGGGTTTCCACAGCTCTAATTCATATGGTGCTTAATCTGCTTGAGCCTGTTGGAAAGTCATCATCACCAAAGCTACTGAAATCATTAGTGACAATGGAACCAAGTCAGCATTTACAACAGCACAACAGTCTGGGACCTTTAAGCAAATAATCCTAAATGAACACACAGTCGTCACATGGGAAAGGTGAGAAACATCCCTGGTAATCTGCAAGAGGCTGGGCTCTGTGGCTAAGGCTAAGATTTGGCCTCAGAGGATCAGGATTCAATTTCTACATCTGCCTCAGACTTCCTGAAGGAGTTTGGAGCCATGTCTGTACAGGAAAAGCATATCCCGTTCCCCCTGCACCTTTTTTTTTTTTTAAGCCTGAAGCTCCTCTGGGCTGGGTCTAGTTTGTCATGTGTCTGTCCAGTGCTCACCAAAGGAAGGTAGTGATGGGGTGCTCCTGCAGTCTATGGTCATACGAATACTAGCAGTGACTCACCTTTGCGCCAGTATTTTTGAAGACAGATCACATGGCACAGATCCACTGCTGGTTACAACAGCCGCAGGCCTCAGCTATATTTTCCTTGCACAACATGCAAACACGCTCAGGGCAAGGCTAAGCACCACTGTGGTGAAAGGAAATAGTGGGAAGTTTTCTCTGAATTGCAGTAGCCACCCTTCGGTGGGCACAGCCTCAGCAGAGTCTGCAGGGTTTCAGGCACAGGGACCAGCCCACATCTGAGGCTGGAAACCAGAACAGAAAGCATCCCGCAACCCTGCTACGCACGTACAGGAGCCCTCAGAGACTTCCAGCTCTGCAGAGGCAGGTACATCAGACATAAAAAGAAGCCTGAAGTGACTGAAACTGGGCTTGGTGCTAGTTAATTATTCAGACCTTAGCTGGGATCACTCAGCACTAATGCCAGGGCTCCATTCTGCTAAGCACTGTTTGAGTGCCATGTAAGTGCCACTCCCTGCCCCAGACATTGAGACAAGAGACCTTTTAAAAAAGCCAAAGACTAGCTAGTGCACGGTGTTTGCTTTCACTCTCACAGAGAGAACTGTACCAAGACTAATCAAGCAACTTCTCCCTATGACCTGATCAACAGGAACCAAAATATCTACTCAGATTCACCAGGCCAACAAAATGCTGATCATCGCTTTCTCAGCTGGAAACGGAGGTGATGCCCTGCAGTTGCTTTCCATTAGACACAGAGGAGAATGAAATAATACACAGGCTCTTGCAGACCCTTGATGATACAAAAGCAGATAGTGGCCCAACCTGGCTGGACTCCCAACCATCACTTCAACTGTTCTGTCCTCCTGAAACTAATGAGGCAATACACCACAGGTAGTATCAAGCACACAGCTAGCGAAACAGATGGCACACTTTGGAGGATGTCCCTTTCCACTGTGTCCGTGGATGCCTTTCTCCGCCACACCTCCATACGCCACAGTGAACAACAGCTCTGACCAGCCAGCAGCATCTCTGACCAGCCCTGACCTCTGCCATTTTACCATCCCAGCCAGGTCTTTGGCGAAACCTTACATGCTTCACAGCCCACTGCAGAACAACAGCCACCAAGCAAAAGGGGGTCATCAGTCTATATGTGTACGGCTTATCCAGCACAGCAGGAACAGAGTAAAACCTGCTTACGAGTCTGTCCAGCCAGGTTAGCTAAGTCCCACGTGCCTTCTCGGAATACCCAGCTCATCTGAAGGAGGTAAAGAACAATACGCAAGGCCAGGCCTCAGCAGCTCTAAAAGACCACCCAGGTAAGGAGCATATGAGCACCCAGGGAAGCAAGACCCATTTAAACCCACTAGGCAAATGACCTGGTTTGTGTTATTTATGCTGACTGCACCCCAGCTGTTAGCACATTGTCGCTCTCCCCCCGTCACGGAGAGGTCTTCCTGGTGCCTCTTGCAGTAAAGACAGCACATTGTTTAGGGGTGGTTGGAAGGGCGGATCTTTCCAGCAATCTTGTCTCAAAATTGGCAAGAAGGATCACAGTGGCTCATGGATACTGTTGCAGGCTACAAAACCAAACATGTCAACCTGTTATATCCTTTTATATCCACCATACTTCAAGAACTGAGAGCAATCGGTGTTACAGTCCTCCAGCAGAAAAGCTTTGGCTTTGATATGCCCTGTGGCTCTAAGTCACGTTCAACACTCATGTTTGGCTCCAACTCAGGCCAGGAGAGCTAGCCAGATCACTCTGTAATTTCAAGTCAAGGCATAACATTCTTATAGCAAAGAATGGAACAAGGAAAATCTGTGTGTGAAATGAAGACAGGGTCATCCTGAGCACTGTGTATTTGAGGATGGGGTACAGGGGACAAGAGCAGCCCCACAGGGAAAGATTCAGCCCCTAAGCTACGAGACTCTCAGTTGTTCCACTGACAATCCACAGATACAGACACGCCACTGAAATGCCGGTCTGGCTGCGGAGAAGCTAATCAGCCTCCGTTCTCCGCTTTAAGGGTCGCTGTTACAAGCCTGACCAGACACAGACAGGAAACCCCCTCTGCCTCTGGACAGCAGCCCCTAGGCTGCTGGAGCAATTGGCTGTGTTCAGACTGAGCGGTGCAGAGCTGGGAGAGAGATCCCTAGCTACCAGCTGGGGCCAAGCAGCATTCGTGGAGGCTGAAGCAGAACAGGCACAGCAGCAGAAGGCCAGACCAGGGCTAGAGGCATCCTCTCAGCTGTGCCGCTGGCTGCGCTGGTCCCAGTGCTGGTGGTCTGAGCACCACTCAGACTCCAGTGGAGTGCAGAAGGGCAATACTGCCTGAACGGCTCCTCAAAAGCACTACCATTATGTGAAAGACCCTTCCAAATCCTGCCAAAACAAAAGCTTATGACAGCATCAGACAGGCTGCTCTCTACTTCACCCACAGAGTCAGGCTGCTCAGCCCCACAGCCAGCTCCCTGGGAAGTTCTGCCCATGAGGAACCCAGCACGTTCTGCTGCTGCAGGACCAAGTTGTACCCAAAGACTTACAAAGAATCCCACTCTTCAACAAGCCTCAACTTCACCTTAAATGATTTAATAAGAGGTGATGATTTCTGAAGCGTTTGTATCAGTGAATCAAACTTGTGGGTTTTGGTTCTGCTCCAGTTCAGGTTCAGCAGTTCTCTGCTGATCTGGTTAAGACCAGTAGTGGTCTAAACTGATTCAAGTTGGAAGCTACAATATTTTCAAACAAGAAGGCCTGTGTACTGAGGGCAGGAAGACACAGCCAGGCCAGAAACGTTACTCCACTCTCCTGTGTCCAGGACAGCTTGTGGTCCTAGCTGAGCCCTGCAGCTTCTCAAGGGATTGAGGAGCTGGAGAACTGCATTAGGAACACAAGGGGCAGGGCAAGGCATGAGGGGTCTCAAGCTTCCATGGATTCGCTTCCCTCTTAAATCTGTGTCTGCTTGCTGGCAGGACACAGAGGTATGCGTACATGTTTCTGCTGCCCTAACGGGGAAGCTCCCATCAGGCTGACGGGAGCCCAGAGGCTGGCAGTAAGAACAGACCATGCCTCACCAAAGGACGACAGGAAACACTGTCCCACTAGGAGCTACTTAGTCAGGGCTCATTTTCAGAACAAAAGCTCTCAAAAAGGTTTTGTGGAGCCACCCAGTCCAACCCAGCATCATGGAGCAGCAACAGGCGCTCCAGCTGCACATGTTTGCACGACACTTGGCAGGGGAGAGACCACAATACAACAGTCCCCGTGCCGAATGACTTCCTGCTGGGGAATGTCAGGTTTTAGTCAAAGCGTTCTTTCCAACTTGGCAACTTGAAATATTTCTGGCTTAGAAAAAAAACCAAGAGAGATCAAAGAAATATGCAGCAAATTCCAAATCTGTGTGGTTTTGTGTTTGGGTTTTTTCGACCCACTAGCTTACCTTCTTCGGGAAAAGCCTGTAGCAGACTTCGTAGCAATTTGTTTCTACATTGATATTCATAATCTGGTTTGACTGAGTATACCCGCCGCACGTACACTCTACAATAGGCACAGCCACATCAGTTTAAAAGATGCTTATATTGTTAAGCTGTACTCTTGTGAACATGAACAGTCCCTGCAGGAACTGTACCTGCTCAGGTGCATTACTTCTGTGAGCAGAGAGATTTACATAGCCAAGCTGCAGGGCAGTACAGCAACCAGGACATTTTAGCAATGGGAGACAGCTTGACCCTTAACTTCCCCACTGTCCTGCTAGTGCCACTCATTCAGGGTGATCGATGCTGCCTAAAGGCACTCTGTGCCCAGTTTTTAACCCTGCATCTCTACCGGAATGACAAGCACGGTGACGAGATGCATGGCCGGGTTTCTGGTAGGGCTAGTAATCATCTAGAAATTGAACACAGGCCAACCAACTTATCTGAGGAAATTTTAGCTTCCAGGCACCACACAGACACATTACAATCCCAACAATCAACAGGTCTAGACTGAAGTCACTGTACTCTGGGTCTATATTTGTTCAACACAAAAACCAGAGATCTGGAGAGGACAGAAAAAGTGGATTTGAGCCACAAACATCAGAAGACAAAAACAGAAAAGGTCTAAACAGAGTTAGTCAGACGGCAACAAAAATCAGGACTCCCACAAAATGTAAGTTGTTTCCAAAAAGCAGCAAGAAAACAAAACACTACACCCAACTTGCCAACAAACTTTACTTAAAGAGCTCCCATTCCTTCCCCTTATTTTATTTATTATTTCTTTCAAGTATCAATGATTATGTATTGGTTCCTTAGTTTTACTCCTGTAGAGATCTCCTGTAGCTGTTCCGTAAAACCAGGCATTAAAGTATAGGCAAGAAATAAGTCCTAATAAAAGTCACAAAACAAGTTCTCTCTTGTACAGCTCCCAAGTAACACACTGCAAGTCCTGCACAGCCATCATGCAAAATATCTCTACTTACACACACTCCCCCTTCCAGAGCAATGCACAAACAGGTCTGCGGAGCCAGCCTCCCACAGCCTGCCCACATCCAGCCCGGCACTACATGTCTGCTTTGCTGTAAGGAGCCAATTTTCACAGGGCTTCTCTTCAGCATGACAAACTGTCCAAGGGGTCTGTCCCTCACCGCTGAGACAGCCTGGCTGGCTTCACACCACCAAAGGGTTGTTTAGGAAAGAGCAGGGACACCATGGACACTTTGCACTCGTGGGGGGAAAATCACAGCACTGGAAGCCGAGGCAGTCCCACTGAGGGTACTTGTCCATCTTAAATTGAGCAGCTGGTTGCAGTAAAGCTCAAGGGACTCAGAGGAACCACAGGGCTGTTGAGGGCTTGCTCTTCACCTACATCTGCATGTACAAAGCACACTATCACCTTTCAGGCATTAACTTAGCGCCGCAGTCTTACTCCATCCTATGCAACCAAGCAGCATTCAGCACAGGCGACCAGCCAAAGCTACCAGCTTCATAGCCCCTTCCATATTTCTTGTGACTAGAGTCACATGCATCTCTTGGAGCAGTCATTTCTCAAAAAGTCCAAGAGACAAAGCAGCCTGAAAAAACCCTCCCTGCAGGTCAGCAAGGATCCTTCAAAAGTGATGTGGATGATGCTCAGCTTCATTTCCAAAGGATTTACACTCACAACAAATTGGAGACTGAGAGGATCTGTTTCCTGCTATTTTAGAAAAGTAGTGCTGCTTCTCACCTTGGAAGGCAGTGGAGCACACACATAGCAGAGGGAACATCTCCACAGACATCCAACATATGTTGGATCTTTGGTAAGGGGCCCACTCCTTTTTGCCTTGCCTGCTCCAGCTGTCCCGCTGAAGGCAGGCCATAACTCACTTGAGGGAATTCAGAGCAGATTGCTTTAGGAAACCAGCACCAGCACCTAACTCCTCATCCTGACAAATTGCTTCTGCCAGCAAACTCCCCATCGATTCCTTTGCATCTCACTGATAAACTGCTTTTACTAACAAGATACACAAAATCCTCAAACCCTAATTTGATGGTGTTCCAATGAATCCACGATACCCCTAGGGGATCAGACAGCCCTGGCTGCACACTGGAAGACAGCACAAAGGATACAACGGAGCTCCTCCAAAACTCATGTCAAAGCAAAACAAAATGAAACGGGTATCAGGGAACAGCCAGCATACGTAGCAGCAGGTCCCAGCTCTGAAAAGGAGTGTGCAGCCCTCAGCTCCCATTCCTAGAGCCAGAATCCAGTGCCTGCTGTAGTACATGGTGGTACAGGTGGCTTTTGGCTCTTTCAACAGAGGTCTCTGCAGACTATAGAGATCAACAAACTGCTCCTCAGCAATAGCTACAAAGTACATTTCACTGGCAGTCCACAGGCTGCATTAAATGCAACACATTGCACACACCGAGGTCATGCACAAACACCAAGGACCCTCCTCTAAACAACTTTGAGGAAGCCAAGAAGGTTTTTCTCTTGCTTGACAAAAGTAGTATATTGTGTTCCTTGGTATTAAACAGCCATCTCAGGGAAACTCTGACCTGAACCAAGAGTTCTGAGACCAGGACTGCAGGCTGGGGACAGGCCATTCAAGTAAGGTGTCATTTATTTCCCCTGAAGTTTTAATCACACTCTTCACCCTGAGAGAGAAATTTTGAAGCAGTACTGTTTTGAGACAAATGAATGTGCTTTCCAGTCATGGATTACAAGCATTTCTTATTTATTAGTGAGTCTTCACAAGGTGGGAGGGATTAAGCTTTCTACTTATGTGGAGAGCGAGCTATGCAAAGGCTGTGATTTGCCCAGGTTTACAGGTGAATCAGTGGCAGGGGGAGAATGAGGAGCCCTGACTCAGAGGCACCTGCTGTCAGCACAAGGCAATGCCATCCAGCTCCTGTTCTCCCTGCAGCTGGGGTTAAGTCATCCTCCTCTCCTCATGACACCAGTCAATTCCAGTGAGTGACTGGCAGGCATTCTCCACACCACCAAGAAGAATGATGGATTTTTCAGGTAGAAGCAATGACACCCCAGACAAGACATCCCCAAGGGAAGCGGATCTGAGGCACACGGAGGAGGAACACAGAGGAAAGCTCATCCAGCAGGCCTGTGGAGCACAGACCCCATCTGAACACTCACCTCCGAGACATATCTCACATCCTCCATCTTTTGGATCCTCCTACCCTTCCCCACATGCTCACAGAACACTCTTTTGCAGGGTTGAGAGCAAGTGCTTACAGAGATGAACAGGCTCTTGTGTCTCATTAGCTGCTGGTAATGGAGGTTAGCAGTTGGGAACATGGAGGAAGAGGCAGAATTCTATTTCTCCTGTCAGGCATCCATAACAACACACACCACAATGCACGAAATCCCAAAAACTTTCTGATACAGACCCAGTACGTACCACACAAGTGAAAAGAGTGTGTCTCAGAAGTGGGGATCTGGGCTTTAGCAAGGATCCACAGTGCAGTAAAGGCCCCAACTAAAAGACAGACTACAGTCATGTATCAGTTGCTCTGCACCACTCTACAGTTACACCAGGTCTCCCACAGCAGTATTGTTTGTACAGACAGGACCTTAGGCAACAAAGTTAAAGCATGCCGGCCGCACCACATGGCACTCACCTTGCTGCCTATATCTTCACGCTTGTTCCCAGGCTTGCTTCTCCTCAGCTTAATGGAAGGGGAGCGAAGTAGGTTTTTGATCCGACTTGTTATTGTAGACCCTTCGACCGACATCATCTTCAGGTGCCAAGAGGGTATTCACCCCACAGGCAAACTGTGCCTGGGGAACGAGCCCAGGTTTGAGGCAGGAATACCAACGTGCTCAGCTTTGCTCACACGCGTTCACATATCTCTCAGCGATTCTGCTTGGGAACTCCACTCCTGTTACACTGCAAAGCTATTCACAGAGGCTGGCAGGCTTTCCTTTTGCAGAGTCCAGAGGATCAAATCAGCAGTAACCTAAACTGAAAGATGCCCCTGTGAGTCAATCCGGCATTTGCAATAAATTCTAGCCTCGTTCTTCACCAAGAAATGCCAAAGGCAAGAGTCTACTGGTGGGCACAACATTACTTATTCTCGGAGGCTTCCACAAAAACCATCATCCTTTTTAAGTATCAATTAGCACATCTAAACCAATGCCCTGATCCAAAATTTAGACCTTTTGCACTTCAGTATCACCTTACAACAAAGGCAAAGCCTCGTGCCACGGCAGCGGCTGTGGGTGCTCCCAACCCCACCGCTGCCCCACAGGCACCCACCGCACCGCACCGCACCGCACCGCACCGCACCTTCGCGGCCCGCAGCGCTCGGTGACCGAACGGCAAGCCGCGGAAGCCCACCGAGAGCAAACGCGGGGAGTTCCCCACTCACGGTCTGGCTCCGCTCGGAGCACACATCTGCAGCGGGTGCCCCGAGGAGGCAGGCGGACCGCACGGCACCCCCGCCCCCGGCACGCCGCCCGCGGCCGCAGACCCCGGCTCGCCCCCCCGCGGCCCGGCCGGCTGGAAGCCCCCGCTGCAAACGGGGGCGGCGGGAAGCGGGCGAAAAAGGGGGGAGGAGGGGGAGCGGAAGGTCCGATCGGCACAGCCGCCGCCACCCCCTCCCGCTGCGGCCTGCTGGGCGCCCCAGCCCCCGCCGAACCCGCCGGCTCAGCCTCTCCTACCTGGCGCCCAGGAGCGGCTCCGCCGCCGAGGCCGGCGCCCACGGTGCCCCGCAGCGCCTGCCCATGCAGCCGGCCTCCCCCGAGGAGGGGCCGCGGCGCGGGCCGCCCCCGCGGGCGGGGCGGGGGCCGTACCCTCGGCGGCGGCGGCGGCAGCGAGGGGGCGGCTCCGCAGCCGCAGGACTCGGCCAGGCGCGGGGGGCCGAGCCGCCCGCCAAGCCCCGCGCCGGCCGCAGCGGCCCAGAGCCGAGCGCCCGCCCCGCCGCCCCCCCCGGCAGCCCCGCGGCCGCCCGCCCGCGCTACGGCGGCCCGCGCGGGTCAGGCCGCGGCGCGGAGCGGGGGGGCGGCGGAGGGACACGGGGCAGGGATCCGGCGGAGGGATCGCGCCGCGCGGCGAACCGGGGCTCTGAGGGGGCACCGGGGCTCTGAGGGGGCACCGGGAGCGCGGCCCCCAGCCGGCAGACGGGCCGGACCCGCGGGAAGGCGAGGGGGCGCAGTGAGGCGCCCCGCCGTGCCCGCCCCCCTCAGGGTCGCCCCCCCCCCCGCCTCAGGGCCTCGGGCCGTGTGCCCCCGCCTCCCCTCAGGGCCTCCCCCCGTCAGGGCCCTAGGCTGTGTGCTTCCCGCCCTCAGGGCCCTCACCACCCTCGGGGCTCTGGGCTGCGTGCTCCCTGCCGCTGTCCCCATGCCTGGGGCAGGGGGTGCTGCACCGCCCCGCCAGCCCCACGCACTGGGGAGCCATTTCTGGCTCGGTGTCACAGCCTGCCAGTGCTGAGGGGACCCCCCCGGGGAAGTGACAGGGCGGGGGGCTGTGGGGCTGCTGTCCTGCCACCCCGGGTGGGAGAGGGGACAGCGGGGTCAGCCCGTGCCCGTGTGCTGTGGGATAGCCGGGCTGGCCTTGCCGCACACAGCATTGCCATGGCACCCGTGGGGTCTCCAGGCCTTCTTGAGGGCCATGGTGCTGAGGGTGCTTCAGGAAAGATGTGGGTCCTGCATTTTGCTACGGAGGTGAGAGTGTTGAGTGAGCGCCTTACTGCCGGGTAGGCTGGCTCAGGTGGTGCACATCTAATGCTCTGTGTCCTCTACTGGGGCTACAGCAGTCACAGCTAGCCAGTGTGGAGGCTGCCAGCAAAATCAAACCCATAGCAGCTGAGCTGGGTGTTACTGGATGACCATGGGACCCCACAGCCTGGTACAGTGTCCTGGTAGCACTCCAGATGTTCCCACCTGTTCCAGGAGGTCCTGGAACTCCGTCTTCCATCAGCTCTCCCAAGTTTTTGCCGGGAGCCGGACAGCCCACTGTCACATCAAGATGCAGGGATGGAGCCCACGGAGTCACAAATGTGGATGCTTGCGTGCTGGCCCCTGGCAGGCGAGGACCTAGCAGCAAACGTACACCAGGCCAGCAAGAAGGCTGTGCTCTGTAGCTGCCCAACACCTGTTCCCCACGGGAGAGTTCAGAAGCCACTGCGCTGGTTCCTGTGCTTCCCAAGTGGGGACAGGCAGCTGCTCTGCCACGCCATGGCAGCTACTAACCATGTGAGAGGAGACGGGGGGGCAGATTTCACCGGCCACCAAGTCTGAATGGATATCAAAGGGCGTACATTTAGGATGTAACCCTCTCTCTAAGAGTTCAAAGAGACTGTGTGTGTCCACACTGGCCTAACATACCAAAAGATACCACACCAAAGGCCTAAAGGCAGGGAAAGAAAATAAGCACTTCTTAGGATGGGAAAGTCCTGCTAGCACCCCCTTCCTTCACATGCTCTGCCATTTATTGGAATCTGTCCTCTGTCCTCAGAGCATCTTTCCGGCTCCCCATTTCCCATTGTGGGTGCCCACCCCCCCTTCCCATCTTTGGTGACTGTCCCATCTTCAGTGACTAATTCAAGCCCAGAGTACCCACAGCAATCGGAGATGATTGTTCCAAAAGTAAAGTCCACGAAAGTGTGCTGAAGTTCAGGCAGAGATTTCCCACAACAGATGATCCACATGGGCTATGGTCTTCCCCTTGATGGTGCCCATTGTGGCCAGCACGCTGCCACCATCACGGCTTGTGACTGTGTGAGCCTGCACCACCTGAATTTCAAGAAAAGATTGTTTGTATTCAAAGTGGGATTCCGGTCAGGCACAAGGGCTTGCAGGACTGGGATGTTAAGGTTTGACTGGTCAGAAACCTGCATGTATTGATAAAAACACTCAGAGGCATAACACAGGATGTCTTTCTAATCTCTTATCAGCTTCAGTCATGTCATAGTAACCTGCAGGAAGTAAATTTAAAATATCAGTTTCTAACTTTTGTTAGGCTTTTAGCTTTGATACACAGGTACCATACAGAAATCCATGCTTGTTTCTATGTCAAAAGGTCACGAGGTTCCAGGACCTGGGGCTTTCCAAAAGATACCAAATTTTGTGAAATTTACAATAGAATTGCAAGAGCTGGTAACCTTGCAATTATTTTTAAAATAAAAGTAATGGAAGTCCATGGGAGCTAGGAACATAAGTATAGAATCCTAGAATCATTTAGGTATCTTGGCTTTCAGCCCCAGACATGGCCTGCAACCCAAGAGGTAGCACATAAGGAAAGGATTCTTCAAGAAAAATGTGAATGTTGCCTGTTCCTACCGACCCTATTGTCCTGTTGCTGAATAACAGTGCCCTGTTGCTAAGGGTGAGGAGAAATTCATGAAGGAAACCAGAGCTGCTGCTGCAAAAATAAAATTGCTCTTCTATGAAGTTTTACGTGTGCTTAGTTTTGTCCAGACTGTCAGTTCTAGCGAGTGGAACTCACACTGGGCATGGTAAAGTTAAAAATGTGCACCAGCCTGTAAAGGACTGGGCCCTGGCACTGTGCAGGGAGAGAAAAAAAAAAAGAAAAAGTTGATAGTTCTTAAATTTCTGCTGTTCAACAGTAAAACGTTAGAGTCATCCCATTTGGGAGAAACATGCATACATTTGCGGAAGAACTGAGGGATGTCTTTGAAAACAAGGGACAGCTGAGATGTTTGCTTGGGAGATGCTGTTCAAAAGGAACTAGCATTGTTCCTCTTTTGTTGAAAGCTGAGCACAGCATAAAGTGATTTGTGATTACAATTCTTTGTGTCTGTGAAGTGACTGAAGAGACAGGCTAACTGTGAAACATCAGTGGACTTCTAAATTCTTTGAAAAGGAACTGGGACAGGGAACGGGTGTTTCTGATTTTGTGACTAGAGCATACCACCTTTCTAGTTATTTTTTAAGCAGGACAAAATGTCACGGCGTTTCTTCAGCTCATCCTAAATAGTAGGATCTTGCCAGTGATTTGTAAATAAACTTTTTCTATAGTTTTATTAATACAAACACTTGCTCTTTTTTTCTTTGATTATATTAACACAAAAGAAAACAAGCAGGAATCACCAGCTTCCTCTAGGTATTGCAGTACGAGTCTTACCACACACCTACCACATCGATAGAAGGGCTCAATTTTCCAATTGTAATATCAAATTTATGAAAGATTCGATCAAAACCCTTGCACTGACTCTACAACTACTAGAGCTTTAGCTTGGGTGAAACCAGAGGAGATGATGCTAACCTGCATGGCTTCTGTTCTGCCAGTCCTATCCTCCAATAAGTACCAAACAACTCAAAGAGAAATAAACTTCTACTTTTCATCCAGTGGCATGTCTAGAAGCAGTTGCTAAACCCACTGTTCCATGATACGCCTCCTGATGTTACTCATGCTCATGGTGTCCAAAATAAGCTCTCCCACGGCAGCAGTTAAGCTGGTAATCTGCTGGCCAGTCATTGCTGCTGCTTCTGTCGAAGCTCATTAAAGGCACACGTGTGGCTTGTGATGGTGTGTGTGCTTCTCGCTGTGCTCACCCACCCCGGCAATACTGCTCTTCCTTTTGTTGTGCTGCTATTGTCTTCTCACGATTGCTTGCTTTTTTGTAGATTGCTTTACTTCAGAACAAGGCTTGTCTTTTACAGGATGTTCCTGTAGAGCCTGTCTCCACAGGGCAGCATCTTGACTGAGATCAGTTAATGATAACCAAAGGCAACAGCATTTTCAGCTTTGCTCTAGAGGTCATGATTTCTTCCTTGCCAGAAAGGACAATGTACCATGAATAAATTACATCATTTTTCTTTGGCATTTGCAGCATTTGATCTTGAGTGATGTGTTCTTAAAGTGGTCTTCTGAGGGATGCCATAAGTAATGAGAACAGATGCCTCAGTGCATTAAGTGCTGTATTTTTAAGCATTAGGTAACGAAGTATCTGAAAATGTTTTTCTCTACTGCAGAAATCTTCTGTGCTTTTCTAAGAAATAGCATCTTGCAAATAATCCTGTAATTCTCCTGTAGGGCTCCAAACAAAAGGAACATCTTAGAAGTGATTTTAAACAAAATTATTTTCCTACTCAAAAATATCATGATAAAAAAGTTATCATGTAAAAGAAGACACAAAGCAACGGAGCAGAAGTGCTACACAAGCCCTCTCAGTGTGCTATTAAATCCTTTCCTTGACTTGTTCTTAGACACAAAGCCCCTCTCACCACCTGCGGCCAGGCAGGGAGCGGGAGGTGACTCTCCAGCCAGCTGTGCTGCGCTGGCTGCATGCGGGCAGTGGTCCCATCCCCCCAGTGCTGCCCCGGCGCTGTGTGATGGGCCAGCAAGGTGCTCCGTGCTTCTGGAACCCCCCAACGTGTTGATACCACACTGCAGCCATGACCAGGACAGTTCCTTGATCCGCTTGTTTTTTGCCATCTTTTTGTTGATTTCTTAGAGAAACCGATCTGAGAAAGGTTTTCATTTTTTCAGACACCGACATGCCGGAGCTGACCTGCTCTCCTGGTACTAGAGGGAGCTCCAAACTGCAAGTTGTGGCAGCCAGCATGAGCAATTGAGGCCAGCTCAGAGACCAGGTGAGTTAGTCAGGGCTCAGCGTCACACTCCTGCACATTCATTGCTACCAGACAGCTTAGAGCATGGGTTGAACTTGCTGATGTGTGTCTGCAAAAATAGTGGGGAGGCATTTTGCTCCACCCCCTCACTGCCCTTTTCCTCATCAGCTTTCAGACCAAGAGCAGAGAACACATTTTCCCCACAAACTTTGACACTCTGTGGAAGAAGAGCATTCGGTCTTCTGTAAGAACCTTGAAAGGATCACGGCGCTGCTTTCCAGTCAGGCTAATGGTTATCATTTTAGCCTCACAGGGTGTTGCTTCAGCAGAGTCCTAATGCCCTTTCCCACCTGTTGACTTGTTAGAACGGTGAACAGCAGGCACTCAGACAGGGAGAGAGGGTGGAGGAGGAGAGATAAATAGCTTTGGTCTAGTCCACAATAAAAATAACTACATGATAAGCTAGATGGGTAGAGGGCAAAAGCAGCTAGCATGCAATATATAGAGGACATTTTATATTTATTTTTTCTCCAACTATGAAAACAACTGAAAGCTTAATAGTAATTTCATTATTAACCTCTCAATTAGATGTGAGTTCGGCCAGGCAAAAGGCACCGAGGATTCTTTTGCAGGCCAAAGCTCTATGTACAGCATGTCAAGTGATCAAGCCCAGAGTCAGTTGGTTTTGTTGACTTGTTTTCCCACAGTGAGCTTTGTCCCTTCCTCTCTCTCTCTCCTTTATTTCCACAGCTACAAGGGATAAGCAGAACAAGTTTCTGGAAATTGTTTCCAACTGTAGCCTGGGTCTTTGCATTAGGCTTCTGGTACCTGACTTGAAATGTTTAGATTCCCTCCAGCAATTACACAGGGTCTTTTCTGCATGTGTTCCCATGGAAAAGTCACATGGACATCTATGGGTCATAATGCATCTAGGGAGAATATGCCTGAGAACAGATCGCAGCTGAGCTTTAAAAAACAGAAAAATACACATGCATGAATGCCGTTCAGCTGGCTGCCAGGAAATTGTGCTGATTAAGGGAAAGCATGGGGAATATGAGAAAAATATGTAGTGTAGAAAGCCCAACTGAAGATAGGAGGATGCTGCTTAGAAAAGGCTCGTATCCACCAAGGATAGGTAATTTCTGTAATAAGACAAACCGTGCACAGATGTACTCAGAAGGCCTAAGCACAGCTAAACTATTCTTTTTTCTGAATTAGAAGAATGTGCTTCTAACTGAAGGAAAAAATGACAAATCCGTTTAAATTTTGGCTCTGCTATTATATACAGGTAAACTAGCCCAGTTATGTCTCAGTCTTGTATTTCAAGGGATCAACGAAATCCTTGCCCTCATTTAAAACTACTTTTAACGTAATTAGCGAAGTGCACACATGTGTCCGTTCAGCTGTCAAACCATGGCCATGTTCTGACTCACCTGGTGCCTGAGGCACGTGCGCATCCGGTGTGCAGCAAGGTGTGCTTCCAGGCTTGCTGTCAGCTGGCAGATGTGATTGTTCAAACAAAAATCTGGGCCAGCTGATTTAAGCCTGGAGGAATGGTTGCGGGACTTCTCACAGCCACCTCTGGCAGCATGTGCTGTGAATGGTCCTCAAGAGAGCCACATCAGTGCTTGGATGCTTTGTGGTGGGGACAAGCCTGCCAGGGCACTGCAGGTGCCTGCAGCTCCCCAAGGGTCACGCTGCAGCCCCAGCTACTTCTGTTCCAGCTTCTCAGCTAGTGCAGCACTACGTGTGAACAGTTATCCCCGCTAGCTGTGGCCTGTCCCACACATTGTGCGTTAGCCAGTTTGGGAGGGAGGTAAGATATGTTACAGCTCTACTAAATTTTTGCCAGAAGCAGGACCTGTCTGTGGTGGTCATTTTTCAGTGGCAGGGGATCAGAATACCATGTGGTAGCTGCTGAATGTAAACATCTTCCTGCTGTCCACGTGGAGGCTGTAAGAGAGGACGTACAGCGAGTACGAAGGCAAAACTCAGCCTGGATGCTGTCTGGGTCCTGTGAACTCCCCACCATCACAGCTTTGGCTGCTCAGGTAAGCCGTGACACGTTACCAGGCTAATGCTTGGAGGTTTCTTTAAGCTTAGATCTAAATGTGTCTGGTCCAATTTACACACAGGACCAAATGGCTTGACAGTCTCAGAAGCCCACAGTGGAACTGCAGTCTTGCTCGAAAACTGTCTTTTTTAAAGAGTAGTTACCTGGAACCCTAGATGTGGGTAGAGACAAGAACAGCAGTGTGCGGATAGGAGAGGGGTGTCTCTCATCGGCTGGCCAGGCACCAGGGCTGGCAGGCACACGGATTGGGTATTGGATATGGAGGTCCCTACCTGCGAGGGGAATCCAGAGCAGAAAATGATGGCAGGAAAGCATTTGACTGAGCTGGTACTTAAATAGCGGATGCCAAATCTCTGTTCCCTTTTGTAGGTGTTATTTGTGTTCCACTGTTTTCCTTAATTACCGCTCTCTGGAAATATGAAGCACAAGGATAAATTTACCGTTGAACTCTGTGAGGTATGACAAAGATTTCCCTTGGAGCAGGCACTTTATACCTTTCCCAGTTTGGGCCCATAAACATTTTGCAGTGAGCGGAGGTGCAGATACCTACACGCTTCAGCCCACTGGCAGTGCCTTTAGGGCGTTTGTGAAGGGTACTCAAGAACTGCCACCTTTCACCAACGTCTTGAATGTACTCACAAGGGCTCACTGAGCAGAGGTTGAAAGCTGCTCGCTTACTGCTTTAAGATCACCTAAGGGCCTGTTTCCTGTAGAAGGGCTGGGTTGGGTGAGGTTATGCTGGATCAGGTGAGGTTAGAGAGAGCTCCTTACTGTTACAGGCACAGAAAGGGATCACAAGATGTATTTTCCAGCATGTGTCTAAGCAGCTGATTGTCCTTCACTTGTCCTCCCTCTGGCAGCATAAGCAAGAGCGCACGAACTACACTGCTTTCACTACAGGGCTGTTCTGCGTGGGAAGCACGGGGGGGTCTTATTTTCCGGGTCTGCCCTGAGCTGAGGCCCAGGGAAGAAGCCTTGCAGCTTCCTGCAGGGCTAAATGCCACATGGGAGCAATGCCTCTGCATCACTTGGCTGATGTCTCCCTGGGTGTTCTTAGGTGTTTAGGCCAGCTCTGTGCAGGCTGCACAGACAGCACTCGGCGCACAGGCTGGCTCCGGCCCAGGGACCTGAAAGGAGAGATGCATGCAAACCCCTCTCGTGCTGAGCTATGCGTTCCCCACCGCCTGCTGTCCAGCCCCCCTCCCTGAGACTATGTAGGTCACTGTTGACATTGTTTTCCTCTGAGCTCCGTCTGCTCCTGTTTTACCACTTTGTTTGCAATTAGCCCGTGCTTTTGTAATTGACCCAAATAAGCCTGTTTGTTTCATTCCCCTTCATCCCATGCCTTATGTTTCCAGAGAGCAGTAATTACAGAGAACAATGCAGCACAAATATCTTCTGCAAGCCCAAAGCAGGCAGTGCCCTGGCTGGAATTAGTCTTGCTCTTGGTGTTCCTCAGCAAGCTGACACTGTAAGCCACAACTCAGCCAGCTTTGGGTTTTACCCTGAGAAAAATGATGGCATGACACATCTTGCAGCTTGAATGTGCTGTACAGCTGTCTGGCCTACACAGATGCCTTCTATTATTACTACTGTTAGCAAAATCAAAGAACTACAGCAAAACTGTAAGCGAGCAAGCAAAAATGAAAGTCCCTCTGATGACAAGTGATGTCAAAGCATTATATTGCAAGCCATGAAATCCACCTATATATTGTAGAGGGATTTTTAAAGGACCGAGGACATATGTTACCATTGTCCGGGTTGGACAACCCAGGCCTGTTAGTTAAAGCTGCAGAGCAACTTTAAATTGTCTTGGGAACAAGCAGGGTGAGAAAGAAAACAAGCTATGCACGAACAAGAAGCCAGGTGCAGAGCAAGTCCTGGGAACCGCGAAATCAACACACTCTCCGCGGCACACTCTGACCCGGCGCCTGCAGCGTGCCCACCGGTCAGCGATGCGGACGCCCGTGTGGCCAGAGACTCTTACCCAATCACCTGTGTGTAAAGTCGGGTGAGCGGTCGGTTCAAGTTATAAATATGACCTGTTTGTTTAATAAAGGGAGCGCGGCATGTAGCCATGTTGGTGTGATTGTTGTGACTTGGCCGACTCTCCACGGGGGACCTTCTTCGATGTATATTGGTTTTCGCAGCTGCTTGCTATGTCTCCTGCAATCACACTTAGTGTGTTGATGATGTTCTAAATTTGTTCTCATGTCACAGCCCTGCCCTCCGCATTAGGGCTCATGTATGAATGTTGGAAAATCAAATGAAATGTAGCATCCAAGTTACCTCTCTCTTTCTTTCTTGTTGTTGAGCAACACTTGGCTGGCCAGGTTTCAAGCACTGCCTTTTGCCTCAGTTTCCCCATCTGCTCTCATGAAGTCCTGCCTGGAGGGTCACCTCTCATGAATGTTCCCTTTACTTGATTGGTTTTTTGCCTTTCACGTCCTTAAAAACAAAAAGCAAAGATCGAAACAAAACCTTGCAAGAGAGTTTTTCCAAAACTTCCTGCTGTGTCCTAGACCCTCCTGCAGAGGTGTTCTGCTGCTTCCTACTGGGGTGCGCACCTCTGCGTCCCCCTCCTGCAGCAGGCAGGGCTGTGTTCCAGTCTGTACGTTGCGTTGGTACAGAGGGCAGTACAGAGGCCCCAAGGGGTTGTTACAGAGCCTGGGGAGGGCTTAGCATTGTGCCATCCGTCCCTGAGCTGCAAGCTCCGTCCTCTCACCTCAGAGATGCTGAAATGGGGCACAGGGGCTGAAATGCAAACTACATTTCATGCTGTTCAGAAACCAAGTACCAGAAAAGCTGGCGTGGCATCTATTTGTGTTTTTCCAGACCCATTGCCAGTACCCTGCCCAGCCCTACCTAGAACTATGCAGTTTATGTCGGTCCCTTCACTTGTGCTTGGTCCTCTAGAGAGGCTCTCTGACTTTGGTAGGTGTCTGAGGCAAAGCACAGCTCTGTCCCAGAGGAGTCTCCGGCCAGAAAGCAGAGAGATGGCATGGAGATAGGCACAAAAAAAGCTGTGGCATTTGGCTGTGGAGCTGGGGTTTCCCAACGAGCCTAAATCTGGTACCCAACTCCAACTGCATTTCCTTGGGAAGCAGGGCTGCAAATTACCATAAGCCCCTTTTAGAATCCCCATCAGCTCGACCCCTGGCTCATTGACGCAGACTTTGAGAGCTAGGTTTCCCCCTTCCTCTGGGTTGTGGGATTCACCATGCAGAACAAAATCTGACCTTTCCACTACCCATGGCAACCATAATTCAATTAAACAGGACAAACCTTGGGCAGCAGTTGCCCTCAGGACACAGTATACTAAATATGATACAAGCAGGAGAAGAGTGAAACACAACACTCACGAAACAACCTCGTCAAAAGGGACTTGGCAAGTGGGTGCCCTTCAGGACAAGGGCACGCACAAACACGCACGTGCTCGCCTTTCTTTAGGCCAGTACACTTTACACAGATGATGACAAATGGGAAGAACTGGGATTAATGGCAACATCTGCGTGCGCACGAGTCTATGTGAAGACCAGTCGAGCGCATATTTAACTTGTACGTACGGATGCGTTTGTTCCTGTTGCTAATGTGCAAATACTGTTCTGCCTAGGGATGCTTTCCTAAAGCAGTGCCAATGTGGGCAAAAAACAAATGTCAAATACAAGAAAACACAGTGAATTAGTCATCTGGCAAGACGACTGACTGAAAGAGAGGGAAATATAAAACCATAGCCAGACCTTAAGTGCACAGGAAAAACTCTAGGTGTCATGGTGATGGACATGGCATCAAAAACCCCAGCAGATAAGAGCATGCAAGATAGCGGCGTGGCCTGAGCTAGTGTGTTCATGAGTATTGAAGCGAGGTGTAATAGCCTCGCAGACAGGGAAAGAAGTTGAAGTGGAAGGGAAAATCTTCCGGGTAGACTCAAGGTGGTAAAAAATAGAGAACATGATGAATAAATACGAAAAACAGAGCAGACCCAAATATTACTCCAGAATGACTGGAATTAGGAAGGCTGAAAGGCTGGTAGTAACAGCCTAGAAATGTTGCTCAGGGAGGTGGCACCATCTCCATCCCTTGAATTTTTTAAGTCCTGGCTGGGGAAAGCCCTGAGTAACCTGGTTTGGTCTCGTGGCTGAGCCTGCCCTGAGCAGGAGACAAGACTACAGATCTCCAGAGGTCAGTTCCCACCTGAATTTTCCTATGATCCTACAAGTACCTACAACCTGGCATACAGATAAGGCAACTACTGACATTGCCATGACAACAAACTGGGTTTACGCTGGCGCTGCAGCTTCCTGCAAAGAGGAGTCACATTTCCTTCAGCAAAATGTTCACAAAAAACTAGCGAGATTTATAGCACTAGACTCGTTCAAGCTTTATTTTCAATCTGATGAAAGAATTAATAGGTTATCAGCTCGTTACACAGTTCATTTCTGCTTCTGTTTCATTATTATTTTTTTTAAGATAGAGGGGAGAAAATTACATGCAATCTTGCAAAAAGAAGATAATTACATCCTCCCCCTTGGGGAGACAAGCAAAGTGGCTTCAGCTAATTCTCCCAGCGCCGGGGGGAAGGCAGCCCGTCAGCAGCCGGGGCCAGCCGCATGTGGCTCGTCACAGCCAACCCAGCACCATAAAACACACTCCTTCAACATTTGCCCTGTCATCCTCCTAAGTAAAAACACATGAAGCAAAACGTTTCCAACGCTTTGCTCAAATACTGTAAATGAAATCGCAATGGTGGTAATTGAGAGTTGAAAAGAGGCAATTCCTAGGCAGCAGCACTCCCGTGGCAGTGTCACCCACCCGGGGAGCAGTGTCGGGGACCCACCACCTGCAGTGGGCTGTGACTGGGGAGTGCTGCACTCACCTGCTCCTAAGTGCCTACGGGCAGGGGATGGGATGTGTGAGCCTGCCACCGCCACCACAGCTTCTGCCCCGGCAAATGCCTGCTGGGGAGCCCGGGGGCACCACGGCTCCCACGGCGAGAGCTCTGCCGTCTGCCCGGCCTGCCTCACACCCGGTGCCGGCTGCGCATGGAGCAGCTCCGGAGGCAAAGGAGCGCTTGATTTCCTGCACGCTTTCCACTTGCGCAGCCTGCTTCCCAGCTGGAGCCAAGGAACTGGCCCCCTGGGACCCACCTTCAGCCAGGAATAACTTCTGACTTGAGGCGATTTTAGTAGGTCACCAAAGCCTCTGGCTTTTCCCTTTGGCAGTTGTGTCTCTCTTCCTCTCCCTATGAAAATCAAGTTTTCTTTCAAACATGAATGTGCCCCTTGTAAACCGATCTGCAATATAATTATTTTCTCCCTTGCTCAGCAAAGTTTGTGAAACTGGACATTTTCCTCCATCAAAGCCAGACAATGAGGCCTTGTCTATGCTGGAGCATGGTAGTAAACAATTCCCACTGTGGCTGCCATCAGTTCAACTCGCCTGGTGGGAGCCATTTATTAAAATTTCTTCCTGGAGACTAAGCCTCGTGGTTCAAGTTGATTGCCCCATATGTCAGAGTCACAAAACATTTGTGGGGTGAGATTCTGCAGGAAGATGTGTCTTTTTTTCTTTTTTTGTTGCCACGGATACTCAAAAGCTGAGGAAGCAAGCTTAAAGCTTTGAAAGGCGGCCATGAGCTGAAAAGGCTGCTTGAGGCATTTTTTAAAACCAGAGTCACCGTAACCTTTAAGTGAGAGCAGTGGTCGAGGAGCAGGAGTTAATCATTCCTGTTGCAAAAGATTTGCAGGCGCCTCCTTTTTCCGTCATGCTTTTGCAGCCAGTCACCTCAATGCAAGCCGTAGCACAATCACATCAGATCTAAATCATTTTAAAAAAAGCATCAAAAGCAGGAAAAGTCCCCCTGCTGTTATCCACCTCCTACACGGAAACATTCACGTATGCTTGGACTTTGCTGAAGCTTGGCCCATCCAAATTTATCCAGCCCCATGACCTGCCCCAGCCCCTCAGAGAAGGGCGAGGGGCCGTCAGCGGGCCCCACCGCCGCCCCCCCCGTGCCCCGGACCCAGCGAAGCCCCAGCCAAGCAGGCAGCTGCCCCTCACCCCACACCTGGGGGGCACGTTCTGTGGGGGCTTCCCACGGGCTGCCCGCGCCGGAGGGACCTCGTCCAGGCGCTGCTGCCTTTACACAGCCGAGCGTACGGAACGTGGCTCCACCCAGGCCCCACAGGGACACTCATAGTTTATCGAATCATGTTTTACTCCAGCTGCATAACGTTTTATAGTAAAGTCCTGGTCCAGCACGTCTCAGACATCAGGCGCAGCATGAGCTAACACATTCTCAGAGCCCAGCGCTGCCGGTGACTCAGGCTTAGGCACAGACGAGGCTGCCTGGCCGAGAGCTGTGCTCCAGCACGGGGAGGGCTGAGGGCTGCGGGCGGCGCAGCTTCATCTGTGCAAAGCCACAAGCAGCTCCCGCGCGAAGGGGTGGCTGTAGCTGCTGCTTACCCAAACGGCTCTGGGCTTCGCCCGGTACAGACAGAAACCGGACATCTGCTCACCGCTGGGTCCTTCCTTCAGGAGAAAAGCAACTCGGCAAGGAATTGCAGATCCCCTCAAAACTTCTATCGTTGCTTTAGGACACCTCAGGCTGGAAGATGTGTGACTAGAAGAGCACAACTGGCAATCCCTCATCGCGCAGAGGGCAGGGTGAGCCAGTGGGAAGCAGCAGGCTCACTGCGACGCTGCTGCCCGGCCGAGCCCTGGCTGCACAGATACCACCCGCGGGGGGAGAGGTGTGCGGGTGCCGGTTGCAGGGAAAAGCCCGATCGGCAGCACTCGGAGGGAACCAGGATACAGCTGGAGAGACACGGCACACGTCTGGGCTGGTGCTATCAATCTGCTGTTTGCAACTTAGCGGGTACTGGACCTCCACTCACTGGGACCAGCAGGACTGTGCTGTACCCTCTCGTGCTGGGAGGCTGCCCCAGTCTCTCCCTCAGAAGAGAAAGCCCAGCACTGGCGTACCAGTTGACCTTGAGCCAGAAGGCGAGTGCAGCCACAGGCCTGGGCTGTGCAGCGCTGCTCTGCGTGCGCCACAGCAGGCCAGGGTGGGTGTGGGGAGCAGCAGGGTCTGAGCCCTTTCCCTTATGCAGAAGATGGGGACTCAGAGGTGCCGGCCCGAGCAGGCAGAAAGACCAGTGGAAGAAGGGGAGAAAGAAGAGCACATGTCCCTCGGGCCAAGAGCAGCTTGTGCAGCTCCTACAGCAGGGTCTGGCACTCAGGGCACTGCGGAGGCACCAAGAGACGGGTGGTGCAAGAGCTGGCGGCAGCTTCCCTGCTTGCTTCTGCCAAAGTACCCCAATGCCTCCAGCACCGAACCACCCTCCTCCTCCTGCTGCTGCAGGAGACCCCGGCCAGGCGTTCAGCCGGAGGCTACGGCTGCAAGCGCTGCTGCAACACCATTCTCAGTCCACAGGAGGAACAACGTGCCCTGTCCTAAAAACAGCTGTAAAGCTGCTACCGTCCTGCGAATAGACCTGTTAATCAGAACAACCAAGTAGCTACAAATCAAACAAGTCTTCATCGTATTGTCATGATGCAGAAGGTCCAGGGGAATGGGGGCGGGGTGTCGTCGGTCAACTGGTCCCCACGGCCTGAAAACACATCGTGTCTTTTCAGAAACCAGCAAGCTTTTGTCATATGTTCATCCTCCCGTTTCATATTTTATGTAGATTGGGTACAGCACAGTTTAAAAAACTAACTCCGGCCTCTGTTGTAGCCAGCTGGTGACAGCACTGGGCTTATTTAACATTTTTTTCTGCAAACAATCACAGATGACCGGACCCTGGAGTCCAGGGATCCAAGGCCCCGTTTCCAGGCCCTTTAGCACCTCGGCAGCGGAACGTTCCGTCGGGCTGCGGGCTGGGGAGCCCCGCTGCTGCGGGCCGGCGCTGCGCAGAGCCCGGTGCCCGGTGCCGAGGGCTCGGCGCGGGGAAGGGCCCGGGAGGAGCCCGGGAGCCGGGCGGGCTGCTCTCGGGGCCGCTGCGTACGGCGTTAAGCACCGTTGTCACCGCCAGGCGGCCGGTGTCCCGGCCCCGTTTCAGCCGCTGACGAACTGCCCGGGGCAGCCCGGAGCGCCCTCCCCGCCGTGTCGGGCGGGGGAACCGCGGGGCCCGGGGCCGCTGCCGCCCGCCGGAGGGAGGGAATCCAAACCCGGGGGGACAGGCCCGTCCCTCGCCCCCAGCCGGTGCCAGCGACACCGCGAGCGCTTGCCCGGGGGACCCTGCCCGTCCCCGTGCGCAGGGGGCCGGGGCTGCCACCCCCGCGCCCAGGAGCGGAGGCTGCCGAGGCAGCTCCGAGGGAATCGCCTCCAGCTCCGAGTCCCTCCGGTTTGATGCCCGGTACCCGCCTTTCACCGGGGGAGCGCCGGGGCCGGCGGCCGTAACCCGGGGGCAGCGGAGCCACGGGGGAGCGGCCGCCGGGGGCGGGGGGCGGGGCAGGGCAGCCGGCTTGTGCCCCGACCCCGGCACCCACCGCCAGCCAGCGGCTGCTGGGCGCCCAGGCGGGCTACTGGCTGCCCGTCCCGGGGCGCCCAGGCGGGCTACTGGCGGCCCCGGGGGCCGGCCGGCACGGGGCCCGCTCCGGGCACGCTGCAGCCCCTGTGGCTACAGGCCCGGGGCCGAGGGGCTTCCCGGCGGCGCAGCCCACCGAGCCCAGGTGGCCAAGCACAGGCTGCGCCTTCCTCGTCCGCAGGAAAGGACGCCCGGGCAAGCGGAGGCCCCGCACCTCCCAAGGGCACCGTTCCGTCCCGAAATGCAAGGGGGGCACCGCCGCGGGCATCGCCCCTGCCACGGGCCCCCGGCTCCGAGAGCCCCCGGCGGGGTCGCGGCCAAGGCCGGGCCCCGCTGCACCCACAGCCAACCGAACCGCAGCACCCGACACCTTCCCGGTCCGCAGCAGCAGTTAAAAAGACAAAAAGATGACACACCGGGCCTGAGCCATCACAGATGGCACCACAATTCCTCCACTGTCAACATGATCCCAAATGACAGTAATCAGATTCTATTCATGCTAATTATGGACAAACTGGTCCTCTGCACACCTTCCTGGGTTGCATTTATGGACTCCAATCTGGCCTTAAGATCACTTGCCACAAAGACTCGCTGTGAATTTCTTCATCGCCAACTGGTCAACTGAGCTTGTTTGTAACGTCACCTGCGTTTCCAAGAACACAATGAATGTGCTGGAAAACACACACCCCCAGCACAGGTCACCACGGGACCCCGCTGGCAAGTCCTTTCCATTGCAAGCCTGACTGGACGCACTTATGTTCCTCTCTGTTCCAAAAAGGAACTTTACCCCTTACAATAAGGGGTCATGGGATGATGCCTTGCTGAAGGGTTTAATCAGCAGTTTTCAGAAATACATTACCTGACTGCATTGCCCGTTTCCCGTTTTCACTCATTCTTTCCTGTGAGATGATCTTCCACTTAAAATAAAACAAATAATTCTGCAACATCTCCTTTCCAGCCCATCACTTACCCTCGTGTGTAATTGTATTTTCTTTCCCATTTCTCATTGTATTTTCTTTTCCCAGCTCTGCAAGTCAACCTTGGCTCATCTGTAGACAACATAAGAAAACCCAAAACAAATCAAAAACCACTTAGCAAGTGTGTTATCTTCCATTTAATGGGTACAGAAGCAATAGGTAGGCGAGTTGTTACAGGCATTTTATCTGTTTCTTCTAAAAAAAGCATCTCCTCTGACGCTTCACTGGGCAACAGATCCTCAAGACCTGCTCCCCCGGCAGCTGTGCGTACAGCCCCGCGGAGGGGAACGATACAAAGGATTAACCTAAGCTGGGGTTGGGGCAGGGAGGGTGGAGAGCGATTTTATGCGGGCTGATTTTATGCGGGCTTAGTCTTGAGCCATTGGTTTTTTTCTTGTTAGGCCACGACGGGATGTTAACCGCCCTGGCTGCGTGCTCAGGATGCGCTTTGGTGAAAACAAAGCCCCTTTGGTACCTGTTCTGCATTTCGCAGCCACAATCCCTTCTTACAGCAGGTAACGTTTCCTGCGTCCGGCTCAGGACTGACAAGAGAAATCTCCTCCCTGCGGTCCCGATGCCTCGAACCAACCCCCAGATGCCTGCCTTGCCAAGACTTCTGCCTCAGAGCACAGGCGTGTGTCACTCGCTCAGGTCCAATGCCACGTGTCACCGGCAGCACACCACCGCGCCACTTCTGCGCCCTCTCCCTCCCTGTAATAAACTTGCAAAGCCAGTTTCTAGTCGACCTCAGTTGGTTTATTTTAGTTTTACACTTTGTCCCTCACATATAGTTATTTGAGTCCTGTACTGTTAAGATTTCTACAAAAATATCAATTTTTCAAAAGCAGAAAAGAGGGAAAGATATATTTTAATATATAAAAGGAAAAAAGCTAAATCTGACATTTCATTATATTCTTAAAAACATTCCAGTCTATTTACAGATGTGTAAAAAACAAAGAAAATCTCCGGGTCTCTTGGTCTAGTGAAAACGTGCGCCTTGCAGGGGTTTCCTTTCTTCTCCTGATCCTAAAGTCTTCTCATTACATGTCACACTCTTGCATTATTGCCTCAAAAGACAGCATAGGTAATTTTTGAAAAGTTTGTTCAACACCAGTGGGAGCTTGAGGGAGGAGCGAAAAAAGAGTCAGCGTTTAAACTCAAAGCAAAAAAAAAAAAAAAAAAAAAAAAAAAAAAATCAAACTGCGGACATGAGACTGTGGAACAAGGGGAGCAAAGACGAGGAACATTTCAAACGCGCTTTGTTGCCTGGCAGAACCCATCACAGATCCCTCCCAGAACCGCACCAACTACCGCCTTTTGCGGCCAAATGTGGTATCTGTTCGTAGTTAATTCAGTAATCACATTCAGGAACCAAACGTTTTTGCTGCCAGCGTTACACAGTACGTTTCTACTGCAGTCGAATTCTTCACTGCCCAGTGCCAAACAGGAAACACATCCAGGCATTTTCCACTACCTTGATAATGGGCAAATACTCAAAAGTACAGCATTTATTTTAGATAATGTTCGAATGGTTTTCACGTTACAGCGTTCTCTGTCCCACAAAGTATGCAAAGCACACGTGCTTCTTTAAAAAAGCTACTCGGGTACGATTAGCACACAATTCCGTGATTAAAATCAGCCTTTTGGAACGACAGAAGGATGAGGTGCAGAAAGAAAGGTCAGGGATTAGGAATCTGAACAGCATCGCAGCACCGTCCTGGCTGCCGTTTCACACGTAGGAGGAACACAGGGCCGTAGGTATTAAAATGAGCAACTTCAGCCTATTAGAAATGCTCAGAACCAGATTTCCCAGATAAATGAATTTAAATCTGATGCAGTGCTACTAAACTCGTTCAGTTACTCCAGATTTCCACTGGTTTAAGGTAAGGTTAAAATTCTTTGATAATAAGCAACGCATGTCTAAATACTTGATTCACGTTGTGAATTCCTTTTTCTAAGGCATTCACTGACAACCACACGACCCTGCAGGACACTCATGCTGACCTGTACTCCCCTCTTCCAAATCACGGATGGAGGACTTGCATCAAATATTAAACCAGTAAATACGCAGAAGGCAATGAACACGACTGCTTTAAAACACGCCGTTCAGAACGGCCAGGTGAGGAACCTTTTGGACGTGGGCTCTGGAGTAACTGTACGCAAACCCAGCTTGAAGGGCTTCTCCCCTCTGCAGCACAGTATCATAAAACAGGCGAGGAAACACCCCAGGTATGTGTACCCCTGACGGATCCCACCCAGACAGACCTGGAACACGCGGCTCGCTGAACAGGGCGCGCGGCCGCACAAACGCTGCTCCCCACGCGTGGCAGAACACCCCTCGCAACACCCGCACAGCCTCCGCGCTGGAGAGAGCGAATCCCTGCGTTACTGCCAGAGATGAGGGATCTGGGGGGTGGGGGGTGGGCACCCAGCTGCCGCTGCTGGAACAGTAAGACAGGGGATTACATTCCTAACAGAAATCGAAATGCACCACCCACCAAATTCTACGTCATTTTCATGGCGACGTGTTTTACCTTTTTGGAGCAGTTAAGAAGCCCCTCAAGCGCACCATAAATCATATTTACAAACTTGATAGGAAAAGATTGTGTATACACTCATTAACAAATCATCTCTCCTAGGCTGAAAATTTAATTTCTCAAGAAAACTATGAAAACAAAAGTTGTGTACAAAAATATAAATATCTTTACAGTCTGCAGGCCCTTCACATCCAACAGCTGAACAGTGAAGAGTATCTACAGGTTATTGAGTAAGCAGTGGCAGAGAAGAATAAAAAATACATCTTGTGATTCAATACTGCCCTATATCCCTGGTAATGAGCATTTTTGTTGACTTTTTTTGCTATACACAACTTGTGCAAACGCAGTGAGAAACCTCTGAGTACCTTTCCTGAATTTATAAAGAAATGGAAGGTTTGGAAAGATATTCACATATTTTCATATGTACATTCACATATACACCTCGCTCATTCACACTAGGCTACAACAGTCCTGAAAGCTGAAAGTGTTCTGTACTTTTACAAAGCAACGCTTCCTATGAACATTCCTAGCCACCGAATACATCTCGGAGAACGACAGGAGGAAAGAAAACAAGAACTGGGAAAACACTCAAGCTATTTCAGCAATGTATTTAAAGACATAGCAATAGGGTGGCCCAAATCTGCTTCTGCTCCTTGTGATTTTTCCTTCCTACGCATCAAAGGAGACAGTATTCGTATAGGGGCAGGAGGTGACAGTGAGGGTTCTTTTTAGTAGTTTTATTAAAGTTAACATACTGTCCTACTTCTAATTACACTGGGAAACGCGATTCCCATGTAGTGAGTTATAGATGTTTATTAAAATCTTCTGTGCATAAGCTCCTAAAGAGAGTCTCTGCCAGAGAACTATCTAGCACCAAGGAACAAAACCTTTCCACTGCAGCCCTCTGCACAGTCTCAGGTTTCCCTTCCGCTGCTCTAGGTAACAAGTTTGAGCGTAACCGCAGTCTCATTTCTGCACATTCATCATGTTCTGCAAACACTAAAACCAGCGAATGTGAACAATCCCATTTCTGCATAGATAATTTGCCTGGTACAAAAACAAGTAATCCAGATTTTCCCCCCCAAACAAGACAGCTGCCTCCCTGCGGGGATGTGTGTGTGTGTCTCTTTCAACAGCCCAGATTTCTCAGTCCTTTGACAAACTATTTGTGTGAAGGACCCAATTTTGGAAGGATACCAGTGCCCAGCAATGGTTAAGGACCATCTTTGTTTTGTGAAGGGGAATGAGAACACCCAGAATACAACCATGAGGTAAAAATGCATAAAGTTTCATAGCACTTATTTCTCAAGCTGGGGCCTGCCCTCAGACGAACAGAGTGCTGATGCCATACGGAAAACGAGCGCTGCAGACAAGGGAGGCTGCCGAACTCCAACACCGCTCCACATCTCCATTCCAGTCTCTGATAAAAAACAGATGCCTTTATTTGCCTGCTGAATTTGAAGGCAAGGTCCCAGCAGTATTCAGTTTCGTAACCACAGGTGCCAACATGGGCATCACTTTGTTATCCTGTCCGTCTTGAACAGTTGTGGATAACGAAGTTTTTGCCCCACTGGGTGCCAATTTTGCAACTACAGGCGCCAACAAGGGCATCACTTTATTACTCTGCCCTTCCGAGTCCACCGGCAGAGTTGCCACTTTCAATCCAAGCGGCGCCAGCTTGGGCATGGGCCTCCACAACGCGTCAGCACTACCGGCTTCTGGGTTAGTCTTCATCTGCAAAACCGGTGGAGTCACGTTACTGGCCTCTGCCAAGGTCGTGACGGTTTTGCCATTCCCGCCACTGGTTATGGACAGGCTGGGAAGCGGATCCTTCATTTCGGTACCTATTACTATCTTTAAAACGTCTGCTTCAGATGAAGGCTCCCCAGAGTTCTTGTCCCCGTCAGTAAGGTCATCATCTGCCAGGTGCAGCAAGAGGGGACTTATAGAGCCACCACCCTCCGAAACTTCGGAAAGGTCCTTAAAACTGCCTCCCAGATGGCCAAACTGGAAGGCAGACCCATCTGCAGCACCGAGATCACTGGCTGCCCCCCGACGAGCCTCTGCATCCTCATGAGAGAATTCCGAGTTGAGGGTGCTGGGCAGCTCCGACATGGCTGAAGCATCGTCGTTCAGCTGCTGGTTGAGGAAGGCGATCTCATTGAGCAGCGACGTGAGGGTTTCATCGGTGTCATCGCTCTCCTCTATGCTGCTCAGTAACTCACTTGGATCCAGTTCTGCTTCCTCCATTGCGGACGCTACTTTCCTCAGTTCCACTTCTATCCGGGAATCCTTGATCTGCAGCTTGCGGAACGGCAGTTCTTTAGATTTTAATCTTTCCCCTGCGGAGTCACCGTCCTTCTTCCTGGCTTGGCTTCCTACAAAGTCACCGATGCAGAGCTTTTTGCCAAAGGACTCTGGAGGTTCCTTCGTGGATGACACGTTCCGGAGCTGTGGAAAGGCATCTTTATTTTCAAATAAAACTTTTGTGGGGCCTGTGGTATTTCTTCCATCTCCGCCGCTGTCTCCAGCACATGGTTTGGCTTTTTCTTCTGAAAGGACACTACCGCTCTTTCTACTTTCAAGGGGTGTTACAGCCAAGGATTTCTCGCAAGCCTGAGTACCTGCAGCTGTCGTTACATTAGAATTTTTGCTTCTGTTCAGGTTTAGACTCATGCTTCCCTCACCAGCCAGCGATGTTACGTTAACAATCTTGGGCATCATGAAGGAATCTTCGCTTTCTGCAAAACCAAACAAAGCAGCGTCTGTCAGGATCCACGTTAACTGCAAGGTAATTCCTAATTACATATAATTTGCTCACACTTTCAGGTCTTCCTCACATAAGCTGCTATTCACAATTTAAACTGCTTACACAGTTTTGGTCAGGTGAAGCCTTAAAACACTAACAGCTTAACGTTCAACTTGCAGAACAAGAGCAAGCTCCACAGCCGCCACCCCAGAGCCACCCGCCGCGTCCCCCTCCAGCAGGCAGGCACAGATGCCGCTAACTGTAACGCTTACAATGCAGCTGGGGACACACAAGGAAGTCAGACAAACACCGTTTTCTCCCTTACTGTTTGGTTTTTTACGCTTTACTTTTACGCTCACATTTTGCGATAGCGGTTTTGCGCGCAGTCCCACAGAGGCATTTCAGGGACTACGCCATTACTTTTTGCCTCCACACAGTTTCCTATTTGCAGCACACGGATTTTGCCCAGCCCCAAACCCGCAGCGAAATTTCCTTTTCCGTGGTGACCAAATGACTACAACGAAGCAGAAAGCAAGTGGCTTGCTTTGAAGGCAGCTGACAGCAAGCAGCACAGACTGCCAGGAACCACCCTGCGCCCAGAGCCGGCAAGGTAGGTGCTCGGTGTGAGAGGACATCTCCCCCGAGGGCAGCAGGGCTGGCGAGGGGCCGTGCCGCAGGGGGAGCCTGGCCCTAACAGGCAACGATTTTCAACAGCCCAGCACCGCTGCGAACCGCGGCTTCCCCAGCAGGACACATCACGCCGCAGACACGTCCCGGTCCCTGCTCGCTCTGATTTTGCTAAGGGCAAAGAGGCTCAGTGAAGTGAAGGAAAGTTAAAAAGTTAAATTACTCATCTGTAATCCCCTAGGGGCCCCTCTAAACTGTTCAGAGCGTTTGCTTTGGCTACCCAGACAATAATACCTATCATCGCTGCCTAGTGAGAAAACAGTTTACCTTCATTTTTGCAAGGATAACGTTCCCTGCATGCAAGCAGAAAGATCCATAAAATCAGAGAGCCTACCTGAATGGGGCTCTGTGGCTGACACTACTGTTGAGGGCACTGGGTTTCCAGCAACAGTTGACAGTGTAATGGGAATGGTAGAGTTAGTAAGGATTCCTTTTACTTGGACAGGAACTGTTGATCCTGGGAGCTGAATCATCACAGAAGCAATACCTTATCCAAGAAAAGGGGAAGGGGGGGTGAGGTGGAAACAAGAGCCTTTCAGATACTCAGTTAAGCCTGGAAAATAAGAGCCTTGCCTAGGCAATTCTTTACACTGCAATAGCATCTGGAAGTGGTAAAAAAAGAGAAATATAGATTGGTTAGGTGATTAAGAAATCTTCCCTATGTTTCCCTAATTTGGGATTAGTGAAAATTTAATAGACTTGACTTACCTGTTGATAAATGACAGTTCAGAGTTAATAATATCACATCTCTCTTACCACAGCCAGGTTCTACCTCAGCCAGTTAAGTTGTAAAAAAACCCCCAAAAACTACATCAAAGATTAAATAACATGTTACTCTGTAAACTGCCATGCACATTTATGAAAAGCATTATACTGGCTTCCATTAACATGTTCTCGCATGATCATACCTGGTTGTGCTGTCATGGCAGTACTGACGGTGCGAGGCTTTAACTCGGCTTGCAGCAGCGTGGAAGGCACAGCTGCCACCTGCCCCGGGACCAGCGGGCTCTTCAGGGTGAGCACCTGCCCCTGCGGCGTCATCACCAGGCTTGCAGCAGTCAGCGTGAGAGAGGATGAGGTGTCCTCTGCAAAATAGAAATACGTGCATCAGTAGTTTATTCTGGCACAGCACCCCTGACGGCAAACAGCGTCCTGCGACCCAGCGGTAAGTACAGCTGTGGAAGGCACTCCAGCTAGAAGGTTTACAAGCCCCAGAATAGAAAGCTGCTACGGAAGCCGTGCAGGCTCCAGGAACCTCACCTACACAGCTAGAGCCAGCCTGTACTGTCTCTTTGTGCAGTGTAACAACCCTAGCTCTCCAGAGCGTCACACCCCGATCAACCATCAGAGCAGTCCTGCTGAAGTTACAAAAGGGAATTGTTCAGTCCAAAGAAAGGAAGCTCCCACACCACATCCACATTCTGATGCCAGTCTTCCCCAGGACTGGACAAAGGGAGGCTTGGGAAACCCGAATAAAAAAATATTGTTGTTTATAAAAGCCCAAGACCACTTCAAGCAAAGTTATTTATTATCACCAAAATAAGAAGCATCACCAGATCCTTAAGAGTATTACAGCAGTACTACCATGAAAGTCTAGATTTCTGCCATGCTTTTTGTTCCTTCCTACATTTATGGTATGAAAGTCTCCATAAATGCCAAATACTTCTGCACAAGTTCTTGGCTCCAGAAAACTTCTCAAGTGTCTGAAAATTCTGGCATTTAATTTAAAAGCCAGTCTTTCAGCACTCTGACAGCTAAGATTGTTTGGGGAGCGATGTTTTAAAAACCGAATCTAGCAGCTCCAGTATTCCGGGGGTTGGGCTTCAGGTTTTGAGTCAGCACAGAACCACCTTTGCTTCTCCGAAATTACTGCAGCGAAACTGCATGAGACCAAAAGGACAACTTCACGGGAATTTTCTTCCCATCGTTCTGGGACTCAAAAGTCCTGTTCGTTTGAAGGTCTCAGCGGTGCTGGTCTCCCCCTTCCCGAGAACAAATTGTTCCCACACCTACTGGATGAGCACTTCCCGGTCCAGTCCTCAATTCTGCTTCAAGAACGAAGCTGCCTGCACAAGCAGGCCAGAGCATTTTGCTCTCCCACGGGGTGCTGCTTCATCGTCTGTCTCCCCTTTACGCGAAACGTGCATTGCTTTTAGCCCACCTGTGGCACGGGCTCCTTTCCTGGCGAGGATCAGTGGCTTGCCTCTCCTATTTGTCATAGTCATTTGGGCCAGCTCTCTGGAGGGAGCAGAAGATCCTTCTTGCTGCGTGCTAGCAGTTGAGGTTACAACAGATTCCTCCGGCTCGGTTTGTTTCTTCTTTTTTTGTGCTTCTACTGCTTTTTGTTTGGCATAAATGTATTCTAGCTTCTTCAGGACAACCTCTTCTGTCTTCCCTATGTAAAAAATTAATAAATGTAAAAAAACCCATATCTTCAAACTCTCCTTCTGGAACTGAAGAGCTTAAGGCAGAACTAAAAATCTATTAAGCTGACAACATTCAACTACTAAACAAGAGATAACCCCACCCCCACCAAGTAAACAGCTCGCTTAACAACAAAAGGAAGTCATTAGCTATTTATTACAAGGTGGGGTTTTTTTTCCTTCAGAAACATCCGTACATGTTAAAATTTATCTTCAACTTTGATGAGCAGAAACCAGCTTGGACAAGCACTAGCCCTCGCTGAACAAGTACTGTTTGAAAGTATCCACAGCTGTGAAAAACCCCTCGGGGCTCTCCTAACAATACATGTGTAACTGCCAGACAAAATGCTACCCTCACCTGGTACGAAATTTCTTGGGATTAATGGGCCCTGTTACTCGAACAGCATTTAGAGGTAAACTCACGTACAGTTTAGCATCGACGTGAAAATTGTAACCTTGAACAAACGAGTATTTTATAAACATTTTCTGCAGATGCACACAATTTAGTACGATTGAAGTTGAAATAACTATAATGGTTTGTTTCCTGCTTAGTATTTATGTTCTAACATCATGGTCTATCTTTAATTAAGTCTGTAATTAACTAGCTCTCCTGAATGGAATTTTTTTCCTCATTAGTTTTGAGGTACTTCACTATGAATTCAAAAGATCAGAAAAATTTGTGAAGTTGCCTGCTTTCACTCCCTGCCCAAGAGGCCTATCACACACTTCTGGATTAAGAGTAAGGATTATTAAAAACACTTCTTGATTATTTTTTTTTAGATTTTTTTTTTAACAAGTACCTAAAATACACATGAGCTGATTCACATAAATGCACACGATGTAAGTATCTTGCACTTATTTCTACTTTACAGGTAGCCTCCTGTTTTTATCCCCAGACAGTAAGAAGATTACAGGAATAATCAAATGTTTTGTTTGCTCACACACATTTTGGCACCGGCTGAACACAAGTCACAGCTTTCCTGCACCTCCAAACCAACAGGAAGACACAACAAACAATGAACGCGGCTTTGTCTGGAGATGCCCAGGTGAGCTGCAGCTCCAAGCACGCTGCACTCTCCTTCCACAGCCAGGGCTGCTGCCTTACAGACACCGCTACAGCACCCGTTCTCAGAGAAGCAGCAGAACAGTTACTTGCAAAGCTGACGAAGGCAGGCAGAGGTCTCGGCACTGCTCAGAACCCGCGGTGTACACTCGCCAAGCACCGAGCAGCGCGGTTTCAGGACGTGACCGATGAGAGAACGAGGCGCCTTCCCCCCAGAGCACAGGCAGCGCGCAGGGACCCAGGCCCGCGCTCACAGCACAGGTCATGCTGCCCTTCCTTCAGGCACAAGGGAAGACACAAGCAGCTCTCATCAGCATAAGTGTATGGGCGAGTCAGAGCTCAGCAGGTCTGTTTGGCATCCAGTCTACGATTTACGTGAACTAATGACTCACCTGGATCCACCGAGGATTACTCCACACACCCTGGCTCTTAAAAGCCCTTTCTTTCATTATTCCAGCTAGTCTGCACCCAAAAAGAGTCTCACCTGAAAGCGTGGATACTTTCCGAATCAAAACATCTTGTTTGCGTGTCAGTAAGTTCTTCTGTCCAATAAATTTATCTGCCTGATCAGTCAATCCTTGGATTTCTTCATAGGCCTAGAAAAGTGTCAGGGAACTGATTTATAAACCAATAATGATACCCAAAATAATAAAATAATTTTCCTTCCCAGAAACCTTGACAGAATTTAGACAGAAACCAGGACTCATTAAGTACCAATGTAATGCCAGCTTTACCTAAATGCAAGCTGAAAAGCGATAAACTTGTTCATCCTTTTTAAAGAAAAAACCCTAACTTTTATCCCACAATTTCAAGGTACAGCTGATAAACCTAATTATGTATCTACAACTTACATTTTGTTTTCTGTCATTTACATCTTTACAACTAAGACTTCAGTGTCAGTATAATAATCGAATGCTACCTTCTGCATCAAAAAAAGTGAAGTCCTCAATGAATTTCAAAATTGCCTGATGTACACACTACGCTGCCAAGGAATTAAGACATAACCTTCCATGGTTAAACTCACAAAGAACACAACAAGGAGAGGGTTAATCCAAAATAAGGCATCTGTATCATTAAGTTTTTAGGAATACAAACGCTTTCAGATAGCGTTTTCTTCTGGCGAGTCCTGTAAAGGTGACAGAAGTTCACAGTTCACAGTATCACTCGGACTCAGCTCAAGGAGTCCATACCAGCTTAATTACTCTGACCAGAGTTAACGATTCTCATCCTCACTTAAGCGTCAAAATACTTACTTGCTTGAGAATGTAGCATTTGGAGACCTTGGGAAGGTTGTGCAACCCCAGAGTTCTCTTCAGCTTCTCAAAGAGATCTCTCATTTCATTACGACGCCGGCGTTCATTTGCTGTGTGTGTCTGGCGGTAATGAGCAAAGGCTTCTGCCTCAGTCTTCAGCTTTCTGTGCCAGAGTTGACGTTTCTGCTGGAGAAGTAACCGTATTGACCAGTTTAAATAAAAAGGGTAATGTCACGGCAAACAACATTCAAAGGCATGCCTCATTTACAGGGCTGATTTACACCTGAAGATCTCGTATCATGCTACTCTGCTAGTATGGCTTCATGGAAGCTCAGCGTCAGAAGCGCACGCAATAAGCATGAAATGCTGACCAACAAGAAATGACCAACATAATCGCATCAACCCTAACGGAAAAGATCATGAGCGGTCCCTTCTACTCATAAGCATTTTTAAATTTTTTTTTTGCAATACAAGGCTACTTAGGTAAACCACAGGATTACAGCAAAATCACGCACGTTTGAGCCCAATTTTTTTTTGTTGTCTGCCTGTCAAAGAAGTCTACTAATGAATGAAACAATCACATCAAATATCAGACACCTGAATTTTTCCCTAGAGTGAAACTAGTCTGATTTCTATTTCCTTTCATGGGTACATATGGGTTGGGGCCAAGAGACATTGTAGGTAAGAATGTGAAAGACTGGAACCGAACTTATGACCCCAGACACCTACCAAGAAACAGAAAGTGTCACAAGACAGGCTCTGATTTTGAATTTGCTTAAGCTTCGAAAAGGGTTGACAGGCAATAAGCATAATTACTGATCTCTACAGATTTGAAGGTTTGTTATTTCATCGTTACTTTTACAGGTTTGGTACAACTATGCTGTTTATTTTATGATGAAGTAGTATTTCAAGAGTAGCATTAACGCAGGCTTTTTAACATCATTTTAGGTCTGCTCCAAACCCCAGTGAATCAGTGGAAAGGCTCCTCACGTCCAGTGACGGTATTTCTGAGCCGACTCTCCCGAAACCCGGCTCCTGACATCCACTTTGCCCCCAAAGGCAGACCGAGCACAGTAAGGCTGCAGTAAGGCTGCAACGCATCTGCTCCTGCACTGGCCGCTGGGCTCCTCCCAAGGCAGGGCCCCATGCCGTAAATTCCAGGGCAGAGAGACGAGTACGTGGAGAAGGCAAGGCAGGCAGAGCACCCTGGAACCATCTCAAGCAAAGGCATACGTACCAGCCTGCTCTAACGTACAGGACAAACACCAGGCTCACAGCCCACCTCAGAGCCCCACCCCAGCAGATAGCTCTACATCTGACACCAAGTACAGCACGGACATGACCATGGACAGTTGGTGAAACTGGCTTCAAAGCCACCCTAAAATACGGCATAAGCTTCAGAAGGACTGCAGTGAGTTTTGGTTTGAGAGGATTCTGCATTATCCGTAACTTGCCTAAATACGTATTATTTAAACTGCTGTCTTCAGAAATCCTTCGCCCACTGCTGTGCTACATAATCCTACATACTGTTGTCTTCTACACATGAAAACACTTCTCAGTTGTTCATTATTTTGTGTGCTATAACAATTATTTATGCCAAGAACACAAAACCTAAGCAAACATCCTAATAAAAGGCAGATACTCCTCCCATACATACAGCTGCATCTGAAACCCACCGACGCCAGCAGCTGTCCTTTTTCTTTAACGAGATTTGGACCGAGCCCCTTCCCCCCATACACACATTCGGTTTCTTGCATTGAATCATAAACATATGGAAGGTAGATAAATCGCGTTAAGAGTCGTACTTGAGATGAAAGTTTATCTTTAAAATGGAGGTGTGATACCAAAAGGAAAGAGGAGAGCAAACATATACCTTCGTAGGTTTTTCTGATAATTTTTCATCCGAAGAATTACGAGCATGGTATCTGGAAGAAAGGTAAAAAGTTTTTCCCAACACTACTCATCTCATTCACTCTATCCTCATTAACTACATTCCAACAGCAACTACAATTGCTCATTTTTATCCCTTGAAATTATCTCTTCCTTGTATAACTACATGAAAGCAGGATACTGTTGAGCTTTCCCAACAAAGTGAGCTATCTCCAATGCCATCATCCTGGAAAAAAAATCAAGCTGTTCTGAAAGTTGTAAAATTAACTCATAGTGCAAAAGACAAACTATTTCATTATATGCCAAAGAGAATAAATTCAGCCTGTGACTGTTAGCTGCAGCATGTTTTTGGTTTTTTAAAAACTATATTTTGGTTCTTTTTTAAAAAACCCACAGATTCAATACAGGTAGCAGAGCAATCCCTCCCCCACCAAGAAAAACCAACCAAAATCCTCACATTTATTACTATCCCAATACGTAATAACAGCTTCCTCGTATCTTAGGAGCTTCAAGAAAACAAAGAACAATACGCATTTGAAATAATTACCTTTTTACAAAACATAACATCTGTTTTTCTCTCTCACTGAATGACCTTCACAATTTATAGCAAAGTCACCATCTAAAGATAAAAGTTGAGCTGTATCTTTGAACGAAAAAAAACCCCAACATAGGAACTATCTGGGAGGTATATAGTATCACCAAACAGATTCTTTCAGTTTCTACAAAAAAAAATTCTTAAAAAGAACCAAGGATGCAACATTCTGAATTCTTTTGTTTGGTGCAACTGAGAAACAGCCATGACCATCTTTACATACCTCAAGTAAGCCATGATTTTACTTTGCATTTTGTCATTACAAATGGAAGGGCAGCAATAATAACAGAAAACAAAAAAACAAAAAACAAAAGAACAACAAAATAAAAGCCCAGCTATCCAACCATGGCAGACTATATGTAAATATAGTCTTCGCTGGGGCAATGGTCCCAAAGACAAAGCTTTCATTTACAGGATCAGGAATTAAGCCAATGACACTCCCGCCTAAAAATAACAAGTTCCACCAGCAAAAATAACAAAGCTTGCAAAATCACATTTTAAACAAAGATGACCCTGCTCATACTCAGTTTGCAGGAAGGGAGGTGATTCACTCATAATAATTTTACATTACAAGATATACATCCCCATGAACAAATTAATTAAGAGGAGAGAGCAAATAAAAAAAAAAAAATAGGCTAGGACACCTCAAATCTACCCTTAGTTCTGACAGCCCCCTCCTCACAGACACTGGGAAGCACCAGTGCTCAGGAAGACCTGACACAAGCCTTGCTTTATCTTACCATCACATTAAACCTGTTGTTTAATGGGTTCATTCAAAGCCAGCTCATCAATCAAATACAGAACTGTTGCACTCTCCAAGGATGCTTACTTCTGTTTGGAAGGTTGGGTATTAGCAGCTGTGGCCTTCAGACGGGCAATGTTAATCTTCTCTGAAAGCTCCTCCACGGTCTCAATGTCCACCTGCTCGTCATCCTCACTGTATTCACACGCATCCTGGAACAGTTTTTGTTTTGTTTTTTAAAATGAGTATCTACTTAGCAATAGAGCTCAGGCCAAAACAGTTTCACTTCAGTCTCAAAAGAGATTACATTAAAACATTAAGAACCATTAAAGAATCAACATCTCCAGCTACACTGGCCAATAAATAAACAGTGCTAAGCAGGTGGTTATTTTAACTGTCACCTCCAGGAACTCCTCCCACTAGCAACTCCACAAAATGAATGTGGTAAGGGCAAAACCATCTCTGTCGTTTATGCTTTTACTATGGGTGAGATGAAAAGCTGCTACAGGGCAGAGCTTTCCTGCCTCCATTTTCAAGTAAGATTAAACTGCCTTTACAACCTGCTACTGCAGGTTGCTACTTAACATATTTTTTTTTGACACAGGTTGAGATGGTTATCTCCTTAGCAATGGTCTCCCATACCTAAGACAGCAACAGTCAGAACATCATATAACCAGGCTTCTTTGGGTCATACAGTAAACTGCTTACATGACGAAGAGTATGATTTTGGCTCTTTCCAAAATGCTGCCCAATAATTATTTTAAATATTTATGATATTCTGAAGAGTACTTTTTCTCCATGCTTGCCTGACCAAGAAAACTTGCTACCATCTGTGAAGACAGAGATAGAGAATAACTACAGTACTGTAGCAACTACAAGTTAAATATTCTTGTGGCCATTTGTAATAGCAGGTGACCCCCCATTCTGTCACCCACCCGTCCACCCCGCCCCCTGCCCAAGCCAAAAATTAAGCTGATGTTTTTGTATTACAGGTTTTTTGAGCTTTTTATATTATAGTCTTTGGTCTGCTTGCAGAATGCAGAACTCTCTCCTCCTCAAGAAAATGTAATTATACTTCCATTCCATACTCTATTTCACCCAGTTCCCTGAACCAACCCAGTCTTGTCCTCCTATTCTTCTGTCTTTCATTCCTTCTCTTTGTCCTTCTTTTCTGTCTTTTTGAGGAACTGCAATCAACTTCTTCTCTGAACTGAATACTTACCTGAAACTGATGCAAACAGTTAATCTGTTTAAGTTAAAACTTAAGTTAAAAAACACTAAGTGCAGAACAGCAAAAAAAAGCAATGCACAATACTGGATCAGTAAGTGGCCTCTAGTAAATGCTTTTCAGGGTACCAATTATTTAAAGTTATCTGCAACTCACACCGCTGTTTTAAGAAACTCAGATTAGAAAGGCTTACTCAGCTGACCACAGATTAGGCTATAACGAAAACAAACAAAAGCAGCCTAAATCACCACACAAGCATATCTAACAAGTGGTTAAGATAGACATTTCCAATCATCGGTCATGAAATTCACACCTGTGAAATCTGCAGCTATGTTAAAGGGACCCAATTTATAGCCAGACAGTAAGTCTTAGCTGATAAATTTCCTTTTACAGTGAAGCAGGATCTCTAACAACCTAAGGGTTGATTTGGCTCCTTCATGGTGACTAAACACAACCTTTCCTAAACAAAAAACAAACAAACAAAAAAACCCCACAACCCCAAACCCCACAACTCACAGGAGGGCTAATTAAAATTTGACCACCACAAAAAATGCCACTTTAGTTACTGACACCACGCAGTGACCACCACTGTGAATCATGCTGCCACATAAAATTATCGGTATTTTTTAAACCATGTGTCACATAGCATCTCCCATGGCTGTATGGCTAAGGCTACAGAAAACTGAATCGGTTCAAAAATTAAGCAAGTTTGCCTTCCTTTACTAAAGACTACACTGGGGATATAACCTTTTTAAATTACAACAATGTATACTTTGTAGCAATGTAGCCTTTAGTAAAGTATAGAGTGAGTGTATGCACATATATATACACACATGAAAAAGGGTATATATACATTTTAAAAGTGTGTGTATAAAGTGCATGTATTTTAGTGACTTGCATACATACACACACATCTGCAATACTGCCTGCAGAATCTTCCACTCTTTTTAAAAGAACAAAATCATGCAGCACCCTCCCCCTGGAAAACCACTGTCAAATATTCCAAATTCTTCCATCACCCTCCATTCACATCATGAGGGGTTCTACCAAGTGTTGGTAGTAGATTCTATAGTAGAAAGAGGTATAAACTTCTAAACTATTCACTTGCAGAGAAACTGACACCTCTTCCTGTACTATGAAGTGCCAAGATACTACTGCTGTAACAAAGAAAAGTGATGCTCAAGTTATCAGCTATAGCTGCTAGATCTGAACAGAAAAGCATCCTTACTCCTTTTCACGCTGCTATGCACACTCCCATGTTACCTATGCTTGTAAAAAGTCACATCTTTTGAAAAAGAAAGAGAAGAGCAAGGAGAGTGACCTTAGATGAGAGACGACTAGCTGTAGAGAACAATCTCGCTCTTTCTTTCAAAGATATTTTTAACACGTGCCGACTAAAGACACCATTCTTCCCTGCCCAGGAAAGCAGCTCTGATCTCTGTCGAGTTCTCTATTTGGAAAGGAGGTAAGTTACTCTGCTACTACTAACTTCTAGGGTTTCTTGCAGCATTCCTTCAGAGCAGCTATGAATCTGTATTATGCCACAACAGTTCCTGTTACGAGTACAAAGAGCAGCATGGAGGTAAAAAATTCTCACCTGACTTTGAAAGTATGTACTGGCGGGATCTTACGGAAGTACTGTTTCTTTCAGTGCATGACAGCCCATAAAACCCGTATTTGTTCCAACTCGTAAATATTCTCCCACAAAGTAAGACTCATTAGCACTGGGACCAGGCACAGCACAGAGAAAATGAACTGTCTTTACCAAGGAAGCAGTGCGTCACTTTGAACCCGACAGGCTGGTCAGGAGGTACGTGGCACCACTGCTACCCAAGACAGCAGGACAGTGACAGTCAGAAGACACAACATCCCTGGGACCTTGGTGAGGTCCAACCAAATACTGCTGGCAGTCCAGATCCAGAACACGTATGCAGGGGCTACTGAAATTGTGCCCGAGTTAAGACTACATTGCATTTCAGCAATTTCCAAGCACTGTCTCTGAACAGTACGCAGCTCTGTTTCATGGCTGTTGCGTGGCTCTGTATGCCTACAGAAACTTAAGAAATTTAAGTTCCACTATGTAAAATCTCACCTGAAGAATATCACTTAGGCAAACAGCCAGTGATTTTTTAACAACTCCTCCTCACACTTGCTTTACTTGTTACAGACTTTATCAAGATCCAGTTTCAATGAACAGGAGCAACTTTTTGGGTGCATTTTGTCAATGAAGTAATTTTGTTCTTTGGAGAGCAGATGCATCCAAGTTGTCTTTAAGTCAATTCTGCAGCTTTCCCATTGAAAAGCAGAGACTAACCCATTCACACAAGGTCACAGAAAGGCAGGAAAATCCAAGAACACAACTGAAAATTCCCAAATTCTCTTAAGTGTCCTTAACAGGTATGCCAGGGTTCACAGAGTGAACCAGATGATGCACTAGCGGACCCAGACTGCTGAAATTCCAAAATTCCTCTACTGAGGAGAACATATGCTTGACCCTGGAAACAAGTCTACTAACTGGTAAGAGTGGAGGGAAGAGAAAGCAAAAGAGAACAAGTTGGAAGATACCAAAATTGCACCATCTCCCCAGACGCAGACCTTCTGTTGAGCTACGACAGGTGTTTTAACACATAGCATAGCTGCTTCCACAGCCTTTTTTTAATCCTCCCCAGGGCCTGATGAGAGAAGGAAAAGCATCATAAAGCCAGAGGGAAAAAGCTGGCTAAACAAAAATTATTCAAAGATGCTATTTAAATTACAGAACTACTGAACAGATACATGCCATTATGTTGAAAATATTACTTGCGAGAAGTACAGGGTTACCCAATTTTAACGGGTCACATTTTATGACAACATAGTTTTATTTCTTTATACCTAGAGTACTTCTAATTTTTGCCTGCTCTCCTTGGTCATCTATAAAGCCTCATGGATGCTGAAAGCCTCCGGATATTTTTTCCAGCTTTTCTGTTTTATGCAGTATCATTGCTGCAATTCTACATGCAAGAGATACTGATTTCCTTCGGTGGGCAGGACTGCTCCGTCTAAACTACATTTGGACATCACTATGCTGCAGGGAAGGGCATCACGCAGCATAGTTCAAAAGATGCTACAATCCAGAAAGTGAGAAGAAAAAAAGCTCAGCAAGTTAGCTTACTGTAGAAACACTACCATGTCAAAGCTTTTGAGCGCTGACAAGTTACAGTGGGCTAACCAAAGGGTTGATATTTATTATGCAGCTAGAGATGTTCTCATGGTACCATGTTTTCTACATGTTACCATACTAGAAAAATGGCATTCAGAACCCAAGACATGGATGGCATCTTATTCATGAAAGATGGGGGGGTGGGAGGGATACAGAAGTAACAACTCTCCATTGCTCACCAAGAACTTCACAGTTTTAACTTTACAAATCCTGAATGTGGACATGTGTACAACAAAAAACATTACTTCTTTCATTCTTACATTTAACAAAAAAAGGAAAAATGCTTCGGGATGGCTAATCTTTCCTCTCTACCTCTGACTTGCTAACAACCGGAAAAGTATCACAATTGTGAAGATCATCAGAAATTAATATCTGCCTAAGAACAGCTACTCCTATGTAAGTAAGTACTGCCAATCTGACACTGGCTGAGCCCTATTCATAGCCTAGCAGGGCTTCTCAGGGTGCAAAACTTTTAGAATTCTTCTGGAAGCCCTGCCTTTCTAGGAAAGGTAGCATCAGCCTTTCCACAGGTCCTGTTGTTACAAAACTTCTTTAAGTTTGTAGAAGTAAAATGCCTTAATGGAGACACAAGAGGAACAATCCCACACTACGACAGAAATTCCAAAGCCGCTACAGAAATGTAACACTTTTCCCTCTCTGCATTTCAATGCCTGCTTCTAAGCTATCTCCTCTGACTTATCTGTCTGTTCCTGGCAACCTGTACCCCTGTGGCTGGCTCCCAAAGAGCAAACTGCCTGACAGCAGAGGGTCCCCAGTGACAGTACCGAGAAAAAAGGAGGGTAGATGACAATGGACATTTAGACATTACCCAAGTAAACGCCTCATTTCTGGATCTGCCTTCCACGCTAGAATATCTGCAGACTTCACACGTGGTCTGTATCAAAAGCTCAGAGCATATGACAGATTGTTACAGCTTAAATTGTCCACAAAATACGCCACTTCCACTTTTTATTGAACTTACAATTTTGTACTAATTCATAACAGTTACTTATCATTTTAACATTCAGCTCAGAGAAAGAATGATTGAAAGGCACATTTAAACAACACTATTTAAAACAACTTGCCAGACACAGAAGCTACGTTTAGCCTAGTAAATTAAACAGGACCATGGGACTCGATCTGTAGCATTAACACTAGAACAACCCCCGGCATAGTTTTGGCCTAAGCCAACAGGCACTCGTGAACAATTCACAGACACTGTCTGTGACTTAGCTCAAGCCAAGCAGTCATTCTCAAGAGGAAATTTGTGTGCAGTCATAATGCCTTGGAGATCAAGAGTTTAACATCACATCTCAGACCACCACACATGAATTTGTTCAGACAACAGGTCCTGATATTGATTAGTTTGCCTATATGGTATTCTCACAATGTTTTACTCTTATCACCAAACCCACGACAATCAGCCCTCCTAAGCTCCTCTCGATGCAACTCAGGGTAGGAAATGCAAAAGAGCAAAGATACCATTCTCCCAAAGCTTCTCTCTTGTTGTCGAGTAGAGGAAGAGTCTACATGAGTCTCTTAAGTCAAGTACACAAAGTTAACACAAGGTAAGAAGGTAATTTGAACAGCATCAATACACAAAATTATGAACAATGAAGTCCTTACTGCATTGAGAACCGGTGTGGGGAAACGTACTAAAACAAACAGGAATACCTATGACATGTAAGCAGCAATCATCCTGACTCTCACTAGAGTTTTCTGGGGTTTCTAACAGCTATTTCCTGAGCAAGTAAAACCAGTCCGTATTTTAAACTAGTAGTGAAAGAGCTGTCATTAGCATTTCCACTAAACAAAAGTATTAGTGGACACGTGTGTACACTCTGCTTCTGTGTTTCCACTGGTTTAATGAAACAGATACACAGCCTCTAGGAGCCTGTTTATATGATCTGACTTCATCCAGTCCGACAAACACCAGTACAGCCTGTCCTGTAAGCACTATGTTGATAAAAGAGCACATCCCAGTGAAAAATAACACCTACATACTTAATTTAAAACTGAATCCTCCATTAGGTGCTGCCATGCTAACTTAACTTGCAGGCAGCACAGATCAACAAACCAGGTTTTTACAGTCCTCCGAGGTCTCATTCCTCAGCGTTACTGCTCTAGAACCAAAGCTAGCTTACTCATGTTTGCGTGAGCTTATGGTGAAGACCAACCCTCACATGGCTTACCAAACCATGTTGGTCAAAACCTGCACAGCAAGCTTCTTCCAAAACAAAGGTGTTCCAATTATGTTCCAATTCTTATAATCTCTAACAATTATTTTTTCGTTTCACAATCCTTTTGCAGGACAAAAGAAAACACATCTTTAAAACATCAACCCTAATAACAGGCTGCTCTATGACCTAGACATTATTGTTGCCTTACCAACAGATTCCCAAGTCTACCTTGCCTGGAAAGTTTATCCAGCATCAGGCTAACCGTGGTTCTCAAAACTTGATCATAACTCTGCTGAAGTTATTGAAGGATAAACGAGTCACCAAACTGCCACTGTGGCTCAAGACAAACAACTCCATTTTCAGCTTGAAAGAACTTCAAAAAGTTACATCTGCTTTCAGTTTCCTCACCTTCCTGCAGCTGAGATGCTATCATCTTGCCTGAGAATAGTGAGCTGGAATATGAACTGATTATAGTCAATTTTTCTGGAAGTTAAATAGGTTCTCTAAAAGCCAGAGCGCAGACTTAATTGAGTCACTCTGGATATGGTTAGAAGAAAAAGTCGCTCAATTTGGTTTTCAGCTGCGAGAGGACTACGTTAATATAAAAGGTCTAAAAGAACTATATACTTTCAAATTCCTGAAGAGACTAACATAATCTCTATTATTAATTTGTTTGGTTTTCAATTCTTCTCCAGTTTAACCTTTGTCTTTCCACTTTCATCTCATCCCAAGAAAAAGCTATCTCATTTCTTATGTCCATCTGACTGATTCAAAACCCCTCAAGTTCATAAATTTTAAGTAGCAATGCACTGGTTCTTAAGTTACATTGATATATAAAAAGTACATCAAGGAATTACATGTGGGATTCTTCTAATTTTTGGGTAAAATTTGATGGAAATTCTATGAGCATTAAAATTTAAACATAATTATACTAACTACAATGTTTTGCCCTCATTCTGTGACTTCTGGAGCAGTTGCTTTTCTATCAAATATAGAATGACAGCTTTCACATGCTACTTGAACGTACCACTAAATTTCAAGAAGAATTTAAGCAGAGTGTCAAACATTCCTTCCAGAAATAAATGTTAACTCAGGGCTACAAAAATTAAGTAGAAGGAAAGAGCTTAAAATAACAGAAATACTACGCTGGCTACTAAGTTTTAGGATCGTAAGTCATATATTACGAGGAAGCAAGCTGCTTAAGTAAATACTGGAGAAAGACAACATGCAATGGTTCTATTACAGCTTGCTCAATATAACTCCTGTTACCTGAAAAAGACAATTTCTAAAAGGTCACTACAATGCTACCTATAAAAGAGCATGCAGCTAAGAAGAAACAGAAGACATTTCCACTTGGAACCCCGATCTAAACTTTCTAAAGAATCTGAAGTCCAGAACAGAAACATCACACTGAATCTTTCAAATCCATGAGTTGGGACACGTTAGTTGGTCAATTTAAAAAAAAAAAAAACAAACAACAAACCAAAACCCAACACCAGAAACCCCTTCATAAATAGTTAAAATGCTTACCACTTTTTCAACATCTACTTCCTCTTCACTTGGGAAGTCAGAAGCACCATCCAGCATCTCATCAGCAGAATCATCAGTTTTTTCATCCTCTTCATCCTCATCGTCGTCTTCCTCCTCTTCTTCTTCCATATCATCAGCAGTTATATCAATAGTGGGCACGTAGCCCTTTTTGTGATGCCTAGGCTCCTGTGCCCTCTGTTCTGGTGTCAGGAAGTCACTTTTCTCAGATACATCAGCTTTGTTATCTGCCTCACTTTTATTTTCTAAGGCAGGTACAATGCTAGATATTTTGCTCCAAGAACTGTTGACATGCGTTACAATATCATGACCTGTTTTCATTTCTTCCTGAGGATCAAAAGCACCTTGTTCTTTGTTGTTACTGCCTGCTTCGCCTTCCTTGGTACTGACGGCATGCTGTCCTCCTGAAGCATCATCCTGCTGCTCTTCCGCCGGACTGCTGTCAGACTTGCTGCCTGTTCTCCCTCTTATGCTTCCTGATTCTGTGCAGTCCGTGTGCCCCTTCCTTTCCGTATCTGGCTGCACAGCATCACCCTGGCATTCTTCTTTGTTCTGCGACAGTTCAGTCTCTCTCTGCTCCTCCTTGCTCTCCAGCTGCGTATCTTGGTCTTGCTGACCTTGCAACTGCCCAGAACTTGCCTGGCTGTGCTCCTCCACCTGTGTCCGTGCATCTCCTTCCCACTCTTTTACTGGTTTCCCTTCCTGTTTGTCATGTATTTGTTCCTTCCCGTGGTTCTTCAACTGTGCAGTCTCCTGATTCTCAAGACTCCGTGGGTGCGCATTATTACCCTGAGGAGCAACTGGAGGCTGCTGATCTGATGGCCCGTGAACAGTTTCAGAGTTAGTTGAAACAGCCTCCACCAGAGTTTCAGAACTGACAGAATCCTCTTTCCCCTCAGAAGCCCCTTTTTCTTCCTCATCATTTGGCTTCTCGCTGATGTACGAATGGTCAGACGACACGACATCTGCAGAAACATCAGGCTGAGAAGAAAAGCTATCATCACAAGAACTCTCTAGCACCTTGGAGTCCTCCTCTACCACCTCTAACGTAGCAGAATTTCTATCAGGTGTGGCTGTGCCAGATGCTGACTCTTCAACATTATTTGACTGGTTAACTGACAATTCGTTTTCTTCTTGTTTCCTATCGGACGCTGTGACCTCGGACTCTGTAACTTCAGCATCATCTGAGCGTGAAGCCTTCTCATTTTCCTTCTGCTGAGCAGCACCCAACTCCTCTTTCTTGCATATTTTCCTGTAATCCTTCTTCATCTGAAGAGATGCAAAATGGTGCAGAATGGAGTTTGGCACAGTCTTCTGTCCTGGGAGCTGAAGTAAAGCAAAACTGCCAGATTGTAGAGGTATGAGATTAGCAGCCGTAGCTGGCAGACCACCTGAGCTGCAGTTCATTTTAGACTCAGAGGCTGTCTGATTTGTCACACTGCTAGCAGCAGGAGGAGAGATCCTCAGAGTCAGAGTGCCTGCTTGTGACACAAAACTTGTTACTGAAGGAGGAAGAGAAGATGCTTGAGTGGCTGTGTTGGACGTAGGGGATAACTTGGGTGCTGCAGCTTGTACAGATGGATTTGCAGCAGGAGAAGTGGAAGACACAGAGGAAGTGGGAGACACAGGTGACTCGGGAGGCTTAGAAGGTGCAGGCAACCGGATTCCTACAACAGATCCTGTGAGGAAAACAGAACATCAACTAATACTTCCTCAATGCAATTTTAATTTTTTTATTTTTTTTTTAATTTTTTTAGTTTTAGTATTTGACGGTGTAATAGAAGTAGCTGGCATTCTCGGGCATCACAATGTAATCAGGTATTTGACCACAAGTTCTCAGTGAAAGAGCTGGTGCTGCATGAAGGCATATACGTTGTTGAATTTTTGTACAGAACACCCCAATAAAACATGAGGTGGCTACTACAGAACTACCAGATTTAATGATAAGTTCTACCATTAAGATTTATAATCAAAAAAGGCAACTGCATTTAGTTAGAGCCCTTTGCAATTTTACTTTCCCATTTATTGGAAAACAGAGGAAATGGATTTTCTTTAGGACAAAAAAAAAAAGGGAAAATTAAATATTTGATTTAAAAATCCTTTTCTCCTTCTCAGAAGAAGACTCCACAGAGAAAAACTGTGACAAACCCACATAATTGTACCACAATCTTTTTCACCTTAATGAACTCTTCTGCAGCATTTCAGAACTCTGTAAAACAATGAGGAGGATTATTGCCAACTATTGGCAAGTAGTTTCTCTTGTACAGCAAAAGCCCTAAACCACAAAGGAATTCAATGCACTTTTTGGCTGATTCTTTCTTCACTACACCTCATGCTCCAACCCCAACTAAGGCACAGGATTATTTTCACTCCTTCCTACAGTTTTGTCATCTGCTCTGCTTGTTTCGCCTCTTTTCAAGACCACTCTTGCCTCCGTTTCCTCAGGATGCTTCATTATAAAAAGGGAGAACAGAAGAAAAATCCTCCTGGAAAGTAAGCATGCATTTAAAGTATATTTTGTTTACAAACATGTACAACAGTATGCTCAACAAGCATCCTACCTATTTTCTGTCAGATACTTGCAATGTCTTACTCTTCCAACCTCATCTTCAACTATGCACTAGAAAAACAGCTGAAAATCAAATTTATTTTTCTTCTCATGCTCTGAGGAGGAAAAAAACCCCAGCAATTTTGTACTGTAGTGTAACACTTGAGTATCTGCTGTAAAAGCACTAACCAACCTGTAAACCAAACAAAAACAGCGCAGCACATCCAGACACAGGCAACAGCTCATCCATTTTAAAAGAATCTCCAACAAGAATGATTTTTGAATCACTAGAACAACAGGATTTCTTCTATGTTACGACAGTACAACGGGCATGGCTCTATTGCCACACGCACAGAACTCCCAAATTTTGACAACTTCGCTACTAACTGCACTTTCTGTATTTTACACCCATAGTATTTAAGTTGTATTGTATCTGAATAATTACACTATGTTCTTCAACTACTCACTCAGAACCAAATCAGACACTGTTCAGTTACTCCCAGCAGGGGAAAGGAGCATCACAGAGACACTTATCACACTGTTAATTTCTGGATAACACACTGGTCAGCCAAGAAAGAAACATCCGACTTTGTACCTGGATTGCGGAACATCACTGGCTGCACGCTGGGCTGGGCACCTGCAGCTCGAAACTGATGCAGAGGGACAAGCTGAATTATCTGCCCATTAGGATGTCTGAACAGGTTCACACCACCAGGGCTCCTGAGAGGCTGAAGGATCATCCTCTGCCTCTGAGCAAGCTGCATGTTGTTTAGAGGTCGCAAAGCAGGGGATGTCTGATGCACTGGAATCAGCAACAATCGAGGTCCTACACGTTTCTCTGCTCCAGGAGACATCTTCTGGGGAGTCTTACTTACAGCCTGTGGAGTAGCATCTTCTAAAAATTAAAAAGTAATACAAAAATCAGCTTAAGAGAACAGCCTACAAATAAGGCATTACCCTTAATGAAAACAAGGGCAAATATTTTGGAAACAACCAGATCTCTTTAAAAAATTTGTTTCGAAGTATTTATTTTTATTCACAGAACATACATAGAACCAACCAGGCCAAAAGTCTTTTTCACGCAGTTCCATCGACATTTCTCAGCCATGACTCAGAAGACTTTCACGTTAATGATGAAAGGCTAATTCCATACCCACTTCTTGGGACTCTATGCCAACTGTGAAATTCTAGCATTTCATGGGCCAAGAAATGAAGTGAGACTTCCAGCTCATTTCATAGCAGTCAGTGACCAGATAGCTACATTTTTTTCCTTCTCTACTGGCTCAGGCTGGAATAAAACAAGCAACTTTAAAGAGATCATGTTTCTTATCTTATTTTGGATAGAAGGGTGAGGCAAACGGATCTGTATTTAAACTGGGGGCTACAGCTGCAGACTGTATTCTCACTATGAAGGAGGCAGCATAAAAAAAGGAAGATTTTGCAGCATTAGCCCAAAGCACCTAAGCCTTACCTCTTTTTGGATTCAGAGAAGGACTTGAATTAACTCCTGACAGCATAATTGGAACAGAGCCAGCAGAAGAAGTTGGCGTGGTCACCACAGATGTAACTGTTGCAGTTGTTGTCAGTACAACTGTTGAAGTGGATGTTGTGACAACAGGACAAGTAACAGCTGGTGGTGTTACCACTGTTTTGGGGAATGACACGGCTGCTACTGGTGCAACAATCCCTGTTGCTTTTGTTACGTTCACAGTAGCAGTAGGAGTGGTGGATGGGGGAGTAGTACCAGTGTTGATTCCAGATGTTGCCAGAGCAGCTGTGACCGTAACTGCAGGAGGAGAGCCAGCAGGTTCATTAGCTCTTGTCTGACTAGGAGTGGTTACAGTAGACACTGCCATATTGGTGCTTTCCACAATAACTGGAGAAGTGGTGGTGGCTGCAGTGACCCCAGGAGAAACCGTGCACTGAGCTGGAGATGGCCTTGAGGGAAGCACAGGAGCAACCACCATTATCGGCGTGGGCTTGATACTGAACTTCTGCGGCCCTGACAGAGGCTGGCGCGTGCTTGTTCCAGGAACCTTCTGCTGTAGAGCTCCAGCTTTGTTCATCACAAACTGTGTGAATACACCACCAGGTGAGGGTCGGGCAGCTGTAAATAAAAACTTGCAGGTCAAAATCTTAGTAGATTTCCTCTGCTTTTCATGAGGTGCTACAATTGTAATTTCAGCATGAATTTGAGCCTCCGTTTCCTTTGCACCTTGCAATTAAATTGAAACTTTTATGGCAGTCCTGAACATGCCTTACATACTAGAACTATATCTGTTTAATTCCACTTCTAGAGATTTTTGTTGCATTTCTTCCTGGCCACACAAAAGAATCGGGTCTTGAGGGGTTGTTCTTTATCGTCAAAGTAGGAACAGACAATTCTAATCACAGTACAGAAAAACAAACACCTAAGTGAAAGGATGGGCTCAAACTATTTTCTAAACCTCAAATTCTTCCTGTAACAGTTTGTGTGATCTTCCTCTTTTCACTGCTTCTTGCTTGCCAGCCCACTTCTACTGTATCCACATCCTACACAGCCGGGGGGAAGGGGGCAGGAGGAGGACAGAGTTTGCCATCTCCCCTTCTCATTACAGTGACAGTCGTGCAACTGAGGACTGGATGGGAGAAGTTTAACCAGTGGGAAGCAATCGCTATTGGGAAGATCCTTCCCCTCATCCCATGCTCTCTAAGGGATCAGGATACTGCATCTACCTCACTCCAGATGCCTACAGATAGATATGTACAACAGCATAGAGATTATGGAGCAAGCCCAAATATTGTAGTTATTTACATATATAGCATTTTTAACGCAGCATATGCCAGAACACTTGAATCATAATACGCAACAATCACTTCACCCATCAATGAAATGCAGACAGCTCTTTAACACTGCAGAAACAGACAAACCAGGAAGTTTTATTTACAGGACAAGAAAAACACCACACCCATTTACATGGCAAAGAAAATTTAGGCAGAAAGAAACAAAACAATCAATCAGAAATTAAAGTTTTGCCAGGACACAGGTAACATCCTTTTCTCTTGCAAAGCTTCTTCAGATCTTTAATGTGTGGGAATACGTGGATGGGCATGAGATATTTTAATTATATATTTTTTTAAACTCATGCAAAATATAATAGGTAAAGACAACTTCCTCTCTTGCCATGCTGGGGTAACCATTTCAGTACCAACTCAGACACAAGTACCACATGCTTCTTCCAATTTTTTAATTTATCGACCCCTGCCCCCCCCCTCCCCAACTCTAAGTGCTGACTAAGTCCAACCCTGTTTAGCTTGTGAAATCCAAGGAGATTACAGGCTGGTGTGGTTACTGGCTGCACACCTGTTGTTTCGCTAATCCAGATTTGGACCATCTTGTATTTCACTGTCGCTTCATGCATCTTTGGTGGACACAAGATTTCCAATTTTAACTGCAACATCATCAGAAAAACTAACAGTGAAGAACCACAGATTAGAGTGATCCTTTACTCATCTTACGTTAAATCGATGCTTGATGAAAAGCAATTAAAAGTCATAGTAAGGAAACTCTCCAAACAAAAATCCAAGCTTAACATTCAGCGTGTCTCCATCCACTGTTCCTTGTCTCTTCAAAATACGCTCTAGTAGCATTAATAAAATAACTAATAGTCAACATCTGTAATCTTATTCTGAAGTAAAAAATAAAATTTTCTGCTTTAAAGTGGTTATTTATTGCAGAGGCAGTTTAGGTAGGCAATGCAGCCAAAGGCAGCATGCACTGTCGCACAGAAATCAACAGCAATGCTGTACACTCACTTTTTACTTCAGCTTCACGCAATTTAAAACACAGTAATAAGTTCCAACCTACCTATCTGTCTCTGTGCTGGGACATGGGTTTTCAGAGTCGTCACAGTGGGGGTTGAAGTAGTGCTGGTGGAAGATGTAGTTTTGGGAGTTGATGTTGTGGGCACCTGGACTGATGGTGTCCCAGAAGCAGCTGCTTTAGCATTGGATGCTACCTTGAAGATCACAGTACTGAGGGTTGAGATATCAAGTACTGTGGGTCGCAGCCTGCCTGTGATATAAGCTGCTAGCCGATTGGCGGGATGTAATGCCCCCATCTGTCCCAAAAGCAGTTTGGCCTGAGGATACCTTTTATCATTAACCTGAAAAAAGTGGAAAAGGGAAATTTTGTGAAAAGAATGCTAATTCACCACCTCTGGAGAGGCGTTTCATTCCGTGGGACTTGTAAGTGTCCTTTTCAAAAAACCACTGCACTTCAGAATGGGAATGCCTGATTTCCTTACTGCCCAGGAAAACTTCAAGCAACTCTTGTATCTTTGTAATACAGATTTTAGATGCTACTCAGAGTCGTGTAGAACCACAGAGTCCAAAGCAGCATGTGAAATCACTGAGGTGGAGTGAAGCTAGCGCTTGTATTTCCTGCCCCTTACTTCTGCTAGAGTCCTGAATAAAAACAGGTTCCCAAATTTGAGGACAATTTTGGATAAAATGCACAAACCTAATTAACACCTGGCATCACAGAAGAACGAATATTTATGTCATATACATTGGGGCAAAACTCTAAAGAGCTTTTAAAATGTTTACCAGCTTTTTTCTTATCCATACTGTCATTTGATGCCGTAATTGAGGTACGATGAATTGACTAACTTCAAGGTCAGAGTTTCAGTTGTAACTAAACAGAACTTCCTGAACGTCAGGCTTTATGCCTAGTGGTCAATGGGATGTTTTGGTAGTGTTGCATTTTACTTTCAGGTTGTTTGACAATACCTTCTAAAATACATTTCACACACTACTAAATAAGGTCTTGACACTCTTTATCGAACAACTTTTATTAAAAATAAGAATTCTCCCTCTATTTTTCTCTCTCCTACGGCTTCTCTTTCTGAGGGTGCCGCATCTGCAAAGCGTCACGAAAATAAATTTTACTCTCATTTTCTAATTCATACGCTTTCCCTGAAAGTGGTATTACTGTAACCACAAATACCTTTGAGTAAGAAAGATCTTCATCTTAGCCCTACCGTTCCTACCACCAATTCGTAGTATCAGGTTGGCAGCATGAAACCGCAGGGAAAGGACTCACTTTGAACTAAGGATTATGAAGTCTTTTGGTGAACAACCTATAGTCTGCGAAGAGGACGCAGGCTATTAGTGAAGAGTAACAGTAAGCTGTAGCAAAAAGGAATTTTATGTTTACAGTTTCATTTTAAAGTTTCGTCCCAGTGTACATTTCCTCAGAAGATATTCTTTATGTGGCCTCTAACTGCCATTCATTTAGAAGTATTATCTGACAAATGCAATCTGCAGGGAGTTTTCCAGAGCACCAAAGAGATGTCGAGAGATTCTGCACTGGAGCCACCGAGACCCAAACGGCCTAAAGGATAAACTAAACCATCAGATTTCAGACTTCCAATCAGATTTCCTGTTATTGAGTTAATCTTGAAAGGGACAAGCTTACAGAGAGGCAGGAATGCCACCTGATATTATTTGCCTGGACAGGCAAAAGACTAGGTAGACAAATTAAAGAACGTTCTCCCCTTCAAGGAGTTCTGGGATACTGGATGAAACTGAATCTAATCTCCACAGTAAAGGCAGAGGGACCCACCTGAATCAAGCCCGAGGGGCTCATATTAGCTTTGCGTTTGTAGACGACCAGCTTTCCTGCAGGAGAAACCCCTGCATAAAAAGGCAAGCCTTTGCCCCCATGCAACTTCTCCTGCAGTTTGTCCAATGTGTCTGCCCGCAAGAACTTTAGAGTTTCTGGGTTCTTGCGTGATGGCACTCCACTATCAGGAGTCTCCAAGACAGGTGTCTCAGGCTTCTCGTCCTTGTCCTGGTAGGACGGCACTGAAATTTTCACTCTGGAGGAGTAGACAGGAGGGTGGTTCTCATCCTGGGCCTTGTGTTCCGAAGCCAATTCAATAATGAAGCTACCCACTTTGAGGCACTGTGGTGCGTTACTGTTGATATTCTGTGATAAGATGTTCAAGATCTTATTGTGATCTTCCTCCAAGTTGCAGTCAGAGATAATCTCGATAAGTTTGGTTGGTTCACCTGGAGTGGTGTGATGAACATAGGAGGTGGAGGAAGAGTCCCCCTCACTACGGGAAGACCACCAGCTTTTCTCTGAGAAAGAATTGAAATAGGTTTCTGCAATACTATGGCATTTTAATCACCTGGATATTCAAACAGTTTCATTCTGCCCACACCTCCACCCTTGTCTCAGCTGCAGGGCAACAACAAGTATAAGAACTGTTCAAAGCACGACTTCCCCTTGCAGAGTTTCACAAGCAAGCAAAAACTCACTGCAAATCTAGTTCAAATCAAAATTTCTCACAGTTCATTCCCTGCAGCCATACCATCTCAGGTTGTATCCCATTGCATCACAAGCTAAACAAAGCTGGGTTGTTTCAGTACACAGATGAAAGATCTCCAAGCAACACCAACATGCAGTAGAAAGCATCGCTGGTTATTCAAGAGGTGGCACTTTTCTCTTGGAGTCAGAAAAGGACCAGTGTCCTATAACGGCACGAGGGGCGAACATGCCACTAGCAGAACTGTCTTTCGCAGAAGATGTATAAACAGAAGCATGACTTTTTGCTGTCAGAGATCCAATGCCACTTTTTTGCAAAACTGTAAGGATGTTGAGCCCTGTGTCCTGGCCATTTTAATTTCACCTACCAATTCACCAGCATTTTCAACTAGTTGTATTATTTTTCCATTCCCATCCTTAAATGTAGAATGTGCTGTTGTATACATTAAACAGTGAAAAAAATTCAGCTCAAAAAGGCAGCTATATTTCATTAGTGGATGACACAATGCCTCTATTATATGTCTCATTTTAAAGTTCATAGCATGATTTGGGCCACTTCAGACTGAAGGAGAACACAGATTTCTATCCTACTTCCTTATGAACTAGAAACTCAGACCCAGTATATATAACATAGCAAAACTTCAATTCAACCCTTCAACTTGAACTAAAAGAATTAAATGTTAAACAACTCCAAATAAAGTGTAGACTATCCTTGTCCCATTTGGTTCTATGTGGAGAACGCGAGGATCCCTCCCTCACAGTACCACTTGGATGCTTATTAATTCTTCAGTAACTACAAAGTAATATCAAGGGGGGGGAAAAGGGCATGGGGTGGGGGGATGGCAACCAACCAACAACCAGTGATCTCCATTCCTTCCCAAGTATCTAATTATCACCCTTGAAGACAAGTCTGCTGTGCAGTATTACCTTTTACTGCTAAACAAGCTACTGCAATACTAGTTACTTTAACCTTAGAGCAACAGCAAGTACTGGACATTCAGTCAGCTGTATCTCCCACACGACACACACAGACAACTGCTTAAGAAACAGGAAACTGTGATCACATCGTAAGACTTTTATTGACAACCATAATAACTCCCCCAGCAAATGGACTTTTGTTTCATCAATAGCTGTGACTTTTTGAAAAAAATAAAGCCAACACAAAAACCCCACAAAAATGTGGAACTACCAAGAGGTCAAATTATACACAAGACTTAGCTCTTACCTCCTGATTTATCAGTGTCTTTCTCTGCCTCACAGGTTGCTTTCTCAGGAGACTGGAGCTCTGGTTCATGATCCTGTGGGAGGAAAGAAACGCAAGAAAAATATTCATCCTGTGTATCTCTCTCCCACACTAAAAATTACATCACAAAATAAACTAGTTCATCATACCATCACCCCCAATCATAAAACATGCTAACTCTGACAACATTAGAATTTTCATCTTAGAACAGCTCTTCAACAACGACCATTTAAGCCTTACATGATAACGCACTTGGCAGCCAGGAATTTCCCAGACAAGACAATTTCTATCACAGTAACAGTAAGTTTTACCAGCACTGCTAGGTGATTTAGGCTCCAGGATCCACAGCCTATCACCATCAAATGTAAGGCAAGCCCTCATGTTGCGCAGGAGCTTCTGGGGAAAAGATTACTACTTTTTCAGTATTTCTGCCTGTTCAATGATACATGCTAGTTACTGTGTGACCTCTTACCTTTATACTAGAACTCTGTGAATCACTTTTGTCTTTTTGTTGCTTTTTCTCCTCTTTCTTGCGTTCATATGCTCGGACCCTTGCACAAGTCATCATACTTTCAAAGTACAAGTAGACAGGATCCTTGTCCTCCTCTCGAATCTACAAAAAAATGAAAAAACCCCAAACCTCTCCATTCTAGATACACATTAGATTCATGAAATAGTTTTGCTTTCCAGCAACACTTCAACATTAAAGTTTCAATAGTAAATGTCAAAAGAAAGGTCTGGCATTTCAAGCTGAACTGGCCCTCTTAGTATCACGTAGCCCAGTCTACATCTTGCTTCCTAATTACATATTCAGGGTGGGGGGTGGGGGAAAACAGAACAGCACCGCTACCCCAAAAACCCAAACCTGTTCAGATACTCTTCTAAGTGGGGAAACAAGTCCCAGGTGTCATGCATTGCTTAGCATTATCTGGTATACATTAAATAGCAACTCTAATACATTTGTTCTTCAGACACAGCTAGACTCAACTCTACTGCTGTTGTTGCTTTTGTTAGATACTAAAATGAGGGAAGAGGCAAAGGCAGATTCTTCCAACATTGGCAGTGAAACCTCAAAAAAAAAAAAAAAAAAAAAAGACTCCAGAACTACACTGAACACTGTGTGCCTGTATCCACCCTGCCCCCCCCCCGCCCCCGTAATTAATTGCTTAGATAGGCTACATTATGCAGCTAATAACTCCTACAAACACTACAGGACCAGCAATCATTTTGCTAAAAATAGCATATATACTTGTAATTTTTAAATGACGCTATCAGTGAATTATAATCACTTTTTACCATTGCGTATTGCTACAGTACATTCCCAACAGAAGACTGACATAGTTACTCATATACAGTCAATTCATCCCAGCTTATCAACATACTTATGGGCAGTCAGTCTTAGGTCCTCATCTCAAATTTCATCCAAAATGGCCTAGCACAGAGGCTTCTGGCAGTTTTTGTTTTGATTTTAAATACAAAGAAAAACAAACGCATCTCTTTTCCTCTCTTACCACTGGATTTGGTTTAGGAGTATACACTCTGCCCGGTTTCATTCCACTGGAGGATTTATGCTTACTAGAAAGCACAACTTCTGGGTTGGGCAGTACTGCAGATTTAACTGGTTCAATAACAGATGGTGTTGGGATGTAAATTGGCTCTGGATCTATTTCACCTTCTACTTTCACCCACAGTGGACAATTCCTAACAGGCTGTTCTGGCTCCGAGTCACAGATAGCTGAAAAAAAACAGAGGAAAATCAAAAACAACTTACACATGAAACCTCATCTAACACAGCAGTAACAGAATTATTTTTTTTTTAAGCCTGAGGTCTAGCCATGCAGCAAATCACTAGTTCATACTGCCAGAAAATGCTAGTGGTTGCTTTTCTCATCTCAAATTCTAGCCAAAAGTAACTTGGATTTGTCCACAAGAAAGAGGAAATGAAAACAAAAGTGATTCAACACTAACCATTGTTTCTCAATTGTACTGTGATAGTAGATAAAAAAAAAACCCACTGAAGAATTAGTGATCTTCATTGATGCTGTATACTCCAAAATTACAGAACACCTCAAAACCCCAAGACTATAATTTATACCACAGCTCTGCGGAAGAATTCATTTATGCCAGTGGAACACCAGATAACATAATGTTCATTTTAAGCTATTGCTAAAAGTACTACCAGCAAGATCATGGTCAATTTCTACCATGGTCTTCTGAGCATACCTTAGGCCAGATCTGAAAATCACTGTATTTCTGATAAAGTCAATGAACTATGCAGCTATATACAGCAACTGAGGATACAGCTCTAGGTACTCACTTGGTAAGAGGGAAAGAAAACTGCACTATGACAGAGAAGATTACCAGCAGTGACAGCAGTATCTCGTATCCTTAGTCTTTTAAAGATAACTGGAGAGTTAAGCAAGATTTATCAAAAAGAAACTCCAGCTATTTGATCAAAATAAACAACTAAGCAGTGCCCAAAATGCTGATCACATAAGTAAGAGTTAAAAAAAGGGAAAAGGTGTTATTTTCTGCCAGTCAGCTGTAGGAAAGCAGATGCTGCAGACATCTCTTGGAATTGACTCCCAATTTCTGGACTTAGAAATGGCATCACTACTACATCCTAATAGAAATGCCCACCAAGATCGGTGGTTCCTGCAAATCTGGAAGTAATCACTTATGCCCCACAATACTCACTGTATTCTACCCTTTTCCTCTTCTTCTTATCTTTCTGCTTCAGCTCATCTTCCTCCCCATCACCCTCTTCTTCCACATCTTCATCCTCTTGCTGTTCTTCTTGTGTTCCATAGAACACAAGATTTCCACGCACAGCCTTTTTCATTATTTTCCTATGTTTCGATCCTCCCTTCACCAGCAACACTCTTCTCTTCAAGCAAGTACAGCCAAACATACAGTCTGGCCTGCGGCAGTGGGTAGGCTGACGTTTCTCCAGGGCTAGACTGGCACATATGCAACCCAGTCGACAGAAATCATTATTGCAAGGAGGTGCTCGCCGTCTTATTATTTTGTGGATAGGCTTGTTTTTGAGAGAAGCCTAAGAAAAGTTTTATAGAAGGATACATTTCAAATTTCTCTTACTGAAAACTTTAATAAGATTACGTTAAGCATATGCAAAAATGCTATTCAAAGTCCCTTTTAGAATAACCCTTTCACCTACATGGTTTATCTGAAAACTTGTCATCTATACAGAAAAAAATAAAACCAGAAGAGAGGAAAGTTTGCATTTGCAGTCTTCTGAGAGGCAATTTGAGGCTGCTAAACCATCCTGGTTATAAGTAGGATGTGAGAAAAACAAAACAACCAAAAGAGGTTATCACGTGACAGCCAAGTTACATGACCAGGATTTTTTTTGTGGTTAGTTCAACTGAAAAGTTACGAATAGTAAGGAAATGCGGTTACTGAATAGCAACTGTATTAAGCAAAATTTTTAATGGTGAAAATTTGAAATAACTCAAATTATTAATGATTCATATCAATACACTATCACTACTAGTTTTTGCACACACCGCTAAGTCAGCACTTCTCAGCTTTCACTGCAAAGACAACACCACAAAGGAACATCATGCTTTTGTCATGCTCCTTAGCAGCTTCAGTCTTACTTTCTGCATCTATATGTAACATCAATAAGTGAACAGGTTTGATGAAGTAGCGGTACGGAAAGGAAAGCAACTATTACAGATCTACCTGAGCTGTAAGCAGGGTGGCCAAAGAGATGTCTGCTCGTTCTTCTGTAATATAGGTCCGTGGTTTGCCATCCCAGAGAGCACAGTCTTCCAAGTCCATTAACTTCACCTGAGATTTAGACAAACCTGGTGGACGAGCTGCTTGTTGTGGTGGTGCATGGCGCAAACTAATCTGTTTTGGAAGTATGTTTTCATCCAGAGCTGGCACCATGAAACCATCTGCTTGGTTAGTCAAACTGCTATTTGAGACAGACTTAGCAGCCTTTTCCCCTGATGAAGTGTTCTGTTTCTGCTTTGCAAGAAAAGGTGAAGGCAGTATAGGTTTGTAAGATGATTTTACTCTGCTGCTTGTAGATGTCTGTCTGGTTTGAGTTTTTGTCTTCCTAGAGGTCGATGACAGAGGGACAGGCTTGAACGTATAAGATGTTGATGGAATTACGGTGGACTGCTTCTTTAAAACACTGTCGAGTGTTCGCACATAGCTAGTGCTCTTAGTGGGAAGCTGATACACCACAGGAGAAGTGGGAGTGCTAGAAGAGAATCCCATACTCGTTTCCATCAATTTCCCTTCATTTTCCAGGTACTCATCCAGCTTGTCACTACAGAACGCCGAGCGATTCTTCAAGGAACCTTCTGAACTGCCACCTACATAAATAAAGAGCGCTTTAACTAGCTCCTAGGAAAACACACTGACAAATCTTATAATAAACAGTATAGAGGAGGTAAGTATTTCCCTAAATATATATATACACTTCTTTTAAAAGAGTATACAACACAGGCATGACAAATATAATCCACTCAAACACAACCAGCTGTCTGAACAACTGTTTTTGTGGAAGTCTTACATGTATATTTGTGGTGGGTTGACCTCGGCTGGACACTAGGTGCCCACCAAGCCGCTCTATCGCTCCCCTCCCAGCAGGATGGGGTAGAAAATAAGATGCAAAAAACCTAATGGGTCAAGATAAAGGCAGTTTAATAAAGCAAAAGCAAAGGCCACAGGCAGAAGCAAGGGAAAATGAAAGATTTATTCTCTACTTCCCATCAGCAGGTGACATCTAGACACTTCCCAGGAAGCAGGGCTTCAGTACATATTAAAGGTTGCTCCAGAAGACAAACGTCATAATAACAAATGCCCCTCTTCCTCCTCCTCCCTCTTAGCTTTTATATCTGAGCAGAGGCCACACGGTAGGGAATATCCCGCTGGTCACTTTGGGTCAGCTGTCCCGGCCGTGTCCCCTGCCAGGACCTTGCCCACCCGCAGCCCCTTGCTGGGGGGATGCTGGAGAGACAGCCTTGATGCTGCGGGAGCGCTGCTGGGCCGTAGCCAAAGCACCGACTGTGACTGCCCTGCTGCCACCGCCGCTCCTGCTCCCCGGGCGAGCGCAGCGCCGTGAGGGCGGCTCTGGGGCCCAGCCGGACCCGTACAGTATTTGTTCACAAAAACAGTAAGCCTGCCAACAGGCAGTGCTTCTATGCAACTCACTTTGTCCTAAACATCTAGCCTACCTGGTACATCTCAATACATCTGAATACCCCAACACAATACTGCATGAAGTGCAGAAGGTACAATATAAATATTTAACCTAATGTAACAAGCGGCAAAATGCCAAATACCCATTTCTCCCTGAGGTAGGGCAAAGTAATTGAATATGTAAGGAATCCCTACTCTAACTGGAGTTAAAAATACACAGATATAAATGAAAATTACTCTAGTTCACTAGGGTCCCTAGGGCAACAGAATTCTGGAATTACCATACTTCCAAGTAAACTCAAAACTGATGAACAAAAATCATAACTATTACATTTTTGATCTTTATTCAAGCCTTCCATGTAAAACAGAATACATGTATTTTTATCTCACTCTAAGTTTCTCTCTTCCCTCATAAAAGTCCATCCAAGAAGTACCAAAAAAATTCTTTATTCATGACAAGTTTAAATATAAAAAAATATCACCAAGACACACACAATTACCAAACTATGGAAGGTCAAGAAAAAGGCCTCGTATTCGAAATACATACAACTGATCTCTCGCGCACTTTTTTTTTTCTTTTACCTTCATTTCTAGTAGCACCATGAAGCTTCCCCCGCCAGCCTTTGATTTTTGTGATATCATTTGTCTTTCCTGTCCTGGAAACAAAAGGAAATCCGGTATCTGGAAAAGAAGAAAGCTAGCCTCAGTTTATGAGCCAAGCTTGATCATATCAATGTTCTAGCAGTCTGCTTATTCCTTTTCATGGACAGATGAACAGCAGTAAATCAAAAGGCTGAATAAAGACTTGATTTTTACTACTTTTTTTTTTTTAAATTAACAGAATACTTCACAAAGGAAGCTTCCTGTAGAGTTCTGCTGTACAGCCATGCATCTGCTGTCCCATACAAAAGATGTCTGCTGTATTTTCAGTTTTAGTCTCTTTAGCCATGGTGCAAGCAGTTGATTCCCAAACTCCAGATGGGTGAATCACCTAGTTAATAGGCTAAAATGGGACAGGCAGGTTTTGAGCTGATACTACAACCTCTCTCAGTGAGGAAAGTAATTTGAGTCTCTCCTCTCAATTGAGCCAATGACTTTTGTAAGACCTGTAGAAATTCAATGTAATGTTTGGTGCTCTGTCAAATTCAGCTGAGCATCAGTTAGGGGTAGAGACAGGGAATAATCACAAAAGGCAAAAGGCGACATCTCCTTCAAGCTAGCCATCAGCTCCAGGAGCTAAGCTGGAATGTAAAAACACTAACAGGGATCTGTGCCGCTGTTTTGCATATTGCTAGGCTAGAAAGAATTGTGTTTGACACTGAGCTGAGGTATTCTGAATTGAATCTTCCTCTGCAGTGTAAACAAAGCTGAGATGCAACATCTGCCTCTTTACCAGCTCCCAAAAGCAGCAGACTAAGACACAATAATCAGAATATCAAAGTAGGAGAAAGCATTAAGTAGGAGAAAAATAAGCACCCCTATACTTTTTGTCCAACTAGTTCATTATTAAAAACAATATCTACCAACAGTATTAGAATCATAGTCACAGTATAAGAAATGCACTTGTCTGGATACCAGGTAGGTTTGGGGGGAAAAAAAAGTACAACTGATCAGCACTTTTATAATAAATTATTATCATGAAGTTATAGGTTATGTAAGAGTGGCACCTCAAGCTCTTCCTCTGGAAAGTACTGATACCCAGCTCTGAAAGACAACTTTTTGTTTTGCATGTGAGTAACATCAGAGAAATACAGATTGCTTAGGCTTTTTTTTTTGAGCAATCTGAGAGTAGTTAATGTGTGTATTTACATTTAGAAAACCCAGCTCCAAGAAACAAAACGTGCCAGTATAAAATAAAATGAACAGATTCTATTACTGGATCACAACCATCACAGAAAGGGAAGGCTGAAGACAATCTGGCCAGAATTACTCAGGACTCCTTGGCCAGCAACCACGTAACGATTTAAGGAAGTTCTTACATTCTGTCATTTTAATACTGCTTTAATCTCTTTAAGGTATCAACTTCAACTAAATGGCCATTCCCTCCTTCTGATCATTAATGAAAAGATAGTACTTGAGATTTCAGCAAATCCATATTCTACCTACCTGGAGAATTGGGATTGGGTCCTGGATAGCTCCACAAAGCATAGTTTGAGTAGGAAAGAGGAAGCTGCACACCCAAGTATTTCAAGTCAATGCTCATTGTTGGGTCCACAGAATTCAACTTCAGTCCCACTACAAGAGGCAAATATCAAATCAATGTCCCAATGCAGCAAGATGTTAGGAAAAACAAAGTCAAGATATTTACTAAAAAATAAACCATGAAGTTATATACAGGCTTTTCTAGCATTTACTCACCATTTTAAGAGATATGACAAAGAGCATTAGTGACTATAACTTATTTATACTGGATTTGCAGCAGGTATGAATTAAAGAGTCTTGAGGAATGGGAAATCAAGGAGACAAAAAAAAAAGTAAATTTTCATATTTTTTGTCATTACTAATAAAGTTTCCACAGGAATTTATTAACTAAAGCACCAGCATTGTAATAATTCTCGCAAGTTTTTATTCGTCCATTTTTTGAAGAAGTTAGTACCTTTTACATCCCCGAAGGCTAGAGTTACCACCTGAACACAACTCACCTGACTACCCGACATTTCACATCACTACATAAACTCTCAGTCCTGCCAGTGGTACTTATTGATCCCCTTCTTTACTGAAAGCAATTCTTATGCAAGACATACCACACATGCTTCAGTTTCTACCAGCAATAAGACAAGAGAAAACCACATTTTAGTTCTGAAGAAGTGTGCTTGTGTGCATTTGAAAATTGTGATATAAAGTTGTATGCAGACAGCACTCTCGGAACTAGTTCAAACAATCTAGATTTCAGTAGATTATTTTTTTTCCGGGCTTGGCACTTTGCAGTAAAAACTGCTTTTTTTATTTTTATTTTCTTAAGCAGGGGGACAAATGGCTATAAAGAAACTAAACACTCTGTGCTGTTGATGCCACCAAAAATCCTTAGCTGTCTGTAACACCTTCCTTCATCAACTCCCCCAAAATACTCACACTGGAAGACTTGACTTCATCACAAAAGCTATCTTTATCCACCGCAAAGCAAATACAGATACAGAAATGCTGAGAAAAAAAGCTAGTGAATTTGACTTAGTACCTTTTCCAGAAAATATTGTTACACTGAAGTTAAAAATGACTGTTGTCAATCAAATTCAGCTCACAATCTGGAGCTGAGAACATCTGTTTTGATTTTCAGCTAACAGAAATCTAGAAATGGCGCTCCTGTTGCCAACAAGTCTGAAATTCATATATTAAATATTTGAGTTTTGAAATTGAAAATGTATGACTTGACACAGCTCAGAACATTAAGTAGTATTTGCACATACACTAGAAACCTTGTGTTGGTGGCACACATTTATGTTCCCAAGTGGCAACACAGTGACCTAATTACTGGCAGCCTGAAAACAACTGACATGGAACAAATCGCAGACATGGTATCTGTTTAAACAACCATTATCAAAAGCAGTCTAGTGAGATATGATTTTCAAAACTACATGGGGAAAATGAGCAGCAAGCAAGTCAATCTAGCATTTTGTATAAAAACATGTCAACTACCAAATGTCAAGATGCTATCCATTTCTTTTCAAACTCTATTTAAAGTAAAATGAAAGGAGCACACAGTTTATTGTTCTTGACACCCCATTTGAATTATTCTGTCATCTCCAAAACCAAGCCTAGCTTTTTTTAACACTCAAACGATCACCACCACCCATACACAAGGTCTATTATTTCAGTTTAGGATCATGAAGTAAAAAACACACCCCAACAAAAACCAAGAGGATGACTCCAACAAGCACAAGACGGAATGGAATGCAGACAGTGTAAAGAGAACAAATGGTAACAGTATTATGTCAGTACAGACATTGCCATATGTAACAGGGGAAATATTACTTTTATTAATTTTATCATCTCCAGAGTATTGCCAAATTTCAGTTGCTGCAATCAAACAGTGGCAAATGAAGGACCCTAAGAACTTTCTCCTCTCCATCAGATGCAGCTGCTAAATCTGAAATACGATGCATGACAACAATGCCTTTGATTTTCAGGAATATGATAAAGAATTCCAAGTAGCTCAGATAAAAGAGGCATCCCATAACACTGCAGTACTCCAGCAGGAGCTTTCCTTCTAACATGCTTCAGCTGAATTCCCTTTACTTCTGAAACATCTGCTTCCTGCAGTCCTGGTGCCTCTAAGATCTAGATAACCACAATCACAACTTAACTTTGCAAATGAACAGCAACTGTGGGGTTCAGGTACAGCTCCAACACATCATCAGTGCATCTCAACAAGAAACTTAAGCTTCTCAACTGCCTTGTTCAAAACCAAAGGCCGAGTTAACATCAAAATTGCTATGTCCATTTCCCGTACTGCGGTGAGGACAAAAAAGCCAGTAAGCTTCTATGAAATGGCTGAAAGCACATTTAGAAAGACACACTTCCTACCTTTCAGACAGAAGGGCACATGTCTCTTCGCCTGTTCTACTGTAGCAGATGACTATGAGGTATTAAGTCACGAACTGTAGCCAAGAAATTTTGGCGAACAAGTACCAGAATCAAGAAGGCTAACGAGGCTGCATCTAGCTGCAGGATGCTACTTTTAAACAGTATGGCTGGAAAAACACACAGCCTTTACGTTTGGCCTAAAGGCAGTCCCCGGACACCTTCACGGCTTACTGATGACACTGGCACAGGGGGTGGGGAGGGGGGGGAGGAAGAAAAACCCCAGCAATCCCTCTCTTCATTAACATCATCATGCTCCTTCCCTGATCTCAAGTCTGCAATGGAAGGCAATAGATCTGTAACTTTTTAGAAGGTGAAGGTAATCTGAATAAAGACTGACTTCAGTTCACATGCAGCAGCTGAAGACTAACAACAAAAGTATACTTATTGTAATTCACTTCACAGCCTGAGCAAATTTGCAGTAATGCTCTTGCTAAGTCTTCACATAACTTCTTTTCCCTCTAAAAATCAGACAGGTGAGAGTCATTCTCTTTGCTGCCAAATTACAATTTCACCATTTAACAGACTCAGCAGATTACCATCCAATAGTGGAAACGATGGTCACAAGCATTCAAGAAAGTCAGAATTCTTTAGATCTTTTTCTTAGCCTGATGCTTGACTTTTCTTGTCTATTTTGTCATATCCATGAACCGCTCAACACCCTTCAGAAGGTACCACACACTTCACCGTCACTCATTTAGAAGCCAGAGGAAAAGCACGTGGGTTTTGCAGGATCACCTCACGAGTAAAACAGCCCTCGCTAGTGTTGTGGTTGTCAACATACCATAATTCTATCATATTTTTGTTGGGTAAAGGTAACATCTAGGATGGCCACAATATAATCCTAAAAATCCTTAACACTTCTGTAACATCTGCTTAGCACTGTATCTAGCACTGCCGGCAGCTGACCACAAAAGGGATTTTACCACCCTTTTTGAAATATGATGACACACAGAGAACCTGCGAGGGCAGGTTGGCCAGTGATGTCATTAGAAAACAGGAACACCTATTTGTGGGATCACGGGAGGGGAAAACCATGTTCAGACATCCATGATACAACTGTCAGCACTGATGCTATACCACCGAGGTACAAACTGGCTGGAGCCAGATTATTTTGTTCCACCCCCACCACATCTAGGACAGAGCTCTTAGAGCTAATACCCTTCTTGTCATTGCTTTAGAAAGGCTGAAGACAGGAACGTCTCACCTCAACACTAGCAAGACACAAATGTATCCCTTTAAATGGCTGCAAAAAAAATAATGACAGGCTAGTTCTCATCATATCCTGTGCATAAACCTGTGCGTTCTTCACAGTAGAAGCTCTCTGAGGACCCAAAATAACTAGTATCAGAGTCAAGATCAGTATCTGGAGTCTCAAGCCCTACAGCATTACAGCTGTATGTCTGAAAAACGCAGGGCCAGAACCTCAAGAGCATGAAGCACTTTCGTTCAGATCAACTTCTTCATCTGCCTTGGTGCCCATGTTAATGCCATCAGTTTCAGGACTACCACTGCTGAAGTCTTTCAGCATCATCAGTAGAGACAACATTAAGTTCTGCTGTGTTGATCCTTGACTCACTTCCACGTGACCTCAAGGATCGTACTGTGTGTAAATGAAAGATCACAAGCTACAAGTACCTAGCTTGGGCCTCTTACGTGGCTAGTGAACCTGGATCTACAGCGACTCCAAGAAATACGGACTCAAACACAGCAAATAAAGTCTTACTTTTAAGTGCTTCTGGATCTTTAGCTCCTCTACTACCAGGAAATGGCCATTTTCTATGGAGGAGTAAAATCAACTCCATCTGCCCTCTGTAAGGATTAGCTCATTACAAAACAGGCACTGCCTAAACTCTGAAGGCTCAGCATCTTCTGCAAGAGACATATAATGACATGCACCCTCTTGCTGTGCTGTTGGGAGATTCGGGATTGTTTGCCTCCTCCATCTCTCCTAGTCTGCAACACGAACATGTGAAAACAAGAACATCTTCATTGGCAGGCTGAAATACTTTTAAAGCCTCTAGGAGAAACCCTGGGTCATATGCCACAGATTCGCTGCCACAAGTGGCAAGAGGGAAACTGACAGCATCACACAAATTTCCTTTCATACCCTTGCATTGGTACCCACACTCAGATCCCAGCTGTACTGGGCATACACAGTATTACAACCAGTAGGAAATGATCAACTCCCTATGATTGAGTATAATATATACAACCAGGTGCAACAATACGTACACGCCTGCTTACCTTCCTGAAGGCTAGGATGTATTACTTGCTTATGCCTCAAGGTCTTCAGCTCTTCCATCAATTCCTTCTCCAGTACTTGTATTCTCGCTTGACAGTCTACTCAGAGAGAGAGAGAGAGAGAGAGAGAGAGAGCACACATATAAAAAAATATATACCATGCAAAAAATTGACATAAATGATTGATTTCCCAGTGCGTCTTTATAAATCCCCTTCATTGCAGGGAACAGCCACTTACAAACCCCACAGAAATGTACCTGGATCATTTGTAGTCAACAAGGGAGCCTGGAGATTCTGCGTCTCTTCTCCTCCAGCTCTATCAACAGTGTGAATGTCAAGAGCTTCCTACATACATAATGAGCCTCAAGTAAGTATAAGATATCTTAAAACACTGACTTAAAACAAACTAGGCCACACCAAAGTATCAGCAAAATATTCAAAAAATGAGATTGTAATAAACAAGTATGCACTCCTTCATGCAGAACTCAGATCCCGCTACTTCTCCCCAGGTTGCTAAGTACTAAGAACATGTTATTATTAACATAGGGACCAGACAAGAACAGATTTGGAAAGGGGTGACAAATCTCAAAACTCAGTTTAAAAGAAAATGCATCTTCAGCTTGTAAGTACAAAGGGCTTTTTTTTAAAAAGAGATATTATAAAAGGTCTTGAATTTTACTCACAACAGTCAGGTTTTACCTTTGATGCAAAGGACACGAAGAGGACTCCATCAACATCTTCAAGGTCTGGCTTAACATCTGGAAGGATACTCCCAGGCCCCAGAGAGCTGTTCTTGCTTGTTATCACAGTCTTCCCTATACCTTTAGGTGGACGACCAGCCTTAGAGATTTTCAGTTTCCGTGGCCTTCCCCTTTTAGTTGTAACTGATGATAGAGTGTTTTGATTGTTACCAGAGCCTTTCAGGGACATAGGATTCTTCAGTATGCCAGGCCTCTTTCTTCCACAGATCTCTTTAGCTGAAAAATGACAACTTACTGAGCCCCTGAGATTAAAATTAGGCGATTTAGATAGAGCCCACTGGGCCTCTCTGATCGAAGAGTATTTCTGTGCCATTTTACTCCTGGGAGACTCCTTTTTCATAACTAACTCCTCAGTTACAGTGGCTGTGCCTGAGCAAGAGCCTTTGTGATTTTCGAAACACACAGGCATGGAATCCAGTATCGCACTAAAAGGGGATTTATCCTTCTTGCAAGAGGAAAGCATGGTCTGCGGCAGCTCAGATATCTTTACTGTGCTCTTTGTGACTGCACAAGGTTCCAGATAGACCACAGGCATCTTCCCACTATCCAGTTTCAGCATTTTTGCTTTAGCAACACCTGATGGACTGGCTAGCATGCGCTTCCTGGACCTGAATTCTCCATCAGTTTCATCTGTTTCACTGCATTTCATCAGGTGTTTTTGTAGGATGGGATCATCATCATCATCAGTATTGGAATACTCATCAGTCTCTTCGTCTGTGTCTTCCTGTTTCACACTTACTCCTTGAGTGCAAATACTTGACTCATAGTCATATTCATCTACTGGTTCTTCTTTAATGACTACATTAAAGTGTCCATTTGGGTCCATAGGGGATGCCACATGGGAACTGCTTTCGTAACTGCTAGCAATGGGACTGGGGGGGGGAGGGCGGGGGGGAGGAAACAAAACAACACAAGATCTTTATCAAATCTTTTCCTTTACTAAAATTCCATTACCTCCCATAACCCTTGGTAACATATTGTAAAAAACTTCCAGAATACTCCAAGACATGAGTCTGCTAAATAAGCTGTCATTTACAAGCTTACATTTTGAGAAGTGTTCAAAAAAAAACCCAACAAACCAACACTGCCATCATTAAAAACAATCCAACTTCTTATCTGAACGCAGCAGCACAATTTCCTTCCCTAGTGGTATCAGGGTGACATTTGCACTTTTTCCTATTTGAGGCTCAGCATGAACCCATGCTAAACTATCATGTTTTAAATGCTCAGAAGTGGCCTTAGTTTGCTGTGTATCTCATTAAGTCACCGTACTAAAGCTATTACACTTTCAAATAAGAAGCCAAGTGAGCACTTAATGCGCGTCAGTTTACACTGTTTAACTTTTAGTCAATTCATCCTAAAGCCACATACAGACAATTCCTAAATTCAGCTGCTGTCCCAGCTCTTACAGAACGTTAATATCCTACTGAATTATGCTCAATCTTCCAAGTCTAAGTAGTAACCTAACCAGAATTTGACATACCACACATTAGATACTGAAGACTAATGGTGCAGTCAGTTACACTCCAATGATGGGCTTCTTTGAGGGACAGACACATCAGTCCAAAAAATAAAGTCAGCAGTTTTGTTAAGCACATTAGAAGCTGGCTCCTCAATAGCTAAGATACCAAACCAGAAACTCATCCTCAATGAACCTCAGAAAATAATAGACAGAACTTATTTACTAAACATACCAGATAGTATTCCAATATTCCCTTTATATATATTTTATAGGATACTACATATAATTTTAATTATGTTGCTATTCAAATTGCTAGCCTGTTATTAAAAATAACAATATTGGTTAATATTAGTTAATGCTAACATAATTTCAAATATAACAATATACTTGTAGTAACAACATATTACACATAAAGGGAATATTGATTTATTATATTGCATGTGTGTGTGTGTATATATCATTAGTGGTAGTATCCATTCCCTTTCCCTCCTCCTGCTTTAAGGAATGATTACGCTCAGTTGAAACACCCCCCTCCCTCCGTTGGGATTGAGGGAGGGGAAGAGGTGAAGGAAGAGGCTGCTCCTTCCTTGTGTAGACTGAGGACGTACGTAAGAGAGAAAAGCTGGGACACATGAGTCACAACATGGAGCTGGGAGTCTCCACCTCATGAAGACAGACTGCAGTGTTAGAACAGGGAGCAGACAGTCAAAACACAGATTTATATATTTACATATAACATTTCTGAGAACAAGACAGAACCTATCTAGAAAACCCGCTGTGATGCAGAAGGACACTAAGTAGCCAGAATTAAGCTTGAAGCAAAAACCTGCCTTGCGAGGGAATAGCAGGCTGCAGGGGAGGGGCACACCAGTCCTGTCATCTAGTCTTCTCTGGCCAATGCATTTCCAATTAGAAAGTTTCTAGCTTTCATTTAATCAGGAATGTCAAATGCAAGATTAAAAAGCCTTCGTAAGATTAAAAAGCCTTTATTCTTCAGTGAGTTTACTGTGAAAGAGATTCTAAGACAATCCACTTGTAGCTTATGGGCAACTCAAAATCCTGTCATGTTACAGTTAGAGGTGGATTCAGTATGACAGATCCAAAGTTAAAGTAAATGCTATTAAGAAGATCTGAGTCATCTGCTCATCTATCTTAAAATTCTCTAACATAAAAAGACCAAAAAAAAAATCCAATAAATTTGCTGTCCAGGAATAAATTTCTCATTTGAGTTCCACTGCTTCCAGTTGGAAGCCCAGTAAAGTCTGGATTTCTCCAGCCATTTTCCTTTACCTGTTGCAAGACGTACACCCAAGCTAAGGATTACCTTTCCATTAGGGATCTGGACATTATCCAGAACAAAGAAGCTCTGCTGTAAAAGTGAAATTTCTAGACACAAACATTATTCTGCTCTGCATATTGCAAACATAAGCCAGATGGTGACCAAGAGTGAGGTACTGACCATATGATGCATGCGTATGAGAAGATCAAGTATTTGCACAAAATGCCTAACAGCATTTTTTCTCGTTTTTTTTTGAAGTTCAAATGCAATTATCAACTTTTCAAACAATAAGCAAGTTGCTTTACAGCACTTAAGCAACTTCATTTGGCCCTTAGTTTGTGAAGTTACATACAGCATAAGCAGTCACAGAAACCTCTCTTCCAGTGTTCTATGGGAAGACAAATCATGCAAGTTTGTCCTCTCAAAATCCTTGGCTTAACCTGAGATCAGGTGAAAATGGTGCAATACACCTTAACTAGCTCTTTCTTTGCCCAATATAGAACAATGCTCATATTTAAGCAAACTTCTTTACACCTCAAGCAATGTGTTCGCCATCCTCGCTATAAAACACTAAAAGCAAAGAAACCACTTTATTGCATTTTACCAAATTAAAAGCCATTTAACTGCTCATTTATTGGAAGTACTGAGATACATGAACTCTCTTCTTTTTTTGGTAGATCATTTAAAATATACCATGAAAAAAAATATCTAATTTCTTTTGGAATTAATCTAGCAATCTGCGGCTGAGGTTTGAAGGATGATCATTTGCCTTCCTCTTCCACAAGGCAGGCAAGGAGGGAAGAAAAGTAAACTCTCAGACTAAATGGAATTATGAAAACAAGACTACCGGACCATTAAAAATCCCATAGTATTTGTATTTTTGAAGCCAGAAATTCAAAGGACCTCCAAAGGGAAATCTGCTACATTAGCCTGTAACTAACTTAAGAACCAATAAAGGTTGCTTATGGTTCCCCCCCACGGCCTCAACATCTGAGTGGTCCCAGGCATAAGCATTGCTATAGAAGTGTCCACTCAAACTAAACATTTCTTCTCTTTACAATACCCCGATGAAGTTAAACATACTACCAGGCCACAGAAAAAAAAAAAAAAAAAAAAAAAAAAACAACCACAAAACAAAAAACCAAACATGCTGCCTTGTTTCTACTAAAGAAAATAGTCCTTTATCTCCAAGTGCGCTAATAACTCAAGATTAAAATTATTCTCAGGTATATGCAACTTTTTACATAGTTCCATTCTCAAAAACATTCAGAAAAATTGAACATTGGTGGGCAATATGATGCACAACAGCACTAGGAACTCCACTTCCTTTACTAAGTGTCATCTGAGAGATTCCGACTGTCCTGTCACTCAAATCTAAACTCAGCAGAAATCACTACCCTGCCTGAAAGCAAGACAATGCCTATCAACTACTAGTAACAGTTTATCGATGAGAAAAACATAATTGCCCAGTCTTCATTAATATGCAAATATTAATGTGTCTAGTTTGATAAACAAGAATGCCACTCAACACTGTCCCTGGAAGACCGATGTATTTATGAACGGATCTCAACCATCCAGCATGAAAATACTGTGAACAGATCTGAAGGAAAAAGGAAAACTAATGTTTTGGAAAACCCCAGCGCATTAAAAAAAAAAAAAAAAAAAAAAAAGACAGTTCTGCCATTTCTTGGACAAGCTCAATTTTTTTCTTTCAAGTACAGAATCTGACTTTTTCACATAGATTACAAAAACATAAAATTAAAAACTGAACAATGTGTGAGGGTAGTTCTAGGACTGTGGTAACATTTATTCATCAAGTGATCAATGGTTCCAAGCCCAAAGAGAAAAAAAACCCTTCACAGCCTTTCCATGCCTGTGCAACTTTTAGCATGTTTCAGAGATACATTGTCTTGGAGGTGAAACCAGGGAAAGCATCTGACATGCTCTGGACCAAGAGAAATTAAGCCTGCCGACCTGCATCATCTGTTCTTACAGAACCTCTGTCCTTGAGTTGTTTTAAATTTAGCCTTCTAAAATGCATTTTGTTCCTTGGGAGAAAAGGGAACCAAAAAACCCAAGCTGTCCAAATTCAAACAGTTCCCCAAATAATTTGCTTTGATTACCATCTTCAGGCAAACACAATGATGGAAATTTTGAACTTCTTCAACTGTAGCTGACCCCGAGTCGGGGGAGGAGGGATGGGAATAATTACTTTGAAAATAAATGACCCTTTGAGTAATTATTTTCAGAACTTTACAGGTTTACTTCCAATATGCAAAGTTATTGAAACACTTCTCCATGCTGTGTCCCTAGGAACTAAAGAAAGCCCACCCTCTCTGAAATCAGTGTACTTTCAGTCTTCAAGATGGGTTTCCCTAGAATTTGCCACAACATTTTCAGTGCATATTAGAAGTCTAGAACACATTCTTCTTCCTAACACACTGACACTGGAAAAGAAAGGTTAGGGCACTCTAGATCCCAAAACAATTCTATTACTCTTAAGAACTATTAAAAGTAAACTCAATCGAAGTATCAAAGTACGGAGAACTTTGTAATTTGAACTTTTTCAGTCACTCAAAAGACAAGGAAATGTTTTTCACAAGAATAAAAAAAACCCCACAAAACCAAAACCAAAATCGAGCAAACCTCTGTCCTCTCTAAAACACACTGAAACAATAGTAATATAGCCTTTGAAACAAAGTGTGTAATTATGTCAGAAATACAAATTTTCTTCCTATAAGCACCAACCTCTAATCACACCATTAACATCATACTGATATCCTGCAGTTAAACAGTTTATTGGCGTACTGATCTATATAAGGCTGCTTTTGTCACTAAATGTTTGGCAGATTAAGCCTGGTATTCCCAGACAGATATGAAGAAACACGGCAGGAGAGAAACCTCTTTTTGGTTGTGGATTTTTTTTTTTTTACATCAATTCTTCAGGTTTCAAGTATTTTGAGCATCTCTTGACACATTAACTATTCACCAAATCTGCTCTATTCTAATGTTTACATTTTGGAAATTAAAGTGAAAGGGCAGTAAAACAATAGGTTTCGTCAGGCTTGCTTTACCACCATGAACCTTACTGGTTAGCAGGTTCCACGCTACGGGTAGGCTCTCAATATACACTAGATTGCTCCACTACCATTTGTGTGACACGAATAGAATGGTTCAAAGAGTCAATACGACATAAGTACATAGACATAAAATAACCACAGAGTAAATAAAGGTCTGAACAGTGTAACAGTTTGTTGTTTTTGTTTTTTTAAGTACTTCCCTAGGCACAGATTCTCTTACCTCGCATGAGGCGACTACCGCTAGGCAGGCTACCTCATGCTACTATGTGGAATAAAAAGAATTCACATGAGCAGTTACTGCCAGAACAGTGGCATGCTGCCAGTTACAACTGCCTTGTAGCAATCCCTACACATATCTGACCTAAATCCCCACCCATCCACTAATGAAAACTGAAGATAGAGACAGCACGTTGCTGCAGTAACCCTAAAAAGAAAAGCAGTGTTTTGATGACTGCGATGTGCTATGTTTAAAAGTCTGAAAAACTAAATGTAGCCTTCTAAAATGCTAAGACAGTTAAGAGAAATCCCTCAACACTCCTTTACAAAGGGATTTTACAAAGCAACATAAGAAAAAAAGACACTTAACCCTTACGCTCCTCAAACACATTAAAGTCCAGACTGATGGATGACTGTTTATGTGCAGAAAAGCTTTTAATAATACTAAGTGTTCTGCCATTTCAGATCAGGCAACCTTTAGCTGTGCCTCTGTATACTGAGCATCCTGTTATTTAATGTTTTACCAAAGACCCCACTCAACCAGTACCTGTACTAAAAATATGATGTTAACCCACCTTTCCGAGACTTCTTGTTTTAGCTTTGGCGTATCACCCGAAGACAGGTCAGTGTCCAGGAAACTCAGGAAGTCCCTTTCTGCATTAAAAGACTCTTTGTCCAGATCAATATCTGATGGGTTTTGACCAATGAATGAAGAATCTAAATTTCTCTGATGTAAATCTAGCCCATCAACCTCAGCAGGTCGAGCACAAATGCCAGCTGTGCTAAAAACATCACCTCCTTCCAATTCTAAGTTACTATTTTGTTTCACATCACGCTGAGGTCGACCATTCAACCCATCATCTCTGAATCCTTTTGCAAAAGGATTGTAATCTATTTTCAGCTGGGTGATCTGGATGTTCTGGTAGGCTGTAACTGCAAAGAACTCTGTCTGTGGAAAGGTAAATGTATGGACATCAGGGCCATTGAGCTGAATGACTTCTGTGGCTTTGTCTGCAGGCACCAAGTGAAGTCGTGGCAGGTAACGGTGCATAGAATGCAAAATTATATGACCTTCCTGGTCCAGGGTATTGTTGGTAAGTTTGAGTTTGTAGAAAGATACTGGCTGGTGCATCCAGTACTGGCCTGTGGAAGGGGATTCTGGATGAATAAACACTCGCCCAAGAACATGCGGTTCTGCCTTGCCACTGGGCTCCCACCAACGGCCATTCCATTTGTACCGGTGATTGTCCACAGGGGATATGTCCATGACTAGGATGTACTTCTGACCAGCATCCAGACCTGTAATCCAGTATCGGCAGTATGGGAACATGCGTCTCCCCTGCTTCGTCAGAATCATCTCTGTGTTGCGATGGTAGAATTCATTCCACATACTGTTGTTATCTAGGGTGACAGTAATGCCCCCTGAGACACAGTCAGCTGGGAGGCAGGTCCTGACTTTGGATTTTATTTGGGTTGATACACTGCTGGCAAGAGCACAAGCATCGCGGTTTGCTACTAGGATTCCTTGGTCAGCTTTTCCGTTTCCCTGCTGTGGTTTCAAGATGACAAAAAAAGCAGGCGCTGCACCTGAGACAGTCCCACCATCCCGGCTACCCAAGACAATCTGCTGTTTCTCCATGATGAGCACGCTTTACAAGCTCTCAAGTCAAACACAAATTCTACACAGTTCTGATAATCTTCTATGCGTGTTCACCATTCTGGAAAAAAGGAAAAACCCAGTTAAATTTATTCAAATACAGGCTAGGAAAGTAATTCTCATGAGAAATCCTTTTTGTGACAGTTCTCTGCATTAAAAACGTAAAGACGACAATCAGTACTATAGAAACGACCACAATTAAGATATATCAAACTAAGGTTGCCTGTGTGTACATAATCTAGGCCTTACAGACGTGGGGGCTATCACACCTTCAAAGTGTATTGTCACATAATACTTTGCCACAACAGGACTCCCTGCTTTGCTTGATATTTCAAAGTGCTCTTTGTTCTGATATTGCCTCCAGATCATTTGCTTAACAAACAGCATTTGGCAAAACATGCAGAAATTTCCCAAAGAGCAAATGGTACATATGTGGCACAAAGGCAGAAGTAATTTGCTCTTGCCAGAAAGAAAGCATTCCCAGAGGTCCAAAACTTCTCAAAAACGAAAAGGGGGAAAGAAAGGAGTGGGGTGGGGAAGTTAAAAACATTTTCCCCACATTTCTTTTATCTTTTATTGAAAGAAGCCTAAGTCTGCATGGTTGGTATTTCTTCGGTCCTTCCCCCACCCCAACCCCAACTTTTAAACATCTGTCCAGGGCAGCGACAAAGGAAGAAGGGAAGAAAATAGTTCAGACTTATAAGCTTTGGGGGAAAACAGACAAACTAACCCCACAAAAGACCATGTAGCTAAGACCAGATTGATGAATGTGAAGCACCAGGCAACCTTAGTTACATCTATCTTCTAAATTACAGGAATAATTTAAGTCTAGTAAGAAAACACTTGTACTCTTACGATTAGCCTAATCACTGTTTAGGGAACTAAAAAAGTTACCTTTATCTGCATATACACAATTTGCCCTTTGTGACTACCTCACAGGGTGAAGTGTTATGTCAACACTCTAACAAAAGATCATAAACAACTTCATTATAAACAGCTTGTACATTTCTCAATGTGAAAATTTAAAAGCAAGTGCTCTGTTAACTCACGATTGCCATTCCCACATTCAGATGTTTGTATTTTGATTCTTCTTACATACAGAATACACAATAAATGACTGAGTCTTGTATCAAACATCTAATTGGTGAGAACCAAGAGACAAGAGTGAACCACCATCACGAGGAGTTAGCTACCTGAAATCAATTGTATTCCTTTCCAGAGAATTAATTCAAAATTCAAAGTTTTAAGTTAATAAAGTCTTACTGAATACCAAGTTATGTTAGAACTGGGGCACTGTAGGAGAAAGCGCTCCTCTGTACAAACCAGCTGCCACACACATGTGGCAAATGACCTCAAAGCTCAGAAGACAAGCAATTTATACTCCATGATAACTGTTCTTGACACCTAGGAAATATGAGAGATCTACCCTCTAAATTTTGGACTTTAAAACTTCATGTATAAGTTAAGACTGGAGGAAGAAAAACCCAAAACTGTTCTGCACAAAGTTGTTCTGCATAAGTTTTGAAACCTGTGAAGTTACAAGATCTGGTTTTCAGTTCTACTTTGAAGAGGAAGCACTTCCCCAGAAACACATCCACAATCACCCAGGACTACCAAACAGCACCTGGAATGCAAAATGAATTAGCTGTGCAAAATCAGCTTCATATTTTCTGTTTTAAGAACGTTGCCCTGCTTTTTCAGTCAAGCACATCTTAAGCCCCAGCAATGCCAAAAGCTATCCATCAAAAAAACCTTTTTGAATGTTCGTCTATGAACACACAATAGAAATACAAACATCTGATTAAAACTCCAAGATACACAGAGTGGGGAGAAATAGATGCTATCCTAAGCTGTATGTGATTTTCCACCAAATTACCCTCCCTACATACATATACAGCATGTTCATATCTATACTGAACACAGTCAGAGTGACTTCACATTAATACTGTGCAATATACATCAAAATTGTATTAGGTCATGAAGGAAATACACTATCAAAGTGATTTCAAATCTGGTTTAGGATAGGCAGAAAGCCTGTGCCTTTAAATTTGCTTGAGGAAGAACTTACATACACCAGAAATAAATTCAAAAAAGCTCAACCAGCATGCATTCAACAAAAATTCTATGTAAAGAGCTACCGAGTCATAGCTTCTATTTTCCAGTGTTTTAAGTTCTTATACTGCACTGCTGCAGATATTTCTACCGTAACCACCGCTCACAGAATCAAGTCAGTCTAGGATGCATATGGTTACAATGTGATTATGTGCAATTACTGTAGCCAAAAGCCACGTTATTTCAGTGTTAACATTGTCTATTGCAGGAACAGTTTCACACATTTTATTACACTTGGTCATATACACCAGCCTGTTTTACTATAGCATGGAGGTTCTAATGCAGCATTGCCAGGAAAACGTGTGTATCTGTGGAAGCTGAAGTTCTAATTGGTTTCAGGTATCTCACTTCTCTACCCATACACAGACCTTGTATTTGAGAAGCAACACTAAACAAGACAGCAGCAGCCAAAACCACTCAAAAATGGCACTAACACGTGCTAAAAGCAGGAAGACAACCAGATACAAAAAAAAAAAAAAGTTAAAAAAAAGCAGCCGCAAAAACAAAACCCAAACCCCGAGCCAAGCCAGCCCGCAGAGGAAAGCACGGAGTGTGCACCCAAGCCCGCGGGCAGGCACTCCGCTCGGGCTACTGGCGCCGTTAGGCTCGGCGGGCCGGGGCACCTCCCGCCCGGCTGGGAAGAACCGTCAGGCACCGGCGGGGGCCGCAGACGCGCCAGGCCCACGGTACAGTACAGCACAGCACGGCCCGGCCGCCCGCCGCGTTGCCGACGGGAGCCCGGCGCCGGGCCCAATGGCAGCGAGCGCGCCACGCGCGGCGCTGCCGTTCAACACCGCGGCGGCGGTGCCGCCCGCCGGGGCCCCCGGAGGGGCCGGCCCGGCCCGCCGAACGCCCCGCCTGGGGCAGGTGGCGTCACGGCCGAGCGGCGCACTTGTCGTCCGCCCCCACTCCCCCCCCGCCGGCGGCCGGAAGCTTCGGGACGGGGACGGGGATGGGGACGGGCAGCCGCCGCCGCCGCCGCCGGGAGCCGCCCGCGCTCTTCCGCGCGCGGCTGGCGGCGGGAACGGCGCACGTGGGGGAGGCCACACCGCTGCCGCTCGCCGCCGGGCCCCGGCGCGGCGCCGGTCGGCGAGAGGAGCGCGGCGCGGCCGGGGCGAGCCCAGGCCCGACGCGTCGCCTCGCGTCGCCGGCGGGGAGCGGCCCACGGGCCCGGGCCCCGTCGCCTCGTGGCTGCGCCTGGTGTCAATTTTCGCAGCTCGGGAGGCGGGCGGGCGGCGGCGGGCGGGGGCACGCGGGGCCGGGCCGGGCGCGGGGCGGCCCCGCGGGGCGGAAGTTACCGTGGCGCGAGGCGGGGGGCGGCCCCGCTTCCTCCTCTCCTCACGCGGACCGTGTGTCCGCCAGCTGGGGACAACGTGCGTGCGCACCGCCGTGACGTCACCGCGCCGCAGCGCGCGCAGGCGCGCACCGCCCACTGGCGGCTCCCCCCCCCCGCCCTCCCGCCTGCCCGTCACGTGCCCGCGCCGAGCGCGGGGCCCGGCGCCCGGCCCTGCCCGCCCCCGCGCGCCGCCGCTCCCGCGAACCTTCTCGAACGGGCGCGCCGCCGCCGCCGCCCTTCGAGGCCCCACGGAGGCGCGGGGCCGCCCCGCCGCCCCTCCGGCCCGGCGGAGGGGCCCCGGCCCCGCCTCAGGTCACGGGTCTGGCGCAGGGCCCGCCGGCGGCGGCGGCGTCTCCCGCGCTGGCGCACGACGGCCGGGGGGCGGCGCCGGCGGGATGCGCTCCCCGGCCGAGCCGGGCGCGCCCCCCCGCCCCCTTCCCCGGGGCACCGGCAGCCGCGAGGGCAGCGCGCCCCACGCCCCCCGGAGAGCGGCCGCCGAGAGACGGGCAACCCGCCCCCCAAGCCCGGGGCGGAACTTGCCCCCGCAGGGCCCGAGGCGCCGGGCAGCGCGGAGCGGCCAGATCGCGCGGCCCGCCCCCAGGGCAGGCACCTGGCTCGGGAGCTGCGCCCGGGCTGGCGCACCCGCACACCCCGCACCGCACCCCAGGCACCTCCGGCAACGAGCCCATCACCACAACCGCGACCGATAAGGGAGCCCACGCCAAAAGGCAGCGCAGCTGCAGGGAAACCGCCCCGCGCAGCCCTCCGCTCCTGCTCCTTCCCCCGAAAGAATACTTACTTTACAACCCCGCACCCATTACCAAAGGACGGATATTCTCACGCAGTGGGCGAAAGGAAAGGCGTCGGAGCAAGCTGGCTGACACCTGCCACAGACCAGAATTCTGCACCGCCCGCGGCCTGCCACAACCAGCAGGTCCCGCAGGGCTGCCCTGCCATTTAACGCCACCTTGCCTTTACTGTCAGGGTGCAGCCAACGGGCAGCACAACAGCAACGTCGCAAAGGCCAGCACCCCTCTGAAGGCATCTTGGCAACAGAAATTTACACTACGGGAAAGTATCTCAAAGCACGGAAGAAAACACATTTTTAAGACACATGAAAAACATGCAGCAAAGCAGCAATATCGGGAGGTCTGCAGGAGTCAAGACCATGGAGCACTTGTCCCCTTCTAACTAGAAGAATGAGCTCAGGCTGAAAAAACTGAGGACTGAGCACATCCGCTGCACTGAGAAAGTGCTTAAATACAAAATTCTGCAACTATGAAAGAAAGATTGTGGGTTTGATACTTCTAGCAGTTTACAAAGAAGGTACGGGGGGCAGAGGCAAAAGGCAAGCTGGAGCCCCACTGCAGTGGATTGGGCTGCGGTAGAGTTAATTTTCTTCACAGTAGCTAGTACAGGGCTTTTAGGTTTGTGCTGAAAGCAGCGTTGATAAGAGAGATGTACTAGTTATTGCCTGTCACCCCACAGCGAGCAGGCTGGGGGGGCACAAGGAGCTGGGAGGGGACACTGCCGGGACAGCTGATCCCAACCAACCCAAGGAATATTACATGCCATATGACATCGTACTCAATATATAAAGCTGGGGGAAGGAGGAGGAAGGAGGGATGACATTCAGAGTGATGGCGTTAGTCTTTCCAAGTCACCGTTAGGCGCGATGGAGCCCTGCTGTCCTGGAGAAAGCTGAACACCTGCCTGCCGACGGGGAGTAGTGAATGAATTCCTTGTTTGCTTTGCTCGCGTGGGCGGCTTTTGCTTTATCAACCTGTCTATCTCAACCCACAAGTTTCCTCACTTTTAACCTTCCAGTTCTCTTCCCCATCCCACTGGGGAGGAGCAAGCAAGCAGCTGTATGGGGCTTAGTTGCCAGCTGGGGTTAAACCACGACACACATATACTAGGTAAGGTTGGCAAGGTGGAAGAGAAACACCCCATATGCTGGCAACAGCAGATTTGGAGAGGAAAAAAAAGGTTCAGAGGAATTAGAAGAGATACATTAAAAAAAAAATCACAAAGAGATGGCATTCTTTTTCCTAAGGGTCATACATGTTCGGCCATTCTCTAAGACAGCTTCACATTATGGTTCTCTCTTGGAAGTTTCTAAAACATCTTCACACGAGAAAAAGCCAAGGCTAACAGCCAAGTGCTTGCACATTTCATACAGCAAATGGGATGTAAAGGGAAGGAATCAAGAAAGCCTTCCAGTTTAGCTATAAACATGGGGCGGAGGGGTGCAGCTCAACCAAGGACCTGGGGACTGCCACACCAGCTCTGTGTGTGTGTAGGCACATCTGTGTTGCTCTAAAGCGCCAGGACATGGGCTGGAGAGGTGCTGGACATCAGGGAACTGGGGTAGTCCCAGCCAGCCAAGACAGCCAGCAAATACCAGCACCTGGAGCACGGCTATCAGCAACTGGGGAGACTGGGCTCCCTCAGGAACCAGCTGCTGGGCAGACCGAGTGTCTAAGCCCAGCTGCTGGAGGGAGTCTACCTTGTACAAACATATATGTGTATATGTAAAAAGACATATACACACACACACTTTCTCTTCTCACTAGCAGACCTCCACCCTGCTCAGATGGGGAGGGCAGCAGGATAAGGCTGTTGCTGCTGTCTGTGTTGCCGTGAGTATCCATGTGTCTCTGCCTGATCTGTATGGCCAGACATGTCTACATGTATGTATCACATATACATGTGCTCTATGTGCTTGTGCGCACTGGCAATACATTTTTAGCCTCACTACTGGTTACACCTGGGGCACGGAAAGCTGACAAAGCCAGGACAGTATTTTTTCCCTTAACAAATGCCATCAGAAATAATTACACCAATTAAAAAAACTAAGTCACATTGCCCAAGATTGATCAGGGATAGTCATTTTATACCTACAGCAATCACATACTAGGTATAGCAGTCATCAGGTTTTAGGGTCACAGGATACCTTGACACTCAATTTTGTATTAAGCAATAATTTTAGGAACAGCGACAGTACAGAAATAAGCCTTTTTTTCTTCAGCAAGAGGGCCATTTGTACAACTAAGAGCAGCCACACAGAAGAGCAGACAGTGCCACACTCACAGCCCACAAGCCACATGTTCCAGTGACGAACAGAACAGAAGCAACACCAGAGACTGTTGACCAGGGATTTTGCCAAGATCTTACCTAATGCAGGGAGAAATCCTTGCCTGCAGCAAAAGTAGAACCTCTAGTTTATCAGGAAAAGAGATTCACCAGTAGAAGTCACAGCAGCACCACAGATTCCCAGCAGCTTAAGCAACCTGGTTCTGAGCAGCTTATAGCTGACAAGGAACAGGAGTACTGCAATAAAGAACCACATCCCATTCAGATCAGTACAGACACCAGTTTTAAGGCCTTGTTTGTGCTAAATGCCAGCTGGTGGCACAGAAATCAACTACTCTGCACCAAATGAATACTGCCATCCATGATCAGAGGGAGCTACCTTACACTTACCAGTAATGAGATGGTTGTCTTTGAAATGCTGAGGTCCACTACCAAGAAGTACCCTCTTCCCCAAAATGCTTCTTTCAGACATATTCCCTGTTGTGCAGCACCTCAAAAATACAAACCACAGTCTTTACATACTGTACTTCAGTATCCAGTAAATCACATGCCTTCTTTCAGTAACACTTAGAAGCATAAAGCACCAGTTCAAGCCTACACACTACAACTAACACAGAGCCCATAACTTTCACTACCCAGCAGTGTGGAGACTGCTAGTCGGAGCTGTAGCAAAGAACTATTATTCAGTCACTCTTATTTCTAACCAGTCTCAAAAAAAAAAAAAACCCAACAAAATTCCAGCAACAGACCAGGAGCTGGAGGGTCACAAGGCCCAAGTTTGCAGAAGATCTGTATGTGGGAGAGCAACGCCTTGCAGATGCAGTAAAGCAGAAAGTAATAGTTGCCACCCTATGGAAAACATAAGAGGTGCCAATTACGGTTCTTGATAGCAAACCCCTATCCCTTTTGAATACAAAGATCTCTACTACACAAGTAGATACATGACAGGGAATTTCTGTCACACAGTATACTTTGAAAGGCATACTACTGGAGCATACAAGAGATTTTAATTTCTCAAATTCACTAGCTAAAACCAGCAGCTATCAAAACCAACTGTGCCAACGTAACACACCCACAGCAGCAGTCAGTCAGCAGAGCCTAGCCTACAAGTTACCACTAACTACGACCCAGCAGCCCTGACAATCACACAAAGTCCCAAGTTTTGGCCACATATATATATATATATATATATCTTAGAGACCTGAAAATCTAGTGACATTACTGTCAGAAGAATTATGCCCACGAAAAGGGTTAAAATACAAAACCATATGTTCTTCAGCCAATGTTTTGCCCCTCTGGAGAATGACTGGCACAGCAGCACCCCACAAAAAAAGTCCGCTAATTCTGAACCTCCAGGTTGGATTAAGCTGTCTATAGAAGGGTATCTAGTCCCATCTTCTATACCATAAGTGGCCCCGATGGCTTCCCACTGCTTCTGCGGAACAGTATTAGCCTCCTAGAGCTGAATGAAGTTTGCTCCACACAGATGTCTCTAATATATTGCAGCATCTGTGACACCTCCAGACCCCTGTCCTGGGGCAAAAAGTCCCAGCCTAAATCTACTTAAAAAAAAAAATATTACATAATTTTATTTCTGATAGAGAAGTAGCTTAAATTCTTCCTTTAGCTGTAGTGAGGAAGTATAATAACATAATACAGTGTCAAGACAATTAAAGGTGTAAGTGGTGGCAGAATCTAGCCAAAAAGCGTGGGATTAAAAAAATTTCTTGCAAGAAGTAAGACTGTTGCAAGGGAGGAGGGGAGGAAGAGAGCACACATGCAAGAAATCTGCCTTTCCACGTTTAGGTTTCCTTGCTGATGCAAACATGCTAAAACGCATGCTCCAGCCACACAGAGAATAAATACACTATTCCCACAGCAAGTATGGCACAGCTTGTGTGCCATCAGATTTCAGCCCAGAGCACTACTTCATACTAAAACCAAATTCACTTCATTACTTTATGCAAAAAAACAAATCCGTTTGACACTCAAGAGCCCTGACTACTGCAGGATTGAATAGGTGGCAGTTCAGGAAGTGTTTCATCAACCCTCAGCTACACCCCTGCAGAATCAGAGGGCAAACACTTGGAGGGGGATACCCGCTTTGCCTCTCCAATACCAACACTCTGCCACCACAACCCGAACTTTCAGTCCCCCATGAAGATGGTGCTTTGTTTAACAGCATTAATCCTGCAGTGTACAGTATTCTCCAGCTCCTGAGAGCTACCAGAACTTTTGGAAAATACAGAAATCTTCCCAAACATTGAAGATCGCAAAATGGAAACATAGACACAATCCATTTATATGAAGTATGAACCACCGGTGGAGACGGCAGGGAGAAAAGCCAGTGCTCACTACTAATAACTGCTCCTTTTTTATCTGTATACAATATTATTATTTCAGCATTTAAAATAATGCATTTTACATTGCTTCCCGTATTTTATTAAGAAGTTGTTGATATGCCCACCACCCACAAAATCAATGACTGCTGTATTTTTTTCCAATACGCTATTGTTTCAACTACTTTCATAAAAGAATAAAGCAACATTTCATGCTTTTTACCATGCAACACTGGCAGAAACAAGCCATAATCAACATGAGTAACACCATTTTGATGAATTTCAGTCCCTTTATGGCCATTATGAGGAACATTTATCACATACATGAAACTTCAGCTGGGGATCTTGCCCACATCAGGGGGTGGGAAGAGAGCAAAAAGTAAGAAAATTCAGCAAAACAAGCCAGGCAAGTAAAAAAACCCTCACCTGAGCTCAGGACCATACTGCTCACTCAGTCATTGTCTTACAGAGATACTTATTGCTACCAGTCACCAACAGCTCATTGAGTTAGAACTGCCAGGGAACCTCTATCCTCCCTTTAAGTTATGGTGAAAAAGACAGTAACACCAATTTAAGTGCCAGACTGTTGCTGATGGGCTCCAGGTTTGCATCTGTCTTTGTTATTGATTTATTGACTTACCCCATGGTCAGACAGACCATGCTGTATTAGCAGAAAGCACTGTACTGGCAAGAGTTAGAAAAACAGCACAATTCCATCATCACAAGTATTTGCTTAACACCAATTAACTCACAATCTTGAAATTCTCCAAATTGGCTCTTCCTGAAGATAGCGACTGTAGCAATAAATGCAAACATTTTCACTGTAGATACATTTTATCTGGCTCCTAAGTTCATCTTCTGTCTTTTAGGCTGTTTACATCCCTTACTGCCTTTCTGTTTTGGGCTTGATTAAAAAAAACCCCAAAACACACAAACAACCAATCAACCCCAAAAACCTAAACCAAACTTTCTTCTTGTTTCTTTCTTCTCATGACAAGCCTTCACCATTCTTATAATAAACCACCACCACACATCACATCCTTAATTATGTAAGAACAAGAATGAAGTAAGCCTTGCTAGTGTCACAGCTAATGGCACTGTTTCCTATGTGCATACTATGGCTGAATTTTTTAGTAGATCCTCTGCTGTCCATGAAATGGCAAATGGACAACAGCCTATTCTTAGAGAGCTCTTTCTCACTCCTCCAGGCAGAGATCTGTTTCATTGTGTTTGTAAAAACAATGCCTTGGACTTCCCATTCCTTAAGAAATTAGGTTTTGAAAAGCCAACATACACAACCACATACTTTAGAAGTGAACTAGCTGATTTGAGTGTAAATGAAGAAGTGGCATGAGCATAAACCGAAAGAATTTCAACATATTTTTTTTTCTAGTAGGTGACCAAACAAGTTTGTTCACAACTGGGACTGACACTGGTTTCCTCCAGTTGCCAGCTTCCCTCCCAGGGCAAATGCACAACAGTATCTGCACCAACACAGAGCAAACGGCGGGTGAGGTCAATAGTCAGCTGCTGCCACATAGAATATGCAAGTGAACAAATGCTGCCCATCTCTGCAAGACCTAAGGACTGTGCTTCCCCCCTGCCACGTAAACACACATGCGTGCACAAAAACATTCGCCCACAGCAACGTTTTTCAAGCAGAATCAATTGTCCATGCCGGTTCTCAGTACAGACACAAGGAATGGTGCCCCGAGGGCACTGAAAGGGTGCTACAGCTGCAGAGCCAGCGGCTGCACCGGGCAAAACACCTTGAAGCGGCAAGGCCAGTTCATCGGCTTGTCCTGAAAACCTTCTGTTTTCGAAGTCTGCAGCAGCTTCGAATCTTCAGGGCTTCAGCTCACTCCATCGAGTGCGATTAAAGACGAACCACGAGTGCAGCCACGGCGGAGTATGCGTGACTGCGTAAGCTCCGGCATCTCAATAAGCTCAAGCCATGTTACTGGAAACCACTCAGCTACGCAGCCTGATGAAATAACTGCTCACCTTCACGCCTAGCGACCGGGCTCACCGCCACATTTATTTAACGCCCTTTTACACTGCTTACGGGCTGGCACGGCAACCCAGGCCGTGCAACGGCCGCCGAGCCCGCACCCTACCCGGCTCCCCTCGGCGGCACCGCAGGGCGGGCCGGGCGGACAGCCCCGCCAGCCGAGCCACCTCCCGCGCCGCGCCGGGCGCTCCGCCTAGGCCGGGGGGGGGGGGGGGGGGGGGGGGGGGGGGGCGAAAGTGCCGGGACGGCAGCGGGCGGGCAGCCGAGCCTCCGGGCCGGGCGGGGCAGGGCGGGAGCGGGGGGCCGCTGCCCCCGCCCACCGCCTCCCGCAGCCAGCCGGGGCGCAAGCGCGCCGGGCCGCCCCGCTCCGCCTCCGCCGGGCCCCCGCAGCCAGCCCGGCCCGCCCCCCGAGTCAGCCGGCGGGCACCGGGGCAGGGCTCCCCGGGAGCGTCCCTCCCGCCCAGCCCCGGCCCGGGCGTAGGGGGCAGGGCTCTAGCCACGCCTCCACCTGGGGACAGGCCCCGGGAGCGCCGCGGCTCTAGGAGGCGGCAGCTGCCCGGGGCCGGGCCTCACCCGACCCTTCCCCGGCCGGAGAGCTAGGATGCCGGGCCGCTCGCTCTCCCCCACCCCCTCCACCCGGTGACCGCCCGCGGCACGGTGGGGGTGAGGCGGCCCCGCGGCCCCTCGCCTCAAGCACGGCCCTGCGGCCCGAGGGGAGGGAGCGCGCACGCGCGGCTGGGCCGCCGCGCTCACGTGACACGCACACCTCCCGCCACCTCCTCGAATAAAACTTCCGACCGGGGGCCCGGTGGGTAGGGGGCGCGAGGGGTCCGGGTCGGGGCGGCGCGGCGGGCAGAGCCCCGGGGCCGGCTGGCTCCTACCTGCCTCCCGCCGCCGGCGCCCCGGACCACGCGCCCCGCTCGCGGCCTTCGCCTGCCACGCGCAACCTCCTGCCGTCTTCATTGGCTGCCGCGGCCCGTCACGTGGGCCGCTCCCCACTTCCTCCTGCCCCCCCCGCCCCCGCCCAGAGGCTACCGGCCAGGCCGTCCCGGGAGGCGGGCGGCGCTCGGGGGGGCGCAGCCGACGGCGGCCGCCCTGAAACCGCTTCGCGACGCCCGCCAGCGGCGCGCTGCCGATTGGCCCTGGCCGCCCGCTGACGTACTTCCGCTCCCCGGCGCCGGGCCACGCCCTTCCTGCCCCTCCTCCGCCCTCGCGCGAGGGAAACACGCCGCTCGCGCGTGGGCCGCACGGCGCCGGTGCTGGGCGCCAACCCGCGCTCCCTCACGGCCGGCGGTGCCGCCCGCCCGCGCTCCCTCATGGGCTGGCGGTGAGGGGCGCCCGTTCTCCCGCCCGCTCTCCCTCCCTCACGTCCGGCGGTGAGGGGCGCTGGCCCGCCCGCCCTGCCTCAGCGGCCGGCGGTGTCGCTCTACCGCCCGCCCGCCCTCCTTCCCTCACGCCGGGGGTGAGGGGCGCCCGCCCCTCCCGCCTTCCCTCCCCGCTCTCCCTCGCGGCCGGCGATGAGGGGCGGCCCTCCGGCGGCGACAGGGTCCCCTTCCGGCGCAGGGGGCCGCTGCCCGCCGCCTCCCGCCCTCGCCTCCCCTCCTCCCTTCAGCCCGGCGCCGTTCGCGAATCCCGGCAGAATGCTGCGGCGTTCCGGGGGCGGGTGGGGCCCCGGCCCAGTTAAACGTGGGGCACAAACGTTCCTGCCCCCTCCCGGCGCGGCCCCCCCGGGCAGGCCGTCGCACGGGCCGCCCGTTCACAATAGGCACAGGGAGCTCAGCAAACAGGCGGTGCTGGTGCAGCCCCTCCGCACCGGGACACGTTCAGTAATGCCTCCAAATGCACCGGCCCGGCGGTACTTGTGGCCTCAGGGGAACTGTGGTCCAGAAGGCCTATATTCGGTCCAGAGTGAAAGAGTGGAAGAAATGCTGAAGAAAAAATAAAAAAAGAAAACAAGCACACACACACCCACGAGCTACAGGCAGCACACGTGCTGAGGCTGGCCAAATTGGGTGGCCATCGTGACCAGCAGTGCGGCAACTGTGTTGATGAAGAAGGCGAGGCATCTTGCACCACCTGGGAAAATAACTTCAGGCTGGCTTGATGGCATGTCATGGAAGCTAATTAAAAACGTGAACAAAAAGTGATGGTAAACAACACATAACGTAGCCCTGGGCCTAAATTCCTGCGGTGGAGGTCTTGGCCTCAAAAGGGCCAAGTCAGGGCAGCAAGCAGCATTCGCCAGGCACTGTAACCTTACTGAGACTTTGCAACAATGTGGCTGAGTACATGGGGGACACGAAAAGGTGTCTAATTAGGTACAGAGTTATACTCTTACAAAAGTGAACTTCCTTTTGAACCAATTCTGAATCCAGGGATTGGTTCCGAGATCACCAAGAAGCTCAAGAATATCTTCTCTCACTATTTAGATAAACATTTTTGAGGCATCCAAATACAAAGGTTACAGACATACTGACTGGCGCATGGGCTGAACTTTTGGTGGGCTTTTGCATCTGGCAGCCAAAGTCTGAAGGCATTTGGGTGTCAGCTAGCAGAGTGAACGCTGGTGAGCTTATCTCCTGTCTCTGGGGAAGCTCGTGAGCAGATGGAAGGACAGCTAAGAACCCCTGCTACTTACTACAAGAAGTTTGGTGCCCACTTCCCAGCTGCAAGATGTGTTTTAGTTACCAGGCCAAGCAGAGGAAACATCAGGCAAAGGAAATTTGCCATCTGACATTAAATATAATTATGTTGCAAACCCAGGAAAGGATAAAGAAATAATGCGATCAGAGGTGCTGGGGCTCTGGATGAAGGAAAGTTAACGCATGCAGGGGAAGTAGGTCATTTATACTCATTTCTTAGGAAAAAGGCATTTTGAGTGGAGCAGCTTTGAAGGAAACCTGATGGTGTTTGCAAATATCACAGAAACAAGCCAAGTGCGATACAGGGAAAAAAAAAAAAAAGAAATAGTGTTGTTTTGGTCTCCAAGTGCAAACCCCATCCTTTACCCAAGACACAGACCTCACGATTGCTCTGCTGAAGAAATTCCTATTCAAGTCAGATTTGGAAATCTTAATTTTGAAAACATGCGTGTAATTTGAAGTGGCAATGCCCACATTATGTAGTAAGGTTTTGCAGAAAAATCCTTCAGTGCTCATTCCTCTGCTTTTTTTTCATCTGTGAACAATTTTCTGTTTGTTGGCTATATGGGTTGGGTGGTTGGTTTTTTTTGAAAGCTGAGAATTGGGAAGCTAGAGTTCATTAGAGATTCAGGAAGCTTAAATAAGCAGGGAGAAGAATGTTCCTCTGCTCCCACTCCCTTCCTTTCTGAATAAAACCTTTAAGAGGGGGAACTGGGGGAAGAGCAAGTACCTGTTCTTCCAGGGTAGTGTTGGCCAGGGGGACCACCCTGCTCTTCCAGCATCATTGGTTCTGATGGCTCCCAGAGGCTCCCACTCGCTATCCCACTTTGCTCTGCTCTCCTGTTTGCAGATGGCTTGCCGTGGGCCTCCTCCCCTTCACTCAAAATTTTCACCCCAGCATTTTCAGCTCTTCCAGTCCCACCCATCCCAGTAACAGTGACAAAATGGGCCTGTGAATGCATTAGGAGAGTTCCCACTGAGGAACATATTTAGGAAATAAAGGCATATGCTTCAGAAAACTGAGCAGAAACAGGCACATCCTTTTATAGGAAGAAATTATACAGGTTTTGAGTGGGCTGAGCTTGTGGGAGGAAGGAAGTGTGATACAAAGAGGAAGGGCGGCGCTAAATCTGGTCTATGCCCAAGGCTGGCATTTTATTGCCAAACTCATTACCTGGTGTGTTTATTCCTGATAACTGCAGGATTCAAACCCTGATAAACAAACTTTGTTCTTCCATTAATAATATCCATTTATAATTAGTCATAATGTAAAAATAATTACATTTACACAACAATAATTACGTTTAACAGCAACCCCCATCCTTATGTCTGAAGTATGTTATTTAAGTGCTTTAATCAATCATTCAAAGTCTGCAAAGTGTCAGAACTAAGAATACAACTTTCTGGGCACTGAATGAATCAGGATCATATCAAGAAAATGCCATGCGAGTTTTTAATGAAATCAGCTTTTTACATATACATACATGGGAGCCAGATAGAGATTGCTGAGATAATTGTGAAGCTGGCATTTGCTAGCTTCCTAGTGTGGACTTCGCACCCCAAGTAAGGACTTTCTTACCTGAATACATGGAGAGGGTTCACCAATGATGGTTGCTTTCTAAGAATTCCCTAATGTTGGTTTTATTGGGTAAAGTTTTTTAAAAAGACCAGTTGTCTTGGTTACACTTTGAGCTGCTGTACATCATCATGATTTAAGCCTTTAAATTATTCCTTTTATAAGGAATCCCTTATAAAATTCCTATTTCCTTTATACCTGCCACTGGAGCTGCAAAGGTAGCAGCGTAATTGTGTGGCAGGAAAGGCTCTTCTTTCCAAAGGCTGCAGCCAGGGATCAGCCGCTGGGATTGGAGAAGTAAGGTTAGGAGGAAGGCCTGTCCAGATTTTCTTGACTTAATTCTACAAGGCAAAATGGCAGGCAAAGCAGGCGGCCTGCCCCTAGCCTTTAGTTACTTTTGTTTCACCACCAAGAGCCGACTTAAGGTCTCCAGGCTGCCTCCCCGGGAGCTGCTGTGACAAGTCTTCCTGCTGGGTGGCCGGTGCTGGTGAAGATGCCTCTCTGTGTCTTGAGACAGGCAAGAGCCTGCACTGCTCAGGCTGAGAGCCTGCTTTCTCTTTTACAGAAAGGTGGGTGGCAAAGCCCTCTTCTCCACCGGAATCTTCCCATCCCAGCTTTCCTCCTCAGCGATCAAGGACAGTCATAGCCTCTGGATACCCAGCCTGTTGCCCTCCCCAGCCCGAAGAAGGCAGGGCAGAAACAGGACTGTACTTCAGCCCCTCACCCTCCACCTTTCTACAGGGAGGAGACTTGCCACCGCACCCAGTAAAGGCAAGCTGCCGGCTGCGGTGTGTCTCTGCAGTTCTATCCTGGCACAGTGTTTATTTAAGGCAGAAACCTCCTGGCAGCGCATGCATGGTGAGATGCTTGGACTTGGCTTTCTTGCTGTGGGCCAGATCCCGAGGGGCAAAAGCTACCTTTGGGATCTGGCTCAAGTTCGTTGCTCCCTGAGGGAGCAGCAAGCAACCATCCCAGCACTGCTTTCCCAGCCGCTTTGCTTACCAGAGGTTTGGCTCTTCTGCTGCACTAGGCCTGGCCGAGCCCAGTCTTTTTCCTCCCTTTTCCCCTTTTGAAGGGAATGCAGCCTAACAAACTCTTCCCTACTGCAATGGCTGAAAACCATCACTACCCCCTCCCTACTGTGATGGGCAACTCCGAGAGGGAGGGGTTAAACCTCTCTCCCACCAAAGCTGCAAGGAAGGAAGACGCAGGCACAGCTCCCTGAGTGCAGATCATTATTGCAATAGCATAAATCTGAGACCTTTTAATAAATGGGGGCAGAGAGGGGCAATGGACCTTTCCTGAAACATGCTGTGGAGGACCCCAACTGCTCTGTGATCCCAAGGCATGGCATGGGGAAGGGGGTGGGCATTGTGTGCGGCTGCTGGTGGCTCCAATACAGCCTAGGGTTCCTCCGTGCTCCCTACACACACATAGATCCCCTTGCGAGACAGCACCACAGGGACACAAACGCTGATTGCTCTTGATCAAAATGAGGAGGGAGCTGGCAGAAAGTACCAGCTGCAAAAACCTCATGTGCATCTGTAGGCACCAGTGCAAAAGCAGCTGCAGTTTTGAGACACTCGATTTCAATGCTCCGGGCTGACCTTCCTACAAGCACCAAAGCCACTGGCTGGCTCCTGGGATTATTTCCTTTAAAGTGGGAGGTGCTGATGGTTTCTCAGATATGTGAAGCCAGTAGTTCTCACACTGCAATATCCTCATTTAAAGCAGCTTTAAAAGCCCCAACTATCTTAAAAATCTAAATTACACTAAAAGACAGACTACATCCTTGCCCTGCCCAGCTCTGAGGAGAAGCAGTGGGGGCACCAGGTTTGCTGGATGGGTTGGGAACCATCTTCAGACCATTGCGGGCTCTCTAGAGGCTCCCACACATTTGCAACTTTTTTCCCTCCCCAAGGGTGTGTGAGTGGCCAGCAGCAGGTGCAGGGGAGCCCAGGACATCAGCCATCCCATTTGTGCATGGGGACACTATCTCCCCTCCGCTGTCTCCCAGCTCATCAACACTGCCCTGGCAGAGCCAAGCAGCAGGATGGGCCGTTTTGCCACCTGAAGCAACTTGCTGCCCTAAGCACCTGCCCTCTCAGCTGCCACCCATGTCCTACCTCAGAGGCTGGTGCAAAGAAGAAGTAAAGCTCCTGAGGCAGACGCATAACCCAGAGGCCAGCTCAGACACCTGGCAACAGACCACCAGCCCTCACTGTCTCACCTGAAGTGAGGAAACTTGCTCAAAAAGCTATGGCTGCATCACTGAGTAGTGCAGCCAGGGCGTATTCACGGACCAGAAAGGTGCCAGCAACCTGCTGCTTGTGCTGTACCCACCTGGTGAGGGACGCTCGCTGCGGGCCAGCTCCGCCTGGGGCCCAGCAGCCTTTGTGCGGGCTGTGAGCAGCAGGTACACTCCCACAACCCATCTCCCAGCATGGTGAGGGGGGACCATCAGGGTATTCACTATGAAAGCAGCATCCTCATCCAAAGCAAGGACATGTTGCAGCACAAGCAACCTATCAGGCTGCAACAAGGCTTTACCATGGGTCAGATTTTACTGTTTGTGCTGTTTCTCTCTCCTCCAGAGGCCAGTCCACCCTGCTTCTTGCTTCTGCTGCATCTGGATTCTTCCTTCTCCAGACTCCTCTTCCAGGCAGCCTCTCCTCATCCAGGTCCCCTTTTTCTCCTGGGGCCTCTCTTCATCTCTCCTAGATCTGGGGTGCTCTCTCTCCTCCCTCTGCTTCTTCCAGGTCTCTCTTCATCCAGCACCCCACTTCCATCCCCCTCAGAGCTATTTAACTACTCAACAGAACCAGCCACAGCTGCACCTTATCCACGTCAGCCAACCCACCGCCCCTGCAGCCAGCCCACAGCTGTATGTTATCAATGATAATTAACCAGCTTCAATCCTCTACAGTTCCTCTACAAGGATATGCTGAGGTGTCCACACGTTACATATTTCACTGAAATGCGTCTGGAGAAATTACAAGATCTTAGAATCATTGAGGTTGGAAAAGACCTTTGAGGTCATAGAGTCCAACAGTTACCCCAGCACTGCCAAGCCCACCGCTAAACCAAGCACACATCTGCACGTCTTTCAAATACCTCCGCGGGGGGGACACAACCACCTCCCTGGGCAGCCTGTGCCAGTGCTTGGCCACCCTTTCCACCAAGAAATGTTTCCTGAACCTCCCCTGGTGCAACTTGAAGCTGTTGCCTTTTGTCCTGTCACTTGTTCCCTGGGAGCAGAGCCTGCCCACAGCCCCTGTCAGGCAGCTGCAGGGAGCAACCAGCCCCCCCCCCCGAGCCCCCTCCTCTCCAGGCTGAGCCCCCCCAGCTCCCCCAGCTGCTCCTCATAGGACTTGTGCTCCAGGCACAGTAAATGGCACAAACAAGGCAACCATCAAATACACAAAGCACTTTCTCCATATCTGCTGCTGCTAAACAACATAACCACATCACAACTCGCATGAGCATCCTAGGGGGCAAACATGCAACAAATGCTGCACGGACTGAGAGCTGGCACTTGGTGAAGGGGTTCCTGCATCTCTCTCAAGCCCGTTTCACTGCTGAGCTCACCAACAGTGGAGCTCACCAACTGTATGTCCAGAAATCTTGTCCCGTTTTGCATGCAGAATGTCAATGCAAAGCAAAAATTACTAGTTTGGGGCCAAATTATTGTTTCAGTTGCTTCCTGTAGTTTTTCAGGAGTCAATAGGTGTAACTGAGCAGAACTAAGAGTCCGGCCAAGAAAACCTCCCAACTCTCAGACTGCCTGGAGCCAGAGACAAGAATTTTCTCTTGCTCAGCAATCTGCTGCTCCCTCTCGGCAGCTGAATCACATTAAAATATTCAGAAACATAAGCAGGATTACTCTTTGCTGTTCACCAGCAAACCCACTAAGTAGAGCAGAGGGTCGAGGCTGGCCTGGGGAGCGTGCCTGCTGCCGCAGAGCCCCAGGACAGATCAGTGGCATGGTGGCAAAGGTCTTGAATTGGTCAGCAAGGCGAAGGATCCAGCCGGGTGCGCACAGCATCCTTGTGGGTGGAAACACTACCGGGGCTCAGGGGCTGCTGGTGGTGCTGGGGCTGCTCCGGGCCGGGCAGGATGGCAGCTCTCTGCCCAAGTTGGGACAGGGGCATGAAGGAGAAGGTGGCTGAGGGGGGGTGTTGAAACTGCATTTGCAGGATGCGGAACAGGATTTTGTGGCTGGGCAGGCAGGAGGGCAGGCTGGAAGGAGGGCTGCGGGGGAAACACAACACATTCTGGTGTGTGGTGAAGGATTTCCCCCTTAGACCTGCAGGCTGTTAAATGGATGTCTCCAGCTTTCTGAAGGGCCCATGTTCAACCACCCTTATGGGTGTGTTTCTGCAGTGAAATGTGAGGGATTTTAAAAACCAGGGCAAAGTCTGCTGTCAGCCAAGTCCCTAGAGCACCTCCAATTCCTGCTGTAGGAGAGGAGGGTGGCATTTCTGAGAGGCACAAACACCACACTGCAGAGGGCAAAACGTCCCCGATGGACACATTATCCCACCACTGCCCTCTCTGAGCTTTCCCAGCCCTCTGCTGAAGCAGCCAGGGCTGGCTCTCTGGCCCTGGCAGGGCCCAAACTGAATTTGATCCCCAACGTTCTCAGGATGAAACCTTGCCTGCTGCAGGCTGCTCTGAGGCTTTTCTGCGCGCCCCAGGAGGGTGACACCACCACCTGCACAGCCAGCTCGGCTCTGCTTCCAGCGCTCTCCCTGCAAGCAAAAGCTCAAGCGGGAAGAAACTGGGCAGTCAGCCCTGCCTTGTGGGCTCACCTGTGCCAAGGGAAAGGTATGTTGTGCCTTCCACCGTGCCTGCAGCAAACAAGGCAGCACCTTGCTTCCACCTGCGATGGCAGGCCCAGAAAAAGGGGGTTGTGGGCGAGGCAGAGATACACCTCACCTGCTAATGCGTGGGAAGACCACAGAAAGCCTTGTCTTCTTTAAAACTTTACCCCCATTTGCACTAATGTTGAGCTAAGAACACGTGGGGTTTTTTTTTGTTTTTTTTTCCCCGAGGTCACTGTTCATGATGCTCTGTTGCCCAGACTGTTTGTAAGATGCTTACTGAGAAAATAAATCCACTAATTTTTTCTTGTGAAAGTTTAGAGCCTTTCTGGCACAAAGGCAAGTGCAGATTTTCTACATTCACAGATTTCTGATGCCAATAGAAATTAGTCTAGAAACAGGCAAGCTGTAAAGCACGATGTTGAACTCTTGCCAGCCTTGTGACGGCATCATCCCATGGGCTTCCGTGGAGCGCTGCGCATTGCCCCCGCTGCGGGCTCAGCATCAGGGCTCAGCAGCACCAGGTAACACTTCAGCAGCTGAACAGCCGTGAGCAGGAAAACCGATGTCATCCCAGGAAATCAAATTCACCCAGGAGAGGTCAGGGCATGGCAGAACGGCAGGCTGGGGGCATTCCCGGATTACGGACTACTTCCTTCTCTCAGCTGTGTTATTTTCACACCAGGAAACCAACCTCCAATGACCTTGGTGCCTCTCTCACTGATTTACACCACTGTCAGCAACAGGTGATTCTGGCCCGTGGTGCTGGAGGCCTCTGGGATAAGGTCTGCTCCGCTGCAACAGCAATGGTCAAATGCAAAAGCACAAATCCCCAAATAAAGTCCCCATGAGCCAACTGTTATCTTCAGTTACAGCACTGCAGCCCCTGACCTACGGCCTGACAGAGCTCAGCAGGCTGGCAGGATTTCCTGGAGCATATTAAGAGAAAGAAAGCAGAAATATTGAGGCATGTTATTTTCCACTATAAATAGGTTCAGCTCCTCTCATTTGGATCGTTGCCTGATGATGCCTGCAGAAGAAGTTGGCCTGCTGGCAGGGCTGCAGCCCTGAGTAATTTTGGTGGTGACCCAGAGAGATTTCACCAACAGGTGGAAAATATTTCCTGCAGCGAGCACGATCACTGCCTCAGGTACAGCCCAGCGTGTCAGCTCCAGTGCAAGCACACTGGCGTAACCGGAGTGTTGGCAGACAAGCTGCAGTGAATCAGACAGGGAGGAGGCAGAGAGAGATGTCACCGGCTGTTTGCTCTGCCGAAGACTTCCACCCCCACAGCAATGCTGGTAGAAATATGTACCCATGCTTCACCCTTTTCTGTGCATCGTCTGCCGTCTTTGGTACCTTCAGCAGTGCTGGCACCGCCGGCCCTGGCTGCCAGGACCCCCAGTTCCAGCAAGGGGGAGCAGACAAACACCAGGAGATGGGTCTTAAACCACTCTGGCTGTCTGAAGCCTCGAAGTTGGGATTTGACACAGGTTTTTATACTATCAGGGGTTCTGGCAACAGTGAAGCGCGTGCTTCATTCCAGGGCAACCACTGCGGGTGCCCTGCGTAACCCCCACGCTGCAGCTTCCTTTGCCCTTACGCCCTGCAGCTTGGGTACAAGGTTCACAGGCACCAAAAGGTTGTTAAAACTCAGGCCCTCCTCATGCGCCCAGCCACAAGCCTGCAAAGTATTTCTGCTCCTGTTACTCTTTGTGTATCTTTGTGCAAGGAGAGGGATAATGCAGACAAACAATACCAGGAAATGTATTAATGAGGTCTGAACCTTACCTGGTGTTAGTGGTGGCATGCCACTTTACATTGTCTACCAATGTGAACTTTGGACATTTTAGCTTCTTTTAAGGTAATTTAATAAGAAGAAACGAGGAGCAGCAAGTGACCAAAGGGCTCTCTGTACCAGCTAACACTCGTGTCGCACAAGCAAAAGTGGCTGTTGCAGCGGTATTCACTGGTGGAACAGAAGTAAGGAGGCAGCAGCAGCCTCCCACGCAGCTTGGTAATGACAGGGTACCAGCCAGATATATTGTCTTATATATCAGCTAAGAAAGCAGCGACCTTCTGAATTTGCTGCACTAATTGCCACGTTGCAGCGTACAGAGCGTGCTTCTCTCCAGTGCCTCTCAGCTCCCCCTTTTTGTCACCTTTACTGGCGCTGTGTTTACCAGCAGGGAGTGCCGTATATTATATTCCCGACTAACAGTATTCATGCATGCAAACCCCCTTTCTTCTTTCAAATTCCTGCTTCCTCACCACCACAGGCTGGCAAGAGCCAGCCCTTATAAAGACCCTTCTGGAAACTTAGTCAAGCCCCATAAAATCCCAACTGAACTCAACAAAGCTTAAACCAACAAGTGCCATCTATTTCCTGAGGTCAAACGTTTCTCTCAGTTCTATTTTAAGTCAGTGAAAAGAAACTGGAGGAAAAAAAAAGCTGTTTCGATACTTTCCAAGCTGTGGCTGGCGGCTCATCGGAGCGCCCGCCTGGAAAGCTGGGCTTGGTGGGAGCCAGCAGCTGAGCCGCTGAAATACCCGGCTCTTACTTTCGGTCCTGTTGTCAGATGTGACCAAAAGATGTTCCGTTTCCCCAGCCTAATCGCGTTTGTGAATGTCTTGGCTTGGCATGCCTCGAGCTTGAGGATCCACAAAATAATTAGTAAGCGAGGAGTCAATCGTCTTTGTTTTTGTCGCTAGACCTCAGTGCAGTGACTGAAGTCTGATTCATACTGACGCCGAGTTCCTTTCGTATGACAGAGCAAATGCAATCAAAAAAACCATGTCCGTTGGTCTTTTCTGTTCTTGGACTAAGTAATTGATTTTTAGCTCCGTTTCCCATGGTAACAAGGCTTTCTGATCACCAGCTGCACGTGTTGGCCCCAATACCTTTGGAATCCACTGCTTCATTTCAGCCAAATGGGATGATAAGATCGAGGTCTCAAAGATAATTAAATTCCTGCAAGTTCTCTGAAAACGGGCTGTGTGTGGCAGAGCCTATTAGTGCCACATCGGTACCTTCACTGCAGATGGAAATTCAGTGATTTCATATTGGACATCAGAGACTCCACAAAGGGAAAGGGTCTTGCGAGTACTGTAAGTAGAGGCAATCTTCACCTGGGGCTTGCGATCACCCGTGGGATGCAAATCCACAGGAGACCAGGCTTCCTTTGCTCTGTAGAACAACTTGCTGTTTTAAGGGAGCATAATGGGTGTTAAATAACAAATCAGTATAAAATTAGGACTGTATATGAGGGTCCCTCACAGAAATCCCTGGAAAAAAAATACAAAAATTTGCAAAAATTGGTGGCTGCTGAGCATCAGGGGAGAATGACTACTGCCAGCAAAACAGAATGTATATCAGGAAAACATCTATGTGCAAATATTGTCAGCCAGACTCAAACTCTTACTCAAAATTAATTCCATTTGACTTCAGGGAGCATCTTTACTGAGTCAAGACAGCAAGACTTCCCTGCAAACGCGGGCCAGGACGGAAGGTGGCAGGTCCTAGGGTAGCTGTGCATTAGCTCCGAGGTTTATCCGCACGCTGCAAGCACCTGCTGAGCCATCAGCCTAAGCGTGATGTTCCCACGCTGCGCAGGTATCCTGTCGGGCTGGAGCATCCCTGCGTCTGCAGGCTGAGCTGCCAGCACATCCCATGGTCCAGGGCCCATCAGTCAGCCCTGGCATGGGAGCCGGTGGGGGCATCTCTCCTCATGCATTAACCACCCCAACGCAACACAGACGATGCTGTGAGCTTCTGCCGTGCCCTTGCTCACAGCCCAGCTGGTGACTGGCCCAAGGGGCTTGAGCCTGCATTAGGATGGAGGAGATCCTGTCCCATCCTTGGGCAGATGTGGACGGAGGAGGAGTGTGGTCAGGCTTATCAGTGTAAGACAGAGCTTGCTTCAGCAGAAATGTGCAGTGTCCCTCGGCTGTCCCACCACAGGGGATGGGGCAAGGGCTGCTGCTTGGGTGGACAGGAGGGACTGCATGTTGTACCAGGGGGGTGGAAAAAAAGGGTGGTTGCGGGGGAAACATTTGGTTTAGTTATGAAACCAGTGTGCCCAACTGGTGCCTAAATCAGAACTGTTAGGGTAAAGCTTCCCTGGGGTCAGGGTCACAGCACTGTCACCAAGTGGACACAGAGCCAGGCCAGCTGCCCACAGCCTCTTCAAGATGTAAGAGCAACACACTGCAGGACACCGGGGCTGGACCAATGCCTTCTCTGTTCTGGGATTTCATATACAAAATTCCCCACCTCTGCTTTCTGACTCCCTTGTCTGCTGTCTTCACAGCTTGTCCCATCTGTCCCCGTTTTAAAATCTCCTTCCCTCCCTCTTCTCTCACTAGCTCTTCTGCTGGTGTCACTCCTCCCACCCACAACAGCCTCATTTGTACCTCGTCCGACCAGCCTTGCGTGTGAAAGGATTATATCATCATTGGAACCAGGTCCAAGGGGCATCACTGGACAATGGAACCTTAAAATACTAACTAAATCAGCTGCTTCGTGCTTCAGAAGTCATTTTTCCTGCATTGCAGATGGGGGGTGAGCGCTCGTACAGTTTACCATCACTCTTCCTCTCTGTGAGCTGGCAGGCAGAGGGCGTGCAATGTGCTGCTTGCTGATGAAGAATAAAAGCGTGAAGTACGGCTTTTCTTCTCTGCAGGCTGGAAATCCAGGGGCTCTTTTATGTTGTGCTTGGAACACTTGACTCAGCAGCTGAATTTTACCCACCGCCTCCAAAGCTCCCTTCCACAGAGAGCGCTGCCAGCAGCTGGATGGGTGCAGGCAACAGTCTGCAGGCAGGAAGTGATGCAGTGGTTTTGCATTCCCAGGTAGGATGCAGCACATCTCCCCAGGCTTCCGCACAGTGGTGGCCATAGAGCTCATCTCTTTGTGGAACCACTGGCCCACACCCACCAGATTTCAGCCTTCAGTCTCCAGGTTGGAGCGATGCAGAGTAGCTGCCGCCTGGGGAGGCCAAACGTTCTGTGCCTCCAGAAGCAGCTTAATCCCGCTTGGTGAAGGGAGAAAGACGCTTTGAGCTGGGGGCTGGCAGCTTCGCGATGCCTCCACCTGATAAGTGAGCACCATCACAAACTGCGCCGCGGGTAAGAGGCTGGGACTCAGACACAGTACATGTTTTATTATTAAAAACCGCATAAAAACTAAAGACATGCTTCCCAAAGTTAGAGTCTGTATGTACATCTGCGCTTCCCAGGCAGCTGCAGGGAGCATAGCCGCCTGCCCTCGCTGCAAACGTGCACGGCACAGGTTTTTGTTACCCGTTGTTAGGTGTCATCTTTTCACCTGCATTTACAGCATTCCAGCTAAATTAAGAGAAAACCCTGTACCGCCTGGGGTATAAGATGGTGCAGTTCGTGTCTGCGACTGAGAAACTGTCCTGAACTCCTGCAGACATCTGTAGGACGTCACTGTTCAGTAGGAAACTTTACAGAAAGGACCCATGCCCAAGCCCCAGGCTGAAATTCCCCTTCCCTAGGAAGTGTTCTCACTAAGGGCTAAAACTGGACCTGGATTTCATAGCTGGTCCCAAACCTTACAATAAGCAAATACTGGGCATCGAAGGGTGGAGTGTTCTGATACCAAAACCTGCCATCTCATTGGATTTATTGGTCCCACCTCTGCCAATTCAGCAAATGATGGCATTTGTGGTATTCGCTTCTGAGGAAGAGCAATGTGGAATCCTAAGTCTTGTGATACTGCTGAGTTTTCAGCACACTGGAAATAAAAGAAATTAAGATCTAGAAAATACTTAGCAGAAGTAGAGTAAGATGTAACCGCACCTCCTCACTGGGAACCACTGCACAAAACAAATGCTGATTTACAGTAAAATATTAAATTATTAAAAACCACACAAGCGCTTGCAGTTATAGTGAGTCAGACATGCTGATTGGAAAACAGAACAAAACCCGAAGAGCAAAACCATTAACCTTGCCCTGTCTGGAAGGCTGCAGTGATACCAGGCGATGTTCTGATGTGACTTCTACAGCATGCCAGAAGACCTCCCTCACAGGAGGGCCAGTGGTTCTCAAGCTCTTTCACCACGAAGACTCTCACTTGAGAAGAGCTTCCAGCTGACGATCCCTTCCCTCCAGCACACACACACACACACACACACACACACACCCCTTCCCAAAACAGGTTTCACTTCACTACAGCAGCTACAGGACTTACTTGAAAAAGTCATAGGACTGTTAAAAGATGAAACAAATCCTATTTTAAAGCAAATGCTGAATACTGCTCCCCGCTGAAACTGAAGCAAGTCTGCCATTCTGTATTTAAACTGTCTCCTTCCCTTCCTGGAGGGCAGCACTTAGCATTAATTAGCACGGTTTCCCCATACTGCTGTTAAGTCCTCTCTACACTGTTTCCTTTCCATCCCTTTGAAGTTGGATTCTGTCCTCACACATGCCAGCTGTTCTCCCTCCCTTCACATTTTAATGCCAGCTGCAAGTCTAGTCAGGCCTGAACTGGCATCAAACAGAAGAAAAAGAAAGATATAAAAGAGGTACGTGGGGTGATGAGGGATGCTGGATTTTCATTTTTTTTCTAATTTCATCACACACCAAAATGTCTGAAGCCCTTAAAAGAGCCCTGGTCTGAGGAAGCAGCAAGTGTCACTGCATGAAATAAGCCAGACGTTCAAATTCAGTGCTGGATAGAAGCAGATCCGCAGATTAGTTTGAGAACCACTGAGGTAGACAAAAAGTCTAGGCAGTGCTGCTGAGTGAACACAAGGGGAATTCTGCCCTCTTGGCCTGAATGACAGTGTAAATACCCACTAGTGCTTTCAGAGACACCAGTCCTGAAGTCACGCAGCCAGGATCGACGACAACATCCACACAAGAGTGAGCACTGACTGAACAGAAGGTGTATTCGGCTCTGCTCCAGCAGTCAGTGAGACGGAGCAGAGCACAGACTGACTGACCACCTCAGCTCTGAACACCTGTCAGAGGGATGTGATCGACCTGTAACCCTCCTGCCCCCCTCCCCCAAATCCAAGGGGTCGCTGGGGTCCTTCCAAGCCGTCTGCCGCTGCAGCCCACACAGGTGGCGAAAGCTACAAAAGCTGCCCGGGAGCTCTGGCCAGTGCTGTTCAAAGCCGTTTCAGATCTGGCACCAGAGCCCCAGGTGAGACGGCACCGCGGCTGCACACATCCCGTCCCAGGGAAGCAAAGTGTCACTGCTATGTACAGGCTAACAGCTCCTCTCTCCTTCTGTCTCCAGCTCATACAGAAGGCTTTTGTCCTCCCCCTCCTGCCCATCTGGATGCCTTTCACCCTCAGCATCATCTCCAAGGCACAAGGGGCTCATGATGTAGCGATAGTCACTTGTGACAACAGCAGCTGCCCCAGCCACGGTCTCATCACCGTCCGTGTTTCCAAAGGAGGCGTGAAGGGCAGGGTCACTCGCAGACGCCTCTTTGTCCTTCCCAATGTTGACATAGAGAGGATCTTGACTGGAAGAGAGCGTGGACATCCTCCCCCGAATCATTTCCAGCTGGGACCGGAGCACTCCAAAGCTGGGACGTAGCTTGGGCTCAGGATGCCAGCATCTGCACATGAGATCGTAGCTGCAAAATACAGGGAGACAAGAGCGCTGAGAAGCCGAGCAGCCACCCCCTGCACCTCTGAACCAGGGCTCGTGCAGCCCAGCAAGCACAGACACTTTCCCCCAAACACATTGGCTTTGGCCTTGCACAGCTGGCAGCACGTGTGCAGCCACTGCGGATCTAGTTCCTTCGTCCTTTGTGTTTTCTAAGGCATTCTCATTTTGGTCAAAATCATTATTTAGACACTACCAAAAACCCCCAAAGCCCTGTCAAAGGATGCTGAACTTCTTGGTAAAAATCTCGTTCCACTGTCTCCGGAGAGCTACAATACAGTTGAGCGTGACACCGCTCAGTAACAGCCTTGGAATTTATTCGCAAAAAGCGTCCCGACAGCCTCTGCCGCAGCTGAAGCCACCCCTCCGAATTCTAGTTCAAGAGCAGATAAAGCACAGGAAGAATAAAAACAGAGATCCAGCTGTGCGGGGTGCAAGTTCTTTCCGGAATATTCTTTTTTCACACGGCGCTAACTCAGCGCACTCCCATAATGGAGGTGTGGTGCTGGGAGGAGGCACAGCGGGTTTGCTCGGGGCTCCGCGAGGAACGGGCAGCAGCCTCGCTGCTGGAAGCGGGATGCTGGAACAGCCCTTCCGCTCCAGAGGCTCCAGAGCCACCCCTGCTACGCAGGAGGTGCGTTTAGCGCCGCAGAAGATGCATTCAGCGCTATTACCAGCCTCAGGCCCTGTCCTGCAGCACTTCTGCTGTGGCCAGGCGCCAGCTGCCTCAGCTCTGGTTGCCCGGGGGCCGGTGTGAGCAGGCTCGGCTGGTGCTCGCTCGTGGCCTCCCGCCGGAGCCCATGGGCTGGAGCACAGCCGGAGCCATTGTCCTCCTCCTCTTTGTGCATCACCCACAAGACTGGCAGCTGCATTCCTACCGCGTTACTGTTGCCAGTTCTGCAGGGAACAGGAACAAAGCACAGTACTGGCACTGAAAAACACCGCAGACAAACGAACCTCAGTTAAACTTGCAAATGGAAAAAATCTGATATGGTCTTTGCTGGGAAAGAAAGCATTTCATGATGGCTTTTATTTTTTTGTGTCCCTCGCTTGCTATCAGCTTTACAAGACTATTTTTGATCTCACACTAGTTTTACAGAAAGCTTCTATGGTTCAGTTGTCTTAATCCTGATTTACATCCCTCACAAAGAGTAGCAATAACTCTAAATGCTCCAGATAAAATAGAAACTTCCTATTCTGGGGCACCAAATTAAATGCTTTTTTATCCTTGCTGGCAAACAGTAGAAATTCATTTCAAAGGTAGAAAACTACTGGCTGTACTGAATCAGCCCGAAAGTCCATGTGCACCAGTACCCTGGCCCAGTATTCAAGTGGATGCTTGGGGAAAGCACATAAGCTGGGGGTGAGCACGTAGTGAGATCTTTCTGGTGTATTCTCTCAGGTCTCAATAACCTGTAGCTCAAGGGCCTCTCAAAATGGAGGCTGTACCTTCTTAGGTTTTTTTGATGCATTTTTCTTCAACGCCTAGCAGGGTTTTGAATCTCTTCTCTACTTCTGGCGCCTGTAACATCCTATGGCCTCAAGCTCCGCAGCCCGGAACCAAAGCTACTCACAGCAGTCAAGATGGGAGACGTATAATCAATTTAAGCAGTGGTACAACTACGTTTTCATTTAAACTCGGGAACAGTTCAAATGAACTGCTGAGAAGACACAAGTGTACAGCTTTAATGACAAGAGTACGGACGATTCCCTATGTGGAAAAAAGGCTGGGGAAAGGAAACCACATGAAGTAATTCACCATCAGCAGGAGGGAAGAGGGAGGAAAGGGGACTTCACATTGCCCGTTTTGCACACAACGAATGGCTCGAGAGAGCCACTCAAGTCAGTGCTCGTGGCTACGTCTTGCTTTGTGATGACACAGAGAAAACAGAGGCTCACTTGGGCACTCAGTGAAATGATTTCACCTTGTCCAGACCGGGCAAGCTTTTACCCCAGGAGAAGTTAGGGTGACATTCCCCGGATGACCTCAGCCCCATGCGTGGACTCCAGGGAACTCCAGCCACCATCCACGCAGCAAGGGTTTCTGAGCAAACATCTCACAGGACCTGCTGGCCAGGAATGGTCCCTTGGCTGCAGGACTGCGGCGGGAGCACAGGCTGCGGCGTGTGGCTGCCTGCTCCCCCGTGGGCCACCCGAGTCTTTCCTGCCAGGCTGAAAATGTCTGAAACCAGTATCTGCAAGATCGTCCCGCTTTGTTTCCACCTGTAATTTAAGGTGGAACACTGATCTATAGAACCTTAGAACCTCCTATTTGCTCTCTTCTCTTTCACCCAGCTATATTTCTAAGAGTAGTACATTCCATTTGGAAAACTGGGCCAAGGTCTGAAAGACACATGCAGGCCACTGCCTCTGTAATCCAGTTTCCTCGTAGTCTTGCTAGATCTCTTCTCTCTTCAGCTTTCAGGGCGTGCCATGAAACTCATCTCTTTTCTCAGATGCTGGCCTGACAAGATAGGGAGCAACGAGGGTCTGGAAACGCAGTTAACAGTTTCCACAAAGCCAAGAGCTGTGCATGTTGACACTGCTCAATCCCTTGAGCCAAGTTAGCTGCTCGGGTAGCTACCACAGGTTCCAGGGAGCTCTGCCAGCAGCGAGTATCTGGTAGCTAACCCAGAGACTTTCTAGTGAATGCCTCTCTGTACTGGAAAGTGGATAGATTCAGATCAGCATCCCAGCCAGCTGCCCCCGTTTCCTTCCAGCGAGCCAAACTGCCCAAGGAATCACACGTCAGCAGGGCAAGGAAGTACTCACACATCTTCCAGGCACTCTGGTGGCTGCTTCAGCCTGTTCCCGCTGATGAGGTAGTTGTAGATTTCTGCATTCTCAATGCCAGCATAAGGGGTTTGCCCTCGGGTCACAATCTCCCACATGGTCACCCCAAACGCCCACTGAAAGGGAACAGCACACAGAGCAAGTGAACAGACCGTTCCCTGCTCACTGGGGCAGGGTTTCAGCACACCCAGACTGTGCCAACCCTCCCGGTCCGCGGTAATGTCACGCCAGTGGCAGCAAAGCAAGGACTACTCAAGCTCTAGCCCAAAACCAAAGAATGACCCATCAGACGCTGCTGGTGCTCACACATCACCTTGGGAGACAGCTGAAGGCCCTGCCTGGCCCCATCCTGCAGTGGAGCAGGGGAGGATTTGGGAGCTACTGCTGCCTTCCACCTGCAGACCTCTCCCCAGTGTCTCCTACCTCTGGTTCTTTAAGGTACGCAGCATCAGTTTCGTGGTTCCCAGCTGTAAGAAGATTTTGGGTTGGGCCTCACAAACCAGTTTCTTAGTTTGCTGAGCCACGTTCTGAGTTACTGGAAATGTACAGGCACAAATGAAAGCAGAGTTCAGCCATAAGCAGGGCAAGGAACAACCACTTACGGCTCACATTCATTTGTGCTCTACGCTGCAGCAGTCGTACTTGTACGTTTAAACTGAACTGCAAGGTTTGCCTGGTGCAAAAAACTATTGTTTTCATAAGCAAAACGCTGGCCAGTGCCTGTTGTGAGCTGGCTGAACTAGCCTTCACTCAACAGCGTCTACAGTGGTTACAGCCATTGCTCGGCAGCACAGCAGCCAAGTTACAAGGCGCTCTCAGTGATCTCTTCGGGGACACTGTGACATGTATAACTGGCAAGGCAAGTCCACAGGCCTGAAGGACAAAACCAGTGTGAAACCCGCTCAAAAGACAGCAAGGAAGAGGGGAGGAGGTATCAGAAAGGAAAAAAAAACCAACAACCCAAAGGGAAAGGAAGTAAACATTTCAGATGAATGGGTTTAGTTTCACTCCCCAGGGGTGAAGTTATGGGAAAGAGTGTGTAAGCACTGATATATCCAGAATCTATGAAGTTCCACCAACGCCTGCTGAAGGATAGAGCATCTCTGCTGCACTGGTACATGAGCATGTGGGTTACGTGCACTTCAAATGTCACCCACAAACTCATGCAGAAGTGAAAGGAAAAAAAAGTAAGAAAGAAGAGACTGCATAGAGAGGGAAAGGAAGAGGAGAAGGGGAAACGCGAAGGACAGGATGGGGATAAGCACTGAAAAATGAAGGACCAAAGGACAGGAGGAGAAGAGTTCATGTCTTCTGTCATAAGAGGCTCACGCGTATTTTTAGTCTTGAGTTCTGACAGCACACAAGGCAGAGTTAGCGCTGTGCCTCAAACACACGGCAAACTCCCCTTCCTATCACCGGGGCCTTCTCCCACCCTCAACGAACAGAGGAGGATTCCTCCGTTTCAGCAGGAGTACAAGTGGTCCCCGAATGCATCAGAGCAAAACTCACCACATCACTGTGTGTCGTGTACAGATTATCCGCCAGACTTTCCAGAGCAAGCCACTTCACCGGCAGCTTGGAGGCACAGCCCTGACGGTAGTAGTCTCCACTGTAGATCTTCTTAGAAAGCCCAAAGTCTGCAACGCTCACGTTCATGTTCTCATCCAACCTAAGGGGAAGTTTCCATGACTGAGAAAAGCATATATTGGCTATGTCAGGCAAAAAAAAAAGTGACATCCAGGGAACTGAGGTATAAAGTTCACCAAGTATTACCCAGAAGAATCTACTTGAAGACCAATGTGAAATAGTTTAGTGGTCTCGGTCAGTTCCTTGAGACTAACAGGGAGATAATTAGGACTAAGGAAGTAAGGAAATGGCTACACCTAGATGATCCACCCTGTTACACCAAGTGAACTCGTACTTTCTGTAGTTCCCAAGATTATCAGAGCACATTTGCAGTGCCTGCTGCTACCACTAAAGCCTGGGCTTTTATTTTTTATATATAAACACGTATAGATATATATAATATTTTTTATATATATAATTGCCTGTATAGGCAATTAAAAAACCACAGGGTTCCTGCCCAGACTGCCTATTACAACTGCCCCAACTTGATCTGCAACGTCTTCTCTCCAGGCCTGGTTAGTGGTCTGCATTGCTCTTTCACCCACCTAAACCTACACAGGTTGGTGGATGGTGTCCCTGCCCACGGCAGGGGGGTTGGAACTGGACGGTCTTTTAAGTCCCTTCCAAGCCAACCCAACCCATTCTGTGGTTCTACGACAGTGCAAGGAGAGCCCACAAGGGCTGCATGCTCCCGGCCCCATAAAGGACCCCCTGCTTGTCCCAGATGTGCCGAGACAGGCACTCAGCTTCCTCTGGAGGAACTCTGTATTTTTTAGATGTTTAAAAATGGGAAATCGGTACAGACTTCTCATAGATGTCAAAAGAGGCTAACCTATCATTTCTCACTATGACTATCAGGCTCCTGTCTGTACGTCTGAACATTCAAACACCTCTGGAAATCTGTGCCTCATGGTGGATTTTACCAGTTGTCGTGGGTTTGCTCAGAGGCAGAGTTCTGTCTGCCAGGATGGGCTGTTCCTTACTCCATTCTCAGGAAAGCAGCAGAGTGGAGAGGATAAAAAAGGACTTTTCCTCCCTTCAAAGCAGGCGAGGCAGTTTGGGGACAAGAACAGCAACGTGGGATCATCCAGTGTGCTCACCATGCAATTATTTCTAGCGGCATTCCCCACAAGCTTTCAGGGAAATTCTATGTTTCTTACACTGTAATAACAAGTCCTCAAAACAGACACAAGAAATACAGACTTCAGGCTACCATGGAAGTTCCTTTCTCCCAGCAGAGCCAAACCCATTCTCTCCCGTTGGCTACGTTATACTGCGGAACAAACAGCCCATGCTGACACACAGCCATCAGAGTGACTAATTCCAAACACATTGTAATCAGCTGCATAACACTGTGCGCAGACCAGTGATGACTCATGGGTCACTTACATGCAGTTCCGAGCTGCAAGGTCCCTGTGTATGAAATTTTTTGAGCTCAAGTACTCCATCCCACTGGCAATGTCAATCATGAACTTGAGGAGTGTCTGAACAGGCAAGTTCTGAAAGAAAGGACAGTTCAAGTTCTGTTCCTGGAAACTTCCAAGCAGGTATGACAAAACTGCAAGACTTGCTGCTAGCTTACTGAGCAGGTACGGAGGATATAGGGAGGGGATGGCATGGAGGAGTTGGTCCTCAGCACGTGTGGAATGAAATACTTCGGCATCACATCTCACAGCTTTCCCTGGTATTCAAGTCCAGTCATCTGCCAATGCGCTTGGGCGGCCAACCCTGAGCTGATCTGAGTACACCCTTTGAAAATGAACACCCTCCCAGAAGAAATTCTACAGTAAGACAGACTTACAAAAGGGTTTTCCCCAATCCGTGACATCAGCAGAAATGCATGAAGGTCTCCATGCTTCATGAAGGGCAGGATCACCATGGGGATTGGGAGACGGCCCTTGGGACGGCTCCGCAGACTGACTCCTGATGAGGACGCACACAGCAGAGGGGTTTTAGCAAACAGATCAGTCCCAGTGGGAATCTTACAGGCTGCTGTGCCTGTCTCTGACAAACTTGGAGGAAAATGTGGAGTTTTGGCGGGTAGGTTCCATGCTCCGAGCTCCTTTGCACGGCTTCATGCCAGGAGGTGTTAAGACACCTATAACCCCGCTTACTTCGGGGGCAGCACCAAGCACCTAGTGCCTCTCAGCCCTCCTCGCAGGACCAGCTACAACTGCTTCCAGGATCCCTCCAGAGCAGAGAGCCCCAAACCCCAGGCTCTGCAGAGCAGCCTCCGGAGATTGCCTGTGTTCCACAGTGCCCACCCACAAGTGCCTTGTCTCCTCCTCAGTATTCTGGAAAGGCACAATCTCCCCTCCCTCTACCACCCCAGCTGCCCACGTATCACAGCAGTTTAGACACATCTCAGCCAGTCACACCCTCCCCATGGCATCTGCAAGAACCAAAGAAATGGCTTAAATAAGAGATGCTTCCTACCGGTGTCTGCGGGCGGGTGTTGTGAGCGCTCACACATGCTCCACCTGCCTCTGGGCCAGGGAAGAGCCCTGCTGCTACGTGCAGGTCTCCAGGCAGAGCAGAGGGACAGCACAGGGCTGAGCACGCCAGGCTGCGTGGGACCGCGCGAGCCGGCGGTGCTGTGCGGCACCAGCAGCAGCGCTGGCTTACCGATCAGCTTCGTGACGTGCGGGTGGTCAAACTCCTTCATACACGCAGCCTCCCGCAGGAACTCCTCGATGTCAGTCGAGGTAAAGATGTCCGCTGGAAAAAAGCAGCTGTAAGTTTTCTTCCTCTGTGGGTGGCTCCAAGGGACTTTACAGATAATGACTACCAGAAGCTTGTTCCTTGTGGCACAGCACATCCTCTCAGACCTACAGCCAGATGAGCCAGTTTGCAACAGAGCTGAGCTCCCGGGACGGGCGGCAGGAAGGACACGGCGGGGGGGGATCTGGTAAGCTGGTTCTTGGCTGAGTAAAGACCTGCTGATAGCAGCGCCATTCCCAGCAACAACTTCCCTTGGAAGCCATGCCAATTTGTGTGGGTTAAAGATGTAAGAATTAATTGGCTAAAAGAACTTAAACTACCGTGTCGGGGAGAGGAGACATCACACAAAATTAAAGAACATGTTGAAGCTGAGGAGATGGCCTGGGGTACGGCAGACCCCACTTCATCTCCGGTAAGGATGGCATGAAAGATCAACACTGTTACATCTCTTAGCGTGACTGAACTTTCTAAGGTGCTAGAGCTAAGATTTTGTATATAACCACACCACCTGGACCAAATTCAGCAGTGACATACACCAGCATAAATTTGGAGTAAATTATTTCTCATTGCTACTACTCCAGATTTATGGAAGTGTATCAGTATAATCAAGAATTAGCCCAGTGGACTGTGGACTACCTCCCCCACTGTCGCTGCTGAATTTCGCAGGAGTCCTCCAGCCCTGCTGCAAGATCAGACCCAGACCTGCAGGGGAGTATTTGCATTATCTGCTTTAGGCAAGTAATTTAAATATGATGCAGAAGACAAAAGTAGATTCCCTTTTTACAGTCCACAGAGAATGAAGGTGCCTCTGGAGGGTGACAGAGTTCCCAAGTTAGATGCCTGAAGGTAGACTGACTACACAAAAGCTTGCAAACTGATCAGAATTATTGTTGGAACTGGATAAAACGATGCAACTTACACTAATGTGGTACTAGTACACTTAGTACAAACTGGTATTCTGTGGCAGCCAAACCCAGCTCCAAGGACAGGAGAGTGCAACTCTGCTTTAAGTCAGTCACAGTTATTTCTGCCTTACAGGCAACAGGGGTGAAATAACATAGGCTAACATACATATATATATATGTGTGCATATATGCACATACTTGCTTTCACTTATAGCCATCTATTAACTGCTTCTCTCGTTACGGGCTTCTGCCTGATGAACATGTTATGTACACTCATCAAATGACAAATGAGAAGGGAGTTAGCCCGCATACTCAAATAGGCCTGACTGAGACGAGTTAGCTTGTTGCTGCATCCAGCCCAAACACTCCTCTGTTTACTCTAGGGTATAAGCTTGGAGGAACACCATCTTCCACCGCTGAGTTAGCAGGGCAAAGCAGACCTGTCTGAGCTGTCTGCACCACATGATGTAGGGCTGTGCTGAATCGAGCAACTGAACGAGATCCTCTGTGAATAGGAGAAGCTGTAGCTACGACTCGGCTTTGGCTGCACTCCCCACGTGCCAGGTGCTGTACAAGCAGCTAAGGTGGTTTAGGTCCTTCCCTGAAGAGCTGCTGCTACAAAAAGACTGTCATGAAAGGGACGGGAGACAACATGGGCAGAGTGGCTGAGTGGGAAGCTCAGAGAGGCGTAAAGAGCGTCAGGGGACGTCTGCCGGAGAACAGGACAGGCAGCATTTAGTCTTTCCAAGCTCTCTTCTCTCAAGTACTTCAGGTAGCCCTGCTCCCACTTACCTTTCAGCATCTTCACTGCCACTTTCTGGAAAGAACCATCATCGAGCTTCAGTAGCGCCTCTCGAACTGACCCAAATTCCCCTGTGGAATGACCAGAGCAGGCAGTGAGGGAACAGCTTCTTGTGAAGAAAGCGTGATTCACAGCAGATTCACTCCAGGGGTCCCTGGCAAAGAAGCTGAATAACCATAAGTGATGCAGCCACTGGCTTCATTTTTCATTCCGCAGTTCCAGCCAGCAGCTTCCAGCACGTGTGCGCTGGGGAGAAGGAGCACTCCCCGCAGGCAGAGCCCACTGTGCCGGCAGGTAAAGGAAAACACGAGGGGAGGAGAGCAATCCCCTACCAGATGGGCGACGCAGAGTCAGGGTATAAGCTGGGATCCCAGCAGACACTTCTGGGGAAGCCGTACCCTGGGGGCCGAGTCTGAGCGAGGCTCCGCTCACGGGGGGCTGTCAGCTGGGGCAGCGAGCGGACGGGGTGGCTGAGGGAGCCCTCCATGCTGGCAGCCCGCAGAGCTGAGACTGGTGCCAGGACTCAACCCTCTGAGACGCAATCCGGACTCATCTCCCAAAACTCGGGGAATGACTTCTGCTGTGAATCACAGCTGACCAGACAAAACACAGAACACCTGCCTGTGTGTGTGTGATAGGCTAATTCGTGGGAGGAAGTGTTTACCCTGGTGTGTTCGAAGGGAGATAAAGGGAAGTGCGACTGGCCAAACCCTCTTCCAATTATTTTAGCCTGAAGTGGCTTTATAGCACAGCGTAACAGCTTCTCTGCATTAGATCTAGCTCTAGATTCGCTCTCCCTAATTGTGTAACTACTTCCTCCGCCCAAAACGCATTGCCATGAGGAACGCTGGTACTGAAAAGAAGGAAGCAAAATATGGCACTCAGGACACCTACCCTAAAAGCATCACCTTTCCACCAGCTTTTCACCAGTATCCTTCACTACCATGCTTATTTCACAAAAAGCAGGGGATCTGACCAGAAAAGAGGAAAATGGGAAGGAGCAAAAGCATTTAGTACTGCTTCCGTATTCCGCAGCTGTCGCTCAGCTGCAGTCAGCAGAGCCCAAGGTAATGCACTCATGCCATCTCATAACCTGTGTGCTGCGCGTGGGGCTGGGGCAACGGGGCTGGCAACGCAGACAGATCCCGCCAGCTGCCGTCCTCCCGCCGGGGCCATCCCCTGCGCCTCACTGCTTCCCATCTCCGGTTTGTCACCCATCATGGGGACAGCCCAGAAGGGTTGAAGCACGGTCCCAGAAACTGGCCAAGAGCCGACACTCACCAACAGATGACACAGCTGTTTTAACTACTTAAGCCCCCTGAGAGCACTTCTGCAGGAAGGTCATCTTCCCGCTCTGAAAGAAACACATTTGGTCTAGGAGGGATGCAGCAGAAGAATGCTCCCACTAGGAAAGAGTCAAAGAAAACCAGTAAAACTAGTCTTATGATCAAAAAGGAAGCAAAACATTTCAGCTTCCTTTTGCTTATGACCCCTGACTTACGCTCCTCTCTCAGTTACTGGCTTTATCATTACACATTTTCACTTATTTCTGGAGATTGCCTTCAGCTTGAGGAGCAGGGAGGGATGATGTAACAGTTGGCACACGTGCCTGCTGTTTGGGAAACCTAAATGCAAACTCATCTTTTCACACAGAGCTTCTGGGCCAATCTTTTAGCTGAAGGTGAGGGAGAAGCATCCCACCTTTACTCTGCTCATGCCCCCTGACCTGAAAACCTCATAAAAATGTTAGGAGCACCTCTGCGGGAGATCCAGATAGCGATCCGGAGTCAGAAGAGCTCCTAAGGACCTGAACTAATATGAACAAACGTAAACAAAATTCAGTACCTGTTCCAAATGTGCCTCTATAAGAGCCCAAACTAAAATCTGAAGTCAGACCACCTCAGACATTAAGAATACCTGAAACTGAATCAACTTTTTTTTTTTTTTTTGAGGGTTTGGAGCGTTTGAGATAGATCACTTCTGTCTCTGTATTGTCTCCACCTGTTTAATACTTGATGCACGCTTATGCAAATAAAAGGAATTCTATAGCACCATTCTTGTTAGTTGAAAGAGCAGAAGTTTAACTGAATATTCCTTTGTTTAAATCCCTGAAAGAAATTCACACACCAAGGAATCAACACTACTTTGGAAAGCTGAGTACGGACTGCAGTTCATGACTGTGTAGAGCCATATTATAGGAATGGCTTAGCCAATATCCTCTTAGTTATGCTAAGCCTTTGAAATGTTTTATCCCAGCAGAAGGGAGAATTCCATTTAAATTGCCATCTAGAAGCAGAAGGAGAGAAAACAGGCTGCTTATGATTGTTTCTCCATACTCAGCGGTAAAGGCAACACAAGCGGGACTTTCAGTGTAAAGCCTTGTTCAGCTCTGAATCTTACCCTTGCCCAGCATTCTTCCCAAGGTGAACTGCTGTTCCTGGATTAGGACATCTTTGAGTTTTGTCTTCAGCTCATCACTGATCCCTACACTTTCCACTGGAAAAAAAAAAACAACAAAGGAAGAGTCAAATAAGGGCTACTTAAATAGTCTGCCACAACGCCAAGAGCCACCTGTTCTAATCATCTCCAATCCAATTCCCACACTGTAAAAGTAAGCAGGAAAACCTGAAAAAGACAGGGCTGCTGTCCATGTCCCTCCAGCCTCACCACAGACAAGGTGCTGATAACTTTCCAGCACATAAAAATGTACCAACAGTACTGAAAGGGAGAGGGGGTGATAACACACCCTTAAACACACCACGAGCAACAGGAATACAGAACTATTGTAAATAACACTGCGAAGACAAAATCCAGTCAGAGGGGACACTGACAGACACTGGTTCATACAGCTTCATTTAAGCTGATGGAGCTGCACCAGCTTTCAATGACTGGCTCTCAGGCTGTTTTAAGTATAGTTCAAGTCTCACAGTACCTGGCTGAGAGGGCAACACGATGTCCAACAGTTTATGGTGACTAGGTTTGATGGAGAGAGCTCTAAACCCAGGGGACCAAAGTCACAGGCAGTGGGAGCATCGCCCTAAGCCAGCCCTGCCGCACTGCTAAAGAGCCATGTCCTCGCTGAACCAGGAGACAGAAATGGATCTTCTCGACTCTGTCCATGCCTGGGACTCAGTCTCCTGTTTGAGAAGTTACTAATTCCTGGCCTTCCAAGACTGATTAATTGGTTCATGCTTCTAGCACAGCTCAGCACAACGAGTTTAAAGCGTATTGCTAATATTGTTAAGCCATATTTATCTCACTGTTTCATAATATTACAGTCGAAGGAGTCCCTGTAGTGTGAAACTGGGGCAGGGGAGTGGCAAATTTATGCCTTGCACTAGTATACACAATGACTGCAGCTGTAATTAACAAGTGCCATTTAATTGGTAAGGCAACAGCAATTCCGGCCTTTCACCTCTGCCATCTGCAGTTTCTAAGCCTCTCTGTAAATCAAACCCATGTTCTTGATCCAAAACATCAGTTTCAGGGAAAACAGAGAGAGCACGGTACACACATGGACACAGCTTCTCAGGCAGAATCACTCCGGTCATTTTACTTACATGTTGCTTCAATGAGCTCCGGGCCCTCCCTGTTGAAAGACCTGGCAGCTCTGAAATGGACTGCTGGATCCCCTCTGCCAACCACGCTGCCAAAGGCATGGCTACAAGGCAGAAAAGACACACAGGGCCATGATTAGAGGGGCCATTCGCTTCTCAAAGGGTGTGTTGAACAGTTACAGATCATTTCTCACCCCTTGCTGTGTAAATATTACGGACTCGGACTCTTTTATTAAAGAGGGGGTAGCTGGAGAGTAGGAACACTGGGGTTATGCTGCCTTGCTGATGCACCTAGAGGGGGCTGAGAGCCTTCCGGAGGAGGGGAATCGCTCATCTGGAGTGCCTGGGAGAAGCTGCAGGTTGGGACAGGTTGCAAGAGTCCCATAAACAGAAATGCTGCTGTGAGAGTGAGCTCTGGGAGACTCTGAAAAGAATGGGAGCCTTGCTGGCAGCAGGGAGCAACCCACAGCTGTGTCAGAGGCGATGGAAAGGAGACTTCCCTGCGCATCCAGAGGGTTCCGGGCAGTCAGGAAGTTACAAGCAGCTGCTAGACTGAAAACCAGCACGGGATAAAGGACCCAGCCCGTGAGAACACAGAAGATGATTCATCTGTGGGTCTTTTCTCTTTGAACCTCTTAAGCAACAGTGCTAAGGACTTACAGAACTACCTTGATCTAGTTTATATTTCCATATTCTAATAAAGCCCAGCTATTGACCTAATGTTTTTTTCTACTTTACTTTTTGGTGTTCTCATTTTGAAGAAAAGGTAGGGCACCTTTCCTGCTAGTCTTTAAATCCAGGGTCACCCTCAAAATTGTGAAAAAACAGTTATCCAAAGAAAATGCCAGAAGTACTCAATCCCCAATGCTTTTTGAAACACAATTGAGTCAGAAACCACATTAGAGGAGAAAGCAAAGATCTCTCTAACCAGCACAAGAAGACCTCTCTTACCCAAACCGAGTTTCCTTTCTTCTTTTTCGAAGGAGAATAAGAGCCAGGGCAACAGCCGTGACCAGAGCTGTGAGAATGCCCAGCGCTACAGGAACCCAGGACGTCCCATAAGGAGGCTGTCTTTGGCCACCTAGATGATGGAGAAAACACCAGTCAGGAAACAGAAGACTGTCAATGGTAAACAGACCACACTGGGTTATTTCTTCTTTTTGCTTTTAAATGGAAAAGCCATGCTGCCGGATCTGGTGTACACAGTGGATGGCTGTACACTGGAATTTGGCATAAACAGCCAGTCAGTCACCAGAAAAACTAGCTGTCTCACACAGCAAAGACAGAGCAGATGCACCCAGTTATCCTTAGTTTTCAGCCTCAAGAAAAGGCACTGCTCCAGATTACACTACTTCACACGAGCTCATGATCTAGGGCGCTTTAAACTGGAGTCTCAGCACAAAAAGGTTGCTTAATATGAGTATTTCACCTTGTCCTGTTCAAGGCAGCCAGCAGAACCCTGACCAGGCTACACGCAGTACTGCCTAAACGCCAACCAGATAACGTTTTGACAGACAATAGAGAAAGAAAATAGTCTCACGGCAATCTGGTTGAAAATATTTACATTTCCCCTCTCACCCCTCCCACAAAGAGAAGCACCCTGTGGGACATGGCATTGGCTGTAACTTCCCAACGTTGATGGCTCTAACTTGGCTGTAACTTCTCAATGTCTGTCTTCCAAAGAAAAGGTGAATTTTAAAAAGTGCCCTGCGGGTCAAGAAATAAGTTAGCCAGCATGGAGGTTCTGATTCTGGTCTAATATTTGCTCCCAGGATATGTATACTTTGGACTACAAACTGTCTACAGAAGAAATGGAGATGCTGCCAATCTGAGTAAGCTGTCAGGGAAGGAAGATACGCATTATGGTTATGAATAAAAGAATATTCTCTATGCTTGGCAAGCAACAGATAAATTAACCCAATTCCCTGACAGATTTCTTCTCCAAATACAATTACTAAGGATTAAATGTGAATCTGAACGCATTTATTACAATCTAGGATAGCCCCCCTATCTCCAAATTGTTTAAGAGCAAACAAGAACAGGTAACAGATCCCTAAGCGCCGCCTTCACCTTCACGCTCCCTTGCTCACCATCAGCAGTTGGCTGTGCTTTACCACGAGGTGAGGAAGAACCATCTTTTAAGATGTTAAGTAATCCTATTATGTTGTATGTCACAAGAGTGTAAGTAAACCTGTCCTTAAAAGAGGTGTTAGGTTAATGGGCTGAGATGTGGATGAACCTCTGCATAGATGTATGTGAAAAGCATTCATCAGACATCCTTACTGGCAGAGTCCTGGTAGGCAAAGGGCTTCCAAGGCTTGATTACTAGTTACATCGTCGAGCCTTAGCATCCAAGTTTTTAAAGAAGCGGTATTAGTCTAATGAACAGGCAAAGCTTAAGGAAACAGAATTCTGGACCACTGAGGAAGCAAACTAGTAGTGCTTCTCCACTTGAAACAAATCACCAAGGCTTCGGCACCTATTTTTCAGCATCTTATCTCCTTCAGTGACTTCACATATTCTTTTCCCACCCAGAAGGCTCTATAGGCCCTGAGTTTTATGATACTCCCTCCTGCTGCACCTTTTGACCCAGCCTTCAAGGCTGCTTACAAGGAAGGAGAGGGATCAGAAACAGAAGTGGAAGGAGAACACAAGGAAAGGTAACGCCAAGCCTCTCCACAACACCCAAGCCAATCACTTGGGCTGTTCCTGCCAAACAGTCAGGGTAGAAACAATTAACACCACTGCTGTAAAAGGCTCTCTCTGATAGTTAACGATAAGGTTTCCACCCCCCCTATGTTGAGACAAACCTCTCTCAGCGTTTTTCTAGTCTGTCTGCTAGCTGGCCTGGGGAGAGAGCAGGGATTTAGGTCACCATCTGGGGCAGGGGGTCCCTCCAAAAGCAGAATGGATGAAAACAAAACAATACAGAATTATTCTCCCAGCTTCTAAACTGCTAGGATTCAGAAGCACATCCCACAGCTTATAGCAAATGTGTCAGAAATAGAAATACATGTTGAAATTCACTGCTTCTCCTCCCCTGGCCCACTGCTTCCCACTCGTGCCAGAGCTGGAGAGGGACCGCGCTGCCTCTCCTCCCCCAGCTCCGTCCCTCTCCCACCTCCTGCACCTCCCTTTTCCAGCCGGCGTTTGCCGTAACACCGCACAAAGCAGTGAGAAGACAGCATTATTAGATGAGCTTAAATGAGTATTTAGGAGCCCCACGATGACACGAGAGCCACTTTTATTTCTGTAGCAGGTTTTACATCACAAACATGCGCAAAGAACATAATCCAAGAGTGTTCTCCTGCATACAGTCATTAAGATTACAGATAGGAAAAAGCTATTAGACCATTTGGCTCCTCTCTCTGCAATGAGAGAGAAGGGTTTCCACTGAGGACATTTCTTAAAATATTAAAAAAACCTTTGTTAACAGTGCACAAGATCTCTGCATAAGCAGGGTGGAGCTCCCACTAGCTTTGCTGTGATGACAAATATGACTTAAAGTTTATACAAGCTTAGTCATCCTTACTGCTGTGCTGGGAGCTGGTCAGAATCCACCCTTGGCATTTTCACATAAAGCACCCAGTACCAGTTTGCTATTTTAGGAAAGGAAGCGACTTATATTTTCTACCAGGCCTGAAACAAAACCGCAGTCTTTCTGCAGCTCTGCTGTCTGAGGCCTGTCTGTTTCCACAGCGAGTCTTTATTTCCAGCCTGTTATCCTTGTGAAGAAATAGATGTGCTTTCAGACAGCATTTAGCCAAAACAAGCACCACTCCTGATGCTACTTTTTTTTTTTTTTTACATGGTTCGTAAATAAAACCAAGCAAACATACTGTGCTTTCAGGATTATCCTGTTCCAGCTCTCTGTAAAATAGAAACCCTATAGATTCCCTGGGGCTTCTTGCCACTGCTGGCCATTTTCCAAAGTGAACTTCTAGTCCATCCAGGTATTTTTCTCTGTATTTGAGTGCCACAGAAAATACCTGAGCAAAAAGCAGGAGAAAAAAAAATTGATGGAGGTGAAGTAGAGTCAGCTCTGGCTCTCTGCACCCCTTCATTCTGCTTTAAATAATTGGAAGGCTTTGATCCACAGTGACTGCGTGCTCACACATAACCATCAGTACTGACTCCATCGCAGGCACCAGGCTGCCCAGGGCCCCGAGTGACGTGCGCATTCAAACCAGCACTCGCAGCGCTACTGCAAAGCAGGGCTACAGTTCTCTCCTGGTTACCCTGCCCCCACCCCCCCCACCCCCACCTCCTGCTTGCCTGGGAACCCCACTCCCGGTTCCCCCTGCCATACCTAAGTGTGGAAGGATCAGGAGAGATCAATGTCCGTGTGATTCCTCAAAAGACATGTGGAGTGGGAAGAAAGCAGCGGGGGGGGGGGGGGCAGCATCACAGATTACAGATCGCTGTCTTGTCCTACCACAGGTGCTGGGAGCCAAACCTCAGGAGACTGTGGGATTTTAGCATGATCGCACCTCGCTGATGCCTTATCACCAATCCGTATTTCCATTTGGAACACTTTCCTCTTAGCTGTGTTACCGTTCCCTTCACAAGCATCGTTCCTCTCTCCCTTCTGCCGCTCTCCCCATGTCACGCCCTGCCCTCCTCCAGGGCCCGGCTCCCATTTCCCACTCACTGTGGAACACCAGCGGGAAGCAAACCCGGCAGTGCGTTCCACGCGTGCGTGTTCTCTGCCCCAGCAAACCTTCCACGTGGCCCAGACTCACGGTACGGCTTCTGTACCATCACCGCCCTCTCCTACCAGCAGCTCAGCTTTTCCGTGGAAAGCTAAACTGTTTTATAGTAAACACATGCAGTAAAACCATTACAAACCCCCATGTGGCCAGGGTTTAAATCAGGCTCGACTGAAACTAGTCAGGAATGGCTTCACATTAAATCAAAGAAGAGAACCTGTTAGAGGAGTTTTCTGTCACATTTGCTCTTGTAAATATCTGCAGCTTAAGTCTAAACGTAGGATTTCAAACCTTTGTTTGCGCCTTTTCTATTGTGTCTCCCCTCGCCCTGCCTCTGCACTAAGCACAGCACAATCCCATTAAAAAAGACACAGCAGTGGCCAGAAGCTGGTTTGTTTATACCAGCTCTTTAAATATTATTTAATTTCTACCCTGCTTGATGAAGTGTGCTGTTGTATAAAGCCAAGTGGCTCCGTCAGCTGTAAGCACTGAGAGGAGTCAGAGAGAAAGAGGAGTCCCGGACCTGCTGGTCTTTCCCCCAGGGGAAGGGAAGGGATGGCAGTGGACACTCACCCATGACCTCCTGGGCTTCAAGCAGGAAGAGGTCACTCCAGGGACCGCATCCTGCAGAGTTCAGCACGCACACCCTGATGATCAAGTCCTTGAGAGGATTCCACGTCGTGAGATTAGCTTTTGTATCCTGTACGATCATCTCCCCCTGAGAGCAAACGGCAACAAACCGTAAGACGTCTTGAAACGAATCTAGGCTAAAACCTTGCCTTTAAAATTAAACCAAAATTACTGGGTACTTCACTGGTGCTGTAACAAGCGCTGGGAGTTGTGACTCCTGGGTCCTAGTCTCAGTTTTGCCACTAACTGGGGCTGTCATCTGGGGTCTCTCATGTCAAAAATTCCTCATAGTTTCCCAGGGTGTAGGGAAGATATTTAATGATTTCCTCCTTCGAGGTCCTTCCGTGAAAGTTGCTACAGAACTCGTTTTCTTTCTGCTATTAAAAGATACACCTCCTTCTTGTGGTTTAAGCACAAAGACAGGCGAACATACTGCAAAGCACAACACCTTTAGTCCAAGGGAGGAGTCTGCCTCCTTTAGCTTGTTGACTAAATCCCAAATGGCTTCTGAATTTCACGGCCAATTTTCGCTTAGGATGGCAAGGCCAACATATTTTCACTGATTTTGTGGATCTTCTTCATGCACATCATTTGCAGTAAACCCGTGAAGATTTGGCTGCCACCACTGACAAAATGTCAATTCAATGGGAACTCAAAATATTGCCATTTGAAGCCAATGGCGCTGACCTAGTATGAAATGGGTCACGCAAAAAAAGGAAATAACTCTCTCTCCCTCTAGCTGCCTATTATTACAGGCTTGTTCATAGTTAATAAGCACTGGCTAAATACATATTAAGAAGCGAGAAACCGTAAGAAATGCTGTGGACTTCAAAGGCAGATAGATACCTGGGAAAGGTGAGTGCTGAAGAACAAAAGAAAGGCCTTCCACCCCGACAGGGTCCTTTCAACTCCCAACACATCATAAATGAAATAAGAGAATCCGCAACCTTCCTTCCGTGTGATTTACCATACAACTCATTCGCTTGTTAAATACCCCTTTGCTGGCTGGGATCGGGAAAGCCCAGCCCCAGCCCCAGCCCCAGCAGAAAGGCCAGATCCTGCACTGCCTGCGCTGCCCTCGGGACCGCACCAGGGAGAGGCAGAGACAAGCCGAACTCTCCCCATTGTCCTTGTCGTACAGGAACAGCAGAGAACTGGCCTGTCTGCAATGAACATTCAAGTGATGGAGATCTGAATAGGCCAGGAAGGGAGAAACGGGCCTAAAGTTTGCAGCCAAATGCGGAGCTCTTGCAAATCAGAATAGATCTATTTACACAAAAGCAATGCCAGCAACCTAGTCCCCTGCTACAGCTAAGGGGACACCACGGCCTCGAAAATGTAATATGAACATTCTCCAGTGCTGCGCCCAATGGCTCAGCTCGCCTCTCGATCTGTTGTTACCTGAGTTACATTATCCTGGATCCACTCCAGCCTGTATCCCAGGACATTTTCTTTTAGCACATCTGGAGCCACACCTTCCCACTCCAAAATCAGACCAGGATCTGTTTGGAGAACATGGATATTTTGCGGGGTGCTGCTTGGAGCTGAAAGCAGAGGACAGAACACAATCACTCTGTGCAGGAAGACAAGGGAAACGGAATTAGCAAGGAGTCGTCCCATGAATTTTAGCATCGTCTCTTTTCCAGATTCAGAACTGTTTTCCTGGTTTTGTCTTTTTCCTGTTGTTTGCTTACCAAGCTCCAGGGTCTGGAAATAAACCCTGTCAGTGAAAGGGGAGCTGCCCATCTCGTTGCTGCACTGCACACGAACGCTGTAGTTGGTGGAATGCTTCAGACCTTGCACGCCATAGGCAAAGGGTGGCACCGGGGTGACTTCAGTAGAGACCTCCTGGCCATCTGGGGACTCGGCCACCTGTGCCAGGAGCGAAACAGAGACAACTGTGACCGTAAGCTATATAACTAACAGGTCCATAGGGTAAGAATCCATTTCACGGTTAGTTCAGGAACACGTGAGAATAGATATGGTAGCAGTGGTATTTTAAATACCAAAAAGGGAGTTGTCAAACTAAGAACTATGAGCCATGCTTTTATTTGGTTTAAGTGAGATCACTCTGCTAACTCTAGCAGTACAGCAATTTTCCACCAGCTGAAAGTTTCATTCCGTATTTTAAACTTTTTCTTACCTATGTCACAAATTCTACAGTCAATTATTAGTTTCTTTAAAGAAAACTAAATGTGCGTGCTGCTTTGAGTGCTAGCGGCTGGCTTCCGAGGCTTGTCTAAATTTGGGCAATGAAAATTGGTAGATCAGCCTCCCTGTCACCTAGTGTCACCTTTTCCTCAACTGCTTTTTCAGAAGTCTGTATATTTTCAGTTTTATAGTGGATTAAAGATATGGTAGATACTGCTGTCTTGGTTCAACTAAGCTGTTTCAAATTAAACTGAAAAGAAGCTTTTTACCACTCCTGCAGCCCTTCTTTTTTTTTTTTTTTCCCCCCAAATCTGAACTTTCAAGCAACATTAATGTTAATTTAAATCTGGCATCACTGTGTGCTTTTAATGCACAGACAGGTTCAGTGCTCCTGCTTTTGTACTGACAATAGCAGAAATCCCTGCATAGCTGCCAGGCTCAGCCCACCTTTCTTCTCAAGTGCGTATGAAACAGCAAAGCTGGGAGGAAGAGCAAGGTGCGCTGACAAAAGTGAAGTGCTCACGCGGACTTTCTATTCCTTATACAGCAGATTTTCTCCATCCCTTCCTGCCCTTCTGCTCACCTTCACACACACTTTTGGCCCACTGATTTATTTGACTAATAAAAGGGAGGAATATCGAGTTTCCTTAACAGAAAAGCATGTTGTTGTCATTACCAGCGTCACCCAAAGCAGGGAAAAAACCAAGCAGAGGTTTGTGTAAAACCCTGCCAGTTTGACATGTGTTTCTGTTCAACAGGCTGCCCAGGCAGCGCTCTTGTATCTGCCCCCTTCGTGGCGTGGAGCCTGGCTTACGCTGGCATCAGCAAGCACGGCGCCCCTGCCCCGTCCGCAGGAGCAACCTGCTCCCCCCACCCCGAGCTGTCCCCAGAAGCAACCTGCCCCCGCAGCATGCTGCTCTCTCAGGCACCGGCTGCAGTTCCCCAGCGCCAGGTTCCAGCCCCGCTTTGCTTTCCGGGGGGCTCCGAGCAGAAGCACAGTTGCGGGGATCTGAGCGCATGTGCATTTTCACGTGGAAACGTGGGTCCATGTCGCCCCCAGCATCTCTCCGGGTGGGGGACGGGGTGCACGGCTTTCTGCCAGCGGAAGGTATGAACCCGCCAAGTCGAACGCAGCAACTTCATCCTCCCCACCCAGCACAGAAAAGGCTTAGAAAAAGGGTGAGAGACCGCTGAGCGGGCAGAAACTGAGCTGCTGGCTTCAGCCTCCTTTCCACACATCCCATCCCCCCCCTGCCCCTGCCAAAGCGAGGGGCACTCAGAACCCGGGGTGATTAGCATCACAGCATGCAAGCCACAGAGAATAGGCTGTTCCAACTGCAGATAACTCGGTTGTGAAACAGGGGAAGAAAACCATTTTCTACTGCGAACGAGAACAGAAGCAGCAACAACAAACCCCAGAGACCGGGGCCAGGATTCAGGCATTCCTTCTGCCAGTGAGTTACAACAAGATGATGGTTTCTTTCACTTATGAAAGGGAACAAACATCAGAGCATAAAATCACTGCTTTCCTCCCCAGACAAAGGAAGGGCTGCCAGTAAATTAGCTAGGCGGCTTCCAGCATACCTTTTTTTTTGTGTGTTTATAATCCTCCTCTACATAGCTGGCAATAGAAATTCCACCCCAGCTCACGCTGCTGCTGTAATCAGGTAGGGAAAGCACAGAGGCCCAGTATTCCCACCTAGCAGATAAATCCATGGGGAATGTGCCTAGCTGTGTTTGCACAGCCTGCTTCAGGAATCACCATTTCTTTTTGACACCTGGTTACCAGCTGTTGGATTTGATTTTAGCGCTAAGTGTGCAATGCTAGGAGCTAACTGCCTGCAGCTGCACGTGTACTGTTGCTCCCAGGAACCTAAAGAAGCAGTCCGATTTTTCAGAGATGCTTAGTACACAGCACCTGGTAAAGCTAAAGGAAATTATCACCCTTGATTTTCTGGGCAGAATTCACCTTTGACAATGGAAAACCAATGAAGATTTAGAGGCAGGGCTTAAAATTACTCTGAAACATGCAAATAGGCCTGACTGCATCGAAAAGCCCCATTTGTCTCCTGCCTTCATCCTTCCCACCTCTCCCGTACCACATCCTACACTTTGGAAGTTGCACATCCCTTGGGCTCATCGCAATGTCCGGATCCCCGTGCTTCCTCAGCAGCACAGCGTGCGGCGCTGGGCTGGCGCGGGAGCCACAGCCCATGGCACTGCAGCACAGCGCGCCAGGCCCCGTGCCAGCAGGACGCGTGAGCACCCTGCAGCTGCGCCAGGGCACTGCCCAGCGCCGTGTGAGCTTCCTATGCACTGCAAGGAGTAGCTGCCACGGAGTAACTGATGTTATAACCCACCAGGAGGGAGGATGGGGCCAGTCTCAAATTCTCAGCTGGACACTTGATGCTCAAAACATCATGCCCTGCTCTTTGGCACCTATATATGCCCTGAGTTGCATCCTGGTAAGTCTCCATGTTTTAAAACTGTGGAATAAAAATTCAAACACTGCTACAAAGCGGTTAGGAGAGGAAAAGATGGCCCAAGCAATGTCGTGGCTCAGAGGAGTCCCATTCTTCGTGCAGGGCAGGGGACGATCCAGAGGGGCCATACCTGAAGAGTGCAGGAATGGAGGGGTGCGCGGCCATCAAATCCTGGCACCCAGACCACGCTGGCATTGCTGCTGGTGACTTGGCTTACAGTTACATTGAGAGGCTGGAGAGGCATGGCTGCAAAGGAAACAAAGAGACCTTTCAGTACACACAGAGCTGAGCAGGTATTCACATGGAAATGGTAGGCAGAGGCTCGAGGCTAGAAATTATGCAATGAAATCACTAACAAAAACAGTACAATATCGTATCTTTAGAAAGTGTCCCTGACTGTTGTGAATGAAACTATTATTTTAACATTGAACAAGCTATTGGCATGCATTCTTTAATAGTCCAGCATACCTGCTTGATGTGTACAGGCAGCACTTGATCTCTCTGATAGCAATGCCAACAAGTGGTGTTTACACCTTCGCTACTCAGCCCTCTCCCCTGCCCCCTCCATTGCAATGCAGGACCCAGCCTCGGGCCCACGATTGCCTGTGGACCTGTACTGTGAGCCACTTCAAGGCCTTAAAATCCCTCCCCTGGCTCTCAGTCCAGTCCCTGAAACAAGCTCTGCCAGCATCAGTCGAAGGGTGGTTTCCTGTAGTGACCTGAATTCCCTGCAGCTGGATTTGCAGCAGACAGCTTCATGCCATTACAGACTCCTCCTGAAACACCCTGGGATGGAGCTGGGACTGAAAACTGGGTCTCCTTTGGGCTTGGGATGAATAAACTCAGAAGGCACTGTTTTACAGAGGGGCAATTCGAGGCAGAGAGAGTGCCTGTTACGTGGCTGATACCAGTTAAGGGCAGAGCCGGGAACAAAACCCGGATTCCCATATGGGGGATTTAATCAGTTGTTTGTGCTTCCCACCACCACAGAGCAGCCCCCCAGCTCTTGCTCTGACCAGACACCTCCACGCTGCATCAGCCTCTAGTACATTGTCACATTACCCTGAGCTCTTCAGCTTCCTTTTAGGAACCTCAATGCTTCCCTTTGCCTTCTCTTTTCCTCCCACTGTAATTCCACACAGTTACTTCCTATTCTTCCCGAGACACTCCCCACCACCTCTTTGTCACTCCTGAGACTGTTTTTTATCTAGGGACCTCGCTCCTGAAAAAATTATCAGCTTCAGGAATACCAGCCCCTCCCCGGGCCTTTTGCTCAGTTTAAAAAAAGCCTGCACTGCTGCCGCGAGTAATGCTTTTCCTGCAGCATCTCAACAAATGGTACCCTCAGGAGTCCTCTCTCAAAAACCCAGTGGTCCTCAGGACAAGGCTCTGGCTACAGATCGAACTTGCCGCCTGTCTGGAGCTGCATCCAGTGGAAAAGTAATAGTAAACCACAGATCTCCGGCTGCACCTTCTACTCTGCCGGAGAGCACCTTTGTCCCTGACTGCACCGAGGACAACCAGGATACTGCCTTCAGCATCTCCACGGGGCCACCTTGCAGGAATAAGGCAGAGACTGGAGCCTGCTCCCAGGTCTCTACAGAGGGCCTAGAGCAGAGGATGGGGCAGACAATCGATGGTGCCACAGATCAGCCCCACTCTAAAGCCTTAACTGTCGCCCAGTTAACTAGTTAGCAGGACCCAGGGCAGGGGGTGGGCACCTGGATAAGAACGCTGTGCGTGGGTGGGAGGCGGGGCAGCAGAGCAAGGGTCTGGGGTGGAAGATGGGCAAAAAGTCCTTCGCCTTTCAGTGAAGGGTCTTTGTGAGTTAACTTACGACTTCCCTGTGTCTTGGGTTCTCTCCCTTATGATGTTGGCTCTTTAGGTTTGTAAGCTCCTTGGGGGGGGACAAAAGCTTGCTCTCACTGTTTACTTGGCTATCACTGCAACATTGCCCTTAAGCCTTTTGTAAACACACTCGTTAACTTTTGGGTTTAGCAACATGCAATTTCCAACACTGAACGGCGGCCGGAGGCGGCACAGCCGTGCCCGCAGCCAGAGGAATCGGCTGCTGACGCGCCCACTCTGCAAGGCCCAGAGCCGCCGAGCAGGGCCGGCTCGCTGCCCCACCACCCGCCGGGAAAACACCCTGGGTGGCCGTTCCTGGTTGTGCCCTGAAACGCGGGATCCGACCCTAAAAGCCTTAGCCTTAGCCGCACACGTGAAGAGGAGCAAAGCCAGGCTGAAAACAGGACCCTGCGCGTTAGCAGCATGAGAGTTAGCTTCCTCCGCGCTGGGGGAGTGCCTGGAACAAGGGGGCTTTGTGCTCGGCTGGGGACTGCGGGCTACAATAACAGCAATTTTCTGCTTGGAGTACACCCAGCACATTGTGGGCACTACAGAGAATAGATAATGAACAACAGCAGCAGCAAATAGGAAGAAATGTTAACAGTGCGTAAATGTCCTAGCAAAAATATTTGCCTCTGGAAAAAAACACAGAAGAAACAAATCGTTTAATAAATTGTAGAAAGACTTAAGAGCCCTCATTAGCAGGCGGATCTGTGTGAGAGAGAAAGGCCCCCATCATGCATTTACAGACAACTACTCCCATGAGTAACCTCGTAGAAGCCTACATGTTCACAGGATCAAGGACTCGATAAACCTTATCTGGGCCTGCTCCTGTTCCTGCCGATGCCCTTGTTAGGATCTTGCTTTGATTTCAACAGGGGCTGCACCAGAGCTTCAAAACTTCTGCTCTTTGTAACAGCCTCATCACTTCCCTGCATTTATAACTACTCTTCTAGATGTATCTTTGAGGTATTAGAGTTAGAACTTTCACAACTACAGCACTGGACTTGCTATTTAAAACCTGGGTTTTTTTTTACCTCTAAGACGTGCCATGTACTGGTGTAACACTTGCCGAATCACTTCGGCTTGCTCTTCCTTAGCTCTGAAAGCTACGCGTGTGTGCACACAGGTGTGTGACGGCAATACATCCCTCCCGAACGGGTTGTGTGGATTCACGAGCTGGTGACTGACCCCCATGGAGCACTGTCAGCTAAATGTAATTGCTGGGAAGTGTGAGAATTCGGAGGCCTTTACCCCATCGTCTTACTAATGGTTAAAAAAAAAATAATAAAAAAAATCTCTGTTAACATTAAAAAAAGAAAAAAGCTTGTTTATGCTAAATGTTATTTCAAATTATGGCTTGATGAGATTTTTTTAAAGCAGAATAGCTTTGCGAATTAAATTCTATCCCAGGATAAAAATATCCATAGAAGATATATTCCACAATAAGTAATTCCCCTGTGTAGACAAGCCCTTAAAGCAACAACTCCAAATGTTTTTAAATTAAGTTATAAATCTTACTAGCTTAGCATACTGCATTCTTGGCATAGCAGTAACCACAACATCCTGAAGAAAAACACACTGTAAGAGCAGTAGATCTGCAGCTGGATTTTAAGCTATCCTGTAATGAACGTTAGCTAATACAACTGTGAGTTCTGACACTGACACAAAAGCTGGCTCTTATTTGCACTGAGCAATAAGCTACCACTTGGAACAAATGATTTTTGTGACATGCCTCTCCTGGAACTGATAATCATGTCATTTAATGCACATTAAAGCACGACTAAAAATTCAAATGCAGAAGCATCTCAACGTGAAGAGAAGAGCTGATTGCTCTCATTATCCCTCTTTCAGTCACCTGGAGGAACAGAGGAAACATGACATCAGCTTAGGGACTTCCAAGTGGCAACTAGTCATGCAAAGGCTAGGAATTATTTGTTTTGAATGAGTTTTTCAAGGGCAAGGAATTAAAAAAAAATAATTAAAAAAAAATCCATAAAAGCAGCGTAGATGAGCAGACTTTACTGGCCACTGGTGATCTCCTTCCTTGCCTTTCTTCAGCTCTAACAAGACCCATCTATCTCCACAAAGGACAGATCACCCCAGCTACAGATTTCTATCCGGCTTCATCTCTCACAGTTTGACTGCTCCGACTCTTTTTTTCAAGGAAAAACTGTTTTCCTTGACTTGGCATTTCCAGCCGTGGATCAGCTGTGGTTTATTGCCACCTGCCCGGGCGCGTGGCACCCGCTGCCAAAGCACAGAGCCCTGCTGCGGCTGCGGGAGTGCCGGCCACCGACACCTTCCAGCCAGCCCTTGCATGAAGCAGCCCTGCCTTCCCTCCCCAGAGAGCAAGCCCCAGGCCCCATTCTCTTGCACTCTCTCACCTTTAATTTGAACAGTGGCTGTCCGAGATGAAGACAATCCCTTTACGTTGTGAGCTTCGCAGGAGAAAACTGTGCTTTGATTAATACCTGGAGATCAGCCAAGAAAAGGAAAGGAAACACAAACAGCTATGTAATCCAGCTTCAACCTTCAGCAGCATCTCAATTATGTGTGACATCCAGCTCAAGCTGCACAGGCACTTGGAGGGCTGAGCTGGGTGCCAATCAAAGACACATGGATTTCAATATAATTAACGTGCTAAACACATTTTTAATGGAGAGAGCATGGCAATGTAAAAGGGCTTCCACAGGAGCTTCAAAAAGCACTGGAAAAGAAGGATGCATCTGGCAGAACAGCAGCTCACGGGGCTCAGTTAGTAGATGTCCACTTCTCACATTCTGGTGAGCATCTTTGGAGCAAGGATGGTGCTGAGCCATGAGCTTACACAGTGCCCAGCGCTCTGGACCTCAGCTCGCACCTGAGCAACAGCCATCTTCTAACTGGGCTACAAGCCCAGGCAAGCTTCCAACCAGATGCTGCTGATGTCAAGCTAATGCCCACTCGTCCCTCACCTGGCATCCAACTTTCGAAGATGCACAAAACAAGCCGAAGCATAATGCTACTGCATCAGCACTGAGGCACTTTCCAGGGGTGATACAAGTGAGGATTACACTCCCTACCTTCTGTGAGAATCCATCCATCCCACAGGGCCTGAACATGGCATCATACTGATGTCCGGCTGCTCCAAGGTGCGTATAGGAATTGCTAATTAATCAGAATTGAGACAGATTTGCATAGCTGTCTGGAGAAGTGTTTTCACCTGGAGATAAGTTTTCATTTGACTTGGCCCCCAGTTGCCCTACAGGGCTCTGTGAAAACTTAAGGACTGGCACACTGTGGGCATACGGTTTAGGAGGGAAAAAGATTTCAGAGCTGCGTGGAGCAGCTCGCACAGCGTCTCCGTCTGCCCTTTGATTCATCTCCCAAGCCTGAGATTAGCGGCATTGCAAAGAAGGTGCAGTGGAGGGGAGGAGGGACTGCTAGGAAAATGAAAGAGCAAAGTATTTCAGCTTCTTCCACTCACCCCAGTGAACCAGAGGAAAATGCTGCCAGCAGGCTGAAGGCCAGGCAGCAGAGCAGAACAGCACCTGACGTGGTAGGCACGTCCCAAAGAGAGAACCAAACACAGCCCTGCCCTGAGGAAAACACAAAACACACCACAAACCAAGATCTCCTTGTTCTCTAGCAGCACTGCCAGCTCCGCTTTCCAAATACAACCCGCCTTTTACCAAACCAACTGCTTGCTGATCCTTCTAAGTGTTTGCTTTCTGGCCAGCACTTTATTATTATTTTCTTCCCAGTTTGGTACTTCCTTTAGCTAGCATTGCTTGTTTTCTTACCAACTGTCTTTTTTTATCTGTTTTGGCAATTTGACCATGCAGTTTGTGTCCTGCTACATTTTTCCCATTGCAAAGACAAGATATGCCCAAGGGACCTTCCAAAAAACACTGAAAGGGGCAAAGGAAGGTGCTGGTGACAAAATATATGTACGTAACAACAATTCATGTAGAGAATCACAAGGAGCAGATGCCCTTCCTCAGGCCTCCATGCCACTGCCCCACAGTGACAGAGGTTTCATGAGGCACTGTGGGATGAGTTCAGTGGAGGGAGGAAGGAAGACTTACTGGGTTTATTGTCTTTCCCCTCCCGACTATCAGTCTTTTCAGTTTCCATTTCAACAGGCAGATTATATCGTAAGGGAGCAGTTTTCACTTCCAGCTTGGAACAGCTTAAGAGAGGGAGCGGATGATAAAACCATTGCCAATCACAAACCAGGTTTTGATTCGCGTGTACATTAGGTTCTAAGCGAAGGCTGAATAGAACCGCATAGCTCAAAGGATGGCCACAGACATACAGGCAGAAACTCCCCCCGGAGTGTAACTGTACTAACGCTGATGAAGAGGCCCCTGAGATGACTGAAGTCATAAACCCACTTCTTTCTAAATAGCTAGTTCAACTTTGGCTCAGGGCTGCTGAGAATAATAACACAGCAGCAAAGAGAAGAAGTAACACAAAGCTGTTGGACAACTAACTAGAATAAAGTTCCCTTTAGGAGGTAACTACAAGAACAGCTGTGGTCAGGTCCTGACAGGTACACACCACCCTTCCCTGGAACTGGGCTGCGGAGAGCCCTGACCACGGGCTGGCTCCCACGTTCCTCGGCTGACGCTGCTGGAGAAGGCAGCCTGGCCGCCACGCACCCAGGGCCCGCTCTGCGGTCTCGGAGGGTACCAACCAGCCGACTGCAGCACCAACACAACCACTCCAGAACTAGCGTCAAACGATTACATGAGGTGGTCAGGTTTCAATGGTAAGAGCATCCAGCAAGCCTACAAGAAGAGATGGCAGAGCAGGGAGGCAAGAGAGCGGCAAGCTGTGCACAGAAGGAGGATTTGGCATCTGTAACATGTGAATCCCTGGAGATTTCCAAGCCAAACTGTCACCAGAGTCACTTAGTATAATCATGAACACCCTTCACGAGGTGGACCAAAAGAGGCACCCAATGCATCACCTCTCCAGCAGCATCTTTACTGCAGTGCCAGCCCCACCCAAGCTCTGTAAGAGCCTGCATGCCTCAAGCCAGCAGAAAATACACAGCAACTATCGCCCCTCGAGATGATCTGGTTTGTACGTGGTCGTGATCTCTCAGCCCTCCGCGTACAGCCAAATACCATTCGCACACTACGTGGCTACCCAGCATTACTTGGCACAATCAGAAGAGCTCTCTCCTCTTCTGATGCTCAAAGTGATCCCCTGCGTTGGCAGCAGCCTTACCTGACACATTTAAGATGGAGGGGGAGATGTCTGGAAGCCCCACTCTAGAGTCTCCCATCCACCAGACAATTGTCACTGGTTCAGGGGGACCAACAGCAGCACAGGCCATATGAAATGGGGCATTAGGGGACACGGACACATCCTCAGGTTCCACAGTAAAGTAGGGCACACCTAGAAAAGCAACAGACAAGTGATAATAACTGGAGAGACTCCTTCCTTCTCTTCTTTATTTCCACTAATACCAGTGCCCAACACCGGACACCCATCTGCCCTCTGCCCCTGTGCCTAACCCGACTCCCTCTAAGCCCTTCACAAGAACCAAGGTTCAGGTATGCTGGATTGCCTCAGGGCATGAATGTCTATGCACTCCCGCTAGAAGAAGTCAGAAAAGACTGCTTGCTTCCCAAAATGCCTTTGAAAAACCTCTTCCACTGAGTCTCCTCCAAGACTCCCCTATGTAGTAGCTTTTAGCAGCAGAACCTGCTCAATTTTTCAGCTGGAGAGACTGGAGTTTAAAGAGGCAACAGTCAATAACTTCAGCAGTGGCAGACACCACTTTAAAAGACACCTAATCCTGCTGCAGGTGCTTCTTGCCATGCATTATAAACTGCAGCTTGTGAATGTGTTGAACCAGCGGCTGTAACAAGCCCAGGAATGAGGAAAGGATCCCCCCCGGTGCGAGGCTGGGATCATTTACAGTGCTCTCTCCACAGCTTAATTGACTGGAGCCACCTTCCAGCACGCTCCGTCACCACGAGAACCAGGCTGCCTTGGACTTGGGGGTAATGTGTTTGAGAGCTGAAGGCTATCCGCGGACACAGCTCTTTCGGTAACTACCTGTTCCCCACTGCGCAACAACTCCTGCTTGGCACAACAGGCTTCACATCAAGCCCACAGGGAGCAAAATGCAGCTGTGACGCTTACCGCCTCGGGGCATCGCTAAGTGGCGAGACCCCGAGGATAACGCCACACATCCAAGAGATGTGGTTCCTCTTACCGACAATGCCAAAACTCTTGTGGTTTCAGTGCTCCAAACCGTAATGCAAAATTCACAAAAAAAAAAAAAAAGAAAGAAAAAAAAAAAGCCAGCACGTGCTTCTGTTGGAGGAGCTGGAGGCCTAGAGAGATGCCGAGTTCCCTTTTACACTCAAAACTTGGGGCCTCAAGCACAGCCGCTACCAACTGCGCCTACACCAAAACGAGGGATTCTCAGCTGGAGAAAGCATGTTCTGGAAACTGTCGATCTGCTGCCTCACAGACACAGAGGAACTGACAACACCGTGCACTGACATCCCTAAAGCACAGTGGCTGTCCCCGGCCAGGGACGAGAGCCCCAGCTGGCGGGGCAGATGCTGAGCACCTCCAACAGCAGGCACTTAAGTAGGTGCCTAAACAGGGATTCAGGAGCCTGATGCTTGACGCTTCCCGGGCACTCCAGCTGGAAGTGCTGGTCTCGGCCTTTTGCTGACCACCCCATCCATGTTTGTGCCTTTCGGGTGGCAGCTCCTTCACACGTTCCCCGCCTCCTTGCCACAGCGGCAAGTAAATTAACAAAAACTGCAACAGGTCTAAAAATAGCTCTCTTTCAGGAATGATGGTGCCTACCTGTGCCAAGGCTAATGCTCAGGACAGCTGTATCAGTCATCATAATTCACTACTCATTCTTGCTTACATACTCATTTTTTTTACTGCAGTCACACATTAACAATAAGGATGAGTAAACTTTCCAGGTACTAGCTGTGACACCCCCACCTGCTCTGCCCTCCTTCTCCAGGGAAGACTAGAAGGGAGAACACCACCATTTCTTCTGCCGGTGAGCGGGACCCCTGCCTGCTGTCCCTCTGCCGTGGCACCCAAGGCAGCCTTTCCGGAGCATCTGGCCCAGCTCGGCAGGTTTTCCCACTTCGGGCGCAGCTAACCAGATCAGACAGGACCACAATTAAAAACTCCCATAATTAAGGGAGTGCAGCTGACTCACCCAGCGCAGGGCGAACTTGCGCTGGCCCCGTACGTACATCACCTGGGTACCTCGCTGCCTGCGACACATTTAGCCCCCAGTTCCTGGTACAAGGGGTTGAGTGCCAGCACCCCCCTGCCACAGATGCACCATGGAGGCACTGAGCAGCAACAGCCAGGAAAATCAGTGGCAAAGCAGCAAGGAAATGAGTCTGTCTATTCCCTGTTCCAAGCCGGCATCCAACTGACAGCACTGATTATTTTTTTTTTTTTCCCTGCAGCTCACTTTTTAGACAGTGTTAATTCAGGGGCACGTGTCCATACGGATGTGGCTTAGGCTGTAGACTGTAGCTACAACAGGGGCTACTGGGAACAGCCACACAGTCAGAGCTGTAATTTCAGAAGGAAAGTTCTGTAAGAAATATAATCCTTATTTTTCAGATGGTCCCACCCCACAGCATGCCTTGGATTACCTCTCCAGGCATCAAATGCTATCACGTTCTCGGTAAGGCCAGCGTCTAGTTTCTAAACCAGGAAACACTTTGAAAATTGTTTTGGTTTTATAAATTCTGAGGAGCATTTCATAGGATCAAACATTTCAGCTGTATTACAAAGATAGTTCCAATATCACCCGCTACAAACTCTGCCTGATATGAACTACCTAAGTGGATCTCCAGGCAGATACTAGACTGCACAGAAATCCACTCCAGCTCATTTTAAGTTAGATCACCAGTAGCCCACACTTGGTTTGTGTGGCACGCTGAAGGGCGTCAGCCCCTACTGAAGGCTACAAGTGACCAGAGTAAAGATCCTCTCTCTGCCAAAGAGAGCAACAGTTGTTACCAGTACAGCAACCACCTCCAGCCAAAGCTGGCATGCCCAGGGAAGAAGCACGTACAGAGGTAACTGACGGTGGGACTGATAGCCTTTTGCATTCCCTGGCATTTTCTTACCCTAGCAGCTGACACATTTTTAAAACCCCCCCCCCTCATCACTACCTGGTATTTTTTAAATTTTTTCCACCAACTCTCATTCCACACGAGTAGATGCTCGGTTCAAGTTTAACCAGCTTCTGCCACACTCGCTTTTCTCACAAAGGTGATTAGTTGCATTTTTTTTAGCTTGTGCTCCCACTGTAAGCTTTGGCCTTTACTCTCAACACTCTCCCTCCGCTAGCTGCAGTATTTTTTTGTGACACTGATATTTTTTGCCTTGGTGTTTCAGATGGAGCTACCCAACCACTCCTAACGCACCCACCAGGCAAAGGCAGCCACCTCTGGAGCGGGCTGCGGTAACTGGAATGGAAGTGGCAACGCTGCACAACAGAGAGCATGTCAAGCTGTAAACCATACTCTCCAGTCGAAACTGCAACTGAAAATATGGGTGGACAAGAGCCCGGGATTTGTGGAAGGCAGCAGGTAAGCATTCCTCTTCCTGTGAGAACTGCTACGAACGTTTCTGTGGCTCTGCATGAGACCTTTGCTGTAAAACACCCAGACCGCGCTACCTCCCATGACACCCTCCCTGCTCCCCCCCTTTAAGACTGTCGATTCAGCTCTGGTCCAAAATGTTACCGCTTACATCCAAAAAGCCACTTCTTGCTGCAAATGCCCTGTTCCTGTCATCTTCCTCGCCAAAAGTTAAGCCGTCCTACGACTACTAGCTTCTGAGGTTCCGACACAATCATGGGTCAAGGGAAATGGAAGCAGAGACACAGCAAGAAGCCACCAACCCAACTTGCCTTGGGCAAACTGGGGGCAACCATGTAGAAGTTATTCTTTACCAGACAAGACCGGACAACACAGTGCCACATGGAACAGTCACATCTACGAAGCGCCGATGTACAGCACTTCTCCCGACACTCAGAACTGGGCTAAAGCTGTACCTTGCCCTCAAAGACCTGTTTGGCTGATGATACACAGAACCAAGCTGCAACACTGCTTGGAAAAGTGGGTTGGACCAGAGGATCCCCATGGATCCCTTTCAACCTGAACTATCCCATCACTCTCTGAATTACCTGGAGATGAAAGCAACAATGGATTGAGGGGCTGGAAAGAAACGTGTGTGCACAAAAGGATCTCATTTCCTAACACGCCAAAATAAAAACAGAAGGTCACGAACTGACAGCTCCTTTCCTTGAAGCTACGCTCCTATTTCTTACTCCTGCCCTGCAGCCATCTCACTGCAGTTAGCAGCAACGGTTCAGAGCCAAGAAGCCTGTTGCTGGAGCAATCTGTTCTCACCACTTCCACCTAGAGCACGTCGGTGGGTCAGCCCTGGAAGGAAATCGGCACTACTACTCCTCCTTACCTTCCACTATGAGCCACACTTGCTGTGATTCTTCCTTCTTCCCCCCGTTCTCAACCTGGCACCAGTACTTCCCAGAATCTGTCCGCTCGACGGATTTCAAGCTGAAAAAAGTCAAAAGCCATATCGATATTTTACGTGGATAAAGCATGTTTTTGCCCCAAAGGACCCTCCAGAGTTTGGCAAACCAGATGCATGGAAAACACCCCCTGAGACACAGCCAGCTCCGGGGAGGAGGGCAACAGCCAGCCAGCACAAAGCGCACGGCAGAACAGCGGAGATGGAAGGCTCCGCTAACAGTGGGCGGAGGGAATCCTCAGCAGAGCAGCCAGCCTTCCTCCAAAACGTCCTCGCAGAAAACCCGTCATTTGTGTCCTTTGAGGATTGGAAAGGGTTGGTCATCTCGATTCCGAATTGTGATTCTAGCTAGCCTTCAAGAGCGGCAGCTTGGCAGCAAACTCCACATCCCCATCCTCCGGGGAGCCCGGCTGTTTGGCCTCGGTTAGGTGACAGGGCTGGTGACAGCCTCACACAGGAGCAGGTGGGTCAGAAAAGGGCCCCCCCTCGCCTGGACTGCGCTCAGTGACATTCTTATCCCAAGACCGCCTCACACTGCAAAGGTCTTTGGACCTCCTGACTGGTGATTTCAAGGGGCCACGCCAGCCTACTCCAGCACGGGACTTCACCCTGCGGACTCTTCTGCGTCCTCCCTGGCTCAGAAACAGCTCCCCTTCCGAGAACATGCACCCGAGCAGGGCAAGGCAGCCACAGGGACTGAGCAGCATTCGAGTCGTCGGCCTCCAGGTCAGGGCAGAAATTCTGCACCTTGCTCCACCGCTGGAAACCTGCGGTGTCCTCACTGCATGGCGAGTAAGGGCAGAATCTGGTCCCAAAGCAACAAGGTCTCAGCTATCAAAGGCACCAGTGCGGCTCTGAGCGCCTGTCAACACACAAACGTCGACTGCCCACCGCGGGACGTGCAGCCATGCGCCTGCTGCCATGCAGGGGCCCTCAGCAGATCTCTGATGCCCACCTTTCTAAGGCTAGCAGCCCACCGTGGGGAAGGGGAAGAATGTCTCAGGAAGGAAGACAGAACAGGGAGAGTGTTTGCTGAAATGCACAGAATGGACCCACTACAGCCTGATTTTCAGAGCTGTACCTTCAAACGGCATCAGCTGTCCTGCCCATCCAGCCGCATGTTCTGAAACACAGCGATCGCAGCAGAGTCACACAGTGGGTGGTAGAAATGAACACTTTAGGAGAAGAAAGGAAAAAGGAGGAAAAAAAAAAAAAAAAAGATATGGACACATCTAGATTTAGCACCCTAACTTAGCCCTGGTGCTGCAGAAAGTTCTCAGTGGAGAAAACAAGAGGTGAGAAAGATCAGGCTGAGAGATCGTGAGGGGCAAAGAGAGTCAACCAGTGGAACTGTGGGGAAATAAATAGTATCGTTTCAAGACACACAGTTTCCACAAAACGATGTTATACAGTAGTTTTACTGGACACAGGTTTTTTTTTCTCCCATCAAAATGTTTCTTACAGACAAGCTTTTAGCACAGAGACTTTTAGTTGCAGGAATTGGAGACTCTGTGCAATGTCAGTCCAAGAAACCTAACAGGAGACGAAGCTGGAGCTCAGGGAAGGGCGACTCTCAGTCAGTCACAGTTCTGAGCCCTCACGGTGATGGCACGTTTGCTTGCACAAGCTCTCTGTGCATAGGAAAAGCCAGAGCAGAACTCTGGGTCTTGTTTAACTCCGTACTCCCAGAACTAGCTGACATCCCCTACTGCTGAAATAAAGGCACAGAGAGCTGCTTTGCAGAGGAGTTTTTGCACCACTTGAGCGGGGCAGGACTGATACCAGGTAGTCTAAATGTATCGGTGAAGTCTCTGCAAAATGACTCTGGGATGGTTCAGGTGACACACACTCCTCCCCAAAGAAAGGAAGGGGATGTAGTCCTGGGATGTTGTCCTCGTTTCAGTTAAACAATCCTCACCCTACAGGCAGACAGACAGCTCAGGAGAGAGAGTAAGAGAACGGAATGAGTACGAGAGAGAAAAACCTCTTTATATAAAAGTCAGACCTTAGTCTTCCTGCTGCACGGCAGAACAAGACGAACAAACAAGGCAAGAACATCCTTTCACCTTGAAGTCACATCTCAAGCATCACAAGCATTAGCAAAGCACCTGTCACCACAGTAGTCAGGAAACTGATACGGTTCTAGTGCATAAAATCTCAGCCCTCAGTGGCTTCAATTCTGCTCTCAGTTATGCCCTTGTCACGCGCTGAGCTGCAGCCCTAAGGACCCTGCACCGCTGAGGGCACTGCAGTCGCATAGATATAGCTGACAGCAGAAAACTGTGCAATAGTTTCCGCGATATTCTTCCTTCTCTGCATCTGTTGTACCTGAGGAAGCCGATCCAGTGTTCTTCATCTACTGGAATGTACACCTGGTCTACGCTTTGCACCACTGCTCCGTCCTTGATCCACAACATCTCGGGATCTTCCATTCCCTCGAGGCTGCAATTTAGTTTCACGGGTTGACCCTGGGACACCTTTAATTTGATTGGAGATCCTGCAAATTTCATACCTAAAAAAAAAATACTACTCCGCCCCACCCCCAGAAGAAGGGGGGTTGGAGTACAGCAAATTACTCTAGGTTCGTGGTCTGGAATTACATACCCTACCAGCACACGCTGCAGAGGGGTCTGTTAGTCTCAGCGCTGCTCTACTGGGTCTGCTAAGCGATAGTCAAAGGCAAGCACCGAAAGCACAACTGCTGGAGAGGAGTGGGGGCTTAGTGCGTACACGGGGCTTTTTTCAATTCATGTGACAGCGGGGTGAGCTTCTGCAGAGCAGTGCCCAGGCAGAGCCAGGCAGAAAGGCCGGGAGCTTCGCCGTGCCAGTGATCCAGCGGTGCTAAGCGCATTCGCTCAACATGGTACCGCACCTCCCTCTTTTCCCCAGGCTTGAATTTCAGTTACGGTGTTCCTGAGCTGCTAAGAAATCATCAGGCTTGCTCCATTGTATGCATTTATAAAGAGCTGGGATATGAGAAAGAATCAGTTATGTCTCATTATTCAGCGTACATGGCTCCTCTGCATTACAGAAAGCTTCTCTGCAATTTGCAAAACCCATGAAAGCAAAGCCTTTTCCACAGCACACCCCGCCGAGGAGCAGAACTGTTTACAGAACAGATATTTCTGTTGTGCGATGTGGGCGTGCGCTCAAATGAGCCTCCCTGACCCTTCAGTCCAGCCAAAGGACCAGGTTGTACCCAGAGCTATACAGTGGCAACGCCAAAGCAGCAGTGCCCCAGTCGGTGGAGCTGCTCGAGTTTACACTGACACAGAAGCGATCAGAATTTGGCCCGGAGCGCTGTTACATGCGTGGGTGGATGGGGAGTGTTTCCCTCAAGCAGAAGCGAATATATGGAATGTGTTACCATGAGAAAACACAGAAGCCAACTATATAAGTGCATTTAAGTAAGAAAAGAAAGGCATGTAAAGGAGGAACCAGGGGATCAAAGGAGACTGTGGGAAAGCAGGAAGGTGGAAAATAAACATAAAGCTAGTTCTGTTAGGGAGAGCGACCGCTTCCTATGCAGCGGCACAGGACAGAGACCAGAACAGGTCTAGCCTAGTTCAATATTACGCCCTGTCAGTGGCCTCCACATCATTCAGAAAAAATATGACTCCACCACTCTAGCCTGGCTAGGTATCACAGTATGTTACAACTTCACCGATTTCCCCGGCGGGTCAGCTTCCCGCAGGATGCCTTGCTAGCCTGCACAGCCAGGCAGAAAAACACCGCTTGTGAAACCCAGAGTGCTGCTAAGTAAGCAGCCCTGTTGTTCTCGAACTCTAGTTACACCCTGACCAGTGATCAAATACCAAGATTTCTCATGTGCCACCTCCCTTCTTGCCAAACCGCCACCCTGGTTCATGGGCACCATCTCCCAGGGCAGAGCAGCGGCGGGGCGTGCAGCACAGCTGTAACAGCTGGAAGAAGGGGGACCCAACGCCACAGGACCAAGTGCTCTGCCTCTGGCAGCCGGTACCCGGCAGAGTGCCAACAGTCCGGTAGTAATCCCAGAACACAGCCAGAAGGACTTCATTGCTTTCCTTAATGAGATCCCCCAGCCTGTTAACAGCTGGTTTCCCACACTGCCTTTTGCCCTTCTATCTGCTGTTATTAATTTAGCAAATTCACAGGGAGCACTGGAAAACTGGTAAGATGATCCCTTTAGTTCAGTTGCTACTGCTCGCCTGCTGGGCTAAGGATTTAATCACCTTGGGTGAGGATGATCAAACCTTGCATAACTTAACTCATCTGTAACACAAATGACAGGTTCCAGTGCATGTCAGAGAGCATCCTCCCTTCTGCCACTCACCATACTGGCAGAAAACACAAAAGCTGCACAGCAGCTCTCTCTGCGTTAGAGAAAACTGATGTAGCCAGGCTGCTGAATGCACGCACAGACTGAAAGACACTTTCATTCCAGGTGCCTTCATGGAAAAGCAAACTACTCAGCTTCCCTCAGACTGTCCTGCTGCACGAGTTAGCCACAATTAAACAAAGAAGCGTTGTTAGAGACCCTTTATAGTCTTCAGCTCCCATGCGAATTAATGATGTAGGAAATTAACACACAGTACGAGCGTTCAGGCTGAATTCTAATTCTCCACATTGCCCGAGTGTAATCCCTCCATTGAGATCAGCTGAAATGAAGAACTATAGATCGGGGAATTTTTATAGATCCACGGGTCTTTGACAAAAGTCTGGTTTGAGCTGCAGCATCTCTTCCTGCAGGTAACAGGAAGAAGCACACAGGAGGCCAGTATGGATTTTTAATTTCCACCTATTCCTCCTCCTACTCTCCCACTCACGATTTCTCACCCGATAACATTCTTGCCAGTGCAAGAAATCATCTCCTCCGAATAGGCTCCTCCAAACCTACCTGTGAGAGCTGTAGGAGCTGAAACGTATAGCTAGGAGATGGAATTGCATTACATTTCTTACCAAGCAGTTGTCAGACAGAACTGACAGCAGACGAACACACCAGTTACCACAATATGTCACCTATCTGTTTGCTGGGGGGGGGAGGGGACGGACGGGACGGGACACACGTTCTTAAACTTGCCACCCGCGAGGATTCTGCCCCCCAGGACGGCAGCACGGTCCGGGCGCGCAGGGGAGGAAGGCGCCCGCTCACGCCCGCCACGGGCCAGGCGCGACCCCCCGGCTGCGGGCGCGACCCCCGCCACCGCCGCGCCCCGCCGGCCCGGGGCCGAAACCGGCGGGGGGGCACGGCCGGCACACGGCGCCCCGGAGAGCGCTGCCGCCCGGCTCCCCCCGGCGGGGCGCTGCCCGGCACCCGCGGGGCGGCGGGGCTCGGCCGGCCCGGGCTGGCAGCGCGCCGCGCGGCTCGGGCTCCCCGCCGGGCACCGGGCACCGGGCGCCCGCAGCCGGCCCGGCCGGAGGGGCGGGGGGCCCGGCCCGGCCCCCACCTGTGGCTGCCCGCGGCCGCCACACCGGGCCGAGCCCGCCCCGCGGCGGTCTGCCGGCGCCTGCCCGGCGGCGGGGCAGTGCCGTCCCGGCCCGGGTGCGGGAGCCGTGCCCCGCCGCCCCTCCCCGCCGTCCCCGGTCCCGGCGGGCCGCCAGCCCCTCTCACCTGCCGCGGCGGCGACGTCCCGGAGCGCCGCAGCCCACAGTCCCAGCAAGAGGAGCCGCGGGATCGCCATGCTCCGCTTCAGCTCCATCGCTCCCGCACCACCATCCTCCCCCCAGCTCCCGGCGCCGCGGGGGACTCCCACCGCCCGCCCGGGCGGCACCGGCACCGGCTGAAGCAGCCCCGCGCCGCCGCCGGGCTGCCCCGGGAGGCTGCGGGGACGCTCAAACTTGCGGCCGGGGCGAGCGGCGGGAGGCCGCGCCGGGGGTCGGTCGGGTCCGGGCCGCCGGGCGCTCTCCCCCTGCCGGCGCGCAACGCCGCCCCGCCGCTCCTCCGGGGCCGGCCGCCGCCGCCGCCGCCGCCAGGAAATGGCGCTCTCGGGCGGTCACCGCGCGCTGTGCTCCCCCTCTGACATCACGCTCATGAATATGCATGAGCCGGGCGCCCGCCGCCCCCGGAGCGGCGAATGACGGCGCCCGCCGCCCCCTGCCACGGACCGGACCCTGCGCGCCGCCCCGGAAAGGGACCGGCCCCCCCCGCTGCGCCCCCGCCCCGGGCCGGGATCCCCCGCAGCGCCCGGACCCTCGGGGGGGCGGGCTGGGGCGGCGGGCGGGGGGGCTCTGGGGGCAGCCGAGGGCGGGTGACCCGCATCCGCGGGAGCTGCCGGGGCACCGCGGCGGGCGGACACGCCCGGCCGGCTGCCGCTCCCCGCACAGGGCGGCGGGGGCCAGCCCGGCCCCTCGGGACCCCCGGCGCCGAGGCTCTGCCGGGCGGCGCAGCGGGAGGGGCTGAGGGCGGCGGGCTCTGCCGCCGCGGGGTGCCCGGCGCAGCGTGGGGACGGTCCCCGACGGCCGGAGCCCCGCGGTGGTGCGGCCCTGTGGCGGGACCGCGGCGGGCTCGGGCTGCGCGGCGCCGTCCGGGGCGGCACCCGGGGCGCACCTCGGCTCCGCCACCGCCGCCGGGCTGCAGCACCTGCCCGCGCCCCTGCCGCGCCGGGGGAACCGGGCTGGGAGCGGGGTGCGGGGAGCCGGCGTGATCCCCCGGGGCGGGGAAACTGAGGCACGACAGGCTCGTGTAATTCCCTCCCAAGCTCCCATCACCCCCCACCCCCCATGTGCGTTCCGTGGGAGCGCTGGAGCACTGCCCGGAAGCTTTCCTGGCCGGAATGGCCGTGTCGGTCCCTCCCCCGCGCCTGCCGCTGCCGTGAGACGGCCGGGCCACCACCGGCGAGCTCCGGGGAGCCTGGGTGCTCTCGGGGGCAGGGAATCGTGACACGCCTCTCATCGAGATCACGACGGCTCTTGGGCCGAGAGGTTCTGCGCCGTGTTTGCCAAAAGCTTCACGCAGACCGGCTGTCGGGGCTCGTTCCCCCCATGCACCCGCGTACAGCCCGTGCGCACACCTTCCTGCGCTTACTCAAGGCAATAGTGCCTTCCAGAAAACAGCTACTTCTGCAGATTTTAGTTGTCTCATGAGAAAAAAATAACAGTGATTAGAATAACACTGTGTTTCTACAGCGTTTTCTTTCTAAGGTTTTCTTCCAGCCATGAAGTTGCAGAGGCTGACAGCACTGCACCAGCCCGGTGGGCCTGGGAAGCGCTCGGGTCTGCGGGTGGGAGAGGGGGCTCGGGTGGGCACTGGGGCTCGGGCGGGCCCATCCTGGCAGGCAGCAGCTGGGAGAGGCTTGACCCCAAGCTGCGTGCCCGCAGCATGCCTCTGCCTCAACAGGGAGGCTGTGCTTCCTGCAAATGTCATGTGCGATGCTCCCAAAGGCTTGGGGAAGGGGGAGGGGGAGGGGAAGGGGGAGGGGGAGGGAAAAAGAGCTTTTATCTGCAAAGAGGAGCAGTCAATAGAAAGTTGTGGCACCATGGGCTAGGCTCTGGGCTGGTGTGAGACAGTGAAGCTTTACTGGAAGCAGTAGACCAAAGGGAATTTTCCCCAGTAGGGTTTCTGGCTTCAGCTCTTCTGAGAAGGACTGTGTGTTAACACTGATAGGCAGGAAGAGCCATATGAGAATTGGACCGAAATCCTGCACGCACTGCCAGTTGGAGTGCAAACTGCTGTGGGAAAACTTACGGAGGAGTGCAATATTACCATGCAGAAATCAAAGGAACTGGTAAATCTGAAGTGTTTTTAGGAACCGAAGAAAAAATGAACTCTCTTGGCCTCTCGTGCCACTGAATTAAACAATGTAGCTTTGTTCTACAGGCCGTAACACCACTGGCAGTGCTTGATCCTCACGCGCACAAGGACACAGCACAGTGGTGGCTTATAAATAAGCCAATGCCTTCCTGCCTTACATCCTTTCCTTACTTTTTCTGTTGTGATAGTGTGTTGTCACATCTCACTGGACTTGCTGGGCATTGTAGGCACGTTCTAGAAAATGCCTGAAAAGCTGCACAATAATCAAGAGGTGAATTCCCAGTGTTGAAGACGAGGGAGAAGGAAAAAGGAAGAAAGGAAGGAGGAGGGGGGAGAGAAGGCAGAAGGGAGAGAAGTGTTTCCTGAACTTCCTCACCTTCCTCCGCTGTTCAGCCCTTTCTAATTATTGGGACCCAACAGAACAAGGATGGGTTATCCCAGTGAGAAAGCACCCTAAACCACCTGTTTCCCGGAGAAGCCATAGCCCTAAAAGTCTGGCAAAAGCTGCTGGTGCATGCCACTGCTCCACCGCTGAAGTAGTCAGCCTGCAACTGGATGCAGAATCCCTGTGGTTTTGCACAAGCTGTTTTCCACTGAGCTGCCTGGTTTTGCACTTGGACTCGAGAACGTGTCTGCTCCATCCTCCGACCTGGAATTCAAAGAGCAGCGTTATCCCCATGGCTTCCATTGCTAAGGGACAGATCCCTCATCCTGCATCAGGAAGCTGTGGCAATGGCAAGAGTGACAATGAAGTGACATCCAAGGGTTGCAGGAGAAGCCCCACTCTACGGTGTAGAGCCAGGATGGCTGTCCAGGTGCTTCCTGGGCAGGTGATCTGCTAAAGCTGACATATTCAGCCCCAGGCCAGCACAGGAGCTGCTCCCAGCTTTCCAGTCACCATCAGAGGCTACAGCAAGTGACAGGAGGTAGCTCCATGTGGGTGAAGGCTTTTGCAGCTTGGAGGTGGCTTCTCAAAGAAATGCCCCAGTGTTGGGCCAGAACACAGGGAGTGAGGAAGCAGAAACCCTCCGAGCTTTGTAAACCTTGTCAAGGACACAGCCTGAATGCTGCTGGATATTACAGTGGCTTTTGAGGACACTGAAAGGTTAATCTGGGCATAAATTGGCTGCATTCCTTGCCCAACCCATCATAATAATGGGATTGCCAGAGCTTGTTCATATTGGGTAATAATAATGTTTAACATGGCCACTTCTGAGGACCCAAATATAACTCTCCATCTTGAAATACATATGGGACCAAACTGGCCATGCCCAGACTTTGGACATGGTATTTAAAGCCATGGGTGGCTGCAGCAGCTCCAAAGAAGACTGAAACTCATCCTGCCTGTGTCTGGGCTAAGCTTGACATAACCAAGTTATGCTGCTCATTTGGGAATTATCTTAGCTGCAGCTGAACTCTGTTCTCTTTTAATTTATATTATCCTACCATCTCTTCCTTTCTCCTTTCTTGTCTTCCTCCCTACCACCTCCTTCAGAAAGCAACTGTGTTGAAATATTCCAGCCTCTCTGTTTCGTGAAGTTTCAGCCTCCTCCAGCTCTTACATCTTCCATATGTGCTGGTTTTAACTTTCTGTGTGAATGAAGATAGGGACAGGGAACCATATTAAAGACTTGCATTTACTTCAGAATACAAGTAAGTCAGGGATGAGTCTGAGCTTTGAGTTCGGGCCTGATCCTTTCCCAGTTCCCAAACTCTCCCAGCTCTGCCTGGGGGTGGTAGGTGGCACAGTGTAGATGGGGGACTAGGACGGGGTCACTGTCGGGTGGATCTAAGTTTGGATTTTTCTCTAAGTTTCAGTGTTATCCGGCTTGGCCCCAGCCCAACCACAATCATTAACCCAAGCCCAAACCTGGTTCCTCCACATGTCTGGGATGGTTATTCTTTTTTTAGAGGTGATAAACTAACACATCATATGTGTTATCTATCTTTTGCGATAAATGCCAAGCTGTCAGAATGAAAATGTCACATAAATCATACATAAAGTATTTACATTAAAAAAGATAGGCTCATACGAATTTAAACAACCTTTCTGATGGTGCCATCATTTGCAGCAGGTTAGCCAGGTACTGCCGATGTTTCTATTTCTGGAGTTGAAATAAACACAGCACATCAAAACAGTCATCAAACCGAAACAGAATGTATTTAACGCGGTGCAACAGTCAATGCCATAAGAAATCACCATATAAGTACGCAGAGTTATATATAATCTACACATACTAATATGACTTTACAAATCTCATATTACATGTAGATACACATGGAAAGGACCTGGGAGGAAGCATTTGTTGCCAGCCCCTCTGGGGGCTCAGTTTCTTACCTACTTACTGTAAGGTGTGACAACACATTGTTTTTGGAAGTGACTATTGCAATCGCATTGCATTCTCCTGGGAATCACTGTGGATAACCTCCACCATTCACACGACAAAATGGTATGGAGCTTTCTCAGTGTATGACCATCCCTTGTGGGATGGAGGTTCGGCAGGTGTAAGGTCCCTGGTGGCTCCTCAGTGTGGCCATAAGCTTCTCGGATCGGTTCTGGGCTCTCAGGGGGTCTCCAGCCGGTCCAGGAGGGCAGCCCACAGCCCGCAGTGCAGCGGCCCGCTCTGCCAGGACCAGACACCTTCTGTGTTTGGCATGGCTGGGACTAATTCTGGAAGGTGCTGCGCCTGCTCCAGGGGAAGCCTTGCAGGAAGAGCCTGGAGCCCCAGCAGGAGTGGCCAGTGGGGCTGGCTCCCAGATGCGCTCCTCGCCTGGGGCTGGGGTGGCACTGCATCTCGCCTGGGAAGGTGGGAAGGTGGCAGTGGGCTGCGGGCCAAAAGCCCTCCCCAGGGCACATGGAAAGCTGAAAGGTAATGTGGAGCAGTCCTGCAACTGCTCTAATAGATGCTGTGGGTAGAAGAGTTTTCCTAACAACTCCAGACTGTCAATGGGATGTTTAATACCATATTTACCTTTCCTCCTCCAGCCCCTCTCCCCTTTCCAGCCCATACTGCTCCGAGAAAGTGGTAAGAGTGAAACAACCACAAACAAGACCCACAGTCCTAAAAACAGTGGCACTAACAGGGCACTGAGCTACATCAGAGCTCCCAAGGATTGCTAACAGGGGTGGAGCCAGACAAGGTTAAGTACAACTGGAAACACAGCCGTGTCTCTGCCGCAGATCAGGCAGGGCAAGGTGAGCAAAGGGGGGTTTGCGTTATCGGTGTACGTCACTGCTCTGGAAAGATAGTCCTCAGCACTTCTCAGGGGCATAGTCTGTGGTTGTGTCAGCAGTCAGTGACAATCGTGCCATGAATAACCTTATTTTTGCCCAGTGGGAGGCAATTACACCCTGAAACACGTCCTCACTGGCAAACCCCCAGAAAAACTGGAAAGCAGAAGTGAGAAAACTGGAAAAAAAGAAAGATGAGAGTAAAGCGAGGGGAGGAGAACATGAAGAAAGGAGAGAATAAATGACAGAAGAAAAGGAAAAAAAGACCTGTGAAAATAAAACAAATAAAAAAGCACCTTGTTTGGGGTTTGCAGGAGGTGACTCAGCGCCTGCAGATCTGAATTCTCCTTCTGACTTGACTCTGGCTGGCCATGTGCCTCTCACCTTGCTCTGAGTTTTTTACCTTGCAGGGCATCCAAGAGGGCAAATATACTGCAAAGCACAGGCTTTATAAATCCTCCAGCAGCAAATACTGTGACTGAAGCTTTAAACAATTAGACTGAGGGCAGGATGGGAGGACAGGCGGAGAAAGGGTGAGGAGTGGAAGAGCGAAAAAAAGAGGGGAGCAAAGGACTTAGGGAGACCAGTCGAAGGAGGGGGAGAAGCTCTTGGGAATGAGGTTAGCTGTTGGTCAGAGCAACTGTGTCCTCCTGCAATGGCAGGGGGAAGAGCTGATGCCCGTCCTGCCTACCCGCTACGGGGACCGATGCTTGCAGGCTCCCCACTGGTGGCACCTCTGCGAGCCCTGTCCCGGGTACAGAGGAGCTGAGAAACCACAGAGGTTGTCACAGAGAGGTTTCTAGACAGGAGGAGCGCCTGACGTAGAAATGCTGCCCGTCGTGCCCCTCCGGCCTGTGCACAATCAGGACGGGGAAGAAGCGGGCGTCGTGGTAGGTTGGGGGGTTTTCATTGACAGCCAGCTGGCTGGAGTAGGAGCAGCACTGCTCGTCCTGGCAGCCCCGGTCTGCGATGCTGCTGCTGTGGCTCCTCCAGAGGCCTGTCCTGTGGGAGCCGTGGACGCGGCAGAGGGAGAAGCGGCTGGTGTTGAGGGAGAGGCGGGAGTTGCCGCTGCAGCTGTGGAAAGCGTGGCGCGAGAAGATGGAGGAGGTGCTGGAGGCACGGTTGCAGCGTTCGCAGCCGTGGGCTGTTTCACCGTACCGGCACACAGCATAGCTGTTGTAAGCCGGGGAGTCGGCCAGGTCCATGAGCATGGCCTCCGAGTAGCTGGGGATCAGCTGCCGGTTGGTGCAGATGTGCCACTCCAGCTCGGTGCTGTCCTGCGTGGCATCTCGGGGCATGCGGTACCGGTACAAGGGCTCCTCTGCCACGGCGGGTGCCGTGTATTCCAGGCCCAGCAGCTTCTCTACATGGTAGTGGACGTAAGCAGTCCGATACTCTATGAGTACCCTGAGTGGCCACGAGATCATCAGGATAGCTGCCACCCAGAAAGCATAGTGGGACACGTACCACGGGAGGTGATTGGGGTCCCCATAGGCCATCATAAGCTCTTTGAAGTCCACGTTTTTGAGCTGCATGCCTTCCCTCACCTCCATGTAGTCATCCAGCCCCTCGATCTCCGTGAAGAAGTGAGCCCTCTGAGTCAGGTAAGAGTTCTCAGATTCAATGTTGGCAAAGCTGAAGCACTTGGTGAACCTCAGCTTGGTGGCTGTGTAGCTCTCCAGGCCCAGGAGCTCCTTGGAGATGTCCTTGTATCCACAGTGAGAGTAGTCAAACTCCGCTTCAGCCACGTGGGTGTTGACCCTCTCATGGTAGACTTGCGTTGTGGTGTAGGCATCGCCATTGCGGTACCGGGTCACCTGCCGGGTTCGCCGCACAAAGTGGTAGCTGATGGCCTTCCACCAGATGCATGGAGTGGCTTGCTGCATGCGGTTGATGCATTCATAGACACTGTCCACATCCGCCTTGTACTGCAGCTCTCTTTTGACATGGCAGTGCCAGCACTCCACCAGGTACACCACGTACAGCATAGAGAGGAAGGCCAGTGGGATATAGACATAGCCGTCCGAGCACGGGCTGTCATGGTAGATCATGGACTTGCCCTTGAAGGAGCTATCAAAGCTGAGCTTGGTGACCCGGGCCAGCTGACACCAGGCCACAGCACCCAGGCAGCCATACATGAGGATGGAGAGGAGGAGGCATTTCCAGTGCGACTCTCGGCACATGCAAGCGCTCAGGGACTGCTTCACAGGGCGTTGCTTCAGTCATGCCATCGGGGAGGGGGAGAGAAAGACAAAGAGAGAGCGAGGAACCCATCAGTCACGCCAATCTGCACAACACACACGGTGACTGTTGCCTTCAAGACTGTGTCTGGCTTTGCTCTCGACAGCCTGAGGACTGGGACACCACTCGACTTAATATAAATGTGAATATGAACAGAAACACCATGCCAGAGACAGAGGCCTCTGGACAAAGCTCCTTCCTTGCTTCCTCCCGGCTCTGGGGAGTGAAGCTCTTTGTGCGGCAGTGAGTTGCCATGCCTGCACCATGGCAGATGGGTCCCTCCGCAGGGCTGAGACAGGCCCCCGTCTCCTCCCTGCCTGGACCCAGCATCACCTGAGCACCCCACCATCTTCCAAAGCCGGGAGGACTTCACTGCACACAGACAGCTGAAAGCAGGGGGCTGCGGGCGCACCCCTTTGCTTTGGGACCGTCCAGCACCTGGGCTCCCAGGCAGTGCTGCTAGGGAGGCTCAGGAGCAGCAGCCATCGCCAGGCCATGGCCACGTGTGTTGTACCAGTGCAGGTGGACCAGCATGTCGTGGAGCTGGAGGTGCTGCCTGACTCACAGCTGACTCACACCCAACCCTGAAACCTGCCAAATGATCGACACCATTTTTCTTGGAGGTGAGCCATTGGGAAAATTACTTAGATTCAAGCGCATTTAGTTGAAAAAATTGTCAGGATTACAGCACGGTGCAGCATAGCTTCAGGCTGGTTAGAAGACTAGATCTGACCTAAAATACCTGAAAGCTTAGGCGTTGGAGCTAAGGGTATATGCATGAATATTTAAAACATAGCACATCCCTCTCTTTCAAGTCCCAAAAAGTCAATCTGGGTGTAGAGCTGGAGTCGCACTCTCGTGCTCCCCACTGCGTCCCCTGAGATGGCATGATTGCCGTCCTTACCCTGGCCACAGCGCAGTGAATCAGCTGCGTTGTCATGCTATGTTGGGCTGTAATAAAAAACACCAAACTGAGCCAAGCAGCTAGCGGAAATGGAGTTGTCTCCCTGCAAAGAGCAGCAGCAGCATGAGTTAGATTGCTGGCTGGCAGCCCCCCATCTGCAGAAAGTGCGTGAAGCAAGACCCCCTGCTGCCCTGGAAGGTGATGTGGAGGGCTGTCTGCATCCCTCTTATTACTGCCATCCTCTGCCTCCCCCCTAACTCTGAGGAAATGTCAGTGAGAAAGCAGATACACGCTGCTACTCATGCATCGTCATGCCCTCTGCTGAGCCTGATTTCATGCAAAAATAGCACACTGTTACTCCTCCCAAGGGGCCACCTCTAACACATCAAACTGCTCTGTAGATGCCAACAGATCCTAGGCTTGGGAAATGTCTTCTCCTTCTTTCTCCATGGGTAAAGTTCTCCCCTAGTACAGCTTATCTCAGACCCACAGCAGTTAGGATTCAGTAAGCAATCTTGAACCAGCAAGGAATTCAAGGAGCAGCATCTTATGACTAAAGAAATAATAGCACGGGGTGCCACTAGAAAAAAAGAGTTTACTGTCTTCTCAATGAGATGGAAGCATTAGCATCTAACCTTGCAGGGCTGTGAGGTCAGATTTAATACTGCTTTTTTTTTTTTTTTTTTTTCCTGGGACAGAGAACCACTTCTAAGTAACTATAGAGGGTTTTATGTTTTGCTGTCAGCACTGCCAAACTAGACTTCATGGGGTTTTGTTTTGATTTCACAGCCTCTAATCTGACACTGTGTAAGTGTAGAGTATTTTTATTGATTTTAGGGAGCTACATCAGCATTCATCTGCAGGGACTGAGGGCAGAATCTGGCCCCTGATTCTTCCTGATGCATCCAGAAGGAATACGTAAAGAATTTCTATTTTTAGCCCAAACCTTTTGCATGTGTGTGTCTCAGAATAAAGAGTCGTTATTCTGGGCTGTATTTTCTTTACAGTGGCCAAAACAGTTGTAGAGAAGCCAAGCGGGTTATAAAGGACATGGTACGTAACTATTTCTGTAGGTAAGACAGTGAAAAGACCTTAGTATGGGTAAGAATAAGGATGTTTTCCTTAGCTTTTTGCAGGAAATCTTGAGGAAAGCCACAAAGTAGCTTCAGGCAGTCCCCAAATCGGCTGAAAAATAGCTATGGGAGTTTTGGGTGGGAATCCCTGAGTCTACGTGCAGTCATGGAGAGTTTCAGCTCTTGAAACTCTTGTCAAATACCCACAGCTCTGTCCCAGTGTGATTACTGCCCCAATGTAGGCTTCTGCCACAGCCATACACTGGACCCCAGGTCAGAGCCCCAGGCTCTCCCGACTCGTGGGAACTCCGCTGGGATTCACTGTCTTCTATTCTTTGTCTCTTCTTGACACAGAACTAGTTTTTAAGTGCTACAGTAATGCAAAAATATAGATTGCAATGAACAATTACAAACTTCTACCCGTTTCTTCTCCTGGTTTTCTGAGGTGAATAAAACTCTAAAAATGAACATCCCTCTACTCCATCCACTGGGACCGTGCAGAAGAAAACAGCTGGGCAATATTCTAACACAGGAATTTAAGTTCACACTCAGGTTTCCACAGGTACCTGTCATGTAAAATTGCATTTGGTTAATACTGTGAAGAATCCCAGTGGACCCAGCAAAAGATGCCCAGCAGTCAGTTTTACGGTGAGTGCTTAAGTACTTCGTGCAGCTCTGGGAACCCCAATTTTTACCATGAGCTGTTCCAAGTGCTGTCAGCCTGGCCCGGGGCACAGCCACCCGAGAGGACTGTCCCACGTCAGTTAAGGCACTATTTGCCAAAGGCATTGCAATCCCCACCTTCCCTTTATCTCACTTCCCTTGACTAACAGCTTCTCCACTCTCTGCAGCTCTGTGGTCCAATTTAGAACCTACAGATTGGCTTCTGCCCAAGGAGTGAATCAACCAGCCCTGCTGGTTAGGGCTATCAGTGGCCATATCAGAGCGGGCAAATGCCTCCTAATGTGCTTAGCCCCATGAAATGCCATCTCCTCTTTGGGGGAAGAGATGACTCTGGTCTCACCAGTCCTGGAGCAGCACTGGGCTGGGCTGGGCTAGCAGCAGCTCAGAGGCTTGCCGGTCCAAGATTACATTTCTGCATGCGTCCTCCGGAAACACTTCAAAAATGGTCTTCAACCTACTGCACTCAGAGTGCTGGATCAGCCCAAGCCAGGTTACCTCCACTATTCCCACTGCAGCCTGTAAAAAAGGCAGCTTCTCTCCTCCTTGCATTAGTGAAGACCCCAGAGCCCACTGCCACATCTGTCTGACTCACACACCTACCAGTCCAGTCCAGCAGGGCCTTCATGTTCAAAACCCTTTGGAAAAAAAACATGATTCTTGTCTCCTAGCTTTTCTGACCCACTGCCTCCTATCTTCCTTTGTTCCTAAGCAGATTCCACTCTCTGCAGTTCCTTGATTATAAAAAGATCTCTTTCCCAGGGTCTAACCTGACAGCTGTCCCTCCTATTTCACATTCTGAATACATTCTTTTAGCCTATATCCCCTTATTTCTCCTTCCCTTTGCTGAAATAATTATCTAACACAATTATACTATTAGAAACACTATTAGAGTGTTTGTAAGAAAGACACAAAATAAACCAGAATTACAATAGAAGTATCAGACATTCAAAAATCTAATAAGGAATTATATCTTTCCATCTCTCTCTGCATCACAAATTCATTAATATGTTAAACAAGTGGCTCCCAGAGTTTGTTAATTAACATACCACCTTCTAGCAAGCATGATGCTTGTGGTACTACGTGGAATTTTCTCCTTTCTGTGCGTAGTTTCAGATCAAAACAGGGCAAGCTTGTATTTCTGGATGAGTACAATAAATGCTTAAGGAAACTAATAATTTCCATTATAACTTGGGCCAGCCAGCAAACGGGAGCTGTGTCCTTTGAGGAATGTTGTGGGATCTGTCTTGTTTTGATGTGGAACAAAAGCATAACCCCTGGAAAATGTTAATAGAGAAACATAATTGAAGAAAGCAACGACAGAGAACCTGGCAGAAGGCCGGAGCCAGAGACTGTCCCAGAATAGAGGCTCAGTCACCAGGGCTCTGCCTCCAAGCTAGGACTCGCGGATCTGGGTCTCTAAAGCAAATCAAGAGAGATGACCTTCCTCTCCTGCTTGTTGGGGGCTTTCCTTTGGGCTTTGCTTTCAGCATTGACCTGAGAAACCTCCTGACAGAAGATTAAATGAGACACAGGTTGCCCAGTGTGGCTGTGGGTGCCCCATCCCTGGCAGTGTCCCAGGCCGGGCTGGACGGGGCTGGGGACAACCCGGGCTGGTGGCAGGTGACCCTGCCCGTGGCGGGGGCAGGAGCTAGGTGGTCTTTAAGGTCCCTTCCAACCCAAACCATGCTGTGATTCTACAGCCACTTCTGTGAAGAGGGATGGCTTTGCCAGATCAGATGTTTCACTCATAATGTCCCAACAACTCTGATGACATACAAATTGTAAAAATCTCCTGGTTTGGATGGGATGCTGTGAAGAAGCACAGCTGAGCTGTCACTATTATTGTTTGTGAATTTCAAGTCATGTTTAAAGCACACACTGTAAATAACGTCTCACTACACTCTGGCATGCTGCTGAACAGCTTCCAGAAGCCTCCCTTCCCATTAAACCAGACTAGACTGGAAACCCCTACTAACTCTTGCCTGAACTATCCATCATCACAAGCCAAAATTCACTTTCTTCTTCCACACTTGAGAACAGCAACAAGAGAATATTCCCAAATCTTTAGTAGATCTGAGCACAAATGAGGAAAATGCAATGGGTGAGAGGTGGCATGTGCGGGGAGGACTGCAAGAGCCCATGCTGGGAGCCTTGCGGAGAGGAACAAGGTTTGGGGACAGTGTTGCCCCAAGTGTCCCTGGCCCCAGACAGTTCACCCTGCAGTGCTGCTCCACATTTGTGCTGCGTTTTTTTGGCCCGTCATTTCCAGGCAGAGTGAAGGATTTGTGTACCATGCAAAACGAAGAGGCAGCTCCACATCCTCCCATGGTCTGTCGTCTGTCTGTTGGCATGGAGCATTCTGAGACACTAAATGATAGGTGCTATTTAATTTGTAGCCGCAGTTGCTGGAAAATAGTCTGGAAAGCCCTAACTGCTGGCAGAGAACTGGAATTTCAACCGACACCTGTAGCAGACAGGAGTTTCCAGGCTGGCAACATTTCAATTCTTTCTCCTTCAAGGAAGTTCTGTGCAAAACTTAGTTTGCAAATGATAAAACATCCAGGCAGTGGCTGAAAGGGCAATTGCCTTCAAAGACACCCTGCAATGGCAGATGCCCAAGATCAAAAGCGGGTATGCAAGGCGTGGAGCCTCCCTTGCGCAGGCACACCCACCCAGCGCTCGTCCAGGCTCAACAACAGCCAGGCTGGGTTCTGGCTGCAGCAACCATAATTAAAATCATTACAACGTGCTCTGTGTGGTAGTAGTGTGTAGATTTTGGCTGTTGATCTTGCCTAGTGTAAAAGGGGTAGAGAGAGAGCAGAGGGAGAGTGTACAGCCTGCCATGTCCCTCACTTAGCAACTACAGCTGAAGATGCTCTGGTGGCAAGAGCAAGGGGCTGGTGGCCAGGATTTTGGCTCCCTGACGCATCCCTTGACTGCCTGCAAGCAACCAGAAGGAAGACATGGGTAGGTAAGTTGTAGCTGATAACCATCCTAAGTGAGCCTGTAAGCAACTGCATTGAGGGTCGCCGAGAATGCAAAAAAATTACCCCTACTCAAACCCTGACTTCTCCTTCAAAGGCATTTTTGAAGTGTAGGACTAATGCAAGAGAACCAGAACAATGTATTTATGGGTGAGCAAATTGTGCTTGTGTCTCCAGGTCCCTTCCTCTCGATGAGTACGTATGAACAAATGAATTTCCTGGGGCGCAGGTTGAGGTGGTCTGGGTGTCCCCATTCTTCCAAGTCAGCCTCTCCGTTAGCAGGAGGAAGAAGGGCCACACTCAGAGAAGCCCAGTCTATTCCACCAGCCCAGGGTTTTGGGTGCCTAACTTGAAATTCTGGTGCCTCTGTTTTACCAGCGATAGCTCAGTGCTTTTGCTGCCCTCCGGACGCAAGTATGTCTGATAGCAGGACTTACCCCCTAGCCACGCAGCTGTCCCTCAGCAATGGAGGGGGTTCTTACACTAAAACAGCCAGATGGTTGTTTAGCACTTACAGGCAATCACAGAAATTTCTCCTACCAACTTTGCAAGGCTGTTCTGGGTCAGGAAGGTTCAGCTTCTATTACAACCCAAACTACATTTACACCTTCAGACTGGAAGACACTGCGCCTTCTCCCTGTAGCTCCTGTATCTCACAGGCAATGCAATTTCACTCTGCAGCCCCATGTACAGCCCAGTAAAGTAACTAGTGGCTGGCAAAAATTCATCTTCCATAAAGACACTCTGCTTTAACTGAGAGACTAAAAGAAACAAAAAACCTGCAGTCCCCTTCACTGTAATTTTGTCTCACTTCAGCCCCCATTCATGGCAGTGGGGATGCCCATTCTCTGGGTGTTGAGAGACTTTTTTCGCAGGACTGCCTTCGCATTCTGCAGATACTTCTCCATTCTAATTATGACACCCTTCAGCCTTCTTTTTGACAGTTCAAATGGGCCAGGGTCTTGAAGTCCTTCACTGCACTGCTCTAGCTCTTTTTGGTGCTCTGCTTTCTCTCCAGCGCCTTTAGGTACTTCTTAAATATGTCCCCTGCAAGTGGATACAGGACTTCAGCACTTATTTCACAGTCATCATGCCAAAACATAAAATCACCTCCCATTCCCCCTTTTTACTGTCTCCAACAGTTGCATTAGTAGATTTTTGCACTGCACCAACCTGGGAGTTCATGTTCAACTACTTGTCCACTTTGCTCCCAGGTATTTTTTGAGTCAACGCTTCTGAGGACAGCTGAAGGGTTGGCTGCACTCTCCACCCTGAGATGTATAACTTCAGATTTGGCTTTGGCTTGAAGAAAGAAATTATCAAATGAAGCAGATCCCTCTGTAGGACTATGCTTGTCTCATCCTTACAGACCAGCGTGCCAATGTTTGTGCCAACTGTAAATGTTACTAGCAGTGATTTTATGCTTAATTCCAGTGGATAGTGTCAATTCTGGTAATTGTTCCTGCAGAACTCTGCCAATCTAATGGCTAATTACGTCATTAACTTATACAAGAAAACTGTCTTCACAAAGCTAAGTGTCAATAACAAAAGCAAGGCCGTGGCTGTTATGTGGACACCAAGGTGCTCCTCACACTTCCAGCGCTCACTGCCAGGTGTAATCCCACACGCAGCCCTACATAATACTAAGGGAAACCCCCACCAAAGCTTCAGTGCAGCACATCGTCACCTAGCTTGCTGTTGCTGTATGCTCTTCATCAGTAGCTGTATTTTACTCCAAAAGTAGCCGTATGGCAGTGCGGGCTTGAAGCATCTCTTCTTTTTCTGGCTGCCTCAGTACTGCTTATGGCATACAAATGGTTATGGTGACAACGATAAACTTCTTGTTTTCTCCACTTCTGATTTTGACTGGCAACATAAATTTGAACTGAAAGTTGCCAAACTGACCCAAATAGAGGGGGAGAAATAGCCTGTGAAGTCCAAAGGAAATGGACCAAATTATTTTGGAGTCACAGTCTTTAAAAATTTGGTATATAATTTTGCCTTATGTTTACTATTTCTTCATAGCTCTCTATTGACAAAATGGCTTTTTCCTCTTCCGTCAGATTTCATGCTTCGGTCTCCTTGAAAACTCCAGCATGAGCTGTATAAGCAGAAAATATGCTGCTACAGCATGAATTTATTCTAATAGTTTTTTTTGTGGACAGTTTGGGGCCCAAGTTTGACTGTCTGTGTCTGGTTCGCAGCTAGATATCTGGGTTCCCCAATTTCAAGAGCATTAAAATTCTCTTTTGGGGAAATCATGTCAAAAGCATTTTCTGTCCTTTAAACCCCCCTGTGTAAATGCATTTGCCCTTGGTGGCTGACCTCAAGAGCTGCAATTTTGCTGAAGCAAAATGCTATCATGTCTAAAATGAAAGAATGAGAGAAAACGGAGGGTAGTGAAGACGTGGTCCGAATGGAAATAGAGAAATGAGGGGGAAACACAGAAGGTGGGAAGAGGTGGAGGAGAGAAAAGGATAGCCTAGGCATGCTCTGAATGCCAGTGCCGCTGAGGCAGGGGAAGGGCTCCGGCAGGTGAGGATGGAGACCACCAGCCTGGGCAGGGGCAGGAGGGAATCCAGCCCAGAGAAAGGACCAGGGTGGATCAGTGGGGGAAGCACCAAAGCATCATATGAACCAGCAGTCCTCCCGGCCCATCTATGACCTGGAAAGCAGCTACTCCTGAACGGCTCCTTTCTCACCACTGGGAACTTCTCCAAAAGCCAGATCTATGCCCCTATCTCCTCCCCGCAGTCTGAGGTTGGTGGGATAAGGTTGTGCTAAATCAGGGCAGTCTCCCACGGAGGTGACAGCATGCTGCAGCGCTGACGCTGCAGCTGTGTCTCAGTGAGATGTGTGGTATCACAGCACTCTCCTGCTCTCTGCCAAGACCCGGCTTCGGGGCTGCAGGGTGACTTTATCACTGTCTTCAACAACAAAATGACCCTAAAGCTCAGGATTACTCATGTGAGCAAAGAGTCAAGTCAATCTTATCTTTTCCTTTTTTCCTCTTTTATTTAGCAAGAATAATCTTCCTGCCCAAGGGGAAAAAATGTTGGGGAAACACTGACAGAGGACTAGAAGAAAAGAAATAGGAGTAGAGAAGAAAGAAGAAAAAATGGTGGCTAAATTAATGCCAGTCATAATTGCATTTGCCTCTGCAGGTTTATGCTTGTGATGAATATAGTCCAATGAGATACATGAAAGGGAAAGAATGATCAATAACCACAAGCCAGGTACTTTGGCAGGTGGTGACCTGCCTGGATGAAAACAGATTTTTGTCACTAACTGGGAGACTCTTCCATCTTGGTCAAGACAGGGCGGTGGAAAATATTCCACCTCCTGGTGGACGTGGCAGGACGTAACACAGAGAGGACCACTGAGTCCTTGCTAGGCAGGTCCTGCACTGTGCTGTTGACCATAACTGAGGTGAGCACTGACGCCAGGACCAACCCCTGGTGCTGAGAAGGGCTTCACCTTTTGTGCAGTGGACGGGGACAATGCAAGAAGAGCAAGGAGATCTCTACCACCTGTCCCCAAGCAGCCACAACAGATGTGTGTGCAGATATCATCTTCTAGCTCCTGAGGTGATCCTGGTGAAAGACAGGCCCAAGAAGTCTGGGGTGACTAGGGAGAAGACAGCTGCAGGAGAAGAGTCAGAGTACAACCTCTTACTGCTTGCTAAGGCTAAATTAACTCCTAGGTCAGATACTCATTAGTACGGTGAGGAAGGAGCCTGCAGGGCTGTGTTAAACCTGATGTTGGTGTATGATGCTCTTTCACCATGTGACATGCAGTCTGGGTGCTGCATGGGGCATCAGTAATAAGGCCTGGTGAGGGAAAAGGGAGATATCACAACAGTCATCTCATAAATCCCCTCCTGGGGAGCTTGAAACAAAATCCCTCTTGCCATCCATCTTGAACAGCAAGAAGCCCATTACCCCCTAGTTCACGCTGAGCTGGTAGCAAGTGCCCTCAGTATGGCTGCTAGCATGGAGGGAAAGGGAAATATAAAGGGTAGAAGGCAACAGAAAAAGCCATTTTGCAACAGAGAGAATTTCCCTGCAATCCTTTAACGTGTGTCACATTAGTTGATGCATGTATGTTTTGCATGCACCATTTGCTCTTCTGTCACAAAAGTCCTGTGAGAATGAAAACTTCCTGCAGGTGGGGACCATGATGCCAGTGCCAGCGGAAATGCTGTTACTTGGTTTAAAGAGAATAACCTGTGTGCACTCCACGTGTTTGTGGCATCTGACTCAGGCATTCACTTCGGCAGTTGCCCTCCTGCGGTGAGCTGGGATCACTTGGTTTCTTGTTTAAATCCCTGTGGACATTTAATCTCCTCCTTCCATCAATGGAGCTGTCAGGGGGAATGTCTCAGGGTGGGAAGGTGCACAAAATGGTAGCATTACATCTTCTGCCCAGAAAAGCAGGATGAGACTAACCATGAAAAGGCATGAATCTTGCTGATGCACCTGAATTTCAGATGCTAGGACACCTCTGAAATAGCATATAAAGACAGCTTGTTATTTCATGCCATTCACCCTCATGAATTCAAGCCACCATCTGAAGATGAGGACAGCAGAGGTCAGGACAGAAGGAGCCTCCAGTCCGCTAAAATGTCAGATTCAGCGGTAGATCTTGCAGGATACTTTTGAGTTCTTCAAGCAGAAATAAAGGAAATCCCAAAGAAGAAAGGCATTTGGATCCCAGCTAATACACAGGCTGCATACTGCAACAGGATGGGAAAGCCACTCACTAAAATACAAGGGTACATATGTGAGTGGCTTGAAGAATTTGGCCCTAGACACATCCGCGGGTGATGCCCCTACATGCTGCTGCAAGGAAAGCCATGCAGTCACATTTTCAGTGCCAAGGAATCCTAGCAACAAAGTGGTCACCATTTGCAAAATAGAAATGAGGGCTATTTTTGTGGCAGCTTCTTGCAAGCTCAAAAAAATGCTACACTAACAAAATTATCCCCTTTCCCCCCAAATTGCTGATTTTGCTGCCACTGGCTTCCAACACAGCAGCAACACAAAGGGCGTATTCTGGGGGCAGAGGATTTTTCCCAATAATGTCAGTGATGAGAATGAGTTCATCAGGAAAGAAAAGCTGGGATTTGAGTTGCCTCAGAGCAAGAGAGTAGCTCCAGGAATGGTTCTTTTTTCTATACTTTAAGCACCCATCGTGCTTAGCTCATATTACCCACTCCCCCGCCTTGAATATTGGTGGTTTCTAGAAGACACTGGGTAAATTTTACAGGTATAACAATGTGGCTTACCTCAGCACTTAACAGTCAATGATAAAAGCATCACATATCCTCAGGAAAGCTCCTGGGATGCAGTTCCCAGCCACTGCCAATTAGCGAGACTCGGTGATTGGCATGAACCATAGCTGTGCTGCTTGAGATTTTGCAGCTTGCTTCACGCCTAGCCGGCCACCTGCCCCCCACCGCAGCCAGCAGCCAGCCCCGCTGCACAGAGGTTTCTAGGCAGGTGCCCTTGCCCTTGCTCCTGCACCACAGGGAGCTCCTGTGAGGGCTGGCGGCAGCACCCATCTCTCTGCCCACCCTGCGGCTGCAGAGTGGAGTGACCCTCACCTTGGCAGGAGCAGGCTCCAGCGTGCTCCAGCCTGTGAAAGCCAGACCCAGCTCCTTGCACCCTCGGGCAAGCCACAAGCAACACAGAGGTACCACAGCCCCAGGGGACCAGCTAGGTGCAACTTGCTGATGGCACTGGTGTTACTGGTGGCTTTGCTGACATGAAGGGCAAACTGGCACCAGCCAAGGGAAAACAAGAGGGCTGGTGGGACCAGCTCCCATCACTTCAGTCGGGGAGGGTGGGGGACAGTGGGGATGGGAGATGGGGAGTAGCCCTCTATGTGCCTGACAAAGTTCCAGCTGTGTTCAACAGGAATCCTGTAAAACCTATTTTGCACCCACCTTTGCTCACAAGATGCAGCTCTCCAGGGGAGAGGAGCGAGCAGGGAGAGGAAGCTGGCAGGGCTTGAGCAGGTGTGTTTTCTCCTGTGCTGCGGAAACACGCAGCCTGCAGTAGCGGATATTACGGCATAGGTCAGTGGTGTTCTAAAGCTTGTCCCTGCCCGCTCCCAGGTCCCTGCAAATGTCCTGTGCCTCAATGTTCTCACTGTTGCCACAGGATGGTCCTGTGTATCCTGCCCGACTTTCCCTCAGTGTCAACATGGGGAAATGAGGGACTGACCCGGAGCTGGGCTGGACAACAGCCACGGACCAGTTTCGCGGGGAAAGGAGTGGGGAGCCAGGTGGAGACAGCTTTGTGAGGAGGAAGCCCAAGGAGCGTTAGTTCCTCACCAGCTACTTGCCAACTAGTTTTTGAATGCCTCTGTTTAGAGACTTTGCAAATGAGAAAAATGGTTCCTTACTATGAATACCATTTAATCTTTGCTTACTCTAAAGGAACACTTTGAGATCTAAATGGGGAATAGAAGCATCTCTCACATCCTCAGAAGAAATACGATCCAGGACTGATCCAAGCTCCAGTGAAGTCTGGGGAAGTCTTTCAAAGGGAACTGTGAATCCAGTTTCGTCCAGAATCATAAAGTTTTATTTTTATTCTCACTCATTTGCAATGCCATCCTTTTGCCTAGTAAAACCAGAACAATGTGGCTCTGTGATTCAACCTATCAACCTCCAGCCTTCCCAGTTCCCACGTGTGACCTCTCAGTCGGACCCTGACAGCCACGCTTCAGCGGAGGACCTGCCAGCCCCACGGTGCCGAGCTGCTGCAGCTCAGGCTGTGGCTGTGCCAGGTCCCTCATGCCACTGAGCTGACCATCCCTCACAATAACATCCAGCCACCACTCAGGCTTCAGCTGCTCTGTCAGGTTTGGGGGGGGTGGGGTGTTTCCCCATCTCTGCACCTTTCTGAACACAGCTGGGACCTCAGCACTGACAGGTGGTTTTTTTTTTTACAATGGTGCTCCTGTTAAGATAAGGTAGTATCCCAGAAGCTAATGCTTCCCTGTGAGAAATGAGGTTTCACCATAAATACCAGTTCTCTCTCCCTTTTGTTTCTCTCTTCTCTGTTCTTCCTCTGAGACACTCTGCAATAGCATGTGACAGCACAGCAGGTGAAAACTTCACTGGGAATTCATTGAAACATCTAATGGTTAAAGGGATCCTGGGAGCCAGGACACCTGGATTTTATTTCCTGACTTGCCTTTGACTCATGGCATGGCTTCAGCACATTTTTTTATAGCTCCTGAAGACACTGAAAAAATAGCATTTATAAAGTACTTCCACATGAGCATGGCAGCAGGACTCTCCAGGAAAATGTCTCATCTGCATATGAGCTGTTGCATCCTGCCACTCCGAGTACCAGCTGGGGGGCACCAGGGGGTTTGGCTCCTGCCCTAGCCCGCTGACAGTGCCCCCCAGATGACCGCAGCACGCCTCGGGCCTGCAGACAGACGATCCTTCCTGCCCTCTCAGCACATGCCCTCACTAGCCCTTCTGCCATCAGGTGTTGGCACTTCTGGCTGGCCACCTCACCTCCAGGCAGCCATGGGGAGGTTTTTCTCCATCTTTTTGGTCCTCAGAGGGACCCACATGCTGGCAGGACCCTACTGCAGATGCCACCACCCTGGCCTTCGTGGTGCTCCGTGCTCCCTCTGCCCATTGCAAGGTGGGGGGAGACCGTACGGCTTGTGCCTGTGGACACTCAGGCTCTTCTCGCTCTTGTTCCCCAGGACACACCTTGCTGGTTTGCGAGAGCTACTCAAAGTAAGATGCCAATGCCTTGAACTGAATCACTTTTGTTCCCACACCAATCGAACGTTGTACTCCACAATTCCCAGTCCAGCTCCTAAGGGCAACCAATTGCATGGGTATGAAGGTGGCCTCCAGCCATAAATGCACATCCACGAATCGCTTCTCTTCCACAGCCAAATACACTGTGACCTGCAGAAGTCTCTGGCTGATCCCATCCTCTTCCCTGGTAAGGTTGGGTTATGCAGACTCCACATTTGCAGGTCACCCCAGTTACCTGCTGTTAGCTTCCTTGACAGAAGCGTGACTCTTTGTGACCTGCTCACTGCCCTTTGCTGCCAGCTCCCACCCTGCCGGACCCAGCTCTCACCAGGCAGCCGTTTCCAGCCCCTGTCTTCCCTGAGGCCCAGTGTTACCAGTCTTTCCTTAACAAGGCCTCTGCTAGCTGGATGCTGAACTGGGATGTGCGATACCTCAGCTGTATAGAAATGGCACCATGTGCAAGCTGGGATTCCCTGTACATTATTCACCTGATGTAAAGCCACGGAATCAAAAGCTCAGGCATTTGGTGGGGTGTAAGCCTCTCTGTCCTCTCCCAGTGGCACGTGCGGCACCGTGAGAGTGGCTGCCAGGTACACCAGACACTGCTTCACAACCTTAACTCTGCTCCGGGAAGGCTTCCAGCCTCCTGGTGCTGCTGAGCTACTGGTGCTGCACGCAGCCAGGCTCCTCCAGCCTTCCCACTTGCCATCTGCCCGTTTCAGGCACTCTTCTTCCTTGCTTTTGTGGCTGCAGGCAAGATGTGCTGTGGGCAGAGCGGTCAGCGCTCAGGGAGGAGCTGGCATGGGCGGCTCTCGGAGGCAGCCTCTACCCCTGACCTGCAGTGTGTGCTCCTGTTGGCACAGACCCTGCTGGCTCTGCTGCCGGCAGCATCCCTGCCGTAACACCTCATCGGCTACTCTGTCTAATGCTGCTTAAATGAAGTTACCCCATTAAGAGTTTGGGTAGTTAACAAACCTGTTACAGCGACTGTGACCTCAACAAAGTTCCACTACGTACTATTTTTAACTTTACAGTTCTCAAGCTCAGAGGATCCCACAGAATGATTAAAGTCTGAAAGTGAACTCCTGAGTGAACTATATTTTCCATGATTAGAACTTAAAAACTAATTAACTACTTAACCATGCTTTTCTGAAAAGTAGAACTCCTGCTGCAAGTGAAAAATCAAACGCAGCCTTATCTATGGTATCACAACAGAGTCACAGTAACAACTGAAAAGGCCTTACAGTGCTGCTGATAGCTCGGCAGCCACTACTTCACGTGTTAACTTGCCACCATGTGTTAGGACACACGTAGAAACAAGCCCTACTCATCACAGACTACTCGGGGACATTTAACTCTTTTTAATATCTGTTTCTGCAGCATCCTGGGGCGCTGGCAGTAATTTGAGCTATCTTCTCCATAGGTGTAGAAACAGATGAGGGGAAGCCTCGTGTTTGGTTCCCAGGGAGAAGATACCTCCTACCTTGCTCTTGTAATGGCTTGCACTGATTGAAAAGCATCCTTGGTATCTGCACTTCCCTTCTGGAGGGAGATGACCCTATGAGGTCTCTGAATTAGGAAAAGAAGAACAAGGAGGGTATTTGGGGCTGCAAAAAAGTGTGCTTTTCCACTGGTATCAGGTGACTGTCTGTCCACCTGAGAGAACAGCATTAGAAGCCAGGTCTGGAGGGGACTGACCACCACATCACCTAGTCTCCCCTTCTCCCGTGAGGCAACATCTACATACTTAACAACTATGTGCCCCAGTTGTCCTCAGAACCCTCCAATGGCAGAGCTCCACAAGCTCCCCAGTTGCTCCAGCCCAGCATTCCATTGAAAAAAATTCCCCTGCTGGAGGGAATTAGGAAAGTCAGCCAGAAGGAGCAACACACTTCAGTCTCAGACATGGCAGTATGGAAGCACTCTGTTGGAGAGGACAGGAGACTTTGCCTGTAGAAGCCCACACAGCTGGAGCCCTGGCTGCCCTTCAGAGCTCAGACACATCCATTTGATGTTTCCTATCTATTTTTTTTAAAGTTTTGACAGCTCTTGTGTGAAGTGCAGAGAAGACAGCCAACTTCAAGGCACCAAGAACAGACGTGATCAGAAGATAAAGCGGGACAACAAAAAGAACAAAAGCAGACAAAATTATGTGATGCCTCAGCATGGATTTTCTTATGACAGGATCTGCAATACAAATATTGCCTGGAAATGCAGGATCATGAAAAAAGCTTTCCAGTTCCTCTAATGCCACTACTGCTGGACTTTCTCCTTTGTCTCTATGAGGGAGACCATTTGGATCAAGAAATAAAGGGCCCTCCTTGGTTTCTGTCTGCTGAATAAACTACGGGCAGGAAGGGTAGAAAGGGGTTTGCCCTGTTTGAACCTCACTCAAGAGGGGGAATATCATGCACTGCCTAAAAAATAACTGGTTGGCCAACCATGCTCACTTGGGATGATGACACTCTTCCACCAGGCTGACAGCTATCATTCAGGGCATTAGCTGAGCAGGTCTTTTGCATGAGGTTTGGGAGAGCTGAAGGGAAGGAAAAGCGGAGCCTCCCTAGGAGCCACATCTCACATCTCCTGCCCTACTCTGGGCAGTGCCTGCTGAGTCAGTGCCCTGTGCAGCTCTTGACAAGGGAAGTAGTCCTTCTCTGGAAACTGGTACCCAGTGGTCCCTCTGCAGCTTTTGCTTAAAAGGTGGTGGGGAACATTCACCTCCATCACAGGCCCTGCACCCTCTCTCCTCTCCATCCCCTACTCCTGGGTTGATTTGTCTTGAGCACAGAAGTCTTGAGGATGACAACAAGCCTCTAGAAGAAGAGGAGGATGTCACAGAGGCGGTGGGGAGAAAATGGGCTTCTACAGATCTGCGAGGGATGGGATTCATCAGACCACAAGGATCTGCTGGTGAGGAAGGTGCACCTACAGCAGGCCTGATAGACCTGGAGGGTTTCCTGCCTCACGTCCTCCACCACCTCTCATCCACATGAGTATGACAGCCAATAAATGGGGACAATTTAAAGCTACCCAGTCTAAGTTACGAAGGGCTTTATGCCTGATGCTTTCAATGTCCTAGGATAAACATAAAATAAATGTGTTTCATGTTCATACTTGGTGAAAGGCATAAAAATGCTGGGGAACTAAATGGAGTCAATTCTCCAAGTAAAGAGTGTCTCTCCCGTGGCACACCTAAGAGGAAAGGATCCTGTTACCTTTTGACCTGACAACCTGCAAAGCTGTAGCCTACCAACAATCAGTATGTCTGTTTTGTTAACTTGTAACACCCCTTGGTGCTGCTGTGACCACGAACGGCACTTCTCACACCAGCTCCTGTTGCATTTCACAGTGGCAGTAAGAGGAGAGTTTAGGTGGCCTCTCTTTGCATCATCTCCATGAGTGAGCTGATGACCATGGGTTTCAGGAACATCGACCTATGAGATTTTTCCTCTTTTATTTAAATAGCTTAACCGATTACAGTATGTCATGCTCAATTAAAGTTCTTAAATATGGAAGAGAAGATAAAACCAGGAATGGACAACTGCTGTTTGACTCTGCTGCTACAGGCAAGACAAATATGTATTTCAAAATGTCAAGTGGCTGCTGCTTTCGACTTTCTTCGGTGATTACTTGCCTTTGGTAGCAAATAAATGCTTTGTACTCACCAGCTCTACTTTCCTGAAAAAAACCCACAATTTCCAACTAAGTTTTAAAGATCTAAATATTTAAGACCATTTCCCAGCTGAGGTGTAAACAGAAAAGTCACTATTAACCCTTCAGTGTAGGTTGTGACAGTAAGAAGTAAAACAAGAGAAATAGCCACCCCACTGCTTAACTGGGACAGTACACAGCAGCAGGTTCTGCTGCCTCAGAAAGTAAAGGCGACTATGTCTGGAGAATCAATCTATAGCCATAGCTGCTGAAACATTTGGGAAAACACATCCTTTACGCTCCTTCCCCTCAAAGATCCTAATTCTTTTTTGCAAGAATTGATGGGATAGTAAAATCCTACTCTTAACACCAGAAGCATGGCTTTCCCAGGTCATCCAGCTCAAGCAATTGGTATTTCAACAGAAAAAATCAAAACTGGCAGGTAATCTGAGGGCTTGCTCTGACATTCAGCAAAGTCAGCAGTAAACCTAAGTGGCCCTTGGCAGAAGAGAAGGGCTGTGACAGGTAACCAAACTGCCTCTCTCCTTCCTGTTCCGCAGCTGCACCTTCACTTGTCCTGCTTTTAAGAATAAAAACTTAGACTTTAGACACATTCTCTGTTAGTAGCTCACGGTTTCCTCTCAAATTGATTTATTGCCCAATAAAGGCAATTTTCAGTCACTGTTACAACTTCAGCCCATGCATTTGATCTAAGTGAAATCCATAAATGACAAGACTAATAAAGAATGCCATTAAATGCCCATTTAATACCAGGCATTTAAATGCAACTGCAAGTCCAGGTGCAAAAAGTCTATTTACATTGACATGGAGAAAACATGAGGAAAAGACCAATATCGCAGGACTGCAGTATTAAGATATCACTGTTACAGGCATTTGAGATATAGACTGAAATGTGCGAATGTTTGTGTTGGAACAGAAGAAAAACTGAGAACAGGATGAGTGAAGCAAGATATAATGTGCTTAGCAGAGAGATCAAGTGCTCTCATGTCTAGAAATGGCTTGGATGTTTTTATGGTGAACTTGATATATTGGAAAGCCTTCTGTAGCTCCTGGTCATAAACCAAATAAATCAAAAACTCCCTTCCAGCATTAACCATCTATTGATCTTCTGCAGGGCTGTAATTACATTGGGGAGCTCTACGGTTGCAACAGCAGCTGTATCCTGGATCCAGCCACAGCTCTTCATGGTGAACTGTGTTGCAGGTGTTTAAAAAGCAATTGTACAGGAGAAAACTCTAATTTTCACCCATGGAGAACAGTTTTTTCAACCTGAGCTGCAAAGTAAATTTTCTATTATAGGTACTTAAAAAAGAGCTCTTTGGTTTTAGCCTAAGTATACTGCAGCTTCACACAGGCTTTGTTGAGGCTACTGGCTTTTGACTACAGGACTATGAGACTGTTGATGAGCCATGGGACCTGTTAACAAAACCTTGAAGCAGACTAACTGCACACAGCAGTGTTCCAGGGTTGCTTTCACTTGTTTTCAGTTTTCTCTGCCTGCTTTAAGGCTGCTGTCTGCACCCCTGGGAGCATCTACATTTGGTTTTAACTCTGTATCATGATGAAAGTTCAGTCACTTCCATGATCTGTGCAGGGATTACACGATGTAAATGGCAGACCTGTCAAAACAGTTGGGAGCAAAGGCTACATTAAGCACAGAAGAAAATCTCAGGCATTTCTAAAACAAGGCAGCTTGCTGTCCCGAGTGTGCATGATTGTGGACGTGTTGTCACCTACTGCCACAGAGCCCTGCAATTCTGTCTGGCCAGTGCTTTGTGGCTCAGGATTTTGTGTCAACACTCAGATGCATCCGTCATTCCCTCCCTATGATGTGCAAGGCCACGGTGAGCGCGCTTGACAGCTGATCCGAAGAAAGATATTAAGCTGTATTTTCTACCGTGTTTTCTATTGCAGATTAGGCAACAGGACTGCCTAGGCCCCATGCAAAAAGGAGGGGGACGACCTCCTCCATTGGCCGAAAGCACCTGAAAGCCGCCGAGCCCCGGGCTGCAAACCCCTTCTCCAGCCCAGTGTGCCTCTCCCTCCGGTGACACCAGCGCCCCGCAGAGCTGCAATTTTCTTGGCCGTTTCAGAAGTCCCAGGGAAGCGGTAGGCTCTCCTAGGCCAGACCCCAAGGGGCTTACGTAGCCAAACTTCCACTGGGCAGCCCCCTTTCCCCCACTGCCGCGGCTCGGTGGAGAGCCGCGGCCCGAGCCGCCGCCCCGAGCCCGGCAGCCGGCGCAGGGCTGGGTGCCGGGGGCCCGTCGATAAAGCCCCGCAGCCAGCGGCCGCCCGGCTGCGCCCACCCGCCGGCCCGGGGGGCTCGGCACGGCGGCGGGGGTCCGGCCGGGGGGCGGCCCCGGCAGCGCAGGGCGCAGCGGGGCACCGCACCGCGCTCCGCACCGCGGCGGCTGGCGGCCGCCCCCGCGGCGCGGCTGCAGGTAGCCGGCCGGGCGGGCTGGGGCTGGCCCCGGGGCTCCCCCCGCGCCGCGCACACCCCAGCCGGGGCACCCTCCTCCCGCCGCGGTCGCTACCCACCCCGCCCCGCCGCCCCGGAGCTGCCTTTGCCCCCGCCCGGTCCCCCCCGGCCCGGCCCGGCCCGGGGCGTCCGCCCCCGCCGCCGCTCACCTCCTCCCGCCCGGCGGCAGCGGCGGCCCCCGGCGCTGGGGTGCTGCCCGGCCCGCTCTCACCAGCCGCCGCGGCTTCCCCCTCCGAGGACATCCTTGGCCATCACCGGCGGCGGCGGCTGCGGGGACCCGAGACGGCCGAGCCCCCCCGCGGGCCGCCCCCCGCGCCGGGGCCGGGGCGAGCCGCCCCCAGCGCCCAGGGCCGCCCTGCCGGGTGCTCCCGGCTCCCTCCGCCACCATCCCAGGCAGGCGGGCAGGGAGGGAGGGAAGGAGGCGGCGGAGGGGAGGAGAGAAAGATGAGGCGGGTGGGGGTGCCCCTGCCGCTCCCGGCCTCCCCAGGTGGGCAGGCGACCGTCCGGCGGCTCCCGGCGCGGCTCTGCGGAGGGAGGCTGGGAGCTGCGGGGTGTGCTCTCCCAACCCCTGCCCTCCCCGGGCGGCCCCTTCCCCTCCCCGGGGCGCCCCTTCCCTTGCCCTCCCGTCTCCTTCTCAGGGGGAGCTTCGCACCCCCCCCGCGCGGTTCGCCCTCTCCCCAGGATGCCCCCTCGCCGCCGGCCGCCCCCTCTCAGCGCAGCATCACGCCCTCGCCACCCCCCCGCCCTTCCCCGGAGCCCGCCCCTCGCCCGGGCTGGCGGCTGCACCCCTCGGCGGGACGCGGCCCGGCAGGAGGTGGAGGAGGAGGAGGGAGGGGGCAGGCTGCCCCGGCGGAGCGCTCCCGCATGGTGCAGCCAAACTCGCCCGGCGATGCCCCGCTCCCCGCCCCGCTCGCAGCGGGGGCAGAGGCGGCGCTGCCGGGACCCAGCCCTGGGGCTGTCCCGGCCTCTCCAGGCGCAGCCGGGGCGCAGCCTCGCTCCTGTCCCACGCCGGGCACCTCGGCTGCCCCCGCTGCGGCTGCAGGGCTGGTGCGGAGCTGCCCGGCCCCCCGGCCCTGCCGCCCACCTCCGCCTCCTTCCTCCCGGAGAAGCAGCTGGCGGAGGAAATCTCTGCCCCTTCCTCCTCTGCTGCTGCCCGAGCCTTTCCTGGGTTTCATCAGCCCCAGCACGGGAGTCTCCCCCCACAGCTGCAGCCTCCTGCAAACTTCCTGCACTGTTAATATTTCTTCCTCTTGCCTGCATCCTGCACTCAGCGCATCCAGTCATCATCTGCTCTTCTGCGGACCAAGACCGGTGTACTGCACCATCTTATCTCCGCATGTTTGCTTCATGTTTCATTACAGTCTTTGCCTTGTGAGGCTCACCTCATTTGATCCGTTTCTCTCCCTGTGCCCTAGAGCAGTATATATTTTAAATGCTGCATAAAATCCTGCAACCAGGCAAGTAAGCACACTTGAAGCATCAACCTTCACATTAATATTCACACCTCTACTCTTGCACAACATGCTTGCTGTTTTACAGGCATGCTGCTCTGGAAAGCTCCACTTGCTTCATGGCCCTCAGGCTGCCTAAGAGGCTGATTAGAATGACTGTAGAGCAGGGACCAGTACTGGGTGTGTGAATGTATTGAGAAAAAAGCCTCAAAGCTGAGATTTTTTAGAACCGTTGGGGTCTGCTAAGTCTGAATTTCAGGATATTCATTGCACAGGGTAAGTCTTGGCTGATGCCAGATGGAGAAAACCCCCCAATTTTGGAAGTGCCAGATGTCTGTGAAAGACAACTGACAAACTCCCTTTGCCTTTTGTGGTTCTGGATCATTCTGCAGTGCATCTACTGCTGCTGTAGCTATAGCCGCATGTGCCTTGCCCTCCCCCGATGACATCTCCTCCTGGCAGGAGTGGCATTTGTTTGGCTGCATCCAATATATACGTGCAAAACGGTCTGGCTTTTGCTCCTCGGCCCTGGAGAGGAGCTGTTGGATGCACATAGTGGAACGCAGTACAATGCAGGTTTATAAAGCACATGAAAATGCACATTTGAAATACCCTGTTTCCTTTCCGTAAATGGCACAATAAGAAATGATCTCTTGGGGACAAGATAGCCAGCAGATGGGCAGGGAGCAGGTCACATCTGGGACACGGGAAGGAGCCATAAGGAATGCACAAGGAGTGCCTGTCACTTACTCGACGAGATCTATCGGAGAAGAGAAAAACTAAACCCCTGTCCTGCTTGGTCAGCCCACATATGTTTGTCTGGATGGTTTCAGTGACCTTATATACACTATGAAACAGGTGTCTGTGGCCATGCTGGGGCACGATGGAGTGCTGTGGGCAGAGGGGAAATGGGCCAAGCCAGAGAGAATTGTGCACTGAAAAATCTGGGCTGAACACTGCATTTGTGCCGCACTTCTTGTAGGGGCTGTTAAAAAGCAACACTTAAAGCCACCATGAAGGGATGTCCTAAAAATAGGTTTCAGGGTATCCCAAGGCAGCTGTGAAGAAGCACCCCCATTCAGAAAGGCAGAAGGGCTGGCAGTTTTCTGAAGGCGCGGGCCTCATTTGTACAGACAGCAGGGAGAAGCTGTGCACCAGAAAGGTGTCAGCCAGGCAAGCCAAGCAGCCCAGGAGTAAAAGCATCAAATTGAAAAGCTGAGTCAGACAAGGATGGAAAACAAAGACCTGGCAGAGCTCAGCCGGTCAGATTTGTCTGCCATCCCATTTCCTATAGTCGCCTCTATTTAATAAATATGTCCAATACCCGCTGGGCTTTGGGGCAGCCTGAACAGCTTCATGAAGGTTTTAAATTTATTTCTATTTTCACAGACATTCCACTTTTGATGTTGAATAAACTGTGATTTATTTAATCTAAACCAATCCTGGCTGTTGTTTGGCTTACGGCTGCAAGCAGTCCCAAGGACTGGCTAATTGGTCCTTCCACCTTTAAGGGATGAAGCTGTCTCTGAGGATATGTAGCCCCAGTTGAATTCAGGCTTTCGATCTGAAAAGCACAGGCACGTACATCTTCCCACCTGCCATGTGTCAGCGTTCTGCCGGTACCTGAGACCAAGACATGGGAAAAAGCCTAGAGATGAAAGAGACCTGGAGAAGACAAAATGAGGGTTGCTATCTCTGAGATTTAAGCTTTGGAAATGTCATCTCTCACTTGGTGCCTTTATTTCCACCTCTCTAGCTCTAGATTCAAGGTATTGATCTCTGTTAACAAGGTCGCCTTCACATCCTGAAGGAACGGGGGAAAAAAGGAAGCTTGAATTCTGGAGTACTGCAAAATCTACGCAAAGAAGCTCTTTTTTTATTTCAGAAATACCGAGGATCAGTGTCACTGGTATGAGCTGCCTGAAGGGGCTATTTTTGTTCTTTAGAAGCTTTCCCCTCTATTCTTGCACAGATTAATTATGAATATTTATGTATATAGCATCAAAAATGTGATAAGCAGTTTGCAGGCTGGCTTGCAAAATATGTATGCCATATTGCAAAAATCAGCTCTCTCTTCTGGGCTTTGTGCCTGGTCACTCACTCTTTCTAAATAGCTAGCAAAGAACAGAGACAACATACATTCATAGCACTGCCACCTCTATTCAGAGCAAGAAGAAACTGGTGCAGTCAGGAACTGCAGTTTGTGTTAGTTTAAGATCAGCTCCCTGTCACTCAGAGCATGCTTCTGTTAAAACGTTGATAATCCTTTCTCTGAGATCGGCTGGGCCATGGCACAGATTTAACAGGCAGAATTTTCCTCTGCCCTTTAGTGAGACACAGCATTTGGGCTAAATTTGCAAAGATCCAGTACTATTTTAAGATCTACCTGGGAACCTGGTGTCTGTCAGCTATCAGGATCCTGAGCATTTCTAGCCATCAAAAGTTGCAGAGTGCTTTATTGAAAGAGAAACACTAAGCCGTCTGTGCAGGGGAGACTCCTACCAGGGGAACTGCAGTATGATGATTTCAAATTACTTCTCTGCTGCTCCAAAAAATAGCATAAATTAATATATGCTGTTAAGAAACAGCCACATGCTGCCCCAAAGCTGACAGTAATGGAAAGAGTATTTCCAATACAGATGGTTTGTTAGCTGACTTATGCAAATAGGCATATTGAAAGAGAGGAGCTATTGCTAAATATAAAGTAAGTCATACCGTCCTACAACATGTGTGAGCTGCCAGAGAACTATGCAGACTATCTGTAAGGAGCAAGTCCAGTGATTTCGATCAGACTGTTAATACACACACACACACACAAAGTGTATTCCTAGTTAATAATAAGCTCTGCCTTTTTAAAATTACAAATTCAAATGTCCATTGGAGTCACAAGTGGCATTTCTTTCACCATATTTATTTATGAGTCTGTGCAACCCAAAACATGTCTATTATCTTTCACAAAGCCTGTAAAGAGAGAATACTGCATTGCTTCAATATTAATGCTTAGTGCAATATTTGTGAATTAAATTGTGAATATAGCAAAAGAGAATCTGTCTGGACCATTCACAGAATGAGCTTTGATATCCTTTCAGTAAGTAAAAAGCCGATGGGAGACATCAATAATTTATTAGCACCTGGATTACATCCTCCAGTGCTTGTAGTTTGCTGCCTTCTTGGAGGACATGAGGACAAAGGCAATATTGTCTCTTAGGTTGTGAAGTCTTTGCATACTCTAGTATGTTGCTGCTGACAAAGGATGCCTCATTTTGAGGGGCATTTTGACTCTCAGTGTGCTGGTCACAGCTCCAGGGACTGCAGCAGGATGAACAACCAGCCTGTTGTCCTGTGATGCTTTTCCAATTAACAGCATGAAATGAGCCAGGTGGTACTCGTACCACCCCGGCACGCAGGCACCCCTGGTGTAAACAGCAGGCTTGGTGCCCTGAGAGGCCTGGGCTTTAACGGACAACGGACAAAACTTCTGGGGATCTGATGCAGCTGGAAGGCATGAGTGACACCCACGCAGACATGAAGCCCACAAGAGCCATTCTCTAGAGGTGAAGTGCTCCTCATTGCTTGTTATCTCCTGCCACTGTCATCTCCTGTCACTGCTCACTGTCTTCCCTTTAATTCTCAACCCATTTCTACACTCTAGGCTTTTTGCTTCCACACTGTCTCCCTTCCATTCTCTTTGATGTTCCCGCCCTGCCTCCTGCCATCCTTCCTGGTGGCAGTGATGCCTATTCTCAAGCTCTAAGCTTAGAAATGTTACTGCCACATTGCACAGATATGTCAGAATTTGCACTGACATTCGCTCCTTCCTTTCAGAATGAAATGCTCTCCCTTCTCATCTATTCCTCTGGCTTGTGCCTTTCAAATTTGGCACCTGTTTCTTATTTCTATCTTTCCCTTATCTTGCTCCTTCTGATATGCTGTTTCCTACACCTGAACACCCACTGTCTCCCACAACTTCTTGCTTCCTGGATTTTTCAGTCTTTAAGTCCTGAGAAACCTTTCCCAGTTCTGTTCCTATCACTGTCAACAAGAGCTTCATCTCCCCTTACAGCATTCTCTTGAGTCGTTACCAAGATGCACTTAAGAATAAGCAAAGGCTATTCCTCTGCCAACCGTATTGGAGCAGAATCCAACCACTCTTTTTCCTGCTTCTTCAAACTGTTGCTCTTCCTTTTTGAGGCTGCTGATGAGGGAGGACATCTCCAACCTCCATGGCCAGAGATGGAACAGATACTGTCCTCTCAGCCCCAGGTAGGACATGAAGGGCCATGGGCAGCATGAGCGACCTAGTGCTGCTTCTGCCCTTCTCTGTGCACAGGAGTTTTGTCTTCTGCTGGTGCTGACATTTCCTATTCCATGTATGCTGAACGTACCTGTGTAAAATGGGACAGGTGTTCTGAGAGACAGGCAGCAGCAAAAGGCCATGCCTACAATAGTCCACCAGCATCCTGAGGCTGCTGGTGCTGCTGCTCATGTACCAAGCCTGAGCTGATGTACCCTGCTTTGCAGTGGGACTTGGTAGCTTGGCTTGCAACTAGCCAGGTTCTGTCCACAAAGTGCTTTGGAGAAAATGAGGGTAAAAGTCTTTTTACAAATGTTGTAAAGGTGTTCCAATTTTAATGGGGTGCTACAGACAACGCCAAGGAATTACACCCCCCAGATTCTCTCTCCTCAGCACTAAGGGACTTTGCAAATCAAAGGGAGCAGCAATGGAAGAGTCTGTTCAGAACATTTTGTTATCTTAAATAGGAAAGAGATGTCCTTAGACACACTGGCTGACCAGAGGAGCAATCCTAGGCTAGGAAAATCAGCAGCAGCTCCAAGCACCAAAATGTGGCGTGTATGGCTAGATGAAGAGAAAATACTTCTGGCCCTTAGCAGGAAGTACCTAACTATCATGGGGCTTGGCCAACTTCTTTCCCAAGTTAAACTTGGAACCCAAATCTATCCATTGACCTCCACAGCTCACAACTTTTGATGCAGAACAGCCATCTGGGCAGTGCCATTTCAGAGCCAAGTCAATGATTTGGAGAGTTCCCAACATTTTCCCATGGGAAGAAAGCTGGACAGTTGCTGCTGCTGTATGTCTGTAGAAGGCAGGCTGCCAGTGCTCAGGGCTGTTGTCCAGTGCCAGACAGACTCTTAAAATGCATGGCCCCCAGTGACAAACCAAAATGAAAAGGTGCACACACACATCTAAGCAATCAATGCTTCCACACAGTGACACTGAGCAAGCACTGGAGCGATCTCTGCTGTTTCCCCTGTAACCGTGCTACTGAAGAAAAGGGCTTTTAAATGGTGTTGCTAGCAGAACCGCTTGCTGCTAACAGGAGGGGGGCTCTCTCTGGCCACGATCAACTTCTTTGCTCCTGACGTAGGCAACTGTCATGAAAGATCACAATAGCTATAAATACCTCAGAAAATAAAATTAAAAAAACAACATGGAAAAGAACTTGTTGTCAGGCAAATAACAAGTATAAAAGAGTCCTCTAGAAAGATGCTCTCACATCAATCTGCTAGAGAAGTGTGTACAGCTGAAGCTTTCTGATGACTTCACTTCCATCACGAAGTACCACCGAGTGAGGCAACAGTCCTGTTCTGCTGCCAGGCACACACCAAACTTCACAAGCACTCAGCCTCTGGAGAAACAGAGTGCCAGCTCCTACCCTGCAGAAGACTGGCAAAGCCACTTCTTCAGCGTATGAGGTGGCAACAGAGTTCAGAAGTGACTCGGCACTATGTACCCATGCCACATCTAGGTATTAAGATATCCCGTGTGATACCAATACAGTTCTGGTAGTTTCCTTAGAATAATTCTCTTCCACCTTTCTGGGCTGTCCTTTTAGACAGTTGTTTCTCATCAGGCTGCTTATCTCTCCCTGCCCAGAAAGTTGGGTGAAGCAGTGTGTATTGCTACTTGAGCAGCAGAAACGCACACCACCTGCATGCTCCTCTGGGAACCCACAGCTTTCCATGTCACTCCCAAGAGACACAAAACCAGATACAGCCTCATAAGACTCCATGGGGAAGTACTTCTGAAAATGAGGCACAGCTCCTCACCACAGTCCTTTACATTTCCAAAGATAAAGGCAAAAGGCCAGCTCTGCATGACTGCAGTTAGTTCTGTCAGTTCATGTCATCAGGACATCATGACCATCACTGTTAAAAACTCTTGGCAGACCTAGCAGCATTGGAACAGCTATTTAGAGTCAAGTCCTTCAGGCCTGGGTCCACTGGCAGTACCAGCTGTGCACGTACCTACACTGAATACTGAGCTCCCTAAAGTGAATGCATTGCAGAGGCCACGCTTTTCATTCTCAGGGTGTGAGTTGGAGCCTAGAAGAGGTGAGCTTCCCACAGTGCTCCTTTCAATATATATCCTGGCTAGTACAGATGGGATTTGGATAAAGGATGAAAGCATCACTCTCATCCTGTTCTGGCACAGAAGTATAAGGTTTTCCCCCTAATACAACAGTAAATAATCTGAAAAGAAAGGAACAAATCCTGATATGTCAACAAAACAGCCAGTTCTTCAGGAGATTTTCCATGGAGGATAATCAACTGAGCATATCCAGTGCTTTAAACTGTCTTAAACTGCATGAAATATCAGGCTTAGGCACTTTGACAGGCTTCCTTTAAAATCTATGACAGTAGACTTGAACACATCCACTACGTCGCTCAGATTTTGGCAGACAGATCCCATAGCAGCAGCCATGACAGACACTCCCCTCAGCCCAGAGAAGCTGAATTTCAGAAATGTTGCTTTCCTCACTGAAAGCAGGGGCAGAGGGCATTGTCAGGCAGGGTCAGCTCAGACACTATTTTCATTTAGAGCCTTCTGTGAAGCAGTGACTGTCAATGACGACGCATTCACCATCTGTGCAAACACTGATTTTCACCTGCAATACTCTTCAGAGGCAGTGTTCGAATGCTTGAGAAACAGATTTGCTTGACTGCCCCTTCTAATTTCCACAGCAGTCTGTTCTCTCAAGTCTCAGCTGTATGGCAGCTTGCTTTTAGCTGGATTTTACTTCAATGTTGTAATGAGGGGAGGAAAACCCAGTGTGATATAGATATGTTACTTACTGAGCAAGAAATATCTTTATTTGCTGAAGATGTGTGTTATTTTAGGATATTGTCATTTAGTCTGATAAAAATGGCATTTCTATAGAAACAATTGATAGAACAAACAACAAAAAGGAAATCCCATACTAACTGTCAAAAGCCAACATAATGTTTGGCAGATGCATTGCTAGAGATGAGTAAATACTTTGCTGTTTCGGGCTTTTAAAATACAAAACCTTCCCCCTCACTCACATGGTTAAATCAATTCACATTGGGCATGGATGTGTGCTTTTTATTGGTAAGCAAGTAGAAGTTTGATTTAAAATATCCCTGCTTTGCCTTATCCCAGGGATGCCCAGCAGCCTTTGCTCCGTGAGGTCTTACTGCCGTGGAGTCCCAGAGTTCCACCCCAAAAGTAGCCCAGAGCTGCAGAAAAAGCCACTCAAGGCTCTGTGGGTGGATCTCTGAAGATACTCAGACACACACATTATCTCTGCTCACCTATCATGTTCTCCCACCGGCAAGAAAGCTGCCATTGACTGGTCAGAATCCCATTTTGCTCTCATGCATGCACACTTCTTTAAGAACATATGTAGTTTTTTCACTACCACAGAGTACCAATGTCCTGTGCATGACACTGCTGTGTGTAAGTCCCTACTTTGCTGGCTCGGGGCTCTCACACTTCCAAGATGGATTCCTGCAGACATCGGTGTTGATGTGCAGTGCAACAACTCCTTTGAGGCATGACATACTGCCATTCCTTCTGAGTTCAGTGTTGAGCCCTACCAGAGTTGAACCTTTAGCACAGGTGAAAACTTACTACTGAACATTCTGTCCCACCAGATGCAACGCTTTTTTACAAGGGAACACAAGTAAAGACTTCTATCTTGGACCAATCCCTTATTATCATCTGTTCTCCATTCTGAAGCACACCTGTGTGATGCCTACCACCATGCTCTCCAGCTACTCCATTCTTGTCTGCAGTTTCTTTCTTCTGGCAACAAAACACTAGGATCATCTGTCTTCTTGGTCACCAGTTACTTAGGCAACTCATCCTAATATTTATCAACTCTGCAACACAGATAATACTGTTGCATTTACAGATTTACCTTTTCTAATCGCACCAAGGCCACTACCATATTATCTTTGTCATCCTGATCCCTTCCTTCTTATAATCCAGTGAGAAAGCATTTTGCTGTAGGCCCTCATGTTTCTCTGCTTTGGAAGACCAAAACCATACTTCAAGAAGTCAGGTGAAACTATTTGCTTGTGGTGAGGTAGAAGAAGGGGATGAGGGAGATTGTCAGGGCTTTTGAAAAGACTGATAACCTTTTAAAATCTCACAAAACAGCTCCCCTTAAGTGAGGAATGTTTGAGTTCGCCTCCACAGACTCTTAGAGATGCTCTGGTGGCAATATGTTTGCTAGAATAGCTCAGCAGATCCACGCAAGTGTGTTAGTACTTATAATTTATAGGCTAAATATGAAGATGCACACACATTATAGAGGATTGAAGCTGGGTTAATTAACATTGATAATATACAGCTGTGGGCTGGCTTCAGGGGCGGTGGGTTGGCTGATGTAGATAAGGTGCAGCTGTGGCTGGTTCTGTTAAGAGGTTGGGTAGCCAATGAAGAGAGAGCAGCCAAGAGAGAAAGAAGAAGCAGAGAGTGTGCATGCATGTCCTGGATGAAAAGAAACAAGGAGAAGGCAGCAGAGGGGCTGGCATGAAGAGTATGTTAGTATGTGATGGTAAAAGACCTTGTTGTAGCTGGCTAGTTTGGAGAGTGCTGTGATGACATATGATTTATTGATAGAGCATAAGCTATATATAGTGCCCTTAACTGTATTATTAAAACTGAAGGTAAATAATTAATGGAATGAAGAAAAGATACATAAAAATCTGGCAGTTTTAATGGGAAGTAGTCCTGTCTTGCCATAATTAAAATTGAATGTAGTTGGAGTATGTTTTTATACCTTTCTGACAAAGAGAATTATTTGCCCACTTCACATGCATGCAAAGAGACTTTGTGTAGCCGCAGAACCTGTGTAGCCAAGGTGAGAGAAGTCAGGGAAGAAAAATGCTTATGGCTGTCAGGCTTGAATGCCACTCCACACTCAGGACAGGTTTACTGTCTGGGGGCATTGACCAGTTCTGCCTGGTTGACCCTCAGATTAGGTTTAGATTAGATACAGTTTTGCATAGTTCAATGGTGGCCAGTCACATGAGAAATATTACAGAAAGGTACAGGCTTACTTCAGCAGAAAGCAAGAGACAAAGCTAATGTTTTCTATGATTAGAATCAGAGGACTATTCAAAGCAGAACTCAGCTAGCAATTGGTTATGGCTTCACAGGCACCTCTCCTGGGTTTAAGAGAAAAAGATGACAGGAGGACCACCCCGAAGCACCATAACTCAAACAGGCCACTTCATGACTCAGGCCATCTTACTGAATTGACGCAGTTAAAAGACACAGAGAGTCAAATATCCTGTAATGCCTTTAGTGTATCTTTTTCCACTGGATGAACAGTCATTCATCTACATAATTTCCATACTAATAACATTAGTAGGGCTAAAGAGATCTTATAACTACTTATTAAATTCCCTGGAGTCAGAACAGCTCATAAGTAGTTGTCTGATGGTCTGTCATGTTAAGAGTCTGACGAGTGGCCAGGGGTCTTGGACGGGGAGAGACAGCCCTCTCATTGAGTCACGAGGTTCAGAAAGGATCCCCTTGCTTTCTAAACCTCTTGGAGAGGATTTTAGGTGCATCTAGATCCAATCCTAGTCTCAGACTTGGTCAACAATTTTAAGTCTAAGGGATTTTATGTACAGCCAGTCATTAGAGTCAACACTTGCCCATCAGAGCCCAGTTTAAGGAGGAAAAATAGATGAGTTATTAAGGCAACAGATATAACAAGTTTGGAATTGCTTTTATAAATACACTTACTGCAAAAATCAAGTTTGAGTGAAGAGTTCGGTGCTTTTGTTAACAATATTATCTGACATAGTCAGAGGTGCAAAACTTACCAAAGAGGTATCCCTGCTTGGGGAGAAGAGAGCTCCACACCTGCCTACTAGTTTGAGTTCTTGTTCTCAAAAAAAATTATAAAATGCCAGATTTTATACTCGTGGTGAGGTGGGACTAATCAATTGTTGTGTGCCAATTGGCCCTTAACAAGGTATCAATTCTGGAAGGTCGCTTGGGCTTGATGGCTCAGCGTAGAGTGGGGAAGATCTGGTACAGGCAGATTTATGATACAGATTCAGTTACAAATGTGTGGGAGTCTTCCTGGCCTTCAGTGAATCAACAGGGGGCTGTGAGGCCCCTGCCTCACCCCAGGTGTCAGTCAGTTTGCTTGTTAGTACACATCCATTATGTGTTTTGTGAGATAGGCACGCTGCCCAAGCCAAACTCCCAAATCCACTTTGAGCCAAATACAGTCATTGTTAGGTCAGGACGGTGGAGGGGAGCACACCACTACATGGTCTAAACAGTCCCAACACTCAACCCAAACATGCTCCAATGCAACCACTGCCAAGGCCTCCCTGCCTTACTGTCCAAGTAAGAGAACCCAAATGCCTTCATCGGGGTCCACAGAAAATTGTTCCCAAGTTCAGCCACAGCAAAGCCTCGAAATGCAAGAAGTCTTCTACTCACACCAGTTCATCTGCCAAACCCCTGTGTGAAATCAACGGCGTTATCTTGTCTGGTCTGAAGATAAATGGTGCAAAACCCTAAAAATCCCCATTCCACCTTTTGTCTTAACTGGAGGCACAATCCACTGATTTCAATAGATTTTGGAGCAGCTCTACGTGACCTTCACTGACACAGAAGCAATGACAGACAAAAGCTAACAAAGCACCAAAGGAAACATTAAACTTCCCACTTTGGTCATCCAGGCCACCAGCAATGCCTGGAGGCTCTACAGAGAAAGGAGTAGAAACTGCTGCTCTTGAGGTTTAACTGCAAGAAACTTGAACAATTATTTCAAAGTGTTTCTCGTGTTCCAAGCCAGCAGAAACTGGGAATGAAGACATTAAGTGGCAGATTGTGGTGGTAGGGTAACAGCTGATTTCGGTGAAATGGAGAATTGGATGCCGCATTTCTCAGCAGTCACTGCTGTTCCTGAATGAGGTTTGACTCTAATATGATTCCAGTTCCTTTAGGGAGTGCAAAGCAGAGCTCCACCACAGCTATGAACTGTAGTCTGGCAGGGCAGCATCAAAGCATCACTCCAAACGCTCTCAAGGCTCCCTTCTGATAATCTCCAAATGTAATTAAGAGCAGGTCTATTTATTTTTCCTGCTAGAGGCACCTATATGCACTATATATAACAGTAGTAATTGCTCAAACACCTGTGCTAGAATAGGTGGTAGAAAAAAGTCCACTCATAGGTTAGAATTGGGGTCATGCTTAGGTTTTCTAATGGGGCATCTTCAAGTGATCTTGGTGGTTCCTTACTTCAGGAATGCTCAACAACCTAAAGGAGTGCAGTTGTCAGCTTCACCATCTCAGGAACATGGTTGATTGTCAGAAAACACAGAACTGAGATGTTTTTAGTCCAGCATTTTCAGTAAGAATTTCAATTTTGTATGAGTTCATCATGGCCCTAGTTCCCTGACACTGTGGTTAAGACTAGCTGGCTGTTGACTGGATGGTTTGTCTTCATTTATGTAGACTGAAGTGCTTTCAGTGGTCATAATGGATACTACTTGTTTCCGGCTGTAATTCTGTTGTAGTATCACAGCTTTCTGAAGGGATAAAACCCCCCAGTGAGATCCAGCAGTGTAGGAAGTGTTGCATTTCTGACAGCATGAGGGCACTTGTGGTGAGTCCTTCTGAAACAGTGGGCCCACCTATTCCAGCCCAAGCCCAGGTTACAGTCTGTGCCTGTTCACATGCCCACAGAATTCATCTCCCAGGTAAAAAAAGCTGAAAGGTGCCAAGCACTAAAACTAATGACCAATATTAACATCAAGGCTTCTTCAAGTTCTGACAGCTTTCCAGTAGTTTTCAATAAAGCTTGGCACATTTACTTTTCATGTCTGATTATTGCTTTATTATATTACAGCCGTGTTTATATAGCTTTGTCTATCTGCCCTCCTGAAATACCTCATCTCAGGCACATCAGTGCTCTCTAATACTGAAAAAGCACAGATCCCACATTTACATAAACTGTATTTCTATGTGTGCAGACACACGCTATGGGGTGTAGGTGCCCTGTATTTAGATCCAACGCAAACACCTGGGAGAACCTGCACAGAAGCAAACTTGGGACAGGCAGTCCGGCGACGGGGCCCTCCTTCAGGAGCAGCCAACCACCACCAACAGCGGGCAGCATCCCCACGCCTTTCTCCCCCGCCAGCGAGGCGACCGGCCCGGGACCCGCCTCACAGGCTCTGTACTCTGCGCTCCACGTACCCACCCGCGGTCCGGGCTCCAGCACACCGCGGGCCCACCGCCTGAGGGGAGGGAAAATGGCGCCGCCCTGCCCCCGCCAGCAGCGCGCTGCTGGCAAGGGCGGGCGGAAGTGACGCGCGCCGGGCGGAAGTAGCTGCTGCGAGGCGGGCGGAAGTGGTGGCGGCGAGAGGCGCGGCGCGGCCTGGGCGCAGGTGGGTGGTGGGACGCTCACCCCGTGGGGGTGCGGGGTCCCCGGGGCAGCCGGTGGGGCCTCGGGGCTTCGCCTTCACCCTAGAGTAAAGGGGAGCGCGGCTACGGGCGCCTCCGGGACAGCGGCCGTGCCGCCGGGCGCTCTGTGCTGCGGGGCCCGGTTTCGCTGGGCCCCCGCCCCGAGCAGCTCCCGCCGGTGAGAGGCCTCGCCAGGCCCCGGGCCTGGCCGGTATCTGCTCGCCTCACACCTCGGTTCGCGTTCGCTCAGGGAAGGCCCGCGAGGGCTGTAAAAGCGGGAGGGCGCATCGGGGCGCATCAGCTCTTCAGTCTGTTCATAGTAGTTTGTTGCTTTTTGTGTTGTGCCATGCCGGTGCCTCTGCGCTGCAGGGAATCGTCGGGCAGACGGGGGACAGCAGTGTTTTTGGAGGGAGGGTGTTGTATGAGTGCACACGGTATGTCTCTGACAGGCAGGGTAACAGTTGGGGTCTTACGTGACCAGCGTGATGTTCTTGTGGCTTTTGCCTGGGGTTTTCCTTCTGGGAGGAGGGTCTTTGCAGGTATCTGCCTTCTCTCTAGCCGACAAAAGTTACTGCCTGTCTTGTGAAGTCTAGCTGTTTTAAACTGCCGGTTGTTACAATATTGTGCACAGAAAGTGCTTTTGTGGCAGAGCAGAGCATGCACAGCACCATTTTGCAACGTAGCCAAGAACCCGGAGTGAGGCTTTCACTGGCTGCTAATCTAGAGCAGAGGAATCGTACTTTCCATTGACTGCTCAGCTGCAGTGGAGAGGCTGAGATGTGACCCTTTGCTTCTTTTAATTACTTATCTCAGCCAACAAGGTCTGAAGAAACACATTAATTTGAGGCATTGATTGTGACAGCAGGACCTTGTGTTCTTCTTTGACCTGGATCTGATAACTTTAGCAAAAGAATGCAAAGTTGTAGATTTAAGAATGGGGAGCAGGGCGGAGACAGGATTCAGAAATCAGTAGGAGTCACAGTAGGAGATGATCCTTTGCTTTTACATGCTACCTTTTTTTCTTTTAACTGTGTCTAGTTCATGGCTGTTGTAATGTAAGTGTCTCCCATGGGCTGTAGGGCTCTGCTGCCGCAGAAGAAAAATGCATTGTACGTGCAGATGAGCTAGAATAAGATTAAAACCCTACAGTGTTGGATTATATCAAGTAGTTTTTTGTAGCCTGATGGCACCTTTAAAAACCTTGGACAGGAGTGGAGTGGTACTTTGCTCAAACAAATGTTGTGCCTGATTTTTGAATGGTTTTTTATGTCTGCTGAGAGTAGTGGCAGAGGTTGGTAATATATGCCTCAGAAGCTTAAATGCCGCTTCTGAAAAGCGTTGGAAGAATATTCTAGACCTCAGTTTCTCTGTAAAGTAAATGCTATTCTCTGTGATATGCTGGTGCTGCATTAATTGGTGATTAGGGTCCTTACTGTCTTAACTGGATTTGTTTCTTACACTTACACTTGAGCTGAAGTTCGTTAATTCAAAAGTGGATCTTGGCACTTGAAACAGTCTGTGGCTTTATTGCCTTCTGTGCTTTTGCATCTTCTTTTAGTCTTAGATTGCTGGTCCCAGCTGCATTTGTGAAATGGATGTAGATGTAATGTAAAATTCCTGCAGCACTGATGGGCTTTTCAAACAATATCCATGGGAAGTCCAGAGCATGGCAGGAAACTATTTATTGAAACTTCTGGTGCAGAGAGGGGATACAACAGCAGATTATAGTGTATTCACATAATAATCACAATGTTCTGGTGTGTATAGGTGCTCGTGGTCTGTTGACAGTATTTCTGATCCCTTACATGCATTCCTAGAACAATAACTTCAGCAGGTTGCATATGTTGGCTAGATGGTGGTCCCTCTGGGCACATAGTTTGTGTGTGGTTAGCTTTTAATTACCCAGTTGTGAGATTGGAGATAACCAGACCATAGGATGCTGGGGTTAGTGCTGATCATCAGTAGTGTTATTTTTCTTGCATGTTTTCTCTGAGTGCTGGTGAGTAAGAATTACTCCTTATGATGGCCGGGTGAGTGTTGCCTATGTGCTTAGATGGCTTCCTGGGGCCTTGAAAAAAGGTACTATTAAGAAAGCAAACTATTTTCACTACATTCTGTCTCCAAGTCCCGTATGTATTTAAGGAGTTTCTAGCTTGTTGGACTGCAGAAGGACCAAGTCGAAGGCCTCAGTTTGAATTTCTAGACCCTGTTAGAACATGGAAAGAATGCATTTAAAGCTTTTGTCTATTTTTGCGCCAAACTAATGCCCACCTTGGTATTACCATCTTGAAACTTTACATTTGGATGGCCTCCACATTCATGTGGAAGGAGTGACTTTGAGGAAATGGTTCCTGGCACAACTTCTAACCTCTTTAGACAACGACTACATGGTTGACTTCTTGTACCTGAAAATTCCCCAGACAAATGAAGGCAATTTCAAGTCCTCCTATATTTTTTTTGATTAACTTTTTTAATACACAGGAACTTGGACAAGCATATGTACATCCTAGCGTGGAAGAGGCTTATTGCAGAAGTATTAGCAGCACACTTTGCTTATAAATGGGTGTTTTGCCTCTGTTAATTCTGGCATCCTCATTTGGGCTTTGAAGCCTGTCATGGTAGGGTATGAAATACTTGGCTTCTGATGCATGTGGTGCTACTTATGCATATCAAAGAGGGACCTCTCAACTGAAGTATGACTGTTGCAGCCCCTGTTGTGGCAGAAAACTCCATAAATAAACAGCAGGTAGGTGTGTGCTTATGCTAGGAGTGCACAAAAAAAGGAGCTGTCTGCAGAAGTTGCAGTTTTTGCTGTGCAGTTACAAGGCAACTGGGCTGAAAGGGAGTGTTTCTGCATTCTCAGCATCAGTCAGAACCGCAATGACATCCCAGGTGTTTGTGTGTTAAGTCCTTCTCCAACAGTAGCAAGGCATGGTAACCGGCTTCTCCCTTCCTGCCCTGAAATAGCCTTTGCTGGTGGCAGTGTTCCACAGATGTCCTTGGCAGCGCTGGTGGAGAAGTCGGGCACTTTCCCTGTGTGCTGGGGGAGGTTTTTATTGTTCCGAGGGTACAGGGAAGTTCCCCTGGCTGCTGCTTGTGCCATATGTAGGCTTGGTGTAAAAGGAAGCTGTTGTTCTGGGACTTTTGAGCTGACAGCTTTCATTAAGGTCAGTGTTTTGAGATGTCTGAAATCGAGCAACTAACTCGTGATGTTGGCACTGGATGAAGAGGTCTGGTTCCTCAGCCACAGAGTGAATGGAGTCCCTGGAAACCTTGACACCTCTGAAAATCCGCTTTGTTTTGGTATACAAAGCTAAGTCTGAATGGTTTTAGTCCAGCTTTTGCACAAAATGAGGGGCAGGAAAAAAATTTCAGCAAGTCTTAATGGTTGGTGGTTTTACACTGAGGCCTTGATGTTAAAAATCCCAAACCAACAACCAAATATAAAACTCCCTAGACCTCTTCATGCTCTTGGAACCAGCAACATCACATCTAACCAACCTTGGTCAGGAATGAGATCCCTGAAAATAGTATAAAAACTGCAAGTGTAGGTCACAAATACTACATGAAGTAATTCTTGTATCCGTTAGCATCCTTCCTGCAAGGTATCTCTCCACATATTTAACAATAAAGTATGGTAATAGCATAAAACAAAACATTGGCTTCAGGGCAGTGGCTGTGCCCACACAATGGTTGAGCTTTGTTTTGGTCTGAGATTAAGACAGAGATTCACTTCCAAGCTTTGCATTTTCTCATGTGTACAGCCTATCAATAAAGCAGATAATTGTAGTTTTAAAAATCCATATCCACTTTCCTTTCCAACTATACAATAAATCATCATTGAGTTCTGATGGGCTTTTAAAAGTGGAAGAGATCAAATGTGTATAAATATTTCAACATACCAAGTGTGGGAGGGTGTCAAGTCTGTAGCATTAGTGCTGATCAGTGATTCAATTAGTGTGGAACGTATTTGTAAACACTTTACTTGCTGCCTGTGAGAAATGGATTGATGGTCCTGGGCTTTGGGGATAGGAGGTGGGGAGTAATACTTGCAAATATTTTCATGCCCAGTAGACTGGAGGTGGAATAGTTGCCTTCCTAGTAATAGTAACCTGGAGGTAGAAGTCTTTATAAATACCACCCTTAGCTTTCAACCCAAAACTGGCCTGGGCAGTGAATAAAAATGCTTGGAATTAGCATGACTTCTGCCAATAAGAGGGCAGTAAAAGAGCAAGAGAGAATGAATGCAGGATGACTAGATAAGGAAGAAAACCTTTTTTTTTGCTTGGGAGATTTGAGTGAGAAGGAGAGCAGAGACGGTGAGAGTGAGTGCATTGTCCAAATCCATGTGGACAGGCTCTTGCATCCTGACAGGGATGCTAATGAGAGGATCCTGAGAAGACTGTATGCTGGAGGCAGGAGGTTTGCATGATACTGTTCCTGTGATGTTCTTGATTGGTGTTGATCACAGAGTAAGTCAGATCTTTTGTCTTGGACCTGGTGCTTCTGTGGCTTTGCAAACCCAGGGCTGTGTTGTTGGCATTCTGGCAGTGATGCACTTGTTGGCTGGCTTTTTGCTGGATGGCTGCCATTCTGCTCCCAGCTGGCTGGTAGACCAGGTGTTGGCTTGTCTACTAGCATGTTGTTTGACAATGAAGAACAAGGTAAAGTGTTTGTCTGGGACTCTGGTACAACTAGTTGTGTCTTGGGGTGATCCTGAAGTAGGGCGGCTGCAGTATGTGCAGGAGCAGCAGAGTGGGACAAAAAGGAGTACTTTTCTCTTGCTGTCCCCATCCTATCCCCAGGGAATCCAGTTCTGTAACCAGTTTTCTGTCTCCAGATGATTCCATGTGAACAGCACACAGGGCTGGGCTGCAGGAGCAAGAAGGCAGGATGTTGTCGAGACCAAAGCCTGGGGAGTCCGAGGCAGACCTGCTGCACTTTCAAAGCCAGTTCCTGGCAGCCAGAGCTTCACCTGCAGTGAAGATCATGAAGAAGGCAGACAAGAGGAGGGGGGAGGAAGGGAGCACAGATACTGAGAGACCCCCGCTACAGGACAGCAAGGACGTAGTCATGTTGGATGGTAATTTCCCTCGTGGGCTTCTTTGAATTACTAGGATTCTCAGTCAGTGTTCCTCAGTGCTTGCTGTTTCACCTCCCTGTCCACCCAGTGTTGCCTTTGCCCTGCATGTGTGTCCTCCTTGCGGTATTGTTTGACCATAGCCTTGTTGGAAAATGCACTTGTCCTATGTTAACTAGCATCCAGTAGAACACATTGCCATTGTCTACATTTATCAGCTGTCTGTTGTACCTTGCCAGCTTCAAGGCAAGAGGTGTTTTCTGTGATTTGTACTCATTGGACACTCAGTGCTTATTTTGCCATCTATCCAAACCCTGCTCTCTGTGTCTTTGAGTTTTAGCTCTGCAAACAGCTTCAACTTTGAGCCCCCAGATCTGGCTTGATAAGCCCCCTTCCTGCAGTTTTGTTTTCCTTCATCAGTAGTAACTAACACTTCTGTAATGTTCTTAATGGTCTCAGAAGCTCAAAGCGCTTTCTTGAAAGCAACAACTTAAGTCTTGCAGGTTCCAGGTAAGGAAATGCAATCCCAGTCTGTAGATAGTGAAAAGGAGGCCTCGACTTGCTCGTGATCATACAAATCACGCACTGTTAGAGCTGGCAGTGGAAATGTGCTTTTCTGTGCCTGGACGCAACCTGCAGGGGCCTGTTTGTTTCTGTACAGCCTTGCTTCTTCCCGTAGTACTTGCAGTCAGGCCTCAGTACCCTTCTTAACTTTTGCAGGTCTTTGGAAAGACCTTTGTGCCAATACATAAATAATACAGTTCTTGAGTGTGTTTCTCTCCACTACCCGGTGCAAGTTGGAAACAGAGGACTACTAATTGTCTTACTGCTTTCTTATCTTCTTTGTTTCTCGTCAGAGCAATAACAGATGCTATTAGGGAGCCTTGGCCTGGTACCTATGAGTAACTTGACTATTTTTTTCTTATTATTTCTCCTCCCCAGATTTTCCTGATATTCTCCCAGCTCTAACTCCAGCTCCTCCAAAAAAGTCCAAGATTAAAAGTGCCTGTGTCCACTTTGAGGATGAAGATCCAGAGGAAAGACTGGAAAGGCATGATCAACACATTACAGCAGTCTTCAGCAAAATTATTGTATGTGTGTTTTTTTTTTTTTTTTTTTTTTAGTGTGATGGTCTAGTGTGTGTTTTTTTTTTAATGCTCTGAAATGAGCAGTGGGCAGGGATGAAGGGTTCTGTTGCTGCTTTTTATTTCTACAGTGTAATGAAGCAGTTGTAGCATTGTAGACCTGTGTCCTGGAGCACCCTGTAAGAAAAAGATCTTTGGGTATATTTTTGCTCAGTTAAATATGGGTTTGAATCTGCGCTCCAGTCCAGAGTGCCTGCAGGTCACACTGCTTGCATGCAGGTCTGTGCTGTCATGTGGGTTTGGGTGAGTTTCTGGACTTCATAAGGGCAATGTTCTCATTGCGCTCTGCACTGGCCTTAGGTTTTCCTTTATCTGATTCTTTGAGCAGTGTGTAGAGTCTGGCAGTCCAGCCTTTTGGAAAATAGCCTCACTTTGGCTCTAAATAAGCACAAGGTATTCTGAGCCTGACAGCGTTGTAGCAGAAAGCTTGTGATCTGCAGAGCTGAGAGATTTTGAGTCCACTCTTAGCTAAATGATATAAACATATCTGGCTGTTGCAGTGGTTTCTACAGGGTCTGAATTTTTTGCTGCAGGAACGAGACACGAGTGCAGTAGCAGTGAGCATGCCAGTGCCCACAGGAGACCCATTTCCAAAGACATTTCACCGCTCTGAGATAAAAAGCGAGGTAAGATTGGGAGCAGCTGTTTTGTGCTACTTTCATTAATGATTACAACTTCCTCACAACAAAACCTAACGCTTGGTGGGCGGTAGGGCTCAAAATAAGCGACTTGGCATACTGGAGATGGTGAGCTAGCTCAACCTACCTCTGGCATTGTCAACTTAGTGTAGGAGAGAGTTCTACCAAGCTGCCATCAAGGCACTCCATACTCTGCAGTTAAGTAACATTGGAATCCTTTTGGTTTAGGAAAAAGGCGATCCCCTTCAGCTAACTTCAGCGAGGTGGATAGCATCTGTGCTGCTGTAACAGAAAAACAAGCAGAACAGGATCAGTTCTCTGAGGAACAACCTCTGTTAATTTGTCCACCAGGTTTGATTAAGTCTGTACTTATGGAAGTTGCATCTGATTTCTCCTGGCATGACATTTGAGTATGGTTGCACAGGGTATCTTTTGCAGCTTTTTGGATTTTGGCATAATTTGTTTTCTGAGGCTGCAAAACGGGAAGCCATGGCTATTATCATCAGTTGTTGCTGTAGTAGCAAAGGCTGCTAGCTGAGTGGGAGTCAGATGCTGGGAACTGACATGTGATTGATAGCTGTGGTTGCTTTGATGAGGTAGCTTATTTTGAAGGACAGCTTTTTGAAAGAAGAGAGTAATGCTTTTTCAACAACCAGTTCTGTTTACCTGATGCAGGAGTGCACATTGCAGCTACCAAATGTTCAGACTGCCTTTTAATCTGCTTCTTTGGACTGGGGACATGCAACAGTTTTCTTGCTTTGGATTTCCTGTGCATCCTGTACAAGGCTGTTCAGAGCCATGCCCTTCCATTGCCTAGGCAAGCAGCACAGTAATTTAGTCAGGATTATTTTAGCACCACTTGTCCGCTTCTTGCTGTGTAAATCACTTCACCCTGCTGCTCTCTAATCACCTTATAAGAAGCCTGTTCCAAGCCTGCGGTGAGCACGGTGCAGTACAGCCACATTTATCCTCAGAAATGCAAAGTATTCGGCTATGCAGTTTCCAAGCAGCAGGAAAGCTGGAGCTGTTGTGTGTGGTGATATTTTAGGTGTACTTGCCTGGCTTGAATTCACTTATAATTAATCATCTTCCTTCTCTAGGTAGCAAAAACATTCATGCTTTTGTCTCTCTGTCCTAACGTTAAACTGTGTGTTAAAAGAAGAATAGCACTTGCACAGAAAAGGGCAGGTGGCTGCCAGCAGCTTCTCAGTGTCATGTCCCAAAGTCTGATCTGAGGGGGTCTTCAAGGATCAGAGCTGTACCTTTGTTAGTGGCAGGTGTGTGTGGGAGTCTGGAGAGGAAAGTGGTGACACATGGCTTCCCTGTTTGCAGGTGAAGGTGGGATCTGGAAGAAAAAGCATCTTTGCACAAAAGATGGCAGTGAGAAGAGCTGCTGAAAAGGCAGCAACAGCTCCCTCCGCTGCCGAGTGCGTGCAAGTAAGATCAGCTGCTCCCGATGCCCTGGATCCTGAGGGGTCAGCGGGAGAGGCACCTCTCCCCACCAGCAGGGATGGTAAGTGGAGAATGTTCTGCTTATCCAACCTATTGTATTTACATAGCCTTAGTGACCATAACATCAATGCACCTTATTTTAAAATTAGGGTAGCACTGTTGTCCTCAGTTTAGGAATCATAAGGTCACTTGGAATGTCTGTGGTGTGACAAGGATTTGAAATGGTCTGAGACCCAAATTAACGTTCTAAAAATGGGGTTAGCTTTCTCACCCGTTTTCTTTTTGCTTCACACAGGGCCAAATAGCTTTATTTTTTATGGTTCTTGTCCTCCCTTTTACTCTCTCTCTTATATGTAAAGTTTTTCTTGTTTCATCATTGATTTCTGCAATTTTAGGAAGAGGGTTCTTGTGTCTGGTGAAGGCATTCAAGACCACTGTGATGCAGGTTCTCACTCCTACCTAGAAGCTGAAAGCTCAGTCTCCTGTCACCAGATTTGCTACCATGAGGCTGTGGCTTTGCTTCCTGAGGAATGCTGTGAGGCAGTGCTGATGAGGCAGTGCCACCTCCAGCAGTTACTTGTCTGACAGCAATGTGACAAGGAAAGATGAAACCAATTCAACTGGTTCCAGCATCTCTGGCCTTTTTTTTTTTTTGGGGTGGATGTGTGTGTGTTTTTTGTTGTGTTTTGTTGTGTTTTTTTGTTTTTTTAATTCTTTTCTGTTATCTTGGGCCATTCTATTTGGTTTGGACCACCATGTGTCTGGGTTTTTCCAACACCCCCTTTTTCACACAGAAATAGAGGCCAGATATCATTTGAGGGGTATCGCCTTTTGGTTAAGGTTTCTCTCTGTCCTGACCCCTGTCAGAGAACTGTTAAGACAACTCCTGGTTGTGCTGTGCTGTGTGTGCCCAAATCCACCATCCAGGTCAATATACTGTGCTTACTGTGTATCCTGTTAGGATTGTGCCTGTGTCCTTCTGTCTGAGAAATCTGAGGGCAGTATAGCAGCCCTATAGCTGTGATCTTCTTCAAGTAGAACGCTTCTAAAATGTAGTAGCCCAACAGAGGGATCAGAAAATTGGTTGCCGTCCTCAGCAAGATTGTTGTGGCAGGATCACTAGAAGCAAGAGGAGAAGGCGAGTGCCATTCCTTGTAGTAACAAAGTGTGTGCGCCTGGTAACCCTCAGCTTAGTTGCTGGTAGTGGGAAGCTTACTGAATCTTTCACCGCATCACTGTCTTCGAATCTCTTTCTGCTCAATATGCAGGACAGCTGCTGTGGAAATGACATCAAACCTTCCTGATGTTGTGATGAATGTCAGTACTGCTGTTTGAACAGAAGCTTGATGCTTTCAGGGGTGGCTGGTTTAGGGTTATAGGGAGGTTCCAAGTCACTATATGGAGTACATGAACAAAACATAAGGAATAAGACCACCAAGTCAGGTCCTTGTATAGTGGGCTACAGGACAGCTGGAGGGTCTCGCTGACCAAAAGAGCATGTTACCCTGCTGCTAGAATTAAATGAAATGAGCTTTTAAAAAGGATTTAGATCAGGTGGTAAAGGAGACTTGATTTTGTTCAGGGTAGGAAAATGCACCGCTGCTGGAACTTCTCATATGTTAAACCCTTAGAGGGTTAAACTTCTCATTTGTTTAACCCTTGGAGGTGAATGCAGGACATTTTTAGAAGCAAACATACCTCTGTTGAGAATGGATCCTGTATCCCTCAGAAACTAGATTACCTAGTAATTTTAATTCTCTCTCTCACTCAACAGATATTTACTACGTTGTGCTTCAGTGGATGTACAAGTGTGGGTTCAGGTGTTCTTGGGCAGAGGAGTCGTCTAGTATTTACTAGCTAGCTTGGAAGAATGCTCTGACTTATCAGTTGTGAATTATGCTCCAGTTTACCTTTTCTTGCTGTTGCTTTGCTTTGAAGGAACAAAGTTCTTTTTGCCCCATCCTTCCTCAAAATTCTAAACAAACAAGGTAGAAATGACATTTTGTTGTGACGTGGGTTGAAAGCCCAAATATTTTAATTATGTTTGAAGCTAAATTAAACTCCTTTACTCCTATTTTAACTTGGCTACCAAGGTGAAAAAAAAAAAAAAAAAGAAAAAGAAATTATGGAAGCGTGGTAATGACAAAATTGAGTTGCATTCATAATGCTGGAGACACTTAAATCAGTAACTGCTTTCTCTGCTGGATCTTTCAGATAAAGCTGGTGACTTTTTGATCTCTCAGCGGCCTTGTCTCATAACGGGAGAGGGTCTTGGAAGCCAAAAGGGTGAACAGGAAGCTCAAGCTATTCACAAAGAGAACTTGGAGAAGCTGCAGTCCATGTCTGAGGAGGAGATCCTGCAGGAGCAGGGAAGGCTTCTGGCTCAGCTGGGTATGTGCTTCCCAGAGATGAATTTTAGAGATGTGGAAGTTTACTGAATGTGTGGTGTGCTGAAGTCCTACCAAATTCACAGATCAAAGATGGGAGCTAGGTATTCCTGCTCATTGCATATGTGGGTGATCTAATTTCCATGCCGTGCCAGTAGCTTATGAGTAAGAATTAAGTGTGAAGGAACTAAAGAGTGTTTATTCCTCAGTGAAAGGGGGGCTTAGCTTGTCGTCTCCCCTTTGCTGTGAGAGAAGATGGTCTATGCACTCTGTTACTTTGCACACCCAATACCTGGTTACATGTACATATATGAAGGTCCTAAAAGGTGATTGTCTGAAGCAGGTAAGAAAAAAAAGCTATTCTTAGGATGATTGTAGCAATGCTGAGGTGAGAGAGAACCCTTGGTCTTCCCTTCCAAAATACCTGACTCGGGCCAAAACTGTCAGTACCTGTATGGGGGAAACATCTGGGAATGTGGGAGATTTCAGTTCAAATCTGTACTTGGTAGAGCACAAAAACTTACAACTAGACTTGAACTTCTTGAAAACGTGTTTTAATTATCTGGTGGCTGGGTGCAGGTGTTCTGGCAGGGTTGTGGTCTCTGGTTTAGAGCCCTGTCCACAGTGGTGCTCTAGGAATACCTGTCACTGGCAGCTGATGACAAGATGGGGGAGAACACAGAGTGTGGTATGTTTGATAAGACTCTGTGTGATCTAGGGAACTGTAAAACTTGCTGGCATTCGTTTCAATTATTTTGTGTGCTCGAGAAAAGCAGATGTACAGATGTAGGTCACAGGCAAGGGTTTTTGAAATTCTCAGTTTCAGATTCTCTAGCGTCATATCTAGGTGTGAGTGACATTTTAGACACGTAAGTCTCTTGTGGGTTTGGTTTAAAGATGGTATTAATGATCTTGACTTTGTTGCAAGCAGTGTGGGTATAACTGGAAAGGTGACAAACCCTGCAAAATAATTGCAGACACTGTGTTTAGGTACATCATTTGTTCAGAGAGCTGAACTCTCCAAACTACCTGAGGTGAAAAGAAATTTTTTTTTTTTAACTTCACTGCTTATAACAATGGCATGTATATGAAAAATACCTTGTTTATCCACATTTTTCTTGTGGCTGATTTATGGTCTTTGCTCCTTGTCCCCACCACTCTGTCCTTTGGGATAATAGCAAAGTGAGTATTTAGGGAGTTTGAAAAGGATAGGATGTACTTTAAGTATTTTTAAACAATAAATTGTTTTCTAAAATAGTATATTTGTTTATATGCCCTGTGGGTTAAAATTGTAGATCTTTCAGTCTTTGAGGTCTTAAGGAAACTGGGAGTAATTTTGGCATTCCCAGAATATCTGTGGTTAGGGAATTATGCGTGATGAAGCAATTCCTAAATTAAGTTACTGGCTTACAGACGAACTTGGGAACTGAACAGGTACAGAGATATGGATTAAAGAGACTTTTTCCTCCATATTCAGGAGTGTGAATAATTTGTGGATGTTTAATGTTACCCAGTCTCTGAATTAACCTCTTGGTTATGAAGCAGGTGAGACTCCATGGTGTGGAGTATTAGGATGGGTAGGCAATTCCATGCTGGGCAGTGTCTTCAGGATCTTACAGTTGACACTGTTCTGTTTTTTCCCACGGAGACTCTGCACAGAAGTAGGCTTACTTTGTGACATACTGTGCACAGATTGACAGAATCAGTGACTTGTTTGTCACCATTTGCATGAAATGATGACGTAGTCAATAGTCTTTTCCTTGCTGTGTATGGTGATGTGTGAGAAAGCGAGAGCTCTGCTTGCATTCAGGAAAACACATGCGTGCATTAATGAGGCTAGGCTGAATGTCTCCCCTTTGCCCAGGGAAGTTTAGAACTGCATCACGAGGAGAGTGTGCAGCAATCAGAAGTGTGGGATAGATCCTGCATCCTCTTTGAACTGTTTCACAGACATGGGAGATTTTTCTTTTTGGGATGACTTCTCTTAGGTACAGAGAATTTCTGAATTGCTTGTCCTTTGTCCTCCGAAGAAAAAATTATGGAACATAACACCTACACCTACATTGGTTATTTTTTACATCTCTGACACTGCTTATTGGAGTATCTCTGTACCTTCTGGAGGCACAGTGTGCTGTCTCTTACTATGCACCACTGCAATAAGCATCGCAACACCATCTTCTAAATGAAGACTGTTCAGAGAGAAAGTACACTCCATCAGAAATTATGTGGGATATCTGTAGCAGATCTGAAAGTAAAATGATGATCTTCTGACATTTTTCTATCTTGGAGCCATAGGAATATTATCTGTTCTTCAAAATAACTCTGCCTCCCAAATGTTCCTCTTCTCCAAAGCATGAAGTGAGTGGCCATGTCTGTTTTCTGGATGTTATCAGACAATAATTGACTCTCAGGACGGGGAGTCAGTTCAGAAAAAACAAGATACCCTTCTCCTAAAGTAATATGCAGATCATGCACTGCAGCTCTCATGCAATTCAATAAAGAGCAGGTAATTAATTCTGTGATGTCTGTTCTGTGTATTCTTGTAGCATTCAGGTTGATGCTGCTGAGTGGTCCACGGGCAGGGTAGGCAAACTATCAGACCCAGCTTCCTCCCATAAATCACAGACCAGAATTCTCTCCATAATGAATAGTCTTGTTTGGATGTGCCTTTTCAGTGGCAGTGAGGGGGGAAAGAAACAATTCTCTCTTTATTTGTAAGTTGGGAGAACAACTAGAATTTTTGTGGCTGCTTTACCTTGAAAGATGTTTATCAGCTCCTTCTCTGGTGTTGCCTCACCGGTCAGTTGTACCCAGGTTATGTGCTCAAGAGGTCATAGAGCAGTTAAGTGCCTCAATTTGAAAAGAAGTGACAGTTGGTACTGAAGAAGAGGGCATGTGGAATGGGAATGCAAAGAGTAAAACATAAATAGCGGGAGCTATAGACATATCAAGTATTTTGTCACTTCTCTGTCTCCTTGTCAATACTTGCAGATTCCAGTTTAGTTGCTTTCTTGAAGTCACGACGTGGTGGCAATGAAGGCCAGAAAAAGGAATTAAAAATGGAACAGAACAAACTGGAGGAGTTTGTGGAGTCTCTGCCTGTGGCTCAGCATGATGTAAGATCATCTCTTTCCATGCAGGAGTCGGGTCTGGAAGAATCTGTAAGGAAGGAAGAAAATACAAAGGTAGAAATCACAGGTAAGAAACAGGGTGCATGTTGTTAATGTTCTGAACATAAACATGACGTTTGTATGGTGTTTGCATCAATCCAGGTCGGATTGATATGTTACTTTGTTAGTTATCCAGCTCCGAATTTTATCATGGTATTTAAAGAATACACGTATTTTGGGTTCAGGAAAAAAACATCTGTTATTTCTAGCTGGGCTCCATAGATTAAAAGGGTGATACACTATGTAACAGAGGTGAGTTGTCAAGTGGGAGGTCTTGCTTTCTTTTTGAACTTTGTGCTGAGGTCTCTGGAGGGAGAAAGTATTTTAAGCTAGGTATCATTGCCCTGCTGTTCAGTCTTGTGAACAGGGAAGCAGAAGTGTGGTAGTGGGACTCGTCTGCTACTTGAGTAATTTCTTTTAACTGGGACCACCTGGGGACAGGTGGATAGGTAAGAGTTAGTGATTTGCTCACAGCATAGCATGGAGAGGACAGTCTCTCTTCAGGGAAATTGCTCATAGCGTGCATGCGTGTCTTACGATACTGCTCCTGATGGCCCTGCTCTGTGGCTTGTATCTCAGAGCCCACGGGGTGATTTCCAGAGAATACAGTTCTTTTCTTTGTGGTGTGGATGCAGTTTTTTCTTTAGCCGTTTCATTTTCTCTGTCATCATTTTAGGCTCTTATTCTCATCTTTCCCACACTTTTGTTCGTAGCATATGTCTCTCCCTTGTTAGCATGCTTCTCCCCCAGTTTCATGTCAAGTTTTGGCTGCCTCCATCTCTTGATCCTTGCTTCTGATGCATTCTTTGTGTCCCAGTGCAATGTGCAGACTGATTAAAGAGGTCTCTGAATCACTCCTGTATTTCAGCTTGGTGTTTGCAAGAGGTAACAACTGTTTACCGTTTTCTTGATGAGAGGGATGAGTCTGTGAGTGTATGCGTGTGTACATGAGCAGAAGGAAAGCTGATTAGCCTCTTATTGAGGAAAACACTTCACTGAACAGTCCTTTTAGTGTTTCTCCTCAAGTTTTACTTTTCCATGAATCCATTGTAATCAAAAGGACTATTTTTAGTTCCAGAACAATTGAGTGCTCAAGTAGCACCAGGTTAAGTGACATTCTTTTACCCGACTGGGAGCAATAGAAGTGGGTTGTTCAGCCTGTAAAGTACAAGACTGTAGTAGTGCTGTGGGGAATAGCTCAGTGCTCAGAGCATTGTGTGCTGACATCTTTTGCTTCCAGTGGAAGACTGCACAGCAAAGGCGAAGAGGAGTTTTCCCAGGATATTTGAAATAACAAAGAAAGGATGAGCTGGGACACAGTTATAAACAGAGGGAAGCCTTTCCAGCACCTGAGTTTATGCCTGCAGCCCATCTTGGCCAACAGGAGATGTAAAATATTTATTTGACATTAACACGTACTGTTGGGATTTTGTATCTGTTCATGCCCAAAAGTAAACTCATTGTGAATAACCCAGCAGAAATGGTCATTCTGAATTTCCCCAGGGAGAGGGCGATGACACAAAGCAATGGGATTGATCAAAAGTCAAACCCGTTTCTCTGATGAGATAAAAGGCTACTGTTTATTAGAAACAAGGTGGTGAAACCTTTATCCAGCAACTTGTAATCTTATCAAATGGAAAAGTAAATTCTTGCACCGAGACAAAAGGGAAAGCAAAGCAGAAAGGGAAGAGGTTGGGTGGTAGCCTTTAATATTACCCAAGTCTGAAGAAGTTCAGTGCAGATGTTGTATTCACACTGTCAGTTTGTGTTTCTGTAAAAGGATTTCTCAGTAACTGAACAATCTGATGCCTTGGAATATATGTCTCTTCTTGTTGACAAGATCGTACTGCTAAGGGCTGGTGGTGGTATGTGTAATCCTATTAATAGAATGATTAACTCAGCCCTGTCAGTTTAGTGATTAATGGAGAAAACAATCTGTGGAATTACAAATGTCAATAGATTTCATTTTTCTGGTGATTTTATTTCCTCTAGTTTTGCACCTACCACCCACAAACATTCCACTTTCTTGCATTTCAGATGCTTTTTCCTTCTCTTCAGTTAAAATGTGTGCTGAGCCTTTGGCTGAAGTTCTGTGGAACAGCTTTCTGGCTGAGCTCTGTGCTTAGTTCCTTGCCTGACTCAATACCACATTGATCATAAGGGTGAAGCTTCATCCTAGAAAGGATGAGTTCCCTTCCTAAGAGTTTGTCTGCTAATTGGAGGAAAGTAAAAGGTTAGATTTCAGGCCAGTTATCAGCAGGAAAAGATCTGATGAAAGAAGAGCATCTCGGTGGGACTCGATTGTTCCTTGCAAGAGAAGACCAGAGCACTAGGATTAATAGCTGCAATGCAAATGAGTTCTGGGCTTCTCCGGCAGGAGTGATGCTACTCCTTTTTGTGCCCTCAGACTGCCTGTTCCTGTCCTCGTGTAATTCTCTTTGAGATAGCAAAGACTTCTGAACTCATCTCTTCCCATGCTGGTATGGGATAGTATCCTAGTAGCAAAGTATTACCTTTCCTAGTGTTCAGATAATTTCCAGTTCTGTCTTTCCTGTCCCTTCACTTGTGAGATTCATCCACATGCTGATCTGTCTCTTTCCTAGGGCAACTCTTGTGATGCAGGCATACATGTCTTGTTTCTCAAATTCTTCTAGTCAAAGTTTTTTATAAAGTTAAATCAGTAATTTCTTCCTTTAGTACTGGCACCTTTGAAATTCTTGTTCAACTGTCCAGTTTCCCCACTGAGCTGTTTCTCATTCAAGCTGTGTACATTTTCAGCTGTTTTGATCTTTTCTTCCCAGAGCCTGATCTCCTCAAGCCTTTAGAGGGGGACACAGGATGAAAAAGCAGCATCGCGAATGTGACAAAATCATGAATAGGAGTGTTTGTGCTCTCTGCATTGTATCTAGGCTGAAATCATACTGGCTTCCAGTAATTTGCTTGGATCTCTTTGCATTAATACTTTTGAATCATTTCACAACTCCCCTAACACTCCCCTCCTTGGGCAATACTAGTTTGGTTTCTCAAATGTAGGGATGATACTATTTTTCTGCTCTGGTTCTGATCACTTTGCCTTATTTGTGTCCTGACTTCTGTTCATCTTCTCCTAAATTAGCCTTGTCTGTGAATTTCATTACAGTGCTGTTTTAATCTTTCATGAGAGCTAGAAGAGGAAGTAAACAGCTTTAAACCTTTGATGTTTATGCATCAGCCAACAGTCAGTTTGAAAATTGTTTTCTTTTTATTTTACATGAATCCCACATTTGATACAGTCTTTAAGCCAAGTAGCTTGGCAAAGAGGGCATAGTATTTTCTTCATCCCTGCCTTGGAAGGTAAGACTGCCATTTTCTCCCCCTCCACAAAGATGATGATCTGCCTGTGAAGCCCAAGAAGGAATGGATTCACATGGACAATGTGGAATTTGAGAAGCTGGAATGGATGAAAGATTTGCCTTCACTGCGGCAGAAGAAAACCAAAAAGGTTTGAAAGCAGAAACTGGTATTTTTCATGTTTGCACCTGGGTCATGGTTCTCAGCAGTAACAGTTTTGAAGGTTTCAAACACTAGTCCTATGGTTACTTAGTCTGTAAGATTTTATCAGGCTGAGAGATTCCCGAGTTTCTTCCATGGGGTGGAATGATACATGGTCAGTTCAGTATGTAGCGCTCAAGAGGGCTAGGAAGTGAGAGTCTATCAACTGTAATCTGGGATGAAACAGGTCTGAAAGCTAAGAAAAAAGGAAAGAGGGGAAGAATTTATTTATTTAAAAAAAAAAAATTTGAGGGCTGACCTGGGGAGTTTTTGAATTGTCACCTTCCAGCAGTTGATGTAAGAAGTGGTATTTTAAGTGATGAATGGAGTGGAAGGCAATAGAAACAATCATCTCCCTCCACCCTTTTGTTGTAGGGAATGCAAGCTCGATTCAGTTTAAAAGGAGAATTGATTCCTGCAGATGCTGACTTACCGACGCATCTAGGCCTGCATCACCATGGAGAAGAGGCAGAGGTAGGTGTAATATAGTAGAAAGGGCACACCCGTTTTCCATTTTCTGTGTTTGATTTGGCAGGTTCCTTTTTGTGTCAAAGCTTTTTAGTGACAGAAACCTTAGGGAAGTGCAGACAGGTGGTTTTCTTTTGAAATAAGCTCCTAAAGAGAAGTTGGGTCTGCATGCATTAACTGCTTTTACTTTCAGAAAACTCCATTAATGTTTTTTTTTTTCTTTAAGGATCTGTGGTGTTGGGAAAAGGTGCACATACAACCTTTTCTTAAGAAATTCAGTTTTCTCCTGTCACATCAACAATTGGAATCTCTTTTGCAATTGCCACAAAACAGCAAACGATATTTCATTGCAGTTTATCTCCTGTTATGCTCTGTTTTATTGTTAATCTTATTTTAAGGGGCCTGTTTTTACCTATAGCTGAAGGCCGGTTTTTTTTTTTTTTTAGTTTTTGGTATTTTGTTTTGTTTTTTTCCCCATTTAGAGGGCTGGTTATTCTCTCCAAGAGCTCTTTCATTTGTCTCGCAGCCAAGTTACTCAACAGAGGACACTGGCTTTACAAGTCTTGGGTCGTATTGTTCAAAAGGTAAGTCACTTTCCATGGAATTCCTCCCCATAATTTGAGTTTCTGGTGGATCAGGGCCCAGATTCTCTGATGCTAGTTGTTTGCTTTCTACTGTTCAATGAAGGTGAGAAGAATCACCAGCAGGGCATTCTTTTTCACTGACAATCTTCTTACCATCAGAAGAGTCAAGTGTTGGAACATCACAAATTGAGTTTTGGGTTTCTTTGGAAGGGAGATGCTTCCGAGGGTTGTTCAGCAGCAGTGCTGCAACTTCAGTTCTGTTGTTGGTTTGGACACAAGTGGTTGGGTTTTTTGGTGTTATTCTTCTGACAGACCTATCCTTTGCAATGACCCTTTCACTCCTGTTGTCTGAGCCAGCTGCATGGCGTGCTGTTTCTGAAGGAGATGAGAATGAACCAGCCTACTCACAAAGCAATGGGCCAATAGCAAAAAGCAAAATGAATATTTACTTCTGTGGCCATTTCCACCTAACTTTTAGGGGAAGTGCTTACCTTCCTTCCAACAGTAGTGGAGGCAGAGAAGAAATAGTGTGGTTTTGAGAACAATGGGGCACAACAGGGTGAAGTCAGAAGATGGGTCCATACTTTAGAAGGAAAGGTTTCCTGCATTTAAGGAACTGGAGTTGCATGCCTTCTGTAGAATGAGAGGAGGATAAGATGAAGAAAAAACCCCTGCACACAGTTCAGCTGCTTTACAGCAGAAATGGGAAGAGGCAAACACACAGAATGATGAGATGTACCCAGTTGTAACGAGACAGCTGTAACACTGGCTCTGTGTGGCATATATTTCAGGCCAGGGCTGGAGAGTTTGCTTCCTCCTTGAAGGGCAGCGTTCTGCATCTGCTGCTTGATGCTGGGTTTCTCTTCTTGCTGCGCTTCTCACTTGATGATGCAGTGGATAACGTCATGGCAGCATCTGTTGGTGCTCTCCGGGCTCTGCTGGTGTCACTTGATGATGAGGTGAGACAATCATTGAGTGCCTGGGTCTGATTTTGTGCTAGGCTGTTTACAGGGACTGGAATGAGGAGGCATGGTAAGTAGCTTGAACAAAGGCATGCTGGATGGGTTAGCGTAATGGTCAATAGCGTGCCATGGCTGTGCTTTGGGACAGACAAGGGAATGTGTTATCTTATTTGAGAGATGCAGGCATCTTTTCTCCTGTTTGAATTAGCTCTGCGCCATGATTAATTTCAGTGCAGGCTGCTGAGGTTCTCTGCCTTTGGACATCTTTACAATCTACATCAGGCTACTACTAATGTATGTGTATAGTTTTGTTTTTTTAATATGGCCTCTTACGTTGTTGGCTTCTTATTTTGTAGTTTTCCTGCTTCTGAGCAGATAAAATATTCTCCTTGCTTTCCCATATGACTCATAATGATGCTGTTTTCTCTTTTCTCTCATCCATTTTCTGCTGTTCTCACATGCTTTTCTTACACTGATAAACACCTAATTTCACCTTGTCATGTGTCTATTTTACCCTTGATGCTTTTTCACCTGTTAGGAGTTCAAACTTCTTTTGGGTGTTCAGATACTAGAGAGCCCTGAGCAGCAAGATTAAGATGTCTTCCTGGTTGGACAGTAGTCCATTACAGGCAAAGCACGCTGTGGGCTGTGTTTCAAGTTCCTTCCTTGGGAGTGGCTCCTGTGTCCAACTGGAAAGGGGCTGGTGATGGACAAGAGTGGGTAGATCTCAAGAAGCCCCCTGGAACCTCTCCCAGCCCTTTAGAGCTATCCCTAGTGGGGAGGCAACAGAAATGAAGGGCTAGCTAGCTTTCTCTGTATTTTGCACCTTTTCTAAGATACGAACCTAATGGTGTTCTGCTAGGTGAGTTCTGCCCAGCCATGGCAGGTAATGCTACGAATCAGCTTCTTAATGTGCTTTTCTTTCTTCTGATATTACTCTGGTTTATAACTGTCTGTAGTGCCCTGATTCTCAGATCAAAGCTTGTGGTGTGATGTCTTGTATAAGCGAGTACTGCTGACTCTTGATGCCAGTGACAGACACACGCGGTGAGATTGCTGTGTCTATGGTTTTTCATTAGGAGAGTCCTTTCTAGGGTCTCATGCTGCTGAGTTTCAAAAGGTCTCTGAGGAAGGGACAGGGCTAGAAGTCTGGCCTTTTGCCCCAAGATTGTAAGACAAACAGGATTTATCCCCAGTATAAACAAAGAAGACCAGCACACATAAATTATCATGCTGTCTGAAGGTTTTGTTCATTCATCAGTGGCTATGGGAAGGAAGCACCTTTCTCTTGGTTTCCTTTGAAGACTTGGATGCTCTTCTTGTGCCTTTCCTTCTCATGGTGGAAGGAGGGCTATAGTCCCAAAATGTATTCCAGATGGACTCAGAGTTTCAATCCCTGAAGTCAGGACTCTTCTGACTGTCATTTGCTCACTTGCCAACTTCAGTTAATATTGCACGTTTTTTTTCTTTCCCCCCCCAATGTGCAATAATAACTTGTGCTTCCTTGGTACTGGCATTTGACATTTTTCAAAACAGTTCAGGGTTTAATTGAAGTCTGCCACTTCTTTTCTGATTAATGTAGTAGTTATTTCTGATTGCCAGTTCAGGAAATGGAAATTTAAAGCAGTAATTCAGTAGTGCAAGCATTTGATTGGACTGCCTTTTATTTTATGCCAAATTCCAGTTTAACTTCTAGAGCCTTGGTGGTTTGTTTAGTTTTATCTTAAATGTTTTCCAGTTAAGCTGCATTTCTGTTAGCTGTGTAGTGAATTTAATTCACCTCACAGTAAAGCTTTTCATGATTTCCCAAGTGTGTGTGTGTGTGTGATACATTAAAATTACTTCCCTGAAAAAAGCATTACATTCTGCTTGTGCATGTTTACAATATACTTTACTGTGTTCCTGTTTTCATGGGGTTAGGTGGGAATCAATAAAGCATTCCATAATCAAAAGCATACTTGAAAATTCTTTGTCTTTGATGATTTCTTTGTAAGAATTCTATTTCATGTGCTTTTACTCTCCATGTAGAGATATCTTGATTGGACTTTCTCATGGTACCAAGGGATGGCTGCATTCCCCTTTGTCCCCTACAATGAGGAGGAAGAAGAAGAGGAAGAAGAATTAAATGGAACAGAGAAGTCTCAAGATAAAAAATCAAAGGATGAAAATAAGCCAGATTCAGATGTGGCCCGATACGATGTTGTAAAGGTAAGCACAGAGCTGTACCTGAAACCTTTTTAGGAAAATAGGCTCTGCACAGTGGCTGTGTGTGCTGTTGAAATGTCTGCTCTCCTGTGTATGCTATTAAGAACGTTCTGAAGAAGAATTAGAACTGTTCCCTGGCTGTGGGATGTTATGTTTCTGTCATATATTACCGGGAGAGGTAATTTTATTGATCTCTGAAAATGTTAAGACTTGACCTGTGTGATTTCAGTGTCATTAAGTAGCTCTAACTTCCTCTAGGGAAACTGGCAACAAACACACTCATGACTTTGTAAGACTTGCTGAAAGACTGCATACAATCGTGATTATCAAGCTCGCTTGCTTGAGCTAAAAGTAAAAAGCTTCCAGCCACTATTAAAGTGTCTGTATGCACTTCTGTAAAGTCAAACAAGAGCTTTACAGCTGGATAGTTCATAACTAGTTAGATTTGTACAGTTCTTTTTGTATTTGATGTAAGGTGGCTACTTAGCATTTCCCCAGTTTCATTGTTCATGTTTGCATTTCTCAGGTAGAGTTACAGCATTTGGAAGGAATTCGTCACATATTCAAACCTAATCCCGCATTGCTGATACGAGATCTAAAAATAGCAATCTTTATCTCAAACAGCCTTGGTGGAGCTGCTGGAATCATTAAAACCTGTGATCACATCACTTAGTCCACGTGCTTGAGCCTGTGTTCAAATGCCACTTGGTTGAAAGCCTAACTGGGCAAATGAATTGCTGTACTTGGCCATCTGGTCTTGTTTAGAGGCTTCATGATTTCATACAAGTCTGCTAGGTGACACTTTAAAAAGCTTAACAAAAGAGTTGTAGGTAGAAGGCATGAAATCGGTTTGTGATTCTGGAATCAGTTGCATGGGTCAGCATAATGGACTTTAACTTGTTCCAAGTGGCCTGAACTCAGAAGGTATTTGGGATAAAATTCTCCACTGTTCCAGCTGCTGTGAAATTCTATTTCACACCCGTTTATTGGCTGTTACAACCCAATTACTCCACACAGCTGGAACAGAAGTATTTAAACTAGTAGCTGAACCTGATCAGGCCTACAACCTCAACATTGCTTGGCTGCAGCTTTTAAAAAGTATTAATACTATGAACTCTGGTGTTAGGGAGTTGCCCTTTCTCAGAACTAGGAATGCATAACCCTGTCACTTAAACTGATTGTGGTCTTCTGCTCTGTGAACCATAAAATAAAAAACACATCATCTCTCTGCATCTCTTTTCCTACTGCAAAATAGGAATTTGTGTCTGTTCTCTGCTTCTGTCAGCTCTTCTCTGACATGACAGGTACTATTAGACAGAGTGCTCTTAGCTGTGGGTGGTGTCTAGCCAAGATGATTCAAGGGGAGCTAGAGAACCTTTTTCAGCCACATTAGGTTTTAGTAGTCTTTTTATGGGGAAAGTTATTTTCCTATTCCCTGTTATAGTTTCATACTCTGGAAGACACAAGTGTCCAAACCCCACCAGTGGTCTGACTTAGAACAGAAGTTTGGTTGTTCTGCCCTCTTGAGCTAACTCTTGCTCGTTTGCTAGCATACTGGCAAATCTGCAGAAACTTACCTCTTTGTTTTCCCACTAGTAATTTTAAAACTCTCTCTGCAGAAGATGTAATAGAATCTTCTTTTGTCTTCCAGCAACTGCATTTCAGAGGGCAATTGTTGAGAGCATAATGGAAATTTTTTTACTTTTCTTTTTTTTTAACTTTCAGGGACTTTTGAAGACACGGATCCAGCACCGGCTGAGGTACATCTTGGAGGTGGTACGACCTGTTCCGACAGTAGTCCTGGATATACTGCACATCCTCACTCACATAGCAAGGCACTCTTCTGAAGCATGCAGCCAGGTAAGTCTCCCCTTGTACAGGAGCTGGGGGATGATAGAAGAATGTTTGAAAAAGGGAAGAAAGAAGCAGGTAAAGTTATGGCAAGGAGATCAAACTTGTGTGTTTTGAATGCCTTCTGCATGTCTGCATAATTGCATACCTTTAGTTATTTGTGCTGCTTGCTATTTCTCTGTAGCTGCTTGACTGTCCTCGGTTGATTGAGACCATTGTCAGGGAATTTCTCCCTACTCGGTGGGATCCCCAAGTGGCTGAACCAGGGTGTTTACTCACCAGCCTCCATGGAGTTGCTTGTGCCACTGCTATGAAGTTCATCAGAGTGTTGGCATCTGGAGGCCGAAATGCAACAGCCAGACTGGTGAGTGAATCTCAGAAAAGCTTTTCTGATTGCAAAGGCCTTAGTTCTCTATGACTTACTTTCTAAGTAAAGATAGAAGATTAATTCCAGGGACTCTGAGCTGAAGCGGAAATAATCACTATGAAGAAGGCACATACGTGTGTTTTGAAGGAGTTGGGGGTGTCATAATAATGATGCTTTCTGCTGTGTACCAGTAGAAGAGCTGTCTTAAGCTTGTTTCTACTTTTTTTTGTTTTACATAGTGCAGTTATGCAAAATGACGCAGCCCAGCTCAGTGATAGTTGACCAACAGCAGATGGTTAGAGCACACACTGGTGTGTGGTGCTCTGTATGCTCCCATGTTCCAGTGGTAGGCAGCTTAGGACTTCATAAACCAGAGATTCAATCACTATCCTTGTGTTTTACAACCCTGGTTGAACTTCCCTGCCATTAATTTGTCTTAATAACTCTGAGGTCATTTATCAGTATTTCCAGTTCCTCTTACCTACTTCTGGATAGGTTTTCCACTTCAGAGATAATTGCGTTCACTCATATAGGTCATCACACTGGTGCTATAAATGCGTAACATCTACCAAGAGCAGCACCCATCAATGGACACCTTGGGGGTTTTGGTTCAGTGTTGTTAACAGCATCTAATAAATTGCCATGCGGGAAATGGCTAACATCAGCAGAACACCGGTCTGTACTATAAAATAAATAGAATAATGTGCTGATAATGGATAGTGGGATATTTAAAGACTGTAAGTGGTGCTAGGAACATAATAGAAAGTCTGTGAATTTTACTCCGTTTCAGGCTTTGTGTACTCCAGGTATTTCGAGGCATGCAAGGGTTGCTTACAAGGTTCCTGCCACTCAGGCTTTGGTTCTGTTGCACTCTTGTTATGGCTTGTTAGAGGCACTTAAACATGGGAATGGAAGATGATAATAAAAAACTAAATCAAAATCATCAATGTAGGAATTTATTCTAGCTAACAACAAAATTCTTCCATCCTCCTCCACTGGAAGTAAATTTGACTTTGCTCTCTGTTCTGTAGGAGGGGTGTCAAAATTCATAGTTTGATTCATCAGCTCCTTTGCTGCTGTGCATTGATTCCCCTACAAGATGTCTCTAAAGCATTTGAATTTTAAATTATCTATAATATGTCCTTGTGTTGTGAAAAGTCATTGTTATCTCACTTGTTTAGACAGAGCACATGCAAGCTTTTGTATGTGTGGGAGAGGGAAAGAGAAGCTCTTTTTTATGGTTAAGCAAAAATACGCAGTTGTTGGGGAGGATAAAAATTATTTCTAGACCACTGCAAATGAGTCATGTCATGCTTAATTCAGTACTAAAATAACCTCAGAACATTTCCAAGGCATCAAATTCTATAATCTTATAAAAGTAATAGACAGGAAGTACCCTTCTTATAAAGTAAACACAGAATCATAGAAAGATTTAGCTTGTAGGACCTCTGAAAACCATTTAGTATGACCTGCCAAAAAGAATATCAGCATCAGTTCAGTACTTTAGTATACAGTGTTTTTCATAAGCATATCTTTACAGGGAATCCTGACTAATAGTTCTGTTTATGATGACTAAAAGAAGGATAGTATGTATTTTTTACAAATCAGTTAAATGCTGCAGAGAGCATCCAAACAAGTGCGTGTGTGGCTAGACAAACCTCTGTCAGGAATGATTTAGGTGTAGTTGATTTGTGTTAGGAACGGATTAGGTAAAACCTGGCATCACTTCCAGGAATGCTTCTCTCTTAATAGCCATTGATTATTTATTGTAGTATGTTCCTTAAGATTACCCAAAATAAAGACAGATTTGAACAGTGCAGGAGGAGTTTAGAATGAGCTCTACTGAAATCTGCAGCTCTTCTGGTGTGTCAGAGTAATGAGATAACGATGCGTGCAACTCATGTCTCTTATCCCTTTGTTTTTTTTTTTGTTCATCCTTTTCTTTTTTGTTTGTTTGTTTTACAGCTTAACACATTTGAAATGAAAAGTCGGTTAAGCCGATTTATAGCTGAAGACCCACTGGATCTGCCCCTGCCGAGGGAAGAAGCCATCAGGCTAAGCACCGAAGCCTTCCGGCTGTGGGCTGTGGCTGCTGGCTACGGTCAGGCCTGCGATCTCTACAGGTACAGCCAGATCTGGACAGCTGGGGGTGGAGGGGGCACGACAGAGAAAACGGACGGAGGGGCAGATAGAGGGATCTCCAGGCTCAGTCTTTACTTTCGGGGAGTCTTACCTCCCTTTCTCTGGCCTCCTACAGTAAACCTCACATTTTCTAAAGGTATTGTCTTTTTTGTGGTTGTTCTTTATCTCCTGTGTTTTAAGTACTACTATTTTGGTATTTCTCTTCTGTGCTGTAGGAGATCACCCTAACTTTTTAGGGCTGCATCTTTCTCCCCTGGAAAGCATGAATAATCTGTGCTTGTGTAACATCAAGATGCATAGTTTGCAGCACCCCTAGGATTGAATCTGATGATCTAAGGGCAGTCTGTAGGCAGCAGTCACCAGCATGCATGCTAAGTGTGGCAGACTGATGCAGACAGACTGCATACTGCATTGACTTTCAGGTCAGTTCAAGTTCTTGTGCTTGACTTTCGAGGTTGGCACTGGGATAAGTCTGACCTACCTCAAGCATTGAGTCCTCTTTCTGTTATTGCACTGACTTGGAAGCACTGAGATGGCTGTGGAGTTCCGCTGAAGAGGAGTAGAAGGGAGACCAGTGTTAAGTTTCAGAATGGAGATTCTCTCTCTGTAACAGCATTGTTTTCTCCAGGCCAGGCAGGTTTATTGGTTAATAAAAAGTAAAAACTGTATATAATTTTGTAGCACTGCAAATAACGTTGAGGAAAGAGAAGCAGCAGAAAATTCCTTAAATTTGCATGATTGTAACTGGGGATACTTCGACTGAATATTTGAGAACTAGGCAAACAAGAATAATAGTTTTTCCAAGAAGTTACTGCAGTGCTTGGAGGCAGAGTCTTAGGTAGGTCCCATTCAGATGAATTTGGAATGACAGTGTTCTTTCTTTGTCATCTTTTTTCCATGTCTGTTTATTTTTGTTATTTTGGTGGTAGTGATCATTCTCATAATCTCATTTTCGCAACTGTTAAAATATGTGATGGAAGGATATAAAGAAGATAGGGTCAGGTTCTTCCAGTGGTATGAAGTGAAAGTACAAGAAGCAATGGGCACAAATGGCAATACAGGAAATTTCACTTAAGTGCAAGAAAAATTTTTTTACTGGGAAGCAGTCAAACACTGGAGCAGGTTGTACAGGAAGATTGTGGACTCTCCATCCTTGAAGATGTCAGAAGTCCAACTGGACATGTTCCTGGGCAAACTTGCTCTAGCTGACGTGGTTTGAGCAGGGAGTTGAACTTACAGATGCTCTCCAGAGACCCAACCTCATGTATTCTGTGATTTGTACTATAGGGATCTCTACCCTGTGCTGGTGAGGATACTGCAGTCCCTGCCTGAATTGATCAGCCCTTGCTGTGGGAAGAGCCCTATGATTGAGTTGTCTGTCCAGAGAGCTACGGCAGTAGTTACTCTGCTGATACAAGTGACACAAACAGCAGCCTACACAGCGGAGCTGCAGGCCAAGCTGAGCAGGTAGGCCCTCTCTGTCACCAGTTCTGTGTATCTGAGTAGTTGGCATCCTGTTTTCCCTCTCTGGTTTGGAGACCTGGCTATCACTTTCTCCCTCCTGCCACCCCTGCTTCCTTTTGGATGGTTTACTGCCCCACGTCCCCCTGCATGGTGGGGTGCGTTCCCTCTGACACAAGGTCATAAGCAGTATCTAGTCTGACATCTGTGTGCCTGCTAGCATGGTAAGAGGCAGGAGTAAAAATCTGCGTTCAGCTATGGGGCAGAAGGGCAGCGGTTGCCAAACGCTCTGCTGAAAGGAGCTAGGAAGCGACTTTGACCTTCCCTTTGGGGAGAAGAAAGTCATGTCCCTGAGGTCTGGAGGGAAGAACCTCTCTGCAGAGACTGAGGTAGGTCAAGATTAAAAGGTGGTTGGGTTTGGTAGACATCAAAGCAGTAGAATTTGCTGAAGACACAGGTACTTTTTCTGGTGAAAAGCAAGAAACTCTTTAAACAAAGCTGGATACCAAGGTAGTGTGTTTGGTGAAACTAGAGCGTAGTTCAAGGACAGAGTAGTGCAGGTGAAGAAACTTCAACTTTCATGAGCAGATTCTACATTTGTCCTTTCTGCCTAAATTGATTTGTAGGAATGTGCAAAGGCTTTTTTCCCCCTGGTGCTGTTGCTGGGTATCGCCTTCCAGATTTTGTGCAATTGGAGACCTTGCTGTTGAAAATGATGCTTTAGAGAGACGGTTGTTTCTGAGACGTACTCACTATCCTGTGTCATTCTTCCACTGTGTTTCAGTAATAGCTCAGAAGATACTGAACAGATTCTACCTCCTCCAGTAGCGTGGAATCAAGTGTCAGGCTTACAGCCCTTCCTTGAGACCAGTCTGAAAAAATTCCTCCAGGAGATATCCCAGGCAGAAACTTGGCTAACTCTCCAGCCTCTGGCCACAGCTTATGTGATCTACTTGGGAGTTTATTACAGTGCTTGCAGCCAACAGGTAAGGCCTGAAAATACAGGTTGCCTTTTCATCTTACCAGCGTCAGCCGGTGTATTACCTCTGAAAACCTGAACTTAGAGGCAATGCTGAGAAAGACAGATGTTGAGGCATCTAGCTGAGGACTAGATTTTGTTTACCACAGCTCACATCTGGGCTGTGTGGCATTTAGCATCATAGATCATAAGTCTGCTGATCCTCCACATTAGCAGTGCCAAATATCAGTGTCTTCCTTTCTTGTCTGTTCTTCCTGTGGGCTGCAGAGTCTTCAAGGTATGTGGTAGTGCTATGATTGTTCTGATTTGCTGCAGGGACTTGAAGCATGAAGCAAATGTGACCTAATTTAGTTTGGCAGCCCTTTCTCCTCGTGGGCTAAATCAAGTTGGACATTTTTGCATTTGCTGTGGTATGGGAGCTTACATGTGGACAGCTACGCTGCAACAATCTGTTTGGAAGATTCACATGGTTCATGCCATATGAACCTTGGATAGGAAACAATAAAGATAAACTTACTTGCTGCCCCACTGACATTTAAGGTCAAGTTCTGAAACCCAATTACAGTTGTAGTATGTGACCATCTTTTAAAGTGATACTGTTGAAGAATAATGTCTTATACTTTAGCTACCTTAAAGATTCATGTTCTAAAGATAAATGCAATTTTCCTCTTTACTGCCCAACTGATGTGCCCGAGTTCTGACCTGGAAGAGCTGTCTTCAAGGTGCAGGAGTAATTTAATGGCTGTAGTTATTCCTGCTTCTGCAACTCCTCTGAAACTTGCCCAAAACAACTGAGTTTGTTAGTTGTGACTGGGGTGGAGAACGATAGTATCTTTTAAAGATGTCTTCAGTGCCCCACAGGTGGGTAGTACCCTTCACATGCTGTCGTTAGGTCCTGAGCATCAGAGAATCAGGATAACCAAGAGGTTAATATTACTTTTTAACCTTTATAGGTATTCCAGAAGAGTGGTTGGCAAAATAATTTGAAGTCTTTGAGCTATGAAATAATATTTTTTTTAATGCCACTTAAAAAGAAGTTCAATTGTCTACCTGTTGTTAGCTAATCTGATTTTAAAAAAGTAAAATCGTATGTAGCAAATTTGAATGGACGAGTGCAAAAACCAAAAATCAACTTGTAACTAGTGTATAGTAGGACCTTTTTAGAATATTTTTGTTAGACTACTAAAAACTAAATTTAACATTTTCATGTAGATTTTACTGCTTTCTGGGGGGGGATTTCACCTGGGGAAACTTTATGTCATGGAAATGAGTATTTCTGTGTCCTAAAGTAGCATTCTAATGAAGGGAAAAATATGAAAAATTGCCAACATGTTCCTTCAAGCTGGAATACTGCTTACTAGAGTTGGAAGAATTCAGATGGTTCTCTAAAAGCCCCAGATCCTCCTCTGTGCTGTGTTCGTCCACAGTCATGCTTTGCTGTCAATCACACTTTATACAGCTGGTATTTTTCTTTTAAGAATTTTTGTTTTGGAGAGCCTCATGGTGCCACTCTGCTTTCTCAAGGTAGTTCTGATCACCTTTGTGTCATCTTCAAGTTAAATAGAAAGATCAGCATGTATTAGCCACTTAGGGCAAGTTTTTATTTAGAGAATCTTGATCTCAAGGATCCCATACGTTCCAGCCAGTTAAGAAGTTTTGGCAATGTATTTTAATACTTGAGTGTGAGAACACCTTGAGTTACCAGCTCTCACCTTCCACACTACCAACAGTGAGGCCAGCTCTAACCTAGAGCAGTACTACTCTGTAGATGATGTGGTCTGGCAAAAAGATAATAAACACAGAGAAAGCGATTAAATCAACTTGTCTTTTTGCCCTCACTGGAATGCCTTAATTCTCCATCTTTTCCTGTCTTTCTCCTTGTGTTCTGCAGCCATCAGTCAATCCAATTGACTGCTTAGAGGAACTGGAACGTTTGACTTCAGAGGTGCTGCAGCCCCTTCTCAGCCAGCCAGCCATACACAGCATGTGGGACTTGCTCAGGTAAAATTATTTCACTACTAAGATGCTGTTGCCAGAAGCTAAGGGAGCCTCCTCATTTCTCTACTGTACTGTGTGGCAGTTTCCCCCCTCCCATTTCTTTCCCCTGTACATATGTGCTCCATATGTATGAATGAGAGTGCAGCAGGGCTCTGTCTACACCCTGCTTTGTCCTCTTTCCCCTCACAGCAAAAATCACAATGGCCGCAGTGGTTCTCCAGTTCCTTCTTTCCTACTGGTGCTGCTGCAGGGTCTGCATCTCTGCCCTTCCATGTAGCTGTGTTTTTTGTATCAATTTCAGATTGATTTTAATCACTCTTGGCTTTGATTCTTCTTTGGTTTCACTTTTTTTTTTTTTTTTTAAATAACATCAGATTGAGTCCCTCTTATACTGGGGAGGTGAGAGTGTGTGTTCATGTACCATTTACATGCTGTGTGTGATGCTGCATGTGTAAAATAGTTTAAACCAGACTCTCGTCTTCAAGCTCCTGCAGAGCTTCACTAAAGCTTTGAAAGCCCCTGCAGGAAAGCAAAAGGCCAGATCACAAACTGTTCTTTCAGACATTTGGATAACAAGCTTTTTCTCCGGCTCTGGGAACTGTTAAGCCCTGCAGATATTCTGTGTTTCTACTGTAGAGGGAGCCTCCCTACCGGCCTGTGATCGATCCTCGGGAGGGGGACCCTGAAAGGCTTAACTTGCAGTCAGGGGGACATCTGGCTGCTGTTGAGAACATATAAGGGACACTTGAAATCTTTGGGTTTAAGTGGTACTTGAACACTCAGCAGTCTGGCCCATGTGTTCTTTCATGTCTGAGAACTGAGGTTTGAAGCTCTTGGAACCAAAGCTTCCGACGTGAGGGCATTCCATGGACCCTTCCTTTCCTGCCTGTCCTTGAGGTCTGAGAACACGCGTTTGGTCAGGCTGTACAAGCCCATCAGCAAGAGTTCTCCTAGGCTGTTCTTAACACTGGCTGGTAAAAATGAAGAGTCAGCTAATCTCTGCCTTAGTGTTTTGACAATCTTGTCTAAATGTTCTGTGCAGAGCAGGGCCAGTTCAGGGTACTTTGTGAGCCCCCAATGTGTTCATGCATCTCCTATGGTAATGCCAGTGGCAAGAAGAGCAATGTGTTTAAAGAATTAGTTCTCTGTTGTAATGATATGGAACTTTAACAGGATTTTCCAAATTGCCCCATTACCATTGAGCAGCATGCTTATGGTCACTTCTCCTTGTAGTGACCTTGCTTGTACAGACATGGTATGCCTAGTGTGGGCCCCGCAAGTGCTGCTGGTATGACAAGTTCTAGTTTTGCATGTGGAGAATGAGCACGCATACGAAGAGCGGTATACACAGTCATGCTCGTGTGCATTAAAGCTAGGTTCTTTCTGAATAGGCTTTAAAAATACGCATTTCACGAGTATGTAAGGGGCAGCATTTTTGCAATGTCAACTTAAGATACAAGCTGGCTTCTTGGCTTTGCCTGTCAATTTATTATGGAAATGTCTTGAGTAGGTGCACAGCTTTATTAGCCTGGTTTGCGTATGTACATGGGGAAGTGTGTATTTTTTTTAATCAAAGGCCCAATGCTTTCAAATGTTTGACATCAGAGATGCATCATTGCATCAGAATTTCTGCATGTCAGGAACAATTTAGCTGAAGATTAGAATTCATGATGGCTCACTGGCTTTGGCTCGTATGGCAGTAGTACGTACTTGACCAACTGATACTAGGTTTTTTTCTTGCACAATCTTTGGGGTTTCCATTTTACTGCAGTGTGACACAGTTTGGACAGTAACATTCCTACAAGATAATTCTTTAGCGGCATGAGTGCTTTTGACCTGACCCCTCGATCTTGTTTACACAGGCCATGTTCTGCTTTGTGCAACCCTCTGTCCTGTTCCCCTGCACCAGAATCTGTCTTCAGCATTGCATCTCTGAGTTGCACTGGAGGCAAACCTCCTCTGAGCCTGGTTGGCTCCAAGTCACCCTTCCCCTTCCTCACCGCCCTCCTATTTCTCATCAACAGCGTCACTCACATTCACAAGGGCCTGACCAGCAAGGTGAGAATGGACTTTTTTACCGTAAATTCTAGGTGAATGATGATATATTTGTGAGAGAGGTTAGCATTTGTATCTTCCCAGGCTCAAGAGTGATGATAATAGGGCTATTAAAAAGGAATTTTTGTGTATTTTTGTTTTAAAAAATGTCAAAGTACTATAGAGCTAAATAAGCCCATTGTCGGAAACGGGTAAGATAATGATCCGAAAAAAATCTTCTTTCTTTGAATTCCAATATCCAGTTGACACTGGGAAGCTGGAATTATAGGGCAGGTGATGGATGATAATGACACTTAAAGGAGAAGTGTGAAATACCTGTTGTTTGGCTAAGCAAATAACTGTCAGAGGAGGAAAGGGATGGTTGAAGCATATATAATAAAGAAAAACTGGATAAAATTAAACAAAAAAATGAGTGCTACAGTGACTGAAGAGATTTCTTCCCACTTCTGGTTGTCCTGAAGTTTTGGAACGAGAGAGTCATGGAAGACTGCAAACTCTGAAGGGGAAATGGCAGAGCCCTAGAGAGATGGAGTACCTAGCATAAGCTCTCTCAAAGCTTTCCTCTGTCCCCTTATGTTGAATTAGCTGACCGGTTACTAGTAGGAGTGTCTGGTCAGATGAGAGAGAAACATCTTAAGCCGCTGGCCAGACTTCTGCCTTACACAGCATTAAGGAAAATGGTGGCATTGACTGTTGGTTGCCTGCAGTGGGGATGGTCATGGTGGATGCATGAGGCAGAAAAGCAGGTTTTTATCAGGTTGTTTTTAAATATCTGTTTTGAAGTAGCTGACAGGAGTTCTCATGTGAGAAGGCAGGGGGTAGCGGGGGTAGGCCTTGGAGAGGGCTGTGTTTTACTTTCCTCTGAGCACAAACTCTCTTAGTAGTATTTCTCTCCATTTCTGATTCCTTTATAGTACAGCTCTGTGCTGGGCTTCAGAGGCTTGAAGGATTATCTGCATCAGAGCTGGCAGACCGGACCTCCCTCTGTAACTCCATCGTCTGCGTGGATCCTGCGCCATGAATATCACCTGCAGTACTTTGTGTTAGCCTTGGCTCAGAGAATGGTATTGCTATTAGTTCTTTCATTTCCTTCACCCAAGGAATTGACTTCATGCTGGCCTCTCCAACTCAGTGTGTCAGACTGGAAACCGGTCTTTGCATCCATGTTCTTTTTGATATTTGACTTATGTCTGGTGACTTTCCGGCTGTCTTTTTATGCCCCACTAACAAATAGTATCTTTATAATTACTGATGTGGGGATTTAGATCCAAAGTACTTTGAATGGCGCAATTATATTTTTGCCTGTCTTTGGGCTAGAGTGAGAACAAAGTTTTCAAATGTGCTGCTAAAAAAAGATGTCCGGCTGCCTAAGACAGTCGGGGGAAGCAGAATGATCTCAGTAAGAATGTTGACAGTTCTTGCAGTCTGCCTCAGTCTCTCACTTTCCAGTGAGATCTGGCTCAGTTGATCTTCCTGCCCTCGTTGGCAGATGATACAGTGCTTTAATCTGTTGTTTTGTTTCCCGTACAGGCAGGCACTTGTCCGGATTACGCCCAGCATGCCTCACTCCATCACTGTGTTGCCATGGCGTTGCTAAGCCGTTTGTTGCCAGGGAGTGAGCATCTGGTTTATGGGGTCCTATTGGATCTTGCCTTTAATCCAGAGTTTCTTCCGTAAGCTTTGCATTTTTTCCTTTCTGTAGTCTGGTACATGGGAAAACTGAAAAAGTACATGTTGGCACTGCAGTTTTGTCATCGTTTTTGGCCTTTGGTAGGGCCTGTATTCAGACTTTACTCACTGGCATGTTCTCCAGTCACAGAGCCTTCTAATCAGATGAGCAGTCCGATTTGTTTCTGATGTATCAATGTTGAGAAATGTGACCAGTTTCTTTTGATCTCTGTGGCAAGAGTCCTGTGTATTCCTGATAGAACTAATGCTCCCAAAGGTCCAGCATCTGCTGTCCTGGGAGCAGTAAGTCTAGAAAATACATGGGAGTTTGACATAGCCTGAAAATGTTATTAAATCTAACTCAAACCCTTATTATACAAGTTCTCACGCAACTTTTTGCTGATTCAACAACTGTGGTGTCTTCCACCTTGCATGGAAGAAAGGTGAAAGAAATCATGACCATCTCAAATACGAAGCCTCCCATGTCTGACCAAGAAAATGGTAGCAGATTATTTTGTTCATCACAATCTCTTTGAAATTTGCCATGGTGCCTCCCTGTAGGAGGTTGCACCAAGGTGCTGAAAGGAGATATTGTAGTTTTCCAGAAAGAAGGAAGGTTTGTGAGTGGGCTTGTTTCTTTTTTTGGGTTGTGGTGGCTTGGAGGTGTGTGTTTTTGTAGGGGTTTTTTTTTGTTTTACAAATACCTGCTAAAGAGCTACCATTTTGTGAGAATTTGACAGGTAATCTGAGACTGTCTGGTCTGAGATCGTGGTATATGGATTTGACAAACACCCCCCCACCACAATTAGTAGCTGCAAAGCTGCTATTTCGGCAATTGTCTTATTGATTCATGTAGGCCTTATAATATGTGGATTTTCATCCTGGCACCCTGACAGCTGTGTTGGAAAGTAGACTGTCCTCTGGAAGAGGGGTTGCAGCCTCCATACCAGACTGCTGGAGTTGTGTGAAGGTTTTTCATGGCAAGGCCTTAGCGTTGCTAATTCCAAATGTAGTTCTGTAAATTTCCTGTAAGTACCAAGATAGCTGGTGCCTTACAGGCATTCAGTAATATCATAGCTGAATGCTCTCAGAAGTCTTGTGCTGTGCGTATACCAGGGGTCCTCAAACTACGGCCCGCGGGCCCGATATGGCCCCCCAGGGTCCTCAATCCAGCCCCCAGTATTTACAGAACTCCCCTGCCCCCCCGCCCCCTCCCCACTGAGTGTTGGGGGGGAACCAAGCAGCCACAGATGACTGCCTGCCACTTCCTCTGCGCACCAGCCCCCTATTTAAAAAGTTTGAGGACCCCTGGCGTATACTGTTCTCCCTGATCCAGGAAGGTTGTAGAGATTAATTTCTGTCATGTTTTGTTTGTTGGTGTTTTGGTGGTTTTTTGGTGTTTTTTTTTTCTTTCTTAAGCTGGTATTTGTCTTCATCTTGCAGTGAAGGGAAAGCTGGAGGGCCAGAAGCAGCTGACTTCTCTGATATCCTGCATCTAGGTACCAGTGCCAAACTGGCACAGCCTGGCTCTGCAGCAGCATTTTTTTCAAAGGCTACTCGTGGTGCCCTGCTGAGAGAATCGTACCAGAATCTGCCTTTGATCCGCTCCTGCTACCTTTCTCATTTTGTCCACTTGCAGCATACCCTTATGCGTTCCCAAGCATCCTATCGAGGACAGAATTACCTCATCCAGTCACTGCTGCTTCCTGAGGCCAAAGGGCCCATCCTGCCTTCAGACTGGCCGTTCTTTCCGCTTATCAGCCTCTACAACAAAGTGACTAACACGGAGACACCTGGGGCTGTACTGAACTCTCTCCCACTTGATCTTGTCAACATTGTGACCTGGAACCTGCAGTGGGTCTTGCTGCTAGAAACCTGGCGTGCTAAAACGCTTCAGAGCATCCCTACTGCTGCCAAACTTGCACGGCTTATGTGTGTCTTCCTCACAGGCAGTGACCTCTTTCTAGAAGCACCGGTCCACCACTACACAGCTGCTCTTCTCTCTGTATATTGCCACCCCAAGGAACTGGACTCCCTGGACTTGGATGCTCCTCTTCCTGGTTTGGTGTCCTTCTATGATCTTTATATAAGTCTCCTGGAGCAGTTTGAAGGTGTCTCCTTTGGAGATCCACTCTTTGGAGTCTTTGTTCTTCTACCTCTACAGAAGCGTTTCAGTGTTCATCTGCGTCTCTCTGTTTTTGGGGAGCACACAAGTATCCTGCAGGCGCTGGGAGTGCCGCTCCAGCAGGTAATCCTGGCTTATGGTAGTTGCCTGTTACTGCGTATTTCTGGGTTACTGCGCTCTTGCCTGTGTTTTCTGCAACTTTGGAGAGGAGTTGGGCATCCTCCTAGCAATTCCCCTTCTTCCTCATCCTTCATTGTCCAGTAGAATTAGCATGCTTTCTTTGCTTAGAAGCTTTTTTTTCTCTCTGAAGAAAGTGCAATGCATGGAATGTAAAATAGAATAGGAATGGATAGCAACATTCTTTAGATTTAGGGCTGTGACAGCAGTGTATATGGGGCTTTTTGTTGTTTTGGGGTTTTTTTTGATTGATCGTAAGCCTGAATAACAGAGTCCATCTCCTCTATGTGCAGACCCTTGTACAATAATCATAATAATTTTCAGAAACCTGTTAACTTTGTTTTGAGAGCAGATAGTGTGTATATGTGGAGGGCAGGAGCTGTGAAATGGTTCAGACTTCAGTGGAAACTGTCCCACACCCTGCTTGGCCTAACGATTGAGAACCTTCTTCTCATATAGCCTGTATGTACGAAGGGCTAGTCTGCACCTCATGCTCTTCTGCCAGCAGTTACCTTCCCCTTAAATGAGTCTTTGCTCAGCTTAGGTTCAAAAAAAGGTTCACCTTGGTGAGAACCTTTTCGTTGCCCAATGCATGAACAAGCAGTCATTTTTCCTCTCAACCATGTTTCCACGTTTAGGGGTGCTGGAGTTGCACTTTGCTGGGTAACTCAACAAGAAAATCTGATCTGTCGAGTGCAGGACTGTGTTTCTTTTGAATGAGCAGAGCACAAGAGATGGAATTTAGCTGTGCTATTGAAAGTAGTCTGTCTCCTTATTTTGAAACCACTCTTCTTACCTGAGCTAAAATACAATGCCAGTGATTTAACCAGTAAAACACCTCTCTAGAGAGCTGAAGAGGTCTTGAGGATGATTTGTCAAAGGCTTGTCTCGTTAGCCAGCGTGGGCAGTAACAGCTCCGCTCCAAGCGGAGGGTTCTGCCACTGAGGTACATTGTGTTACATAGGAGCACACGCACAAACAGCTTGGGAAGGGCACCATAAAGTCCTGAACTTCCCCTCACTACTTAGACCCTGAAAAAAAGTTGTGATGTTGCCTCTGGGTGGGTTTCTTGCAGTTTCCTGTGCCGCTGGAGCGATACACTTCACCTCCTGAGGATAACCTGAACCTTCTGCGACTCTACTTCCGAACACTGGTCACTGGTGCACTGCGCCACACCTGGTGCCCTGTTCTTTACGTGGTGGCTGTGGCTCACGTGAACAGCTTTATCTTCTCCCAGGACAGCGTGACACAGGTAGGTAATGATAGCAGAGTCTCAGGGCTGGAAGCTTTGGGTTTTGCATCTGCTTTTCCCAACAGGTCAGTGTGGCTTGCTGTGAATCACTGACTCTGGGCTTGAAAACGTTGTGAGCAAATGTTTTTTTTTTTGGTCAGCTGAGTATCCACATATGAGATGAGAACAGCACCTCTTGTTCATTATACCCTAAAGCACTTGCATTAGTGTTAGTCAATCCTAAACTTTTGAAGTTGATAACTATGTGGACTATAGTGCAGGCCTGGGGAGGAATAGTGAAGCAGAGAGGATGAGGAAGCTGATCAGGCAGAAGGAGCTTCTAATAGTTTTAACCTCTGCCTGGGGTAATCTTAAGGTGCAGAGTACTCTTTCTTTTCACTTTGCTTGAATAACCAAGCAGAAGCCCTCCCATGGCCTTGGGGTCTCTAGCAGTGGTTACTCCTGCTAATGTTTCCCCTCTGATCTACAGTTCTACCTGAAAGTTGTGAAGCCAGCAGAGTTTCAGGTTAGGAGAAGGGGGAGAGGCAGGATCCAGGCTTTAGCCATCTCAATTCCATTTCTGATGGAACAAGATGCTCTTTGGAGCATCATCATAATGAGCAAAGCATCCTCCTGGAGGATGTATGCCTGTGGGCAAAGGTGGCACTGCATCATGTTAAGCAATGTACATGTTTTGTTCCCAGGAGACAGATGCGGCTCGGAAAAGCATGCTGAGAAAGACGTGGCTGTTGGTGGATGAGGTAGGATCTGTAAGGTTCAGTCTGTGCCACTGGGTCTTAAGTTTTTCAGGCATGGTATTCTTACAGATTTACCTTTGGCTTTTGAAATTTGTGTTTAACCTCCTTGCTAATTTGAGAATGGGAGAAGATTAGCAGCAGGATTTTGACCTGTGATGGCTATAAATACTGTTGTCCGGGTCTTTCAGTAACTGAACTCAAAACAGAGCCCATTGGAGCCCAGATGAATCTCCTGTACTGTATTTCTGTGCCTCTTGCCCAAACAGCACTATATCTGGACAGTGAGGGGTCCTAGAGGGATGATTCCAACACAACTATGAATAGGTGGCCAGCAGTGATCTTCTTTGACTCTTAGTTGGATGATTCCCTCAAAAAGGACAAAACAGATTTAAGGTTTCTCCCTTTCTCAGGAAGCTTGCCAAAGTTCATCATTGTGTGACAGAGCTGTGTCATTTGGCCCTTCATGTTTAGCATCCAGGGTAACTTCTTAGATCCCACTCAAAAGCCTGTTTGGGCTTTGGCCAGAAGTCTTTTTGAGGGGTTGTTGAGGAGACAGTGGAGTTGTGTTCATAAGAGGAATCCTCACGCAAATCAAAACTGAATTCTCTTGGAAGAAACACACTTTTTATAGTCTTCAGTAGAAGAGCTATGCACTTAAATATGTTGGGCATGGTGGGATTGTACCATCTGGCAGGGTGCTATGTTGTGTTGGAGACAGGGTGGAAAAGAACAGATTCTTTTCAGATGTGTTTAATGGCTGCTGCTTCTTTCCTCAGACCTTGAAAAAGCACCTGCTCTTCTACAGAATGCTGAATGCAGAGAGCCCTTTGGGATTTGACCTTTACGAGCAGCTCCCTCCCATGAGACTGAAGTACCTGCAGATGGTGACACAGAAAGAAAACAAGGAGAATGCACCAGCACTAGTCTCATAGCAAAACACTTGTGCAAGAAGAGGGCCAAGGTGAAGAAAGCAAGAGCTCAGTTTATGCTTCACTGACGAAACCATGTGCGTTTCGGAGAGTTTCAGTGTCTTACCTGAACAGTCTTGACACCTTTGCAAAGTGAAGCACTAGCAGAATGCTCCCAAGCCCTGCAGAACAATACACGTCTTCTCAAGATACGACAGACAATAAGCGTGTGTAGCCTCTCTGTGATGAACGCTGGAGCATTTTCCTCCATTCTCTTTCAGGTTGTTCTGCTGCTCCCTGGAGAAGGTGAGAATGTGTCTCAAAGGCACTGGAGTGTTGAATAAACTGAAGGAAGTGGAAAAGCTATTTTGTTCAGTCAGGCTGGAGACTGTGGGTTCTCAAGATGGTGTCTGTCTTCCCCAGATCTTTCCATTGCTTTTTTTTGTACCCTGAATTTTGAATGATTCTTTCCTCACGCCATCCCCTGCGAATAAAATGACAATACAACAGGGAAGAAGCTGATCCTGAGAGCTCTTTTAAATATATATATACACACACACACACATATACAAGCAGTTTCTCCAGGACAGTGTTCTTGTGCACACAACCAGTCACACAGATGTATTGTGTCAGACCTCTAAGAAATTATAGTTTCTAATCCAGTAGTACAAACACTGGATATCCTCCCTTGGCTGTCTTGGATTGTCTCTAAACTGCTTTCTTTTCTCCATTAACGTTAGATGTGTAATAAGATCAAAAATACTTTCTTTGTAGGGCAGGATTCTTACCAGTAACCACTCCCCATTACAGGAAAAAAAACCCCACCACAGTATCAGCTTGTTTAGCTAGAATATGTGTTGGTTGCCCTCTGAGGAGAATGTAATTTAAATTTTCAAGTGGCATTTCTAAGCTTAAACCTGATTTTAAAAGTTCCCAATTTGATCCCACTCCCACATCCAAATTCTGTATTGCAGTCTCAGTCAGAAGGGCTACAAGTATAGTGCCCTAAAAGATGCATCACAAGTGCCAGGTCAAGTCCAGAATTTATTCTAGGTATGATCTCACTGTGTGGTTTGTTTATATCCAATAATTTTTGCAGAACTAAGGTCACACTGGCAGGCTTTTGTTTGGAGAACTTAGTTTTATGAACAAAACTTGTTAAAGTTATTTCTTTTGGTTTTTTTCTTATGAACGAATTCCTCTGGAAGGTGCAGGGTGATGCCTAGCCTGAAGACCTAAGCTTCTCTCCTTACCTATCAAACAGGCCAAGCTAGCTTCCCTCCCAAGAAACCTTGCCTGTATTAATCTTGCTCCAATGAATGTCCTAATAAGAGTGTGAAACACTGCTGATAGTTTCAACAGTTACAGGCTGGCCTGTTCCAGACAATAAATGAATTCCAGCTAGCAAATTTACGGCTGTGGTGCTGTCTTGGCGGTTTTCTAAGTATACTGGTCCCCCTTAAGTTGCCAGAAAATACACAGTTTCATCTTTTCCCCCTTATTTCACATAGGACATGGGCAGAACTGATGTTTCATTTTAATCTCTCTTTTTGTCGTCTTCTTCCTCTTTGTTTTCCCCCTTTCCCCTCTCTTCTGTGGCAGCTTTTGATCTGTGGTTCCTCTCTGCTGCAGGTCAACGGCACAAAGTAACAAAAGCACAGTGGTCAACACGTTGGGTTTTTTTTTGTTAATTATTTTGAAATTACTTGATGTGATTAAAAGTTTATTCAAAGGCATTAAAGTTTCTGGTCTGTCTAGGTGGTGAGAGCCCGGTAGTTGTCTTTCAAGAGCAACGGATGGTAAAATTTAAAGACTGTTAGCTGCCCATTTAAGAGCAGCCTTCATCAAGGGCTTTGCCTTTTGCTTTTCAGACCTCCACTTAGAACTCTGCCAGTCCTTTGCGTGGTGCAAAGTTGAGTTTTGTAATGTGTACAGGGTGTAAATAAATATTTTGATAGCTCTGCTGATTCTTTTGGAACTATGAGAATGCTTTCCTTTATTTAAATCTTGAGTTTGGATAGTTCTGTTTGTAATTTACCAATGTTTAGGGAATGCTACTGCTGTGAGGAAATCCACTAAGCTTTGGAGCTCTGTAAGAGCTCTTCAGGCCAAAGGCGGCATCCTGCTTGTGTGGTGGGTCAGTAACAGCTGTGTGTACTTGGGGAAGGTGCAGGATGGGGATTAGGTGATTTGTCATGTGCCACAGCTGGGAAGACAGCAAAAACTGTCCACAGGTGGCATTTTAGGTGTTGAGAGAGGAGGTGGATTTCGTTTATTTTCTGAACTCTGGGAAGGAAAGGATCAGGCTTTTGCCTGATTCTTCAAAGCCCTTTTTGTTCCCAGGTGTTCCTCAAGCCATCAGTGTATACCCAGAAAATAACCTACATCTTTTGAGCTGAAATTCCAATTCAAGCATCATCAGTGGAGGGAAGGGAAGGGAAGGATCCCAGATAGTTCTGCAGGCCACAGTTGTGTGCAGAACCATCTAATGATGCTGCATGTGAGCCGTAAGCTTTCAAAACTTTAGCTGTCACTTGAGATGGTACAGCAATCCTAAGCTTGCGTTTCTTGAAGGCTTTGGGCAGCCTGGTACCAGATACCTCTGCGGAACAGCAGAGGGCATTGCTTTATCTACTTTAAATCCAAGCTTTCTCGGCTTCGGTTTGATTGGGATTTATAAAAGCCCCAAACCCAAACAAAACACACACAAAAAAACCACCCCAAAACGGCCAGCCCTTAAACCGGGTTTGAATTTTCTGCGTTTTTTAATCTTTGTATATAGTTTTGGAGAAAGTGTGGAGAATTAAATACTTCCTGATGTGATTGGTTGCTAAGAATCATGCAGTGCATTGCTAGCAGGAGGAGTGGATGGAAGTTTAAAACTTAAACTGAGTGCAGTCTGAAGCAGGACCAAAGGTTGTGAGTTGTGTTAATCCAGTTTAATCCTGATCAGAGTAAGTGAGGAGATGAAGAAAATTAAGTGTCCCAAAAACCGATGTGACTTCTTAACTCTGTATCAAAAGCTTAAGATTGCTCTGAGAAGAAAATAATTCTGAAATTAGACCCACAAATGGTTTCTGGGGTTGAAGTAGTTCTAACTCAGAACAGCCTATGTCTGATAACCGATCAGAAGACAAAATAACCACCAACAACCAAATAAAAAAATCCTTGCAGATGCTGTCTTTTAATTCTTAGAAAGAAAAAACCCCCAAACATCTTCTCATCCTTCGGGGCTAGAAAATGCTTGGTTTCATCCAAGTTACTGATGTTATCCCATGTAGGAACTGTGGGAATCTGAACTGGGACAAATTCAGCAGGGGCTGTGCTGGAAGGCAGCAACTGTGGTTTTATAAACAAGTGGCTAATCAGACTGGAGAGGAGTTGAAGATCATCCTTCAGGTATTGCTGTTGAGTTGGCAGGTAAGATTGTGGGGCTGTCAGAGTTTTGCATCCTGTAACTTCAATGGCAGCAGTTTTCCACATTTTAAGGAATCTTTCTTTGCATTTTGAAAGGGGGGAGAGTCTTCCCATCGCCTTGGAAGCATGCCCTTTTCTGCCTAGAAGAAATGGGAGTTGATCTGTGATCCTTTGGCTGCTTGAGTGGTTTGATTTCCCTGGGTTTAGGATCGCGATGTGGTGATGTGGCCCACTTTGCTGAGCAGGGCAGTTCCCAATGAAGATGTAGGCAACTCAGCAGCTGGCAGGGCTACTTGCTGAGGTAGGGCAAAGCCTGGCAGAAGCAGGTAAAGAATTAGGCAAGGAAGAAATCACAATAGTACTGAAACCCTGCTGTATAGAAACTTTTTAACAGTAAAGTACACATGAAGCATTATATGATTAAAGCACTTGTATTCCACAGTATTTATTGACTACTTCAGTTTGACAGTGGAATTTAGTAATCTGTTTCTAGACTAATGCATTCTGTCTGGCCACTTAATATCGGGCAAACCTCAAACACCTTTTGCTGATGAAGTCATGGACAGATAGAACAAGCCATAAGATGTTGGTGTATAAATATACTACGGGTCAGACAAATGCATTTCTTCTGGTGTCGGACAGAAAGTAGAGCAGAAGGGCACGTTAATCCTCCTTCTTCCTCCATCCTAGTTCCACAAAGTTCTCCCTGGAAATCTCTCATCAATGGAGTGGTGTTGCCTCCAGCTGATAATCAAATTTTGGGGCAAAAAGCAGTTGCTTTCAGCTCATATAAGAGTTTCTTCACAGAAGCTCATATAAGCTCTCCATTCACAAAGCTGGCCCTCTGCTAGCTCTTGTATAAATAGCGTTATGGTAATTTACTGGCCTTTGCCCTAGTTTTTAATAAACCAGCTTTTCCCCCCCCTTACCCTCCCCCCCCCTTGGAATGGAGGACATGTGGTGGGGATTGTGCTCGGGACCACTCCTGTTCTGCGTGATGAGTGGTGTTTGTACGTGGGGGGAAATGGCCACCGTACGCTCCCCTCCCCCCTTTTTCTGTGCTCATCTTGACTCTCAAAACCCCCTGGATTTCTGGCCAGCCCTGGCCCAAGGTGGAGTGTGACCAGCTCCAGTTCCGAGGTCGTATTGTGCCAAAGGTGCAGAGGCCACAGCAGCGCTGCGGTGGCCCCTGGCCCTGAGCAATAGCCGTGTGCGGGTCACTGATGAAAACCCCGACATTTTAGAGCAACACCTGGCCCGTCATCGGGTCTGGGTCTTCATTTTCTGCTAGGGCATCACTAGCAGATCCTGGCAGACACCTGTGGCTCCAGGGACCGGAGCAAGACCCTTGATCCTGCCCCTGGTGATTTGCAGTCACTCTGTTGAGCGGCCAGCTCCTAAGGCCAATCGGGGTGATGGGTATTTCCAGAAACTCCCATACGCGTGCATCGTCGCAAAGGCTGGGGGACATGGGGAAGGCCAGGGACCCTCTGCATCCCCCCTCCCTGGACTGACTGGCCCACCGCACCGCGGCTCGCCGGGAGCTGGGGGCTGGCCCTGCCCATGCCAGAGGGGCTGGCATGCCCCGGCCGTGCTGACGGGGAGGCACAGCCTCAGGTGGGTGCGTTAGCTGATTGCTGGGGCTGGGGCAGCTTTCCAGAAGGTTCTGGCGCTGGGCTGATGGGCAGCAGCTGTGAGGCTGCTGGGGCCACCTGGCCCCAATCCCCCGGCAGCTCGTGCAGGGGCTGGCAGCAGCGGGAGGAGGACGCTCCGTTTCATCTGTTTTCTCGGCTGTTCCAGAGGGCCGGGTGGCTGGTGGGGCTGCCGAGGCCGTGGGCCGGGTAGGGAGCGTTGGGCTGTGTTTTGTGCGCCGGGCTGGGGTGGCTGCTGTGGCCTTGGGGCTGTGCTGATGGAGGGAGGGCTGCCCGCGGTGGGGCGGCGCTTTGGGGCGTGCTGAGGGGGCTGTGGGGCGGCAGGTGGGGCGCAGGCCCAGTGGCCGTGGGGGGGATGGGCAGTGGAAGCGCTGGGGGTCCCGTATGGCGTGGCCACGCTCCCTGGCCGTGGGGACCAGCCTGTGGCCTCGGGAAGGGACGAAGGGAAGGTCTGAGCGAGCCGGGGAGCGCGGCTCAGCTGCCTGGTGCCCCGTGTTGAGGTGAAGTCTGCGGTTCCACCTCCCCCAGCGCTCCCCTCGTGCTCTCTTCTGCGCCCCGGTTGCCCTTCGCTAGGCTCTCTTCCTGCCCTGTCTCTGTTTGCCTTTCTATTTCGGATTTTTCCCCATCGCAGCGACCTCTGGTATTTTTCTGTTGGCTCTTTGCATCCTTTTGGTCATTAGCAGAAGCAATCAGTAACTCAAGAGTTAAACTAGGGAACTGAGCTGCTACTGCTGAGCCTGAGGTGGAAGCTCGTGTCTCTGGGGTGTCAGTAGGATGGTCTGGGCGGACATCCATAAATAACGTGTGTGACACACCCATTTGGAAACATTACAGCAAAGGCAGCTGTAACTTTGCTTTGAAGGCTCACATGGCCTGCTGCGTGGGTGGGTGCACACACCGCGCCGTTCGAGTCTGGTCTGTCAGGTATTTGACCACCTTTAGCAATCCATCTATTGGATCTGCCTGCTGAAAGGCAGGCTGACGCTTGTGTATCAAGTGGCTTCACCGTTACTGCTTCCACCACAGTAAGTTTTTGCCTCTCAAAATGAACGAGCACGCCCCCAAAACAACGTTGTAGGCTGCCCCAGCGCACGTGGGCTTTTGTGAGCAGCTTCCACCACAGTGCGCTTTCAGCGTGGCTCCGTGATACCCTCGGGGCAGCGGGAAGTGCACGGAGCTCTGCTGGTAGTGAATTGTGCTGCTGGTAGCGAATTGTAGTTTCAAACAGGGGCTGGTTTTTTGTAGCACCGTGACTTTGTAATGACTGCCACACAAGTGTGCCGGGCAGCTGTGAAGGTGTGTTGTTGGCATCCTTCACAAAAAAGCAACTTGCTACTCCTGGCATCGATATTTCTTTCAATATAGATTATCAAAAATAAATTTAAAACGATACAAAAGTTTCTGCTAAAGCATCACATGACGTGTCAGCTCGCTCACAAAATGTCAGTTGTGCTGCCACCCCAAAGACACCACAGATGGTGGCTCATTTTTGTTCCTCTTGGTACTGTCTTATGTAAGATTGATCAGGTTTGGATTGATGAATTATTTGGGTAGGAGCTGCCATTGGTCTCCTCCTGTCTGCCCATTGTTAAAAGGAGTGGGAGGAAAGGGGGTGGAAAATATACTTTTTAGTGTCTTTCTCTCTTTGGTAGTTTTGTGAACACTTAAAATATTTGTGGAGGAGACTGTGGGCTTGCTGACCGTGCTTCTTTGCAATGAGCTCTTATCAGCAAGTTTTGTATTTTATAGCCTTTTCTGAAAGGCCGATATTTTGGGATGGGGAGTGGGGGGGGGGGGCTTGTAATTTTTTTTTTTTTTTTTTTTGTAACATTACAATTGGGTATTTGCATTCAGCAGTGACTGTGAATAACAAACTGCACCTGTGCATCATGAGTCAAACAGTTTCATTCTCAGTATGCACTGGTGCCACAAAGGCCAAGCATTGCAGCGTTGGGAAAGTTAGCAGGAGTGCCCATGTGTGTTCTGCAAAACTCCTCTAAAATTAGTATGTGGCTGCCAGTATTGTCTTAGGGGCAGCAACTTGTCCTCTTGTACAGCAGAAGAGTCTTTTCTGCTACCAAGGTGCTCTTGAGATTAAGAAACTATTCTCAATTTTGCAACCACACTTTCCCTTTGAACCAGCAATCTTTGCTTACTGCTTTCTATGGCTATTTGTTTTGGTAATTCCTAATAGCTAGCTGCAGATGGAAGAAAGAAGCAATAAGCCTACAGCTAGCATGGAATTCCTGGCCTTTATTTAAACAGAAAATGCGATTTTATAGTCATACTAAACCCTTGCCAGGAAAGTTTTCCAGAATGCAGGTCCTGGTCTAAACTAGGGAGAAAATTGATGCACTCCAGAAAGGCCAGTAGCCTGAGGTTAGGGTAATCTCGTGTTGTGGGAGACCCCAGTTACTGAGCTAGCAGCTGTTCTAATGTGAAAGGTTTTCCCAATTTTCTGATATTTCCACCTCTCATGCTACAGTGAATTTAAATATGACCCTGTCAAAATTATACTCAAGATGGAATTCTTATTTTCTGGTTCATCCTCAACAGATTATTTATGATAATCGTAATAGGAAAAAAGTTCTTAGGGTGTGATAAATGTAATTTGTGGTTTAGTTCAGGCTTCTTTTTTGGTGACTGCATATTGTTCCGATAAATTGTGCTAAATCAGTAACTGGAAAATGTTCCCACAGTCTCCTTACCGCATACCGTAAGCTAAACTTCACTGGTGCCGTGTTGGCTTGCCAGCTTCGTTCCCAGTTGAAAGGAACAGGACCGAGTGAGCGCGAGAGTCCTGCTGGGGTTGTGCTTTTGACTTCAGCACACAATGTTTCACCAGGAAGTTCTGTGCGTTAAAAAAGCTGTCGTGTGCTCTTACTCTGCAGCTTCATCAAAGCAGCAAGCTTCACCACAAGAAACAACTTGTTCTTGGATCCTTCTTTGTAAGTTGTGTTTGGCTTTGGGTCAGGTACTGAGACCATTGAGGTGAATGGTTAGTGAAGACCGGGGAAACGTCAACCTAGTAGGTTTTTGGGATGAAGAAAACTTGGATGGTTCTGCTCTGGGAAGATGCAGGTGAGCACGTCTCTGAAATCATCTGCAGATTAGCCTTGATCTGTTCCCCAGGGCATCTATTCTTAAATTTTAATGGAAGTGGAATCATGCCCTCTGTCCAGGAACACCAAAGGATCATGAAAGGTTAAGTGCTGTAGCTAACCATAATTAAGTGCTGCTTTGCTAACAAGCTGTCTTTTGCATCTAGCTGCAAAATAATAACATACTTCCCTTGGCAGATATTTGTGAATGGAGAGCTCAATTTAAAATACTAACTTTGCTGTTAGCATTCAGAGGCACACCCTGACCCAGGCGTTCTTGCTACAAGAACATGTATGCAAGAATGTGTGTACAGGCATGCTCATGTTAAAACACTACATCTCTCAAAGCTTAATCCTTCTGGTGACAGGCGTGATTGCCCTCTTACGTTTTTATTGGAGTAAAAATTCCACACTATTTTACTACACCCATATTTCCAGTCTTATGTAGCTCGAGCTGTGTGTGCCTTCAGGATTTTATTGCTGTTTTATTCCTCTGAGAAATAATTATTGACAACATTGGGAGACTAACTCTTTACTGAGTAGCACGGTTGGTGATTCTGTTTGGTTTTGTCTGCTCTCTCATTCGTTCCTATGGATTTCCATACTGAAGAACCCCCAGCAGTTTTAGGACCCCTGATGAGGCTATTTGTAAAGAAGCTTTGACAATGAGATATGCTTATGAATCATCCTGGATGGAAGCTGGAAGTTGACTTAGGATGAATCCGCGTCTTTCCCTTTAATGCCTATCGAAGAGCCCTATCCCTACGTTATGAAAATTTGCTGGTTTGGAGCACCTATATTTTCACCTCGATCGATGTGCTCAGTGGCCGTAATTCAGGCACTGTCGAGCTGTCCCGATCTTGTCCCCGTCTCTGTTTGAACGTTGTATGATAGACTTACGCAGTGCAAGGTCACAAGCATTCTACTCTTCTGCATTTGTAGTTTATCTGTTAGCACTCAAAATCTGGGAAGCTCTTACTTCTAACTACTCTAGCGTGGAAAGGTTTTCATGAAAACTGAACCGTGTTGCACACCGTAATAAATTTCTTATCCATCGCACTATGCACCCCCAAGTTCCTTAGCGAACGTTAAGGTTCATAACCCCCTTGTAGGAGTGGCAGCGTGTGCATATACAAAGATTGCTTCACCTAATGCTGAGGTAGGGAGGAACTGCTTAACCATGTATTACAGCACACAGAAATGCCACACACTATTTTAGCCTGGAGAACAGATGAGAGTACTGTATTTAGATGAAATCTGTAAGATTGATTTAGGTAGTTACCTAAATTGGATTGTTTCCAGACCAATGGGATTAACAACCTTCTTTTTGCAAAAAGTGTTATGAGATCTTTAATGATCGCACAAGGTCAGGACCCAGTTTTATGTCTCATCTGAAAGATCATGAACTTGTAACTACTGATCTGTCATTGTCTGATCTGACTATCTGTTCTAGAGTGCTTTATTTTAGAAGGGGTTTGCGTAGCTGGGAGTCTAAATGCTATCAAAGCTTTTAGTCCTTGCCATACTCCTTGCCTGAGGAGGTTTCTAACAAGTTTTTGTTATGATGTATCTGTTTGATTTGTTTTTCCCTTTTCATGGCAGGCCAAAGTGAGACTGCAAAGAATATTTTCCAGTTTGTATGTCTGTCACTTGCTGCTATGCAGAGAACTGCTTACTGATCTAGGCCTGGAAATCGGTTCCTTCCTGGGTTGTTCAGGAGGGTATCCAGTTCCCAGTGCTTTTTGTGGGTGAGCCCATCTTTCCGTCTGCATGGCCACCTCCCTGTAAGGCCCCTCGCTGCCTCTTCCTGTGAAACTGCAGCCATAGCAAACGGCGTAGATGCAGGAGGTGTGTATAGCTTGCCGGTCCTGCTTTAGGCATTTCACAGTTAACTGTTCTCTGTGTACGTGCTTGTGTACGCATGTTAAAACACTCTCTAGGAATCATATAAGCAGAATCTTTCTGGTACAGTAGCTGTGCTCTGAAAATGCATGTGTGAGGAAATTACAGGAACTCTCCCTCCCAGCTATTCTTAGCATATTATATATAACTTAGAAAGTGTTTTTCTTTATAGGAGAGGTATAGAGTATGGACCCAGCTTATAATTTCATTGTTTATATGGTGTAGCCATCTGATTTCCATTCTCTTGCATGCACAGTCTTGTGTGGCTGTATGATTTCCACGTTGCCTACAAAAGCACACTTGCTGTAGTGTTGTTTGGTAGCACAAAAGTGTGTATTCATGTGGTTCCTGTTGAGAGCCTGTTTGGCCTGCAGCAAAGAAATGTGTCTCTGCAGTAAGATCTCCCTGACAGAGACAGATGTTATCTGAGAAGGGAGAAAATGGACAAAGGAAAATGCTCTCCTGTTTCAGGGTGCCTGAGGAATGGGCTGTGCCATGTCCTTCCGTCTGCTTATTAGGAAGTCTTGTTTAGCCCAAAGAGGACGTTGCTGCATGTCACCTGTGCTTTTAGCAGCTTCATTTCAGCAGCAGCAGAGGTGGTGAAATTGAGATCGAGGGTCTTAATTTCAGAGAGAAATAAATGTGTTCAATTTGTCAAAAGACAAAAGGCTTTTCTCTTTCAAGTCACTGATGTGTTGTAATCCTCGGTTTCATTTGGAAGTTATTTAGGATGCTGCAGTCATACAGTTGGCTGGCAGTTTGGGTAACCTCATCACTGATGTGCCTGTGAATGGCAGGCTGTGGGTTGGTCACACCATACCGTTTGACTCATGGACTCTGTAGGTCAAATGCAACATCCTTGCTTGAGGGACTTGGCTGGCACCAGCCGTGAGAAGGGATGCGTGTGCTTGTAGTGAGGTGTAGGAGCAAATCAGCCTGTTCCAAAGAGGTGGGTGGACAGTGAAGCCAAGTACAAAAAATGAAAATATCACTGCTGGTATTGTACATCAGTAAGTTTCTGAATCGTCTGGGGAAGGTAAGTCAGCAACGCCCACTTGTCTAGAGGAAATGTCTTGTCCCAGAGCTCCGAGCTGGCACAGCCAACTTCAAAGGCTTGCTTCAGGCTTTTGTTGCCTGTGCACTCTGCTGTTTAGAACAGACTAAACTATTTCAGTTGGAAGGGACCTAAAATGATCATCTAGTCCAAGGGCCTGACCGGTTCAGGGCTGACCAGGTTGAAGCACGTTATTAAGGGCATTGTCCAAATGCCTCCTAAACGCTGACGGGCTTGGGGCATCGTCCGCCTCTCCAGGAGGCCCGTTCCAGGGCCTGACCACCCTCTCGGTAAAGAAGTGCTTCCTCATGGCCAGTCTAAACCTCCCCTGGCGCAGCTTTGATCCCTCCCCAGGCATCCTGTCCCTGGGTACCAGGGAGAGGAGCTCAGCACCTCCCTCTCCACGTCCCCTCCCCAGGAAGCTGCAGAGAGCAGTGGGGTCGTCCCTCAGCCTCCTTCTCTCCAAACCAGACAAGCCCAGAGTGCGCAGCCGCTCCTCACAGGACGTGCCTTCCAGCCCTTTTACCGGCTTCGTTGCCCTCCTCTGGATGCATTCAAGGACCTTTGCATCCTTCTTGAGTTGGGTGGCCCAGAACAGGTCACCGGAGCCAAGGTGAGGCCGCACCGCCGCTGAATACAGCGGGACGATCCCTCTCCTGACCGGCTGGCGATGCTGGGTTTGATGCAGCCCAGGATGCAGGCTGCCCTCGGGGTGCCAGGACACGCTGCAGACTCATGCTGAGCCTGCTGCCAGCCAGCACCCCAGGTCCCCTCCGCAGGGCTGCTGTCAGCCGCTCCTCTCCCAGTCTGTGCTTGTGGCTGGTGTTATTCCATCCTAGGTGCAGAACCCGGCATTTTGACTTGTTAAATTTCATCCTGTTAATTGTAGCCCGGTGCTCCAATCTGTCTAGGTCCCTCTGCAAGGCCTCTTCTTGACTCGAGAGTCAACAGCACCTCCCAGTTTGGTGTCGTCAGCAAACTTGCTGCTGGTGCATTCAACTCCTGCGTCCAGACCGTTGATAAAATATATTGAACAGAACCGGCCCTAGAACTGAGCCCTGAGGAGTGCCTGCAAAGTTGATGCCTCAACATGTGATCTTCAACTTGCTGCCTCCTCCCAAGTCTTTGGGCTCTTCCCCCCCCAGTCAGTTTATCTCAAAGCTAAGGTACTAAGCAGCCTGATGCCTGATTTAAATGGTCTATTTCTTTCTCCTGTTTGACAGATAGGAAGATACAGCACAGACTGCTAAGGTAGTTGCCTGAGGTCTCAGGGGAAGTATGTGGCAGAGGGAGAGCAATCCCTGCTCAAGCCCTTCCCTCTTCCTCTCCCGTTACCATGACTGGGTCCCCCTCGCTGCTTTTGTGGAGGTTCAGACTTCACAGCTTTTTGACTTGCCAGTGACTGTTAGGCTGGGAAGCCCGAATAAGTCTTTTGATGCCACCTCACCTCAACAAACACTCACCTGTTATATTGTTTATCCAATACAATTTCAAACTTTGGTCCCTGCCCTCGCACAGAGGTTGTCTGCAGGGACTGCTCTTGCTGGGCCTTTGGGACCCTGATGAGGTGCATCTGCCACCATGACCGGCTCCCAAGGGACTGTTGCTGCAAGTGCACATGTGTGCAGACCAACACAAATATGTTTTGAGGCTGGTTCCTTCAGGAGTGAGGTCTGTGGAATCCTGCTACCCTTCAGACTTTCTCTAATAACGACTGAACCCACAGGTGAATGTGAAACCAGTCTAACAGAACGGAAAGCAAATGTATTAAGTCCCAGTGTGTGTTTCAGGGGAAATGGTGGCTGAGCAGCAGAGAAGTAGCATCTGTTTGTACCGCTGCTGAGAGAACAGGTCAGCTATTTCTGCCTGTCTGCTCAGTCTGGTAGGAGCCAGCTGGCCAGTTAACACATGCCTACTGGTGGGCCATTCAGTACCTCTGTGGGTTCAGACTGGCAACGAAGCATCCTGCCCCTCTGGCGTGCTACTTTGTAAACCAGGGAACAGCACAGGACCCTGAAACTACCAAGTAAGGTTCAGGAGATGTGGATGAGAGTGTAGCAGGAGATAATGCATAGGAAACTGAACTTCCTGCATCCCACTGTTTATGGAATGTTTTTTAAACCGTTATTATTCTTTCCCATTGCAGTAACTACTCTATCTGTGACATATCTATCTCTATCTATCTATCTCAAGGAAAACATGGTGATAACTGATTGGCTGGCAGAAAGACAAAAAGAAAGACTCCCGAACACTAGGATTCTGTTAAAGCATTTTGTACGAGGGGAAAGCAATGAAAAATGCATTTGCATTGGTATGCGTGAAGGTGTTGTCACATGGTCTGTGAGTGAGCAGGAGGGCTGTATACGTAAGGAGATGGTAAACTGTAGCAATGAAGCTGAGGCATAGTGTTTTGGGCAGGGATGAGTATTGCTGAAGGGCTTGTTTGGTCCAAGGCCGTGACTAATGGTGTGGGAAATAACAAATAGCCCATTAGTTCACTGATGCTGCTAATGTGGAAAGCATTGTGAGTACCAGATAAATACAAAGGCAACTAAAAGTCTTGAAATCTGGACAGAAGTCAATACAGCAGAATTCAAATAGGGGAAACCATATGAAACATGGCTTAAGTGGAGAAGTAAATGTGAACAGAAGAGGTTGAGAGAGGGCAGCTCGGGCTCCTTAGGAACAAAGCACCACGCTGTTGGGCTTGGGTGTGCACAGACAGTGGCCTCTTCCCGGGGTTAAGGTGGTGATGAGCTGCATCACTCTACGTAATTTGGAGCTGACATCCAAGTGACATCCCATGGCAAAACTCCCCTGAACAAGACTGCCCTCTGAATGAGTCAAGAGAGTTTCAAATGCGGAGTGTGGTGCAATATTTGAAATATGGTGATGTGGTCTTTTGAGTAGAGCTCAGCAAAGAGTGAGGGAGACTGAAGAACAGGGAGGACCTGTTCAGGAAAGCTGAGCAAGGTGGGTTATTGCTGGACTCTACCAAAAAATAAAAACCAAAAACCCAACCAACCAAAAAAAAGGAGCAGCTTTACATTAGCTTGTTACCAAAACAGGGAGAGAAATAGTAAAGCGAGAAACTGTTTTGGGAGAAGTGTTCCTGGGAGAGTAATGGGGATTAATGGGAGGAAAACGTGCTTAGAAATCATCCCTAATATTTGTTGTTTTGTTTTGAATAGACTTGTACAGAGAAGGCCTAAGGCATCTACACCACAGTTGTCAAAGAACCAGAAATTCTCTGCTTAGTTTGGGACCCAGAGGAAACTTGAAGATGCAATTTCCTTGCGTGCCGGGAGGCATTCTCCTCTCCTGCTTGAGGAGAAAAACCTGAGCAGTGACTCCTCTCTGATCCTTTGCATTTGCACGTCGATAGTGTTTCTTTTCAGGCTCTTTCTGGCTGGAGCAATTCCTCGCCTTCAGTGTATGTTTTGATGGGGTGTTGAGATACACCTGTATTTCCCCAGCAAGCCTCAGGCACGTCGCGGTGTGGCAGAGGGACACGCTGTGGTACCAGGCTGCGTGGCACTGTAAATCCTTTCTGGGCTGAAGCGCACAGTTAACGCTAATTTGCCTGAACGGGTCCTGGGGGCAATCCGTACGCTTCAGAGGGTGTTTCACCTCTTCAAAGGACCATAGACATGTCCGCTTCGGTAACAAGCTCCTTTCTCTTGCTAGGAGGGGCAGCGCTTCCTTTCCTCACAGCTGTGCCCGAGCTGTGGGCTGAGTTTTGGCAATCTGTGTTCCAGAGGTGATCTCCCAGCACTTGGCCCCTCTCAGGTTCCTCTGCACTCCGTAGTCTCCTCTGTGGAGTGCTAAGATGGGGGATAACGTCTTTGTGCCCCTGGATACCTTTCTTTCTGTCAGTCTGTTCCCCCTAATTGTTGCAGTTGTTTTTGTTTGATGGAATAATTGCGAACTCACTTGTTATGCCTAGGGGAGGGGCAGGAAGAAATCAATCTTCTATGTCATTAAAAGTACAGACAAAATACCCCAACCCAAACCAGATTCCCTTGCGGGTATCCATGGCTTTTAATGCCCTTTACATGTAGCTTGACTTTTGCTAATGAACAAGCTGTTTGTTTAGGGCTCTTAAATGAAGCTTTAGCTTCAAGGGTTGCCGCTGAAAGAAGGGATGGGAGAAAGGAAAGGGGTGGAAGAAGAATGTGTAATGCCATGAGGGCACACATGAATTGTGGGTTTTTTTTATTTATTATTTGTTATGATTTTTTTTTTTTTTAAAGCTAGAGGAGCTGCTCTACTTTGCAGTTCTCAAGCAGCTCCTCTGTCATCTGCAAGGTCAGGATTTTCTGGCTCACTTGGAGAGGATGCTCTCTGACCAACGAGGCATGAAATAGCAGTTGGAGAAAGGCTTGATAAATATTGATTCAGAAATTGCCATGGCTGCTGACTCTGCGATTGGCCTGTTTACCCGGCAAATGGAAGAGGAATGGAAAGAAGCTGTCCATTTCTCAGTGATGGTGGCACATGTATTTTTCAACACCGTCCTAGATATTTAAGAGGAAAGGGTCTGAAAGCTCAGCCCAGCATGTTTTTTCAGGGCAGCATTAATCCATTACAGCCGATTAGCCTTCGCAATCCTTTCTCCTGCCAGGAGCCTTCCCTTCTTTAGTTTCATTAAACTGCTTAAGCATGGTTACAGCACCCTGCCAGGAGGAGGAGGAGGAAAGTTTTCCAATGCAAGCAGGATAGGCATTTTGCTACTTTGGGGAGTATTCGTACAGTGTTTGGACTAAAATGAGTACACACTGCCCATGCTTTGAGCTGACTGAATTATGTCTCTTTTAGCCAGCTATGAGCCTGAATCTGTGGTTCCCACTGAGCAGTCTATGCCTCCTGGGTCTCGGCAGTACAAAATGTGAGCCAGCAGAGCGATATCATACCACTTCAGTACTTTGCATTATGCAGTGGTGCTGCTGCTAGCCTGCTCTAAGGAATCCAAAATTCAGGTTTCCTGTATTGCCAACCAAAACTTGAATTAAAAGGCAGAACTGTGGTAATTAATTCAAGCTCCGTGCTGTGCTAATGCAGTTACCAGATTTTTGGGATGTCTCAGAGTACAGGTAAAAGTGAGCCTAGCATCTGCCAGCTGTACTCAGCAGAGGCATCCCCTAGGTGAGCCGTTTCCAAATGCCACCTGAGCTTAGGGAAAACATGGTTGGTGTTGCAGGGTTGTCCCTTTCCTATGCACTTGAAAGGAACCCTATGCTTACGCAGTGCTTCCTATCCACACTTTCACTGTTCAACCTGAAGTTTATATGTAGACTGTGTAAGGTGATCACTGCGTCCATTCTGCCACAGGTATTTTAACACCTTCTGATCTTTCTTATCTGTACTTTCAGTGTGTTCAAACCTCTGCAACGTGAATGGGAGTTGTTTTGTTTCCTTTTAATTTTTGTGGCTTGACAAAGTTACTTCAGTTAGAGGGGTGCCTGGGGACTCATGTCAGAATCCAGAGGTCTCTGGTTTATTAAGGGTGGTGACTAAGGGTAGTTCTATGGAGAAGGCTGGAAAGAGGCAGCTTTTGTTCTAAAGAGCTTGTGGTCTGGGCAAAACAAAAGAGAGAAGGAATGGGAGAGACATTTTGTTGCTGGAGCATGTCCAGAGACAGGCAACAGGGCTGGGACACAAGGCTGGGGGGCGGCTCAGGGGGGAGCTGGGGGGGCTCAGCCTGGAGAGGAGGGGGCTGGGGGGGCCTGGCTGCTCCCTACAGCTGCCTGACAGGGGCTGTGGGCAGGGGGGGTTGGTCTCTGCTCCCAGGGAACAAGCAACAGGGCAAGGGGACACGGGCTCCAGCTGCCCCAGGGGAGGTTCAGGTTGGATATTATGTACGGTTTCTTCATGGACAGGGTGGTCAGGCACTGGGCCAGGCTGCCCAGGGAGGTGGTTGAGTCCCCATCCCTGGAGGTGTGCAACAGATGCGCAGCTGAGGCACCTGGGGACATGGCAGTGCTGTGTTAATGGTTGGATCTGATGATCTTAAAGGACTTTTCCAACCTCAGTGATTCTATGATTTGATAAACTAAGACCTGGGTTCGACTGTGAAATCCTTTTGTGAATAACGAATCAATTGAAAAAAAAAATATTATGCAATCTTCATAATATCTCCATTAGTCAGCTTGTCTGAATTTGCCAATTTGTTTTAACTAGATTTGTTGTTTGAAAGCCCTAAATGTACAAATGACTGACAGCGGTGAGATCAAGGGCTGACTCCTCAGCACTCCCCTGTCCGATAGCTTGTTTGTCCCTTGGAGGCAGTCAGTCCTGCTCCCCGGCTGTTTCTGTGCACACCCTCAGCACCGGAGCGCAGGGCCTGGGGGAAAGTTTGTCGCTACGACCTGTGTGTCGCCTGCCCGGTGATAGCTCCTCTGGCCCAGAATAACCAGCCTCCAGCGGTACCAATTCACCTGGGCTGCCTCCTAAGCCAGCCTGGCCCTTTCATGGCGGGGACCCCAGCCCCGCAGGGACAGAACCGAGGTTACTTCCACTGCAAAGCGTGGGGAAGGTTCGTGGTCTGGCCACAGAGCTCTCTCCGCGTAGCCTGTCTCACCCAGCAAGCATGTCCCTGCTGCTCCGGGATGCTGTCAGTAAGGTGCTGCCCGTCTCCCCGCCTGTGCACCTCTCCTTTCGCTGCCCGTGGGGAATGAGCCCTTCCATACCCTGCTGCCCTGTGCTGGGAGGCATCCCTTACAGACCCGCAGCTAGCTTCACTTCATCCCAGCCCTCTGGGGAGCAAAGGAACGGAGGAACAAAACCGTACAAATGCAGCTGTGGGCTGCAGAGTGATAGGAGTCTGCTCTGCCATTGGCATCTCCTTGTGTGCTCCCTCCCCGTCGTGCCCGTCTTGGAGTGATCACCTTCACAGGTCACTGCAGTAATACTGCCTTCCCGACAACCTCCTTCAACTTGCCTGGGTAATGAGTTGCGTCTAGAGAGGGAGACCACTTTATTAACATCTGACTATAAAGAAATATTGCTGTGGGTTGGGGCAGGGCTGAGAGAGGGCGGGCGCAGTGGTGTATGGTGAAAACGGATTCGGGAGGTTTATGGATATGTCTTTCAAAAAGGCACAGGGCATATACAAAATTACTACTGGAATAAATGACATTGATACATTTTGGGAAACTCAGGCTGTTAAAACATAGATACTGTGACACTGCCTGGCTCCTGCCTTTGAAATAAATTATTTATCTTTTTTTAAAAATATTTGTATTTTGTCTTGCCTGGAGGTCAGAACACGAGGATTTTCAAGCCAAGCTATCAGTTTTATTTGTGCTTCATTTAAGCAGGCACAATTGTAGCTGATACATGTTGTGCTCAGGTGGATGAAAAATCCATAGTGTTGTCCTCCAGCACTACTAGTCTGTGCATGCCTGGTTCTTTTGTGGTTTATACTGCACTTTGTGTTAAAAATAAGAAAAAGTTCCCTGTAAAAACAAAATTTTACTTTCTGCAAACGCGACAGAATGTAGCTGTCTATTGCTTTTGAAACTGCCTGTTTACTTTTTTTTTATAGCTGCGCTAACCCATGTGTCCCACAGTTGGTGTGTTTTGTACACCAGCCTGTTCCACAGGAGAGTTGTCTCACTGCTAGACAGATATTTCTGCAAATCAGCTAAGTGATGTTTTACCGCTTTCTGACGTTGCCTATCAGATACTATACTATCAAGAAACCACTTCTGATTCAGTTGTTTGTTGTCTGGAATTGAAAAGAGAGTTTTGGGAGCCTGGCTGATACAATGTTATGATCATGGAAAAATAGTAGGAATGGATTAGTCTATTTAAGGCTCTTGTCTGGAGGCTGTGAGATTGCAGACTAAGCAGCAAAAGCTGAAGAAATGGCCTTTGTCAGAGAAAGATGGTTCAGGTGAGATGATACTCCCCAGAGTGTAAGGTGGTTGGTAAAACAAGAAATGAAGGACCTTTCTAATCTTTTAAAACAGGGGACTAGGTGGTTCTTGTCTTCATAGCTGGGACATTATCAGAATTGTTCTCAGAATCTTTGTTTTTCCAAGAAGCCCCTGTTCCTTACGTTAAAGATTCACTGGAGTTAAAAAGCCCTGGCCATTGCTTTCCATTCCTCTCTTGGGAGTTGTTAGTTCATTATGAACAGGGTAACAATGTGCTGCTCTTCCCCTGAAAAACTAAGGCAGGGAGGCGAGGAAGTGGTCAGAAGGTGGTTTGTCTCAGTGGACAGTGAGGGTTGGCTCCTTGCTGAAGCTTTTGGTATTAGCGAAGAGTTAATGTGGTCAGTCTGAAATGGTCGCCTCTGGGAAAGACATGCTACAGGAGAGTGAGTGGGTCTCTCTTCTCAGTTCTGGCTCAAAGCCTTATCAAGGCACTCAGTTGTTCCACATCTGAATTAATTTTAAAATCTGGTACTGATTGCCTGGGCTTAGCTTGGTTTGCAATATGAGGTTTCCCACCAGCTGCAAAGCAGCGCTGCTCTGGCTTATTCTCCCCACCAGCTCGGCACCCCGTGCCTGCTGGCTGCGGGGTCTCGGCAGCTCCGCCAACGCCGAACGCATCGTGGGTGGCTGTGTTGCAGCTACTGTGTTCCTTGTTCGCTACCGTGCGTACCTGAACGTTATAGCTCCATTATACCTTAAGTACACATACAGGAACAACGCTATACCTCTGTTAGGAGAGTGTGCTTGGATACGCTTCCCAGGAGCACTGTTACTGGGCTCTTCTTACTGGTTTTGAATGTATCTCAAAGCATTTTACAAAGGATGGCAGTTTCACCGTCCCTCTTTTACAGATCTTATTCCCAAAGGTGAGAGCAGGGAGGAGACCTGCCTACGGTCATAGAGGAAACTGAGACCAGAGGCAGGCCTAGATTTCCAGCTTTCCACATGCAAGTCCACCACTTGATCCAGGGTGCTCTGCTGCAACAGCTGGTGTTTCTGTGGATCTGTCTTTCGGGGGTGGGGTGGGTAGTGGTGGTCTTGATAATTTGATTGTGGTGATCTAGCTGTTGTTATAAAAGGAAACTCTTCCTAGTATAGCTCCAAGTTCCAGATGTTGTTCACATCAAGGATTTCTAGCGCTAACCTTTCTGAAGAAGCTCTGTCAGGCCACCCGTGCCGTGGTACTGCCCCTTTCAGAGACAAGGAAACCAAAGCAGGGAATCCCAGCGTGACTTCCAGAAGTCATGTTTGGATGAAGTAGCAAGTCAGTGCCATTTGCTGGGAATAATTTCCAGGTGTAACACAATGATGTGCTGCTTCAAGCCCTGCACACCCACTTCTACCCACGGGAGAGCTGAACCGAGCAGGTGGTGATGGAGCGTGCATGCTCACATGCTGTGGTGGTGTTTCCCAACTGTTCTTAATGCACAGTGAAGAGGATATGGTGGAAGGACAATGGAAACAAGGGCAAAAAGACCCTGACCTATGTGTGTACCAGAAGCAACTGCTCCACGTGCCCAGCTGGATGCTGTTTGCATGTCCCTGTACTTTGGGACAAGGCGGGGTGAGAGGTGTTAGTGCTTGTCAATACCATATGGCAGCTGGTTCAATTTGGATCTTTGATTGCCTGTAGCTCTGGAGCTGTTGAAGCGTGTGTATGTTTGCACGCAGCCTAATTAGTGCCATTATCTTTGTCATTAAAGGCTTTTAATGAAGAACAGATGGTTCTGTCAAGGTTTCAAACTGTGAAGTTCACTGACCCATTTGTGATAAAAGGAGGAGAAAGAAAACAAAACCCCCTCCTTGTTTCCAAAGTTATGGTGATAGAGGGAAGTGAAAATGGGGATTGCCCAAATATAAACCTTATGTTTTTCTATGCAGCCTGATCTGAAGGCACATGCAGATGCTTACAAAAACCCCTGCTTTCATTGGGGAAAATGGGATTTCCTGGCATTTATCCTCATGAGGCTCCGATGCATCAGTTACCTTTGTTGTGTCTGAACTTAGATTTCCCTGAAGAAGAAGGGAAGAAGGGAAGGGGTTAATATGATATACCCATCCCTTGGAAAGGGTCATCACTAGCAGGGACAGGTCAGTACTGTGGAATAAAGGAAGGGTAGAAAGGGAACATGTCTTTGGAAGAATTCTCAGTTGTGTCCAAATAACCCAAGTCAAGAATATTAAAGGATTTTAACTTTACCCTCATATTCACTTCTGCCCCAGGCTTGATTGTCACTCAGACACGGCTCTAATAAACACTTCTGTTCAGGACTATAGTTTTAACTTTTTATTCCAGAAGATGGAATGCTGCTATTCCTCATTAGGAGTTCAGATGATCAGCAGTAAACATGGCATCGTGGTGGAGGCCAACTGGAAAAGGTGAATTCCAAGCACAGGTCATTTGATAGGATGTAACCGTCTGTCCTGCTAGCAGCTTTTCTTGTCTCATAACTGTAGAGCAAAAGGGGATGTCTAAAATGTAAGCTGACATTGATCAGTGCTGAGTCTAGCTTAATTAAAAGAAATTCCTTTCCTCATTTAATTGTGAGGGAAGCTTTTAGTCTGCCTGTGATCCAAGATGCTTTTGGCATGGTGTCGTCCATCTGGACGAACAGTGTAACACGTACATATTGTGGGGTGTGGTTTTAGTATTCACTTCTGTCTTCTGTTGTTGAAGGTACCTCATTTATATGGATCATTCAGGAGTATCTGCACAGCACCTGAACTGCCTGCTAGAAAATCTTGTCAGTCTTCTAGTCATTTTCAAAAGGTTTCCTATCAGAATTCCAGTTAGAATTGCCAGGGTAATGAGCGTAAGTTGTGTTAGTACTTTTGTATATGAGTTTCATATTAGGGCTGTGTGTCCGTCACTTCAGGTCTATGGAGGTCCCACTCTTCTGTGTGGGCAGATTGGATTTTGGGCTTGAAACAGATATTGGCTCAATTGTGATGTCCTCAAGTTGAATTTGCAACCTCCCCATTTCCTTAAGAATTTACAAGTGTTCAAAGAAATTGCTGAAAAGTAACAAAACTAAGAATAATAAATAATGTTACTCTGGTGTTGGAGGAATACACACAGGAATAAACAGTAGCTGGAAATGCATCTTCCCTCCCTCTCCCTCCCCTTGCTTTTTTTTCCCCTTCATATCTTCATTTGGAAGAAGGAAGAAATTAAATTCATTAGCACTGATCCAGTGCCATAACTAATTAGCTGCAGCATGGGGCACTTCTGTAATCTTGTGTCATGAGTGCAGTGATTTAAGAGGGTTTTTTTCCCCCCTCTTTCCTCTGCACCAGCATCTATTAGGGATTAAGAAGTGATATGCCTGATTAATTTACATTGCCTCTATCAGGCTGCGGAAACAATTATCTTTCATTGGGAGAGTTTTCAAACAAACATGGTCACGTCCATGAAGCAGTCTCCCAAGAAGTCTCTCTGGAGCTGCAAAAGGAGATTCAGAGCAATAACAAGCAAAAATTCTACTGCTCTCTTTCCTGGCTCTTTCCCAGCAGTTTCCCAAAGCTTCACCCACCTTCCAGCCTGGCCCATGGCTACAGGAAGAGGCAAGGCTTGTAGCGATGAAGATCACTTATTTCACCAGATGTGTAGGTGGCTTGCAGCAAGCCCTGAAGCGTGCTGTGGTTGAGATGCGTGCTTGGGAGAAGTCTTCTGGCAGTAACATGCCCGTTATTATATGCTGTCCTGTGGAAGTTTAGAGAGGAGGGTTTGGGAGAGCAAATGGAAACAGCGAAACAAAGTGAAGAGAAGGCACAGTACTCCTCCCCATATACCCCAGTACAAATACAAACTAGTATTTGGGTCCCTTGGGGCACAGATATACAACCCGGCCTATATAAATACACTCCTCAGGTGCCTCTGACCCATTCAAAGATGCTGTGCTCTGGCAGAGCATCTGCATGTGATTGCTTTAGGTGCTTAAGCCTTCCTATGCAAACATGCATAGGAAATGTGGCCGGTTATCTCATTAGTTCCCATACAAGGCAGCAGCTGAAGAACGAGGGTGAGGAGGAAGCATAGCAAGCTTCATTAGGCTGAGTGGAAACACTTTCACAGGAGTTTATGGAGACTGGAAATGTCAAACTGGGTCTGCAATTGGCAGAAGATTTAAAAGCCGCAAATGTCTGCCTGTAGGGAAGAGTCCACCCCCATTCCATCTCAAGCCAGGCTGGAGGATTCTTTCTTTCCCTTCTTCCCCTTTTTAATAGATGCTTTGTTATTTATGTATACAGCGAAGCTTTTTAAGGTGTGTTTTTAGTATTTCCTACATTTATCCGTTAATTTTGGTTTTCCCACCTTTTGAGGTGGTCAGGGTTGTGTGGGGGTTTTCAAGGAGTGCAGCCCATATGGGAAAGTGAAACCCTTTCCAGGTAGGAGTCTGCAGGAGAGGCAGGGATGAGGAGAGCTTGACTGGCTGCTGCGGCCAGAGGAAAGCAGCACTGATGGCCAGCGGCAGGAAGGAGCTTGCCAGGAGGAGAAGGTTAGGTCCAAAGTACAGGTAGCAGTCTGGTCTGTGCAGAGTGAAGGGAGAACAGGTGAGGGACAGGGACAGAGAAGTACCAAAATGTGAGACAGTTTTGAAAGGTGTCTGCTTGGGTGGGTTGGAAAGTTCAGATAGGCGGAAGGAAGGAGGGATCTCTGCATGGGACAGCTAAAGAGGTGTGGGCTTTCTTGGAGGGGCTTGGAAATAGAGGAGCAGGAGAAGGAGAGGTGGGTGAAAAGGGGTTTAAGGAAAGAAGTTTGGGAAGAGTCAGGATGGGAGAGGCTCTTGCATGGGACAGTGCAATGCTTGGAGAGCAAGGTGGTTCCTGAACAGGTTTGGATGGATCAGGGCAGAAGTATGACTACACATTTTGTGAGAAATAGGGTAGCTCTTTTCACTGGCCTCAGTATGTATGCTTCTTTATTCCAGTCTTGGATGCTTTTGCGAGGCATTTTAATGTCCTAATATTTTTCTTTTGAGAGGCTCTCCCACCCCTGACTAATGCCTTTATTTTAAAAACATGTTTTCAGTACACTGTACTAGTGTTTTTGGATTAGTGTTTGGTTTTGGTCCCAATGTGAATGTTCAGAATGTGATTTTAAAGTTTAATGTTAGTGCACCAACACCAGTTATGGTCTTAATTGTTCCTGCCTCTTCTTTAGTACTTAAGCATTTAGACATTATCTCCACGACTTGCTCTTCCAAGGATTAGTCACTTTACAGTGTTAGCAAATCAGGTTTCCAAAGTGTATCCTAGGGCAGCAATTGTCAGTTAAGATCTAGCTGACTTAAGCCATTTATTGTTTTAGATCTTTGATTTCTTTCAAAACTGTGCCATCGCTATTGTTTGCCACACTTAAGGTTAGAAAGGTATTCAAGTACATAATGGCCTGAATGTGAATCTGTCCTCTTGCATTTTTCTGCACTTTCTCTCCTGTTTTGAAATGCACCAATCCATTAGTTTCAGAGGAAACAAGTAAGTTTTGATGTAGGTTTCATGGCTTCATCGCAGTTTCCATAGGAACCAAGTATGAGATACAAAGGTTGGGCACGTAGCTCACCTGTCAGCTCCACCCAGGGAACTTGTGCAGGTGACAATGAATGAGGCGATGCCACGTGACTCTCCTTGCATCATGATTGAAGCTATAACCAGACACATGCAAACTTACAGGGAAATCTGAACCCAGAACCAGTTCAGCTGGCTTTGTATTTTGTTATAAATCAAATCACCCACCAGTTTAAACTTGCCAGTTTCACGCACAAAAAAGTCAGGCTATAGCCGTGTTTGCAGAGTTGCAATAGGAAATAGTGCAAATAGAGCAAATACTGGTGAGGTGTAACTGCAAATATTACTTGATGTGCTTAAGACATTTGACATTTTTTCAGGCTATCTGTAAAGTGCATCTGAATGTTCACTTAATATTTAGGCCATCTCTGGAGAGCCCTAGACCTGGTTTTCAATGCAGTCCTATTTTAGGATGTTACGCCATGATTTACATACAAATACTATCTGTGTACAATTTCGAAGCAAAACCCAGGCAGAATCTGATGAAGGTCAGAAAGGTTGAGCATATGGCTTGTATTTAGAAACCACTGAAGTTTCGTTTAGCTGTGCTTGGTGCCTCCTGTGTTCCCATGACTGTGAAGTGGGTGAATAGAAACATATACGTAAAAGTGAGATTTAAGGTTATTCCATGCTGAAGTGCAAGTCTACAGTGTCCCTTTTTGTGTGTGTGGTGTTGTGTGTTTTTAAGTGGGAGTATGCATTTGTGGAAACTCTTGTTTATTAGCCTTCTAAGTATCTTTGGTTCCAGCTGCTCCTCTTCGCGGAGTGCCATGAATCTTTGTTGAAATTACACCTGTGTGGCAGATATTCGCTGGCATTACAGCAACCGTACCAGCTTGGGAATCCACCTGGATCTGTTTACTTCTGCTTGGTGTTGGGTTCTCTTTGTTGTGTGCATGTTGACTCAATTTAAATACTGTGTTTCTTTGCCTTCTCTTTCATTCTTTCCTTCTTTCCATGTTGGACTGTACCTCCAAGACAGCAGTGGCTATGTACAAAGAGGTGGGTGACCTTCGGTACTCCCGCTGACGGTGGGCCATCCTAGACAACAGACTGGCTCCACCTGTGGCACATTAGTGTATCAGGGGACGGGCCACAAGGCTGCCTGGCAGGGCCAGTGGTTACCTGGGGCCGAAGCTGTTCTGGAGAGGCTGAGGGCTCCTTAGCAGGGGCCTGATAAGTAAAGGCTCTTCTGCTTATCTGAACACAGAAACTCTCCAGGAAGGTGAACTGCTGTGAAATCACTTATTAATTTTCATTCTCTGTAGTATCTTTCCTTTGTCCCTTAAGCAAATGGCAATTGAATTAGAAAACTTTCTTTTTAACTCTGTATCTGTTCGCTTTTGCTGTTCTATGTCCCTAAAGAATTATACTCAAGACAGGAAGGTTTATGCTTGCAGTTAACACGTGGGACTTACTGGGACAACTTTAAAGGGAGACGGGATACATTTGAGAATGTAAGAATTTGAATCACAGCATCTCTTAGTCCCTGTCTCAGGATGCCACAGGTATTCTGCACTGAAGGTCATCCTTAAAGCTATAGACAGTGCCTTTTGTTGTGATATCTCATGGTCACTGGAAGGCAGTGGGAGCGAGCTGGTGTACCGGGGACAGGAGTTTTGGTGGGGTTTGGAGTAGGAAGGTGCTGTACAGAACAGAGCAAGGGACAGAGCCAGCACAGGCAGGAGATACTTATTTGCCTAAGAGGCTAAGCTCGTTGCTGGAAAAACAACAAAATATAGAAGGCAGGGAAGAAAAGAGAGCAGTCATATCAGTAAGGACCAAACCCATGTTCTTCCCTGTGTGGGAATAGTAACAGACTTGCACAACAGGTCAGAGAGGGGAAGTTAGAAAACACGAGAGAATTCCTTTAAGAAAAACAAACCCACACAGCTAACAAAAACCCTTCATAATTTTTCCAACTAAACATGCTTCATGGGCACCTAACTCAAAATTCCTGTTTTGAACTGGGAAGTGATGACAGTCTAGACTTTTCCCACTACCAGCAAATTGCAGCATGTGGGAGGTAACACAGAGGTTCCCCAACAACTGATGGGTGTCCCGCACAGCGGGAGGCCAACGAGTCTGATGCAGGCCCCCTCCACGCTAGGCACCGGCTGAGATTCTGACAGAAAGGTTGTGGTACATCATGCTGAGCATCTGAACCCACGTGTACCTGTGTGAATAACCATTTCTGATCAACTTCTAAACATGATATTCAAACTGATATCTGCTATATCTTAATTAGTATCAAAGCTTGAGCCAGCTGTGCTCATGCTGTCAGCCTAATGGATGAGTAGACGTGGCAGCTGTGATGGGTCTTGATGTGTGCTGGGCACGGTGCTGCGTGGTGCTTGTACACGGGAAGCAAAATCCACATAAGACTGGCACAATCAGCAGAAAACAGAGACTGAGTAATCTATCAATATTTCTTTGTCAAGCTGAGAGAACATTCAAGTGTGGTCATCAGAAATCTGTCCTGGGTCCAGTACTATTCAATATTTTCATTTTTTATTTTGACAATGGGAGGACAAGCATGCTTATAGGGTTTGCAGGTAATACCAAGCCAGAAAGGATTGTCAGCCTTTTGGAGGACAAAATTAGAATTTGTAATGATCTTGGTAAATTGGAGAAATCATGTTAAATCCAATAAGATGAAATTCAGTAAAGACAAGTGTTTAGAAAAGGGAAATATTGAAAGTATCCAGATTTGACACCATGTTTTGAGAATGATGGGCAAATGGGAAAGAGGTCAGGTTTCTAGAAAATATAACCCATGTAGAAAGATGAAAGGAAAAGAAAAGAATGTGGTTTAAAATATATTAATAGATGGCAGGTAGTTGTGGTGTAAATAATGATCAGATATTCTCCGTATCTAACAAGGTAAGAATGTGGTGAGTTGTATTTGCAAGGAGAGATTTGGATTAGATTTTAAGGGAAAGCTGTTTGTACAGTTAGGAAGACAGTACTAGAAGAGCTATCTTGGGAGGTTATGAAATCTGATTTTTTTAACTATCCGTGAGACGAGTATCTGTCTATGGTGATTTTTGCATACCAATCCTGCCTCATGTAGGTGGAAGTTCTTCAATGAATCTATGCTAGACAGGGATGTAAAAAGGAATGAGCTTTTACGAATTAATGTGTGAAAAATGTAAAAAGGAATGCGCTTTTAGGAATTAATGTGTGAAAAATGGAATTATCTGTGTCTTTGACCTGTAGTGTAGTTTTGCCTTTGCTTTTGTGCAGTTCCTCACAGGAGGCTGTCTTCTGTCTGTGGTGTCCAAATAATTTGGGCAAGATTGAGCAATCTTGTTTAGCTTTGGAGCTCTCTCTGCTTTGAGCAGGCTGGACTAGTTAACTCCAGAAGTCTCCTTCAGCCTCAGTTATTCTGTGAATCTGTTTTGGGTGGCCCAAGATCTGCCAAAGCTCTTGCTGCAAGAATGGTCAGGAAAAAGATCTGACAGTTTCTACTGCCAAATAGACAACAACCTCTGAACAGGCTGATCTTGCTTGGCAAAAGACAGAAAAATTGATGCTGAATTTATTTTCTTTGTATTGTATGCTAAACTGATATATTTTAAAACATGTAACTAATTCTGTTAGGAAAGCATTATAAACTTTCTTCGAACGTCATTGAGAGAAGCTGTGTACCATATCTCCATAAAAATGGACAGATTCAAATTAGTTCAGAGTTCTTTCAAAGATTTGGTAACTTTGCCAGTATAGAGAGAACGATGCAGTGGATAGTACACAGAAAGCATGCTCACTTGCAGTTACAAGAAACGTGATAGCACTCACTTGGGCATGTCTGCAGCAGATCAGGCAGTGACAGCTATGACAGCTATATGGAAATGGTTGTAATTTGTGACCAGCTTTGTCTATTTAATGACTTGAAGCTGTTTCCAAAACAAGAGCATGTATTTTGCTCTGTTGATGGACAGCTAAGTGTCTCCCATTCAAATGTAAATATGGAGATTAAATTTATAGCAGGGTATGGCACAGGACCCTGTGCCATACCATGATTCAGAGTGAGACAGTGCATGAATAGCTTCAAGGTCAAGAGGCAGCACAGAAAGTGTGATGGGATCATCTTCGTGCTGAGCTTATAGCTGGAGAAACTGGAAACATTTGTGAAAATAACTTTTGTTTCTGAAAAACTATTTCGTGGAGCTGCTTGAACCAGTAATACTTTATCTTTGCTTATCACTTCAAAAAGAAAATTGAGTTGCCTGGTGACCTGTGTGTTGTGCATTCTCACACTGATCCACTGGCCTCTGCTCTGGCAACTGGCTGATTTCCTGGAGAGCCTCTGGACTTCTGTGATTGATACTCTTACTTCCTACTTACCAATGCACAACCATTAGAGGTTTGTTAGCATGTTGTTCCAGATGCTTAATATTTTGGAGTTCTGAACCATGATTTGTCGAGTGATTGTCTCGTGGTACAGAACGGCCTTCTGCTCATCCCTGCCATTCCAGCTTCTGTTGGGGAAGCTCCATTGCAGTTCCCTGGGGAAGTTCAGATACTGGATATCATCACTGATCCTCATGAAGAACAGAATGAACACATCAGTTAGTGGACTGCACACTCAGGTGTGCAGCCTCTTAACTACAGAAAATGAGAGATTTGATGAATTCTGTTGTCTCCCAGCAAAGGAGTTACAGCTTCTGTGTGCTGGCACACCATGACAGAAGAACAGTGTCGTTGGGAACACAAGGCAGACTGCGAGGTAGAGAGAGTACGGCCCACAGGAACACTGGAAGACTATGTTCATCTCATCGTCTGCAACCACCTGCTATTCTCCTTTCCCCATCCCCATCTTGTTTCCTTCAGTGCAAATTATAGGTCCATGAAGGTCTTTTCGGGCAAGATATGACTGAATTTCAAATCTTTGCTTTATTATGCATTGTGATAAGGGAAGTTTTAGGCAACCTGCCTACATGACTTCAGTTTAAGCAATACTTTTCTCTAACTGCAGATTTCTCTGTCTCTGTGTGGTATTTCCTGCTCCAGTTCTCCATGTAAGCTTTATTTAAGCTGTAGCAAGTGGGGCAATGCATGGGTCCTTCATTTTCTTGGATGCATGGCTGGCCTCTAAGACAATCCTCACTGTCCTTCATTTGTGCCGCTCTAAATGTCTAAGTGTGGACTGTGGAACAGGCATGTACAATGTATGCTGAAGTTAAACATTTATAAAAAAAGATGAGAGGACACTGTATTCACTTAGTATGCTGGTCCACTTCCAGAAACTTGCAGAGCTTCCTTCATCCTGACATGCTGATGCATCTCACATGTTCATTAGCGTTGTTAATCAATCCAGACTGACTTTTTGAAATTACAGACAGCCACTTAGTATTGCTTTTGCAGGCAGCTACAAGCATCTCTCTATTGATTTCACAAATATTACGTGTAACATCCAACATAAAGACAATAATAAACCACTGGGACTGAAAAACAGGTGCTTGCCCCAGCTCAAGGGCTCAAGGTTATGAGACAGACCTCACCTCGCCTTCCCAGCCTGCCCCATCCACGCCGCAGTTACTGCCTGACGGTGAGGTAGCAGAGTGGCTGTCTCCCAGTTATCATTGCTACTGTCTGCCTGCGGGGAGTTGGTGGCTTCGCTGGCTGGCCTGTGAGCTACAACATTTAGGAGAGCGATGCACTAAGCATTTTGTGGGGAGGGCAACCGCAGGTAGGGAGGTACAGTAGCAAACTGGGGACTGCTGTCCTTGTCGCCACAGCTAGATCAACATGGCTTTGAGAATCAAAGCTCTGTGCTAGCTTAAAGCTAGTGCATTTTTCTTGTGTAGCAGAACCCTTAGGACTGCTTGCTTAAAGGCATGTTTGTGATGGCTTGAAGCTGATGCGAAGGTGTTCCTTGCAGAAAACTGGATCCACTGTTAGATTTATTAATTAAATGTATTTTAGATACACAAACAAGGCCTAAGTCAGTTTTCTTACTACACGTTGTCCAGCATGTAGGAAACTTCAGTTCATGCACTGTCTGTCCACCCTGTAGAGATGATGTGCAGCAGCCTGCAGTGCTAACGCTGATGGCATTCATGCTTACGTTGCTGCCTCGCAGTAATACGCAACGTGTGACCTGCCTCTCAAAGGCTAGGTCAAGGCTTGCATTGTAACGACTTTGACTGGAACTCGGCTAATATAGGGGTTGGTGTGTGGCTTTTCTTTTTAATTCTTTTCATCTGCAGTAGGTGTGAAATGCTGTAACACTGCCCCTGTGTAGCCGGGCAAACTGGGGGGTACTGGTGCTCTGGGACTGGTGCAGATACCTGAGTTCTGAGCCTTGCTGCTGGCTGTGCAGTCTCTGGCACAACACATGAACTCTCTGCATCTGCTTGTAAAGCTGTGTGACAAAGCTGCTGTTTCCATGCCCCCTGTCATCTGCCTGTTCAATTTGTTTAGCTGTTGCCTCTTAAGTTGACTCTTTCTAAAGTGATTCTACTTACTGTGTTCTTCCTGACTTTGTGTCTTCCTGCTGTTGGTTACTCATCTGCTTTCCAGCTCTGCATGTCGATATGCACATAATATCACAAGCGGATGGCTGCTCAGACTAATAGCAAATACATTTCAAAAAATCCAGCTTGATAGTATTTTTTCTTCTGTACTTCTCTGCTTCTATTTTGCTCCACAAAGCAACACGGAAACTTTTTCACAGCTAAATTTGTCAGTCTTTCTGCTGCAGCTTCCAGACATGGGTATGAAGAAGAGGCATGAAAAAGGGAAGAAATCAAAGGAAATAAGAAATGTGCAGTAGCAAAGCAAGCCCCAGAAATGCCTGGACTGAGGTGCAGCTCCATGCTGCTTCTGACCCTGAGGTTATCGCTTCTACCATGTGTGATGGTTCAGTCTGGGTCTTGCCTTATCTCAAGCCAGTGTACCTCCATTTTTAAAGAAAAGTTCTAAAGCTGTTTGGTCTGGTTTTGTAGCTGTTCTTCCTCAAGCTTGGACCACATGCAGCTATTTTCATATCTTGAATTGGTTTGGTGTTTCTTGGTGTGGAAGAGAGAGAGCTACTGTGTGCCAGGTGACAGAAGTGGCAGAGGGGGTTTGCATTTACCCATCACTGTCACTCTGATCATAGCTCCATGTGGGCCTTTTAAAACAATGCCCAACTGTGGTTGTGGTTGTGGGTGTTGAGACAGCCCAAGTGTGGCTGTCTCACTCCTTTGCTGCCTCTCTCCCATGGCTGTAGCAGCAGTTACCAAAAACTCAGTTTGCAAACCTGCTCTGCTTCCTGCCCGGTTAAACTGTACATCCCTGTGTTGACTGGTGCCCATCTGAATGGGGAGCCACTGGCATCGGGCCTCTCTCTGGCTGCCTTGCTTGCTCCGAGCATGGTGGGGATCATCCTGCCTCTTCCTCACAGCCCTTTTCCTAGCCAGCATCTACTTGCTTAACCAGCTGGCACGGTTTGGCATTTGCGTGTGCTTATCTGAGGGCCAGTTGTCTAATTTCACTGTTGGTCCAGTCTGATCTCCTATGCTTATTTTCAGTGGGGGTTAATGGGAGGAGAGCAAAGAAATAATTAAAATAAATGTAGCTGGATGATGCCTCATTTTGGCTGCTGGCAGTGTCCTGTTTGCAGGGATAAAAACTCTTCCATGATCTGTGAGGATCCCCACTTGCAAGGAAGAGGTTTATGTGGTGGCAGAGAGTATGAATAGCGGGGAAAATCTCATCTTGCTTTTTTGATGCTGTTTTTCTTTTTTTTTCGTGCTTGCTAGGGTCCATACCACTTATACTTTACTGGTGTTTAACCTGTTAATATACTTATATGGTTCTGCAGTTGGAAACAATGGACTGAGAGAAGCTGTCAGACTGACTGTACTGAATTTCAAAATGTCCATGCAGTTGCTTTGATACTTTCCCCTGATGGTGGAAAGATGTTTTTCCCCCTGCTGCCCGGGGAAAAAAAAAAAAAAAAGTTTCCATGTTGCCCGAGTTCTTCAATTTGTCAAGTTATGGGTAGACATAGATAGAAAAGTTGGGAGCTGAGCTTCCCCAAGGAAGAAACAAGTTTAGAAGAGGTTGACAGTTGTACTTATAGGCATCATTCTTAGTGACTCCTCACATTTGAATAAAGTTGCTGTTCTCTTATAGTTGTCCTTTGAAGCACAGGTGAGATTCTATAATGTGTATTTTACAGGTGAGAAAATAAAGGGACAACGAAAAGAGCTTTCTTTCAAAGGCTCTGTGATGACCACAAACTGAGATTAAATCAGAAACCTGGAAGCCTGTAAAACTCCCAAACTCTCAAATGTTTCTCTTGTCATGAATTTTAAACTAATAATTTGATTTTTTTTGGCAGCTCTAAAGGAAGATTAGGACTTAAAAGATAAGACTTAGAGTCAGGAGATGGGAGTTCTGCTCCTGCCTTGACCAGGAGTTAAATAAGTTAAATAAGTTAAATAAGAAAAATAAGTTATACGCAACTGTGCCTAAAACATGCATTGGGAACACTACTTGCATTCTTTGTCTGGAGAAAAGGCCTCTCACTCATCCCGTGCCTTGTTTCCATGCAGAAAACTGGCATGTTACTACAAATTTCTGTGGCATTTCAGAGTTGCTTTGTGATTTGTCTTTGAGATCGTTGAAGGGAGAGAGATGCAAAGTCATGTATTTTAACTTTCACAAGGGCTGTTTTTTGTTTTATCACTGCCTCCGGATGACTGGCTGGATCTCCCTTCGGGGTTGAGTTCATGACAATCCAGCTGGATCAGCAGTATGAGGTTTCAGCATCTTTCCTTCTCTCTCGAGGACTCGGATGTACTACTTCATTCGGTAGACCTACATTTGTATAGGCGGGGGAATAGGACCGGCAGACCCAGGAACAAAACATGGGTGCACAGAGGTGACAAAAGTTATTTTGAGCAGCTCTTAGTGATGTATCTCAATTGCAGGGGAAAAATACATTTAACATCACCATTGCACTGCTACTCAGAGCAGAAGTGAACTGGCAGCTTGGTATCTTTTACCTAGGCTAGTCCAATATGCAATTCTGAGTGGGATTTCTCATTAAAAGGGGGTGACTTAGTAATGAAATTCTGCAAATTAGGAAGAAGGAAGGTCACGGGAGCTAGAGGCCAAGGACAGACAGCAGAGGCAGCTAGGGAGTGGGGGAGCATGACTGATGTGGAAGAGGGTGGGCTGTCAGTACACTGGTGTCTGGGTTAGTACCTTGCCTAACTGATTGCTGGCAGGCTGGCAGGTTCTACTGAAAATTAACATCAAAGGGATGATTCACAGCCTGCTTACCTCCAGCTGGAGGGCAAGTAGAAGGTCGGTCACTCTGTGCTTCCCTCCTTTGCTTGCGGGCAGGTGCTTCCTCATGCCCCACGGCTGGCCCCGCTGCCAGTGTAGCGCTTTGTTCCCAGCTCTTTAGGCCATTTTCTGCCCCCTGTCCTCCTCCCTTACTTTCTTAGCCGGCTCCCAAAATGTGGGGAGCCCTTCCCGTAAAGGTCTTGCTCTTTCCAGGCCCATGGCATCTTCAGGGTTCAGGTTGTGGCTGCTTTTAACTTTTGAAGAAGGACCCTGCAGCTGGGCCACGCTGGGCTGGGCCAGCAGGTTCCTGTCCTGCACCGCACCGGCAGGGGGAAAACTGGCAGCTTTTCTTACAGGGCTAAAGATTTCAAAGGATGCTGAACACTAATCCTGCACTGGGCAAAATGCCAGACTGCCTAATGCCATTGCTGCTCTGACATTTGAGACTCCATCCTAATGGATGCCGAAGCGGATCCCTCCACCTCACAGAGCCATTAATTACAGCTTAATGACTTTCTGAGGGAGAGGCCTCGGAAATGAGATTCGGAGAATTTCCTACTGCTAGCGCGCGGTGTGCGTACCAGGTTGGCCTGCTTTGCTCAGACTCCGAGCTCTTTTAACTCAAATGGTCTGTGCTTCTGTTGACAGTATCTACCTTTCTTCCTGCCACCGTCACCTAAAATGCAAAACCTGTCCTGTGTAGAATGACAGCTTCCCCTACATCTGAAGCCATTTTGTGTCTTCTCTGGCCAGGAAATGGGTTTTCAGCTCTGCTGGTACTGCCATGGCTCTTGGAATGACAACTCTGTTTACACCCTACAAGTCTTTTCAGTCCCAGCTACCTGCAATAGTAGTTTCTATGAATTTATCTAAAGTTTGCTCTGATTGAACAGACACATTTTTGATTATTTTTTTAAAAGAAAACACCATCATCTCTTTTATTTTTTTAAAAAAACTAAACATTGAATTCCATGTTCATTTTCAACCAGTTTAACTTTAAATTTCCCATTTTCTTAACAGAACTAAAATGGGGGTTCTCCGAAAGGCATTGAGAGCAGTTTTTCCTTCTTGATTTTAAGTGTACCAGTTTTCTTTCATGTATATTCATTAAAACTCATAGGCTTTAACCTCTGGCTGTGAACTCCATTGGTGGTGGAGTATATGAATATGGAGAGTCTGTTTTGCAAGAAGTCTGACCATGATTATGCATTGGAGACTTTGGTATGTTCTTTCAATCACTTTGCAAGGTGATTGGAAATTCTGAGAAGTTTGAGCAGTACCAGTAGCAATCGAATATATTTTTCCAGTAATTTCTTGAACCTAGCTGTGTACTCATCTACATAATGCTTTTGTCAGATCTCTATTTGGTTTTGCTACTGTGCGGTTATTATGGGCTTGCATGAAGGTTGGAGGAAAAAACTCTCTGAATTTTAAGTTTTTGGCACAATACTTTTGCCAGGGCTACCAGCAGCAATAATAACAAATGCTTGGGTTCAGTTAATGTAACCAGGCCTTAATGAAGGCTTGGTTCCTGAAGCAAGCCTGTTCCATTTTGGTTTACTCTGCTTGGGTGCACACACATAAGGGCTGGATACAGTAGCCTCCGTCCCAGAAGGTTATTTCGGACACATTATAGGTCAGCTGCTCTAGCTCTTGTATCACCCTCTGTTGAGACTACAAAAGAATTTTGAATATGCAAGGCCTTTTTATTTTCTATTCCTCAGTTCTTCTACCTGTGTCATTTTTGCCATGCCAGAATGTTTAGTTTCATTATAACGTGAAGCAAAGCTGAAGAAAATTTGAATGATTGTAGTTTTGCATTTTCTCACCATAGGGTTTCTTTATGTGAAAATGGAAGTTTTTACAAATTTTCAAACTTAGAGAGTAAAAAGATTTTTTGAGCTATTTTGAAAATTCTAGTATAATGTTATAGTTTCAAATACAGGTAGGAGAAGAGGAAAACTAGAATGTTTTGCCCTTTCGCAGAATACTTCATAGGTTGGTGCTAAACTTGAACTCATAAAAGAGAGTAAAGCTGTGTAGGGGCCATGGGACATGCATGCATGTACGTGTGCAAGGCTGATTTAACTAGAAGCAGAATGGGAGCTTTTAACTATGGATGGGAGGAGGTGAGGTTCTGGGATGTTTCTGAGGGGGTCTGCCACCTCCAAAATCTTTGAGGAAGGACACGGAGGTAGGAGGGAGTTGTGCCTTCTGTAGCTGCATGGTTCCCAGCATGTAATGCCAGGAGCCCCTGTTCTATCCCAACACTGCTTTGTGATCGCAAAGCTCAGTTTTACTGTCATCTTTGCTTTTCTTGCTCACTTTTTTCTTTTCCTTTTTTTTTTCCCTTTTTTTTTTTTTTTTTTTTTTTTGTGAATTAATATCTCATTTTTGGATGAGGATGCCATAAATTTACCAGTGTGACTCACAGAATTAATGTCGCTCTCGGTGCTCTGAGGAGTCTGGCACCCTGCGGCTCCCAGGCAAAAGGCTGATCGGACGTGACTTCATGGTGTGATTGACAGCTGCTCCAAATGCACGGCTGGCTGGCTGGCTTTGGGAAAGCTTCAGTTTCAGGCTTAGGAAGCAGCACATGATGCTCAGGCTGTTGCTTGCTCACGTGCGTGTTCATTAGCTACATTAACCGCTTTGTTGGCTGCCGCTGTGGTAGTGGGATAGCCTCAGTGGGGGTTTTGGGCTAGGATAACTCGGTGCTGGAACCAGAACAGCACTTGGTTTTTGGAGGCTGAACTGGTTCCAGAACTGAGAAACTGGCCATTTTGAATTGGTGCCGGTATTTAATAAGGGTGTTAGATTGATTATTTGGTAAGGGTGGTAGATTGGTTCTTACTAAAGTCCCTGTAGGCCTCTCAGATACCTAAGGTATAACATATGTAACAGACTGAGCGGTTCTCATTAACCCCCAAGAAATTACTGGGGCTCACTTTTACCACATTGATGCTGGGTCTGCCCTGGGAGTCTGAATTTCTCAGCTGTGCAATATGAAAACAGAGAAAAGCTCGACTTTGAGATTTTATGGCCCAGATCTATTTTGATCCGGTGATAGCAGTAGGAGCTGTTGCTGTGCAGCATTTTGTTTAGACAGCTAGGATTCAAGTCTTTAAATCATATCTTCTGGCAGAGGGGAGGGGAGAGGAACAGATTGTTTAAATGTATGATTTTAATCATGTGGGAAAGTGGCAGGAGAGGAGGTGCTGTAAAACCCCAAACTTTCATATGGTTTCATTTAAAGATTGTAGATTTGACCAAATTTCTTTTTCTTCCTCTTCTCTTAGGTTCTGAAAATAATGTTTATTATTTTTTAATTCCTTTTCATAGCTTAATTTATATTTTGTTCCCCACAATCCTTGAAAAATGTTCAGGTTATGTTTAAAAATAAATGCCTAATATTCAGTTTCAGGCTTTGCTGCACGAGTGTAAAACTACAGATAAAAATGTAAGTCAGATCACTTGGAAGGATTGATGTCAGACTGGAAATCTCTAGCATATATATTATAATATTATATATATTTGTATACATATGTATATATTTTATATATATATTAGGAACCCAGTATAATAGCTAGGCTCTTGGTCTCAAGAGTGGTGCCTTGAAGGAGTACGGCTGCAGTATAACTGCTTCCTTTGGGGAATGTGAAATAATTGAGGAACAGAGAACATGAAGTAATTAAGTTCTGTTTCTTTGGTGTGGGGCAGGAATGGTGGGAATAGTTAACTGCATGCATACAAAGTCCTAATTATTGGACTTTCACATCGCTGAAGCTCAGGGAAGCCAGACTAGATGTCATTTTAGAGAAGCATATGAGGGAGCATTCTCCAGGGACAACTTGTACAAAAAATTAAAAGTAAACAGGTTGCTGGTTCCCCTTTGGAAAGGGAGGAGGGGGCAGGGAGGAAAGTTGAGAGAGTAGAGCATGGCATCAGAACAAGGTGAAAGAAGGCAATTCACCAGTCAGCACTTCCCCATCTCCGGAGGCTTGCATTTAAGCACATCCATCCAGTGCAGCTGCAGCTTCATTTTAGGAATCAGGAAATAAGCTGAGTGGCAAAGAAAGATAGGAACTGACAGCTCTCACTGTTCAGGCTCTCCCCTTCGCACTGGGAGAGCAAGCAGAGAAGAGCTTTTCTCCTGCGGAAGCGTGTACCATTCACCAGCGGGCATCATTGCTTAGCGGAGAAAATGGTAGAGAGAGAGAAGGACTTGTGGAAGTGTATGGTCCCAGCTGCCTGAGTGAATTAAGCACAGAGCCTGTGCGAGTTTTGCTGACTCTGTGCCCCCCCCACGATCAGGGCTGGGGGGGCACACGGGATGGGAGAGCAAATGTCAGGTGTGAATCTGCTGACATTTTGTTTCCAGTGGCTTTGCCATTAACAGCTAAGCTCATGCTCTCCGCTTTAACAAAACCCTTTTAGAGCCCCATTAGCGCTGCCTTTGTTTTTTCTAGCCTGTTTCATATATAATTGTGTCTTGTTTATGGAAAATCCCGAGGTGAAGTGGAAGCAATTTCTCTTCATTCCAGGTGGCAGCAGAGTGGAAGCCAAATCCTGCTCATGCCAAAGACCAATATGTTCCTGAGCCTTTGTGCTTTTTCCTTTTTACCCTCCTATTGTGTTTTTCTTGCCAGGACCAAAACCAACACCAACTTGGTGGGTGGTTTGTCTTGAAATAACTGAAGATAGCCTATGGGCTCTTTCACACCAATCTGAATTGCACTGCCTTTTGTGGGGCCTGGGGCAAGGGGGGACACCTGTGTGTGGGCAGATCATGCCCTTGTGTGCCACAGCAGGGTGCTGCCATCACATCTCCACTCTTACAGTGCTGCTTTTTGCAACTGTATGTATCTGTGACTTAAACATCTCTCTGAGCAACCCCTGGTCTTCCACGATTATCTGTCAGAGGTTTTTAAAAGCAATGGTGATGCCGGGAGCCAAGACTGGTTACAAGTTATGTTTCCAATGGGTAACAGGTAGAAGTTAGCACTTGGTGATATCTGCCCCTTGGCTTCTGAGAATGCATATGTGGGCTACTACCTACCTAGCTGTCAGGTAGTCCATAAATAATAAACATGTCTAGAGCATTGAATGAGGCATTGGATATGCAAGCTGACTGAAGAGTAACCCCTGCCCTGAAAACTCTTAGCTACAACAGGAACAGAAGAAACACTAGACTTAACATCTTTTTCTTCCTATGTTACTTTTACTCATTCAGTCAGCTCCTGTTAGGTGGTACGTATGTAACCCGTGAGTTATAAGGCTCACAAGAGGCCAAAGCAGTGTAGTCTGGTCATCATTTGTAGAGTGGCAGTGGGGTGTCCATGCTGCTCCACTAATAAATCTATACAATCCTGTGGTTTCTAAGAAGGGGTGTACAGAAGAGGTCTATTAATTAACACCATTTTCAAATCCTAAGTCTCATGAAGCCAAATGCTGGACTGAAGTAATTTTTATTTTTAATCCCCCCCACCCCCCAAAATTAGAAACAGAAAAAAAGATCATTTGGCTTCAATGTAATGTTTCGTTTGCCACAAAGTATTTTTATTTTCAGATAATTACAGGAAAAGCCAGTCAAATCTAAACTTGTTATGTCATAGAATTGCCTGATAACAGATTGTTTCATATTGGGTATCAGAATTGTTCAAGTATTTTCCCAGAATATGGGGGAGAGAAAGACGCTGAACTTGCTCTTCTGGATCAAAGACATCTGGACCCAAAATTACCTCCTCTCCCTCTCTGCCTCTCCTCCCAGTACTGTGTTTCTAAGTTCCTCTGAGTTACTATTGCTGTACTTCAAAACTTTGTTTGGGAGTCTCATCTCCATTCAGACATAATCGGTGCTGTGAAGAGGCTTGCTGACCCCATCCTAATGGCTGGTTAGAGCCATGGTACTCTGCTTCGCTGGTGTGCTGTTTTTCTTCTTCCTCATAGATTAGTCAATCGGGAACACTTTCCCTAGTGACTTCATCGAAGCTAAAATCAGAGGAATGTTAATGTAAAGTGATTGAGGAAGAGTGATGGAATACCTTGCAGTTGTTAATCTACTTTAAAAAGAAATAGTCCTTAGCCAAACAGCTTTACTGCAGCTACTGCAACATCAACTTGTCACCCTGCCTTCTGTGCAGTCCCTTGGTTCAGCCCTGTTTGCTTCATATTCTCTTGGACTTCAGGAGCATCTAAAGTAAAAGAAAAAATCTGGAATAAGTTGTGCCTTCTCACTGTATCTCCTGTTCATACCTGGCCACCTCCTGTTGCTGCCTGACTTCATACATTCATTCCCAGTAGATCTAGTTGGGGGGTAACTTACCCTGACAGGCACCCTGATACCCAATATCAAGTTGTTAAAAAGAATTCAACAAGAAACAGGGAAGCTTCCCTGTCTTGGGAGGGGAGTTCTGCAAGTGCCTCTAGGCACCACTAGAATAACTAACAATTTCCAGAGAGAAACTATGCACCGGGGATTAAACATTTAGACATATTATGGAGACTCCTATACATAAAAATTGCACATACGGTGTATAACTATATATGTAAGTATATGTATTTGCAGGGAGTATTTGAATGATAGAACTGACTTCCTTAAGCCAGCTGCAGTGCTAGTATATGGGCAAACACGTTACCATGTAGCTCACCAGAGAGATGTTAGCAGAAGAAAGCTATCACATAATGATTTTCATTTTCTTCTTGTGGGCAAACTGGCTGAATTATTGATGGGTGACCTTGCCACCAGCAGCTTGTGTTATGGAGATGTAATAGCAGCTTCTCCTGTAGGTCATGGAGAAGGAGATCAAGTAGCTTCATCCTCAAGAGATGAGTTTACCGGTTCTTTCCTTTCTGGGTTACATTTTGATTGCTCTATTCATGTGGGTGTCTGGTGTGTGCTCTTCTGTTGTGTCCATGTTATTCTGTGTATGATTTTGACAGCTATCTTTAAGTTTAAAAAAATTCCTTTTTTCTTTTTTTTTTTTTTTTTCATGAGGCACATACAAGGGTGTTTGTGTCTCTGAAGGCTCCTTTTTCTGTCGTTTTATCTTTAGAAATTCATCATGTAGCGTGTGCCAACTAAGACCGTATGCATCTGCACCGTGGGTTGACTAAGCCCATAGAGGGACCTGTGCGTTGTTAGGGAGCAGAACTTCCTTTCTGTAGAAGCTGGAGAGTATCAAGAACAGCATGTGCAAGGGATGGAGCAGGGCAAGACAGGACCAAGACACTTGATCTCATTTGGTGAATGACACTCCCTCAGTTGTCGCCCCCAGTTTCTCTAAGAATACCCTACTCTTGGCAGTGTACAGTGCATGACAAAAGTTTTCATAGCTGGAAGCCTGGAGCAAGAGCTGGCTTCTTTAGGTTTTGGTCTCTACTGTACTTCCCATTTAAAGTGCCTTTTTTTGTGTTGTGGCTACTTCTACTTTGGGTAACCCATCAGCACTACCCGCCTGCTCCCCCAAGGCAGGTAGAAAGGGCTCATGGTTGTCATTGACCTATCCCGGCTGTAACTCAAGATGAAAAGTGAAAGCCTGATAGCCTGTTAATGATCCCCTGGGATGTCCATTTATCCCATGCATCATTTTCTAGTCCTTAAACACTTGGACTATCACAGAACAAGTCCTGAATGTGTCACTGGCACCACTCAGAGAGGGTGCAGCAAGAGATGGTTCTGACAAGTACTGTGGCATTTGCAACCCTGTTATTTGACGTAATCTCATGATAACATGAATCATTTTAATGGTGATGTCATCTGCAGTTTAAGCCCTCACCATCCGGTCTCCCCATTATTACATCCACCAAGTACAGCAATGTAACTTAATGATACTGTTCAAATTACACCAACAGAAAATGATTGAAATGTTGCTCTTGGTTTCTACTTTTATGTATGGTGAATCCACCTCCTGCAGCACAGACCTCAAGCAGAAGAGGATATTGAGGGTGGAGATACTGCTGTTCAACAGCAATTCACTTTTTCTGGCCAAATAGCAGTGCTTTCCCTTTCTTAGGGTCTTTTGGACAGAATTTCAGCTGTATGGGACTGTAAAATGTGAAAATTATTTGAAAATTCTGGATGCCAGTGAATCATTGGGGTTTTCCCTGCTTTGTTAAATCTCCCACCAGAGTGGAAACTGCAGCAAATATGTAAAGCTGAGTGATTATGCATCAGTGTTGCATTTAAGGTCTGGAAAAAATAAAATAAATAAACCCCAAGTTGTGCATTGGATGACAGTAGCTAATGTTTGCAGTACTGGACGTGCGACTAGGAGCTGAGAAAAGGACAAAGTCAGACCGGAGGGTCTCTGCAGACAGAAAGAAGGGAGGTAGCTTAAAGAAAATGAGAAGCAGCATTCCACTGATCTGTGGCAGAATGATATTCTCTCTTTTTCTATGTATGTCAGTTTTTAAGCAACTGTTCCTTTTAAGGCAAAAGGGAATCTGTGCTTTGATCAGGGAAGCAGGCAAAGGAGAATTGTTCAGCAGCAAAGCAGGGAGAGATATGTTGTTTCTTGCCTAATAAACTTCCCTCTCTGAAAAGAAATTGAGGTTCGGTTTCACTTTGTGTTGGTCATGTGTCCAGGGAGCTCTTAGGCTGCGGTTTCCACTGATTGACATTCTCATAGTTAGCCCCTGCACTGATGCTGGGGACTGAATGGGCCTCATACACCGAATCCCTTATTTCCAGTTTCTGCAGTTCTTTCCCCTGGTGAGGACTGACGTGCTTTAACTTGAAGCAAAACTTGCTCTGATGATGCCCACTTTTAAGTACATATAGTGGGCATATGTTTCTCAGGAACATCATACAGGCTAGTGACTTGCTGGATGTATAGTGTGCGGAGGCCACAGGCAATCTAAGGATGAGGCAGCTATCTAGGCTTTCAGACACCTTAAGCTCAGTTACTTATTCCACTGTAAGCTGTGTTCATCTGGACTGCCTTGTAGAGACGTTTAAAGATGACCAAAACAGAGACTGCAAGGTATTCGTGGTGCAGAATAAATAGTTACTGCCAGAAGTCTTTAATTTAGAATTGGTACTAAAGAATTGAAACTACCTGATACACCTTCAGCCTGGAACTAATTTAAACTTCTGTCCTAGCATGCACCATTTCTAGTTTATATTCCTCATGATAAATAAATCTCTGCTTTTCTTAACTGAGTGGTCAGGATTGTTGGGAATATATTTTCAAGGCATTAGAGCCTGGAAAGAAGGCTTTTTCTAAAGGCTGCCTTCTTTTAGGGCAGGCATGCATAAACAGTGTTAAACAGCTATTTTATTATTACTATTAGGCGTTCTTTCCATATGTTTAGTGTAGGGCAGCCTAGAAGTTGTCTATCCAAAGACAAAGAACAGGCATCGTATTTCTTCCCATTAGCATGAAGAGTGGTTTATAGACAGAGCACAGGTCTTGGAATAAAATTATCTCATTAATTCCAAGAACCTGATAGAGCACACCAGGACTGCACGGACATGGGGTTGGCACTGGCATTGAGCCGAACTTGGCGTTAGGCTGAGTTGGAACTGGTGTAGGTCCCTTAGATGTCATTTTGGCCACTCTAACTTAATATAACCTTGTGTCCCGATTGTAGAAGAAACTGTTCTGTATCCTAGAGCAAAATCCTCTTCAGTATTCTCACAGTGGTCTGAAATGTAGTGATGTTATTTTCTTTAAATCAGGTTATTGTTATTTAATGTCTTCAACTGCTGGTGAACTAAGGTGTGGAAAACCTGGCTCGAATCCTAGAGGTACTTGTGAAATGGGGTGCCTTACCCCAACTGCTTCTATCTCTTTCTTCCAACAGTTTAAAGGTGATTATGATTTAGAGAGTATGTTAGAAATTGCTCACTTCTCTTTGTATTTTCTTTCTATTTGCTGCATGGTCAAAAGAGGAAAACCATAGAATTTGTTAACATGTGTTAAATGATTAGGAAATGTCCTCCAATTTCCAGGAGTTAACTACACCCAGGTAGTTTCGTTTGCATCAATGGGATTATTTAAATTGGTAGTAGTTTCAGATTTAGATAAAGGCTTCAAATTATAAAAATAAGATGTTAGGAATAGAAGAGAGTGATTCCCGACTGTGATTATCAGTGAATGAGACAATTGTCATGAAGCATGGATATAAAAAAAGATGTGTTTCCTATAGCTGGAAATGCAGAAGTGAGGGCTTTTCACAGACACAAAAAGAAGACAGGAAGAAAAAAAATGATAAATAGCGTGGAAGCAGCAGGATCGTGAAGCAGAGAGTGAGAAAGTCAGGCTGGCTGCTCTGTGCGCTCCCTACTGCCCTTCTTTCCTTCTCTCCTGGTGCTCCATGGATAGCCAGGAGAGAATGAAACAGGCAATGCAGCTGAAGACATGGAGGAACTGGCCTGAACATTGCAATGTGCAGTGCTTTGTAGGATTTACTTTTCAGCGTTTTGATATGCTTGTCTGCTCATGCAGGATACATTATCTTGAGCTGTGATGTCCTCTGGAGCAGTAGTGTGTTGAAAATATCCCAGTTGCTCAGAGTTATCTTTGAATTCTGACATGGTACATAATTGATTTAACCCAATCTTCTTTCCCTGTGCTTCATTTTTTAGTGATCCATTTCGTGGAGATGTCTGAAGTAAATAAGAATCTTGAAATATGCTACTGAGTTTTGAGACAACCTCTGTTTTTATTGCCCCCCCCTCTGGTGTATGAGAATGAGAAGTCATAAAGTACTCATCAGTCTTGGTTCCTTTCTGTGGTAAAGGGAGAAAGGTCTGATGAGAACAGGGAGAGGAACCTTTAGTTGACAATGAGTTTTTTATTTACCTCAGCCTCTTAACATCTAGTCTGAGGCCTGAAAACTTCGCTTATCCATACTCAGGTGCAGGAAAATGTGTGGACATAGTTTGAGCTTTCACAGGAAAATGACAGATCAGTTTAGCACCCAAAAATAAGGAAAAACAAAAAGAAAAAAGAGGGCATCATCTCTTTAGCTGTACCACTATTGTCATCCAGAATGTGGCAAACAAAAATGTTATTCAGTTCAGCCCCTGCAGAGAGCTAGCACATACATTTAGGCATTTCTATGATTCTGCTTCTTGGTACACCAAAAAAAATAATAAATGCAGCTACTCGTGGACACACAGCATATTATATTCTGCTCTGGCACTGCTTGTGTAAACTAACTGAGCCCAGAGACTGTGCAAGCTATGGCTGAGAGTACTGCATGAGGCACTGCTAGTGCCAAGGTGGCTGTGGGGATGGGCAGGATCTCAGGCGATGGCATGCCTGAGGGCTCTGGGCTTCCTGGAGACGAGGAGGGCCCTCCAGGTTATCAGAGTCCTTCACTGCCTTGTTGACCATGTCTAGGCTCTATCGCTATGGGGATGAATCCAGGACATGCATCTTTTCTTCCCATAGATTGCCATGTGGCTATTTCTGCCCACAAATTAAAGCAAAAAAACGGGTCTAGCTCCCACTGATGCTAATAGCAAAAGTTGATCAGGCAAGATTAGAATCATTATAAGAATATAAGAGGCAATGTGTGACCATCCATCTCAATTTAGGCTGAGAAGTTCTAATTTGTTAAATTCAAAGATCAATGCTACTGATTGTGATAACTTGTTTTCAAAATATTTATTATGAGCAAGCTTCCTAACGTGTTAGATGTCAAGGAAAGCAAGACAACACAGGATGGTATTCTACAAGTAAGAAAACATCAGGAGGTGTAGCTCCCCCTTAGCTTTGCTAGTTTACGTCCCCATCAACATCTATTCTGGGTTAATTTCTCAAGCTGAGGGAACAGGAGAAACTACACAGCATGTGTAAGGCTCTGCACCTCAGCTGCTGCTCCAGCTTCTCTGGCAGCTGTTGCTGCACCTTGGATTAGGTGCTAAATGTTTACCTTGACAACCTGTCTGTTCTCTTCCACTCACTGAGCCTCTTGCTCTAGAGAACAGCAGCAAGTTATCTTGTGGTGCTTGTGTGACCCAAGGCCAGTTAAAGAATTGCTCTTTACAAGATATGATTCTCCCTAACAACACAGCACATGCAGAAATAGTAGATGGGGGAGTGGAAACTACTCTTTCTTATGTTTCCTGGATGCATTAATCTCGGGGAAAGGACTCATGCTAATAGTTGGCTCCACATCCGTATTGAAAATGGTCCCCCAGCGCTGGTGCTTTCAGCTGTCTGCTTTCTGCCTTGGGTCTGTTGTGTCAGCGGGGGGGTCCTGTACCTCACTGCACTCCCTCTTCGCCTTACGGGTGGCAGAGCAGCTGCTCTCTGCCGGCGCTGAGGCTGTGTGTGGGCCGGGAGGGCAGTTTGTGCCTCCCACCCCAGAAGCGTGGTCTTTCAAGTCTGATCTGTTGTTGCTTAGAGTTCTTGCCACTGATCTTCCTGCTTAACTTTGTCTGTAATTGGTAGCATTGGATGAATATCTGGAAAGTATTCCTGCCTTAATTACATTGTACTGCAATTGAACAATTGCATCAAGCACTGATCTACCTAAAATAAGGTATATAATAAAAAGTAAAGTTTGCCAGTGACACAAACATTGACTTTAGAATCAATGAGATCATCAGAATTTAATGTGATCATCAGAAATATTCCCTGATTTAAAAGATCTTTCTCAAGATTTCATAGAGGTTACATCAATTTTAATTTTTAGTTAGTTTGATTTTTTAAAGGTCATCAGATGCTGTGATTTCCTTCTAACTCACTAAGCTGCACTGTGACTCTGTGTGTGCTTTCAAGACTAATTTTAGCTTAATTACTTTTTGCGGGGGGATCTATATGGACAGAGAAAGGGTCAGTATGTAGGCTGAGCTGAGGCTTGCTTAAATTTCTCAATTTCCCACGTTACAGTTTCCTAAAATTGTTAAATTGTCAAGAAAATAAAGGAAACTGGGTTGTGCCTAGCTGAATATAACAGTTTAGTAATTTATGTGCAGTTTGGGCTCTTACTTAACAGGTTAAAGATCTCCATGAAGAATTTACCAATTGATACAGCCAGCATTAAATAAAACTCAAGTTTGAAGAAAGCTCCATTCCTTATAATTGAATAAAACCACTGAGAAATGTCACTGCTCATCCCTATTTGTCATGATGATGCCTTTAGGGATTTGGACAAATAGCAGAAATATCTTCTAAAGGGTGAAGTCATACACGTGCCTATGAGAACGTGTCTCTCTGAAGGCAGTTTTAATTGCAGTGTGTCGTAACTGGTTAATTTTAAACCTTGCTAAAGAGTAACTCAAATGAGTATATGACAGAAATAATGTTTTGATATTTGCTTGGAAGAGTTGACATTTCAAGCCCATAGGAGACAGCCTTTTACAATTAAGAGCTAAAATAACAGCATGCAAAGCCTATTAGGTAACAAGCTAATTGAGCACATCAACATCTTAGAAATACTGTTTTAGGGAGAACCAGGATTTCATAATAGCTTTTATCTTTTTCATGCGCGTAGCTCCACTGTCAAACCAGGCATGCCACTAAGTATAAAGATGATGTATCAGTTTTAGCCAGCACTGCAGCAGGAGCATATAGAGATAACTGCCCCAGTCTTAAAGTGCTAAACAGGTCACAGACTGAAAAATTCTTCTTTATTTAATGTAGGGGTGGAAGAATTTTCCTTCCTGGAAGTGTATTTGAGATATGTAGCCCTCATGGCAAATCTCTGCTGTATATAACGAGTACTCCTAGTACATTTTTTTCCAAAGGTCCATAGTACTGCCCTGTATTTAAAATGTGCAAAAGATGCGGTAGTCAGCATGAGAAGAAGCTTAGAAAGTAGCTGCCTGGAAAACTCGTGCTTTAGATGAGCAGATGAGAATCTTGTGATTGATTGATTGATTGTGGGCATCAGTAAACATCAACATGGTAGACTGTGCAGCAGCTTAGAAGATGGAAAACCTAATTTATTTGTGTCCTGGACACCAATTTGCCATGTGCCTTTGGGACGAATGTCAAGGCACTCTGGATAAAGAACTCCATTTCCAATTCAGAACTTGATATTACTGATCATCGGGCAAATATCAGAGTTTAAGGATAACGTTCTGCAGACAGCCCTCCATTGCTGGAACGCTGTTCAGGGTTTTTTTGAGGACTGGTTATTGTATTTGTTCAATTTGTGTGGCGTGCTTTATTTGATGTCTGTAAGCTCTTGAACTGTCTTGTGTTTCAGCCTCTTCTAGAGGCACAAACATTATTGGAAAATAATTTAGTGTAACCCCCTCGCCTACTTGTATATATTTTGAATGATGACTGGTTTCTGACATTTGAATAGCAGCCACTGTGCTCGCTGCTCTCTGCTGTACCAGAGTTTTTTCGTAACTGCTTTGACTGCAGTTGACATTGGAAGCTGGTGGTTTGTGGAAAGCCTTGGATTTTGTATATTATACATAGTGAGTTTTTTTCTTTTTTTTTTTTACTTAGGTAAGAATAATTGTTTTCTCTTTATGCATCTTTTATAAAATGTTCATACAATCATAACATTAAAAATGAATTAGCTCTGGTGACAAGTTTCTTAAGGAAACAGAAACAATGCCACAATTTCAAAATTTGATGGTCATATTTCAGTGAAGAGTGATAGTATGCATCTCACTTTGATTAAATGTAGTTAACTGCATTTTTAAACGCCAACGGTAAGAATAGGTCTCACTGATTTTAGTAGCTTCACCAGGTGAGCATGTGGCCCAGTATTAACAGTTGTCCTGAAGATAACAATAGATTTTAAATTGAAGAGATTTTAAGTCCTAATTCCCTATAGTTGTTCTGGAGAAAGGATCTGATTTCATTATGACTGCTTTTGTCAGTAGGGATTTACGATCACGTCTAAGATATCTGTGGTGGAAAAAGTGTCCTCAGGTAAAGACATTGTTCTTCAGCTCAGAAACTTAGTTTGTAATTTAGTTTGACATTGAACATTCATAGATTCTGAAAAAGTCATACAAGAGCCATTAGAAAACCAACTGCCTGCCTGCCTCTGGAGCACAGGCTCTCTGCAAGGTACTCCTCTGAGAGATTTGCTATGCAAACCTGTTAATAACTTAAATGATTCATGGGTGTAGTTTTAGGTATTGCCATTTAATGCAGACTGATACTAGGGTAAAAAAGGGGGGGGGTTTGGCATGAGAAACCACGCCAGTGTGTTGTTAAAAATTCATTAAGTTTCTTCAGAGCAGTGAGACAATTGAGTCTGCATCATTTCTGCTTTAAAGACAAATTCCCAGTAAAATGAGGACCAGTGGGATAGCAATAACATGAATTGCACAAATTCTTTTCAATGTAATGGACTTTTAGAAAAGGATAATGTTCAAGGAAGGAAACTGTGCTATAATGGTGTTGGACAATCTGGATGTACCGTTACTAATAATCCTGTATTTTTGAGAGCTGCATTTCCAAGCAGTTTTCATGAAGTTGGTAGATGGTTTCAGTTGTCTCTCATGAGCTCATAATTGCACACTTCACATGCAAATACTACCCTGCAGCAAAAGTCACTGGAAAGAGTATGCATTAAATGAAAAGGGTGGGAGGATTATTTAGAATGATCGATTACATTTTCAGCTTGCCTCCTCCCTGCTGCAACTGATAGTGCTCGCCCTGCGCTCTTCACCCGCAGGCGTCCCCATCTCTGTAAAGCACGTTTAGATACTGCAAAGGAGCGATATGTAAAATTGCAGCTGGATAAAGCCAAGTCTTCAAACCTGGATTGCAAAGGTTCTTTTAAATGCCTAAGGCTTATAGTCCTCTGTATATATGGCCTTAATGCGGGCATCCCAGCCACGAGGGCTCCGGTGGTTGCCTGTCACAGAATGGTGCTATTTTATTATTTTGTTCCCCAGAACGCGGCGCTGGCTCTGCACTTGCACTTGGCAGAGGGAGGCCTGTCCGGAGGCGCGGGAGGTACCTGTGGTGCCCGGCAACTCTGCCCGTTCCCGGAGCCTTTGGCCCCAGCAGGCTTCCCTCGTACCGTCCCCAGCCTCTGCCATTTGGGGCCACGAGCACGGTGCCTGCTGCCATGCCGGCAGCGCGCGGCACCGTGGCTGGGCTTGTCTCTCGGAGGCGGCTGCTGGCGCCTTGGCCTCCCTTCTGGGGCAGCTGGTTCTGGCTTGGCCTCCTGGCTGTGGCGCCGTGGCTCAGGCATGGTGGCTTCTGGGCGGGCTGCTGGGGTGCCCGAAACTCGGCTACACCTTCCTCAGCCCCTCAGGAACCCAACAAGCTTTGCCTTAGGGCACTGCAGCCTGCAGTGAACGTGACTGGGGATTGTTTGCATGCTGCAGGCCTCTGGGCCCCTTCCCACAGGTTCAGGATCCTACTTTTTTCAAGGGTTTGTTTTCACTTTTTTTTTTTTTTTTTTTTTTTTTTTTAACCCAGATGCCTGGAAGCTGCTTATTTGAGCCAGGACACACCACCTTCAGGGATTCTGCTTTAACTTCAGGGCCCAGGGTGCAAATTCCTGGGTACTGACTTCAAATGTGAGCTTTGATTTGAAACTAGGAAAGAAGGTAGGAAACTAGCTGAAGGATCAGTGACATTTCCCACATCCACAAAGTGATGCATTTTAAGCCCACAAAGATGGAAAACTATTTTGTATTTCTAATCTATTTTTCAGTGCCTGTTGATGCTGAAGTGGTCTGTTAAATCCTTCCTCATGTACACCGACCGCAGTCTTCCTTTCCATGATCTGCCTTGGGACTGTTACGATAATCTCACTGGTAGCATTAGATGGTTGTTGCACTTGCTTGCCTTGTGTCTGCCACAATTCTTCATTGAAAGAAACGGTCCTAAACCTGACTCTGCGTGGGGGGGTTACCCCATGGGTGGTAGGAGAGGGCACAGGCTGCAGTGCCTGTGTGTGGCTCCGTCAAGGCTGTCGGCGTAGCTCTCTTTGGAAGCAGGCTTGTTTTCAAATCTGAGGCTGGAGAAAACAAACAAGTTTAGGCTCTCTAAACAGATCTCCCGTCCTTTCCATTGCGCTACTGTATTCTTTTATGCCTATTCTGAATCTGATTAAATGTGATAAATTTTTCCATGGGACTGAGGCACAAGCACACTTATCTGTGCTCTGAACTTTCCAGGAGGGGAATCTGGAGGGGGAAAAGGAGAATGTTGTTAAGGGACCATTCCCAACACCATTGATCAGCTTTAACACCAACCCTTTCAGAGTGTCTTTGCCCTCCTCAAAAAGAAACATCATTATAAGTTTGGTGTGAAGAATTTAAAAGCGTTTTTTCTTTTTTAAATAGGCTATAAACTCATGCTGATTCCCTAGCGAAATTTCTTGATGGTGTCTGCACTATCACACATTTTACTTTGTCTGTGGTCTAGCAAAAACGTACAAGACTTTTTTTTTTTTATACCTGTGCACTTGAATGTTAACTACTTTTTAATTATGCTGATTAGTAACATATTGAATGATGAAAGTTTTCTATATCCTTTCTCAGGCCTGTTCCCTACTCCCCCATTTCTTTTGATTGCCTCTAGTTCATTTCCTCTTTTCATTAGGGTGATTTTATTTTTCAGCAAATATTTTATTCAAGAGAGAATATGGCTTAGGTTTCCATAAGTATCAGCTTAACTCACTAATTATCTTTGGTCTATAAGGAAAGATTAAAAAACAAAGGTTAGACTAGTCATAAACATAAAAATACAAAATGAAGCCAGGTGGTCTGGGAGAAGAAAGAGGTGCTGCAGGTGATGGTATTGCCTCTCCCAGCTTTTGAGGTACTGGAGACCTGAGTTCAGATCCTTTATTTGCCTTGAAATTGCCTGTGACATGTCTCCCACAGAAGTGTTGTGACAACCAGTCTATATAATATTTGACTTCGTTTCTCTCGTCGTTTCTCTGATAATGTTATTGGGAGGACACAAGCTGTTGCCGCCTCCTTGGAGGTTCTGCGGCTGTTGCTGAGGATAAACGAAATCAAAGCAAACCACTTTTGGAGCTAGCTGTACAAGATGTTTTATTCTTCATGAAACAAAAAATGCTTAAGTTCAGTGCTACCCAGAAGCGTGTTTTCTTTTATGGGAAGCAAGGAGGAGTGAGCTATTCTTTTGAACAAAGTTAATTCACTATGATGCACCCTTAGAACCCCCATCCTGTGTATGTCTATATTGCTGTACTCTGCTAACTTTTGGGACTCTGTTGGTGCTCTGGTTTTGACATCCAGTGATGTCTGGGAAAGCTTGGTACTAAACTGGAACCTCAGAGCGCTGGAGTCCTTGCTTCTGGATGGCTAGCCCTAGGCACCAAACCCAGATACTTCGGCATGCTTGGAATATGCAGATAGGTGCATCTGAATGCTGTAGCAATGAAAAGCCCTGGTCTGCCAGAAGGCGCGTTTGTGGGCTTGTTACACCTGAGGATCCAGTTGCAAGTGAGACAAACTTCTTTCACACATTGCTGTCTTGTTGTTCCAGTGGTACTGGAAACATGTCTGTCATAGGTGAATCTCTTAGCTGTAAAGGCGACTGGCCTGATCATAAAAGCAGGTTTCCCATTGAGGTATCCACTCCTTCTTGATGCAGGTAAAATGGGAAGTATCACAAGTAGAACATTTTTTACACTATTTTGGCATTTTTGCTTCTAAGTGCAAAAACACGTAAAAATAAAATTAGCTTATTTGAAAAGATTAATGGAACTCATCAGAACTGCTACAAATGTTTTGTTTAGGATTTGGGTGAATAAATGGCTTAGGTACTTTCTACAGACAGGCATTTCTTAAACAGTGAACCTAATGTTTTGGGGAAGTTACTGTGTTCCTCTTGTTCAACAATAAGAAATCAAGGGAAAGCTGGAGACAGAAGAGAGGTGAAAAAAAAACCAGTAATTTTTTCTTCCTTGCTGGATAAGACTTAGATTCAATTAGAGTAGGACCATCTGTCATATGCTAAATATTCAGAACATGTGGTTATAATTTTGAGTATTTAAGTGGAAAATGACCCAGAAATAAAGGACCAGATCACCTTTCTCATCTAAAACCAATGCTTATAAACTTTGCATTCTTAATTAAAAAAAAAAAACAAACCTCAAATGCCAACATATTTCCTATTAGAAAACTGTGAAAGATTTAAAATCTGACTGAAGCTTTCCTGTCTTTCCTGTTATTGCTGCTTTTCCATGGGATCCATGGCAGTAATGGTGGGCTGGAACCTGATGCCCAAACCAAATTAGAGATGGATTTGGAAAGTCTCTATTTCTACCATTGTCTCTTCACTGTCCATTTGTCAACTGTTACTTGAGCTGAGAAAAGTTTCTTATGATCCCTAAGTGGTTTTGTGCCTGTCTGTATAAATGCACTTAAAGGATGTACCCACCTTATGCTTTCTAATAGTGCAAAGCTACCATGAAATGTGAAATTTAATAATTTGCAAAGAATATACTTGTACTGCATTGTAGTTACATGTTCTATTCAGTGTACTCCTCCAAGAGAACTTCTTCCCTTCTGCCCCTACTGATGTGAAACAAAAGACCTTAAAGTCTCATTGTTTCCCTTCTCACCAAGACCACTCACAAGAGAAGAAAGAAGGCAGTTCTGATGCATCTTTGGTGGGGATTTTTTTTTTCAACTGTAGAAAAATTGCATCAGAAAGAAATCTGGCCTTAGGAAACCCAGGGGCATGAGGAGTAAAAGCTGCAATGTGAGTTTGATGCAAACTTGCGCTATTGCCTTCTTTGATTTAGTTACAGACAGAGACATACACACAGCCACTACCATGAGCCTGAGCCTAAAGTGGGTATCAGGCATCCAAAATTCTGGAGCTTCATTCTAAGTGGTAAATGAGATTTGGGGCTGTTACTGCAAGAGCTGTTGCAAAAGATGTGAGACTGTAATGTGGGAAAAGAAAAGCTGACAGATGTAGAAGCTACAGAAGGAATTGGGAGGAAATATGGCCAGCTGCTGAAGCCAATGTTTTGGACGATGCAGTGATTAGGTTTATGGGGACAAAAACGATACACCAAGGTCAGTTTCAGAATAGAGGCCTTTGGTATGCATATACAGTAAGAGTAGTCTGTACAAAACGAGATGCAATCCATCATAAATGTGCATTTCAACACCTTGCTAAAGGAAATTGTTTGTCTGCAACAACAAGGAACCTTGGGGTTTGCATGCTCAATCAGACAATTAACATCTTTAATTCTGTAAGTATTATCCACTGTGGTATCCTTGCATAGTAAATTTTAGTGGATTGCAGGAGTACCTATAGTCTTATGTAGTGAAGCATAAAGAATCTTCAGAGAAGCTGAAGGGAAGCTTCATTCTTGTTTCAGTTAGTCCTGGATTATGCAGCATCAGAAAAGTTCAGCAAAGCCATCTCATCTCAGCTAGCTGCTGTTGAAAGCAGCTTTGCTGCACCAGCTCCTTAGGAGTTTCTGCACTGTTTTCTGCACTGAGTCCATGTCCCCTCCCTTGTCTGTGTTACTTGACCAAGCTGATACTGCTTTAGTACCTTCCCGCAGCTTTCTTCCGCAGAGCTGACAGGAGATGGTCTGCAGTGGCTTATGTCCACAACCAGCAGCTGATGCGATCCCTCAGACTGTTGTAGCTTCGCATGCTTTCACTTGCAGCTGGGCATACAGGAGATCATTGGGTATTGCTTGAGACGTGTGGATCTACATATTCAGGTGCCATGACCACAGAGGTCTTTTCTGGAGAAAATACTTTCCGTTTTTCTGTCTATATTCCTAGTCTGCTGCTGTTCAATGTGGAGCAACGTCTTCTGGACAAACTGAAGTCTCAGGAGGGTTTGGCTTTTATAAATGATTCCCTAGAGTGGTGCTGAATAATTGTTTTCTTAACTGGCCTGCAGTACGGTGTACTTAAGTATGTTCTAACTGTAGTACATACACTGTATCCAAACCACCATTTGCACATGACAAGGTCATCAAGAAAGTATAGGGTGTAAGCGCATGGCACTTGCGAGCAAAATGCTGAAGAACATATAATCCCAAGCATCTAAGGAAAGACTTAATCTGGGATATTATACCATTGAAAGGAAATATCATTTAGGCAGATAAACAGAGTTTCTGAGGACATTTCCCAACGACTATTGCTTTTCCTAGTCTTTGAAGACTTAGAAGACAGCACTATATTTGCTTATTAATGCATGTTCTTCCCCACCTGATATACCTACACTAGACAGTTTTTTTGTGGTGTTTGCAGTTCCTCTGCATGCATGATAATCTGTTGCTTCCCGCTAATCAGATGGTCACCTTTAGTAAGTAGTATTATTGCATGTGTAAATTCAGGGGAACCAAGTTTGCAATGCAGACCCTTGTGTAATGTCTGTGGGTATACAGAAAGCTGGTTTTGTAAAAGACAGAGTAGGAGCAGGCTTTGCTTTGTGAGAGAATTCAGAGGAAGCGGTGGTGTATGGTCTTGCATTCTTCTGGTCCTCAAAAGAGAACAAACAGTAACTCTATTATAAAGTCAGGATTGTGCAAATCTGAAAAATAATTTTTACTGGCTATAGCTGGAATCTACGCCAGAGCATGTCTTGTGTGAGGCATCTTGCTTTCTGAGGAGACAGACCTGTTGAGTATTTGACTCTTGGCCAAATTATTTGTTTTATATTCACAGCTTTGGAGAAAGACTGTGGCTGATTATTCCATGCAAAGCACAAACCAGCCTTAACACACATTTTCTACAACATATCTGAAAATGAATAGAGAATCATGAAAAAACAAGTTACAACAGAAGTTGGCCTTATGGCCAGCTACATTTTCTTTTTTGGTCTTTTCCTGGCATGGTAGAGAATTCTGAAATTTATTTAATGAGTTTGAGCATCTCATTTTGGTAAAATAAGCACATAAAATATAAACCTATGTTGTTCTGTTCACCAAGCATTTGAAATATACGAGTAATTACTGGTGTCTCTTGCATTTTGGGAAAGATGTCAACTTGTTGTAATGATTTACCATAAGAATATGTTACAATAATCTGTGCCAATAGCCAATTTTTCCATGTATTTTCAGGTTTCTCTGCTGGTTTAGGAGAGACACACAGACGATGTCATTATCTCTGAAAACTGGAGGCCTACAATGGAGGACAACAACGGTCAGCGCAGCTCACTGGAAGAATGCTGGCAATTAGCTTTTGACAAAATGGGAAGTTGCTGCAGCACAGAATTATCATAGAGAAGGTGGGTCCCTGAATGAACTGTGTGTGTAAACAATGACAGATACATCCACTGTCAGACATTAAATGTAAAGATTGGAATGCATTATAATTTTCAAGAAAGCCTATCTTGTGTCATGCACACTTGAACTCAAGAATCGGGATCCACAGGGAATGTATGCTCACATAGAGCAGTTTCTCCCAATCAGAGTAACAAAGGGTCTTTAACACAGCATAAAGCTTTGGGAGAGCTTTGACAACACCAAACAAAGTAAGGATTAGCTGAGAAAAGATTTAAGCTTTCAGTCTTAACCAGAGTACCTTGCTCTTTCTTGACAGCATGTTTAGCGTAAGTCATGTGATTCAGCCTATAGTTTACTAGCTATGTACATAGAGACTGTCTGCTGCTATAATGTTGTTCCTCACCGAAGGGAAAATGAGTGTCCTCAGTCACCATAAAACCAGCTATCACATGTCAGCCCGAAGCTCTGTGTTGTTCAGTTAGTGCCCGTGGAACACTGACGGCTCTGTGCCAACCAGCCACCGGCCTGGTGCGCTCGGTGTAGTGGAGGCACACGTGACAAGCGGCACCACCTCTGAGCATCCACTGCTCCTGGCCTTCATTCACAGAGCCAGGGTTTCCCCCCTCCTTGACACAGCACAGCACTGCTCGGTGGCTGCCTTGCCACTTCTGCCTCCGTAAACCAAACCGTTCCAGCCTACCTGTGTACCGTGCAGAACACGGACAGACAGAATGGCAGCAGCTGTTACTGCTTTTGGCTGCCTGCCTTAGCTTGCATTTATCATGCTGCCCTGCATCATTTTATTCTGTGGAACGTTTCTTTAATCTGTTTCTCTATATGCACTTTTATGCTGGTATAGCACAGAGTTCAAAATATGTCTCTGTGTCATTTTTTTTCTGCAGGTCTTAAGTCTTCACAATTTTAATCCAAAATATTCCGTCTAGGTGGGTTTTTTTGAAGCCTAGTCAGAGTTGCAGGTGCCACCATATTGGTATGGGATCATCAAAGGCTTAGTGTAAATCGTTATGATGTTTGTTGGTGCAACCATGTCAGTTAGTATCAGCTAGAAGGCATTAGATATGTTCTCTGAAATGCTTTTTCCAGAGCGGGCTTTGCTTTGTGAAAAATAATGATTTGTGAAGAAGGAATGATGTCATGATGAAAATGCAGAGCTGGGTCCCAAGCTGCCTCTAGCTAGAAATTAGGTGTCCTGCTAAACAAAGGCTGGTAAGAATCTTTTAGTGCCTAAATCCTTTTAGGCCAGTATGAAAACAGCAGGGGAGTTGCTTAAATTTCCTCCTATGGCAGGTGAGACTTGAGAAGATAAATGGACTCATGCTTGCCAGGTGTTTTGAATCTCCCTCAGTAGAAAGCACCAAACCCAAGAAAGAGGGTTACTTTGTAATAATATAGAATTTGTTTAAAATATTTCAGAAGAAAAAGGAAAGAATGTGGAAGAGGTTAGGAAACATATCAGAGAGAACCAATGATAAAACCTTAAGAAAAGAACAAGGAGATATAAAGCTACACAAAAAATACCGAAATGCAAGAGATAGGAAAAGGCTTGCTGTACAGCAGGCAACACAGCAGAAGCCTAGGGCTCCTCAACACTGTGGCAGAAGAGGAAAAATTAGAGGGAGAGAAACTGCAAGTTAGAAGAAGCAAGGGAAGAGAACAGCAGACAAAAAATATGTAGGGAAATGAACCGAGCAGGTTATCTATTATTTGCAGCGCAAGCCAGCTTAGCATAATTTTGGGGGGGCTGGTTAAGAGGAATTCAGAGTGCAGAAAACCTAGGGATTGTGCACGTAGCCTGCACGAAGGCCTTTGATTCAGTCCCTAATTCGAGGAGATAGAAAGCACTGAACATGTATTGAGTTGCAAACAGAGTCACTGTTTTTACAGCTTTAACAATGGTCATGAGAAAGATGCATCTCACCATTCACCATCAGTTCAGTCACCTTTGTATCCAGCTGGGAGACAAGCTTTTGTGTAGGTAGGCCTCCGTAGCACAACTTCTTTGTTGTTTGAGTCCTACCATTGTAGGTAGGCACCATTCAAGTGCACTCTTGAAAATAAGTCAGTCCATGTAAGATATTATCAGCCACCTCTTCTACAGTTTTACAGTTTATTTTTTTTTATTCCTTTGACCTGTCAGGTCATGAGGTGAAGCTAAGTAGACACCCTCTTAATTGTAAGACTTCAAGAAGTCATAAGACATTGCTCTCTCTGGGCTATGAGCCTCTACCTCAAATAGAACAAAAGTACTCCAAGCATCAGTTCTTGGAATTAGAAGGAACATGGAAGGTAGTGCTGATTATCAAGGTGTCTTGGGACTTGCCCAGGGCCATGAGAAGTTGAGTTAGTTCTACAATCAAGACTCTTGTTACTTCAAAGGTACTTAATGTGGCAACATTTTCAATGCTAAAGATTGGCATGTTCCAAAGTCAAGGGAAAAGACTGGCAACCTATACTCAGTGACACCAGATCATAAGATTGTGATAGGAATTAAATAATAAAATACAGTAAGAAGGGAAAAACAGTTGGGAGAGGCACTGTGAATAAAAATAAACAAGACACACCAGATGTTGCAGCAGCTACTTTCTGTGGGATTCCTTTTAATCATGATGTAGACCATTTCCAACTCATTTTATGCTGACCGGTTTGACAATTTCCATTAGGTCACAGACTTTCTGAGCTAATTAACTAAAAGCATGTTAAATGAAATAGGAAAGACCGGACAGATAAATCCTTAACAAACATCTCCCTCTTAGGATTGCATTATGTTTGGTTTGGTTTTTTTGTTTTTTTTTTTTTTTTTCAAAAATAGTATCAGGATTGCCTCTTTCCTCTGCCCACTATAAAAGTACTTTACATTCCAGATAAGATCAGTTTTGCTTGTATTCATGGTATTTGGGTTAATCTTCCCAGTAATATTTTGAGATTTAGTATTTCTATCAGTTAGAAATGGAAAGCCTTCTAATACTGCGAATACATTTTATTCATTGTTGCTTACCTGCTCACACAGCCTAAATACTTAGCTGAGCCCAAGGAGGTCTCATGAAGCCAAGACCACAGGCAACAAGATCCGAGACCATCTCTGCAAGGGATTAACTCTCAATGTAGATAAAAGCATTTTCATGACCATACCAAGCTGTGAAGGTCACCAGAAACCTCTACAGCCCACCTAATGCCGCACATGGCTGTTGCGGTTAAAGCAGACAGTTTAGGAACCAAAAAGCAACTCTGTGCTACAAGAGGCGCACAAAAGAGTACACTGATAAAAAATCAGTTGTTTTCAAGGTGACACCGTGCCAGAATCAAACATCAAGCTGCACTCATAGACTGCAAAATAGCCCTGTGTCTGTCACAGCACTTTCCAAACTAGCCAGCTACAACAAGGTCTTTTACCATCTCATACCATCGTACTCTTCATGCCAGTCCCTCTGCTGTCTTCTCGTAGTCTCCTCATCCAGGGTGTGCTCTCTCTCTGCTTCTTTTTCCTCCTCTCTTCATTGGCTGCCCAACCTCTTAACAAAACCAGCCACAGCTGCACCTTATCTACATCGGCCACTCCACCCCCCCTGCAGCCAGCCCACAGCTGTATGTTATCAATGTTAATTAACCCAGCTTCATTCCTCTACATGTGTCCAGTCTTACTTTATGGAAATTCTGTAAGAGATGAGATGTATTCTCTATACTTGTGTCTGTAGGTGTATACATACAAGGGAATGCAAACAGCTTAAAGGATTAGTATAGAAGATGGCTTTGAATTTACTTGAAGAGTGACTGAGATCTGTTGACATCTGATGTCTGCTCAGGGCAGATAGATGCATGTTTTTCCATCCTTTATCCTGTCCCAGGAGATGAACAGGAGACATCATGTAGTGGCATGGTTGGATAGGGGTTTATTCCCCACCCCTAAATGTGCATATTTCCCTGTATTTGATTTCAGGTTGCAGAGCTGTGCCTTGCATTTAGGATGGAAAATGTAAGCCATATCTATGACATTAAAAAATACAGTAACAGCCCAATGTTACAAAAGACTACAGATTTACAGAGCAGGCAGAGAGAAGGGCCAGCGGCTGAATGGACCTGAAGACTAACTCTGCCAGTCACTCTAACAGCGTGCCTTATTATCACAAGAGTAAACAAGTTGTAAGATGCTAGTGTTATCTGAGCATGTCTAGCAGGGTAAATCCTTTCCCAGTCACAGCATCTGTAGAGAGCTGCTCTGTCCCAGACTTTAATCTTCTGTTTAAGGTACTTGTCTAACAATGCATTATGTCCAATATTTTCATGTGTCCTGATGAAGTTTGTTGATGAGACCAAACTGAGTGGGGAAGTGGATATTTCAGAAGGGAGAGCCAGCCTGCAGGAAGACCTGGATAGGCTGGAAGAGTGGGCTAACAAGAACCTTATGAAATTCAACCAAGACAAACGTAAGGTCTTGCACCTGGGAAAACATAATTCAGGAGTGCAGGACAGGCAGGGATCTACCTGGCTGGGGAGAAGCTCCGTGGAAAGGGACCTAGGGGTCCTGGTGGACAGCAAGTTCAATAGGAGTAAACAGTGTGCTGCTGTGGAAAAGAAGTCAACAGGATGCTGGGTTGCATCAACAAGCGTGTCACCAGCAGGGATAAAGAAGTTATTATCCTACTCTACTCAGCGCTTGTCAGGCCACACTTGGAATGCTGTGTTCACTTGTGGTCCCTGCTATACAACAAACAACGTGGACAGGCTGGAGAGGGTCCAGAGAAGGGCCACAAAGATGATCAGCGTACTGGGAAGCCTGCTGTGTGAGGGAAGCTGTGGGAACTGCGTTTGTTCAGCCTTGGGAAAAGAAGGCTTAGGGGAGACCTTGCCACCGTGTGCCGGTAACTTTGTAACCAAGGGCAGTTACAAAGAAGACTGAGACTCCCTTTTTACAAGGAGTCACATGGAAAAGATCAGGGGTAAGGAGTACAAGTTATTTCTGGGGAGATTCCCATGGACAGAAGAGGAAAATTTTTCACGACAACAAGCAGGTTCCTCGACATTGGACAGTTTTAAGATTCGGCTGGAGAGGCTGCTGGGCCATCTTGTCGAGACCATGCTTTTGTCAGGAAAGGTTGGTCCCTTCCAACCTGGTATTGTATGATTCTATGATCCACTTACCTGCTTAAGTAGTAACATATGGAATCAATTCAAGAACACCCAAAGCTGGAACAAGAGGTAAGATAAGCATGCTGGAATATTGGAAATATTCATAAAACCCCAATGAATATTAACATAGGAGGATGGTGGCACCACGTAATCTGAAACTGTCAGATACCTGTGAAATACTTAAACAGTAATGTGGCTGGTTATATGTATGAATGAAATTTTGTGATCATGTCATAGAGAAAAAAGATATGATATGAATTCTCTTTGAACTCATTTAACCTGTCTAATCCACACCATCAGTCAACAGGGCCACTTGGCTAATGTTGCTAATGAAATGACAGTTTTGTTTACAGTCACTGTCTTTGTATTTAAATGGTTTTACAGCAGGACTTGACAGTTGCTTAAAAAAAAAAAAAAGTAAGCACTAGCAGTTAGTATTCTTCAGTGGAAAAGTCTCTCCACTCTTATCTTCATTGTTCTTAAAGAATTTAAGGGTTTCAACTAAGCCATGTTCACCTCACATGAAGAGAATTCATCCTAATTGCGAGAAGTATTTCAGTATCTTTTAAATTGCAGGGTATAAAGGTTACCATCTTCAGGGACGTACCTCAAGGTCTTCATGTACATAAGACTGACAGATTGAAATCTCCTCTGTCACTTTTTTTGTAAATGAGGAATATGACATAGTGTCTTAGCTTCAAGAAAAAACGATGGCTTACCTGTTGCTTGCTTTGCATGTATGTCCTAGACAGTAAGCTGAAAGTAATTATTCATTCTCATTTTCCATTAATTTGTAGATGGTGTTGGATATTCCACAAATAGAATTAATACTTATCAGTATAAGCACTAATTCATTGACAATATTAATATGATTCTATTTTACCATATTCTTTACATTTTCATATGTTCTTAATGCAGTTCTATTGCTGTCTTGAGAACACTCAAGGAGATAACAGATTATTCTATTTCAGCTATGTTCTGACAAAACAATTAGCATAAATATTGTGATACTGTCCTTTGAGAGATCAGAAGCTAAAGAGAAAAGTACTTATTTTATGCAATTTTTTTCATTGTTTAATTAACAACAGAAAGAGGAGTCAATCTACTGTCTCTAATATATGAAAGTTTTGATCTATTAGGTATATAATTTTTACTATTGACGAATCTCAGGGGAAAACACATATAATTTCCTGCTACTGTATGAATAATTATAGATGATTTTATGGTAAACTTCCTTTACTTTGAAGTAGCTACCAAAAAAACCTTCAGGAAATCTGTGCTTTGCAGCTGTGCAGGAGTTACTGGCATGACCCACTTTGTATCCTGTCTTTCATCTGACAGCCCACAAGGAGCAACTAAAAAGTTGTTTTCATGTGGACTATGGTAGGACTTATGATATTTGTTGCTGACTTAACGACTCCTTGAAAAATCATTTCATCACTCCTGTCAGAAAATGTCAAAACCTATCCTCTTTTGCTCACTATAACTGAATGGTGCACTGAGACGCTGTCACAGTAAGCACAAGTTGGCTAAGATTGTAAATATAATACTTAGACTCAACCTTAAGTCACAGTTCTGTCTTATCTGTACTTCATATGTGTTGGGCCAAGAGACCCCACAAACTGTGCTGTTCACAGCTAGTGGTCATGCCATAGTAAATATGCACTAAGAAGGTGGGATGTATAAGGTACTTTCAATAATCTATAGGTGTTCTAGAACTTTGACTGATACATTGCACTGAAGACTAACATCAACTATATGTAAAATTTGTACAGAAAGTTAGGATCCTTTTTTTTAAAGACACAGCTGAAATATATACTATTTTTGTTTGGAAGGTGCCACTTGAGGTGGTTTAGAGAAATTGAATAGCAGATGCCTGAAAACCAGTTGTTCAGAATCCTACCAGGGAAGTCCATACTCGCAGCACATGCCAAAAATAACGTTTGAACAGGCAGAGTCTCAAAAGTAAGGATCACAGTCATGACTTCTACTTTACTTGGGTGTGCAATTCAGCCTCAGAGCATCAGAAAGGAACCACTTTTTGAGATTTCTGCTTCATCTTTCCTAAATGGCTAGAGTTCCTCAGGCTGAGCCCTATTGTAAAAATACTGAATGAGCACTCTACCAGTACCTAGGGCTGTTCCACAAAGGTTTGTTTACTTGATTTAACTTCTCTCTCATTTACACTATTTTTAAAACAGGAGGTGAGTGAACAGTTAGTGCAGAATTCTGCTTCTTCCTTTATCCTGCTTGTGAGACAGTGACGGAGATGCTTGCAGTGAAATTGCAGACTTAGTTATTTTAGTTACATAATAAGTACATTCCTCTGTAACAGGACTTTGAGGTGGAACTTTTTTTGAGATAGATCCTCCTGTCTGTTTTCATTACCATATGGTAAACATGAGAAGGGCTTTCACAGTGTAAGGTTATATTAGAATTTGAACTAGAAAAAGATGGTTTTGAGACAGAGAAAACTCAGATGTAGACGATCAAATAGATAAAAATTAAAAGAATTCTAAACAAATTTCTTCTCATCCCGCCACAGCCTTGCAGTGCCTTTTCTTCAGGCTTTCTTTTAATTTGGCTCTTTTTAGTCACTTTCTGAATTACAACAAAGTCCTCAGAGTTCCCCCGGCTTCTTAGTACCTACCATTTTGCAGCCATCACTTCTGAGGCTTGCTTGCATACTTTTGTCAAACTGAGCTTCTTAAGGATCATCCAGTCTCTCCCTATATCAGAGGCTCCCAATCTGGGTGCCTGTTTCTTTCTTCCTGGCCTGGAATCTAGAAGGCTGCTCAGCTCCTCTGTGTGTGCATTTTGAATTTATTTCCCCCTTAAGACAGGGCACTAACAGATTGGGTTTGGTCCTGCAGGCTTGTCTAGGTGGCATAAATAAGCAATCAAAGTTTACTGATTTACAGTTGGAGTTACCTTGTGGACTGGATGTCCTCATATGCCAACTGGTAGCTGTGTGAGAGAGCACCCTGTGAAAAACAATGTAAATTTGAAAGAAAGAAGTGCGGCATCTAGGCACTGGATGAGAACTCTGCTTCCCTGTGCAGGGAAGAAGAAGGATGTTCAGCAACCAGAAGGCAGTTTATGTTGCATCATGACTACAGGTGAAGTTTGTATGGGTATAAGGACCTTTAATTTGTTTAACTCCAACTTGTTTGGAAGAGACTTGTATAAACAGCATATAATATAAGGTTATATAACTCCTAAAAGACTGAAGTCTCTAGGAGAAGTTCAATATTTTGGACTTCTGTTTTGTTTTGTTAAATCACACCGAGCAATGAAGCTATTTAAAGCATCAGAGCAGTGGCACTATAATTTCCTGTTGCTTCCAAAGGAGCACTAAACAGCAGAAAGCTCTGTGTAGACACGGCAGGAGAGTTTCCCATCTTATAAAGCAATGCTTCCAAAATGTGCAGGAAAAATAAGCAGGGTGAAAGACAGTAATTAGCGGAACATAGAAATGTTTTCTGTAGTGGTATTACAGGAAGGACAAATAAGAAATCGAGCATAAATCAGGCCTGGTTTTGGCTGTTGGATCATTGAAAGGAACCAGTTTGTCAGCCTTAAGCTGGAGGGTCAGAAACAGCAGCTGGAAGCAAAGACTTAGCAGGATGGAAGCAGCAACGGAGCACCTGAATTAGATCACAGAGAAGGGAAAAAGAGGCAGGCAGTGAAAACACCAGGTGGAAGGGGTGTCCTGGTTTAGAAGGGTAAATACTGATTCTCATGCCACTCTCTCAGCCCCCTTACAGCTTGATGAAAAGCTGTTCTGTGGGCAGGCTGCGGTACCTCGCTGCACTCGGGCTACCCCTCGTGCCTGGTTCCTGTACCGGGGACACTGGCCCTTACGGGAAACACCACGCACCAGCTCATGGTGTTGCTGCAAGAGCAGATGGCCCAGCCACTGCTGTGGGTGATGGCTTGTGGTTTAAACCCAGGAGCTCAGCAAAAAAACCGTGAGTTGTTCAGGTGGTCTGTGAGCTTAAGAGGGTGCTGTTGAAAGAAGAGGGCGTTTGCATCCACGGGGTTTTAGTAAATGGCAGCCATACATGTCAGATGGGCTCATTAATTCTAATTGTACCCAGCAGACACTTCAGAAAGCACAGTTGCCTGGGCCTGTTACACAGCAACTGACTCACAGGGTGGCCTTTTTCTTCATTACTTGTCTTGTGTGACACATTCCTGTGACTTGTGAACTGTCTTGGCTGCTGTTCTGCTCTTTTGCCTTCACAGTTATGAGCTTTCTCTCTTGGGCAAATGGCAGGAGCTCCAGGTACTCCAAGTAATTTTTGGATTTCTGTTTTTCCTCATCTGTCTCCTTAGATAACTACAAGTCTCCAAGGGCTCTTGACATCCATTCCCAGTAGAACAGACACTTTTGTTTTCAATTTTCCATTGAATGAAATGTCAGCACATGACAAGCGATGCTTTGCTGGTGCCATGCTCTGATTTAACAGTGCTGAATATGGCCTCTATCATTTTTCATTAGTACGTGCTTTATTGTTTTGACACTGCTTTCTACTGACCTGTTGGTACTGGAAATAATGGGGACTTGTGGTGACATGCCTCAAAAGTGCTTCACTGCAAACTGCTAAAACTCAAGTTCGTTGAAGGTGTCCTGTTGTCAGACACTACTAGCACAGGTACCCTGAAATGCAGCAAGGGTAGACTCCTCAGAAATACCTTCTTCTACGTGGGAATGACTTTGGTAGTCTGGGACAGAAATAAGTTGGTTTGCTCCCAGCCAGCAGTGACAAATCTGTGCTACTCTGCTCTGGGGCTTACTGTCGTTCCCCCCCCCCCCCTTACACCATCTATGTCTTTACTCCTCCTTCTGGCCTATGCCACAAGCATAACAACAATTTCCCAAACCCGCTGCTTATCTGAGGCTGGTATGAAGTATCATTGGTCCTAATTTCAGATTTTAAATCCCTAAATGATTCTCTGTGTGTCCTTAACACCTCTCTGATCTGAGGATTTCATACACATTGAAACAGAGTCACATTTAACAACTAAATTTAAGTCTTTATTACCTATTATAATTTTAAGGGGTAAAGCCACTCTATTAGCTTTTATGCACCATTTGGAGCAACTAGTATTATCTGGAGCACTGGCCACAACTACATTCTGTGAAAGTTTGCCCACAGCAATGTCTGCAGCCATCAAAGCTCATATTTTGTCTGAAACCAGACAGATACTTTTTTTAAAGTGCTTGTGTGTATAACAGATATAAAATCGAGTTTTGGATATTTTTGCTTTGTAGTTCTTCTGTCAAGTACTCCAGAGACCACGTGTCTAACCATCACCAGGTCTTGATTAGTTTTTATGCAACACTGGAATCATGTATTTGAAACCAAAATACTTCTGTAGCCTTCTTGCTTGTGAGAAAGGTTAGGCTGAGAATTGCCAGGTCCCTTAGGCTGTTAAAGAGTTTTATGATCAGTTTTCAGCTCACACAGTTCTTCCATGCATGAAGACGTGATGCTTTAATGGCTATGGAGTAAAGCCAAAGCTTCTTTCTTTATTTATGTACACTAACACCCAATTTCTTTTATGGATAAGTGACTGCTCTCCAAGTCTGACTAGAACTTTGAAAAAGTTATCAATATTCTCAGTACAAAAATACGAGGACATGCTTATGTTGTGCTTAGATAGGATATCTCTGACTAGCTCATCTTTGGTGAATGTGTTCAGATTTCCAGATGTTTTTGTAGCAGTTAAAGCCTATGCCTGTCAGACGGCTTTGTAAAGCAGCGTTCAGGATGCTGAGGCAGGTTGATTGAGGGCACATTTCTTTACATACTTTGTGTTTCAAATGAGTCTGCACTCCTTGGTCTTAGTGTTGCCAGTCTGCATCATCTTGCCACATTCACCTTGCTCTGCTGGATATTATTTCCATCATAAGGAATTTTCATGGTATTTGTTTAACTTTTGCCTTACAGCCCATTTTCTGTGCAAGGTTTATGAAGTCTCTGACTGCATTTTTCTCATGTTTTTCTTAGATCAAAATGTCATGATACAGACTTTTGTGCTGTACATGCTAGCAGAACATGCTCTTTCTATGCAGTGCACAGCCCGAAAGGGAACAGCATCTCCCAAAGAAGGTGCTGAAGCTAGGTGAGCATGTGCTCTGTTTTGTGTGCCATGCAGAAATGCATTTGGTGTCAGTCATCACTCCAGTGCTTTTTCTTGTATATGGGGAATGTTTTCCACTGTTTAAAATTGTTGTCTCCTGAGTGCACACAATAAGTGAAAACTTCATCTTTTTTTTTTTTTTTCCTGGAAGTGACTAGACCCCCATTGCTGGAGTTCTGCTTGCTTCGGAGGTAAATGCTTCTACCCCTTTTCCCTTCAGTTCTGAGGAATTTTCTTGGTAGTGTGGTGGGAACTTGTCTTGCAACCCTGTTCTGAATGTTTTTGAGGTGTTACAGGGTTAGCAAAGTTCTGTGCTGCCCTCTATGTTGTGTTTGCAACAGTGGACAGCAATGGATGTCCTCAGAATGTAGGAACAAGATAAATATATCTACTTCCCTCTCCTGGGCTCCAGTAGGTTGTTCCGGAGTTGCTGGGCCAGAGGAAGTATAATTATTTAAGACCAGTGGGTTTTTTCAATTTTTTCAATTGCTGGTATCTGCATTCTGGCAGTGCTTTAGCTTGTGCATCAGTGCCCAACTTAAAAGCATATAATTATCACAGTTGCTTCCGGACTGACAGTTCAGTTCTCTGCTGATTCAGCATTGTCCATTGCTCCTAATTAACCATAGAATCATTTAGGTTGGAAAAGACCTTTAAGATCATCCAGTCCAACTGTTAACCCAGGACTGTCAAGTCTAAATTACTTCTATGGAGATTTCCTCTAAATTAGTGGTGTTGGTGTCATTCCCTTGTTGTTGTTGGGTTTTGGCTCTTGCTGTGAATGCTCTTGTACCACTTGCAAACTGGTGGTGAGTGGCATTTGCTTGTAGTTCACACACCTATTGCCCAATGCTGGGCATTGGTCTGACTTCCATTGTTGTCACACTGTGTATCTTCTTGCGTTTCTCATCGTGAAACGTTTGGGTTTCCACATCCTGTCCCTCTATCTTTAAAATTTTTGATTCCCTAAAATAACAGTCTTTTGTCTAGATTGGGCAACTTCCTTTGCTTGACAGATACGGATTACCTTGCTGAGGATTAGCTGTGGACCTTCCAATAGACCAAGGTTTACTTTTCTGAGCCAGAACTCAAACCCTCAAATCTGGCTAATGAGCCAGTTGGTCAGAGATTAGTCACCTTCTCTGCTTTTACTCTCTGCTTAAAAGCATCACATGCATCTATTTCATTTTTATAGAATACCTCGCATTTCTGTAACGAGCCTCAGAACTCATCTGTCTTGGCCACACTAACTGGAAAACATGGAAAATATGAACTTCTTTAAAACTTTGTATTGTCAGAAACTGTTATTTCGTCTGTCTGCTGCTGCTACCAGTTCCTTGCAGATACAGACTTTTTAGGTTGCTGTTCATAGGAGGGTTTAGGCAAATACAGAAATTCCTGAGGTGCCTCTACATTTTTACCAATTGGACTAAAAAATTACCTGCTTTGCAGTCCCAGAGCCTCAGCCAAGAAAGTTATTTATGAAGAGATGGAAAGCTGGCAGCCTTCTTATATTTTTTTTTTCTTGGGTAGGAACACTCACTATTCTTGGTCTATTACTTTGCTTGAGGGATGGTTTATATAAACTTAGTTGATAAGCAACCAACAACATCTGTCTTTCTTGCTACCATACTTTTGTAATTGATGTGGCCATAGAGGAAAGCCTCAAAAATGATGTTTTCTTCCAAATCATCCAGGTTATGCTCAGAAACATGCCTCTGTAAATCTGTTGAACGTAGCAATGTGCTGCTGAACAATGAGCAGATTTGGAGAGTTAAATATATGGTTATGGTACAAAAGCAAATTCTACCCTTGAGCAGTGCACACTTTTCATAGACATCAGTGGAAGATTCGCAGAAGGTTAAGTAAATTCACCAAAGTTTTAGTCTAATCTATGAACTACAATTAAATATGCAATGCAGGCCTCTGCCTTGAAAGCGCCAGACCTAGCAGGGCTTTAATTCCTGGCAGCTCCAAATTTCTGCCGTGCCTACAACATGAGTGGTATTTTACTTAACACTCAGGTACTACCTGTTAAATTCACAGCAGTTTCCAAACTGAATCATTGCAGCCCACAGCCACAATAGATTATGCTAATTTGGACTAAAGCACTCCTAATCCAGAGTAAGGGTATCCACCTGGAGAATGAATCAGAAAGGCGATATTTTGATTGTAGAAAGAACTGCTGGTTTAAACTAAACTCCTGCGACAGAAAAACCCACATGCAAACAAATTGAAGGCAGAGTGAACTAACGTAATTGAGATGGTGATGGACCAGAAGGAAAAGGGGTTTCACAAGGCAAGTGGTTAAAGAGCAAATGCAGGAGCTTGCAGGCCGAGTACTCATGCCGTACTGCGCCACAGTCCTGTCGCATGTCCCTGTCATGTGTCCCACCAGCTGAGGCTTTTGCTGGGGACTGGGGCTGTTGCAGAGCAGTGAAGGAGGGCAAGGCTGGTTGGGTCGCTGTGCTGTGCCAGCAGCTCTGCCCTCTCCAGCAGGGCAGGCAGCGGGGGCTCCCAGGCCAAGGGGATCTCCTCTGCCATCTTAAGTAGGAGCTGAGTTTGGTCCATGCAGTGCGTGTGTGTCATTGAGGCAACTGCGAGGGAAGACTGAGAAGGGGGAACAACTCAGTAAGATGCTGATTTCAGCCTTTCCCGGTGAATACTAATGCCCCCAAAATTACGGATGGGTGCGTGCCTGTCTGAAGCAACCGCCGTATGCATTTGCTGATCGTGCAGGAGCGGTACGCAGGAAGGGGGGAGGAGGAGGAGGAGGAGGAAGAGAGGGGAGGGGAGGGGAGGGTGGCTCTAGGACCCATGCGACCCCGCCCGAGCAGGAGGTGGGAATTGTGCTCGGAGCAGCAGGAGCTGAGCCCGGGCTCAGAGCTCCGCGGAGCCGCCGGCGGAGCGCACCCGCCCGGGGCCGCCCCGCCGCGCCATGGGCCGCCTGCCGCCGCTGCTGCTGCGGGTCACCGCGCTCGGTAAGTGGCTGGGCTGGCTTCCCCCGGTCCCGAGGGGCCAGCTGCCCGTGCCGGGGCTCGGCTCGCTTTCTCGTCCCTTCCCTTCAACCTTTAAAAGCAGGAAAGCGCCGTTTGGAAGCAGCGGGGGAAAGGGCGGAGAAAGTACTGGCGTGAACCTGTAAGGCGGGTGGGATAAGTCTTGACGGTTGTGGATCCCGAATACATCTCGCTGGCCGAGGCGAGCAGCGGAGCCGGGGCTGCGGCTGGCGGCCGGCGCTGCCACCGTGCGGGGCTCCGCAGGGCAGGAGCGGCTGCGCCCCGGCCGCGCTGCGGGCTGCTGGGGGAGGCGCCGGAGGGCAGCGCCCCGGGGCCGGGCACCTGCTCTCGGGGAAGGGTATTCCGGGGAGGGTGCTTGTCTGAGGAGGGAGGTGAGGGAGACACATAAAGGGAGAAGGAGGTATCGGGACTATGAAAGGTGGAGTTGCAAGCTCCCACCTAGAGGGGGGTGCTCAGGGTGAGTTTTGAGAGGAATCTTTGTGCCGCGCTGTCACTGCCACTTTTGGTCCTGAAATGCAGCAAGAGGAAGGAAATAACAGTAGGAGAGGAGGGAAGCTGCAGGAATAGGAAAGAAATTGGGAAGCAGCAGCACGCACCCAAGCAGAGACAGGAGAAGGAAGTAGGAGTAGGACACGTTCACTGAGTAGGCACAATCACAAGCAAACTTGCTATGAAAAACCTGTGTCGGACATGCTGAACTTCTCGGAGAGCTGCAGTTGCAATAGTACCCCCAGCTCAGAGACAGGGACGTCAGCTTGACCCTTCGACAAGGATCAGGAGATGCTTCTGTATTTCTCAGTGTAACAAACAGGATTACTTCCAGGCAGGGAAGGAGATAAGGTGGACGGGTTGTTGGGCGCTCCAGTTAGTGCTTGCTAGTGCAGTGAACATTCTCTGGCTGAATGCTGAGCCTTCGTTCACAAGAAGGCATGCTGGGACATCAGTTTTTAAGCAGGTTTCATCATTTAGTTTTGTTTATAATTGAATGCCAAGGCATAGTGCAGAGGTTTTGATCTCAGGCTTTTTGTGGTCAGGAAGAGATTGCTTTACTGCCAAAGGGTCCCAGGGCAAGTGCCCCTCATGCAAGCAGAACTGTGTCCCCACAGCCTCAGTTCTCATGGCAAGTGGTCTCATCAAGAGCTGCTAAATATTATCCCAGTGTTTTTGGTGGGGTGACTCTCAACATGCAAGTAAGGTTAGTTTAAGGAACAATCCTTATACTTGCTGTATCTTCAGGTCTGTGATTTGAAGCATGACTGTATTAGGACAGAGATAAAAAAGGTGTGTTTCAGAGAAAGCAAGTAAAGAGCTAAATGAAAAAAAAACTTGTACGTTTTACAATCTCTGTCCAACCTTCTGCCAAAAATAATCCCAATCACCCAGGGAGAGACTTGGATGCATGAGTATTTAACTGTGTAGCTGCTGTCAGAAGTCTTCACATGGGGGTTGCTTGTCTCATTGAGTTATTATGGTCAGCTCTCAGACTCTGCAGTCAATTATTTTAAAAACCACTCGTGTTTCCATTAAGAAAGTTTTCCTGGAGCATATTCTGAGTGGCTTCACATTTCCTTTTTGTATTTGGAAAGCCCAAAGTCTTGGTGATGAGGGAATTTACAGGTCCATTTTTCTGTCTTCTGTTTTACTATCTGGCATATGCCTTTCTAATGAGCTGTAGCCTAAAAGGGTAATTTCAGAGTTCCCATCCATTGAAAATTTTTGGCACGTCAAAACAGTGGAGGAGGTTGGAACTCCTTTTGGTGCAAAAATTAAGGCTCTATGAAAAAGTTCAGAAAGTTGTAGAGAACAACAGCAGAAAAAAAACCCCACAAAACACCAACCTCAGAAAAAGAACCATAAACCCAACAACAACAAAACCAGGGAAGGACTTAGTGCGCAAATGTATGTTGTTCACTGTCAAAGCAGCTTCACAGTCATCTGGAGGCTGAGGTTGCACACTAGCCTCAGGAGATGGCTAGGAAGAAGGTGAAAAAAGCCACCAGGTGAATGTGTGGGACAATTTTCTTTTTATTTTAAGCATCAGTGTTGCTTTGAGTCTTCATATTGGATGATTTTCCTTTGATTACTTGAACTTGGTGGAGGGGTAGCTCAGTCCTATTCTCCTCTATGAAAAACTGGGTTGCGTTTGGCCACATGTCATGCTCTTCCATTTTGGTGTGGAGGGCAAACTACCTGCAAAATTGTAGCACAACATACATCCCAGGCAAACCTCAAACACCTTTCCAAAAGTGCAGTCATGTTTATGTCATTGCTCAGAGTTTAGCTATTGAGTGTAACCACAGATATTAGCAGAAGCATTTTGTCAAGTCTTTCTTTACGGCCCTTTCCTATACTTGCAGTGGAGCTGTCACAGAAAATGATGTTTAATTTCAGCCTGAGGAATAGTTACAGTTTGGGGTTTTGATGATTCCTTTCTAAGGCAGAGAAGCATAGGGAGCTGGATGGCAGGTTTAGGAGTAAGACAGCCAGCTTCATTTGTGGAATGGTGTTTGTGGAATGGCCATGGTGAACTCCCCATTCCTGGGTTTGTCTAACAAACTGCTTTCAGAAGCCCCAAACGTTTTCTTCCTCTGTCCAGGTTTGTCTGCCTCTCAGAATTGAGCTGGCCTGTTCTATAGAGTGATATAAGCGGGTTTAAGTTTAATCAGTCCACGCATGCCTGAAGATGCTTACACAGGGGTACCTCATCTTGGTGTAAGCCAACTTGAAATAAACCAACACACCTCGCTCACGTAGACAAACCTTTACTGCTTTGTGCGTCCCTTTGTCTGTCTAGAGGAGAGCGTGCCAGGAGTGGGAGGGAGGGGGGCCCTACGTTCTCTTCTGCCTCTTCATTGAAAAGCTGCTCACTTATTTTCTTCTCATGCCTATCTCTGCTCAGTTGAAGTAGCGCACAGGTACAGTAGTGGTTTTAGTATTTTCACGTAAATAGTTCCAACCAGGACAGCACCAAATGATCCTTGAAATTTGTTTTGAAGAGTTAGGTCCGTGGTTCTTTACTGTGCAAATGACAGCACACTTGCGGACGCTGTGCCCAGTCTGGATATGCAATTTAAGGCACTATGGCTGTTGCTGAAAGCCAAACACGGGGAGGGTGCCTGGAAATAAAAAAGACAGTTCTTTCTAAGTCACAGATGTTACAAAGTTGAGGACCCTTTGAAATACAGTGGAAAAGGATAAATGAGATATATGGAAATCCCACAGTGAGGGAGCACACGCAGAAAACCACTGGGGATTTGTAAACTACATCACAGAGGGGAGGACTAAGGTGGAGGAGGAAGAAATCTGGTAGTGAGCTGTGTGTACTGTTACTATAGAGCCGAAGAGAATGTTTTGTGGTCAGCCTTAGGAGAAATCTATCTTGCTTTCTGTCAGTGTTACATAGTTGCAGAGTTTCTAATTAGTCCATAAGATTAAAGTTGGAGGAAAGGATGCCCCGCTCCAGTGATGTTTCAAAAACATTCCTCTCCCACGCCACTGAGTCCTGAACAGATATACAGGGGGTCCCTGCCTTCAGCCTGTGTGTGTGCGGTGGGGTGCACGCTGGCTGTGCTGGTGTGTAGAATGGCGTCTTGGGTGTCTGCGACTAGAGTGGAGAGAAATTTTCACCTTGAATTAATTTTAGTGAAAAATAATGATATGGTGACATTAAAATGCTTTATAAAGGTTTTGAGCTGATACATATGGAGGTTTGGTTTCTGTGCGCACTGGTTAGTTCATATTAAGACATTCAAATGAGTCTAGCTGTTTTAATTTCTTTTTTAATGCAGGCTTTTGATTAGCCTTTTATTCAAATATCTTAAATCTTTATTTAAAAATATTAAAACACAAATTAGTATCAAATGTTCAGTTTTGACATGAAATGTTATAGTTCAACACTCCCTAAATGTGTTGGTCTTTGCAATTTTATAAAACTTCTGAAAATTTTTCAGATTGACCTGTGACAGTTTGGGTTTGTTTATATTTCTTTGGGCTTGCCAGTACTTGGAAAATCCTGTACTAAAGCTGCTCAGTTATCTTGTAATGCTGTGGGACCGATTTGTACCTGGGTTTGTGCGCGCAGGTGGTTGTGCTCAGGCTGATGTTCATTACCGCACACAGACACAGTGGCTGGTACTCTTGTTTGTAGCTTGGTATTGGATCGAATTTCTCAGAAATAAAGGAAGCAAAGATAAAGTGAACTTTCTGCAAACCTTTAGTAAAAGCCAAAGCAGAAAGCAGCTGCTAAGATGAGAGACAGGTGAGCTCTTTCTAGAAATAAATGAGAGGAAGGAGTCCAGAGGGTTCATAGTTAATGCAAATTGATGGACCTTTCTGGGATTACAGTTACAGCAGTGCAACATCTTGCCTTCTGTATCTGGAGACTTTTACCTGAGGCTCTTACAAGTAAGCATGATTTCTGTATTGAATGCTTAAATCCAAGGAGGAAAATAATGACATTAATTATGTTAATTAATTGGATCAGGCTCATAGTCTTTTCCTGTCTCTCAGCATCAGTCCTTCCTCTTACAATTCCTCTTCCTCCCATTCCATTATAATTACTCCCCTGCTTCTCTCCTCTCCTGGTGAGTAACAAAGCCAGTGCTTTGATGTGGCCTGCTATCAGCAGGACAGGGTGTGCACAAAGATGAAACCCATGGCAGGTAGGACAGCAGGCTAGCTTGGAAAAGTGGCAAATTGGGGTGTTGATAAGAGGTGGCTTGCAGCTGATCTGACAGGTGTGCTCAGAGTGAAAAGGGAGAACCGAGATCCCTTGTGAGCGTGGTGACAGATCACGCTGGTGGGTTATATGTATGCAGCAGGAACATGTAGAGCCTTTAGTTCAGATTATGACTGGCTCAGCACCACTGGGACTGGAGGGGCTATGTGTGGGGAATGCTAGGTTCCTGCCTCTTCATGCCACGTGTGCATGAGGGGAGCCCGAGGTGCAGGACCTTTACAACTGAGCAGATGTGGCATCTGGACCTCCTTGGGTCTCTGCAATGCCTAATGGCCTGCAGCTCCCAAGCGAGTGCAGGGTGTCGTGCAGCATTTTGCCTCCCTCAGGTGTGCTGTTCCGAAGGGCTTTCCTCAAGGCAGTGTATCTCCACACTGCAGCTTCTTCCAGCGTGTACGATACCAGCACAGCTGGGCCCATGAGGAGTAATGAAAACAGAGAAATGGCATGAAAGGAAACAGAAATGGCACTCTGGTCCTCCTCACCTAGAAAAAGCAACTCTATTGTACATACTGAGGAAATAAAGAATTCAGGACGTCAGTAAGATCCTCATCTGCAGGCTGGGCTTTCTCTTTTTAAGAGAATTTCAGGTTGATTTTCTAGACGTGCTCCTTAATATAAGGCTGGCTGGAAAATGACAAAACTTTACACGTTTCTGTACAACTTTGTCTTCCACTTGTTGGTGAAAAGTTTGTTAAGATTTCTAACTGGCTTTATATTTATTTTAGGCGGCTGGACTACATGATCGTTGTAGTTCCCTTCCAACTGAACTGTTCTGTTCTATATGAAGGAAAACCACTCCCTGACAATGGCACTGATAGAGTTTTAAAAAAACAGGGGAGGCCCCTATAGGCACAGCAGGCTCATCAGAGTTAAAGGTAGTCAAGAATGAGACAAGTAAAGAATTAAAGCCTGAAGTCTTTCCAAAAAGTACAGATCTATCCTGCAACTCGGCTTAACTTTTGCCCCACCTAATGGGAGAGTCATGTCTGTTAGTAAGACATCACAAATTTTCAGCTAATTGGTATCTGAAATCTGAAATAAGCTTTTGGCATATCAGCCAAGAATGATGCATTTATTCATGTGTTTCAGTTGCTCACTTGGGGTGTTTTTCCCCAGTCTGTAGCACAGCATGTGTTTGAGGGCACAAACAGCCAAACTTTCTGGGGTTAAAGCATCCATGCCTCTCCTCTGTGTCTGTTTATGGAGATACGTATTTCTGTATTAAAAATTAGGAATGATAAAGTTACTGAGTGAGAGCCATGCTAGGAAGTGATGTGGAGGGGTGGGGTGGTGTTTTGGTGCACAGAATAAAGCAGGAGGTGAGAAGCATCTGTTCCGGCTTCGTCATGGTCAAGAGTTTTTGTGCCATTCAGAACCCTAATGAAACACAAAGTAGAACTTTTTTCACAGCTTGAACCAGCAATGGCAGTCATATTGGGACCTCAATGAGAACTGAGCCCTGAAGGTTACTGGTGCAGAGTCCCAGCTCGCTGAAATCTGGCTTCCCACAGCAGAGGTGCTGTTGGCAGGGGAGCAGCCTCAGGCCATGGCTGGCATCTGAGAGGCTTCGCCCTGTGGCCAGGACCAAGACCACCTTCTCCGTGCTGAGGGTGAACTCTGACTGCTCGGGTGCTCTCCTTTTTCATTCTGCCTCATGGCTTCTGCTCTGCTTTCCTGGCCTTAAGGAGCCAGGAGGAATGTGGGGATACCTGGAGAGGATGGGGGGTGCCAGGGCTGGGCAGAGAAGCAGGATGGAGGAACTTTTTTTCCAGTGGAGACCATGAGCCCATGTGAGTGTGGATTTTGGGATTACCAAAAAAAGGGTTAGCAGCTGTCAGCCTGAACCTGAGCAACCTTTGGCAAAGCTGAATTCAAACTGGAACTGAACTGCAAAACTGCTTTGCTTCGCCACATACTTCATTTGGCAGTTTTGCACACCCTGGTGTCTTGACTAATTTTTAGACAATATAAGAAACATCGACAATTATGCTTATGCACTTCTAATACCTGTCTTGATGTCTTGATTTTTATTTGATTCTAATAGATGTCTTGATTTTTTTTGGATTTTCTGTTTCTGTTGTTATATTAAACTGCAGTTTTAATTTTCCAAGTATCTGCTATTTATAATTTCTTTCCTACTGAGCTCTAAGTGATTAATAAATACATATTTGCTACTTTGATTTCAGCAAATAGAATCTTAGAGAAGCATGACTGCTTGAAATTTCCTTGGTCTTTAGCATGTCTTTAAGGTTTGCTGTATGGCACTTTGATGTCCGCTGTGCTGGAGTTCAGTTCTCTTTAAGTGAGTAACACTTTTAAAGTATGTAATTCACAACGGGAGCATTTTCTGTGTTTACAGTCACTGCAGGAGGCCAAATAGTATTTAAAAGTTGTAAAAGAAGCTATCTTTAACCCCATGCAGGCTAACAGTTCAGCCTAGAATTTAAGGGGACACTGAACTTTATGAATCTCATAAGCCCTCATAGCATAGTCATTGCAGAATACTTGCTATCACCATTTTTTTTCCCAACTTTCCTGAAGTCACACATGCCTCCTGGCCCTTCAAGATCTATCAGGTTCTTAGAAGAGTTTAACTTTCCCAGAGCCTGACAGGTTGTGTTTGTCAGCCTGTTGCCAGCCTAGAGAATAAAGTCAGTAAAGTCAGTAAAATTCGCAAAAAAACCAACCTTGTGAATTAACTATAAGCAAAACGAGGTGAATAAAGCAAGTTGGCCTCTATTTAGTTATTTCAAAAGGGCTTGTATTCTGGGTATTCAGGTAGGTAGAAAAGTGAAAGACTTACGCAGATCTAGCTCTTTTCACCTGATCTAGAGCTGTGCTAGATTGATCTGACTACGCACGAGCATTTAGCTTCCCCTCTAAAAGCTATTTTCATTTTTGATTTCCTGATAAGTTTCGGACAGGGCATAGCTTTTTTAATTTCTTCCCTCCGCATTGTAATTCTTTGTCCTCTGTTGTGTCCCTTCCTGCATATGTACGCATGAAAATTAATGAAAGGAAAAATCTGGGGTTTTTTTGCCTGATGGAGATTAACTTTTTTCACTTAGTTTAGGATCTGAAAAGATACAGAAAAAAGCTTTGCTTTCAACAAGCTGTCTTCTATGCTTTCCTTGGTGGATGCAGTTACCAAAACTGTTCAGTACTCGGGGGTTGCTCATGATTGTTTGCAATAATATTTTAATTATATATTTAATATATAGATAACCATTTTGCAGGGACTTATGTGGCATGCGACTCTACAGGTTATCAGCTATGGTAAATCCAGCTAATAGTTATTTTTTTAATTAAGCTTCAGCACAATTTATGTTCCCTGCAGTACCAGGGCACAGGCAGAGTAAGCTAGAAAAGTCACTTCATTACTGATAGAAACTGCTTTGTGGCTGCACAAGGAGGATTGACAAGAATTGTCATCTGTTAGTGATGTTACTGACGTTCTTCCACTGAGAACGGCGGCGGGTGCCTTATGGCAAGTAGTGGTAGAATTTCAAGTGTAGAAGTGCTGGTTATTCCATTGGCCTTTCTGCTGGCTTTTGAGACTGAGTGAACTTGAAGAAGGTCGCCATCCAGGCACTGTTTAGCTCGGCTCTCCAGCATTTTTGCCCACCTCAAGCTCTCCTGCCAACCCCCAAGCAGCAGCATGGCCTGATCCTAGCTGCGTTGGTCAGGGTGCAGGGATGTTATCTAGGTTAAAAGCTGGCTTTCTTTTTGTAAACATGCTAATGGTCCAGTTACACTGTAAACCTATACAGCTTGTGCAGATACAGCTGGGTAGACAGGGACTGCTGGGCAAGGATAAGAAGGGAGCCAGTCTCCCAGTGGGGCCAGAGGAAGGTGGGAGGGAGGGTGGGAAAGGAATTGTTTCCGGAAACTCTTAAACTTGGGTTTTTCTGAATCTCTCCCCCCAGTCACTGAAATAAGTGTCTCGTGAAATGAACCTGTAGGGTTAGACACCTGGGCTTAGACTGTGCGAACACACCCGGATCTAGCTTCATGATGCCTGCTTCCGTGGCGAGGGAGCAAATGCTCCACACCAGCCTCGTCAGCCAGATGTCAGGGAGCTGCAAACTTGTTTTAATAAATCAAAAAACATCTTTGTTAGCTATCTAGTTCTATTTATGACAATTTCTTGATTTTGGACCTTTTCATATTTTGGCATCCCATTTCCAAAACTTTTAACAGTTTCAGGGAACACAAAATTCAGACTAGTAGTCTGAATCCTACCAGTGATGCTACAGGACTGAGAAATAAGAGATATACTGTGTTCTTGCGTGCCTTCAAGGCTCCTCTTAGCCCTTCAGCCAAAATAGTCTGTTTTCAGCTTTGGCCCATACCATGTACAGGCTGTTGTTAGAAGAGATGCTGTGGAATGGTTAGGGGCAGGACTGTGTCTGTTCTGAAGGTGGAGAGCTGGGGTTTACATTTATCATCTAAAAGGGAGATGGTAAAATAATTTTGGGTCCAGGCTTAAATTTTTTGTGCAAAATGTTTTATAAGTTCTAGCGTGCACAAAACTGCTCCCATGAGTTTTCAAATAAAGGTCGGCTACATTTAAAAATACTCTTAAGCATGTCCTTTTTCTCGTGGTGCTGCAAACACACAAAGGAGCAAGAAAGCAAGCTGTTGAGAAGTGACAGCTGAAAGTACCTTACTTTGTCTGTCTGAGCTTGGCAAAGGGTAAATGTATAGCAAGCACCGTTCTCCTGGTAGTAAACTCTCCAAGCTCCAGGTTTCACATCACAAGATAGGGTTAAAAATCATCAAATTAAACCAAACATATTTATGAGCCATCTGGTTTTTGAGTGTCTCCAGTTTGTGTTTGCTGTCCTGGGTAACTATTAAACAATTTTTGTTGCTGTAATTTTCATGTCATTACATGGCTCCAGAAACTACATGTTTAAGAAAAACACTGGCAGTGCTAAAGACATTTGTCATTCTTTCAGTCATCCTAACATACTACTAAAAGTAAATGTACAGCATAAATCCATTTTTCCTTCTAATGTGACTTTAAGTTCAGCAAAGTGAACTGGGAAGTTGTATTATCTAGCTCTTTCATGATACGGTGAGGAGAGTCAGGTTTCCTAGGGCTGGTTTCCAGTTCTGCCACAAGCTTTCCATATGATTTGGAGAAGGCTACTTAGTCTTGCTGCCTTAAACCTTGTCCTGTTTTACCTATTTATCTCCCTTATTCAGATGTGATGAGACCTAAAACAATGTTCTACTTCCTTGAAATAGATCCAGTGCACAGAATTACTTTTATTTTCTTGGCCTTTTTAAAATGAAATGTAATTAAGAAGAATCTGTAAGTCAATTCCAGTGGAAATTTAAGTGTGTTACTTTGAAGAAAAAAAAAAAAAAAGAAAAGTTTATTCTTTCACATTGAATATTGTGTTACTGCTAAGAGCTTTCTGACAGCATTGGCTTTTCCATTCATGGACGAAACAGACATGTTCTGCTTAAAGGTGTGCATTTGTATTGCTTTTCCATAATGTATCCTTATCTGCTTTTGAGAAGGCACAGCACCAATGAATAGATGCAAAATTCCCTCATTTCTCTGGTGACGTGATTGATATTCTTCATGCCAGCTCAGTCATTTGTGACACTGAGTCAATTTTCAGAGTATAGTTTCATCTTAGGAAGTGTCATGGTTTAACCCCAGCCAGCAACTACATACCAGGGAGCTGCTTGCTTACTCTACCCTGCCTGTCTCCACGGGATGGGGAGGAGAATAGAGGAAAAAGGTAAAACTCAGGGGTTGCGATAAGGACACTTTAATAATTGGAATAAAATACTACTAATAATAATAACAATAGTAATGAAAAGGAGCGAGAAAGAGGGAAGAATAAAACCCAAAACCCGAGTGATGCACATTGCAGTTGCTTACCCCCTGCTGACCAATGCCTAGCCAGCCACCTCCAGTTTATGTACTGGGTGTGACGTTCTGTGCTGTGGAATATCCCTTTGGCCAGCTGGGGTCGGCTGTGCTGCTCTGCTCCCTCCCAGCTCCTTGTGCCCCTGCGCTGGCGGTGCACGGGACTTGGGGTAAGAGCGACTCAGCAACAACTAAACCATCCGTGTGCTGTCAACATCGTTCTCATACCAAATCCAAAACACAGCACCGTAGCAGCTGCTGGGAACAGACTTGTCTCGATCCCAGCCAAGACCAGGACAGGCAGGAGGAGAGGAGAGAATCCAGCTGTAATGCTGGTGGTGCATTTCCAGGCACAACCAAATGCTGGTGCTATTAGAAAGTATCGCATGCTGTGACCACTAACTCAAGTACAGTAATCGGCTTCTCTTTCTCAGCCTCCCTCATCTTTTTGACAGAACTGTGTGCTGAACGTTACCAGTTTTACTAAGTCAAATTTGTTTCTGTGGATCTTGGAACCTTTCTGACTATTTTGCCTGCTGTGCAAAGCCATTCCCAATCCCCTGCACCTTGACAGCCCTACTGTACCTTCTTGCTCTTTCTCCTGTGGCTCGGTATCCCTTAGGCACGGTGGGTGGGAGCACCTGGCAGGCTGAGCTCAGTGAAGGATGCTCCAATGTCTTTGGGTCTTGTAAGAAGGACACAACTTGTTTCTCTGCTTCCATTACTCACACCTGGCACGAGCTTTAAAAGAATGCAAAGCAATCACTTGGTGTCTCTGCGCCTTTAGTTTCAAAGCCCAGAGTCTCAGATGCATAAAGAGAAAGAAATACGTGTATGCAAAGAATAAAGTACACATTGCTCAGGGTGAGCATGCTTTGGAGGCGAGCATTGCTTACAGCAGCAGAGAACGCTAGCCATGATGCAAGGAAGACATTTCAAATCTTGGCTGCCAAACTGTTAAATACCCTGCTGAAATTTGTGCTCGGTTTCACATTCCACCTTCTTAGCCTCCTCTGAGTGTTTGTTTGACTGCTTTCCTCTTCTGGCGTCCAGCTGGCACCGAGGGGCTGTGCTGCAGGGAGCCGGTGGGAGTCTCAGCTGGCACAGGCAGGCTCCACATGCTGCTGGAGCACCTGCTGGCAGAGCTGTGGTCCCTACCTTGGAAGCTGGCAATAATTTCTAGCTGAGGCTATAAGGAAGATGTTTGAAAGGTATTTGACTCTTGCCTAGAGCTACCAGGGCTGTGCTGGGGGAGATGATAGTAGGGGTAGGTGTTTGTCCATCTTCACTGGCAGGGTAACAGCATCTCTTCTTCAGAGTCGCAGGCCTGGGCACTGCACCGTGTGTCCTCAGCGTGTTGATGTTGAGGTATAGCAGGGGCTATGACTGCCTTCAAAGCCAAGTGCGGGCCCCCCTGTGCTCAGCGTGCTGCAGCCTGCTCCCTTGCAGGGCTCTAGCAATGAATTCTGCCTTACTAGTGTCCTGGGAACTCACTGGCTTTCCATCATGCCTCACAGAGTAACTTTAAAACCTAGTCTTGCTCTGAGTAGATGGCAGTGAAGTAGGAATTTGATGCCCCAACAGCAACTTCTCTCTACCCACCCATCCCAAAATATTGTGATATGGAAGGTCACAGTAACAGATCTTAGCTTGGATACTTCAGATGTGGTTATGGCAGGTTACATGGCTCTCTTTTTCTTCATTCACAATGAAGTTACTTGTTAAAACCATTCCTTGGTGGAGGGCAATCAAATAGAATAATTGAATTATACAATCATTGAGGTTGGAAAAGCCCTTTAAGATCATCAGGTCCAACCGTTACCCGAGCCGTGCCAAGCCCAGCACTAAACCACATCCCCAAGCACCGCCTCTGCGTGTCTTTTAGGTATCTCCAGGGACAGTGACTCCACCGCTTCCCTGGACCGCCTGTTCCAGTGCCTGACAACCCTTTTGGTGAAAACATTTTTCCTAACATCCAATCTAAACCTCCCCTTGCACAACTTGAGGCTGTGTCCCCTTGTCCTGTCACTTGTTCCCTGGGAGCAGAGACCGACCCCCCTGCCCACAGCCCCTATCAGGCAGCTGTAGGGAGCGACCAGCCCCCTCCTCTCCAGGCTGAGCCTCCCAGCTCCCCCCATGTCCCCCATTAGCCTTGTGCCCCAGCCCTGCTGCCTATCTCTGGACATGCTCCAGCACCTGTTTCTTCTAGTGAAGTGCTTCAACATCTGCTTCCAAAAGAATATACTATCTACTACTGACCGTGCCGTTCCCTCAGGATGCATGTGCTGTGCATGCTCCATCACGCTTTCTCATGGCTGTAGATAAAGGGGAGTTTGTCCTCTGCTTGCAAAGCAACGTTTGTTGAGTTGGTAGCTGGCTGTTGTGGTGACAGAGATTCTTGGAAGTGCTTGGGACACTTCTGGTATTTACGGCATCATTTGCAACTTCCTGATGCAGAGGAGTTGAGGTTTCTTCAGGGGGAGCTGGCGCAGAAGGGACATTTTGAGATGTGTGATTCTGAGAGCGCTCTGGAAGAAGCTCTGTGGAGCAGCAATGGGAGACTGAAATGACACCAATGATTTTTCCATATTACTCTCTCCTCCACTGGGATGATATCTAGTGGAGTACCAGGTGGGCAGTGGAAACTGTTGACAATCATGTATAGAAAATACATGCTCAAATATGTATTTGGTCTTTTCCAGTGGATGATAATCTGCTAATTACAAGTCCAATTTCAGGCTGTTTACAGCTGAAAACATAAAAGGAGATGCTGAGTGATCAGGCTTGCGTGGTCTAAATGTACAGCAACTGTAACAGGTGTGCTGCATTTGGTGGGCACAGTGAGTCAAGGAACCTATGCTGGGTCTGGCACCTCCTTTCTGGGTGCCAGAAAAGTGTGCACTGGAAATGTAGGAGTTGCGTGGAATTAAAGCACCTTTCAGGCAGTGCCTGTGTTAACACTGAGAGCTACATGTTGCTGTGAGGCATTTTATCACCTTGCAAGCTGCCTTATGTAAGGGACTCCGCACTGATATACTGCACTGGGGGCAGAGCCAGGTTTGCTTTAGGACTTGTCGTGATTCAGGCTTTTACTGGGGGCCAGCAGAGAAGAAAATTGCACGAGCTCTTGACCTCATGTTGTTTGTTTTCCTCATTGTGCTGGCTCTTGCGTGCTGGCTGGTGTTCTGGGAGCAAAGAACTAAGGCTGTCTGCTGTTCATCTTGGCTTGCTTGTTTAAGGGCTGAGGAATAGGAACCTCATTTTTCTCCCTTGTGTAAACAGGTCTGGAGTGACCCCTTGACAGAGAAGAAACTCCAGCTGCAGGCCAATGGTAGTCAGGCACTGACCTTCAGGGAGACTCTCCTGGGATATGCAGCCTCTTTCATAATTTTCTGACAAAGATGTGGTTAAAGTGAGTAATTACTGAAAGGAGCTGGTGGTCTCATGCCATTTCCCCACTGATCATTTCCAGAGAGCCAGTGCTTTTCTCTTGACTTCAAAAGAATGTAGCGCTTCAGAAGGTAAGTGGTAGGGCAGGTCTGGTCTCCAGCAGACTCAGTGTTTCATTAATTCACTCCTATAGAAGATGGTTTTATTTTCTCTTGAACAAATCTAAGAGCTTGAATTGAGATATCCAGAGAATTCAACGTTCATGTGTTCTGTTTCATGTGTTTGCATCCAGTGGTTTTTGTGTGCTTGTTTGTCGTGCATACAGGCACTTTCCAGGTGTATTCAGATACACATCCAGATGTGTTTCCCTACTACCTGCAAATGAAATAGCTCAGGACTGATTGGAGGGACTGCCCCCAACCATTTTCATTTAGGCTTAATCAATTTACCCATGGTCTGAAAGGAAGTTAGAAATGTTCCCAAGAATTTTTGTTTCTTTGCGGACACTCATACTGGTTTCTTCTGCTTTGATGTCCTTGCACTGATTTCACACTCGGGTGTTTTTTTGGGATTTTTTTTGTGACATTCTCATCTTCAGCATGAAGCTTAAGACAGGCTGAAACATCTTGGAAAGGAATGAATGAGGTAGGCCCCCTTGTCTTAAGATGTATCAGATCAGTGCTGGTATGGTCTAGTTATCAGTCATTTGGGTTTTCTACTACTCATTCCCTTCCATAAAGCTGTCTGGATGTAAGAGCTGGGGGATATTTTTCCAAGCACAATTTGTGGGTGTTAAGAATATCAGAATAGCCACAATAGTGTTGGCTATGCCAGCGTACTAGAATAATTCATAAAGTTGTCAGACCCTGAAGCTCATCCTGGCAGTAATGAGAGACAGTATTCTGAGGCCCTTTTCCTTGGGAGGAAAGAAATTCCTAATTCCACCACTTCTATTTTGGCACTGATCCTGAAGGGGTCCCTTAAGGAAAGAAAGGGCTCCTTATATTTAAGGGCTTACCCCCCTTAGCTGTTTTCCAGTTGGGCAGTGTGGTATAGTAGCCCAAAGACCTCCTCTCTAAACCTCACCTTGCTCTCTTGGAAGCCAAAAATAAAATAAAATTAAAAGCCAAGATAAGGAAGTATCCTTCTAGTCATAGTAATTCTTTGCAACATGACTGTCTTCTGTTTCATGTGTTCTGAGAACGGTGGCATCATCTGACTAACATCTCCACATTTTTTCTGTGTTGCTTTGCTGGAGGGGAAAGCGAATGAAAAATCTGAAATATAGGTGACCACTCTTCTGTTTGCAAAGTCAGTTTCCTACCAAAAGTGGACTGGTGCAATTCATAATCTTGGTTATGTTATTTTAGGCCATGAGCAAAACCTGCGTCGTGTTTTTTCAACCCAAAGGTGATTTTTTGCGATCCAAAATAAAAGTTCAGGTCTTGGCACAAATGACAGAAGTGCCTTTGATAATAAAGAAACAATTTGCCAAACAGTCATCCCTGACTTTTAGTCCATTCAGGAAGTCCTGAATACCAGGGTTCTCCCACCCACTGAGAGTCTGTTACGCAGAGTTCATTGCTCCCAGTTGCAGTTAGAAAAATGATTCTGCACCTCTTCCATTGTGCTGGCTGTGAGTTAAGGTATTCATACTAGAGAGTCACCTCTCAGGTGGCAAATATTTTGAACAGTGTGAACAGGCTTAGTCCTAATCCTTTCCATAAGATAAACACGCAGATTTTAGGAGACTGCCCAGACTCACCTTCCTCTGCAGGCTTGGCGCTCGTGCTACTCCAAAACAGCGAGCAAGGAAAACATCACTCTCTTTAATGTTCAGCTTACCATCAGGGCTCCGTACTTATTAAATTGTCTCGTTATTAAGATGACTGTTTGTGTTGGTGCTGTGACTCAAGTTAGCATCCTAGCCCTGCACACGCTGATTTCCTGATGACTGCTTCAAGTCTTACTTTTCTTTCCCCCTCAAGGTCCGTGGCAGTTCACAGCTTTTCTTTCCAACGGATCTTTCACCAGCCTCATACGTACTGTACCCTAGAAAGTGCCTTTCTTGCCATGCCGCTATGTGGTGGCCACGCTGACAAAGGACACCAGCTGTGATCTCTAAACCAGTCTCCACTTTTTGTTTGTCCCGTTGCTGTTGAGGAGGGACTTCCCCTTGGTCACTGCTGTCCTTCTCAGGGACGCTCTTCCCTCTGGCTGAGACCTTTCCTTTGTCTTTCTGATTTTTGACCTCCTCAGTCTGGAACAGGTGCCTGCCCGCCCCAGCACTGCCCTTGCCTTCAGTGCTGGCTGCATTGCTGCTGGCAGTCCGAGGTTGGGACTTGGCGCTGCCGTAAGTGCTGCCTCTCGCCGACACTCTCCAGTGCCTGGTCCGTGGCTGCGCACAGACCTGCTGGCACGTGGTGTGTCTGCGCCTGCGGCAGGGCCACGGCACGTGGCTCCAGGCACCTGCTCTGCCCCAGCGCTTCCCTTCTTTAAAATCCCCTGGGCCCGTCTTTTTTCCCTGGGGGCTGCAGCATGCTGTGTCCAAGGGGAGCAGTCCCAGTACTCTGGGCCCGCTGGTTTATGCTCTGTACTTGTAGTCGGGTGCGCTGGGAGGGTACAAAGCTACCTTCTAGCAGCTTCCTCATCGTCATGTGTCTTGTTGCCTTTTGGGCATCGGTTTCTCGTTTGGAGTATCTTCCTCCCTTGCAGCTACATCTGCATTTAGGACTAATGTAGCAAGGTCTGTAATTTATTTGTGGTGCTCTTTTTTGTCAGTTGTGGTAGACTGTGCAAAATATTCCTCCAATTTCTTAATTACAATTCATGTAAACATGTCTGCTTCTGAAGAGAGGCTGGAGTAGCCTGTAATTTAGATAATTTCTGGATTTAAAAGTTGTTTGTTTTTTTTTTTTTTTTTTTTTAAATCTATTCTGACTTTTCCAAGTGTAGGGTTGGGATTTAAAGAGATTGTGAACTGTCTTCTTGTTTGACAATTATGCTATTTGCATGTGTTACATTGTTCCATTTGTATCTTTAAATACGTGTGTGTTGACATATATAGACACAAAATTGGAAAGTTAGTCATTGTTATTAAACTTCAAACATCTCTCTCTCCTCTTTTATCCTTTCTTTCCATCCCTCTTCTCAATTCATGTATTTTGCTGTAGTCATAGCCTACCTTGCAGGATTCCTTCAGAAATCAGTAGATGTCTGATCCAGGGAGTCTCTATTCTAATTTTCAGCTTATGCACATTACTTCTTTATGTCTCTTTGTTAATTGTCATGATTGGGTTTCATTATCCTGGTTTTTCTCTTCCTTGACATAATTTCCATCCCTTTATCTTTATTCAATAAGTAGGTACGTCCTGGGCATTAGGCGGTTAGAGACCAGTGCAGATTAACTGGAAGCACTTTTCCTTGCAGTTAAGCTAGTGATGTACCTAGTCATAGTTCAGTGGATGTCATGTGAGCCCTTTTTCTTCCAGGTTTGCTAACTCCTTCACTGGAGGCCCTGCCAGTGCTGATAAAAACTCTGAATTTCCCTGGGCTGCACATAGAATTCTTTTTATAAAAATTCAGATTACTTCCCAAACATCCATTTCCTTCAAAGCCATTCTTTTTATGCCATGCCACTGCTAGACGGGGTCTGGTCCTTCATCTACATCTTTCATCTTCAGAATTATTCTTCAGAGCTACTGGTTGATGCTAAAGTTTTCCACAGCAAAATATAAACATGCTCTCCTTTTTTTTTTCTTTTCTTTATTTTTTTTTTTTTTCTGGTGAAGAGATGGCATGGAGAAAAAGAATCGGATGAGACTCAGAAGAACTTATAGGAGACACCAAGAATGAGCAGGGTGAAAAGTTCTTCTGCTCTTTTTATACAGACGGCAACCTGGGCTAGCAGAACAAACCCCAGGTAACACAGAGTGTTGGTAACACACTGGGAAATTTAATCCAGTGTCTTGATCATGAAGAATGCAAGGGGTGCTGCCAGAAGATGCAGTTTTGAATCTTGTACTCTTCTCCAACCCAGTTTTGCCACTGGAGGGCTGATCCAGGCAGCAGTCTTCTGCTGTCAGGTCAGAGATTTTTAGCACATGTTAAGAGGTACAAATTGAGCTCGTGACAAACCAGTTCACTGCATGGCACTTACAGTAGGATTCCTTTTGGCCAACTCAAGCCACTTAGTAGGTGAGCAGTTTAAACTAGTCTTCTAGACTCTTCCTGTAGTACTTTCCTCTCTCTATTAACTAGCTTAGATATAACACCTAAGTACTAGGTGGCTGAAGTTATAAATCTCACTCTTATGTATTTACCGGACAATTTATGGTAAGAAATACTTTAATGTCTTAACAGTACTCTTACACACCCCGCCTTTTCACAACTTATGCCTATGAAAACTAAATTTTGGCATGGAGCAATTGGAATCCGTTCTTCTGGAAAGGATTTTGGCAGATACCGAGAGGAGACTTGTGGCAGTACTTCCATAGTTTCCTGGCGGTATTGAAGAGAAATTGTAGAGGATGGAATCTTCCATGCGGCTCCATATAGCTACTGCCAAGGTGCTGGTGGTAGGCATACTTCTAGTGGAGTTTAGCAAAAAAATCCTGTATTCATAGTCTCATGAAAATATAATTTGAGAAAGATGGTCCTTTCTGACAAAGGAAACCCACAAAAATCTGATCTGTTAACTGGAAAGCTAAATTAAAGATTGCAATACTTGTGGTGTAAATGACATCTAGGATGAAGCAAGTTACTGTGAAAAATAGGCTGGGCATTAGGAGGAAAGTTAGCCATTTCTAAGGTTGGTATGAGCTGCATTTCCCTGATATTAAAATCAACAGCACGCCTGCTAATAACCTGTGCCTGGCACACAGGCTGTAATCAAGAGTACATACATTTCAGCGATCAGATCAGATTGTTAGAAATATGATGGCAAAGGGTCCTCTCGAAAAAGAAACAGAAAATGCAAAGGTTGTATGGTTCTGAAACCTGCTTTCCATGAACAGACCTAGAAGGTTCCTGTCAAAGTGCATCAGTTTATTATTATTATTTTCTATTCCGTGCAAAGCAGCTGAATGTCACTGTGGAAGCCAGGAGCTTGCAGCCCTAATGTTTCCTGGTCTATTCCCTGGAGACCTAGCAAGTTCTTTAATATCCGCACCCCACAGTGGATTGTAAAGAATGCAATAGCAACAAATAAACTAATGAATGCCATTAAAAAGAAAAATCCATGAAGGAAGGAAGGATGTGTTTTTGTACAGGTGCAGTCAAAAAGATCTCAGGAGTAATTTTCTGCCATGTTTTGGAAAGCTAATCAAGTATGTCCTTGTTAGAAAATCACCAGCTGCCAGCATGGTTTTAAATTGGTGGGTTTGTTGCAATTTCAGGGTGTTGGCAGACTGAAAAGAGTTCAGGAGCTGTAGGGAATGTTCGCATGGACAATGCCAGTATAGTCTCCAAAGAATAAGGTGGGTTTAAGACAACTTTTTATTCCATGAAATATTGTCTTTTTAACTGTATTCCTATTGTTAATTAAGCGAACGTACTACCATAATACAATTTTCTTATTGCCTTGCTCAAGGTTGTAATCAGGATCCAATATATCATTTGGTTCCCCTTTTACCCTTTTTAAACATCAAGAAAACACTCACCCTCTTTTCATACTAAGATACTTCCAATGATCTGAGACTTTCTAAAGTGAGTGTTGTGGCAGAAGTGCCACCAGCCAGTTTGTAAGGACTTTGGGGTTCAAGCAGTTGATTTTTGATCGTTTATACTTGAGGAGGTAGTGCTTTTACCTTCTTAAATTTACTGTAGGGTTTTTCCCCCTAGTAAATACAGAATCTACTGTTAACGGAACAATTTGCCTTTTCAGCATCGTTACTGAGCACCTAAATGGCCATGTCCTTATTCCCTCTCATGCTGTGTGCTGCCTAATACCCAGCCATGTGCATGCCAGGCTTGCAGGACTGAGGCAGCAGCGGTGTCATACAGCGTGGCACTGAGGAGCCTTTTCTTTTGGCCAACGCAGCCTATCCTTCCTATTTCTAATTTCCTATCAGCTTCCCTCGTATCTCAGGGGTTCTGGAAAGGTGTGTACCCAGGAGCTAATTACAGAGACAAATATGCCAGTTACTGGTTCACTGGGTATCTGTTAATAATTTGATACTTCTAACCTGGCTGAATGACCTCAGATTCTCTTTCTTCTCTATATTAGAGAACATCCATTCACTTCTTTTATTTCTGTACTGTGGTTATTTTATTGCTCATCTATACCCTTGTGGTTATCTGATATGTATCACTGTCATATGAGTATAAAAGCATCAACCATGACTTCTTAAAATCATTTGAGGAAGTTTTGTGCATACATCAGCAAAGAAAAGGGTGAGGGGTTAATAAAAAGTGTTGGTAGATTTGACAGATTTCACAGCTGTTACGTGTGTGAACAAATAGCTGTTGGAATGGTGTCAGCCGCTGAGGTGCACCACAGCACCAGGGGTCTGATCGCTACGGGCTGTGTAATGTAGAAGTGAATGTTAATTCCTAACCGATAGGAAGAGAATGAGTGTTGAATTCTGCTCTGCAGCAGGTCACCAAAAAAAAAGCTTTGAAGTGGCCAGGGATGGTTAGACAGCACCCCCTGTACTTTGTGACAGCAATGTTGCAAAGACAGATAAAAGTTTACATAGAAGCAACTGAATAAGAAGCAGAAAGACCTTAAAAGCAGGAGACAACAGGGCAGTGCATGTTAACATCTGAGCATGTTCATTCTTGGGTTACCATAATTACAGTTTTGTAAAGGAGGAGTTCAGACAGCACAGAACGGCTTTGATGTGATTGATTAAAGAAAAAAATTAAGTGATCTTTTTACTATTTTTCACAATGCTTGTGAAATGTGGTGATTTTGAAATTAACAGAAAGAACTGAATGGATGATAAGGTATGAACTGTTTTCCTCTGGGCGAGGGGAGATTCTTTAAGCGTTGGCAATAGCAACATGGGATTGTGGCCAGAGTGAGGAAAAAAGCTTTGGAGACTAATTGATAGGAGTTTGTTTATGGGTAGAAATCACACAGCAGTAAACACTCCGACCCCATTACAGATACTGTAGCAGCATCTACACTCCAGAAAACGAACATATGTTGCAAAAGGACTTGCTAAGAATAGAGATGGTAAGTTTTCTTGGAGGCGTGCTTGAAAACAGATAAGCTATTAAATAATGAAGGGGTTAACTCGAGTTTGAATTGTGGTGGTTGATCCCTCCCACAACGAACCTGTGTCTCAGTGATGGAAACAAGCAGTTTAAATAGAAAACGGCAGTACCCGTTTCTGGAGAAAATGGCACCATGAGAAACAAACTTATCAAACACAGAACTTGAAGAGAGTGTTATATGCAGCTGGCCAACCTTCCAAGCATAAACATGTCACATGCCTAGCACAATTAATTTGCTGAATATTTAATGACAGTATGACAGTATGATTGTGGGAAAACATAATACAGTATGCAATCAGAAGTTTCATATCTTAGCTTCAGTGCCCAAATTTTTACTCAGAAAAAGACGGAAACTTCTGAATTCTGTCAGTGTAGCTGTTGCCATTGTAAGTAAATACCAAGTTTAAGAAATACGTAGCCAATTCAGGAAGCTCCGTTAAATTCCTACCAATGCTAGTCCATAGTGGGTGTTAGTCTACTTGAAATAAACAGGAAAGGTTCCTTTTATTAGCTGTTACTCCAGTTTATTTGCAACTGAATTGGAGTAACTCCCATCCAACTGCATCTGGGTAAACTTTAATTTTCATAAATCAAGTGACATTCACACTGGAAAAGTTGAGGGCAAAATTTATACTCGCCTAATTCAGATGAGGCTTTCTCTGCTTCCCTCATTTTCTCAGGGGCAGCGAGAGGACGGTGGTCAAGAGGTTTGCGAACGTGCATGTGGGTGGTTTGGGGGGTGTGTGTGTTTATTTTCAGAGCTGCTGGTAGACTGTATGGGTTGTGGTAGGAGTGGAAAAGACTGGTTCACCTGTGAGTTCCAGCTCTGGAGATCCCAGCATCCTCTTACATGAAGTTGCTAGTGCCTGTCCTGTGCAGCCACTACCCCATTGAAAGGATGGGGGGAGCGCCCCGGCGTTGTCTCCTGTTCACACCAGCTGGTAATGTTTGTGTAACATTCACTGCTGCTCGTTGCACCATGGGCTCTTTTGACAGTGTCATCATCACTGAGGTTCTTTGTGGTGACACAGGCCAAGTTTTGAAAGGCAAATGCCAGAGTACTGTGGTTTTGTTGTTTTTAAATGCATTTAAAAGCTCTGGCTAAGGTAGCCAAAAGCATGCAACTTCAGAGAGAATTAGACTTACGCTGGCTATTTTTGGGATGCAGAAGTCTGTAAACTGTCCCTGGATTTCTGATGTAACAGGGTCCTTGAACCCCTGGGTAAGTGGAAGTCCATTCCAGTCCTGACACTTGAAATTTATTTTTGTTTTTAAAAGAAAAAATATAGTTATTAGGAAGCAGCGTTTGTCCTTACAATTCTGTTGAGTAGAAAAATATCTCCAGTTCACTTCTGAGTGTCTGGGAAGTGAAGGCACTTGTCTGTGGCTATATCCATGTAACAGTTTGGTCCTGAAACACTGGGATTCATCCCACCTAGGCTGTCCCAAAAGGATTCAATTCTGTCACTCATCCATGACTGGCAGATATGCAATGAACTGATGTCTAGAGGGACTTTCCTCCTCTCAGAGCCTATGCGGGGAGCTGCTCAACAGTGTCATTTGGACACCTGTCTATTTAGATAAGTCTCATTTTACTTACTAGTTTTCATTTTCTTAGCAAGCTACTCATTGTTTTGTGCCAGTAATTGCAGTCATCTGCATCAAAGCTTCCAAGGTGGCAAAGCACAAAAAGCCCCAAACCTAAGTCTTGTTCTCTCTTCCTTTAACCTCGAAGGAAGGAAACCTCCTTGTGTGTTACCCTACACAACGCGCAGAGTGTGGGCACAGTTGAAATGGTGGGAAACAATGCGGTTAACAGTTCCCTGCATGTAAATGAGAACTGGATAGGACATTTGGAAACTAGTAAGCAGGTGAAGTGCTATTCAGAGCTAGTACTGTGAGTTACCAACCTGGGCAATCGTGACCTTGGTTACGTGTTCGGGGTTTTGTATGCAAGATCAGGAGGAAGACGAATGGCATAATAGTAGTTTGTGTAACAGGCATGTGATAAAAGAAAGCAGCTTGCTGCCCTCTCTTAAAACTTGTTTAAGGGTTTAAAGCCAGCCTGGAATGTCATGTCCCGCGACAGCTGCTCCAAGACCACTGTGCTAGGTTGGAACCGAGGTGTAGCGTCAGATCGGAGGAAGACAGCCATCACTTTCAATCTCTTGGTAGGGGATTGATGAAAAGCAATTCTGTCTGTGTTAACCTTGATTTTATTTGATTAGCTGATGCATTCATTTGATGATTTCAGAATTTGATTATTTAAGACATTACCATTAACCCATTTGATTTATTGATCCAAATTCTTTGTGACCTAGACTTGGCTGTAGTTAGATTTTAATTTAGCAAATTTAAACCAGTTTTGGCCTACTGATATCTTGGTTCATAGTTAATATTTCCTTACTAGATTTTAGAAAGAAAATCTATGCAGAGTGCATAGATCTATGTTTTGTATATTCTTTGTTCTTTTAAATCCAGAAGCCTTGAGGGGAAAAAAATGTAGTTTTGCTTTGGTATTTGAAAGGTATTTGGTTATCTTTAAATTAAATCCTTTGTTTCCACATATTGCACAATACTTCAAGCAGCAGCAAAAGAATACCTTGTAAGTTGCGGTTTGCTCATGATAAGATCCAAAATTAACTAATAACAGGTAATTATCCACAAACTGCTAGTCGCTTATTTGGGCAAATCCCTTCAATACATAGTTCACACACATAAAACTAGGTCCTTACTGCACTTTGAACTGAGTGAGCAGAAATGTTTGTATAAATAGCAAAAGAAAAAACATCTAAACCCCCAATATTTAGCTTCACTGAAATATCATAATGTCATTCAAAATGACTCATCACAGTCACATATTCAAAGACCTGGTTGGAGGTCAAAAGCTTTTATATTTAACAGGCGCCTCCAGTGAAAGCTGGTTAATCCTGAAATGCTTGCAAGTGAATACAGGGTGCTAAGGAGGTAGAACAGAGGAAAAGCTACAATAATGTCAGCCCACGGGTGGGGGTGAAGACTGGATTTCAGTAGAGGTGAAAGGCTTCTGCAGATGAAGGTCTGTTCTGCAAAAAGCAGATATATGGAAAACAGGAGGACAGATATATGTCCCAGGAGGACACCTTGTCTCTCTATTGATTGAGGGTATGCAGGACACTGTTGAAAAACATTGGTGTGTCACTGATGCTAAAGCAGCCTTACAGCCTGATTTCTTCATGGCTTTTTGTCTGGTTTGGTGTTCATGCCAGACTTCTTAGGCTTACGCAATGGTGGTGTAACCTGCCAAGGCGAGGAGGAGTCAGGCGTGAGACTTAGAGCGGGTTCACTTGAGCAGCCAAGCCTGCTGCAAAAAACAGAGGACTATGGGGCTGACTGGGTCCCTTGGGTTATAGAATGCAGCCTGCCCCAGTCCCAGGCAGCCCTGTCATGGAAATTTAAATGAGAAGGGACCACAAAACATCCGCCCAGTGCTGGGAGTGCTGGAAACACAAAAAAAGCAAGAGCTGACTGTGATGCTAAAGTCTCAAATCTGTGGCAATGGAGCAGAGTTGTCTTATGGGTTTTCTGACCCAGGCCAAGTGTAGGAGCCGAGGATTAAGTCTGATCTCATTTCCATGTGCCAGTTGCATCATTCCACCTGAAAAAGGTAATTGCCTCATTAAATGGTAGCTTGAGTTGAATGTATCACAAAGGCTGCTGCAGTACTGCAGGAGTATCAGTCTAAAGTGGGTAACTGAACATGTGCTCTGTCTAATACTTGTGGGAGTAACAAAAAGTAATGGTATAAGTCCTTTTCTCTAGCCTGATCTTTCTAAACATCTGAAATCAATTTTGGACAGATTAAATAACAGTATCCCACATGCTAGGATTCTTCCTGTTTAATGGCATATGCTGAATGGAAATTACTTTGCTTAATTTCTAAAATGCTGGTTTTAAATTTTCCAAGCAAATTGTCCTATGTACGTACCAGTCCTACCAGAGAGGAAATGATGTACTAACGTGCAGCATGCCTGCTGCCCTGATTTTTCGAGGTAGTGAAGAAATTAGGTCATCCTTCCTTGCTCCTCTGTAGCTCAGTTATTAGACTAATATTTCTAAAGAAAGAGCAGTTAGGTTCTAACACCAGTAACAGTATTTCCCATGGATGTCTGCACTAATGGCATAACCCAATGAAAAGGTAAGATGTGTTTTGGGGGTATTTGCTGATCCCCTTCGTACGAGCTGCAAGTTCAGTTGGATGTTCACTGAACTGCCTTGTTCCTTCCCAGTCTCAAATAGCCACGTTACTGGGAACGGCAGAAGAAGCATGGGCAGAAGACATTTTATTCAGTCTTGGCTTATGTGTTGAATGTAAAAACTGTCAAGGCAGGTCATTTCTCCACAAAGTCTTAAGGACACCAAGAGATTGTGACTTTCCCCATTGAGTCGTAAGGCAGGGGCCTCGCTTGCTTGTGGTCCATCTGACGCTGGTGTGCAATTCATGAATGAAGCAGGTGTGTAGAAAGCTCCTCGTCATGGGCTCCAGGACCTGCTTTCATGGCCATTGCCTTGACTCCTCTGCTGATTCATAATAACAGAGCTTGCAAACTAGGTGGGAGGGGACACCTTTTTGAGAAGATATAGGATACAGGGTTGAGACTATTTTTCATTTCTTTCCTTTGCAACACCTGCTACCTTTCCCTGTCTCTGGAAAAAAACCCCAACTAATTGAGAAATAAAGCTTGTTAAGGTTTTCCCAGCTTGTTTGAAGGGTTTTGAGCTGAAGATGTAAAGCAATGGGTTTCACATACATATACATACATTAGAGAAAGTAACTAAAGTGTTTGTTGAGTGTGTAAAGTTTGTAAAGTGACTTTAAAAGCATGCTTAAGTAAAGGAAGAGAGAAAAGCCATCAATTAAAAACATTATGGCTTCAGAGAATGTGGACAGAATAAGGGCTGCTCTTTTCAGGAGGGGGAGAGCACTTCTTGGGCTATCAGACATGATGGACGTCCGCAGGAATTACAGACAGTGCCTTGAAGAAAGAATCAAATTGTCTGCTGAAGAAGGGGGTAAAATGTATATCCTTTAAAAAAATAACTACATTTTTCTGCCAAGAGATCAAGCAAGTAAATTGGCTTTAACATCTTTTTCTATTTATTACCTAAACGAAACTTTCACAACTGGGTGTAAAATTGGGAAACATTTTCTCATATGATCTAGGGGAGTGTATCCTGTATATTCCTTTTCCTTTTGTATTCCCAGGAGAGCATTTTCAGTACATAGTGTTGGGCAGATCCTAAATGTCTTTGGTTGTGATTTCAGTCAAGAAGAGAAATGTGATTTGCATGCAGATGATTTTTCCTAAGATTCCTGGTAATTCCTAAAATATCCTTTTCTCAGAAGTGGGGTAAAGTATCCCAGGCAAGAGCAAGTCTGTTACATTTCAGAAGTTCTTATCACCATCAAAACTCTTCTGCTCTCTTTCCCCCTGCACAGTTCTTCTGGGCTGTGCTATTCATACTCCTGCTTCCCTTATTACATTTAGCAGTGTCTATTTCCTATAAGGAAGTGTTGGAATTTCTGGCCCTTTGAGAAGAGCAGGTAGCTTCTTTGGAATGGACAAGAGCAAGAGGTAAGGAGAATATACAGTAGGAAAAGACAAAATTCTCTCCCCCTTGTATGTTTACGACTTCTAAAATATGATTTTGCAATATAAAATATAAAAACTTTTGGGAGTTCGGTCCTTTGATTATCCCTTGCCATTTCTACCTAGACTTTTGGTCCACTTTTTTTCTGCCTTTGCTTGTTTCCTTCACAGAAGGGAGCTTTTCCCTGTGTGGAGCCAGCAGCCGTCCTGCCCGGCGTGGGGAGCCCCGCAGCAGGCAGCGGGGCTGGTGGGGGTGCGGGGGCTGCTGCGAGGGGGGGCTGAGAGCGGCTGGGCAGCCCTGAGCTGTTACCTGCCCTCCCAGCGAGGCTTAGGCGGTAGTGACACATGTTCAAGGTCTGAGCTTCTGGCCATGAAAATGCCTTTTGGGGTTTTAAAAAATGATCGGTGAGGCTTTCCCAACTCCCCAAAAGGCATCGTGTTGGCACTAAAAAAGTCAGTTTTATCAGTTAGGGAAGAAGTGATTGCACGACTGAAATGAGTCTCTGCGTAACAGCACGTCTGCATGACTTTCTCTTTTGCACAAAGCAAACGTAACGAAGTCTCAGTCACTGGCATGTGCAGGCAGACACGGAGGCACGTGGGCAGGCATGCCCAGCGATCCCTCTGCGTGAAGGCTGCAGTAATGTGTGAACTGGGCCTGTCAGTATACACTCAGATCCCGTCTCCTCATGTGGAAACCCACCACAATTGTGGTGTGGTAAATTTTTCCCGTGTCAGTGGGTTTACTAAAGAGTGGTGGGTGGGGCTGCGGAGCAAAACGATTCTGAGGAAGTCAGTATTTATGGCAAAACACGAGTGCTGCTCCTTTAAAAAGGCATTGGTCTGTACTCTCTTACGTGGTTACCCCCAATCTAGCTACAGCCTTTGGCTGCTTGTGAATGAGAACCTACAGAAGTACCTTTGCTGCAATGTAGTAGTAAGTTTTGTTAAGTACCCTTTACCACCAACAGTCCTGTTAGGTTCTGTGGTTTCCAGGGGTACCCTATCTAGTCTTCTGCTTGGTAAAGCAGGAGCTGACAGCACAGCTTGTGACAGCTGAATATTCACTTTGGGAGCCCAGTGTTGTATTCTCAAAACAATAGGCACTACCTAAGGTTGATAGTTTACTTCTCAAAGTTCTTTTAAAAAAAAAATTAATATTAAAGTGCAATTTAGTTAGAATCATTTAGGCTAGAAAAGACCTCAAGTCCAAGTTGTGTCTCTTCTCTCCTAGCATATGTGTTTATTCCTCTTCTCTCCACGCAGCTTTATTTGCCGTGACATTTCTTCATTGTCTCTCATCTGAGAACGTGAGGTCTTCTGAGCCGGGGTTTTGCCTTGCTTTGCACTGGGTAGAGCCTGGTCCTATTTACCAGTGTTGTCTGTGTGGAATGTATTACTGGTCAGAGCTTCTGCCCGTACCTAAACTGTTAATAATCAATGGAAGAGCTGAAAATGTGACCCAGTTCTTCAGGTCGAGGGTTTCTCTCCCCACCCCTGAATTTCATAAAAGATGTTTCACACAGCTCTAAGAAACCACAGCCCCATATAGCTCAAAAAGAGATGGCCAGCAGCCAACTTTCAAATAAACACTCTCTGCTCTTTCATTAAAAGAAAACATTATCATAATATTAAATGACAAGTCAAATGGTGAAGGTATCTTTCCTTGTGTACAAGATATTACCCTTTGAAGTCATAGGGCCCAGAGTGGTTTGCAGATGAGGATGACCAGGCAGGAAAAAGTGAAAAAGTAAATAAAGCAGTAACAATGGTTGTTTTTCACATTCCTCTCTTGGTTATAGAAACACACGTGTTTGGATAGCAAGTTTCTTGTTACCCACAACTATTTATTTCCCTGAATTTTAATGCCTCTTACTCTTTATTTGTTGTCTGGGATATGCTACCTTTCTGGTATGCCTCTCCATGTTGACAAGAAGGCTAACATTGCAGCTGTAACTCTGTGAAATAGTTTGAAGTCAGATATTCTATTCAAGCTCTCAGTGCTATTGTGAGAAAGCGTAGGAAGCTTGCCAGTGAACTGAGCTGAGATAAAGGGGAAATTTCATGAAAGAACTGATAAAAGGCCAATTTTTGTCCTGGCCCTAGATAACAAGCTTGTTAGATGAAAGAGACTACTAACAACTAATCCTACTGATTGTTGCTATTTTTATTCCTTTTAAAACAATGCAAATAGAACTTGTCACTCACAGAGTAGCACACTAGCTATGCACAAATGGGTGGTCAAGAGAGGAAGCCAGGGAAGCGACCTGGCGAAGCGGCACGCGAGCTGCCCCCTGCCCCGCAAAAATTTCCTTTAGAATTTTTGGTTCTGAACTGTCTTTTAAAAATTCCAGACACTAAACTCTTCATGCAAATTGTACAGTTGCTACTGTTAAAGTTTGCTATTGACTGTCCCTTGCAAATCCTGATACTAGCTTCTGCTAGCTGGGTAACTGGGTGACACTCTTGGTAAAGGCTTTCTGTTCTGGTTTCCCAGAATGTTCATGTTTTAGTGACCTCCCAGTTCATTTGTCTTTAGGTGCAAAGACAGTAGCACAGGCAGTAACAGTTGTGTTCTCCTCTCTCTTCTGGCTCTGAATTGGTAAGTGATGAATGATAATGTTGCCATAACTATCAGGTCAAATTACTTGTCCAGCTCACTTACCTTGATATGTTTGAACTTTTCTTATTAATTAACCAAAATGTGAACTGTAACCATAGCTGTAGTAATCAAAATGCAGTTTACAATGTTTTGCTATGTTATTACCATGAAACTCCACTTCAGAAGAGTAATACTAGGAGCTCAATAATTATAGGTACCATTTCTGATCAGCTCTATACCAGCATCAGCCCCCGGATAACCAGGAATGTTGTGGTTCTAGCAGGTCTCCCTCGTTCTACACTGTGTGCTCTCTCCCTGCTGCTGAGCCCCTCTCTGCATGCTTTTGTCCAACAGGAGTATTTGTGCTATGTTAGAATAGGAGATTTGAGCCTCATTCTTACACTTCATACTCAGATTGGTACTTTAAATCACGTGTTGTGCTTCTGATATCAGACTGCATTTCGGTACTAGGAGGACAATAACTGGGAGCTTTTTCTGCTGCAAGAATGTTTGCTGCCTTTACAGAAGCTCTTCACGTACCGGCACAGCATTAGAAGCAGCCATGTAACATTAAGTATCCTTATATAATTGATGGTTTAACAGCATTTTCCACAGTCTCCTGGAAAAAAAATGAAACTAGTACCTCTGCACCTTCCCTCCCTTATTAACTACTCTGCTAAGTTGTATGGATGTTGTTTGGGTTTTTAAAGTTGTTTTTGGGGTGGGAATAGTTTCTTTCGTTGGTTTATTATTTTAACGATGATGTTGCAATACCTGTAAGTTTTCTTTTTGATAGATTTATTTAGACATTTCCTAATCCCTTGCTCCTCCTTGGGTTAAGATGAATGCTGTCTGTGGTTGGGAAGTGATGAATAGAGGTGAATAGAAGCAACTAACTAGGAGGCTCTTTCCCTCTTTTGCTTTTCTATACACTTTTTTTCTTCTTCCCTCTTTGTTTTTCATTAAAAGGAAGCTGAGAACAGAGCCTGTTTTAAAGAAAATGCGAGGATAGCCTGATCTTCTTAATAAAGCAGTCAATCATTAGTAAGGGTGTTGACAGTGAAGGAGCTAGAGGCAGTTCACAGTGTTTACTACTGATTCCACAAGGAGGGTTTTGTGATTTAGAAGAGAATATACAGTATGCCAAATAGCAGTGAATCACAAATAGTGTTCTTAAAGGTTTATATGGTCAGATGAAATGTGTACTTACTCTTTAGAAATGACGTTATGCGTATTAGACTGCCCTTTTTTGATTAAAAGTGACTTTTTCAGCTTCAAACACAGCACCTGATGCTTTCCCAAAGTGGTAGTTTCATTCTTTTCTCTGCTAAATTTCTCATTGCCACATCTTGGAAACAACATCGTATATTGAGCTGGATGTTTTATATATCCTCTATTTAATTTGATATCTGAGTGTTTTCTCATTATTAAAAATAGATCAGGTAAAATACATTTTTCTTCTTTCATTACTGGGCAGACTGTTGTGGAAATGGCTTTGTGTGCGAGTATTGCATTTGTGTGTGAGGACACAGTGCACAGCTGTGCATGCTTTTTAGGAAAAATTTCCTCACTGAAAGGATAGTCAAGCATTGGAACAGGCTGCCCGGGGAGGTGGTGGAATCACCATCCCTGGATGTGTTTAAAAAAAATACATAAATGTAGTGTGTAGGGACATGGTTTAATGGTGGCCTAAATGATTCTAAGATTCTATGCTCCCTTCAAGGTAAAACTGAGAAGCACTTTGCGTGTGGTTTGTGCCCGGGGCTCTGCATATTCGTATGGAAGCTGTCTGGGGGAGCATGGAAATTTTTAGGCATTTCTCTTCTGCTACCAGTATCCTCTCAGTGTGGCAGAATTCACAGTTAGTCATGTGCTTTTCAGCAGAGAGTGGATTTTGGTAGGTTTTAATGAAACTAGGAGATTACATTGCTTCCGATAGGAAATCACAAAAGGATGGAATTATCTGCCACGTATGGATTAGGTTTTGATCCTTCAGTAATGTCCTAACAGATTCTCACAGAAGCTGCATATTGGAGAAAAGCTTGTAGGATTCGATGGCCAAGAGTCTGAGAAAAAGAAATTGGTGGTGGCTGTGCTAGTCCTTCCTTCCCCTTGAGACGAGCTGCGAGGGTTGACCAGACAACAGTAACCAAGTCTTTGCATCACACTTTACCTCCATTTTGCTAAAAGCGCCTTCCCCAAGAGGTTGTTCCCATCATTTGCGGTGTTACACACAGTGAGTCAGAGGGCTAGTGGCCGAATGGGAACGGGAACGCCGCTCCTGAGCGTGTCTCTGCTGGGCACGATGCTGTGGCGTGAGAGCCTCTGTTTCTGCTGGGGAAGAGTTACCAGAGGAAGGTGTGCATCTAATAAAGCTCCTTTCAATGATGTATGGGGCATCCTTACGCTCGCTTATGCTACTGCGCAAGGGTTAGGTTCTCAAAAGGGAATCCTGAGATGATGAAGAGCTGTTGGCAGTCGTCATTGTGTCAAAAGTAGATCAAAGAAAAAAGAAGCGCAGGAAATATGTTTTGTACTTAGGTAGCCTCCGCGAGCAGAGCAGCCCTGAGGGATTCTTGGAGCAGTGCATACGTTTAGAGCATTCCTAAGGCTGTTCCTAGTAAAACAAGGGTGGAAAGGAACATTAAGTAATCTCAAAGATCAAGGGAGCTCAAGGACAGCTTAAAGTCACTTTTGCCCTCTCCACTGAAATCAAGTAATTGAAAAGATTTTTCTTTTTGCTAAATTGAATTCTACAGGATCAATTCCACATTCACTGTAATAATTCAATCAAAACCTGGATCTGAACACTATATTTCTTTCACTTTCCTGCTGGCACAGAATTTCTCTTTCACTGCAGTGTGTGGCATTGCCATGGCACCAGAGCTGAGGGCAGGGCGATGGCTCCTGCCACGGGCCACTCCAGCAGGGCCCCCCGGCCCGGCAGCTGCGCACTCCTGCAGGGCAGCGCTCTGGTGACTGTGGCTTCCATTTCTCTTCTGCCTACCTCTGTTGGTCACTCTGGGTGGTTCACAGAGGGGGTTTTGGCATCTTAGTGTACAATTTTGTTGAAAACTAAATATTCTGTCTCATGGGGAACAGACTTTGGAAATCTGGTTTCATTTCTAATTATGGTTAAGACTCAAAATCTTAACATTTTTCACAAACCAAATTGTTCCAAATTTATGCTTTGGCTTAATGAAAATGAGTCATTTAGTATGGCAAAGTCTGTTCTGAAAGTTTTAAAATATTTTCCTTCAGCTAGGTGTTTCACCATTTTACTGCACTAATGTTACAAACTCCGTAATCTGCTGGGTTCAGAGTAAAGAAGCATGTTCCAGCCTTAACAAAATGCTATATTAGTTTCCACGCGAATATTTGGAAGATTTTACTATTTCCCATTAAGTAATGGAACTGGCATTTTCATATAAAAACATGCGATGATGAAATAGTCACTGCTGAGCATTCTGCAGTGATCAGCGGTGAGGCTACAGGCAGTCTTTTCTGGGAGCCTTTCTCTTCCCCTTTCTGCCTCTGCACCTACAGGCTTTGTACCTTCCTTCACCTCCCCTTGTGACTAATTATGCCTGTCACATCTGCATGTGTGAATTCACACATACATACCTCCTTTTAAGCTGCAATTGAAAACCCCCATAATGAGATCTGTTCTGAAGGAATAAAACAATTGTATTGTTTTCCTCTAAATTTTTGCACAAAAGCACGACAGTTTTGAAGAGCCGTACCCTTGGAAAGCAAAATGTGTTTCCATCCCGTATTCCTTCTTGGTTCTTCTTTGGAGCTGCTTGAAAACCTCTATTAAGATTTGAACACATCTCCCTTAATTTTATTAATCTCTGAGTTACACATCTTAACGTTAGCCAGTCACCCCCGCTACGCTCCCTCTGTGGTGATGGTTCTTTGACACTTTGTTTTAAAACTGGTAGCTTAAGGTGCAACTTCACATCCCTTTCCTCTCATGACACAGCTTGAAAGGCTTGCATACTTACTCCCCCCGCAGCTTGTCACCCTTCTGGTTTTGACACTGTCACCGTTTGTGTAGCCCGACTGTAAACTAGATTGAGAATGTTGAAAGGTTAGCCTCCAAAATTTAACCAATGAGAAAGGAAAATTTTCCTTAAGAATGGATAGTGGGTTTATTGCAGAAAAGTGAGAATGTGTTTTAAGCTTTGAAAAGGGAATAAAATGTTGCAAATAACTAAAAAAAATATTTTTTTTTCACTTTTTGGTTCATTGAACACTTTTGTGAAAAACACACTTACACCTCTCAACTTATTTTAAACTTTTGTTTCCTCATTAATGGGTATGGAGAAGCAAGGAAAGAAAAGGTACAAGATGAAGAGTTCAGGATTTGGAATGCTACTGTCTCCAACACAGATGTGATATAAGCAATGAATGTGGTTTTCACATGCGATCACCCCAGGGTGATCACACCCAGGTGCTTTGAGATGCAAGTCTGTGCCTTGTGGTAATGACATTCTACCACGAAACCCAGAAGCTGATTGCTGGTGAAGCTGTAGGTTATGCGGACAGATCCCTCTTATTCAGAACCAACATTGGTACAACAGGGGTTAGCTGTCAGTATCGTGCCTGTACGCAGCTGGCAGAGATGGAGTAGGAGCCTCCGCTGCTATCAGCCACCCCAGCCTGGACAGAGAGGAGAAAGTACAAAGTGGAGCAGGATGGAGCTCCCTCAGACAGTGCCTCCCAAAGGTCCTTGGAAAGCCTTCAGACAGTTGCGTAGCATATGATTGACTCCTGGAAGCTTTAATAGAGGTGAGATAGAATGGAAAACCTGGCCCTTATTATCTGTGAGTAATAAGCAGTTAGTGTGATAAAAATAGACATATAAGTAATGAGCAGCTGTGCTATAAAAAGAGGAATCTTTCTAAGTTAATGTGGCAATATATGCACACGAGTATGTGCATGTATACACTACACAATTAGTAGATGGCATATTTCTGGATATCAAGAAATGTTTTTGGCATCCTATTGCTCAACTGTGATTAAAATAGTAATTCAGATCTATTTCAGTAGACGTACACGTACACTGAAAAATGAATAAGAAATTATAATTTGCAAGTTGCTATTCAAAAGCAGTATGCCAAGTTAGGGAAGTAGTATCAAGAGGAGAACCTGATAATTCCATCTTGTGTCTTATCTAACAGGTGAGTTTTGTGTGACAAAAGGGACGTGGCCGGGGCAGAGCTTTTCTGGGCGAGTTCTGCCAGACAGCTGTGGCGCGGCGGTGGCAGCCTGCAGCGGGCTGTATTTTGTGCCAGAGCTTGGAGTCTTTGGGTTTTGCCAGTGATTTTATTAGAAACAATGATCTGAGGCTTGAAAGGATGAGCACACACTCTACAAAGCATTGGAGGTGATAAAGGGTGCTTGGGCAACGTGCTTGAGAAACATGTCTGTCCAGGGAGGAACCGGCCGCTGGCGGGGGGAGCGAGGAGGCGAGGGGCAAAGCACAGCAGGTGGCATGGAAACTGCAGGTAATCCTTGGTCAGCCCAGTGAATATTATGACAGGGAGTTGCTCCGTGCCTGGTTATGAAAAGCTCCTCAGGCTGATCCACTTAGCACCCTTCGAGGAAGTTTCCTGTTAGCAAGTGGGCAAGGAGGTGGCGTTCTGTCTCCTGCGGATGGGATACCAGGTAGGATTGCAACAGCTGAGAGGGTCTCTCAGGTACAGAAGCAAGGACTGCCAGGTATGTACCATACCAGCATAAATGACTGGGTTTAATTTTGCAGAATAGAACTAATTTTTAGTTATCTTCTAATGGTGCCAAAGAAGGACATAGAAGGTACGTTCTTAGATGTCATTCACATTCTGCACATAAAACAATGTAAAAAGTTAGAAAAAATAAATAAATCTGTAAGTATTCTGCTAGCCAGGTACATTTTAGAAGTCTCGGCTCTATGGAACGCGTGTCTGTTCTGTGGGGAAAAGGGGCTGTACGGTTTGACTGGCCTCCAGGCCCCTGGGGAAGCAACCTCCTAGACTTGTCACGCCAGGCTTGTTCCGATGGTGTTAAATTAGCAGCCAAGGGAAATGATAGAAAAGCAAGAATAAAACTCGCTTGTTTAGCAGAGAGTCAAGGTGTCAAGAATAAAATTAATCAAGGCATCAAGAACTGAAAGAGGATTTAACTGTCTACTGCCAACGTGATGAGGCTGGCTATTAAAAAAAGTGGCAACGGAATGGAATTACTGATTTCTAAACCTAAACACTGATAAGCTGGAATTTCTTAGATGAGGAGGAAAGATTCCTGCGATTGGAATCAAAGGAAGAAGTAGGCTGGGAACAGCATCACGTAGCAAAAATGACATTTCCTCTTTTCCCAGCCATTGAACCAAATGATCTTGAAGGCCAAAGATAATTGATACCTAAAATAAATGTTAATGTGCTTGCTTATGACTGCTATAGACTGTCAAATCCACCTAAAGACCTGAATGAAATACTACCTACACTGTTGTGAGTAAGGGGAGGAAAAAAGCTGCTTCTTCCCTCTGATTTCCCCCCCCCCTCCCCTTTTTTTCTTTGTCTGTGCATGTGTGAAGCCTTCAATACCAGTGGCATACTGGGGGTTTCACTCTGCAGCAGGGGAGCATCTTTGCAAATGTTGAGCAGATGATGGTATCTGAATGCAAATCCTCATATTAGGGTATGTCTTAGACCTGTTCTCAGCAAATAATGAATTGGGGTAAGAACTGAGCTCAGAACTAAACCAGATGTTATACAAGTAGAGGTAACTGTGGCTTGGATCCACGCCTCGGTGTCACACTGCCTCAGCCGAGCGATGGGCTGTGGGCAGAAAAATGCAGGTAAAAATTGGGTGGTTTGTGTAAACAGCTAGAAAGCTGCAAAGCTATAGCTGAAAGGGGAGGCAATGTTGGTACAAAAATAAGGAAAAAAAGTACATTTGTTGCAGTAAAAGGAAACTGAAAAGTCAAAAGTTTGTTTAGCAATAGATGAAGGAAGCAAAAGAAATTAAGAAATTGGCAGCAGTGAAGTTAGGAAGTCTAAGGAAGTTTTCCAAGTGCATTAGTAGCAAAAACCTTGTAGCAAAGATATGAATCTGTTGTAGAGGTGTGGGGCAGGTTTGTCAATAACAGACAAAAGTAAAGAGAGTTCAATAAATATTTCTCTTCTAGGAAATAAACCCTCAATAACTGATGCTTCACTGTCACATAGAAGTTATGCAATAATTTTCGTAACAACACAAAGATGTAGTGAAAAAACAGTTATTAAAATGCCTAGTTTGTAAATCAACTGATCAAGACAGCTTGTGCTCAAGAATTTTGAAAGAACTAGCTAAAGAGCTTTAAAAGACATCTGTGTTGATTTTTTCAGTCAGTGTTGCAATATGGAAGAAATTCCGGAGAACTGGAAGAAAGTTAATGTTGCATTAGTATTTAAAAGGGGTAAATGGAATATGCTGGATGGCTGTACTTAATTACATGTGCTGACATACTCTCTACTCATGTGAAGAAGACAGCTTGGTAGTAAGAAGATTGCTGCCTTAACATCAGTCTGAATAAAAATACCAAAATACTTGATACAGGATCAAAGAACTAGGAAAGGGTTTATAATTACAGGTCAGCCTAAAGGACTTAGTTGAGAAGACTCCTTATTGCAGTGTCATTTTTTACAAATGAGTTTACAAGTTTGACAAAACTCATAGTGTGAACGTAGGACATTCTGACTTCGGTCATGTACTTACATTGGTAACTTGCTATTGGTAACTTGTTATGTGTGCTGGGCTGGTACAAATCGCTACGTCACATGTAGGTTTAAAATAGAAGCATAAATAGGAATCACCGATTAGCTCTGCCTGCAGGTTTCCTGTAAGGGTGAGTTCTGGGCTACGTGCTGTTTAACAGTTTGAGCAATAAGTCAGAAGATAACATAAAACCTGTACTGATGATCTGCTGATAACATGAAGATTAAGGTAGGGAAAAATAAGGCAGAGTCCAACTCACGAGTGCAATCAAACCAGCTATCTCAAAGGGGAATAATATAGATATGGAGGGTGGGAATACCTGTACTGGAAGGAAATATGCCAGAGAGATATTGATGTCACGGTGGATGATCAACTAAGTGGATTGATTTTGGCCAAAATGCCCGATGAGATTGTTGCACAGATGAACAGGGAGATCTCGGGAGGGAGCAGCGTGGCCGTTCTGCGCAGCATGGCATTAGCATGTGTGGATGTCTGCCTTTCAGCAAGCACCCTGAAAAAGTGGGGAGGTCTCTGAGATGATCCTAAAGTATCACCTTCTGTAATAAGCTCTGGAAAAACTGCATTTTGTCGTGTTGTTTTGCTTTTTGACTATTACCTGCGATCTACCTGGACAGAATACAAAGAGTAATGACATAAGCAAGGGATGTGGGGAGCAGCCAGATAATGAGAAAAGAATAAAAGAGTTTAATAGCAAGCGGCAGGAGATCACAGTGACATTTTCAGGGTGAAGGGTTAATAACTTAAAGCTGTAAATACTCATAAAGGAGAGAGATTATTCATTGAGCTGGAAGTGAAAGGTTTAGGAGTAATTGAAAAATACTAGGATAGGTATTAGACAAACAGTCTTCTTTTCGCCTAGTCTGACTTCCTGCCAGTCAGATCTATTAGTCTGTGGATCAATTTATCTTCTCAGAGAAGCAGTGAGAAATATCGAGTTGCTATTTTGGTATTAGATGGGGAAAAGCTCTGGAAAATGCTCTAAAGGAAATTCCTGTTTTGGCAGGAAGATGGCTTGGCTGACCTGGAATTGATTTCCCATCGTGAGTTCTATAAGTATTTTCTGTAATTTTCTTCTCTTCTGCAAAGTAACATCAGGATTCAGGAAAAAATTCAGCCCTGCAGGTGTACGAGTGCTTTTTTCTGTAAGATAATGAAAGAAATGGAATTACCTTCTGAGTGCTGGAGGCTTCTGGGTTTACTGTGTTCAATTACCGAAAAAGTGAGGGGTTTGTGCTGTACTGTTCAAAGATCCCGTAATTCTGCTATGGCAGTTTGAATATTGTTATGTTTACTGTTTCCTCCTGATCATTTTATGTTCCTTGATGGAAGACTTAGCTTAAAAGTCTTTCTTTCTCTGTCTTTTATATCTTTCCACTTAATTACTTAACTTTGATCAAGACAGATCACACAGCTGATAAGCAATAGTCTGTGTTGTTTCATGTTGAAATGCATGTCAGACAAGAACCGTGTACAAGCATGTACGAAAGGATGTGATGTGGGGTTACTGGAAGCATCTCTGGAGTTGCTAGTTTCAGAAGAAAGTGACAAAGTTTCTTTTAGTGACCGTGTGCACTAGATATTTAGTTTAATTAGAGGGGTTGAATGAGCCAGGTTGAAAAATGACTGAGCTCTAAAGTGAGGGCGTAGGCTGGCTGGAGTGCTGCAGAGCAGCCATGCAGGCTTCCCGCGTGGATTCGTCATGCTGTGAGTCCTCCTCTGCTCAGCCATAGCCAGAAATTTGTCACTGTGGGGAAATAAATGAATGGGGGCATGTTTCTGTGGCTGCCTACGCACAAATCCTTTGCCTGTGACTGAGCCTGGGATCTTCTGTCCAGGCGCGTTTTGCTGCTCGGCGAGCTGGCTGCGGTGACTGCTTGCCCCCTCGCCGGGCACTGGCCGAGTGGCACCTCCCAGCCTGGGCAGGGTTGTCACCAGGCCCTCAGGGAGCCCTCCTGGCTCCTTGGCAGGACTCTGTGGGTGTCACGGACAGTCTGTGCGTGGACAGTGTAATTAGCAGGTCATTCCATGCAGCACTCTTTGTGACAAAGCAATAATTAAGCTTAAATATATCTTAATACCAGACCAGCAAACTTCATAGACACGTGTCTCAACAGCACAAAAGCCTCTTGTACCGTGTTTGTCCCAGCCATCACCGATAGCAATGGATTTTATTTTTTCACACTAAAGCAGTAAATTCATGTTTCAAGTCGCTTAGGCCTCTGTTCATGGTCACACGCCATGGGAACTTGTGTCTGCTAGTGAGCAAGAAGAGGGACATCCCAATACTGTTCGTGTAATGGGGGGCGGGGGTTGGGGTGGGTGGAAACCAAATACTTTGATTAAGTTTTAGTTTTATCAGGAGGAATGTCTTCGGCAGAACTTCTGCCGTGGCTGTACTGTGTTTTGTGGGTCCCATGACATTCAGGGTATTTCCAAAACACACGAGCAGCTTGGAGCGTGTGAGATGGGTGGGTGGAACAGGCTTTACGGAGAGCCCTGAGGGAGGTAAATGCTGAAGCTACAGCGGTGCTCGGCGGAGATCGGGGAGTACCAAACCGAGCAACACCTCAACAGACACAGAACGTGAGCTGGGAGAAGCAGACTCAAGCTGTCAAAAGGTCTTGTTCTCTTTCCACAGCAGAATTTCTTTTAATACAGTTAATAGATTTGTTTGCAATGTAGGATCGCTTTTTAGCAATTGCATTTTTCATAAAGCTGGCCAAACTTTGACCAGCTAAGTGTCACGTAAGAATTCGCATTTTTTTTGAGGACTTCATCCCGTTATTTAAGATACCTTACTTAGCAGAGCAGTGTCAGCATCTTAGAAACAGTGCAGAATCAGCTTTTCCAACACTACGTATTTGAACACAGAGGCAGGACAAAACATCGTGTTTGCCAGTTGGTGTGTGGAGAGCGCAGGTCTGTCCTGGCATGGCACGTGTCTGCTGCAGCATGCCGCTGCTCTGTTCCGAAGTCATCCTTTCCTCGGAGCCCTGTGAAGACTGAGGGCTCTCTTGGACTGTAACAAAGGACAGGAGGATAGAGCAGCCTCATGCTATGAAACATTTCATAGCATTTTACTGGCTGTGTGATGCCCATTGTCGTACATACTAAAATGAAAATAATATTAGCAGTTTAAAATCAGACTAGATATTGCTGAAAAACTAGAAGCTGTGGTAAGTTTGTCAAAGTTGAACATATGTTCATGTTTTGGGGGCTTTTTTTTGTTTTCTTTTTCTAGATCCTTCTGTGTGTTTTCATAATATTGCTGTTCAAATTAGTTCTGCTGAGAATATTTTAGCTGCTACCGATGGCACGTATATACAACTCTGTCTCAACTGCAATTCATGTGAATAGGATTTCTGTCTCCTCTGACATGATTTCACATTTTTATATTGCTGAGTTCATCACTCACATGGCTGAGGGTTTGAAAGCAGTTCATTTTGCATCTCTCTGTCTGTGAACACCTTTTGAAAACAAATATGTTTGTTTTAGTCAACTTGTTTATGATTCCTAGAAAAGATCAGGGACAATCTTAAATTAAGATTACTGCGTGTTTAATTTAGGACTTGTATATTTTCACAGGTTCAATAAATAAGCCATTGTTGGTATGAGCTGTTTCAAAGAGAAGTCAGAAGGTACTGAATATGTAATTGTCAGAAGTACTATGGTGGATAATAATTTTGGTAAACTTGTTTTACTTTGAATAACAAAAATTTGATCCAGAACACCACCTCCATTTAAAACCAGCTAATCTTAGCATGCTGGATTTACCATTCATATCGGTGAAGTAGAAAACAATTTCTATGGCCTTTATATCTTCTGAGATTTTGGTCTTTTTTTCCAGCACAACCAAATGTTACATCAGGACTCTAAGATTTGATCTGAATAAAAATGCACGAATGTGTATGTATTTGTACCATAATTGTGATCAAATATCACAGTTATCAATGAAGGTTTTTATAGATATATGACAAAGGGACCCCTGAGATAGAGTGGTGCAGGGGGATTAGTAAAAAGGGTCTTGGAGAGAGTGTGTAATTCTAGATATGAGATACAGGAATGTTACCCGATTCCTTTGAAAATCCCAGCCTTCGTGCCTGGCAGTAAGGAAGAAATCTGTTCTCTGGAGGTGTGCCATGATGCAAAGGTTTCATTAGTGTTAGTTTCAGGTGCGGTGTTCTTGTGTGGTGAAGATGAGAGCGCTTATGCAGGTCCTCCCAAAGGACTGCTGATAAATCCATGTTGTGTAGATAACATATGTTTTACATTGAACTCTTCTTCTAGTTAATGTATCACAGCTTGGGTCAGAAGGGGCCTTTAAAGGTCATCTAGTTCCCATCCCCCACCATGGGCAGGGACATCTTTCACTAGACCAGCTTGCTCCAAGCCTCGTCCGACCTGAAGGCTTTAGATGATGGTTGTCGGCCAGCAGCTATGTATGCTGTTACTGCAAGGTGAGCACTACTGGAATATAAGGTGTCTCTTTCGAGGTTATTACTGGTAAAAATGGGAGTGGATAAATAACAGTAAAGAACACACTAGTAAATAAAATGTTTTGTTGTAGTTATGCCATGATAGGGCTATTCTGAAACATATCGGGACGGTACTGCACACACTGTACTGAGGGTGAGTGAGATATAACAGGGCTTTGTCAAATATATGTTCATGCTTAACAAGATAGGACCACAGTTTTTTCGAACAGAAACATCAAACCCTTTCTTTCCCTGTTCTTTTTGTTGTGTTGTAGTTGTCTCCTGTTCTGGATCACATGAAGAAAACTCTTCTTCACCAAATCCACCTCAGAAGCTCTCCCTAACAAAAAATAGGATTGTTTCATTGCATCAGCCTTCTAAACCAGGTACCACAAGTCCTCTTCCTTACATCATCCTGTTTTCTACTTCAGAATCTAGGTACAAGATAGATGCTGGCAGTCACAAGGACCCTTTACAAGAAAGTTGTGCCACTGGATTTCTGACTGGAAGTGGAGCAATGACACAGGAAGGCTAGTGTAACCTTAATGGAGTTCCTTACTTTTTTACTAAAAAAAAAAAAGAAAAAAATAAGGAAAAAAAGGAATGAAAAAGAATAATCTTCCCCATCAGCCCAGTGAAATCCAGCAGATTTGGGGTTGGGAGTTCTTGAAGCTGATCAGTGGAGCTGCTTTCCAGCTATTATAGAACAAACTACATTTCTTGATATCAAATGAAGGTTTGTTTTTTCAACTGGAATTTTCTTTTTCTAGGCATCATAAAAGCCCAGTGAGCTGGACAAAATGCTTGTGAGATAGGTAGGATGAATTTGGTCTTACTGTCAGGATAGATGTAGTGTATGCTAAACTTTATAAATGTCTGAGAGAAATGAGCCAGTTGTTATTGGTGGTGTGGAAACTTGGAAACTGAAGCAATGCCTTTTCATTTAGTGAAATAATCACAAGATGGTTGAGGTTGGAACGGACCTTTTGATTTCATGTAGTTCAACCCCCTATCTCAAGTAGAGTCAGCTAGAGCAGGTTGCCCATGACCATGTCCAGATAGCTTCTGAATATCTCCACAGATGGAGACTGCACTGCTGCTCTGGGTAACCTGTTCCAGTATTTGACCACTCTTAGAGTAAAAAGGGGTTTTCTTGTGTTCAGATCAAATTTCCCGATTTTAGATTTCTGTCCGTTCCCTTTTGTCCCATCAGTGGGCACTAATGAGAAGTGTCTGGCCTCCTTTTCATTCCCTCCCATCAGGTGTTTGCACAGATGGATAAAATCCCCCTGAGCCTTCTCTTCTACAGGCTGAACGGTCCCAGCTGTCAGCCTCTCCTCTCGCGAGAGATGCTCCAGTCCCTCAGTCATCTCTGCGGACCTATGCTGGACTCAATCCATCTTTCTTGTATGAGAGAGCCCAGAGCTGGGACGGACCATAGCTATGGTCTCACCAGTACTGAGCAGAGAAGAAGGATCGCTTCTCTCAATCTGCTGCTCTTCCTAATGCAGCCCAGAAGGTTGTTGGCTGCCTTTGTCACAAGGATGCATTGCTGGCTCAGGGATAGCTTGTTGTCCCCCAGGACCGCAAAGTCCTTCTCTTCAGAGCTGCTTTCCAGCCAGTCAGCCCCCAGCAGGTGCTGGTGCTGGGGGTTATTCCTCCTGAGGTGCAGCACTTGGCACTTACCTCCTGTTGCACTTCAAGGGGTTCCTGGGGCCCGATGGCCAGCCTGTCCAGACTGCTCTGAACGGCAGCGCAGCCTCCTGGGGCACCAGCTGCTCCACCTGCTTGGTAACCTCTGTGAGCTTGCTGGGGGTGTGCTCTGTCCCCTTGTCCAGGTCATGAATGAAGATGTTAAACAATCAAGAAAGGCCTGGGCATGTTAGAAAAGTCACGTTCCTCACAGGAGGTGGCAGGGTAGCCTGGCTTTGCGAGAGAGGAATTCCTTATAGTAACATCTTGCAGATGGTATCTAAATACCTAATTCTTTAAAGTGCGATTCTCCTTTCTGACATGCCCTAGACTGGCCATGAGCTTTCTTCAACCCAAGCTTCTTCAGAGCATTTTTGGAGCATCTTAAAATATGTCCTTTGCTGGTTGTAGTAATACAGATATTTTTCTTTATATATTTTTCTTTTTCCTTCTCATTTCTGTCTCATTTTGCCTTTCTGTGGACCTCTGCTCGAGGTTCTCCAAGTTCCTTGGTGCTAAGCAAAGCTGGACATGAAGCACTGTAAGGTGGTACACAGTGACGTCAGAGAGTGCAGCTTTCTGTGTTCTTTCACTGTGACCACCAGTGTACCCAGTTCTTTTGCTCGGTGATTCATGCTAAACCACAGCTTCCCATTGATTGATCTTGCGACGCACATGATCTGTTGGCAGAAAGCTCAGAGTTCTGTTTTTACTGGGTGTCAACAACTTCCCTGATCTATTTTAGACTCTTCTTCCAGGCACTCAGATCCTCTCAGGCCTCGGGTCACAGCAGATAGGCTTTACACAACCTGGAGACTATGGGAGTTGGGTGCTTCTGAAGGAGCATGTCGTGCTCACTTACCTGAGCTGCAAACTGCTTTGTTATGTGAGGCACGTTCGAAGGATTAAATCCGCATTGGTACAGTCCCTACTCCTGCAGGCAGGGTATTAGTAAGATTTAATGAAACACTTTTGTCATAAATATTAGTTTCAAGTAACCCCCTACTGAAATAAAGAAAAGGAATTCCTTCTCTCCTCAGCTCTCACTTTGCTCTCTCGCATGTCATGCTGTTGTGAGAGAAACTGCTTTCTGGGTTTTATGGCCAACTAGATTTTTACCTGATAAAAATATTGCTACTACTGACAGTAAGCGTGTGGGTACTAAGTTAACCTGTCAAACTGTAATAAACTTGGAAGAGCACAGCAGATCTGGATCAGAACTCTGCTGTCTCGCACAGCCATGGAATTTCTGACCTGCTGAGATCCCTAAAGCTCTGTCACTGCTCACCGGGCCGTAACTGAAGCTGCGTGCAGGCGGCTTTCCCGAGATCCAGCAGAGCCGGGGCAGTGGCGGGTACCCTGCTGGAAGCTGGCCTTGCGTATGCACACACGCGTGATCTGACGGTTCATCTGCCTGTGGCTTCCATACAACAGTGCGGGGCTGAGCACCGCTGTAGGGCCTTGCTCAGCGCTGCGGGTCCGGTGGGGTGGGGACCCGTCCGGGTGGCTGGCCCGGGTGGCAGGTTGAGGGGCAGTAACGCCCAGCGGCGAGCCGGCAGAGCGGGCTGGGGCGCGTGCCGAGGAACCGGGGGCATCTTCTCAAGTGGGAGCTCACAGCCTGTCCCAAGCCATGGTGATGTGCAGCCCTGTGACACCCGTGTTTCTCTTACCCCTGCACACTGGGTGGGTTTTTATAAAAATGTCGTTACAATTAACTGTAAAAGGAAAACTTTTCTGCTTGGGCTGTTCCACTCAAAAGGTGCGTCTGTTTCTTCTTTTTCTGAAAGTTTAGTTAAAGTATAGCTAATCTTCTGGAGTCTCTTATGATTTATTTCTGCCCCGCCTGAGTTGCCTGTGCAACCACCTATCCTTGTTATAACCCTGACGTGGATTCTGTTCTTTATACCTGTCTTTCCCCCTCCCCAGGAGGCTGCCAAGGGGATAACGTTGTGTCGTTCATATTTGCAAGGTCTGAATACCCTCTGAACATCAGGATCCCAAATATGAATGTTTAGTCTCCTATTATCTCTCACCATGGCCTGGGGGTGCTCCAGTTATTACTGTAATATTATTATTACTACTGAAAATAAATATCAGGCAAGTTAATATCAGTTCGCCTTATCTATTCAGCCCCACTCTGTGTAGGAGAGCTTTGTGCAGCTAACATCCCTTCAGGGAGTCTATATTAGATTGATGAGAGAACAGTGAATTACTTCTTGTCTGGTTTATAATATGCTGATTATGAAAAAATCTGCCCAGGATGATCTAGTGTTCTCAGTGCTGTGAACGGACTCTGGGATTTGTTAAGAGGGTGTTCTTGTCCAGCCTGTTGGGGGAAAGCAAAACTGTTAAAAATTTTTTTTTATATATATAAAGCTTGCCTTGCTCCGCTATTCTGCTTGAGACCCTGTCAAGCCCTTTCTGCTGCTGAGAGAGGGTTGACCTTAGAGTTTCATTTGTTCCTCTCTGCCAAAATGCTAAATCCGTACAGTTGCAATATCCTTGCTGCGCTAGGCATTGTCCTCATTGAGGATTTCATGTACATGTGGGCGAGACCTTCCACTGATGTAAATTCACTGTTAATACTGGTGGGAGGATGCTGATTTACACCTGCCAAGAATTTGCAGGGTTATTTTTCATTCTGGCATGTTCCTTCACCCGCCCTGGGAGAGACTGTTGTTATTGTGCCAGACAAACTTTCTTTTTTTCCCTTCAACTCCTCCATTCCCTGGGAGAGAGCCCCCCCTCCCACCTCCATATGCCTGCTTATTTGTGTGTCCGCGTCACCCCTGCCCCTGGAACGGGGAAGACCTCAATGAAACCTTTGGTTTCTCACACAGAGATCTCTTGCATCATCGGCTCAAGCTGTTCATGGGTGACGTCTACCGACAGCTTTGGAAAACCGGACTGGGTGTTATCTCCAGTTGGTGTCCTGGTGCCTCAGGAGAGGCAGCAGCTGCTTCTGGAAAACCGTTCCTCCCATGGAGATGTTGAAGGTAGGCAGAGTTGCAGCTCACCTTGGATGGGCACCGGCTTTCTCCCAGTGCTGAGGCAGCAACAGGAGCCAGCAGGCTGAGGCCTCTGGCAAAGGGCACTAAAAATGCTGCCGCTGTCTGGTGTGGGCATGGCACCCGCCTCCCTGGAGCGCTGCAGTGCCCCGGAGCCACCAAGGGCCATGTAACACGTGTGCGCTCCTGAGCTGTGCACGTATGGAAACAGCCAGCTCCTTGATACGCCCGTTTATATCTCCCTGTTTTAGGATAAAAAGAGACGGGGGTTTTCTTAGGAAACTCAGTCCTTTACAAGCCAGGGCTGGCTCCACGTGTCTGCTGTCTGACTTGCAAAATCTTTGGCTTTTGGTTTGTTGGACATGTCTTCACTCTGCTTTGTTTGGTTTCTTCTCATTCCTTGTATCACTTCTTTACTTATTTCCCTCATTTTTACTTTATTCTTCTATCTCTACTTTCTGTTATTTTTTGGGTTTTGTGCATAGTCCTTTCCTTTCTTCTCATGGTTCCTTTCTTCAAACTCCTTATCCATTTTACTCTTATTATCTCTCTTCCATCCACACTGTGTGTCTCTTCTTTTTTTTTTTCTTTTTTTTTTTTTTTTCCCTCACAGGGGACATTTTCCTCCTGAACACCAGTAGGCTCCCAGATAGATGCGAGTTCAGCCTGCATAGCCCCATCCTGCCTGGGAGCTCGGACTCTTGCTTGCTGGAACTGGCCATATGTTCACAGGATGCTGTTCCTCTCCTCCAGAGGTTCACAGTTGAAATCAGATATGTGGAGACAAACAGAAATACAATAATTTCTCTGAGACTTGGCCATGAGGAGGATGCCGGGTAAGACAATCAATTTGCAGCTGTTCAGACTTTGACTTGCAGGGTAGGGTGGAGCCCCTCCAAGCCACTGTTTATCGGTGTCTTCTCTCTTCTTGAGATCAGTGCTGCTGTTACAGCAGAAAATGAAGGTAGAACCACCAGGGCTGAGGCATGCAGCTTCCTGACAGGGTGGCTGAAACAGACCCAGGTTTTGCCTGTCCCCTTTGCAAACAACGCGCTTGTGTAGGACTCGCTCTTCCTCCCTCACGTTTGGAAGGGTCGGGAGTGGCTGGCTCTCCCGCTGGCGCTGGGGCTGTAGCTGTAAAGCGCATTCTGTCCAAAGGCTGCCGGGGCAGCGTGACTGGTATTTCTAAGTATCCACAGGATCCCATCATTGTTACAAGGGTCACGTTTGTCATTTTGAGGTAGGGTTAACATTACCTCTTCTGTAATCTCCTCCTCCAGCTGCTGAGCTCAGGAGCATCCTCTTTTGCTTCACTTGTGGAGTTCAGGGAAGGGAAAAAAAGAGGCTAGAGGAGAGAAGAGGTAAAGACAAAAAAAGAAAGTGCAGCAACTGTGGATCTTGTCCTGTATTCTCTTCTCTTTGATCTTCCCAGTGTATTCCTTTGTCATTCCTGTGCGTAGCAGAATGCAGTAAGGAGGAGAAATGGGCAAAGGGAATGAATCACAAAACAGGAAAAGGAGAGAAGTCCACATGTCATCTGATTTTGCCATTTTCCATGTACTTGTTTTTCCTTTGTTGCAATCTGCCTTGTGTGAACCTGGGTCAGACATGTGAGCTTTCTATTTCCATCACCTGACTGACTCCCGTGGAGAACTTAAGCAACAGATCCCAGTGCTTGTTTTCTTTGAATTCTTTGGTACTCCCCAGGCTGCCATGGGGATCTGTAGCCAAGACTCCTGGTCAGCCAAAGATAGCAGAGTTTGATGGAAAAAAAAGTGTTTATATTCTTTCAGCTCCCTCTCTCTCTCTCCCCCTGCTTTTAGCTATTGCTCACTTCCTTCCTGGCTACACCTTCCCTTTCTTCTTGCCAATTTCAAGGAATCTGTTGCATTTTCCAGGATCAATTTCTAATGTCCTTTTTTACCTACAGCTGCCCTTACTGCCTTGAGCATTTGACAAGCCTCCACAACTGCAGGCACAGCTCTATAGGTCATCCTCTATATGAACTCATAAAATAAGCTGCTGATAGACCTAGCTGGCCGGACCAGGCTTGATCACTGCAGCATGTCTGGGATGGATCGTGGATGTTGTTTAACAGCTTATTTGAGCACTGCAAAACAATTCTATGTGAAATCAAGGTTATAATCTCTCTGAAAGCGATGGCATTTAGGTGTTTTAGAATGGCGATAGCTGTACTGGGAGTTGGCATAGACACTGGCATTCCTATTTCTTAGTGAGGGAAATGAAGCACTAGTTAGCTCAGAGGGTTTAGCATTAAGGTTTTAAAGGTGGAAGGTGATTGAGTCCTGTTTTAAATCAGGGTAGAAAGGAGAGATAGAGAAGAGGTAAAACAGGGCTAGGAGCCATGTTAGGTCAAATGCTCTTTCTCCCCCCTCATTACAGGTAAATTCTTTAAAACCTCTGTACAATTCCAGAAAAATCTGGGTGCGCAGGCAGAAGAAAATTTATTTCTAACACAGTGATTGAGCTGCTTCTTACTGGGCAGGTAGTCTGAAATGAACATTCTCTGCATGATTAAGATTTTAACAGGTTGGCTCTTAAGAAGAGAGACCATCCAAAAGCGTACATGCTTTCCAGGAGCTTTCCACAGGGAGTGAGAATTCTACATGTTTTCTGTGTTAACCAAACACTACTGCACAATTTAGAGCAGAACAAGGAGGACAATGAGCAAATAATCTTGAGACAGATGCCTATGTGTAGTACATGGTTTAATCATTGACAATTACTGCCAAGGGATTGTCTTGAGACCGGAGTGGAAACTTAGATACAGAAAAAAGGCTAGTGACGCTTTTCCAGATAATCAGGCACTCTGGATAATCCTGCTTTAGTCCCTTTTGTCATCCCTCAATTTCAGGATCAAGCTACTTCATCATAAATTCCAGCTGCACCAGACCCCTTCAGTGAACTGTCCTCTTTCTGGACTTAGAAATCTTCTCCTGATGGTGTTTTCTCCTTCAGGATCCATCAGCTACACAGCTCCCAAAAGCTTAGATATGTGTCATACACGAGAGAAAGCTGCTGTCCTGTCCATCTGGCTAACTACTAGGGTTTATTGTTAAACTGGTTGTATTGAAACTGCTGCTCATTTTTTCACACACAAACCCTAGCGAAAGAACAAAGATTCGGATACCATGTCCTCTGGACAAGCAGGACAAAGTCACAGCATTTATTGTTATATACCACATCTATAGGGCGTGGGTGTTCTGAGTTACTGCCGTTAGAGGGAGAACCACTGAGGGAGCGAGGTGTTTAAAATTCTATGTATTTACAAAAAATATATGAAACTATATTTCTCATTATCTCAGTAGAACTCAAACATCACAAGTTGAAACCTTCTTCATCTGGCGCTTGTCTCTGAAGTCTGTCTTTACAGTTACAGTGTTTGTTCAGGTCACATCTAATGTCTTTTTTACTATTTTGCTTATCCCACCTTTTCCCTCTTCATCACGCCAACCCAGAAACAGTCACAGCTGGAAATTCTTCTGAGTCCTGTCTGCTTCTGTTTTGAATGGTTTCACGTTCTCCTGTTTGCTGTTGACCACAGTTATTTCAGTGTTGTCAGCCGAAGCTGTTTCAGTAAGGAGCTAGTTTCTTTCAACTGTTAGGTACTCCACACTGCAGTGAAAATAAAAAAGCATCACTTGGGGCAGGGATAATCTTTTTCCCTTTCCATGGTCAATAAGCCAAGTTGATTTTGTTCTGTTTTCTTTCTGAAATATAAAGTACTGGCCATGATAGTCTTGTTAGGGTGAAAAGCAAACAGTTCATGGCCCTGTGCACCCATGGGTTTTCGGTTAGTCAGCATCACAAAACAATTATTTCTTAGGTTTTTGTGTCTTCCCCCTTTTTTTTTGAGGGGTGGGGGATGTATGTGCCCTAAGGCACCCTGCCAGCTTCTGAGACACTTCTAGAAACTTACCGTCTTGGACACCTCTGTTCTACTAATGTGATTGGTTTTATCCAGAGAAGTTATTTAACTTCTACTGTCATACATGGAAGCATTGCCATATAGCTAATCTGAACATCTAGAAACACGTATGGTCATTTGGGTTTCTTAAATTAGGTGCCCAACTACATAAGCCTTTGAAAAGGAGTAGCCTGGTAAGCATCCTCAGAAAATGCCTAATACGTACTGACAACAATGAGAACAGCCATTTCGATTAAAAAACACAGCTAGAAAAGGAGAGGCTGTGCAGCTGTTGTAAAAGACTATGATTTTTGAACACTAATCTGGGAGTATGATTTACTGCCCCTCATGCTTCTGTTGAAATGGCACCCAAAAATACACTGGGTCAAATAAGAACCCTCTGACGGGGTGGTGAAGGCAGGAGGGCTAGGCACATGTTCTGCTCTCTGCTGTTTCCTTTCAATTGCAGTGACTAGAACTGGGTGCTTGCGAAGACTTGCAGGCAACAGCTTCCTGCATGTAGGAAAGTAACGCGGAGCTGCTAGGTGGTGTGTTCACTGGCTGAGCCTAGAAGCATTTAGCCTTCATACCTTTGGGCAATAACCCAGGCAGTGAGTCACCCGATTTCAGGAAAGGTTTCAGTTTTCCTGTTCTGCTCTATTCAGTTTTTCATTTTGAATGGATAAAATGTTCTTTTAATATTAAAGTCTTCCTTAAAATTAATGATCAGTTAACTCTGTTGGGTATGGGAAGGCATGGCTTAGAGAGCGTGGTAAGGAGCGGGAAGAAAACTTTTGCTCGTCAGAGGAGATTGAGAGGCTAATGAAAATCAAAGTTGAAAGTACAAACCAAATGTTGAAATTACAGGTTTGCAGGGTTAATCTTGAATACTTTTGCTTTAAGCATCGGGTTGCTTTCAACTCCAAACTTTCTATCCATGCAAATTTCTCAAGATTATGTCAGACTCTGATGACTCTCATACATACAGATCAATTTTTACATCTCTATTTAGAAGAAGAGTAATATTACCCCGTTACTTGAGATCTGGTTTGACATAAGATCAGTAGTAAAGGTATTGCCAAGCTTGCCTTATCTGGAAGCCTGCTGCAGTGATCCATCTTCTCCTAGATCAACAGTGGGCTTCATTCCTGATGCCATTAAGAAAATTAAATTGGCTCTGACTAGCCCCTGTAGGGATAGTGGGACCAAGAAAAGAAGGTGTAATTATTTACAGCATTAGAAATCTTGGTGCCGTTGGATCTTAGGGGCAAGGCTTTCTCTGAAGGGGAATACCTTGATGATGATGAGACTCCATACACAGAGGTACTGTGGGTGATGCAAAGCTACTCATCATTTTTGCAGTCTCTGGATGCTTGCCAGCTGTTGCTGCGGTGTTATAAATGGAATCGAGTTTCAGTGCTAGAGATATTTCAGTGCAGAACTGGAATGTTTCACGGGACCTTAGGGCTCTGCCTCAGAAAAGCTGCCAGTTGACACAGTAGTGGTTTAAGACAGTGGCCTCACTCTTCTACCAGCTGCCCCTGTTCTCCCAGCAGAGATGGCAGAATGGGCGGTGTGTCTTTCTCAGTTGTGATGTTTCAGAGCTTGCTTTATTGACTTAGATCACTAGTGGTTTTCATTTATTTTGATATACCAGGCTACAGACAGCAAGTTCCAAAGCGTCTGGCTCATAAACCATGTAGGATTAAGGTGCAGCAGCTGAACTAGTCATTGTTTTCAGCTGTGGGCAGTATCTCTTCGGCTGTGCTGCTAGCTGGGACATGGGCTGTGAATCAGAGGCTGTGGGCTGCAGGCTGCTGCGCTCGGGGCTGTCATAACACCGGCAGTACTGTGATGCTTCAGCTGCGGGGTGGGTTGGAACTTGGTGGAGGTACTAGGACTATGTCTCGGTGCTTGGAAGGTCTAGTATGCTCTAATAGGTAATTTTGAAAGATTTAGAGAGTTCCCTTACTTTCAGTGGCTCATTGAACTGATTTGATTAAGGCCCGTTGGTTTTTGTGGCCAACAGGATGCAGCGGAGGATGAAGCAAGCTGTGCCATGCGGCGGGGGGATTCATTCTGGGTCAGAGCTGAACGGTCCTGGATGTTGTGCCACAGTGTGGTGGGGAGGGATGTATTTAGAAGTGTATTTAGAAGATATATTTATAGGTGCTGGACATTCCTGAAGCTGCACTGTAATACAAAATGAAAGTAAAGCAGCTGTTCTGCTCTGGTGGGTCCTAGAGATGGTGCAGTTGTGGTTCAGGGCTGGACGTTTCTGAAACTGAATTAAATTAAGTTGAACTATTGAATATGATATGATAGGGCAGGAAACAAGAAATAGGGTCATCTTGATAAGAGTAGCTCGACTTCAGATGAGTTTATGGTGTCTGTGTGTATTTACGTGTGTACAATGGCGAATGGGGAAGATGGGGGCATGCCATAGACGGGATAGTAAGAAACTCTCACCAAAAGAAGGTGTATAGTTAGTTTGTGGAGGGAAGAATGAGTTAGGTAACTAATCAGTGGCAAGCAAAAGCAGAGAGAGAAATAAAAAAATGAAGTAGCTTTGGAGTTTTTTGTAAGTTACAAATTAGGTGGTCTATGATGTTTATATTGTGTCCAGCAGAGATGTTTGTGTTTGCCCAGATGTTGCTCTCTAATGTGTTTCTGGTGCAGGACGAGGGCTAGGTGATCACTTCATGGCAGCTGAAGGTGTTTCCCAAATGAAAAGATAATTCTAGGAGCAACACATCTGAACACGGTGGCCTGGCCTCCTTATCATCCCACTGGCACTGACTTAGAGTCACTTGCCCAGGGTGTCCTTGGCAGCAACAGCAGCACATAGGGTACGGGTAAATTTATCTCTGTCTGGGACTCTTCAGGAGAGCTTAGAAGGATTCCTTTGTCACTAGCCTTGCTACAACCCCTTTACAAAATAATAACCTATGGTTTTAACTGTATTTTATTGTCTTAACATGAGGTAGAAGGACAATTTTTAAAAATAAAATTAAAATTAAAAGATTTTTAAGAATCCTACTGGATTTTTTTAATGGTACCTGAATACCCTGACTTCCATCAGGCTGATTTGAGTGAGGCACTTTGAAAATTCCCATTCGGTATCTCTCTCTAGCTTTCAATGCCTAACAACCATCTTTAAAATTGGAGTGTGTGGGACCGTCTTGTCTTTCTCAACTGCCACAAGTGCTGCGCAGCTGCAAAACCTTTGCTGTCTAGGGGCTGTGGCATTTGTTGTGCTGTGAAATGTAAATTGCCAGAGCAATCTGCGTTTTCTGGAACACCACTTCGCTTCTTCCTCTTGCTTTGTGGGTGCACTTGGGCTTGTTAAGCTGGGAGATGACATAGAGAACACACAGGAAAAGGTTCTCGCACTTGACACAACCGAAAAACGTTCAAGGCCAGACATTTACTTCCAGAGCACACAGTGTCAGGGTTAGCTTGAAGAGATCCAGAGACTTGTGCAGCTGCTTGGTTGATCTCTACTTGCAAGAGCAACAGAACACAACCATGCATGTGGAAGGCACGTTTGGAGGCGTGTCCGAAATTGGTGCTAATTGAAGCCCCATTTTAACTTAAGAATCATTGGGAATGGTTGTATCTTTTCATAGTTAGCAATAAGATCTGCAGTGAAGATAACTGAACGTGAGCTTGTTAGGCTGCACACCCCCTGTTTTATAGTAACACCTGCTTGTTATGTTGGAGTTTACACGCGTTGATCTATTCCCCATGTGGATACTATTGCTGCTGTTTGGGATAGTGCAGAACCTTTATGCTAGAGAGTCTATGGATTCCAGTGTGCTCTGTGTGTGTCTGATAGCTCTTGTCTTCTAGGATGAAATGGAAATACCTGACGGCCCAGATTGGCCGAATAGAAAGACCTTTTAAAATCACCTTGCTGTATTCAAACTGTGGAGCAGAAGAGCTTGAAGTGTTGGCAGTGGGCTCCTTGCAACTCAGGAACTGCTTTCATGGTATGTTGCAATACAGTCAGGTTTGGAATAACCAAACGCAGCCAGAAAAGAGCAGCATCCTCGCCAAAATTGGTGAGAATGGTCAGGGAGTCGATCAGATGGGATTTAAATGCAAGTTGAGTCTCCTCTGGGATTTCTGGCAGTGCTTACCTTTCAAGGGTCACATTGGTGGGTGTGTTATGTGTGTGCATGCAAGTGTACATGCTCCAAAGGTAGTGGTGAAGCTCAGAATTATAGAACTGATTGAAGCGATCCTCTCCGCTTTTCAGCTTTGCTTTGTTTGATCTTTTATGTCATTTGAGAAAACGACAGGGATTACGCTGCATCCAGCAACAGGGATGGAAAAAAGTCTTTGCCTGGATTATTTTAGCATTTAATACTTTCCTTTCTTAATTAATCAAGAACAAAAGACTACCCTGTGTTACCAAAGCTTTTTCCATACTGGGGCTCTATCATGCAAATCTATAATGAAAAGAAACATTGATTTGCACTCTGCATTTGCTACTGCCAGGCTGAGAACTTCTGTCTAAACTGAAAATAATTGGAACGTAATTGTTTTCTCCAAAGTACTGAGTTCTCAGCTTAGAAACCCTCAGTTTTACCTGGCACGTGGAGTGCTGTCATGCGAATGGTCCTCGGTAGCTGTGCAGAAGCTGGCTAATGTCATTTAGGCTTCTTGGAAGTACAAGAGTCTGTTGGCACAGGGAGCCTGCAGGCTGGAGACATTATCATCTTCACTCCCTGGTCTTGGTGCATTAATAAAATGTTCTTGCCTCCATTTTGCAGACACTGTAGGAATAGCTTGGAGTGTAATGTGAAAAGAGAATACTGATTTCACAGAGCTGTTTCATAATTAGCATGATCAAAACCAGTCTCATGATATGAGATATAATTATATTGCAGTCATTAATCTTTTCATTTAACAAATGTTATATTTTTAATGTAACGGGGTTTTGACAGTCATGGAGTTTTGAGGGGATGCATACAGCCTGAAGCACTATGCTAAACACTCCATTTCGAAATAAGCTGGTGCATGTACCCAGCACAACACAGTGCCATGAAGAAACACCATTTCTGACCATGTTACCTGGATAGTTGCAGAGATGTCCTTTTCTCTTTCTTCTGGAATTGGTTCCCTAACTTTTGCATTTATTCCAGAGCGATAATAATCCTAGTGGAACTTCTGTGCCAGGCTCTGCTAAAGGGGAGCAAGTCCAGAAGAGACCTACAGAAACCTGCAGGTCCATAACAGGCACACACACGCACATCCACAGGACAGGCTGGGTGCACTAAGAACTATACTTTTGGGAAATATCAGACTTAAAAATTGTGTCCAGCCTGGTTGCTGGGTCCCTGTGCAGTCAGTCAGGTGCCCCCGGGTACAGCCGACCAGGCTAGCTGGGGTGCACGAGTGGAGGTCCCGCACAGCGAGCCGGCTCACTGGGGTGGCAGCTGTGTTCCTGGGCTGATGGCACAGAGCTGGCACGGGAACGTGCCCGCAGCGTGAGTGGCAGTTGAGGCTGAGCCGCAGTAGGGCACAGCAGATGCGTCTGTCGGGACTGGAGGGTACCCCTGCCCCCTGCAGCAGTGTCGTGCAGCATGCCACAGCTGCCTGGCGGGAGCGCAGTCACACGTGCAGAGCCGACAGCACCACGGTAGGACACTGCAAGGTCCTTCTTTTATTATTATTTTTTTAAAAAATGGATTATCTAAAGACAGCACAAACAGAGAAGACAGTGCATGAGAGAGAAAGGAGCAATAAATTTGGTCTTCGTGAGAACTGTGGTGATCTGTAGGAATCTCATGCTGGGTAGAAACCTAAGTGGTAGAAAGTGGAGGTGAGTATCGTTTGTCACCCAAAGGACACTTTCTGAGGTCCTAGATGCAAAGGCTGATACAGTTGAAGGGTCATACACATTCTGCCAACTCATCTCTGGGCTTCTTTCTCTTTTTTCCTTTAGATAAAGAAAACCAAGGTCTTTCTGTATATGACAAAGGCTCCACCTTCCCCTGCCTTCATGGAGGCTGTGTCAGCCACCTACGACTCTGTGAATTCATCAGTGACTGCCCTCCCGGAGAACAGGAAGGAGTGAGGTGTGGTGAGTATGTGGCACGGCGCTTCATGGGAACCTTCCTCCCATTAGAAGAAATAATTTAGAATTAAAAATAGCTTAGATTAATTTCATCTCTAGATTAATTCAGTATTTGGCTGCCTAAATTATTTTAGCCTATTTACATTAATTGGATACCAATATTCTCTTTGAAAATTCACCCTATATAGGATAAAATGGCTTTGGGGTTTTTGGTTTCCTTTGCTTTTTTAAAATATTGTGGTAAGGAGCCCAGTAACCTGCTTTTCATAGTTGGTGCTATTTCAGAGAAAGGCGAAACCTTATATACATGTCTGCAGTTGGGTGAGAAATTCCTGCTGGATCCAAGGTCTGAACCTGCCTTCAGTGGAAGGCACTGATCACCGTTCTAGTGCCCCAGCCACCAACATGGGCGCAGATCTGTCCCCCCAAGATCCCAGTTCAGTTCTTACTGCACACCATGACAGAGAAATCCCCTTCCTTACTCAGTATGTGTGGTGTTAAGAAGCATCATTTACCTTTGTCGCAAGTACGGTGGCAGAGATCTAAAATGATAACTGATTTGCCTTCCTTTAAGTGGACATGGAAAACTCTGTGATGCCTGCAATTTGATGTGCAGTAAGGCCTTTACAAACACATGGCAGTGATTCACCATTCTTTCGGTCGTGGGAGCTGCAGTTTTGCACAGTATTTAGAGCGGGACAGAACTGCAAAGTCTCATATATCTCCAGAAGCAAAGTTCTGGCTTTCTGATGGTGACTCTGGAAATAAATGAATGAGACCTATTCATATTTTGACATTGAAAAACTGTGTAGCATAGGCTGGGTAGCTTAATCAGCCGCAGTGAGTTTTACTTTTGCTGCTGTTTGTGTTCTTCTGCAATCAAGTTTCTCCTATTTTCCTGCTTTTTCTTATTCTCCATTGTAGACAGCCTCCCAGAGGGTTCACATTGCTCTTTTGAAGAGGGTCCATGTGGGTGGACACTGAACGAAACTGCAGCATCTCCTTGGTCTATTTGGGGCTTTACTGAAATAATTCAACATCACTCATTTGTAGGGTCTACCTTGCAAGCCACTGGTGGTAGGTTCCTGATAGCGCTCTCTCACTCTCTGTGAATGTGTGTGTGTATGTATATATACAACAGCCTTGAATGAGGTTTTTTTAATTGATTTAAAATTTCTGGCATCATGGCCAAATGAACTTTTAGCATCAGTATTACCTATAACAACTTTAAATGTAGCTAAAATTAACTTTTGAACATGATTCAAAACGTTATATGAAACAAGTTCTGCAACGAAGTTAACATGAAACTATCAGAGACTAGGATTCTCCATCACTTTAAAGAATTATATAATGGATTATCTGTTCTCTGTATATACTTCTTCCCTCCTTCTTCCTCTTATGAGCTGCGCAATTGCAGAGTGCTTCAGCAGCAACATGATGGCTGCTGCATCACAAAGTAAAAATTGCCTGACAGAATAAGGCTGCTTGTAGAAACAAATGCTTTGGAGGCCCTTGCCAGGCTCTGCCAGTGGGTTAGGAAGAGCACCCTATGTGAGTGATCCCAAGATAATCATACATGTTGTGTGCCATAGAATACTACAACAACAGCAAAAAAAAGAGTCAGATAATTCCCAGAACTGTCAGCTTGGTAAATAAGGAGGCCAAACACTCACATGTTCAGGTTGAAAGTCAGGAGTGTTAGCACAGATGAATCTTGCCTCAGAGTTCCCTACCAAAATGAAGGGTGTTCAAATGAGTGTCCTCTTCATCTTTTGAGAACTTGTAGAAACTGTCCCTGCGAATAAAAGCTGCAGATAAGCTCTTCCAGCCCAGTGTTTGTCTCTGCAAGTCTCCTTTATGCTCATGGTGTAAGAATTAGGACTGATCAGGAGTTCATTGTGGGTTGGTGAGAGCCCCGATATGGGAAGATACTTGAGATCTGAGGCTGATGCACTCGCCTTCCAGGAAGGCATTTGGGATGTTGGCTTTTGTGCTGCTGAAATCTACCAGGGTGCTTTTTGTATCATCATTAATAGATTTGCTCTCAAGCCATGTTTGTCATCTTATACTGAGCTTCAGCACAATGATGTTACATTATTCCAAGAGAGTATAAAAAAAAGCAAAACATCATCTATTGTTTTCTGATTCGCTTTTCTGCTCACAGGACACTTCCTCTACCTTCGAGCAGACAGCAATCAGACGAGTGGTATGGCCAAGGCTTACAGTACCAGCTTGCCAGCCAGTATTGCCACTGAAGACTACCAGGTATAGCGCTCTGCCTTAGCACTTTTGTAGGCTCTGTTTGCACGGCCCGTTCTCCTGTGCCTCTGCACACCCTACAGGACACTGGAAAGCAGAAGAGTTGGCTCTACCGCCCAGCTAGCTGCTTGTTGGAAACTGGAAAGGAGACGTGAGGTGCATCCTCAGTGAGCGAAAGCAGAGCCCCCAGTCAGCCCCTCAGTATGGAAAGCTCCCCAGCCTGGCTGCACCGACTGTTCCTTGGAAGGGCTGCCAGCACCTGGGTCGGGTGAGATGGCCTGGATTTGTAGGAAAGGGAGCTGGCTGGCTGGGCTGCCGAGCCATGCAGGATGCCTGCTGCTGAGACTTCTCTTCATAAATTCTGCAACGCTTTCATAACAGTTAATAAACTTGACAGTTTCATGGAGAACAGGAGTGTGAAGTTAGTAGGGATTAGATTTTCCAGGAATAGATTAAGATAATAAATTCTGTTCACATTCTTCAGGAATTTTGAAAGGTGAGGGCAACCTGGCATAGATAAAATAACATAACCTGCCTTCGGCCCAAATCTCTACAAAGAATAAGAGGAGCTCTGAGATGCTGGAATTAAAAGTATTAAATAATACTGTACTCATAACACTTAAGAAAATTAAGCTGCAAGTTTGAGCTGGCGTCCAGCCCTGCTAAAGAAAAACAGAAAGCTTTGATGCCTCCTAATTAGAGCTGGCAAAAGAAATAAAGTGCAGGTGCCAAAAATGTAACCAGCATTTATATTTATTTATAAATCTAGGTCAAGTTTTCTGGGTAATTCCAACAAAACAAAATGTGCTTCAGCTAGGTTCACAAAGCCAGGAGGAGGAGAAGCAGTAACTGTTGCTTGTGGTGTACAGGTCACAGGAGACCTGGACCCATTCTCTCCTCCGCTGCCAAGGACTTGAACCCCCGTGTCAGGAGCGAGGACGTTCCCGTGGCTGTTTGTTGCAGCGTGTGCCTGTGCGTGCTCCCTTTGCTGCTGCTGCTGCTGCGGGCCTCTGTAGCAGAAGGGGCAGGGGAGCACTCAAAGCAGCGGTGGAAATAGCAGTCCGCTCTTGTGCCAAGGTGGAAGTGGCTGCTCCTAAGAGGAACGAGTCCTGCTTCAAAATGCCTGGTGATCCGGTTGCCCACCTGTTATATGGGTGCTACAGTCCAGATGGTGCCTATGACTTGGAGCAAAGGTCTGGACTGAGGTTTCCTGCCTCAGGAGACAATTCCTTGTTTCGAGGGTCCCTGGGGCAGGGCACTCTCCCTTGGGGTGCCCCTGTGCCCTATATGGTGTCTGGGTATAGACCGAGCCATGCAATGCAGCGCCTTAACCTGGGTGGTTACAGTGGGAATCCTTAAAAGATTTAAACTGCGGTTCAAACCCTTTCACAGGAATCTTTAAGCTGGTGAGAACACCGGAGGAATGCGGTTAGGGTTGGGTTTCTACAGTAACCTAACTCCAGGGGAAGCATCTAATGGTAGGCATTTCTCGAGCTGAAGCCTGTGTTGCTTTGCTTTCCTGCTTGTTCCTGAAGGAGGTAACAGGGAAACAAGCGCCCACTCGCCCAGGGCTGCCCGAGGCCGTGGGTATTGCCGTCAGTGGCAGGAGAGCCGCTGTCCCAGGGAGTGTCAGTCAGGGGGTCTCCGCTGAGGAAATTCCATGCCAGGAGCAGTGACAAGTCATACACAGGCAACAGGGGGTCTTGGTGGTGTGTGCAATTAAACAGATTGACCCAGGATCGAAGGTTGGGTGTCTCAGATCCCCGGGGAGGGGAGAAATGAGTACCTTTCCCTTTTTATCACAGGGTACCGTTCCTTTCCTCTTCTTCCTCTGTTACAGGTCCAGTTCTCAGTGCATGTTTTTGGCAGTTACAATGGTACCGTCTCCTTCTCTGTCCGGGGAGAGATAAAGGGAGCTCCAGTCACCTGGCCCATGTGGGAAAGGGCAGGCAGCTGGAGCGACCACTGGTTTCTCATCACCTTTCCAATGCCAGTGCTTCAGAACCGGTAAGAGCTCCACTGGCAGCATCCAGGGCTCTCCCTAGAGATCTAGTGAATCGTTACTGTCTTTGTTGTGAAGCAGCACATTCATTCTTGCCTTCTTCCAAGGCCATTTCTACTGAAAAAATTGCAGAGTGCTGTGATTACGCTTGCTAAGGAAGCATTCTGTCATGCATGCATCTTCGTGCACGTACTCAGCCGGCTCAGCACAGGCCCACGCCGTGTGTCTGCGCTTCCACGCAGCCCTGGGCAGCGCTTAGGTGTGGGGAACAGGAGTGTCAGCACTGGAAACGTTTTACCCATCTGAGAAAGCCAGTGTACTTTCAGTGGTAAAGTGCTCCCAGTAGGGAGACGGGTATGTTGGCGTAGCTGCACCTTGTAGTTCCACAGTAAAACCAGCCACGTGAGTCAAACGAGTCTAAACCCACGGTCAGCCCAGACAGCCGCCTGGTGAGGACCTGTGTCGGTGCAGCCTGGGCAGCTGCCGGCCGTTCATCGCCACGTTACTGATGCAGCAATCTCAGCAAAAGACTGCTGCCCAAATCAGCCTTGCACTAACGTTTTCACAGTTTTACATGTGAAAATACAACATGACATTGGTTTCCAAATGAAGTCAAATACTGAAGTTTCAAAGATTTTCAACGCAATCTAATTTTGATGAGGTATTTCTCCTCCCTGACCCAGTGTCATTCAGTCTCAAGCCATGTAGCTGGTGCTGGAAGCTCAGCTGGTTATTGTGCATGGCACAAATTATTTTTAAATTGCTCCCAGCTGTGTTTGCGCATGTTCCTCAGGAAGGCCTGTTTCACATGACACTTAGGAGAGAAAAATCTCAGTCTATACAGTGAATATTATAAATGGGAAAATATCTACCTAATATTGGCAATGAAGGATGTTTCAAAACTCCATGGATTAGGAGGTGTGAGGGGATTCCTTTTAACTCCAAATATTCTCTGCATCTTTGTGTAAAAGACTAAGGGATTTGGCTCTGGAAGCGACAGCAATTCAGACCCAAGCAGCAGTAAAACTTGGAGAAGAGAAAATGTTGTTCTACCCTCTTTCTAGTTTAATTTCATGATTGCCTTTGGTCTCAGCATTGTCATGTGTTCACCATATGCACCTTTGCCATGAATTATTCCGTTAGGATAGGCTAGGTCTGCATGCTGGCAGTGTATTTAATATTCTTGTCTGACACAGTCTGGAGCCCTGTGGATTAGCATCTGTTTAGTTCTGCATATGTAAAGTATGACCAGTGAATTTGTCCAGAATAGCTCTTTTCCCGAGGTACTCTCATGTGGACCTAACTGCAGCGGAGTCCTGGGAGCTCTTCAGAGGTATTTAAGACCTTCTGCCTCCTCTGATATTACGGTCCCTTATGCTTGTCCCCTGAAGACTCTGATTTCTGCATCAGCCCTCAGTTCTGAAGCAAAATGGATCTTGTGTGGCCGGGCGGAATGGATGGCAAGAGGCTTTAGGCAGCACTGGCCAGCACTGCTTGGGAAATACTGGTATTGAAATACTGTAATGTTTGAAACGGTTGAGCACCTAGACAAAACCAAAGAAGTCGGTATGTCATGTGTGCACATGCTTTGACACTGTTTCAAGTAGTTCAATCTTGTTTCGCTTCATGTAACCTTTTTGTATGCCATTTTCAAACAAATTTTAAACCGATTGGCGGGACAGTGGCAGTCCAGGTGGGTGAGGCTGAACTGCTCAGCCGAGCAGGCAGACCTGTGCTGGCCAAGGGGCTAACAGGAGGGGTAAGTTGCCATTTGCTGCACCCATCTATTACAGAAACAGAAGCAGCACACGCTTTGCTGGCAGGTGTTGCAGGTATTTGCCCCAGGTGAGGACAAACCCCGTCTTTGTGCTGCCAGGACATGGGCTCTGTCCCAGGCCTCTTGCCTTGTTCTTTCCGTGCTCTGCTCCTGCTTCGTCTCACCTGCTTCTGCGAGCACTCGCCACCTTGCTTGCTTTTTTCATATACTCATCTCTCTTCATTCTCCTTCAAGCTCCCATTTGTGAACCCATTTTATCTTTCTCATGCTTCCAGTTGTAATTTCCCTCTCTGAACTCCTCCCTGCTGCTTGTTTCCATCTCACTTCCAGCAGCTGCTATGTCTCTGTGTGCTGGTTTTTTTGTTAAGTTTTAATTCCTTCCCTGCACTCCTGTTCCCTTCTCCTTCCGGTGATTTCTTGTGCATTTTTGTTTTGATGATCCCAGCCTTTCTGTTTGGCTGTTTGGCTGCTCCCTAGATCTTGGCCCCAAACCCGCCGCACACCCAAGTCCAAGCTCCCCTGCCATAAATACCAAGGGAACTCCCCAGCCTCTCCAAGAGGCTACCTTTTTCGCTCTGGATTCGGTTTGGGCAGCTTTTTTTCTCCTGTTTAGCCAGGATCAGCAAAAGAAAGGAGGACTGGGGAAGAAAAAGTGTATTTGTTACTTTGGAAGGGCAGTTCTCGCTTCATGTAGCTGAAACAGGACCTGATGCAGTTCACAACAGCACTGCCGTGGAAAGTACTGTTTAGCCCTAGACTTGGAGATATCCAAGGAAGAGGAGACTTCAGGATTAAAAAGGTTCTACCAGGCATGGAATGGCAGGGATTTAAATTTTCAAGGACATTTTACTAAAATTTATCATACAAAAGGGGAAAAAAGCTCATCCCTGCCATGTGACTCTCTTCCTCACAAATTTCAGTTCCCACTTGCAAACCCTGGTAGCACAGAGCACTTAAAACAATGTCAGCATTTTTGGGCATGGTCAAAGTGATGAATCCCTGCATTGCCTCATCCTCAACACTAGGAAAACATTTTGACTGCTAGGCAAGTCATACCAAATCACCCAAAATAGAAAAGTTCGGCCTAAATTGCTTGAAGGTTGGCGAAGTTGCAAACAATTGTAAACGGAGGCATATGGTGAACCACTGCTGTACGATGGTAGCACAGTTTGGTATAAACCTCCGTGGGTGCCTTTTCTGTATATTTGTGGGTGCTGGCAGCTCTCCTTGGTAACGCAAACTCCAGCAATGTTGTGCTTGGGGAATTTTTTTAGTACAGAGTTTGGGCTGGCATGTCATTTTTCTGTATCCTGAATCTCCAAGAAACATGTGTCCTTCTCTTGCTGTGAGAAAGGGTTATATTTTTCCCTGGTTCCTCAAAGGGATGATAGCCCGGAGCAAAGAGGGTGGGAGGGGACAGATCACACAAGAAAGGGTAGACATGAGTCGCAACACAAATAGTTGCTGTAGCAAGGCATGGAGGGCTTGATGGGGCCAGAAGTAGAGCAGCCTTAGCGGATAGGAGAAGACTATGGAGGGGATATATAAGTAGTTTTTAGCAACAGCTTCCTCCAGTGAATGTATTCCTTAGGAGAGAAGGAGGACAAACTACGCAGTCTGCTGATCAGCCTCCCAGCGGGGCATCTAAATTCATTCGCTTGGTTCACACACACAGGGAAAAAGGCTGCTATCAGGGAAAATGGACAGGCAGAAGACCAGACACCAGAGAGCTGGAGAGTGTAATACGCTGGAGTCAGCAAAATGAGCTCAATGAGCAGGAGCCCTGGAAACCCCTCTGGCTAACACAGCACAGAGTTCAAAAGGCAAATTCCTCCCCTTTTCTGAAGTTAGGAGGGAGGGGAGGCATACAGAGCCCAGAGCTTTTGAGCCATCTATTCTCATGCACTGGGGGAGGGCAGTGCTTCCCCAGGCTCCCACTCTACTCAGCTGGAGCAGAAACCCCCCTGCAGGCGCAGAGCCATGGCCCTCTCCTGCTCTGGCTCCACGGACCAGATGCAGCAGCTTGAGCGGAGTGAGAAGTGCCCTAGTCCAAGGCTCAGGGTGCCGTGACTTCCTCTTCCATCAAATGACTGGGGGAGTTACTGCCTAGTTTCAGTGGACTGATGTACAAGGTCTGAAAATGCACAAGTATTGCTAAACCTGCTAAGAAAGAGGCAGGCTTCTGCAGGAAGGACATCTGACGGCAAATTCCCCTGCTAACCCATAGCTAAGGCAGTGGTTACTCAAGAGACCCTTGATTTGCATTTGCTGCACCAGCACTTACTCCCAGAGTACTCAGACCTTGTAGGTGTGAACGCTTCCATTTAAGCACCAGGGACCATTCCTGAGTTGGGGTAAAAGCAGCTGATCCCTAAAGATTTTGATGCAGCTATGCAATGTTATATTAACTGTGGATATGGACCAGCATTTGGCCAGTGGGTGGAATACGCACACATACTTTATTGCCAATAATTTTGGGCAAGCGCGCTCCTAGGGTTAATGATTAATGCATAGGCAGGTCAGTGCTTGATCTCTCATAAATCATCATTGAGCTTCACCAGTGACAGCAGTAGAGGTCCTCTCCATATGCTTTTAATAAGCTCTAAATGGACTGGACATGAGACATCTGTTTATTTCTGAAATTTAATGAAAAACAACTCAGTCCCATCCATTAGAGGGAGATCCCTCAGCCAATTTCCTTTCTTCCTTGTGAATTCACAACATGGCAACGCACTTGGGACATGGCAGACCTCCTAGATAAGTAGCTAAACACCTGGTCATGGTGGAAAAAGATGAGACAGCCCAGAAAGATAATACTTCAGGAAGTTATGGCTGAAATTTAAAATGTTCTGACCTTCAGCTGAAATAAACTCATGTCACCTTGTTGAGTTACGTTGGCTGAGGAGCAGGCTCCGGATTCCTGTTTATTTGGATATTGTTTTTCTGTTCAGTTTTTATTCTTTTTTCTCTTCCATTTTGCACAGGTCTGATTCCCTGTTCCCTGTTTTAATGACTGTTTATAGCAACTGAATAAGGATGTTTGTGTGTGTATAACTGTTAGTGAAGGACAGTAGCTTGTGTTTCTACGTGTGCATGCAGATAGTAGGGGAAATAGGGCTCTTGTTTTTGTTCCCCATGAAATGTAGCATTATATGAATGTTGGTTGGTCCTCACTAACTGTTGACATGTGGATAAGACTTCTAGCAAGCCCTTTTGGCTGCTCAGCAGGGCTTATCTGGAGGAAACGTTCTAAATAGTGATGATCATGGTTTGATGATATGAGAACATTGTATTTTTAGGTTTTGGGGTTTTTTCCCCCCCTGCCCCTTTGTCTGTCTTATCTAAAACTTCTGTCTTATTGCAAAGGTTTCAACTGCAACTCCTGGCAACTTGGGGCTGGAATTCCCGAGCTGACATTGCTGTCGACAATATTACGTTTGGACTGGACTGCTTCACTGATGGTGAGCCACAAATGTTGCAGAATCCCTTAAAGAGCTGGGGTACTGTAATCAGCACCCCACAGATCCAGGACACACACGCTCTGTTCTCGGATCACTTGTGTTAGCTTTTGCAGCACAATGCCATTTGATCTCAGACCTACTGGAGATTGCAAGTAGAGGCAATTTTATAGTGTGTCAGCCTCCTAGTGCTCTTTTTTTCTCTAATCTGGGGTATCCTGTATCACGTAGTTGAGACCTGTCTGTGTGTCTTGGCAAGAAACACTCAACTTATTCCTTAGCCTCTAAGTGGAAGGATTACATCACCCTGTCCTTCAGCAGTCCCCGCTGACCCATGCACCCCGGCAGTTGAGAGCTGAAGAGAATTTGTTGAAATCAAAGGGGAAAGTCACCATATTTTAGTGTGGAGGAAAGGAAGAAAACAAAGGAATAAAGTGACTCTGACAGTAAAGTTTCGATTACTGCAACAAGTTTGTTTTGTTCTGCAAGGAGTTATGTCCACTGTCGCTGCTAGATGTTATATATATACATATATATATAACAGATGTGTTTTCCTTTGCTTCGTTACTGCAGACGTGGCTGACAACAGTATATTCCACGGTAAAGCAGAGCCAGTGCTACCCTCTGAAGCATGTTAGTAAGAGTTGGATTTTCTTAGCAGACAAGTGGAAAGAGGTTAGATACTTGAACCACTTGCAAATATTAGAAGCTGCCTTATTTTTGTACTTGGAGAAAATACCTGTGTGCTCTGTTGTAAAGAAACGGGAGACTATGCAGCACTTGAATTGTGACTTCTGTTGCAGACAAAGTGCATCGCTGGGCCTGTGTCGCACGCGCAGTGCGTCAGCATTTAGGGTGGTAGCGCGTCTCTGCGGAAGCTAGCTGTAGCCTGACATCACATGTGGGAAGGCTTATGTCAGAACAGACGGGTTAAAAGCTCATTGACAAAAGCGCCTTTTCCTTCCCAGCTTTGTCCCCTTCGGTCTCCTGTTCTCTGTCCCTTTGGTCTGTGGGCACTGAAACCACCCATCTATAAAATGCTGAGCATGCACATTTTCATTTAAAAATAAGAGGAAAAGATGTTTCCTGATGGTAACGTCATTTATTCACTCTAACTCCTTAACAGCCCTGGCTCCCATACACCAAAGTGTTTGGACCTCCATGCTAACACTTGGTTTTGAAGTCTTTTGAGGATACTGAAGGGAGTGATTCCAGATGCTCTTGTGCCAGCTGATGTGCCCCCAACTGCTCGAGTTTACTGCCCTCTTGAAAGCAATACAGCCTCCAGTTTACCCACAGAATTTTGCTGGCTCTGGTGTAGGGATGTATCCTTTGGCAAATAGGTGCTGCATAAATGCTACTGCAGCAAAGTTACCAGAGTTTGTCCAACAGAACCCCCAAGTTACTCCTTGCTTTCAATTAGTATAAATAGCACTTATGTCCAGGAGCAGCTGGCACTGATGCCATCTGGGGGGGTGACCCAGAGATATGTGACTGACGCAGAAGACAGACATCATGAAGGAAACACGTTTCTCAGAAACGTTGCACTTGCCACTGTTCCTTGAATTGTCTTTGCAAATTGACGTTTTCTCGCCTCTGAGGGCAGCCACGTTGCATTTGTCTTCTCATGACTTTAATTCAGTTAGATGGCAGAGAAGCCCAGCAGCTCTGCTGTGTTTTCAGTAATGAAATTATTTCTCCCTGGCAATGAGAGGTTTCAGATGTCAGAGATGGAGCCAATTAAGATCCAAGCAGCAAATTCTTTGCATGAGGGCAGCAGGAAGGTTATATGGCAGGAAGGAAGAATTTGCTGCTTACTAGGATGTAAATATTATTTTCTCCACCTATTTCAATTCAGTTGCTCTACAAAACCCAGTGCAGACTCTGAAAGCACTGCTTGTCTACATGCAGGCTACGAAAGAAGGTGAGGTTTTCCATATACCTCAAACTTGGGAGGAAAGATTCAGTAAGGTTTAGGAGGAAAACAAGTGGGTGGTGAGGGCAGCTCAAGGGACACCAATAAGGACACAAACCAAACAGACTGGTTTTGGATGGCACCTCCTGGGCAGTGGCATATGTTTTCCCTGTGAAAAAGGTGAGATGAAACCACCTTCTGGTTCATACAATCACCTCGTGTAAGACTGTGTCACAGACCAGGTGACATGGGTCTGGTTCGTTGTGAGGACTTCTAGGGGACAGCACAAAGGTGTCTCATCGCTGCAGTTAACTAGTGCTTTCAGAGAAGAGGTCTGCATTTTGGGTGTCTAAATATGAAAATGCGGGCTGGGACAGCAAATAGGGTGCTGGTTGTTGCCCTCCTCGGCGCTTGTGTGATCGCTGCTTCTGCTATTACCTTTTGCTGCTCAGAGCACAATGCTGTTCCCGTTAGGATCGCAGGTCTCTGGTCTGTCAAAGTGCACTCTGCTGCCCTGGTGTAGGCACGACATTTCCTTCTGTGCATCATTTACAGCTTCCAAGACTGGTTTATAAATGGGAAGGGTGACCAAAGAGAGCTTTTGGATAGCCTATCTCTGGTGCGTGACTTGGGAGTCCCTGACCCAGCAAAGGCTGGTTCTGTTGACCTGCCAGCCTCGTTGCTTGAGGTGCCTGGTGGGGGGGCGGTTCAAACCTCGTTACCGCCTCATTTTGCCGATTTAAGAAGGTGTTGACTAGAAATGCAATAGATCAGCCAAAGGGATGGGGAAGGGGAAAGCTGGTGCAGTTTCCTCATTCTCTGTTCCACTCTAGGACAAGCTGGAGAGACTTCCAGGAATACTCCAGCCTGCCTCAGGAAGGTGGGATCTCTGAGCAGACCATGCACACTTTGAGGATCCTGTGGGGCACCTTACTCTGATTAATCCCGGCCACAGGACCACTACAGCTTTTTTCACTACAGTCCCAGAGACAGAGAAGTAGGAGTGAGTTACTTTAGCTTTTTGCACACAGGAGATGCCCTGTCTTTCTTCTTTCCACTTCCCTCACTCCATTTTCAGTGTGAAAATCAACAGCATTAGCTAAATCCTGGAGGAAGGAGTCCTGTGCTCATCTTTTTCTGGTTATATTTTTCTGATATCTGGACACCTTAACATGAATGAAGTCTTGTGCCCTTCCATTCACTTACAGACAACACGCTGGCCATCAGAGGAGGAAATGGAAGCTAAAATAGACTGGAGCACCAGCCCCTGGATACCAGGGCTCCACCATGTTTGTAGGAAATGCCACCTGACCTCTGATATGTATAAAATATCAGCCTTCTAACAGTTCATGTGGACAGGGTGATGCTCAGCCTGTCTTGCAGCTTGTCTGCTGCTAAGCACGGAGGAAACAGAAACCTTCTTCCAGCACGTGAGGGTTTGTGCCTGTTTGGAGGAGGAGGAGAGGTTGTTTGTTTGGAAATGAGGCATTGCCTTGGGATACTCGGTCGAGATGCTGCAAAAAAAAATCAGTGCAGACACACAGACCGACTCTGTTTCAGAGAGTGATTTACATTCCTTTGCTCTGGCAAACACAACCAGACTTCTTGTACATCTCTAAGTATCTGAAACTGTGATGACCCTTGGGATTCGTAATTCAGTGCAGGCCTTGGGACACCAAGCATCTTTTCTGGCCATGCATTGTCTTTTTCATTTGATTTTCCTTCTTGTCTTTGATCCAGTTCATTTGTGTTGGGTTAATTTCATTTTTTGCTGGCTTGACAACTTCATCCCTTGAAGTTCTCTATCTCGCTATGAACAGTGTGTCAGTACAAAGCTCCCTTTTACTTCCACCCATCAATGTGCTTTCAGGCAGACCTCGGGGGAATATTCTTAGGAGTAAGAGCTCAGCAAGGTCTCCATGCTTCAATTAGTTATTTGGCCTTTCTGACACAGCTAACAAGGGTGTTAATTATCGCTATTTAGAGCAGTGGCTTTGTGGTGGAGATAATTGTCCAGCTGGAACTGAGTGAGTCTCTTTTGAACAGAGCATCAAACAGCTGTTAGATTCTCACAACTGGAACAAATTGAAATATTTGTAATGTTTTCCAACTGGTGAAAAATGTTTAGTATTAAATGAACTAAGGGCTCAGAAAATGGAAGGAAAACTCTCCTTTTTCTTATAGAGATTTTCCAATCAAATATATGCATAAAATGGGTAATTTGACTATTGAGACAGGATGCTTACAGATTTTAGGGCAAGGGTTCTGATCTTACTTTTTCCTGTGGTAAGGCAGCTTTAGTGTGGTGTTCTCAATGCACTCAGGTGCTTTGGGTCAGCAACTGCTGTGAAGTCCCTCTTCCCTGAGAAAAGGCTGGTTTTTAAAGGCCTGTTTCGCTGGTGAGAAATGTAGCGTGATGCTGTTTTTCAGAAAGGTTTGTCCAAGATTTACAGCTTGTGTCACGGGTATGGTGCTGTTTCTTAACTGTGTATGTTAGTGAGACATGTAATTTTATTTAGTATTTTATTCTCTGAGCAAGGTCCGAGGTGCTCAAAATTGGTTGCTGACAGGGGAGCGATCTCTTAAGCTGGTTTACTTACCATGATGCCATTCAGAAGCAAAGATAACATGCTGTCGCTGTCCTTTACACCTCCGCGCCTTTGCCTGCCCAGAATTGCCACCCGCCCTTTGCAAAGCAGAGCATTAACACCTGCTATCTGTTCTCCCACACTGCTTCTCCTGAAGCCTCTTCTGATCACAGCCAGTGCCGCCGGCTGGCCAAGGGGCTTATCCGGGTGGTGAGCCTGCGTGGGCTGAGTTAGGTAACACGGAGGGTTTGTGTTCGTGTGAAGACCCGCTGCCTTCAGCACAGACACAAGGAGCTAACCCAAGGCACGGACCCAAAAGAATAATAAAACCCCATGATTGTTTTAGAACACCTTTTCTGCCCAAGATATTGTTTACTTACTTTAACCAAATGGTTGTACTTGGTTCATTCGTGTTATCTTTAAATTATCCATCTCTCTTTTCTACCGTCCTCCCATCTCTCTCATCCATTCTACAATTACAGGAAGACAACCGAATCATTTTAGTGGGAAGCGCCAGTACCCACGGGAGGTTAGTAACCTGGATGAGCATCTTCTGAACCCCCTGGAAGAGCCCTCCCTCCCAGGTATGCGATTCAGTACTGCAAACCTGTCTCTTGGCTGTAAAAGGCGGCTCCCTGCCCACCTCGGGTGTGCGATCTGCTGCCTTGTAGCAACAGGGCAACGAGGTCTCATCCGTCCCAGAGAGGTGGTGGCCGTGTCAGGTGGCCGCTGGCCACAGGGCAGCAGTTTGCTGCAGCCTGACTTGCCAGCCCTTAAACAGCAGGATCTTTATGAAAAATAGCAGAATCTTCAAGCAAAGAAGCTTTAAGTAAAAGCAGAAGCTGCATGACTCAAGAGTCAGCTCAGGAGTGAAAGGTGTAGACCAGTACCGAAAGCTGGGGGTAGGAAGAGGTTTACTGGGACTTAGTAAGCAGTGAAACTGAACCAACGAGAGGAGACGTAGGGGTGTAAAGATGAAGAGGGAGGCAGGGGAAGTAAGTGAGGATCTAGAAATCTATTGAGGAGAAAAAATGGATGAAAAACTAGGAGTACAGGGGACACTGGGGACCAGTTTACTGCCGCTCTGAAGGATGGAGAGCAGCTGTGTGGTTGAGGAGAGCTGTCTGAAGCAGGGCCTGGGGAGGGGAGCTTTGCCTGAGGCTCCTTTGCTGCCAGCCAACACCTGCGTGTGGCTGTGCCCCCTCCCGAGGGCTGTGCCCACCCAAAGCGTGCCGATCTGTGCTGCTGCCAGCTCTCCGGGGCAGAGACTGCTGTAATGCAGCCGGCGTTGTCCCCCGCCACCCTGCTTCTGCCTCTGGCCCTCGTGCCTGCCCTGCAGCCTGCAGGCCTCAGATACATCGCTGAATAGTTTTGTTCTTCGGCCTCATCTCAGTCACCAGACAAGATGGGTAGGTTTGGGTCTTGGGCAAGGGTTGTGGAATGGAGGAGGTGGTTATCTGCCGCATTGTTGTAGAAATGGAAGAATGATGCTTAATAAGTGCCAGGAAAAAATTTGCTTGGAGGAGAAGGTCCCTCCTGAAAGGAGCAAGAGGCTGTCCCTGTCCTCTGACTGTGGCAGCTGCCACAGGTCCTGGTGCGAACCTGAGCCAAGCCCCTTAAAACTTCCACCGTGTTTCACAGGTGGTCACTAGCTGAATGGCAGGTGTTTGCAACCTTTGCTCCTGCGTACACGCTTCGGTTCTCAGCTGGGAAGTTGAGTAGTATCTCCTTGCCTCATACTGGCATCGAGAAAAGAGACGTGATGATGTCTGTGAGACACTTGGATAAAGCCCTTCTCAGAAGCCCCCCCTGCTTCCCCCTGCAGCCGATGGGGTTTCTCTGCAGCCCAGGATTTATTAGATGGTGTGCAGGAAATCAGGCCGGAGGGGAAAAAAGCAGACGGTGTCTATGCACAGAGCAGTGGTGGTGCTGGGACTAGCACGAGGTTGGGATAATGGAAGTACCCTGCGATCGTACAGTTAAGGGTGTATCTCAGTGGATTGTATTACAAGGGAGCCACGTTAAAGTTGAACAGGTAATTTAACTTTAGCATGTACTGGCTTTCAAGTTCTCAACATTGTAAACGCAAGTTTAAGGATTTTATTCTATAATTATAATAAACAAGTGAGCAAATAGTTGTATTGAATTTTAAAGCTCTGTAGATAGCATACACTGTAGCAATATGGTCTTCCTCTTGATCATCTGGGGTTTTTTATATAAAATTCATTAATGTTCTTTGTGAATAATAGTAATATTGATTTTGTTATTGAAGGATCATGAAAAAAAGATATCCACAGGGGTGGCTGGTTGTTTCAATGACACTTGCCCTTTGGTTACGTAGTTCTGTGAGTTACTGCATGTGTCTGAGAAATAACGGGAGGCTCAGATCTGCCCCAACTCTTGCTGTCTCGGCCGCAGGGGGCACATCTGTTGTTCTCTGGTGGTTCACGACGTGTGGTGCCAGTGGCCCACACGGGCCAACTCAAGCTCAGTGCGACAGCGCCTACAAGAACAGCAACGTGTCGGTGACTGTGGAGAAGGAGGGCAGGCTCCGGGGAGTGCAGGTCTGGAGAGTGCCGGCCACAAACCGATACAGGTGAGTACCAGTGTGTGCTGGCGCGGTGGCCACGTGCGGCTGCTCTTTGTCTGGGGAGTTTCAGAAACCATGAGGGTGGGGACCGTCCGTGCTGAGCGAGCGGGGGCGGTGAAGTAAGAGGGGAACAGGAGCACCAGTGTAAGGGTCTGTGCCTGAGCTACTGCGGAGCATGGGAGGGTGGAGTGGTGCCTTAGAGATCAGAACCAGGAGTGTGGGCATGCAGTCGAGTGGAAGTACTGCCGTCATTTCAGTCCCAAAGCCTCGGTCTTCTAGATCTGGTCGTAGCAGCTCCTGAAGTCTCCGCCTGTAGTGCTCTGCTGTAGAGCTGCTACGTCCCCTTGCGCCGTCGGGCTACATGGGTCTCAGATGAAGAATAGCCACAAGGTGCGGCAGCAGGAGAGCCTGCTCTGAAGCAATGCCTGTTTGGAAGTGCAGGCTGGGGAGAGTTTGCAGATGGAATTGCTTTGAGGATGAGAAGTGTGAGATTTCTTTCTTTAACTGCTTACTTTTTCTTCCAGGATTTCTGCCTACGGAGCGGCTGGGGGAAAGGGGGCCAAAAACCACAATAAGAGGTCCCACGGGGTCTTCATCTCAGCCACTTTCCAGCTGGAGAAAGATGAGCTGCTGTACATCTTAGTGGGGCAGCAGGGGGAGGATGCCTGCCCAGGGGTGAGGACTGCACAAGCACATGAGGGCAGAGACTTTGCAGATACGATTCAGTGAGATTCAGTGGGTGGCTTGGGGGTTGATGATGAAAGGTAGAAATCCCAGAATCCAGCAATGAAATCCAGTCAGGAGGCTGGGAAGAACCAATAAACCAAGTCAGAAAGAATCTCAAAACAAATATAAAGAACTCTGAAAAGAAAAACAATCCCAAAGTGAACAAACAAATATGAAGCCCACAGGAACTTTGCTTTAAGCTCCTGGTGTTTGAAATAAGTTCTTCATCAGCTTTCTTCTGCTTATTTTAAGCAGGGAGCTAGTAGGTGAGAGTTGTGTGCTCCCACTCTTATTTTTCCACAGCCTAGGTTTCTTTCTGTCTGCCAGGATTTCAGAAAATTTATATTATTTATGTAAGCATCCAGCAGTGTTGTGGCTGCACTGTGCCGGATACTCTCTAAGCTTAAAGACTAAGGTCTGAATCCAAAGCCTACCAAAACCAGTGGGAATATTCCCACTAATGCCAGTGGCCCCTGGATCAGACATTTGTAATGACAAAAAAACCCACTCATGAGAAACAAATTGATGATGTGAATGCTTGTATGTGTCCTCTAATTCTAGACCCAATGATTTGAAAGTCCTTTTATCACTTAAGCTCAAAAATTACCTCTTCAACAGGAATTCTTTGATATCTTTCCAGAAATGAGATCTGTCAGCCCCTGCCCAGGAAGAAAAAAAAAAATGTTTTCTCTTTCCCCCACAGACAGACTCCCGAGTTTTGGGTTGTGTACACTATTCTTGTAGGCATTCAAAGTTACCATTTACCTTGCCTGGAGCATATGATGCCTTATCCAGATACTGCAACTGGTTCTAAAACCAGCCTTTCTTCGCTTTAGATACTTAGATACAATTCTTGTACTAAACCATGCATTTATATATCTGCATTTCCCTCTCCAGTGCACTCCCTAGACTTGGGTCATTATCTGCAAAGTTGTCCGTTATTCCCCTGCACTTCATGACTGGTTCTCCAAATTGCCAAGCATAACCCAGCACTAACTGGCTCCCTTTGGCAGGCGCTATTGGAAAAATTTCCGTTCATTTTTCCCACTTCCAAAGCCCAGTTTTCTTTGGCTTTGGAAATCCTGATGAATCTATATGTTGGGTAACTAATGTTTGTTTTCCTTTCTCTGAAGAAGTTCTGCAGCTCCAAACCTTCACTGCAAAACATGAATTACGTATTTATCAATGAGTTATTGCTGTATAGCTTTGGTTTTTTCTGTGAGCATCTGTATTTTCACTTATGTGTGTGATGTGGGTTTGCAAATCAGAGGTAACAGACAGACCTACCCCTCAGATGTTGGTCCTCATAGAAGAGTTCCCTTTCAGCAAAGATAATTTATATACTGATTTATATACGCCTGATATACATCACAAACAATACATTATTATTATACTGAGATATACAGACAACTCTCAAGACCTGGAGTTTGCTGATATCTAAGTGCACCTCTTGTCTCCTTTCAGGGCAATTCTGAAACCCAGAAGATCTGCTTAGGGGAGTCATCTCTCATTGAAGAAGACTACCAAAAAAAAAGGGACCTGAAGGACTGGGCTGGAGGAGGTGGGGGTGGAGGAGGAGCAACCTACATCTTTAGAGTAAGTATTTCCTCTCCGCGTCCTGCCTGAGCAGTGTCTGGCAGAGCACCTAGCTTCCACTGTCGATCACGGCGTATGATACCCAGTTCTTAAAAAGAGGTGATGAAAAAGGCATCTCCTTCTCCCTCTCCTGTCCCTCCTTGCC